>NC_056661.1:139670017-140948767 GCF_018350195.1 Panthera tigris
CAGCACTATATATATTAAACTCCACTTGGCAAGATGGCATATACTCTAGAGAAAGTAAGCTAAATCACAGTACATGAAAAACAACAAAACTAACTACAAAACAAGACCTGATCTTGTTTTTAACTCTTCTTAACTGTTCTAAGAAAATACTACCAACTAATGAATTGCATCAGAACTATTTAGGTAAAAGTATATAACATATATTGACATATCACATATAACTCAAATGAAACCTCAACTTTCACAAAATCTATTTTTTAAACTGTGGCAAAATAGATTTACTTAAGATTCACTTCTTCCATGAAACCAATCACCAATCTAGAGTTTAATATACAGACATATTTCCATTTAGTGAAGTATGTATGTTTCTGCATCCTTTTTCTGCTGGTGGTTACACCTGTCTTTAACCCAATTCTCATCCCTCACCTGCTATATGCAAGGGGAATGAAATCCTACTAGAGACTTTTTAAATGTCCTGGAATTCCCACCAGCAATGCCTTAATTCAGGCCCTCATCATATCTTATGTGGACTGCCGTAAATACCTACCTGATCTCCTTTGTCTCCACTGTTACTACCTTCAATCTGCCTTCTATAGTGCTTTCACCTTTCTCCCAAACTTTCTAAAAGTCGTATCTGATCTTGTGGTCCCCCACTAACTAGTGCAATACTTCCTCAACTGTATCTCTCTGACATCTATGAAATACACATTGATATTTTAACAGGTTAGAGAAAATCTGTAGTAAAACAACAACAAAAAAACCCAACTTCGTTTTAATTTAATCTTAACTCACAAAATATACATCCAAGATTGAAGGGAAACATATTAACATGTCAAATGTGTTTCAGGAATACCCTATCAGAAAACAGTAAACTTCAGCAGTGAGTCTCAAACTGTGATATATGTTAAAGTCTCCTGTTGACCTTACTAAAAATAGAAATGCCTGAGTTCCACCTCAGGCCTACTGAATATTATCTAGAGATTCGACCTAGCAGTATTTGTAATCTCCACAATATTTCTAATGCATACCTAAGTTTGAGAACCTAGGCAGAAACTCTCCTTGCTCCATAACAAACTATTAGTAGGTCCCAACTTTCCAAGCTGTTTCATTCCTCTCATCCACCTGGGAGTTACCTACCAATCTTAAATATTCAGGTATCACCCATTCTAAAAAACTTTCACTCATCCGCTCTCCCACTATTCTCTTTTAATCTCCTAAACTTTTACAAAAAATAACATCCATATACTTACGTATGGTCCTTCTAATCCACAAAACTACTCCATAAGACAGAATCCCTATTTTAGAAATAAGAAAACCAATTCTACCACAGGGAGTTAAAAACAAGACTTAAAAAAAAAACCAAAAACTTGTCGTAAGTGACCATCTGAGTTTGAACTCTGGTGTGCTGACTACAAAGCGAAGACATTTTCCATTGAGACATGCAGCCTCCTACACATCACTCTGAAGTACTGACTTACTCATCAGCTTACACATTTGTTTCCCTTTTTAGACACAGTAAGCTCCTTGAGGGCAGGCATCAACCCTGATTTTGACCTCAACATTTAGTTACTCAATATATATGTGTTGAGTCACAGAAGGAATGCAGCTCCTCCAGAACTGGGACTATAACTACTGTTTCATTTCTTGAATTCCTAGTTAGAGCTCTAAATACACTTCTTCCCTAACAAATTTGGTCTGACTTTTGACTTTTTCTTTTTATAAGACAATGTATTTCACTATTATTTTAAACTACAAAAAGCCACACAGTGGGCAAAGAGGAAAAAAAGGATTGTTCAAAAAACAATCGTTCGGGGGGCACCTGGGTGGCTCAGTCGGTTAAGCGCCCGACTTCGGCTCAGGTCATGATCTCCTGTTTCATGAGTTCAAGCCCCACGTCAGGCTCTGTGCTGACAGCTCAGAGCCAGGAGCCTGTTTCGGATTCTGTGTCTCCCACTCTCTCTGCCCCTCCCTCCCATGCTTGTGCTCTCTGTCTCTCAAAAAATAAATAAATGTTAAAAAAAAAATTTTTTTTTAAAACAATCTTTCTTACTTTACTCTCAAAGAACTGGAGACTTCGAATATTAATCTTCACAAAAAATTTCATATCACAAGAGCAGGCCACTGAAGAGTGTGATTTTAAATGACAGAAATTCAAAAGGTAAAGGTGACTAGTAAGAGACAACATAAGGATATTGGGCACTGAATACGGACAGCGTATTCAGCAATCCACTTAAGCTAACCAGAAAGAAAGCTCTCTTTCTCAATCACAGTATTCTTTCAGATCTTTCATTCTGAAACGAGGAAACATTACAGGTAAGCATAAAGCAATCAGTCGGTGTACTCACGTTTAAATGTAATGTCCTTCCTGCCTAAAGTTAATGTGTCTGGTATGTCAACCAATACAACTACTTCCTTTCTGACACAGATTTCATAGCAAATGTAAATAAACTGGCAAAATTTAAAATTTTTCATTTGCAAATAATGTAACATTTGAAAACCTGGAGATTTTCATAAATCAAAAATATACAAAAATTGGTGCTGCTTTAAGAATCTTACACTCTAATTTTATCAGGTTTTGGTGGGGAAAAAAAGTGATAATTCCTTTAGCACCACTTTTTGAAACAAATCAGTAACAAGGGAAGAAACCATTCTGAAACAACATGATGTAGTGGAAAGCACAAGAGACTAGGCATCAGGAGTCCTGGTTTCTAGTTTTGGTTACATTCCTAAATTGCTGTGTGACTTAGGGTTCACTGGCTCCGTTTTCTCATTTGTTTAAAAGGGGGGGGGGGGAGGGGGCTTGGTTATCTTTAAAGTTATTTCTCAAAATACTGATATTAAGCCAGTTGTCTTATTTCATTCTTATCAGTAAAATGTAAAACACATTTGAATTAAATGTAATAATTCAATCTCCAACAGGATACAAAAGGTTGATTCCTATAAAGTTAACGATTAACTCATAGGGTAACTTTCCAGAAACTGTCCAATCCTAACCTCTTAAACAAGCAGGTGTAGCCCAGTTGGGCACTGCTAACAACAGTTGTGACTTTGCACTGCTCTGCAGACATTTCAGTCGGCGCTCCCCGGGTTCCTGTGGCACATGCTGTGCAGGTGCTAACACGCAAAGAGGGGAGAAAGGAACCCCAACAGCGTTTCAACAAAATCAGCCAGGGTCCAACCCAGCCACCGCAGTCAGATGCAGCCTGACAAGGCCTACACCACAGAGCAGAACCTCCCCACCCCCAGAAGTGCCAGCAGCCAATGTAATGAATGCTTCCGTCAACAACACACATTCCCCTTCCCACAGCAGAACTGCTTGCTCCCAACCAGCCATCTGGGGTTGGAACAGGCCGCACAGCACCAACCTAAGAATCACTCTCAGGCCCCAAAAGGCCAGGAACTACTAGAGATTGCGGTTCCCCTGCGCATGGTTGTGGGGAGAACAGCACCTCCTCCCACCAATGCAAAAAAAAAAAAAAAAAAAAAAAAAAAAAAAAAAAAAATCAGTGGGGAGGAGAGCAGAAACCAGGCCTGGTCGAGATTGCTGGAGAAATAAACGCTGTTTCTCTGCAATGGGGAGCAGTAGCATTTCCTGCTCTCATTCTGAACCGATGCACTAGACTTCACCCCCTCCTGAGATCCTAAACGGGGATTAAAAGCCACATTCCGGTCCGCTTCATTCATATTTGGGCTTCATTCCTCGACCTACTCACTCCTGAAACCTCTGCCATTGTGAAAGGAGGTCCCCCCCCTCCCCAGATCAAGCGGCAGGAGGTGAAGCGAGGGCCGGTACAGAGGCCCGGTTTTTAAGATCGAGGAGCTCGTGCAAGAATAAAATCCCCTTGTGGCCTGGGAGCAAAGTTTGAACCAGTAGCTAGGGCGCAGACCTGGGCCCGGCCAGGCAGGGTTCCAGGGCAGGCCTGCAGAGGTGACACTTCCCAGCTCACGGGCAACTTCGGGAGGCGGTGTCCGGCCGCCCCGGCCGGCACTGCCCAACACCCGGGGAGCCGGGCTGGCTGGAGGCCTGGCCGGGAGCCGGACCCTCCCCGCGCCGCTCCCGCCTTCTTCCCCACTCCCACTTCCCGGCCCACAAGCCCGGGCCCGAGAGGTAACGTCAGGGGTGGCGACGCGGGTCTCGGCCACTGACCACACATTTCTTGCCGAGGAAAGTGAAGAGAGACTCGTTCTCCTGCGGGGTGAGCAGCAAGGACCCCACATTGGTGACCCTCCGCGGTGGAGGCGGCTGCTGCTGGCCGGAGCTCATGGTTTCGCCGGCTGGGTTGCGAGTCCAGGGCCGTCTCCGGAGAGTAGGCGAGTGCTCTTTCCCCTCTCGGTGACAGGGGCGGGAGGAGGGGAATCAGAGGCGCAGCATCTCGCAGCTCCTCGGGCGCGGGGAGGAGGAGGAGGCCACGGGGAGGAGGAGGCCACGGGAAGGAGGAGCCAACGGCAGGCCGCACAGAGAAAGGGAAGCTCCCAGCTCCCGCCCGGCGAGGCTCTGGCCGGATGGTCGTTGTCCTTGTACTCCGGCGACTGCGCTAAACTCCCAACTCCTCCTCCAACCCTTCTTCGGCGGCGGCGGCGGCAGCGGCGGCGGCGGTGGCGGCCGCACAATCCAACATGGCAGCGGGGGCGGACGAGACCACAGGACGCAGGACGCGGGGGAGCGCGCCGGAAACGCGCGGCTGCGGGCCGGGCCCCGGAGGAGCTCCCCCCGCCAACCACGCCGCGGCCGGCCTCGCCGCGCCGGGCCAAGGCCCCGCCCCCTTCCGGCCGAGTCGCGGACCGCACGGTGAGACGCGGACTCCACGGTGAGACGCCGGGCGGGAGTTCCGCGTACCGGCCCACGGCTCTAGCCTCCTTCCTGCGGTGCTTGCGCCCGGTGGCAGCTGCCTGCACAAAAGAAGAGCCGCCCGCCCCTGTCCGCCCCTGTTCTGTGGACGCACACCTTTGCGAAGCGTCAGTGCAGACCCAGGTCCCCCTTCCCCGAATAGCTCTTATTTCTGGGGTGCGGAGGCCGGGCGTCTACACTGAGGGTTAAAAAGGTCTGGAATCTGGAGACAGAAGTGACGCTCTCCCCTGTGCTCCTCGGTGGTTTAGGTCAGAGCCGCAGGTGCCTGGGGTTTCTCAAACTTTGTCCAAACTTCAGCAGTGGAAGTGGAGGAACAAACAGGCCTCTCCCAGTATTGTGAAAGAGAGATCTTGCTGATGGATGCTACAAAAACCAAACGCACTTGGAAAAAAGATTTCTACCCTTCGCCTAGAGTGTTGCGTGGGATACATGTATTTGTAACATTTAAATTCAAGCTTTTTTCTCTGAAGTACCCTGAACATATTTTTCCCCGTTTTGTGAATTGGAAAATATTCTTTTTCCCCTTCTCATATTTTTTTCTCAGACCCCAAAGACCTTGTTTTCTTTTTATCCAAAACGAATATGCCCATTCAGGGATATTTCACAAATGGAAGTACGTTGTCTGATTTAATCCTTAGAAGTAAACCTCAAGAATTTTTGCTAAATGTGTATGCCTCAGAAAGTTAACTAAGATAACCCCCTTTGTTCAAGTAAATTAAGTACTAAACAAATGTAAAATGAAGTTTTGGACTGAGGAAATGATAAAGAATACCCCCTGCAGTACTAAGCATCTGACTTTGCCACTTTAAACTTTATTCATTTATTGTATAATCTCCATCACCAGGTTTACTAATGAATTTACATTCAATTTCAATAAACAAAAAAGTTACCATATGTTAAACTTAACATCCATGCTATGCCAAATGAAATTTGGTAAAACCATTTAATTTTAACATCTCTGATAGCTTCCAATACGAATCATCTATGTACTAATGAGACTTATAAGCAATTATCAACGCACTTTGAAAATATAAAATTTTTAAATTATAGCTGCCCTTATGAAGCTAGCTAATAGGAATAAATCTAGAAAGGAAAATGAGATCTTGTAGTCCTGGGAGCCCTCATATAAAATATGAATATTTCAAAATTAAACTCGATTAATAATGTTAAGGGGAAAAGTGATTTAAGAAAATCAAACTGTAGGGATGCCTGGGTGGCTCAGTGGGTTGAGTGTCCGATTTTTGATTTGGGCTCAGTTCATAATCCCAGGGTCCTGGGATCAAGGCCTGCATTGGGCTCCAAATGAATATGGAGGCTGTTTAAGATTCTCTCTCTCTCTCTGCCTCTGCCCCTCTTCCCCCATGATGCTCGCTCTCTCTCTCTCTCTCTCTCTCTCTCTCAACTTAAAAAAAAAAAGCTGACTTTTTATAAAATAATCAGGTTTAGGAAGCAGCAGAAATGTAAACCTGGAGTTGCCTCAGAATTACGAAGCCAACAAAATAAACCTAGACACTAAATCAGTTGTCTCTGGCATCAAAAATGAGGTTCCTATAAATTAAAACCACAGTGACAGCAGAAAGCACTACATATTCTTGACAAATAAGAGAAATTAGAATCTTAATATTGTCAAAACTGTGAACCAGGGTAGTAACAAATATAGGCTTCAGATCAGCCTAATTGTGAATTCTTGTTCTGCCATGCAGATATGTAATTTCATGGGCCTTAGACAAGTTGCTGCTCTGAGTCGGTTTCCTCATTTGTAAAATGAAAATAATTTCTATTTAATAAAGGTGTAGCATAGAGATAATTAAACCTACTTCAAAATTGTAAAAGTTACCAACAAAGCGTATGTGAAAGACTTGATACGCAGTGGCTATTCAAATATTACTTGTTCATCATTGACCCTCCTTGCCTGTTGTCTCCTTGCTTTCCCTTTGCCTAGGGTCTGCTTGCTTTCCCTTAACTAACAATCAAGAGTTGAGGTGAAATGTGTATTTTTATCTTTGTTCCGTCTAAGCCTAATAGGTCAAAAACTGTCCTTTGCATTTAGAACTCTATGCAGTTCTCCAAACATAGTGGTGAGTTGGGGGCATAATTTCTTTGTTCGCAGAATTTCTAATTAGGCAATAGGTTATGCCACATGGACGATATATGTGCCAGTATGCCAAATTTACAAAACTTTTTAAAACTATCTAGAGACAGAATCATATTAGTTTCTATAATTCTCTTTACAATAGATAATATTTTATGCTATTACATTTTCTAATATTAATCTTATTAGTTAATAAAAGCTGAAAGCAATTTTTATGTGAGAATGCCAAATTTTAAAAGCTTATAGACCACCAAACTGTTTTGAAGATGGGGGAGAGAGATGTGGAAAAGAGCTATGGGAAAAAGCAGACGACTATGAGAGGCTAGTTGAAAGGACAGCAGCTATGACTTGAAGTATCTATCCCACGCTCAGACCTACTAGGTTCTAATCATTTCACAACCTCTTGGTAGCCTAGACTATTGTTTTCATTGTTTTTTTTTTTTCTTTCAGAAAATATTAAATGTCTTATCTAATTCTAGATGCAATTTTCCATTTGCCCTTGTTCTTTTTTGTTTAGAAATGATGATAGAAAATTATCACCACCGTAGACCTTTTTTTTTTCCCAAGTCCAAATCATTTCTTTAGCTTTGTCTCAGAACTTAAAATGTGGTTATTTTGTCCACAAAATTGCAACCTAAGTTCTTATTTTCTACTCCTTCATTGTTATTTTTTACTTTTCTTTGACCCTTTTCCAACTCCCTGTTCTTAAAATGTGGAAAATGCTAGTGTGCACATTACCTTGGAAATATGACTTCCTTACTCTTAGGAGCATGTGAACAAGCAATATTTGGGGTTTTCCCTTCTGACCATGCATACAAGGATTTTACTTTTCCATGTTCAGCCTGAGACCAAACAGCACCAGGTTGATTTGTTTCAAAGTCTTAGCAAGTTTCTTCTTTCATTCTTGATAGCATATCCTCTATTTGGCAGAACACAAGATATCTTTCTTTCTATTTTCTTTGGCAAGTTATTTTCTTATCTCAAATTCTTTTTACCCAGTTTGAGAGATTGGATTTGGTCCAGGAAATAAGGAGGATTCTATTTCCCTTCCACTAAGTGTCTTGAAGTTTATCAGCTAGGTTAAGAAGACCGTAAGGATTTTATTTTCATATATATACAAAATGCATATGCTGTATTAAAATGACTATGAATGTAAGTAAAAAGAAGACAATTCTTTAATTTCTTCCATTTGACTTTCCTTGACTCAGAATCTATTCTACTACTTTTATTTTCATCTTTCTTTGCTAGGATTCTTTAAGGTAAAGTCCTCACTTTAGCAGAAAACATTAGGGTAGCTTATGTATGGAAATGGAGGCGTATTTTCAGATAGATTCCCTGCCATTATCTTTATACTTTGCAAATTTCTCCTGTCCTGGTCCTTTGTTAATCCACTTTTCTTCTTTACAATTATCATTGTTTATGTACTGTTACAAGTCCTCTGAAACACCCTGTTCTCCTTGCTAATGTTAATAATTTAAAAATGTAGTGACACCCATCATTGTAGGGGTATGTGGAGGTAGCTGCATACTGGGATCAGTCGCATTCAGCAGCCAGCATAGCCATAATTACCAGTACTGACGTCCTGCTTGAGTTGGCAGACCTGGGTTATAGAGACAGAACAACAGCAAATCGGAATACCGCAGAGCTGATGAATGTCACTTCTACCATGCAACCTCCAAGTGCATTCGGTTTAAAATGTTCACGTTGAAAAATGTCTCTGTACATTTTCATGTAAATGTTGCATATAGCAATGTTTAAGAGAATTTGTCCTAGTACATCCTCTCGTTAGATGTTGAATGTTTTGTTTCTCATGAACTAAAATTATCTACTAAAAAATCTTAAAACAGTAAGCTAGCAAATGATTTTCCCTTCCCTCTTCCTTTTATATTCATTTTGAGTACAAGCCTCTCTGGGGCTTACTTTTTAAGAAATAGATAGCTTATTTACAATTTATTCTGATTTCTTATTGATGTTAGTAGAAAATTGCATTCTTATTCATGCTAGTAAATTACCAGTGATAGTCACTACCACTACATGGCATAGTCTCCACATACCTAATACATACCTTTATGGCAGAAATTATTTGAACAGCTAAGTATGTTATAGTTCCCAGGTTGCCGCTTCCTGGCTTTTTCACCATGGTTCTCTGACGTTAATGAATATTCAGTGGCCCTCGGTTTAATTATTTCAGATGAGAAGGGAAAAACATTGGCTCCTTTATTATAATGTGCTCAATGTCAATCTACTTTGATTGAATTAGTAGGCAGCTTGGATACTTGTGATGATTTGACAATGTCATGTATCCCTATTACCTCACTAAAAGTATCAGGGTGAAGGATATGGTCTTTTCTATCATGTAACGCGTTGTTGTTGTTGTTGTTGTTGTTGTTGTTGTTATATTGGTCAGGTTTATTTGATTTTCTATTTCAATAATTTTTGTATTTTATTGCTCTCTTCTACTTCAGGCTTAGTAATTTGTAGTTCTTTTCCCATTTCAGAGTTGAAATCTAGGTTTGTTTATTTTTTTATGGAGATATAATTGACATTGATGTAATTTATGAATAGCTTCTTTGCCAATCCATTAAAATTGTAGTATGTCATTTTAATATATCATAATATGTTGTCAATGCCAGTGATATACAAATTTTCTATTTGGAAAATATAATTACTTTGTAAATGTCTGTCTCCTCCATTATTAGCCTGAAGGCTCTCTGAGAGCTGAGATCATGTCTTATTCATTTTGATATCTTCTTATTCTCAGCACTGAACCTATACAGTAATAAATGTATATTTCTAGATCAAATGATCACCTCTGATTCAAGGAACAATATATGAATACTTCTCATAAGTACAGAGATAGTTATACATGCTCTGAAATCAAGACAAGAAAACTCATTGCCTTATCCAAACTCTTCCACACAGTAATAATTATGTAGATTCTAAGAGTGTCTGGAGAGAAAATACAATACCCAGAAATCTGCACACAACCTAGTGGGAGCAGGGAGAGGGCTTATAGCTCACAGCAATAGACAGAGGCGAACCCCATTGTAGGTGGCCCAGAAAACTAATTCAAGTCCAGAGCATGAAGTGATTTTTTTTCCCCCTGAGCAGTATCCAGGAACCTACCTAGTTCAGGAGAAATGTGGAGCCTGTTGTTAGGGATTTCTGAGAATAATAGGTTTTAGCATGAATCAATTGCTGGAAAAGTAAATCAAGGCCTGACCTGGTCTAGGAAGGCAACTCTGGAAGCAAGGAGAGTACCCAGGTGTCCTAAAAACTAGAATACAAACAAGGACCAGGACAAAAGGTCAGTAGACTAGCCATCCCTAGGGACTGGGTGAGATAGACCAGTAGTTCCCAAAACGTGGGTCCCTCAACCAGTGGCAATAAAATTACCTGGGAACTTGTTAGAAATACAAATTCTCAGGCTCGGTTCTTGAGTTAGAAACTGAGCCAGAAACAATGGGGGTAGAGCGCATCAGTCTACATTTTAAAAAGCCCACCTGGTGTTTATGATGGACTGACCTTCAAGAGGACATTCAGAGGGTTAAATTTACTTCTATCAACAACTACTTCCCTCCCCCTCCCCCAGCACATAAGAAATACAGCATTCTGTACACCATATCTGAATCCCATTCCTTTTGGGGGAGGGAACTATAAAAACCACTGGAGTTTATTCTCGTCAGTTTAAGGCATAGATAGTGTAGTATCTGTAGGCACAATGTCTTTATTGTTCACATCTGGCAAAACAGCTGCTAGGCCAAATGAATTAGTTATTCTAATCTGAGTTCTGATATTAACTAGCCATGTAATCTTAGTAAAGTCACTCGACTTCTGTATGCTTCCATTTCTGATTTATGAAATGAAAGGAATGAATTAATGATTGCTAAGGTCCTTTATAGCTTAAAACCATATAAAAAATTCATATTTTTGGTTTGAAAAGGCATCCAGCTTTTTTATTTATTTAATTTTTAAACATTTTATTTTATTTTTTTAATTTACATCCAAGTTAGTTAGCATATAGTGCAACAATGATTTCAGAAGTAGATTCCTTAATGCCCCTTACCCATTTCGCCCATCCCCGCCCACAACCTCTTCATATTTAAGAGGCCCTTATGTTTTGTTCCCCTCCCTGTTTTTAAGTTAATTTTACTTCCCTTCCCTTATGTTCATCTGTTTTGTATCTTAAAGTCTTCATATGAGTGAAGTCATATGATATTTGTCTTTCTCTGATGGACTAATTTTGCTTAGCATAATACCCTCCAGTTCCATCCACATAGTTGCAAATGGCAAGATTTCATTCTTTTTGATTGCCGAGTAATACTCCATTGTATATATATACCACATCTTCTTTATCCATTCATCCATCGATGGACATTTGGGCTCTTTCCATACTTTGGCTATTGTTGATAGTGCCGCTGTAAACATTGGGGTGCATGTGCCCCTTTGAAACAGCATACCTGTATCCCTTGGATAAATACCTAGTAGTGCAATTGCTGGGTCATAGGATAGTCCTATTTTTAATTTTTTCAGGACTTCCATACTGTTTTCCAGAGTGGCTGCACCAATTTGCATTCTCAGACTTTTTTAAAAGTAATGGATGGGGCACCTGGGTGGCTCAGTCAGTTGGGTGTCTGACTTCAGCTCAGGTCATGATCTCACTGTTTGTGAGTTTGAGCCCCGCATCAGGCTCTGAGCCTGGAGCCTGCTTTGGATTCTCCCTCTCTCTCTGCCTCTTCCCTCCCCTGCTCTTTCTCTCTTTCTATCTCCTTCAAACATAATAAATAAATAGTAAAAAAATTTTTAAAAACTCTCCCACCCTTTAAAAAAAAAGTAATGGGTAAAAAGGCAGTGTGTGAGAGAATATAAGCAATTTTTTGCATTATTATAAATGCCCTTTGGTGGTATAAAAATGAATATAGAAGCCCTATTATAAGTCCTCCTCTACTGCAAGAGGGGCTGGTAAGAATTTCAATGCCCTGAGCATAAAAATTCTACTTTTAATTATTTCAGCAAGAAAAGAGTAGCTAATTAGTGACTATGGTTTCATGGAAATAGCACTCTAATATGTATCATTTATATTCAAAACTGGATTGCATAAAACTTGATAATTACTAAATCAGTCATGCTTCTCAATTTCCCATGGCTGGGAGTTAATATTACTAGTTTTTTGTTTTTTGTTTTTTTTTTAATAGATCAGGAAAAACATTGAATACTCACTAATTTAGCCAGAGCCAATGGTTATATTAGAATACATTCCTGATTCCCTGTTTGGAAATCATGAAGCCCAAATCATTGTGTTAGAGATGGAGGGGATCTTAGCAATTACGTAGTTCAAACTTCTCATTCATATATGCCCAAAAATGTAAAAAGCAAAAAAGTATAAGAGAATATGTGGATATACCAGCCAAAGGCAATACCAAATTTCTGGAGAAGGGAGCAAAAGTGAGTCATTAGCAGGCAACGCTTTCACCACTGGAAGCTATGTGCATGGACGGGCCGGGGGTTGGGGGGGAGGGGCGGGCAGGTACACCAACAGTATAGTTCCTTCCTGGAAAGTTTCTAAATCCATGACTTTTCCTTTGCACTCACAGCATGCCAGATAATAATTTCTAGATTTGTATGAGCTGAGATCCAGTTCACACTCTGTAGCCATGTCATGGGCCCTGACACCCAGAGGAGACGCTTTTTGCTAATTCCCACAAAAGCACCGAATGCACTAGTGACAGCCTAGAAGGTGCAAGTGAAAGGCCTCGGTAACTACTGCTCAGCAGGACAAGGAAGGCAATACTGACAAATGTTTAAGAAAAAATAACACTTGGGTACCAATTTTCCTTTCATCAAAGCCCAATCATTGTTTTTCTCTGTTTGGTAATCCATCCCCTAATCTTGATTTCACTTGTTACCAGGGATAAGTAAAAAACAATCATTTCTTAGTCTCTAAAGCATCTGGAGGCTTATATTTTGTTTGGGTTTCGACTCTTGCCCTAGGCTCTGACTCTATAGTACTGAAACCTCAGGGAAACTTCGGCAACCGAAAACCCACAGAGGGGCTCACATCTGTCATGGTTCAACTAAGGAATCATAAATTAAGTAATTAAGACAGAATGAATTTTACCCAGGATATTGTTTTCACAGGTGCTAGGAACACTGAAAAACCAAATAGGGGACAGCAGACACAGAGATTAGCAGTAACAAAAAGTCACTAGAATTTTGAGAGTGGAGGGACTAAGGGAGAGGGAAGAAGCAGAGATATCTAGAGGGAGCTGGCTCTTCAGCTGGCCTATTCAGTGGAAGCTCTCTACTGTCAGACAGGCCCTCTCAGGAAAGAGAAGGGAGAAATTTCCTGACTTCTCTCTTTCTCCAGTCCTCCAGTCCTGCAAGTGCCTTTCAGTAGCCAAACCAAGCTGAAAATCGGCTGGGTTGGAAGCCAGGAATTGTACCTTTGTAGGAGTCACCCCCTCACAGTACAGAACAGAACAGAACAGAGGAAGGCTGAGAAATTGTTTGACAGCAAATTCTCAAGAACAGGTATGATGTTATTTGCTAAAATAACCTTAGAAGGTTGCATGTAGACTTCTAAGTTCCCAGTCTCTGGGTCTCCTTCAGAGATAGCACGATATACATATTTCTAAATTCATTTTCTCCCGACTGGACTTTTCTCACTCAGAGTTTCTGCTCGTTACTAGCTTTTACATAATTTACTGATAATCAGATTCCACATACTATCTTTATTCTTCTATATTTTCCCATAATAGGTAACTGTTCTTCTTCAAAAGCTAATGTCCATACTGCTAAGTAGTGGTAGCTATTTTTTATATTTTGTGACCTTGCCCTTAAAAGGTCACATCTAAGGTCTAAGACCCTTCTGAACATAGACAATTGGATCACAGCAGAACACCTAATCTCAGCTGGGCCGATCGAATTTGTTTCCTGAGATCTGGGAATCATATGTTCTAGATGTTAGTATGTGCGGATTGCATCAACTTAGGGCATATAAATGCAAGGAATGCGGGGAGGTCGTTTTCTACTGTGTACATGAAAGAAGAGAAAGCAATTTGCAGGGAGAAATCAGAATGAAGCCGACTTACAGAGAGAAGCACAGATGGGAGCTCGTAAGGCCCCCAGAGAGGGAGATCCAAGGAAGAGTAGCCTGCTTCTCTGTTAGTCATCCAGTTCCTAGTTGAGGCCCAGGATGGCTTCCTGCTCTTGGATACTGAGAGATAGGCCATTATCCTATATAAATAACTCTTTTTTGCCTTATTCGGGGGTGCGGGGTAGAGGGAGGGAGTGGGGGGTTCTATTTCTTGCGACTAAAAGATGGCCTAAATTAACATTTTAACTAGTTTAAACAAGGAGTTTAAAAATTGTTACATCTTTTCTTTTTCATGTTTCCTTTGCTTCTCCTTTAAGGTACTTAGGAAGATATGCACATGGAATACTGGTACTTTTTTTTCACCTGGTACGCTTCACACTGAAGCTATTGTATTTATATTCAGTTAAATTGGGGCTTTGAACCAGTGAAAGAGGAAAGCTCTAATAAGCATCAAAACTGACTCGGTGTGTTGATTCAGTTCCTACATAATGACGGTATCTATATGCATGCACATTATAATGTTCTGACACACACGAGAGTGTGCCTCCCTGTCATAATTTCCTGTTTTAATGAAGGTCCACACAGCATCCCACATCTTCCCCAGGCTTTCCAAGCACCATTGGATGTACTGCGTTAGAAGAGACCATTGGCAGACCACCTCAGGCTAAACTTACTGGTGAGCCTTCTGTTACTCTTGGCTCCACTCCAAGATAGCAGTTTGCAACCACTGGATAAATAAATCGAAACGAGACGCTCAATTATATCTACTGGCATAACCATCCAAAGAGGTCCACCAAGCCTCGTTTTCTACTGGAAAGACGCGTTAGGAATGGCAACATGTTCTTTATTCTGAAGGAGATATTTTTACATGTCCTCCTGAGATGTCCCGGAGGCATCAGGCTTCTGTATTTGGTGGTATTCATTTCCCCATCACATTCATTAATCTGACCAAGGCACCTGGAATACTTGAAAACTCCCAATCTACAGGTCAGTTTCAGTGTCATGTTATTTTATGCAGTGAACTAGCACTCGCAGGATGAGGCAAGAGGCAGAGAAACTGTCATTCATATTCTAAATTGGGAAACTAGCAGTGAAACAGCACTACCTTATTGCCTATGGTTACTACAATCTAGAATCTATTGTGATTTTAGAAAGCTTTACAGCAGGGGTCAGAAAACTATGGCCAGGGCTCAATCTGGCCTGCTACCTGTTTTTGCAAATAAGGCTTTATTGGAACATAACCATGCTCATTCTTTTAAGTATTATCTACGACTGCTTTCATGCTATAAAAGCAGAGCTGAGTAGTTGCAAAAGAAACCTGTATAACCCACAAATCCTCAAATATTTACTATCTGGCCATGGACAAAAAAAAAGTTTGTCAACCCTTGCTCTGGGTAATTAAACATGTATATTTTTGCCATCAAATAATAGAGGTATGAAGAATTCAATAACTGTGAGATAGCATTGAATAAATTAACCAAAGAGAATGACAAACTCTAGTCTATAAATTCCTGCCTCAGAGCACAGCCTGATACTTGGGAACATTCTGTGATAATTCGGGGGGGGGGGGAAATCTATCTTGGATCATTATAGGACTGAGTTAAGCAGAAGTGAAGTTCATAATTTCATCCAGGGTTGCTGAACTGACTTATGGATTAGACTATCTTAAATACTTTGTATTAAGATAGGGATGACCATTAAAATTACTTATGACAAAGAAACTCACTGGTTATTCTATTCTACATTTCTTATAAGAATCATTGAACTTAGGATGTTACCCCCCTTTTTTTTCTTTTTTACAACATAGCTCAAATTCTATCCTTCAAATGACAACAGAGGTAACTCAATACGCATTATGTCTGGCATCTGTATGCTCAGTGAAGCACAGCATTTTCTTCCTAAAACCTTCTGCTTTGTCACACTCTATACTTCTCTGTAAGCTTACTCCATCAGTGATTTACCCTCTTTCCTGTATTTTAAATATTTTCTTCTCCATTGGCTTTCTCCAATGAATGTATAAATAGGCTCAAACATCTCTCAAATTAAAATTAAGATGACTTTGATTGTTTAGTTACTAACCTGTATCTCTCCTCTTCACAGTCAACCTTCTAAAAAGAGTGATACACATTCATTGCCTCCATTTCTTCCTTTCTCCTTCACTCATCAAGCAATGTGAGCTTGTTTCCACCCCTAACATGCCAGTGACTAAATTCACCAATATCTTAGTAACTACTAAATCCCCCCAAACATTCTTTAGTTATGTGACACGTTGGTAGAATTTGACATTTTCTCTGCTTTGCAGGCTCTCTACCATCAGCCAGTATGTTATCTCTCTCTCCTATTTGTGCAATCACTCTATATTCTCTATGGGCTCTGTGTCTTAAAAATATTGATCTACCCAGGGGATGCCTGGGTGGCCCAGTCGGTTAGGCGTCCGACTCTTGATTTCTGCTCAGGTCATGATCTCCCAGTTTGTGAGTTCAAGCCCTGCGTCGGGTTCTGTGCTAACGGTGCAGAGCCTGCTTGGGATTCTCTCTCTCCCCTCTCTCTCTGCCACTACCCTGCTTGCTCTCTCTCTCTCTCTCTCTCAAAAATAAATAAATAAACTTAAAAAATATATATTGATCCACCCAGAATTCTATCATTTTGCTTCTTTTCTTTGGCCTTGAATATTGTAGGAATCCAAACAAGACCTGGTGAATAGATTTTGTTAACCCTATTCACCTGAATCATATAAGCAGGCACGTATTGAGCATTTATTACATGCCAGGCACCTTATTGAGTGCTTTAGATACATTCCCATTTGATTTAATTTAATTCATTCCTGGCTTATGGGAAATATTTTTAACATCTCTTTTCACATTTAGACGACTTGCATGAGTCAGTGAGAGTAAAAGCTGACTCAAAGCTGGCTGTTTTGACATATGGCCTATGCCCTTAACAGTGACACTATGCATGTCCACGGCTTTTCACTACATCATCTTTGTGATTCCCATATATCTCTCCAGACTTCTCTCCTGAGGCCTAGATCAGTAGCTTCAACTGATAACCTCCTCCAAGTCATCATGTGCAAATCTGAACTCATGATCTTTGTTCCAAATCTTTCCTCTTCGGGTGTTCCCTATCTTAGTGAACAGCAACTGTCATCTACTCTTCCAGTCAGAAACTTCAAAACCACCCTGTTCTGTCCCTCACCCTGTCCCTGTCCCTGTCCTCTACACTCCAGTCACTGTAGCGCGTCAATTTTACCTTCTTTTAGCTCTCTATCCATTACCCCTTTTCGACCTCTTCTGCCTGTGTCCCCCATCAGGCCATTCTTGACAGCCTTACGAATATCCCTGTTTTTCAGTCTTCTGCCCTGCCCCCAATTCGTCCTGCAGGGTATTGCTAGCAAGCGAGCGAGAGAAGCTGACCATGTTCCCCTCCCTACTAAAATTCCTCAGGGGCTCCTCATCGCTCGCAGGGTAAGATATAAGTTCCCTCACTCAGATGCAAAAGACCCTTTAGCGTCTCTCCCTTCCCACCTATCCAGCGTCATGCTCCGGTGGCTCCCCCTCCCCCACCCCTCACACCGCATGCTCAGTGCTCACAGCTGCCTAAACAGGCCGCGTTTCTTACACCCTATTCCCTCCGCTTGGAATGTCCTCTCTCCTGTTTCCTTGTTGGTCTGCGTGGCAAGCTTTCCTTCAACAACAAGGTCGAGTGTTTACCACTTTTGTGAAACCTTTCCTGAATTTCCCAAGGGGAGGTGCCCCTTTCTCCTCTGTGCCCACATTGCAACTTGCATGCAATGCCAGTACAGCTTACAATGAATTAAATGTGTTTGTACTTGTTTCCTCAGTTGATTCGAACAACGTGGATCCTGTATTTTTACATGCATATGTAGATTTTTTTATATGCACGATCCCCTATTGCCTGGCACAGATCCTTAACAAATATTTGTTGATTAATGATTAAAGAAACATAAAAGGGAAGGGAGGAAAGAAAGGAAGGAAAAGAGAAACAAAAGGAGGACCCTTCAGAGTTGTAAGAAAAGACTCCAGATTCCTTGTAATTCTCAATCGCCTTTTCTTTTAAGTAATCTTGGCCCTGGAGTGTTTGGGTGGCTCAGTCGGTTAAGCTGCTGACTTTGGCTCAGGTCATGATCTCAGGGCTTCTGAGTTGGAACCCTGAGTCAGGCTCTTTGCTGACAGAGCCTGGAGCCTGCTTCAGATTCTGTGTCTCTCTCTCTCCTTCTCGCTCTCTCTCTCTCTCTCTCTGCCTTTCCTCCACCAGCACTCTCTCTCTCTCTCTCTGTCTCTCTCTCTCTCAAAAATAAATACACTTAAAAAAAAGTTTAAATAATTTTGGCCCTCCCAGTGTTAAGTATCTGAATCATGACTAAGACTTCTGTTCTCACCCATTTGGATATAAATACTGAAGCCACCCTCTACAGCCAGGTAGATTCCTTCTAAATTTTCCTCCTTATTGGAAGATCTTTTGCCAGCTACCAGCTTCTTCTCCAATCTTACTTCTTTTTCTCAACACTCCTGATTACATAACAATTTCATAAACAAAGAAAGCAACATTTTCGTTTGAAAGTGGCAATGACTCAATAATAGCACCAGACTGACCAGGAATCATGTATTATATTTAAATAATTTGTCTGAATATATTTCTACTGTGTAAAAACACAACATCAAAGACTTAGAAGCTAACCATTCTGAACAATTTATTCATCATTCAAAATATACATTAATCCAAAAACTTGTCAATTTCTCACGGAAATTTTGGCATTTTGTTTCCTTTCAATTTTTTTTAACGTTTATTTATTATTGAGAGACACAGAGACACAGAGCGTGAGCGGTGGAGGGGCAGAGAGAGAGGGAGACACAGAATCCGAAGCAGACTCCAGGCTCTGAGCTGTCAGCACAGAGCCCGACACGGGGCCTGAACCCACAAACCACGAGATCATGACCTGTGCCAAAGTCGGTCGCTCAACCGACTGAGCCACCCAGACACCCCACATTTTGTTTCCTTTGAATTAACAAAGCTATATGTGATAAATAAAGTGAGCCGTCACTCTGAGGGTGAATGGAGACGATAACCAAGTGGTGATGTTGCCCATGTAAAACAATCTTTGGCACGTTGGGGTAGGGGTAGGGAAGACAGACCACGTCTGCATAGGTAAAGAGAGAAATTGACAGTATACAGTTGTCAAGGACGCAATGTGTTAGGTAGTTTTGCAAGTCAAGGGGTTAAAACGTAATCACTAGGTGGAGAAATCACTGCTCTTAACATATGACAGTACTGGGAATCCGTTAACTCGATGGGAAATACGGGCAGAAAGGAGATTACAGTCTCTTCCTCTAATATTTTGCACTTAATTCCCTTGTTAGTTTTCACACATTTCTCAAAAGTAGTATCTGCTAATGAAATAGTTTGTCTTTTCAAAATTAGCCCATGAGATAGCAAATATTTATGTAAGTAGACAAAAACATAACTTTTCAATATTTAAACGATCAAAAACTAAGACTTAAGGGAACAATTGCTTTTGCAGTCCCTCTTTCTGTGGTCAGCTTTCCTTCAGCTAATTCACTACCAAAATAGAGCAGGTCTTTATCTTAGTCTTCATATTTATTTAAACCAAGGCTATGACTGAAACAAACAATATTCTCTTCCTGTTTCCTTAGTGTAACAAAACATTGTCCCAAGGAGGTTTATTCTCTGGACATGCTCTCTCACTCTCTCCTGTAAGGTCAGGCTTCTTTTTTTCTTCTTTTCTTTCTTTTTCTTTTTTATCATTCTACTCTTCCTTTAGCTATTTTCATTTCCTTCTGGAGATACGCTTTCCAAGGCCAGCTCCTGATATTTCTCTCATTTGCCTGTTGCTGTGGTTCCATGACATTACTTATTCTTCCTTCGACAGATTAAGTTTCCCACTCTCCAGCTTCTGTTCCTATAGTTCCCGACTGCAAGTATAGTTTGGATTACTAATAACTTTTATTCTGTCCTGAGGGACATTATGTTGATATCTTACCTATTATGAAAGGGTTCCTCATTGTAGTTGCTGCAGAACTCTTTGAATTACAAAAAGACTTTTCTCTTTCTTATCAACAATACTTGCCTTCCGTTCTTTTGATTTTCAAAGCATAGGAGTCTGTCCTCAATTAAAAATATAGAACATCAGTACTCCAAAACCACCTCAGGCAGCACAAACCATAATTTTTTGCTATATTCAGCTACTCTCAAAACCCAGTAAGACATGTGAGATTTAGAAAAGTTTTCACTGGAACTGCTCCCCATTGAAGTCCCTAGGGAAGCTAACTTTTATTTTTTGCAGTAAATTCAATTCCCGGGAGGCTACATAGATGTACCATATTAACTTAAATCTCTTATGAGATCAGAATACACTAAGTTACAGTTTCAAATGCATTAAGTTACAGTTTAAAAACTCTTGACTTCAACAGAAGATTGTTATAAGAAAAAATATTACGAATCCACTTTTATATTGATTATAGAATTGTTGTTTGGGGTATTTTTCTCAAGTAATAGGAGTTTGTAGCCTCTCTATAAAAGTGCTTACTGAGAAATTTCTTTTGGAATTTAGTTGCAGGGAATAGGCTCTTGGGAAATGTGGACACAATTTCTCTTTTCTGATAATAGCTGTAATGTATTTCTACCCCACCCTCAAAGTCCCCATCTGCCCCACCGCAGGCTAGTAGGATACTCAGGGGAAAATTTGGTACTCAGTCATACGCACTATCAATGTCTTTAAAATTTCTGACATGTGTATGATACCTTCATGATGTTTGCCGTTTGTTTCCTCGCCCTCCCAGAAAAATTTATATTCTCACCTTAATCAGATCATCTTTTTTTGCTTTAACAAATGTATTTTAAAAGAACGATTGAGTTTGATGTGGTAGGTACATTTTGAATTCATATTCAAATAAATAGTAAGCTATTAGGATAAAAAGTTATTATATGCCTCATGCTTACAAATCATCTCACATGCTATCAGTGGTATAATTATCATATATTGGAAAACATCAAACTGTGTTAAGTTCTAGGATTGACTTACTTTGGTTCTGATTTTCTATTTAACAACTTTATTGTAGATGTCTTTCGTTGCCTCAAAGTAACTTGCTAAAAGGGACTTGACCACAGATGGTAGAATTCTAAGTGCAATAAGTTTATGCAAAACAAAACAAAACAAAACAAAAAAAGACAAGTAGAAGAAGAAGGTGAAGTAGAAGGAGAAGAAGAAGGAGGAGAAGGATTGGGTTTTTGGTTCTCATAGTTGAAAAGTCTAAGATGGACTTCTTTTTTTTTTTTCCTAAATGTTTATTTTTGAGAGAGAGAGAGAGAGAGAGAGAGCATGGAGAAGGGGCAGAGAGAGAGAGAAAGAGAGGATCCGAAGCAGGCTTTGCACTGACAGCAGACAGCACGATGCAGGGCTTGAACTCATGAACTGTGAGATCATGATCTGAGCTGAAGTCAGACACTTAACCTACTGAGCCACCCAGGTGCACCAAGATAGACTTCTTAAAGCTTAGCTGGATCTAGGGCTCATTGACGTCAGTGGGTCCCAGCCCTTTGTTATCCACGTTTCAACTTTATTCTATGTAGCTACAGTTCACAGGCAGGTTCTATCCATGAGCTGGCTCCCTGCAGCTCCAACACTTAGCACCTACCAGTTTAGCAATTTCAAGAAAAACTCAACTGCTTTGTTCCTACAATCTGAACAGAAGTCTTCAGTCTGACTCTCATTGCCCCCAGGTTCATGTGCTCATTACTTAACCAATCACTGTGGCATGGAGGGTGCAGTGTTCTAACTGGTAAAGTTTGGACCAGGCACCCAGGGGAGATGGGTCAGTTCTACCCACACCATATATTCTTATAGAAAGGTAGATAGTTTCTGAGGTAAAAGAGAGGTGTGGTAAAAGAGCTGATGTGAACTCAGTGTTTGTATTGGCTCATCCCAGGAAGACTTCTGGAGTTAAAATGGCTCTTTAGGGGCACCTGGGTGGCTCAGTTGGTTAAGCATCCAACACTCGATTTTGGCTCAGGTCATGATCTCACGGTTCATGAGTTTGAGTCCCGTGTCGGGCTCTGCACTGACAGTGTGGAGTCCGCTTGGAATTCTCTTTCTCTCCCTCTCTCTCTGCTCCTCCCCTGCTTGCTTGCACGTGCTCTCTCTCTCTCAAAATAAATAAATAAACCTTAAAATAAAATAAAATAAAATAGCCATTTAGAGTATTCCCACAATGACATCAATTAGTCACTGGATATAAACTACCACAGAAGGGACATGCCATTGGGTAGGATTGCTCTCTATAGTGGGAGCAATCCCTGGAGAGGCTGGCAGCTGAAAGCTGTCTGCCAATAGCCCTCCTAGGGGCTGGGGTCACAAGTCCTCCTGGGAGGAGGATCCGAGTGACTTGTCACAATGTCCCCACTGTCCCCACCGCACTTAACTGTCTCATGCAGAAGGTCATAAGATACAAATATACAAATATCTATCTACTTCATAGCTTATACAGTCCTTTTGCAAAGAATCTCATGGAGTATTATAGTTACCTCAAAACCTTAAGGGGAAGAGATCTGAAGGGAAAAAAAGTGACCATTTACTAAAATAAGGTAAAATGTGATAGGCAGATTTTTGGATTTCATAGACCAATGAAATTGTCCTTAAAAATTGAGATGACAAACATAAACTTACCACCTTCTATATTTACCAAGTAGGAATTTTTTTTTTCACACAGTCATTAAAGAGATAAGTTATTTGAAACTAAAAGTTAGGATGTAACCAACACCAGAATAAAGGACAATTTATGTTTAAATTAATATACCTTCATAAAAATGTACTACATTGTTATGTATCTTATTCATCATGGACAGGAGAGAAGTATGTCACCAGCTGTATGATTGTGGACTGGTATTTAGGAATCATTATCATATGTGAGATTAAAACCAACAAAAAACAAACAAACCCAAACAACCTACTATGGAGGTTCCTTGGTAGCACATCTGGGAAAACTTTGTAGGAAAGGTCACATTAAATCTGGACACTTCTGGAAAGCCAGGTAGCAGGGTGAGTCAGGGGAGAGGTTTCAGGTTAAGTGAAGAATGTGGGCAAAGACAAAGAGTAGGGCGCAATCACATAATGAAATGTAGTCATCCTGCTCAGGAGGGAAATTAGTCATATAGAATAGGGTTGAGCAATGAAACTGAAGTATGTTGGGACTTGATTATTCAGTAGGCAGTCAGATATATTAGAGGTTTTGAACTAGGAATTTACGTGATTAGGTTTATGCTTTAGGAAAAATAACTTATTAGTAAATAGGTTTTACTTATGAAATATACTTAAAGTGGACCATATGGTAGAGAGTTTGTGTCTTGTTACAAGACTGTTGTTGTAGTCTGTGAAAAGTAAGAGGAAGAAGCAGATTAGGAATTTGGCCTTGAGAATATTAAGGAGGAAATGGATGTGGCAAATACGGTAGGAATAGAATCAACAAGATTTGGCAATGTATGGAATATGAGAGCTTAAGGAGAAGGAGGAGAATGATAGTGGTAGTTTCATTAATAGAGAAAGAGAGTGAGCAAGAGAGAGACTTCGAAAAAAGATAAAAAGATCAGTTGCAGGCATCATAAATCTAAATATTCTGTGTTTAGAGACGGCTAAGAGACGGCTGGAGAGAAAGTCTATTTCCAAAAAAATGCTTCTTCTTTCATGCTATCATATTGTGAATTGTTCAGTGTCAACCAACGATAAATGAAAGCAGCCTTTGCTTTGCATGTTAACTGCATCTTGTGCAAATCAGAACTGCTTCCTCACTGCTCACTGAGATTGAATCTCCGTCAACACGGTATCATGCAAAGTGAGAGCTCCCTGCACATAGGTGAGCCTCCCTATTTTTTCTAACGTTTTATTTATTTTTTGAGAGCGTGCAAGCAGGGGAGGGGCAAAGAGAGAAGTGGACAGAGGATCCAAAGCGGGTGCTGCACTGACAGGCTGACAGCAGTGAGCCCGATGTGGAGCTGAAACTCACGAACCGCAAGATCATGACCGGAGCTGAAAACGAGACGCTCAACCGACTGAGCCACCCAGGTGCCCTGGGCCTCCTTATTTTTAATCCATGTTGTGATTATTGGCAAATTGCCCAGTTGATGTTTCATGACCACTGATGAAATGTATTGAATTTATTGCTTGTGCATCTGTGTCATTACCTCATAGATTCCTAGTTACTTTGCTCTGAAAAGGAGAGAAACCAAAGTGGCCGAATAGCAGGGGACTCTGTCACCTGCTGCCCTCACACATAATTCTATAGCCATTACTTATATTTGAAACTGTATTTGATTTCAGTCTACCTAAGTTTGCCTCATCATTCACAGATGTTTGTAATGCTGTATTTTTCCTCTATATGAATTCCAGAGGTAAAGTTATGCTATCATGTTTCACCTTTCCATTAGTATAGTAGTTGTAGTTTGGAAACTTTTGGTTGTTATAGTATTTTGGCGTTTTTGTTATGGGTACTTTGTACGTAATACCAACTACCTGGATTTAGACAGAAGTCAGTGAGACCAGAAGCAGAGTGGGTTAGTGGGTAGGAGCCACGGTAACAGCAACATCCAGTCAGAGTGAAGGCAACAGTGGGCACCAACATGTAAAAGTGGGGCATCTCGGTGGGTGGCAAGAGCATAATGGGACATGTGATATCTGACATCTAGACGCAGTTGCCATCTGAGAGGCTGGTGCACAAATCATAGGCCTTCCAACAATGACAGTGATGTTTCTGGGACAAAATTTCAAACCCAGAGGCTTGAGTGTTAGGAATGGGCAACTAGGCAAAACAATGGGACTGAAGCTAAGGATTCAGGACAACACAGAGGTCCAATTATTTGAATTATGTGGTGTAAACATTGTGACTTACGGAATAGTAAATGAAACCAGTGGTGTGGTATCTTTGGAACAAAATCATAGAAAATTGGCCTAAAACCAGGCTTTGCCTAATGAAAGCTGCTTGGGTACTTACTGCCTGCAGTCAAAAGGAAGTGCCATGGGGTGGGCAGATCGAAGGGCCTAGAGGATGACCTGCCATGTGATGGCCTGATGGAAGCTGATAGCCGATGTCACAGTTTAAGAACTAGATTTGATGGCAGGCTATACAACATCTGTGAAAAAGAATTAACACCAACTACTGATGACACGCCATGACATCCCTCAGATTCATTGGTTGTCTTGATTTGGCTTTCTTCTTTTCTATGTCATTAGAGCCTATATTCTCTCAGTAAAATATTTTTATGATGGTCTAAGTCTATTCTTGATTACGGACGCTACTGGAAGTCTTTAGTCTTTCTCGTGATTCTTGCTCAGACTTGTTCTTTGCTTTCTTGGATTGTACAATCAATTAAGAAGTTTTTGCTGTTAATAGAACAAATGGTCCATGTGCTCTCCTTGGATGAATTTCAGTTTGTTAACTTGCACAGGAAAGAAATTACACAAACTGTGCTTTATCAGATTTGAGTCTGGTTTTACATTTCATTTTTTATTTTAAAAATTTTTAACATTTGAGAGACAGAGCATGAGTGGGGGCGGGGCAGAGAGAGAGGGAGATACAGAATCTGAAGCAGGATCCAGGCTCTGAGCTGTCAGCACAGAACCCGACACGGAGCTTGAACTCATGGGCCGTGAGATCATGACCTGAGCTGAGGTCAAACGCTTAACCGACCCAGCCACCCAGGCGCCCCTAGTTCTACATTTTAAAGACTAGGTATCTACTATTTCAGTTTCTTAGTAATTGTATTTAAGAATAATAAGTTTGCGGGGCACCTGGGTGGTTCCGTCGGTTGAGCGTCCGACTTTGGCTCAGGTCATGATCTCAGTTTGTGGGTTCAAGCCCCGCATCAGGCTCTGTGCTGACCGTTTGCTCTGACCTGGAGCCTACTTCGGATTCTGTGTCTCCTCTCTCTTCCTCTCCCCCACTCACGCTTTGTCTCACTCTGTTTCTCAAAAATCAATAAATGTAAAAAAAATTGTAAGAATAAGTTTGCTTTGTTATTCTTTTTAATTCTTTCCCTCTTTTAACGGAAAATTAAGATAAATATAACATGATTACTATGTGAAATTCCATTATTGGTTTGTAAATTTCATATTAAGTTGTACTAGTTCAATATTATACTAGTGCAAAAAAAAAAAAAAAAAAAAAAGACAACTACAGTGGGATTTGTATGCCCTGGGGTAAATTTCATCACATAGAATGCTTTTACTTAGCATGTACTTTTCACATGCAATTAGCTTTCAGCAACTCAGTTTTACCTGTGTGTGTGTTCTTTTACATCAACCAACTCGTTGTTTGAGTCAGATCTTTACTGTTTGCTTTACTTAAATCTCCCAAGCTTGTGATTCAGAGCTCACCAAAATCTCAGTCTAGATGAGAGTTTTTAATTGTTCAGATTGAGCTTTCTTCTTCTTTAGCAATGTTCATTCTTTGTTTTAACCTCTCTCCTCAAGTTCTCTGCTCTTTATTAGTCAATTCATTTAGTCAGTCAATCAATAAATCTATATCCATCTGTTCATTCATCAGACACTTGTTTCAGACCATGCCATGTATGGCAGTTGGCTAAGCAGAGGAGAATCAAAGGTGAATGAGACTTGGCTTCATAAGCCGATTCTTGCCTCTATGCTTTGCTCACTCTGTGGCTTGCCCTTCAACCAGTGAGCGAACCCTACCAATTCTGACACTTTTCCTGCCAAATCTGTTCCTTGCTGCTCCTACCAGTCTCCATTAACATCACCTTAGATCAGATGTCAATTCTGTCTTTGGGATAACTGCAATTGCTAATTACTTGAACTCTCTTCCGATTCATATTCAACTCTGCAGTCAGAAGATCTTCCTGAAATGCAAGTCAGATCTTGTCACAAGCTACTCAAAATCCCTTCAGTAGCTTCCAGTCCCCTTACAGTGACGTCCAGATCATTACTGTTCTTTTCCGGATCTGGCTCAAGCATCTGCCTCATCCCTTGGCACTTCCTCCCTGAAACTCTGCAGTAACTTGAACATGTGCTCTTCTACCTTTGGGTCTTCTGATGAGCTTTCCCTTCTAACTCTTCACCTCGACATTCTTCATCTCCCCACTTCCTTCACCACCCTTTTCCTGGCTAATTCCAACACATACTTAATGTCTCAGCTTTGGTATCACCTACTTCTGGGTTAGGTATCTCTTCTATGTGTACCTTTGCCATGGCACTGAAACTGCTTCTCATCTTTTTCTGTTGCCATTTATATCCCTGTCATCTTGTTGGGTTTTTTTTTTATGTTTATTTATTTTTGAAAGAGAGAGAGAGCAGGGGAGTGGCAGAGAAAGAGGGAGACGGGGGATCTGACGAAGGCTCTGCTCTGTCAGCACAGAGCCCAATGCGGGGCTCAAACTCACAAACCCTGAGATCATGACCTAAGCCAAAGTCTGATGTTTAACAGACTGAGCCACCCAGGTGCTCCCCTGTCTTCTTGTTTTTATGTCTCTTCTTGTCTTTATAAGAGACAGGGAAATGTCTATACCACTCCACATACCTGGAAACTAGCTTAAGTGCTTGCTACATCATATGCGCTAAGTGCTTGTTGAATGAATGGATGATTGAACAAGAGGACACCCCATCAAATATTTCAAGTGTTTTAAGAAAATACTTATAGGGGCACTTGGCTGGCTCAGTCAGTGGAGCGTGCCACTCAATCTCAGCTTTGTGAGTCTGAGCTCCAGGTTGGGTATAGATTACTTAAAAAATTTTTTTAAATCTTTTACAAAAAGGAAATACTTATAAATATTTTAAAAAATGCCATTAGAGCCCATTTTTTATACTCCATACTAGGACAATAAATAGAAAATAACCAATGACTTGGTTGTTAGTTCTCACATCTGGAATAAGAGAAAAAGTAAACGTGGGAGCGGAGTCACTATGCTTTGTGTCATGTATAAAATGCTGAGTGCAGCCGATTTGTGACACGGACTTAGATTTAGACTTCTTAACTCGAATCTCTGGATTTCATTTTCTTTTTTCTCCCCATTAAATGACCCACAAAAGCAATCTCTCTCCCCCCTTTTAAAAATCATTCTCCACACCAGTCTTTAAAATAGCATACTTCCCTAGGGAACTGAAATAAATGGAAAGCCACTAAACCAGGGGTGTAGAATCTGAAAATAGAGGGGACCACATTTACCTCAAGTTCAGGTGCATACTAGTCAAGCCACTTTACTGATCTAGAAAATTAGAGGTGTTGGATCACCTAGCACTTGGCGTTCTATAATACATTTTAAATAGGAGTTAATTTCCAAATTTTCAACTTCTATAAAAGTTGCACTAAAATACCGACTTCATAAAGTAAGGTATATTTCTATATGCCTCTGCATTTGAATTACCTTAGCTTGCATGTAAATCCTTCTATGACAGGAATCTCTGCTTTAAACTGGACTGGATCCACTGCAGGAATTTAGGCATAATTGGACATTTTTGAAAGCTAGGGGGATAAGTGTAAGAAGATCCTGATTTTTATGGATAGATTGTCATGAGGATTTTTGTTTTGCACTATCAGAAGTCGAGGAAGTTTTGTGCCTGGGTGCCTGGGAGCTAGAAATAAATGTTATGGTGGGCAACATGTCTCTTTCCTGACCTCTTATTAAATCAGAGCCTCTTGGGGGAGATGTGCTTTGGGTGGAAGCTGAAGAAGCATTTTCATAAGAGAAGACAAGGTTTGGGAGAAGAACATTTTCTACAATTCGCGGCGGGACACATTGCCACACAGGCACAATGAGTTGTTACCGGAATGTGGTACCATTTCTGATCCCTAAACTGAAGATTTAGGACACACTGAGAGACACAGCTGTTAACAGTGATCACATGGCCCTTCAAAGGGCTTCTCAAGGGAGATTGGAAAGGGGACTGGTGTGAACACGGGCAAGACACCCCTAGAGACTGAAAAAATACTGTGGTGAAGAATTTTGCAACAGACCATTGTTGCATGACGTACAAAGGAAAACAACAGGCTCATTAAATTTGATTAATTGTTATTAATAAAAACTCCTTTGTATCCCCAGGATGATGAGACCAAGGAAAACTTGGATTAAATTTACAAAAGGGTCACGTGGATGCAGTTTCTAAGCCATACGCTGCTATTGTGCTATTTTTATGGAAGAAACTTACCCATCATTCTCCCATCTCCTATGCATGCTCTGTGCAAAAGTGTAGCCACAGGCCATAATGGTCTGTTGAGTATTTGAAATGTGGCTGATCTAAATTGAAACGTGCTATAAATGCAAAATACACACTGATTTCTGAGACTTAGTATGTCTCTTTTTACTTTTTAAAATGGAGCTACTAGAAAATTAAAAATCACATATATGGTTTGCATTATATTTCCATTGGATAAGGCTGCCCAATAATTCACATTTGGACACTAAATCATATGCCATTTATTTCACTTTTTAGTTCATTCATGCAAAAATGTTTAGCTTGATAACATTATAAGGTCCTGGGAGGATAGGTTCTAAGTTTCTAATTTGTATTTTTCCAGATACTTAAAACACTGGTAGCATGTGATAGTTTTTACTTTATACTTGTTGATTTAAATTGATTTAAGAAGACTGTTTATTTCCATAAATCTGTGAACTACTTTCAGATTGTGCCCTAGATAAGTGCATTTTGATTATAAACAGAACTGTATTATAAAAAGTATTCAGTTCAGAAAATGTGCTAATGAATAACAGAATTATTTTAATTCCATCATGAGCTCATTTTTCCATTTCTTGTTTTATATTTTTTAAATGGAATTTCAAAAAAGAAATTAGGACAATTTTCTTCATTAATGTATTTATTTCCATAAGCTTTTGATAATGTTAGTTGAATTTCTAAAATTCCAAATTATGATTTTTATTTTTAACTACTTATTTGAAAATAATTTTCCTGCAGAAGACTTGTAAGAACATACCCTTCTATCAGACTCATCATTTATATTTGCCACATTATATTATTGTATTTCTTTTTTTTTTTTTTAATGTTTATTTATTTTTGACACAGAGAGAGAGAGAGAAACAGAGCATGAGCAGGGGAGGGGCAGAGAGAGAGAGTGAGACACAGAATCTGAAGCAGGCTCCAGGCTCTGAGCTGTCAGCACAGAGCCCGATGGAGCTCAAACTCACGAACTGCGAGATCATGACCTGAGCCGAAGTCGGGACGCTCAATCGACTGAGCCACCCAGGCGCCCCATATTATTGTATTTCTTTATCCCTCCCCCCCCCAAATACTTCAGTTAGTATTTCCTAAGAAAAAGAATATTCTCCTATAAAATCATAGCACAATGACCAAAGCCATGAAATTTAACATAATTCAATGCAATTATCTATCATACAATGCATATTTAAATTTCACCAGTCATCTTTCTGTTATTCCTCCCTGCCCCACCCCAGTTTAGGGTCTGATTCAAGAACATGCATTGCATTCAACTGCCATGTGTTTTTTAGTTGCCTTTAATTGGGAACAGTTCCCATGTCTTTTTTTCTTCTTTCAAGGCAATGATATTTTTAAGGGTCTAAGCCAATTGTTTTATACTGTGTCCTTTGATGTGAGTTTCCAAGTGATTCGAAGCAGGTTATGAGTCTTCGGACAGTAGTACAGCATAAATGATGCTGTGATTTTCTCAGGCACCACATCAGGAGAACGTGGCAATGTCCCACTTTGGTGATATTAGCCTGGCAAATGTGGTGTCCTCTAGGTTTCTCCACTGTAAAATTGCAAATGCAATTGTAAAAAAAGTTACAGCTTTTAAAATTAATTTGCAATTCATAAATAACGAAGACAGAGATACTTCATCTATATATCTTGTTCTTCTTCAAATAGTCACCCAATTTTTAGTCTACATTGATGATTCTTACCTGAACTAACTATACTTCAAATTCAACCAAAACAGCATATCATGACAGATTTAATGCAGAAGAAGATAATGAGGATCCAGATGAATTCTTTCTAGCAGACACTAAGAGATTTGTAAAAGTGTACAATCATGCCACTCTTCTCACTAGTTTATTTGTGGTTAGAAAAATAAAGCTATTTCCATCCAAATATGTTATTCACATTAACAAGTTATGGGTTTATGATTCCACATTTCAACTAAACTTTATTGTTATTTAAAAATGGATTGAAACAAAGGATACAGGAGTGCTGATACATAGGGGCACATGTACCCCACTGTTTACAGAAGCACTTTCAACAATAGCCAAATTATGGAAAGAGCCCAAATGTCCACCTACTGGTGAATGGATAAAGAAGATGTGGTTTATATATACAATGGAATACTACTTGGCAATGAGAAAAAATGGATTCATGCCATTTGCAGCAATGTGGATGGAACTGGAAGGTATTATGCTAAGTGAAATAAGTCAGTCAGAGAAAGACAGATATCATATGTTTTCACTCATATGTGGAACTGGAGAAACTTAACAGAAGAAGACCATGGGGGAAGGGAATGGGAAAAAAATAGTTACAAACAGAGAGGGAGGGAGGCAAACCAGAAGAGACTTGTAAGTACAGAGAACAAACTCAGGATAGACATAGGGGTGGGGAGGGGGAGAGGGGAAAATGGGTGATGGGCATTGAGGAGGGCCCTCACTTGCTGGGATGAGCACTGGGTGTTGCATGTAAGCAATGAATCACGGGAATCTACCTCCAAAACCAAGAGCACAGCGTACACACTGTATGTTAGCTAATTTGACAATAAATTATATTTTAAAAATAAAATAAAATAAAAAATAAAAATGAATTGGAAGGGGTACCTGGGTAGCTCAGTCAGTTAAGCATCCCACTTCAGCTCAGGTCATGACCTCATGTTAGTGAGTTGGAGCCCTGTGTTGGGTTCTGTGCTGAGAGCTCAGAGCTCGGAGCCTGCTTCAAATTCTGTGTTTCCCTCTCTCTCCGCCCCTCCCCTGCTCATACTCTGTCTCTGCCTCTCTCTCAAAAATAAATAAATATTTTTTTAAAGATTTAAAAAAAAAGAAATAACATATTTCTAAATTTCTCGCTATTAATTTGTGACGTAGTAAACATAAATATACCTCATAAACCAAAGGTCTAGGAGATCCTCTACAAGTCTGAGAGTGTAAAGGGGCCTTGAGAACAAATCTAGTCTATCTTTTGGGGAAGGGTGTCTTCAGTATCAGCCGAAGTTTTTCCATGGAAAATCCTTATCTTTTAGAGGTGTGTAATGTAATATTGAGAGGTAAAATAATTCGATGTCTGAAATTTGCTTGAAAATAATACCATGATGATAATGGTAGGTGTCGTAGTGATGTGGACAGTTCCAGCAGCGGTGGTGAGGAGGGTATAGATGAAATGAAACTGTGCTGTTAACTGTTGAAGCTGTGTGATTGCTACACGGAGGTTCACGATAAAGTCTTATTTTGACCAGGCTTGAAGATTTTCAAAACAAAAGTTGTTTTTAAAGGTTTCATCTATGAATTTTTTTTTTTTAATGCTATGAATTTGGAGAGAATCAAGCTTAATTGCCTGAAATGTCATAATTATTTAAAACATGTTAATTATAGTTTCATAGATTTATGTAATACCTTTCTTCTGAAGGGTTCAAGCTGATTAACTTTGGCTGGTTTTTGAAACATGAATACTCATTATCTATTTCTTTGACATTTTGAACATCTTAGGGAAGTTTGAAAAGTAAGAACAAACACGTTGAGTACACATCGAACACTGTCGTTCCATAAGTAGTTTTGTATGTCTGGAATTAGCTGCAATAAGATAAATGCTGCTTGCATGAAGATTGTATTGTTCTCCTCCTAAAATGAGATAGATTTCAGTTTGGTTCTTGGTTCTGCCACTTTATACTACTTATCATGACATTAACAATAATAGACATAATATATAAACAAAGCCAAAATTTACTGATCTTAATATGTGACTGGTTTTGTGCTAAATCCTTGCATTAGTTTATTCATTGAATCCTTACAACAATACTGTAAGTTACTTTAAATTTTTTTTTTTTTTTTTTTTTTTTTTTTTTTTTTTTTTAGCGATCTCTACACACAACATGGGGCTCGAACTCACCATCCCTGAGCCAAGAGTCGCGTGTTCTTCTGACTGAGCCAGCCAGGAACCCCACTTTAGGTTACTTTTGTTTAGTAAATAACCTGCCAGTACATATTTGCTAAGGAGAAGAGCAAAAATTGGAAGCTAGGGCACCAATCAGCATCTCTTCAATCCACTGCATTAAGTTGTCCTATCTTACCAGCTAACTGTCTTGGGTAAGTTATTTGACCTCAGCCTTATTTTCCTCTTTTATAAAATAGGGATACAAATAGTAACTACCTCATAGGCACAAGGATTACATCAGATAAACAGATAACATACAATTGTACTCTAACCCCCTCTTAGAAATTTGTAATGTATACTAGCACTTGAGAAGTCATGTAAGAAAGAAAGTTGGTTAATTTTGTTTAACTCAATGTTTGCTAAGTTTACTTCATTATGGAGTTTCTTTGCTCCTGTAACACATACTAACATCCCACAGAACACACTTAAAATTAAACTATATGCAGAATTTTTCAAAGCTAGATTTTTGACTAATTGTTGCAGTTATTTTTATCATATTTAAATAAATAAACACAAAAGTTTTATGTAATAAACTTATTTGCCTTTTTCTAGAGTGTAAGTGACATGAGCAGATACCTGTTTAAAGAAATATTTTTCTTTTATTCATGATCAGAAAATCTGAGTTTCAGTTCTGAAATTCTGATTCAATTCAATAAATATTTATCATATGTCCTTTTTTTAAAACTTTTTTTAATTTTTTTTAAATTTTTTTATTTTTAAAAAAATTTTTTTAACATTTATTTATTTTTGAGACAGGGAGAGACAGAGCATGAATGGAGGAGGGTCAGAGAGAGGGGGACACAGAATCCGAAACAGGCTCCGGGCTCCGAGCTGTCAGCACAGAGCCCGACGCGGGGCTCGAACTCATGGACTGCAAGATCATGACCCGAGCTGAACTCGGACGCTCAACTGACTGAGCCACCCAGGCGCCCCTAAAACTTTTAAAAAAATGTTTATTTATTTGCCTTGAGAGAGAGAGATAGAGAGAGAGAGATTGTGCACATGTGCGAGCAGGGGAGGGCCAGAGAGAGAGAGAAAGAGAATCCCAGGCAGGCTCTGAGCCAGACAAGGGGCTCAATCCCACGAACCTTGAGGTCATGATCTGAGCTGAAACCAAGAGTCGGATGCTTAACCAACTGAACCACCCAGGTATCCCTTTTGTATGTCTTTTATACATCAAGTGCTGGACTAATGCTGATAATCCAAAGATGAATTGGACGTGATAGTTATCTTCACATTGCACATAAATATATGGATTGATTTGCCTCCTCTATACAGGCACGTTCCTCTATTGTTGTTTGATTGGTTGTTTCTTTAAATAGTATTTCTGGGGGTGCCTGGGTGGGTTAGTCGGTTGAGCGACCAACTCTTGATTTCAGCTCAGGTCATCATCTCACGGTGGTAAGAGGTCGTGAGATCAAGCCCTGTATCGGGCTCTGTGCCAGGTGTGGAGCCTGCTTAAGATTCTCTCCCTCTGCCCCTCTCCTGCTTTCTCTCTCTCTCTCTCTCTATATATATATATATATAATATAATATATAATATATATATATATATAATATATATATTATATATATATAGTATTTTTGGTTAGTTCTTGCCACATTTCCAAAAGTGTATAAATGTTAGTGGAGTTAATCTAGTGGTAGAGCACAGATGATTGCATTAGGTGCTATAACACATAATGCATCGGTGCTCCCTCGAAAGGGAGGTATATGTAAAGTGATTTCCAAAGGTGGAAGGAGCTGTAAGACCAAAGACAAAGGCTGAGAAGTCCCGCTTGATAAGAAATAGTTTATTAAGAAGACTTACAAACAGAAGCGTGTCTTTCATGGCCACAAGATGAGATCTCCACAACCCCACCTCCCATAAGACATACTTTTATAGCCCTAGTGAGTACATACTGGGGGGACCACCTTAGAGGGGAATGTTTGAGAATAGGTCATAGTCATGTGTGTCATAGTCATATCTGCAGAGTAGATCAAGGACATTATGCATTAAGTGTGTACTTAAGGGTGTGGTTAAACAGAAGAAAAGAATGGGGTGGGGGCGGTGCTGTGCTCAGAAGGCTTCAGGTCATAGAGCAGTCATTATCACAGTGGATTTGTCCAAGATGGTGTTAGTCTGGTTCACAAAACAGGTATAAATAAAGTGTCATTAAAAATCAGAGTAACTGCTCAACTTTACCCAATGTCACTGAAAAGGATTTTATTGAGGATGTGTTATGTGAGTGGAGAAAATTAAAATGCTGACAGACACAAGAGACAGAAGTATTTCTAGGCAAAGAGAATTGTACAAAGAAGTAATGCCAGAAAAGTCCACGTTTTACGCCAATAGGAGTAGGTAAGGGTGTCAGGCAAACAAATAGAAATATAAGAACATAATTGGGAACAAAATACGAAGGCTCTTTAAATATTATTTAAGGATTTTGAGGAAATTACCTGTGATTCTCATAAGTATGACTTTATGACATGGGTGAGGACACTTCAGTGTCAGAAGGCCAAATCTTTAAGATCCTGAAGAGGAACTTTCATGCGTGTGTTAAAGTTCTACCAAAGAGATAAAATATGCTAAATCACTACTGCGCACAATAGCATTCGGCCACTATCTTTCAATAAAATACTTGTCATAAACTATGTAATTATCCTGTTTTTTTTTAAAGTATGTCCAGTTTTGATTTTTTTCAAATTGTTTAATTTCAGTCTATTTCTTAAAACAAGACAGCAAAGAAAAACTCAAAGAAAGCACACACACAATGAAAAAAATAAAATTAAAGTGTTGCCAGATGCATGAGTCCAACATATTAGTCAGAAACTTAGCAGAGTTGTGCACTACATAACGGCAATATCATAGGAGGTTTTAGAGACTCTTGGCGTGTTGGTAATTGAGAATCTTACATTTTTCGCCAACAGAGAAACTGCTTAATTCAACTAGAAAGTGTGACATAAACCCAACACTGACCTCACTTAATGACTAGCCAAATAAAAACAGAAGTTTAGAGGTTTCACAGCTGCTGACAGAGTCCATGGAAAGAATTATTTTGGAATATTCTTACTGTTGCTAAAGAAGGAAACTAAAGAGGCCAGAAATAAGAAACCAGGAAGAAAACAAGCCTGTCAGCATTCAAAACTGATTACAAGGGAATTACTTTGTGGTTAAAAATCCACAGTGTTTCAGCAACTTTATTTAGGAATGTTTATCCCAGAGGACTTTCATTGCATGTATTTTGCTACAAATAAATTTGCTTACCTTAACTCCATAAAGAGCTTTATAAACCACAACTGGTTGGATTTGAATTTGCTAGCTTTCACAACTGCTACCAACTCCATTGAAAACCAAGAGGCTTTCAGGATGTGGGAGGGACCCTGGCAGTCACAGGGTCCAATTAGGTGGCTGTCCCTTTTGTTATGGTTCATATCTTAGAAGAAGTCAGATAATGAGCCCCAGCGCCCACCATTAGCAAGTAGGACCCTGTTAATTGTGTAGAGGGCCCTTACGATGAGTGTGACAAAAGGAAATATGGTGTTTTTCTAGCCTACACCAGTTAGACAGTTTATTTTCATTCTATCTTTTGCTTTAATACTTGTGGAATAAATAATTATTGAAAAATTCAATATAATGATTTCTTTGAACAAACAAAAGAATCTCTCACTTGGGTTGGATAACCAGATGCCTGTAATGTGGGGTAGTGGGCGGTACATCAGATGAGATTCAGGGGGCCTATGCTCCATTTTCTACTCATTTACTATTTGATTACCCTTGTCTAAGGCTAATGTCCTCAGTACCAGCTTCATCATATTTGTTTATTATTATTATTTTTAATGCTTATTTTTGGGAGACAGAGCAGGAAAGGGGCGGGGGTGGGGTGGGGTGACGGGGACAGAGGATCCAAGGCTGGCAATCTGCTGACAGCAGACAGCCCAATGTGAGGTTTGAACTCACAAATCGTGAGATCATGACTTGAGCCCAAGTCGGATGCTTAACTGACAGAGCTACCCTGGTGCCCCAGCCTCATCATCTTTAATATGGAGGTGATGATGACATATCATAATGATGTGGGGATCAAGAGAGATTATGTATCCCAAAGTAGCTCATTAAAGCAATAATTTGCTATGTTGCCTCAATTCTCCACCTTCCCATAAACACATCTTAACTTCTCATAGCTCCTTGAACTCATAGTTAGATTAAGGCATGGCACGGACAGATTAAGCTGAGTGCCAACCTATAAAATTGCCGCACAGCCCTGGATTACATTGGAAGTATATTGCCAGGTAATGCAGGATTTGACCTGTCATCCTTGGCAAAGTGTAAATTTCTGGTTTCCTTTCTGCCAAAAGAGGCATGCCTTCGAGCAGAAATAAAAATACAAAACTCCCCTTGCTAGAATTAGCTATCTATGCTGAGCTTTCTTTCAAACAAGCAGTTACAAATCAGCTACAATTCCAAGGACCAAAATGCAGGTCACAATGCTGCTTAATGGGGACATAATTCATCTTAAAAAAAAAATTAATCTATGGATATGTATCCCACTAAGTTGTCACTTATTTTCAGAATATTGGCTATGCTTTGACCAGTAGAAGTCAATTGGTGAAGAAATTTGTTTCTATGTAAAATCTTTATAACTCTCCATATTCTCTAAATAGATGCTCAACAAGAAGTTTTTGTATATTAGTTAAAAGGGGTGCCAATTCGCCTGCCAACATTGCTTGGGTTTTCTCGCACTCGCTATACTTTTCCACATATTTCCATCTACGTGCATGCTGTCTTTATACCACTTTGTTCACTACTCACCTTTTGAGTCAATTAAAAAATCAATTCCTATATGATACCTTCCTTTCCCCCTTAGTTCCCTAGAGGGAATTATGATATTTTCGTAATTCTAAGACATCAACTTTTTTTTTTGGGTAAATCAAAACAAAACCAATAGAATATTAAAGATATGCATCAGTTAAAGACATGTTCCATCAGAAAAATGCTAAGGTGGTCAAACTAATTTTAACATCTAGAAAATACAGTAGTTGCTTATTCCTACGAGTATCTCTAGCACATAGAAGTATTTTAGTACTTCTCACACCATATATATTATAAGGGATGTAAATTTGCCACGTGAGACTTGGGTAAAACAAAAGTTGTATTACCTTATTTTAAAAAATCAAAATAAATCTTGCTCTGAAGTCTCTTCTCAACTCCTTTTATATAATGACTACAGAGCCCTTCTTCGAAATTGTTCATGATTCCTGGGGATATTATATAGATCATTCTACATCATCATAGAAGAAAGTATTTTTTTCCTTTCTTTCTTTCTTTCTTTCTTTCTTTCTTTTTTTTTAAGTAGGCTTCATACCCAGCGTGTAGCCCAACAGGGGGCTTGAACTCATGACCCTCAGATCAAGACCTGAGCTGACATCAAGAGTCGGGCACTTAACCAAATGAGCCACGCAGGTGCCCCATGGTGGAAAGGATTCTTGACTTGAGTTCATTCTAGTTACCGGGTTGTCTTGGCCACTGCTCAAGCCCATGGGACCTACCTGAAGGTAGGCTACTCTGTGGCTTGGGTAGTAACCTTTCTCCATGCTCAACTCAGACCCAAGGCCTGCAAGGCCGCAGCTGTAGAGACTGAACCACCAGTCACTATGTGCATTCCTTATCAGTGATCCTGACACCTACTGGGATTCTGAATGGGAATAGGACCCTTGTCTCTTCCCACCTCAGGAATTCAGTTCCAAACAATAATTCAATTCCTCTATCCGCTCCCCTTCTGAGATAACCCATTATAATCGTCTTCAATTGGCTTGAGTCCCAAACAATTGAACTTCCTGAACAGTTCTCTTTGTGTTTATTGGGTGGGGGAGGGGCAAGTGCCATATAAAGAGAGAATAGACCTTACCTTTTGCGAGTTAGGAAAGGAGACCATTTATTTTACCATGGTGAACTGACAGGAGAGTACACTAAAAGTGATATTAAACAACAATCAAGATTTACCAGTAGGTTCAGTGTGTACCTCCATCACCTCCCAATAAACAGTGGTTATTTGGAGGGTAGGAGCTATGTTTTCTTCATGGATGGGTCTTTAGCATTCCACATAGTGCTACCATATGTTATCAGTCAATATTGGATCGATGAACTGCGTATAGTGTGAGAATCAATGAAATGAGAATAGTGTGTGAATTCTTGTCTTCTAGAGTAATTCTGGTTTTAGGAACTTTTAGCTGCATTAAAATGTAAAACTAGTTGAATAGAACTCGAGAACAAGGCTCTGTCCTCCAGTCATACCATTTTGATGAATTTCCCTCCAGAAGTACAAGGAATTTTGAATGTCAAACACACTAAATTGCAATTTTAAAATTCGTGGCTCTAAAATTGATTTCAGCTCAGGGCACCTGGCTGGCTCATTCAGTGGAGCGTGCGACTTGGGGTTGGGGTTGTGAGTTCAAGCCTCATGTTGGGTGTAGAGATTAATTAAAAATAAAAAAATATTTAAGATAAATAAATAAGTCAAAACAGATTTCAGCTCTGCTTTTCCCCCCTAAGAAGTCACTGTATCTCTGTGCCACTGTGTGTATTGACACAGTGTCAAGTTAATAAAGTGTTCCAAATTTGCATGGAAAGTACACACTGTTCACTGAGGGCACAGAAGTATCTTTGAAAGTGAAATATTTGATGGGCACACAGACACTTGTACTTTGCTTTCGTTACATATTTAGCAGGGAGTTCATATCAGTGACAGGAACATGCCATGGGAGAACAAGGAAGTACCCTGGTTACTGTACAGTCACTGGAGTACCCTTTAAAGCCCGAGTGACTTTACTACCTCTGCTCATAAAATTCCCTCATTTAAAATGTCATTTTAAGCCAACTTTCAAGCTTGTACCTATATCTCCATGCAGCTACTGCTCATTCCTTTACTACCTAGTAAATTCTCAGCACCAGACCACTAACCATACATAAAAGATTATAGTCACTCTGATAGAAGTTTCTTATAGGACTTGTTATTGCACAAATTGGAGAGAATAACTTCAAGTCCAGAGACCAAAATGACCCACAAAGTTTTATTTATGCAGCATGTATTTATCAAGACACTTTAGGCAAGGATCTAGAGCAGGCTCTGATGAAAACCATGATTTATTAGTGACCCTCAAGAAGATTGTTATTTCTAGAGGTGGGAACAACAGAAACACAAATGACTATAATTCAGGACATAGTGTGATGAATACTAAAAGAGGAACGGAGTTCAAAGGAGGTAGTAACCACTTTCAGCTAGAGGAATTGGGCATTTCTGCATAGAAGGGTCATTAAACTGTGCCAAAAAGAATGGGTTACATCCCATTTGGACAAACAGTGATTGGGAAGGCAGGTCTAACGCAGGGAATGCCTTGAAGAAAGACACACACTCAGTCCCCGAGAGGCAAATCAGCTACTGGAACAATAGCAAACATTCTTGTTTCATCATATTTCCTACTTGGGTGTATTAAATGTTTATATTTCATATGAGTAATGGAAGATATTATTATGAAATATACTCTATAGTAAAAAATTGACCAACCAACAATATGCAGAGAGTAAAATAGTACATTCTGAAGTTCCTTTGATTGCTTTCCACATTTTTCTTGTCAAAGTAAGTTCTTCATTCAGAGCAGCTATTTCATTAGTCAGCAATCTCCACAGAAACAAAACCAGTAGGGTATGTGTGTGTGTGTGTGTGTATGTGTTTATGTCAGATATACACATATGTATGTATACACACATTATGTATACCCCATATTGGTTGCAGAGAGAGATGTATTTCAAAGAATTGGCTCATAATAATGTAGGGGCAGGTAAGTATGCTATTTGAAGTGTTGATGGGCAGGCTGGCAATTCTTGCATGGGTTGACTATAACCCATATAGTCTTGACTCTGAAGTCAGTGTGGAGCCAACATTACCTTTTTTGGTGGGGTAGGGCTTCAGTTTTTTTCTTAAGGTCTTCAACTGATTGGATGGCCTACCCATGTTATGAAGGGTAATGTGCTTTACTCAAAGTCTACTGATTTAAATGATAATCACATCTAAAAACTACCTTCACAGCAACATCTAGACTGATGTTTGATGAAACAACAGATCACAATAGCCTAGTCAAGGTGATGCATAAATCATCATAGTTAACATGATCATGAAGATATTCCCACTAATGAAAAGAGGGAAAACAGTACCTTTCATTTGTTTACGGGCTTCATTATAGTTTTACAAAGATTTTTGCACATGTAATTTTAAAAACCCTGTAAGGAAAGAAGGGAGCATTATTACCAACAATTTCTAAATGACAAATCTGAGGCACAGAGAAATTAAGAATCTTGGAGGTTAAAGAGCTGGAAGTGGCTGGTGTCAGAAATAGAACTGATGTCTTCGGACTCATTACCCAATGGTCTTTCCATTGCACCATCTGCTAGTGTTCCAATCCAAATTCCTATAGCATTTACTATCTGTAATACCCTCTCCGAACTTAAAGATATCATTATTGATATATTCTATTTCTCCAACTAAATTTTAAGACATGCCTCTTTGTAAATAACCCTGTCATATCCTACATATAATTAAATATCAGTAAGTATTTTTTAAAAATAAGAACGAATGGTGCTACACATCCTATTTATGCTGGGAGACAATCTGTTTACATAATGGATAAAAGACTCTTTGAATTAGTTTTCAAGTCATGCAGATGAAACGGTCACAGTGCTTTTTATAAGGTTGGCAAGTCTGAAAGGCCTAAATTCTTCATGTTAAGAAAGACTTTGAGTTGTATCAACACGGGCAAGTTGCTCAACTTCTAGGTCTAATTTCTTTATCTGTAAAAAGAGGATGATAATAGAACTTCAGGAATGTGTTGTGGGAATAGAGAGTTACTGCATATATAACAGGTATGAATAGTTCTGTGACACTCAAGGTGCAAGAGATGTCATGGTTCTTTATTTTCCAAATAAAACCATCTCCAAATTACAACTTAGCAACATCGATGAGTCCAATACCAGTTATTAACTGGGGTTTTCCTCATTGGAGCTTACGAAATGGCTTACATCTTCCTGGTTCTTGGTCATAGGATGGCTATTTCCCTCCTTGGCTCCATTTGGCTGCTACATACAGGGTTGTATCTACATACAGGCTGTTATCTCCAGAAGGCAGAGTCCAGGCACTTGAGAAATCCACAACCCTCCCCATGTTTCAATTAAGGAATAAAATCCAGTGTAGGGCTACCTGCCCGAAGTCTCCATTTTCACCTCCCTTGGGACAGTCCAGTTTAATCCCTTTATTGGCTGAGAACTTTGCAATGAATCCTATTAAAACTCTCTCTCCGAAGATAAGGGGAATCTAGATTTCAAGGGCAAACAGCCATCTTGTCATCATTCTTTGGTGACAACAATAGAAAAAATTAAAATACTGATCAGTTTCTCAGTAAATCACACAGTTGCACAGGCAAATCACTTAGCATATATTAGCATATGTTAATTGCTCAATGTACGTTGCTTTTTATCATTATTGTTTGGAGTATTACAAATGAATAGTGACTGCTCCATTGAATCTTTTATATCTTGAGAAGCTTTAAGGTATAGGGGAAATTCCTGGCTTTTGGAGTCAAACAGCTCTGGTGTTGATTCCTAGCTCCGTCGTCTCTTATCTCTGTGAGCTTAGGTAAATTATTTTACCCAGCTTCAGTTTTTCTTTTGTAAAGTTAATTGTGTAGGCTAATTGCACATAACCCATATAGCCTTAGGCTTCACCTGCCAGGACATACAGTTGATATTCATAATAATATCCCGATTCTCAAGACTTTGAGTCCACACCTGAGTGACCAGTAGAAAATTTGGTCTTTTGGTGGCAGCCCTTCCCATTAATTTATTCTGTCTGGGAAGCCCCATGGGTGAAGGATTCTCATGTCCTTCATTCTCATGTCAGACTGCTAGGCTGCTGTTCTTATGCTTCTCTTTCCTTCTGAACAGTAGGGAAAATTCTTTAGAGTCCCATGATCAGAGATATTTCAATAGTTAGGTCCCCTGTGTCCCTGCATTTTCCTTCCATAGCACTCTCAAGTTTAGGAGGAGAGGGGAAATGTCAGAGAAGATCGAGTACAGTCTTCTGCTGCCACTGCTCGCCTTGACATTCAGGCAAACTACCAGGCCTGTTCTTCCATATGCTCTCATAGTTTCTAAGGTCCCTTTCTCTAGATCACCCTCCTTTGGGGAAGCTCAGTCCCCTAGATTGGTTTCTGGATGACTGAACACAACATGTGGACCAGGTTTGCGTTCTCTTCTACAGATATCCTGGGCCCGTGCAAAACAAGATGTGTGTCTAGACATCTGTTTCAGTCCTTAGGAGCATTCTGTGATGGTCACAAAGCCCCTGGAACATTTTGTCACACCAAGTTGTGCTATCAGGGGCAAAGAACCTTATGTCATGCTCCAACCTTGACCTACTGCAGAATATTCCTTTAAGCAACTAGTGTATGGTACACAGTAAGCTCTTAGTAAACATAATCCCCCTTTTGTCTTCTTTGCCTAAAAATGATTTGATGTATTTGCCAGATAGTTGACTATAAAACACATTTTATCTTTATGTCAAGCTAATTGTTTTTTTAAGCGTATTTATTTTGAGAGAAAGAGAGAGAGTGTGAGAGAAAGCAAGTGAGTGGGTTGGGGGACGGGGGGGAGAGAGAGATAGAGGGAGAAAGAATCCTGAGCAGGCTCCATGTTGATAGCACAGAGCCTGATGCAGGGCTTGAATTCACAAACCATGAGATCATGACCTGAGCCACAAGCTAATTGTTTTTATAGTGAAAAAAATCTGTGACCCAAAGTCCTCTGGGTCATGTTGTTAAGCAGAGCATCTCAGGACTTGGGAGCTTATTATCAATGCAGCCTACACATTGTAAGCATGACTGGCTTAATCAGAAAAACTATTAGTAGAATGTATAATGGCTACTGGGGAAGAGTCACGGCCTTGTACCCTGGTGGAAGCCATTTCAGTTTGGACTCCTACAAGCAAATGGAATAAAACTAGTTCTTCAACTGCCTGTGACAGAGACACATAGGGTAGGATGCTCAGGTGAAGAATAAAATACCAAACAAATAAATAAAAACCTCCCCCACAGTTTACAAGTAAAGCAGGAAGTCAACTGTTTGCAAACTATATTGCAGGGAAATGAAGCCTCTATAAAGCCTTTATTTAGGTGAACTTTGAACTTTTCTCATTGCAAAGAATAAGTACTATTTAAAAATCCTTAGAAGGCACTGAAGAAAAGAAGTAACACACAGAATGGTGTGGGGGAGACATCATGGGAAAACAGAAAATGATTTGCAGAGCTGGGACAGTTGAGGAAGAGGTGTTCAGATCTGACCAAACCTGAGACTATTCCTTACATCATTCTGGTTTAAGGATTCTCACAAAGTCTTTAAGGAAGAAAATCTGGAAATTAATTTAAAAAATACACTTAGATGATGTTTATGGATATATTAGGAGCCTTTCACATTATAATTTAGTTAATCTTTAAAACAACCACATGAAGTGCTATTGGTCCCATTTTTATAGATAAACAAATTGAGGCATAACTTGCCTCCAAACATAGGGCAAGAAACAGAGCCAGAATTAAAAATCAGGTAGTCTTGATTAAAGATAGTGTTATCATATGATGTAGCAATTTCACTCCTAGGGCCTAGTAATTCTGTTCAGAGAGAAATGAAAACACATGTCCGCATAAAAATGGGTGCACTAACATTTATAGCAGCATTATTCATAATAGCCAAAAGGTGAAAATAATTCAAAAGTCCACTGATGAGTGAATGAATAAACAAAATGTGGTATATCCGTACAAGGGAATGTTATTCGGCATACAAAGGAACCAAGTGCTGATCCATTCTATAACATGGATGAACTTTGAAAAAATACTGCTAAATGAAAGAAACCAGTTGCAGAGACCACTTATTATATTATTCCATCTGTATGAAATACCCAAAATAGGCAACTCTGTAGAGACAGATAGTAAATTAGTAACTGCTTAGGGTGAGAGACATGGGACCTGGGAGCGATAGTTGAGGGATAACAGAGTCTCGGGAGGGGGGGGGGGGGAACCACCCAGGTAATCTGGTTCCAGAGTCTGGCATTTCAACCCCTGGGCTATGCCATCTTTCTTGACCCAGAAGCCGGCTGACCAGAACTTTTTGCTGTGTATGCTCAGACATTTTAAAATAACTTATGGTTTGGATACACATGGGGAGAAAGTCAACTAAAAAGAGACCTTAAAGAAGATTGGCTTGAGGAAGCTCAATGATAAATGGGTGGGTAGAGTTTTAACATCTGTCTGCTATGACTACTCCTGTACCCTTCCCTTCCTATTTTCTGTTGCTGCTTACCATCACAGAAAATGTGGGGTAAAAGTGTCAAGGTAGGATGCCAGAACAGATTTGCTACATTGCTGGTCTATTTCACTAAGTTAACCTTTTGAAAATGGCCAAATAGAACTCCAAACTTGATCTCTCAAGGAAACAATTTGCAAGTTGTGAGACAATGTCAGCTAAGTAAAGGGAACACAGATACCTCAAAACTGAAAAGCCGAAAATTTTTCTCCTGCCTTTGTCAAAAGATCTCACCTTTGATTTCTGGTACTGGCCAACAAACAGGTGTGAAGAAGGGCCCCTTGCTGGCCCTTAACTAATAAATTCTAAGTGAATTGGAGGCCTATACTCAGTGCCTTAGTCTGGCACATGTAACTGTCTAAAATTACCAAAACAGGAGGCTCGTTGATGATGATAGTCTCAGGTTATAAATAATGCTCTCATCATTACCAAAGGCTGCTTTAATTAACCTGGGTTTCATGTGAACAACCACCAATCAGAAATGGTAATATGAAAAGTCACACACCTTGTATTTGTCCCTCTTTTCTCAGAAGAGGATTTCATTCCTCAAGTCTCAATTCTAAAGCTCCCAAAAAGCTTTCATTTGAAAACCTGATTATGTCTATGGTAATAATAATACTTTTCCAAAGTGCCCACACTTACACATTCAGTAATTCTCCATATTCTTTCCTTCTCACCCACCAGATGGTGCTACTTCCTTACATTTCCTAAAGATAACAACTTCCTTCTGAAGGAAGTTACTGCCGTAGGTTTTAGGTACCCTGGGTTCATATTCCAAAATTTGCAAATTTCTCTTATTCAACATCTCGTAATGTAATAAAGAATTTTGTAAATGGAAACCTGTTGGTTGTAATTGGAAAAAAAAAAAAAAACACCTAGATGTTTGACTTTTAAATCACTGTTGTGTATTTAAACCAGAAGTAAGGTCAAGTGGCTACAGGAAAGTTGTGGTGACAGAAACCATGCGATCACCAGAGACACCCCCCACACCTTCTACTTGCATGGTATCTTATTCCTAATGGGAATAACGGGGGTAAGAGTAGATGTGTTCTTATCCCACAAACATTGCTTCATTAAAAACAAAATATATTACCCGCAATGATCTTAGAACTGTAACTTAGTCTTTAACAAAGGTTTACAGAGATCTTAGAATATTCTTCCCCAGTCACAAAACGTAAAGCAGTCTCTAAAATAAGGATAATATTTATCCTGAACCTACAAACAACCTTGGGAATGAAAGATCTGAGATTAGGAGGGGGTAAGCGTCTGGATGTGTGGATCAGTTCATAGGGCTGTGAAAGAGACAGATCAAACATTCCATTTGCTCTCCTCCATTTCCTGGCCTTCTTGCAATTAGAATGAGCACAAAGAACTAGTTCTGACCAGTGAAATAGTAGTGGATGTAAGTGTATTACTTGCAGGGTGAGGGAGTCAAAAGCCCATGCAAATTTCTCAAGTTTCTCTCTTCCCTTAACAAAGTACCTGAGGAAGCTGCATGTTCCGGATGGTGTAGCTAACAAGATGGTGACAGCTCCATTGGCCTGGATCCGTGTGTGGAGCAGAAAGTCTGCCAACTCATATGGGAGATGTGATGTGAACAAAAAATGTATTTTTGTCGTATCAAGCTACTGAGATCTTGGGTTGACCGTAATCCTTGAGCATATGCCCAGAACAATGCTAGCATGTTTTTTGTTTTTTGTTTTTTTTTTTTTCTGCTCCACTGCTTTCTTCTATCATGTCTAAGCAATACATTACTTGATTCTGTTTCAGAGTATTTGCTTTTTGGGCTTTTGTTAGAATGTAGATTTTAAGTTGATCTGTGTTCATTTGCATTACCTACTGTGCTGAAATCCTTGACTGTTATTTTCCTCTCTCTATAAGGATTAGCTACAAAAATTTCAAGAGAAGGCATTTTAGCATGAGCTTTGTAGATAGAATGGTTAGAGTCCCAATAATGTAATTCGATAATTTGTGTTATAAGTTAAAAAGTAAAAAGGTCTTCATAAGTACCCATTTCTTCTTCTCTAAAATGGGAGGAACAAGATCACAGAACTTGTAAGTTTGATGCGATGATTGATTGAATCAGAAAATTATTATATTTTAAGTACTTTTTAAAAATTAATAATATAGTTTTCTTTTTGCTTTTCTGAGCCCATGACTTTCATCTTGGTTTTAAGGAGGCTTCCCTCTATGAACCTAAAATTTATTGTATGTGGAATACAAATAGAATAAATTAAAATTCTGCTTCTGATATCTAAAATGAATTGTGCAGCAAGATAACAGCCATGTTAGCTAAGTAGTTCTCTAGCGATGGAGAGATGTCACTCCTACCTAAGGCCGCCAGGCCTTCCCTGGGGTAAAACACACTCCCTTTTGAACTAAGGGGAACTGTGGCAAGAAGAAAAGAGTAAGAAAGCGGCAGTGAAGGGAGCAGATGTCTCTGTACTTTTCCCTCTCTGGGCTTTGGCTCTGGCCTAGAGCTGAGCACACAGAGAGTAGAGAGGTACTCTTTCTTCCTCTTCATCATTTGAGACTCTGGGAGGAAGCAACCATGCTGGCTGCCTTACACCAAGTTGAAGCACAGTCACCTAAAAATGAACTATGGTCAGGTAGCTTTCCTGGGCTGCCTTTGATCCTATGTAGTATACGCTGACCCCAAGTTATTGAGCATCTGACTGGAGAGCTTGCCAGGAGTCACCTTAGCAGAACAAGAGGCCTAGTGGCCAGGATTTTAGAGAATACTGGGACCAAATGAGAGGCACAGCCAGACCCAGAGCAGTGACCTGGACTAGTGGGAGATAATGAGACTTAGCCAGCCAGGGGTCACTACTGTGAGACCAGAGAAGCCAAATCACAGTTGCACCCAACTTAAACTTCAGCCTTAAATACCTCCAAAGGTAAGCAGTATCCTGGTAGATAAAGAATATTGCACTACAAACCAGAAGAAGCAAAGGACATTACCCTCAAGATCCTTGATCCTTCCTGGCTGCGTGAGGTTGTTTAAGCTCCCCTCATGTAATCCCACATGAATGGACTCCATTCTTAGTGAGAGACGAAGAAGAATGAAGGAGGCCGTATGAGAGACTGAGCACTTTTATTCTATAGAAAGGAATATTACACTTTTAAAGATGTTGGGTTGGATTAAATTTAAATGCAATTAAACAATCAACTTGTTTATTAATTCAGAAGTAGGGGGTTCAAACTGAAGACCAAAATAGTTGTACACAAAGTAAAGTAATTACATCATACACACACACACACACACGTATATACACACACATATATTCATATATAATATATACATATACATACATTAATATATATAATATATACATATATACACATAAAACACATGTTTTATGTGTATATATTATATATATTTACATTATATGTAATTAATGTATACATGTAATTATGTATACACAATGTAATTACATACATGTAATATGTATACATATTTTAATAAATATGCATATATGTGTGTGTGTATATACACATATACATAAAATGTAATTGCTTTGTTTTGCCTACAACTGCTTTGGTCTTCAGTTTGAATCTCCTACATCTGGGTAGGAAAAAAAATACACAGCATAGTATGACTTAAGCCTATGACCCTGCTACACAGTGCTCATAATAAGTGTTTAATACATGTTGAATTAATGTTAAAGCTTCCAGAATACACAGCATCGCTTCTTGGATATTTAAGAAGCATATAAAATTTATTATGTAAAACAAGGAATTCCTGATTCCCACAATTCCGATTTACTCTTTCTCTGCCTTTTCCATGTCAGTAAATGGGCTCACCATTCAGCTAATTTCCTCAGTCTTTGGGTTTTTCCTTTTCTTTTATCTCCACATCCAACCCAGCAGGAAATCTTATTGGCTTTCTCATTAAATATGTGTTGACTCTATTCCTTTCTCTCCATCTCTGTTACATAAATTTAATCAAGACCAACCAGATTTCCGTGTTTAATTTCTTAACAGTTCCCCTATCCATTCTATTTTCCCCCCAGAATATAGTCTTTTAAAATGTAATCTTTTAGAAACATAAAAGAAATCTTGTCAATCCCCTGCTTAAAATGCTTTCGTGACTTTTTATTACTTTTAAAATAAAATCTAAACCTATTGCCTTTGTCAACAAAGCTCTGCATAGTTTGGTCTCTACTTGGCTCTCTAACTTCATCTCTCACCTCTTTCCTTCCTCAGAGGTTAAAACTGTACAGGACTCCTTGATATTTCTCAGTCATGCCAGAACTTCTGCACATGTCCTGTGTGTCTAGAATCCTCTTCCTCTGGATCTTTGCAAGACTAGCTCCTTTGCGGTCTATATACATCTCATCTCAAATATCACTTTAGAATTTTCTGACTATCCCAGTTATTCTTTATCAAATGTTTATCTTCGTTATAATGTTTTTCACAATCTATAATTCTTTTGATTTTTAAATTCTGCTGACCTGTTTGTTGCCTGTGTTCCCCCAATAGACTATAAGCTCTGTGGGGGCAAGAATCTTGTCTATTCACTCTTGTATTCCCATCACCTAGAACCATTATCTGTACACAGAAGGCTCAATAAATATTTGCTGAAAGAAAAAGGAGGGATGGAAAAAAGGAAGGAAGGAAGGAAGGAAGAAAAAAAGATGTGCAAAAAAGAATGAAATGAAGTCCAAAATAAATATTTGCTGAAAGAAAAAGGGGGGATGGAAAAAAGGAAGGAAGGAAGGAAAGAAAGAAAAAAAGATGTGCAAAAAAGAATGAAATGCTCCTAAGTCCAAGGGATTAATAAAGTTCATTTTGATAATGTAATATATCTTATTTTCTGCTATATAAATCAAGAATAAGCCATTTATTATTTATAATGAAACTTGAAGTTATTTGCTTTTTATGATCATTGTATATTCTGAAGTAATTTCATAAGAAATTTTATTAATCTTGGTTATTGAGTTGCTTTACCAAATTGAAACACAATCCATCATGTAATAGTGCTGTTTGTCAAATATTTTCAGCTTCCTGCCTTCAGGTACATGGTAGTAGGAATGTACTTGTGGTCCCTTTTTTGGTTGGGTGGGTCCATGTGACTGGTTCCAGCTAATGAGTAATGAGTGGTGATGGATGTGGTGTGTATCATTCCCAGACTGAAGCATAGAATTACTGATACAAGATGTTTCAAAGATTCGCTTTCTTCTGCCATGGGTTCACTGGATAACGTTGTAGTCTTTATGCTACTTTCATTATTATTTGTTCTTTAGATGTTTTTCTCTCAATAATTTATTAAATTTTGATGAATATAGGCATTTTTGCTTTACTTTGTAAAGCCATTACTTTGATATGCCTTGGAAATACATATATTTTAAATTTTTATTATTGAAGTATAGTTGACATATATTAGTTTCAAGTATACAGTATAGTGATTTGGTAATTCTGTCCATTAAGCAATGTTCGCCACAAAAAAGTATATTGGAAATTCGATTCAATTCTTCATCACTCACTTATTCAGGAAACATCTACTATGTATCAGATACTCTCCCATGCTCTTGGGATAGGTCAATGGACAAAACTGACTATGATGTTCACCCTTTTGAAGCTTGCATTATGAAGTCAGAGAGACAATAAATATGTTATTTAAGTAAATTAGATAGTATGTTGTAGGTAATAAATGCCATGAAAAGAGAAAATGTACAGGAAAATGGGAAGTCTAAGATTTGGACTAGGTGGTCAGGGTAGACCTCAACTGGGAGAGTAAAGTACACAGGCAATGTCTTGAAGAAGGTACAGGACTGAGCTGAACAGATAGATATCTGAGGCCAGGGTACTCCAAGCTAGAGTGGAATAGTTACAGCAACGATCCCCAATATTTTGGTCTCAGGACTCTTTTATGCTCTTAAAATAATGTTAAGGACCCTTTTGTTTTATTTTTGACCATTTAGTCCCATGAAAGGGTCTTGAGGACTTACAGAGATCCCTGGGTCATCCTTTGAGAACCACTGAGCTGGAGCAAAGGCTCTGAGAGAGTCTGATCTGTTGCCTGCTCTGTTGCAGGGACCTTGAGGATGCCAGTGTGACCAGAGAAAAGCCTAAGGGACAGAGACAGGAGAGGAGGTCAGAGAGGTGACTGTGATCAAATCACATAGGGTCTTCCAGGATACTGTAAAACCTAAATCTGTACCCAGAGGGACATGGGGATCATTTAAGAACTAGGAGCAGAAGAGCGGCATGATCTGACAAGTTTTTAAAAGGACATTGGGGCTGCTGTCTTGCAACTAGATGGGAAGAAGCAAGAGGACAAGATGAGAGACTTGTAAGAAGAGGCTACTATGGTGATCAGGTGAGGGCATCTACATTTGACAGTTAGCTCTAAATGCATCAATAAATCGACCACAGGCTCCTTCAGTACTATTAGATAATGCTGTTTCCCTCTAACTGGTTCACATTCAAGGTACTATTCTCTTCCTTTCCCTCATAGCCTTACATAAAGACATTGTTATTCCTTTTCCGTATTTTTGTTTGTTTGTTTTTCAAGTTTATTTATTTATTTTGAGAGAGAGAGGGAGAGGGAAAATCCCAACCAGGCTATGCGTTGTCGCTTGGAGCCCAACATGGCTCAAACTCACAAACCATGAGATGAAGACCTAAGCCAAAACCGAGTTGGACACAACCAGTGAGCCACCCAGGTGCCCTGACATTGTTATTCTTTAATCGCACATTTCTTTTCATTTTCTTGTTAAAAAGCAAAACAAAACAAAAATATTTATTTTTACAGCTCCTTGTTAGCCAATATTTTCAACCCCTACCGTTGTGTCAGCAGGCTCATTTTTCTGGATCTTTAAAAAAATATAGTACTTTGCAAGGCAATTATGAACCCTTTTGTTAGCATTTTTGTTAATCATTTCATTTATTCATTTGGCTCCATGCTTTTTGTTCTTTTTGTCAGACATATTTTTCTACAAATGAGTGTCTTGCATTTTAAACTAGGTCTGTCTTTGACTTCAATTCTAATATGAAATTTTTTTTCCTCAATTCATTTTTTGGTATGTGAATTCATTATAAAATAAAAATAAAAGTTACCTTTCTTCTGGTATTTAAAAAATCAAATAATGGGGCACCTGGGTGGCTCAGTTGGTTAAGCGTCCGACTTCAGCTCAGGTCATGATCTCACGGTCCGTGAGTTCGAGCCCCGCGTCGGGCTCTGTGCTGACATCTCAGAGCCTGGAGCCCGTTTCAGATTCTGTGTCTCCCTCTCTCTCTCTCTGCCCCTCCCCTGTTCATGCTCTGTCTCTGTCTGTCTCAAATATAAATAAACGTTAAAAAAAATTAAAAAAAAAAGCTTTTAAAAAATCAAATAAGTCTTATCTGTTATGATTTAATTAGAATGTAGTCACTCCAGTTCTCTGCATTTAAAAAATTATTTCTAGTGTAATATTCACCCACTTTAAATCTCAATGTTACTTTTTTTTTTTTTAATGTTTATTGGGGCTCCTGGGTGGCTTAGCTGGTTAAGGGTCCGACTTCAGTTCAGGTCATGATCTCATGATTCATGAGTTTAAGCCCCACATCAGGCTCTGTGCTGACAGCTCAGAGCCTGGAGCCTGGTTCAGATTCTGTGTCTCCCTCTCTCTCTCAAAAATAAACAAACATTAAAATAAATAAATAAGTAAATGTTTATTTTATTTAAGGGGGGGAGGGCATAGAGAGAGGGGACAGAGGATCCGAAGCAGGCTCTGCACTGACAGTAGCGAGCCTGGTGCTGGACTTGAACTCATGAACCATGAGATCATGAGATCATGACCTGAGCTGAAGTCAGATGCTCAGCTGACTGAGCCACCCAATTGTCCCTCAATGTTATTTTGAAATGTAATTTATTATGCCACATTGTTCTCTATGCCTATTTCGTCCACTAGATTATAAACTCCTTGAAAAATGGGCTTCACTAATCTTCCTTTACACACCCTTATTTCCTTATCCCTTGTTGACTCATAAGAATATAATCAATTATGATATTTATTCATATTATTTCTCATTCATTTCTGGCTTCCATACTGAGGCACTTGAAAAAAAAAAATTTAAGCAATCTCTATGCCCAATGTGGGGCTAGAACTTGCAACCCTGAGATCAAGAATCAGGGTTGACTGAGTCAGCTGGGTGCCCCTGCACTTGAAAAAAATTCATAAAACCAAGGAACATTTTTTAAAACTAAATTTTTAAAACCTTCTCAAAGTTAAGTGGAACTGAGGAGGGATGGAAATAGCATTGGGAATTATTAACCCAGAAAAGGGATTTTGGTCTATTTTCTATCTGTGGACCTTAACATTCTCTCAAAAATAGATGAAGTAGTCCAGTGCTCTCATTAGCTTGAACTCATGATTGTGTGAGGCCTTTCTCTCATGGGAAGAATGAATAAAGAAGTACAAATCGGTTGAATGAAGATGGCTAACAATTCTACAATTAAAATTTAAAAATATACAAAAACTGCTTATTTCTAAGCAGTTTAAACTAACTCATATGTAAAGTTAATCATACTATCAAATCTAATTGATGTCGTCAATTTTATTGCATGTCTGATTTTATATTTTTTTGTGATTTCATATTTCTCCATTTTGTAGGCTGAGCAGAAAGTATTATAAAGCTTCTTCCTTCCTTCCTCTCTGTCTCTTTCTTTCTTTTTTTTTTTTTTTTTTTAAAGTAAATCCACAGCCATAAAATATACGCGTATAAAATCAAAATAAGTGTAGTTCCAAATCTACAGATGGTATTTGGGGATTGTCTACTGCTTTAGTCTCATTGCCCTCCGTTCCTGCCTCCACAAACCCGCAGTTACCAGTTCAGGAGGCCTGAATCCTGTCACACACACCCCCCCCCCCCCACCCCCGCCCCAGCAAGAGGCAGGGAAGAGGCTGCAGGACCCAGGGCGACGCTTTGGCTGTAGAGTAGAACACGCATGCAAATTGGGAGGTGGGGGAGGGACTTACAAAATGTATATACAGACCCCTTGGGTGAGGGGCCCCCCCTGGCCAGGAGGCACTGAGCAAGGGAGGGGTCCATCTCCCCACTGGCCAGGGAGAGGGGGGGCTCTGAGGCAATCTCTAAGGGTTGCATTTTCCCCGGGGACAGGGGCCAGCTGCCATTCCTGCCTCTGCTCTCCCAACCTAAACTGGGGTGGAGGTGGAGTGGGTGCTGAGCAAGGAGAGGACAGGGTCCCCGAAGCCAAGGTGTCAGCACTCCCATCCTCGACCTCAGGGGCTCAAGAACTCTTTGCATAAAATCTCTTCAGACCTAGGATGGTCAAAGGCACAAAGTTTAACCACTGGGAGGGAGAGTTGTTGAGAGGGATCTGAGCCCAAGGGTAGACCAAAGGTGTGATTCGTTCCCCCTTCCCTAGAAAGGTGATTGCCCCATTAGGCTTTTCCCATTTCAAGGAGGCACGCTGCCCAGGCCTCAAGCACCCACCTTCTTGGGGAAGGGGGGATCAGATTGGCACAGGAGAGGCCCAGGGAAGGGGCTACTCTGTATATTAATACTTTGGTAAGGTTCGGGGAGAAACGGGATTCTACCCCAGGCTTCCGACAAACCCTCTCATTCAGCCGATGCTGAACCGTGTCCACATCCCTCTTGCATCCTCTCCCTCTTGCTCTCCCAAAGAAGAAAAGAACCAGTATCAATGGTGAATGGCAGTTGCAGAAACACCGAGAATCGGCTCTAGGCTCAGGAGAGATTGCTGTGTCTCCTGCTGGTGGTTTCCGGAGCTCTACACTTTCAGAGAAACTTCTCTAGTAACAAACTGTAGAAATGATCCTTGAAAGTATAGTCTTGGAAATTTATGGGTCTCTTGAATTTACACTGGGTAATTGCTACATATGTAGAGTGTCCATATAATTTATTGTCTAAATTGGGCCATTTTGAGAATTAAAAGGTGTCACTACTAATGATCGCCTGAGGACAGTGGGTATAAACTGTGACTGTCCCCAACAAACAGGTCACCCTATAGACGAGGTGTTAGGGGAGCACTTTTTTCCCCCCCAGCATTTTGTATCCTTGAGGGGAAGGAGTTTCCAGAATAGTATGGGAGAAATACTTTTCTCTCTTTCTGCCTCTTCTCTTATCCCTCCCCAGGGGATGGGGAATGATTTTGCTGATTGATGAGTTTGGGAGAGGAAAACTGAGCATGTAATTTCCAAGTATGACTACTGCCAAAGCAACCAGTGTAATGCTCGAAACTTCTAAAAATAAAGATTTCTCCAGATGCTTGTTGCAGAAGTTTCTGACATTATATAAAATAATATATATATTTTGCTTGATAATTCTAATTTTAAATGTCCATATGGACTTTTGGAAAAACTAAATTTAAGCATATCCCTCTCTTCACCACAACTCTCTCTACTGTAAACCTTTTCATATGTTCAGGTAATATGTTCTTTTTAAAGGAAAGCTTTCCTATTTTTACACATCACCGAACACCTTCTCTGTTTCGGAGAATCCTCTGTTTAATTAAATTTAAATTGAACCCTTACTTTTTGCATCCACTACCTTTTTGATTTAGGCAACACATCAAGTTTCATCTACTTTATTTTGTGTATTCTTGAGCTACATTTATTATTAATCTACATTTTTAAAAAGACTTTATTTTTTTAAGCAATCTCTGTGCCCAACGTGGGGCTCAAACTTACAACTCCGAGATCAAGGGTTGCATGTTCCATGGACTGTGCTAGCTGGGCACCCCATCTTATTAATCTAAAATTTAAAATGTAACCCAGATTGTGGAGCCTAGGTTGGGAAGATTGTTTTGTTTTTTTTCTTTTTTTAAAGACTTCCCTGTAAAAGAGTAGAGCTTAAGTGTGTTACTTTTGAGTACCCTATAGATCTTTCTCTGATACTGAACCTTTAATGCTAAAGACAGAATCAAAAGACACACTAAAGGCAACACTAAATATTAACAAATACCTGTTTTCCAACTGCTTGAAAAAGTGAGATGGCTTAATAAATAATCATGAAAGATTCGGTGCTCTTCCAAATATATATCTTTTGGATTAAGAAATGTCTACAATTGTTTATTGCTATATTACGCCTCTCTCTTAAATCTGTCAAAACCGACCTTGCTCTCATTTCAGGACTAGAAGACATCAAGTACTAGGACTCTGAATCGAGTGTCAGTCTCTTCCTTTAGCTCTTCAGGAGTAAATTCATTTGAGCAGCCCGAAGTTGAGAGGCTGGTACCATTCGAGCTTTCCTTCTTGAGAAGGAATCCTCCCTCCACTCCAGCTGAAGGAGCTTGAGCAAGAGGTACCAAGAGGGCACAGAGAGACTGACCTTGAGTCTAAGGAACAATATGCCTCCACTCAACTGATTTAGTCAGAAACCCCTGCATAGTTTGAAACTAGTCAGCATCTAACTCCCCCCAGCAAGTTGCCTTTTCTTGGTTTTCATCTTCCACAGCTCATCACCTTCCTTAAATGCTTCTGGCCCCTCATCTTTAGGTCTGCGGTATCGTCCTTTTTGTTTTTTCTTTCTGTTGTTGGGTATTTTCTCTCCTTCGATTTTGAGGTGATCCTCAAAATTCTATCTTCAGGTCTCCTCTCTTTCCTGTAGAGATTTCTCTCCTCACCACCACCTCAACAAAGAAGATTCCCAATTCTACACCAATAGAAAAATTCCCAACTGCCTGCTAGATGTCACCAACCTGAGATATCTACAGCTCAAAATGCAATGTCTGTTACCATTTCTATATGCCTTTTGTCTCTCTTCCACTGTGTCTTTCTTTTTGCCATCCCCTCCATCCGGACTCCCTTTACAATTTCAGCCTGCTAAACTCTTCTGGTAAGTTAAGCCTTAAATATCACCTCCAGCTCCAAGCTTATTCAGATTTTTTAAACCACATTTGATGTCTTCATGTTTTGAACTCACATGGCATTCCGGGTATGACTCAATTCAAAACTGATTTTCTTCCACATAATTTGTAGGTTATTTATATAATCATCTTATCCTCATACTATAGGTCATAATTTGCTCCTACTATACTATACACATGTTAAGACAATATAGCTTTTCCTTCTCTATAACTAGCTGATTATCCTCACAAGCCACCACCTACCTGGCATGAATAAAGCACAGAAATAAATGGCATATATGACATGACATTGTTTCTCTAAAGAAATGCATGAGTAGGGTTATATGCATATTTTTCCTGACTTCATCCACCACTGAGGATAAATGTTTCACATGTGAAATAATACAGAAAAATGCCAATGCTCCGAGATCCCTCACGTAGATGATCAACATTTCACACTGATTGGCCTCTCCAATTTTTACCTGTGGCTTCCTAGAGGAAGGGACAAGATTCTCATATAATCAGCACTCTGTACTCCTTCTGTTCAAAGTCATCTGCTTTTACTTTATGACTTATTGTGTCAGTTTGCTCAAGGTTTTTTGCCCCTGCTCTTTTCTGTGTGGCCAGCAGTCTACTCCAGACCACTAAATACTGTTCCTTTTATCTCTCCCCAGGTAGCTGAGAAGCTTGCCTGAATTCCACAGGAGAATTGTAGGTCCTACAGCGGGAGGAAACAGTGCTTCCTCTTACCTCACAGCTCTTGTATCCAGAACATGCAGGCTCCTGAAGGCAGGAGTCAATGAGAGCCCAGGATCACACAATGACTTTGGATGCACCTATGGAAAGGGGCAAGAGTAGAGAAATCATAAGTCCATTTACTTGGGTCTCCTATAATATATTTTAGTGAAGATAAATAACTTTCCTTCATAGCAGTCTTGCACAAGTTTTGAATCTTCTCTTTAATTATGTTTTCTAGCTGTTTCTTGCTGGTGAATAGAAATACATCTGACTTATATATTAATCTTATATCCAGCTACCTGATAAGCTCTATTTTTTCAATAACTTATATACCCTTTTGAGTTTTCTGCATAAGCAATAATGTCTGAGTGTGGCGGTTTCACTTTCTCCCTTCCAATTATTAGGTCTGTAAAAGCAGGGGAGTAAATGGAATTGCACTGTTGTAAGGTTATTACATTTGTGAAGCGGGGAATGTAAAAAGTCAAGTGGAAAGTGATAATTGAAAAATGGGAAACAAACTGTTGGGTATAAAATGTAAAGTGTGAATAGCGACAATATCGATAGTAAATAGACACTGATGAGGTAAGTGATCCTAATGTTAGTCTTAGAACAAACATTAGCAATATAATAAAAAGAAATACAGTTAAGAAGCCAGTAGATGAAATGGAACGACAAAAAAATATTAAAGGGACCCAAAAGAAGGCAAGAAAGTCATAACAGATAAAAAAGATAAGATATAAAAGGAAAGCACGTAGCAATATCAGAGGCTTAAATCAACTATATTGATAATTACATTTTGTGCAAATGGGCTAAATGATGAGGTTTTGGGGTGATAGTGGGGTTTGTGGGGTCTGGAGCCGATGACCGAGAAAGAATTCTCGAAGACGTCTTTGGTGCAAAAGGGTGATTTTATTGAAGCACGGGGACAGGATCCGTGGGCAGAAAGAGCTGTCCTGGGACCATGAGGAGAGACTGGTTATATACTATGGGGTTGGGGGAGGAAAAGTTCAGAAGTTCAGAGATTTTAATATGCTAAGGAAGATTCCCAAGGTACTGGAGGCCTAGCTACTGTCAAGCTAAGGTAGTTTTTCCCTCTAGCAAAGCATTAGCATTAAGACAGCAGGGAGTTCCTGGAGAAACGTTTTACTCTGCCAGCCTCAAGTATTTGTCAATGGGCCGCAGGTTCTAAGGAGATTTAATACTAACATTTCCTCCTGCCTTTGTTTCCCACATCATTGTGGAGGGGTGGTGGAAACAGGTCCTGCAGACTGAGATCTCTATCAGTTAAAGGTTTGTTTTCCCCCTTTTCCTTTGTTCTTGGGCAGCCAGGAGTGCCCGAGGAATATCAACACATCTCCCACCTGGGGGTGGGGGCGTTTGCGGCCTGTCAGCTTGCCTCAGGCTCCCTCCTCACTAAACACACCAGTTAAAAGGCAGATGTTGTCAGACTGGGTTAAAACAAGTCTCAACTGCATGCTGCCTGCAGGAGAAACATTAAATTAAATTAATTAATTAATTTGAGAGAGAGGGAGAAACGGGCGGTGGGGGGGGGGGGGAGCGCAAGCGGGAGTGTGCACCAGAGCAGGAGAGGGCAGAGGGCGAAGAGAAAATCTTAAGCAGACTCCACGCTCAGCACGAGCCAGATGCTCGGCTCCATCACGACCATGACATCATGACCTGAGCTGAAATCCAGACTTAGATGCTGAACTGACTGAGTCACCCAGACACCCCCGGGAGAAACCTTTTAAGTAAAAAGATGCAGAAAGGCTGGAAGTAAGAGGAAGGGAGAAGATATAGTACTTGGAGAACAGTAAGCAGAAGAAAGCTGGACTAGCCATATTAATATGAAACTAGGCTTCCTGACAAAGAGTATTAAAAAAGATAAAGAGGGTTGTTATATAAAAAGAACAAAAACCGGGAAGACTCAGCCCCAATCCAAAATATGCACCCACCTATGATGTTATGATTTATAATAAGAAATATATGTTTGATCTTCATCCTGTTTTTGTTACAGAGCTCCTAAAACCCTTGCAATTTCTTGGGGTGCCTGGGTGGCTCAGCCGGTTAAGGGTCCCACAACTGACAGAGAGGAGCCGGCTGGTATCCTTTCTCTTCCTCTCAGCCCCTCCCCCACTCCTGCTGGTGTACTCTCTCTCTCTCTCAAAAAATAAATAAGTAAAACCCTTGAAGTCCCCCCCCCCACCCCCAGAGGGATAAAGGTGTCTCTTGTTATGTCAGTGAGGTGACCTCAGACGCACCTCTGGAAAGGGGCTGGTGACCTGGGAACCAGCCACTGTGCTCAGAGGGCTGGAGCTTTCCACCCAGTGTTTTTTAGAGACCAGTTCTCAAGGCTTCAGTTTGGTTTAAAAGCCTCAGCCAAGTGCTCCTTGTGTTTAAGAAATGGGAAGGGACAAAGTTGGTCCAGCTCTTCCATGGGCACTCCTTTAGTTGGTGGTCCTATGGCTGTTCTATATGTACCTCTGCCCCTGGACATTTTGGTGGGTGAATAATATTAGTGTTGTTCTAAAGTGGCTCTAAAGCTGTGGTGGCCTACAGGCCAAGCAAACCAAAATCTAACGCCTCAAGATAACAAAATTGAGACCTAAAGACAAACACATTACAGCCAGCTAGACCTTTAAGCTATAGCCAATCAATAATTGCCTTGTTCTGGGGCTCCTGGGTAGCTCAGTCCATTAAACATCCGACTTTGGCTCAGGTCATGATCTCAAGGTCTGTGAGTTCCAGCCCCACATCGGGCTCTGTGCTGACAGCTCAGAGCCTGGAGCCTGCTTCATGATTCCATGTCTCCCTCTCTCTTTGCACCCCCCCGCCCCACTCCCTCTCATGCTCTGGCTCTCTCTCTCTCTCAAAAATAAATAAACATTAAAAAAAATAATTGTCTCGCTTTGCTTTCACCTTTTCCCTATAAAAGTCTCTACCAGAGCTCCTGTCAGTAGAGTTCTCCCTAAGCATTTCTGGCTTGGTGCTGCCCCATTCAAATTGGCTTTTGCTCAAATAAACTCAAACTATTTAATATGTCTCAGTTTATCTCTTAATAGTTCATGTAATATCTTTTCCCCAAATTTAAAGCCTATATGATAAAAAGCAATTTCCCTACTTATTTCTGGAAAAATTATAAAACCTCATAAGCTTTTTAGAGAATTTGTTACTTCCTTTTCTTTGGGTACAGACATTTAAATAATTTGAAATTGACCTAGCTTGTCGTTTTATTCAAAATTGGAAATACAGGTGAATTTGAGCAAAAGACTCTAGTGAGTCTAATCTGATTTAATCATCCTCTTTCTTTTTTGGAAAACTATTACTATTTCTCTGAGAAAATAAAAACCATAAATAACCTGCAGGTAAAACAAAAGCAAAAACACAAAACCAATTTGAATGCCTTCAACAGGGCTCCAATTATCAGGCAAAAAAGACCCTGGCTTGAGAGAAAATTTCATCTTTGCTTGGAATCCCCCACAACATATTTTAAGATGCTCTATAGTATAGCTATAAAACCTTGTTGTTTTTAAGTTTTTAGTTCATTTATTTATTTACCTATTTATCTATCTATTTATTTAAAGTAATCTCTACACTCAACGTGGGGCTCAAACTCACAACCTGGAGATCAAGAGTCACATACTCTTCCAACTAAGCCAGCCAGGCGCCCCTAAACTTGTTGAAGTTGTAAACCCCGAAGAGATTTTTTACTGGATCCTAATAATGCACCGTCATAATAAAGAGTGACTGGTGATTTTATCGTATGTTAAAAAAAAAAACCACAAGATTTTCTGTCATTGAGTGCAAAGAATGAAATCCCCAATCACACATGAATTTGGACTTCAAGTACACACACACACACACACACACACACACACACACACACCCCTATATTTAGAACCATCTTAATAAGTTTACATTTCAGTGGAAGAAAATGTATAACAAAAGCGTGATAAAACCACATCTTTCTCACCTTTGACACAGTTCTTGGCAGAATTAAAAAGGGGTTCACAGAACTCTGAATGCTATTGGCAAATGATGCCCTGTCCCCCTAATACTTCTCACTGCAAAAATCTAAGATACCAATGACAAGTAGGTTACCATTAAAATGGATTATTTACTTCCCTTTAAGAGTCCATCAGAACTCACTCCACCACGCCTTCGATGCATAAAACCCCACTCCCAGGTTATTTTTATCACTTGTACTTTTCTCTCTGTACCTTCACATAGAGCCAAATTCACATCACTCCCTGAACCTGGCCAACTTGTCCGTCATGTCCTTTGTCACTTAAAATCTGTAATCAAGAAAATCCCCTAGATCATAAAATGATCCGAACGGCCTCGGATCCGAGCTATCCTCCACCTAGTCCAGACCTTAACCCACGGCTTTTATAGAGTGAGGGGCATGGTGGTGAGATCAAAAGGTAGTTATCTAAAGCAGCACCACCTGTGCATGATAGGCTTTCTACTGATTCTCTAACGAGGAGCCTTCTGTGCACCATTTAAGGGGAGATCAGAGCAAGTCTTCCCACATTCCAGTCAGGGCTTACATTAGCATCCATGGGGCCTGGAACACGTAGCCCCAAGGGAGGTCATTGCATAGGCATGAACAAGATGGCGGGCCAAAGATGGAGTCTGTGTTGTCAGCGCACTACAAATTCAATGAACAAAAGCCAAAGTGTGTGTATGCATGTGTATGTATGTATGTATGTATGTATGTATAAATAAATAAATAAATTTAGGTCAGATTTATATTCTGAATGATAAAAATGGCTAGAAAATGGAATAAAATCTCAGTAAGCATTATGAAGAAACAATTAATTATATTTAAAAATTCACACTGTTTAATAATGCATAATTTTGTTACTGTAGTAGAAGTTCATTATAAAATGCATACTAGGGACCAAGATAATGCCAAAGTCTTTACAATCTTAGGGTGCGATTTTATGAGTTAACACATGATTTTGGCTGGTAACATTTCTTGTGTTTAATATATTAAATAAAGACAGCAAGAACTACACAAGAAGTAACATATGACTCTCAAAAAGATACTGAGTTTAATTACATCAGAGAAAAATTTGTGATTCCTTTATATAAAAAAATATGTACATGATAAAATAATTTGGATATATAACTTCAACTCTGCTGCTTGCAGAATGAGATCTCATTGGCTGGAATGCATCATTTATTAGGCAGTCCTTGTATTCTGGGAAGATTCTTTGGCAGTTTTTGGTCAACTGACTATTTAGAAGGGGTTTAGAGAGCCAGGTTTCGTTTGAGATTTAACTGGTGAAAATACAGCCCAATTTCTTCAAGAGAAAACCATGAAGTTAAAGAACTAATAGGTTTTTAGGCTTCTTTATATACCTGAGAGAAGATAGCACCGAATCCATAATCAACAGCAGGTAAATGCCATGTATGTTTTCTATTTTAGCCTATGCTAATTTCAAAGGTGATTGCTATCTTTTACAAATAGACAAAATGAAGCAAAACCAATGGATAAACAAACGGACAAACACATCTTTGAGGCCAGTGCATTTCCAATAGCAAGCAAGGTATTGCTTACTGCTGGTATCATTTGTTATTTCTTTTATTCTAGTTAATATTTGTTAAAATATCAACATTTGTTAATTTTCAACAGGGCATGTCCTTGGTCACTTTGCCAGTAATCAATAAGGAGATAGGGCAATCCATTCCTGGCTCCCCTTACAACCAAAGTTACGTCTGTACAGGATGGTGTAGATCAATGTAGTCAGAATAATAGGAAATTAAAGCCAGAACATCTAGCATGTAGAGTTGGCATAGCTGAGAATATGTGTGAAAACTTTTACTTTAGTTTTTATTCACTGGATTTTGTTTTCATGTTTTCAGTGTTTTTTTTAAAAAAGCCTCATTTTTCTTCCCTTGGTTCAAATGAAACTATAAATTAATCCTAGAGAGCAATAGACATTATAAGTCTTAAAAAGAAATTGTTCTACCATTTAAAGAACAGCTTGAACACCATTGTGAGCTTACTTCATTTGCTACTCCCTGTGTAGTGTAAAACTAAAGGGACATTTGACTCCATTGTGTCTGATTTTTTTCCTCTTCTTGTTTTTAAGGAGACTGCTGTAATGGTGAAAACTACAAGCCATGTATAACCTGTGGATGGCATGGTCGGGAGTGTTGTTGCCCTTGATCAAGTTCACTCATTCAGTCCTCAAACCAGTACTGCCCCCAGTGATCAAGAACCAACCTTTCAACATGTTCTGGGCTGCCCCAACGATGCAGTGTCAACATTTCTTCAACGTGGATTTGAATCTCCCATTATTTAATATTATAGCAAATCCTGTAGAGACTCAGAGGGGGTCAACAATTGCCATATTTTATCCAAATGAATTAGGGTATTATCCTTATTTCTCTCAAGATGGAAAACCCTTTAATGGAGGGATACCACAGAATATGAGTCTTTCTAAACACCTCAGGAAGACAGCTGATGACATTGCAAAAGTTGTCTCTTGGTGGAGATCGGAAGGTCTTGTTGTCATTGACTGGGAAAGCTGGAAACCCCAATGGGATAGAAATTGGGGCAAGAGAATAATATATAAAAACCACTCCTTAGCCTTCACTAGAAACCGCCATCCTGATTGGTCAGAAATGAAAGTGAAAACAATTGCCCAACAGGAATTCGAAAGTGCTGGAAGGAGTTTTATGAACACCACTCTCACATTGGCTTTAGAAATGAGACCAAAGTGTTTATGGGGCTTTTATCTCTACCCAGACTGCTACAATTATGATTATAGGACAAACCCACAGATCTACACAGGTAAATGCCCAAATGATGAAATTTCCCGCAATGACCAACTCCAGTGGCTATGGGAAAAAAGTACAGCACTTTATACGTCAATATATTTGGATAAAATATTGAAGTCAAGTTTAAATGCTTTGAAATTTGTTCATTATCGAGTTAGGGAAGCCATAAGGATCGCTGAGATGGCTAGACATGACTATATTTTGCCAGTTTTTATTTTTTCCAGACCATTTTATTTGCATAGTCTTGAAGCTTTGTCACAGGTAAGAAAAAGTATAGTCACTCACCTAAAAAATGGAAATTTGGTACAATGAGTATACAAAATCTGTGAAAAAAAATGTTTTAGGGTAATTATTTTCCCTTAATAACAGAACACTATTTTATTATTAAAGGTACATATTTCTTCAAATGTCAATCCAGTTCTGAAACAATATCACTGACAATTAGATGTTTACTTAGTTTTTATGTGTGTATGTATGTATGTATGTATGTATTTTCAAATGTTTATTTATTTTTGAGGGAGGCAGGGGGCAGGGAGAGGGAGGCAGGGGGCAGAGAGAGGATCCAAAGCAGGCTCTATGCTGATAGCAGAGAGCCGATGTGGGGCACAGGCTCACTAACTGTGAGATCATGATCTGAGCTGAAGTCTGACACTTAACCAACTGAGCTACCCAGGTGCCCCATGATGTTTACCTAGTTTTTTGGATGATGACTCTTATCAGCTTAGCATTTTCAGGGTTTTCCTGTAGAATAGTTGTCAAGCTTGAGTTAAATGATGTAACAGATTAATTTTAACCGTGGAGCAATTTCAGAATCAGCTTTTTAATATAAAAGAGTAGCACCAATTTTGCAAATCTAAAAGGTATAGAATAAAGCTTGGGTAAAGTATTAATCAATTATAGTTTTTGTTATATTTCATTTTTATGTTTTAATTAAGTTCACTGAAAATAACATAGATTCTATTAATTTTATATTTAAGAGTCTACAATGTGATCTAGTGGCTAATATCAAGGCATTAAAAGTGGTTTATGCAAACAGACATTGCCTTAGAAATAACACAAAGTAGGAAGAACAAAGAGGTGGGAATGAGCTTGTTTGGAAGATAATGAGTTTGCAGACACTTGGAAGTGTTCAAGCTTTAGCTAGATCGTCATTTAGATAGGACATTATTGTAGGGATTCAATCACTGGGTAGATGACTAGATAAGAAAACCCTTAAATCTCCAGCCATACCTGTGGCTCACATTTCTGTGATTCCAGTGCCCAATACAGACACAGGGCCATTGGATAGACAATACACAGCTCATCTTATTAGACCACTTATGTTTGAGATGAGGGCATTTAAAAGCAGTATCAATTATTCCTCAAATATTTTAGAATAAAATCTATTGACCCAAACGCTATTGATTAGACTTGACATTTACATCGTTGAGGATTACTCAGTAATGGGTTGTTTATTCAATATGTTTAGGAGGAAAAGAGTATTAGCGTCTTGACAAAAAGTTGGAAGATTTCAGAGTTATCTAATCCACCTCTGACCCAAACATGGATTCTTTCTTATCTGGCCTCTGCTTCAACACTTTTTGATGGGCTCTCCCTATTCCAGAAGAAAAATTGCCGTTTTGGGACGATGTTAATTCCCAGAAAGTTCTTGAGTATGTTGAGACTACTCTGCCCCTGGATAATTCACATCATTAAGTCTAATTCTACCTTCTGGTGTAACCTAGAATAAATCAAATCCTTCTTTGAAAAGTCAGTTCTTCAGGTATTTGAAGACATCAGTCATACCTAGCAGTCTTCTTGATAAGATATTCCTCAAGTAACAGATCTTTCGAATCATGTCACTTTCTCAAATCCTTTTGGGAAAAGACTAGGTTACATTTATTCATTCCAAAATTATTTATTGAGTGACTACAATGTGTCAGACATGATATGTTATCAATAATAATAGTAGTAGAAACTGATAATAGTCCATACAGTGAGGTAGTTTCTCTTGATAGAAAATGAGAGAATGAGATGAACCACATTTTAATAAAAGTCTTTTTCATAACTGTCCCATTTTTGTACTATTAGACATCTGCCATAAATTATGGGCTACGTATCATCTCTGAGCTCTACTTTGGAAATCAATAGACCACATACTCGACTCATCAAAAGCTATAGAGCGGGGCAGATGGGGAGAGAGAGAGAATCTTAAGCAGGGCTCTATCCCACCACCCTGGGATTGTGATCTGAGCCACAATCAAGAGTTGGACACTCAACCGACTGAGCCACACAGGTCCCCCTATATTGAAGCATTTTAATCCTATCCTGTTGCCTTCACATATCAAAAAATGAGATGGGTCTTTCTTACCTATTGTCTATATAACATAACTTTTCAATGAAATAATTTAAAATATCAGCTTTGCTTGATATATTCTTTCAGAGGTGTCTCAATTTAAGTGAGCGACTTGATTTATATTTAAGGAATGTGATATTAGTATAAGAGTGCATTATAATAGAAGGATGATTTCCTTTCTATTGGTATTACCTAGATAAATTGCAGACCACAAGCACTAGTGTTACTGGAGGTTTTCCGTAATGCAGGGAAGTTTTGCTGTGGCGTGGTCATCTTCTCAACCTTGTTTTTGAATACTGTGTCTTTGCACTGGATCTCTGGCTCTCCACACCTCGGAGGGAAGGGAAGAATGTAGGTTCCTTCATCTATCATCTCTCTGTTTCATCCTCCTTTATTCCCTGTTCCTTTGCTCTTGGTCTATAAACATGAACATAACCTCCTCCGTTTCTTGCCTTGGTGAATTATAATCTACTTAGTCACCCAGCTTGAGAGTCAAGCTCCTTTCTCTTTTCATTATCTAATAGGTATCCATCCAAATCACTCTTCAGTCTGCCCCTCTGCTTTGCAAGGACCGACATGGCCTTTGTTGAGACCCTCATTATTTCTCATTGAGCAGTGTCCATCATCTCCTAATGGATGCCCCTTGCTATCTTCTTGGCTTCCCCTTCCAATACATGTGTTATGTGACAGCCAAAAGAATCTATCAAAGTTGCAAATTGGTGGCTTTCCAGTACTAAAACTTTTTTTGTAGTCAAGTCCTAATAATTTAAAATAGCCTAAAAGACTTTGTATTTAGATCCTATTTATATACAAAGATTCAGATGCCTTCCCTTCTTCCCCAGTCCCCTGTGCTTTACCATAGGAGTTATAGCAGTTCTCTGGGTGGACTATGTTTCTTTTCTACATGTGAACCTCTGCCCTTATTCTTCTACTGTACACCAAATTCTGCTCTCTCTAATCTATCTTATGAATTTGTACTCATTTCAAAAGACATATCTGAAATCTCACCTCCTGAAGAAAGATTTTCCAGACTCTTCTATGTAGCATTAAGCAGTACCTCTAATCTATATGTCTAATAGGCCAATATAGAACTTAATTTGTTATACTATACTGACTTGATTTTTTTTATCACAGCAAACTTTGTTCTTTTTTTTTAAATTATTATTGTTTAGTGGTTAGAGGTAGTATAACATCAGAGTTGAGAGTTCCAGCAAATTATAATTAGTTGTCTTTATGTCTGTCTCAACCATCACACTAAAGTGCTTCCTTGAGGACAGGAACTAGAATCCATTCCATTTTTACATTCTTAGTGTCTAGTATATTGTCTGGAACATCATAAATATTTATCAAATAAAAGAAAGTCACCAAGGCAGAATTGCCTTTTCTAATAATTCTCTACAGTGCTCTGTTTCAGAAACAAGGATCACATTATCGATGTGTTTTTTACCACAATTGATGGGTTAAGTCTTATCACTGAAATGTCAATGACTAAGTTTGGCAGAAACTACTTGTGATACGTCTCTTTTTTAGGAAGATTTAGTACATACAATTGGCGAGAGTGCCGCATTGGGAGCGGCAGGAATAATACTGTGGGGAGGATACGAATACTCTGATTCAAAGGTAAGCAGTGATCTCTCCGTCAGCATCTTGAGCATTTTCTAGATACTGTTTTTGCTTTCATTTTTCACATTAGAGCCGAATGGTTATTTGCTCAGATGACTCTAATGAAGTTCAAAGAGTATGGGGACGAACACTGTTTGAACACCTACTCTGTAGCAGCCACCGTGGTAAGTAGTAGTGTGGAAAGAGCACACGTTTTTGAATCAGACAGCCCTAAAGGAGAATTCTATTTTTACATTCTAGAAGTATACTCTTAGGCAAGTTAATTCACCTGAGTCTCAGTTTCTCCATCTTAAAAAAAAAAAAAAAAAAAAGAGGGGCATCTGGGTGGCTCAGTCGGTTGGGCGTCCGACTTCAGCTCAGGTCATGATCTCACGGCTGGTGGATTCGAGCCCCACATGGGGCTCTGTGCTGACAGCTCAGAGCCTGGAGCCTGCTTTGGATTCTGTGTCTCCCTGTCTGTCTTCTCCTCCCCTGCTCACACTCTGTCTCTCTCTCTCTCTCAAAAATAAATAAACATTAAAAAAAAAAGATACTGAAATAAAGCCTACTCTGCAGGGATCAGTAGATGCAATGATACAATCTATATGTGAGAAAGATATAAATAATAAATTTAAAAAATAAGTATTTTTCATCCATACTAAAGAGGATAGATTTTTCTAAAAATGGTATTTTATTGCCATTTTCTCCATGATAGAAATGCTCATGGGAGGAAAAATATATGTATTAACAATCTGCTCTTGTTAGTAATGCATACACAAAATAACTATTATTTTTCACAACCGACTTTTCGCATGGTCTATTGGTCGCCTGTTACATTGCCTAAGTGAAAACTCTGAACCACAGCTTTTCCTCACTTCCAGGTATTAACAGATAGTCTCATTTTTGGTTATTAAAACATCCAGTCTCCAACATACAAAAACAGCCAAACATCATTTGGCACGGAATGAGTTAGGACGATGGGGCTGTTAAGAGCAGGAGACGTGAAGTTGGGTCGTTTGGGGTCCAGGGCTCATGTTTTGTCACTTACTAGCCATGTGACCTTGAGCAAGTCATCGACTTTACAATTTCTTTATCTGTAAAATGGGGGAAATAATAGTATATGTCTCACATGGTACGTGCCAAGTACATGTTTGCTATTATTATGTGGGTAAACATTTCCTACACCTCCTCCCCACACCGCAAGCTTAGGTCTTAGGTATGGGGAAGAGAAGTATGGGGCAAGTCCTCTGTTCATTTGCTTTAAAGATGGGTGTGGGAGACTGGGTCGGAAAGGAGACAAAGTGGGCAATGTAATTTTTATTGATTTGGGGCATTTATGATGATTTTTGTCTTTTGAAGTTCTTCCCAAACAACTGCCACATAGGTACTGTCTCTTTCTTGCATGAGGGGTCGCTGGCGTTTGGTTAGAGACACCCTCCCGCCTTGCACGCAACTTGCACCCCCAGGGCTCTGCTCCTCAGGCATTGGAAAGCAGAGGCTGGCATATGCTCAGATGGGGAAGGCCGCCAGAGTTGCAGTCTGGGAAGAGGATCAGGAGATCAGATTGGAATGTGTTAAGTTTGAGATGCTTATGAGACATGCAGGTGGAGACGTCACATCAGTAGGTGGCTATGCAATTGGTTCAGGGATAAAGCCTGGGAGATACACATCTGGAGTTCTATTTAAAGCAAGGAGATGGGGTGAATGCTTCCAGCGAGGGTATAGCTATACGCAGTCTTAGCAAAGTCTGACCTACAATGTTTCTGCATATTAAGTATCAGTGTTGAAGATATTTCACAATTAAAGTTAAATTTAAAATAACCATACCATATTAATGCTGATGATCTTCCTCCTCAGCCTTACCAAATACAAAACTCCAAGTATTAATACCACCTGTATAAAAGAACCACATTTCAAGAGTGATCTAAATGCATCTCTGTTTTATTACAGAAGGCCTGCTTAACCGTGCAAAAGTCTATCCAAGGGCCATTGGGCCATTATGCAGTTAATGTGACATCTGCAGCCAAATTCTGCAGTCAAAGCCTATGTAACAATAATGGAAGGTGTGTCCGAAAAGCACCTGAGTCCTCCGCCTATCTGCATATGCCTGAAAGCAGCGCTAAGAAATACATCCTAAATAAGAGTTTCAGATTCGTCATTTCTCCAGCCGATAAACTGAAGACAGTAAAGGTCATGAAGAACGGGTTTGTGTGTCACTGTTATTACGGCTGGCATGGGGAATCCTGCCGGCAACACTCTTCAGATCTCTTGAGAGAGAAGAATAAGGCTCCTATGACTAACTTTAAATTTTCAGTGTTTCTCAGCATGACCTTATTTATCATTCTGTTGAATTTTGTTACCCCCTATTGCAATGCCAATTTTTCCTTGAAATACTGAAAAGTAGAAAATGCTGCTTTTTTCCCCTTTAATCTACTTCTAAATATTTATTGGCTTTAAAGTAAAAAAAAAATATATATATTTTTTAAGTGATCATTGGTTCCATTCCTGGATAGAGTGATTGTTTATTGGGTGCTTAGTTCATGCTGGGCACATGTGATAAGGAAGTGAACACACAAAAGTCCCTGACCTTGGGGAGCTTAGATTCTTGTAAGAAATTGAACAATAAATAAATACGTATATATCAAATGGTGATAAGTGCTATGGAAAAGAGTAAAGCAGGGTGAATGGATTAGGGGGTGTCAGGGAGCATGGAAAATTATATATAGAGTAGACAAATAAGCCCCTTGATGAGATGGCCTGAAGGCAGAAGAAGGAGTTGGCAAATACATCTGAGAAGAGCGAAGCGACCTTGGAATGCGGAATAGGAAAGAGTAAAGACAAAAACCTTTCAAGGCACTTTGGTGGCTCAGTCAGTTAAGCGTCTGACTTTGGTTCAGGTCAAGATCTCACGCCCCATTGGGCTCTCTGTTGTCAACACAGAGCCCGCTTGGGATCCTTTGTCTCTCTCTCTCTCCCTGCCCCTTCCCTGCTCGAGTGCTCTCTCTTCTCTCAAAAATAAACAAACATTAAAACAACAACAACAACAACAACAACAAAACAACAACAACAACAACAACAAAACCTGTAAATGGGAGCAGATCTGGAGTGTTTCAGGACATCAGGAAGGCCAGTGTGACTGATGCAGGAAGAAAAGCAAACGGAATGGAGAGACAGGTCATTAAGTTTATTTGAACTAAGAGTCTGAGCGAAGGTACTTCCTTTTTTTTTTTTATTAATAATTAATGAGAAACTTCTGGAGGAAAGCCAGTCAAATAAGATATAATATCTACATTAAAAAAAATAAATACACACTTAAATTGGATAGAAATAAGAGTATCTATTAGGATTAGATCGATATTGCTACAATGTTATTGAGAACTCCAATAATGTATAACAAATTGGAAAATTTGTAGTAAGGTCATATGGGATATGGAACAGACAATAACATGGGAGCTAAAGAAGCAACCATTATGTTCTAGCTTTTGTGTTCCATGGATTGGGAATTTCTAAAAAATTCAAGTGAACCCAGGATACTAAGTCATAGGGCAAAAGGGAATCTATACTGAATGCTGTAGGGTTCAATTTTATGAGAAATATCACTAGGGCTCTTAGTAATTGATTTGGCAATCATCCTTATCGGAAGGTAAGCCCTGTTAGATTCCCATAAAATGGAATTCATATAGGAAATTCTTTGATTTGATATTTGTTGGTTTAGTAAAGTATACTGTATCTAAGCAATTCATTTCCCTTCAGTTCTCAATGCATGGTAAGTCATTTGAAAAATTCATGGGGTTGGGGTGTCTGGGTGGTTCAGTTGGCTAAGTGTCTAGCTCTTGGTTTAGGCTCAGGTCATGATCTCACAGTTCTTGAGATCAAGTCCCACGTCGGGCTCTATGCTCACAGTGCAGATTCGTTCTCTCCCTCTCTCTCTGCCCCTCCCCTGCTTGTGCTCACTCTCTCTCTCTCAAAACAAATAAATGTTCAAAAATTTTTTTTGAAAAAAGAAAAATCTACGTGGTTACTTGGGCTGACCTCGTTACAATCCAGACCAATTTCTTTCATAAACAAAATGGGTTATAGTATCCCAAGTACTATTTCCCTTAGCTGAGAGAAAATATTTTTCTGTCTGACGCTCTCCAAATATTGCACTTTCACACGCACTTCATCTTGGTGTACATAAAGAGTGTGGATGGATAGATCACACTCAGATTCAGACTTCACTTGTTTGTGCATTTATTCATTCATTCACTTTCAGGAGAAGTAAAGAGGCAGTGAAATAGAGTAAGTTAAATTTAGGGCTATTTGCTAAATTCCTCTATTTTGTTGGTATCCTGCTGCACCAAGGCTGACATTACAGTAATTGAATTCTTGTGCCTGAACAAGAAATGATTTTTACAACTATTCAAGGTGGCACTAAGCCCTGATAAGGAAAAGGGATGGCTCTTATCCTTTAGTGATAAGTTTTTCATCTTTATGATATCCGGGTTTTGATAGGCAATGAATTCCATTAAAGAAGGAAAAGGCATACATTAATAAATATCACCATTTGAAAATGAAGAAAATAAGATACGGAGAGAACGAGAGGTATAGCCAATTTTACCCACTAACCAGTGACTGCATCAAGTATAGGACACACATCACTGGTCTCTATTGTTTAAATTTGCAGTGCCTCCAAAATAATTAGGGCATAAGAAGAAGAATTAAGGTAGATGAGATAAAAAGGGAAAACATATAGAAAATACCTGGAAGAAAATAGGAAACATCCCAATCCTAGAACCCACAGATAATCATTTTATTCTTAATAAAAAACATTACACTTTATGTCACTTAAATTTAATAGCAAAAGAAACTAAAACTCAAGAAACTACCACATTTCTAATAGCCGATTCTTCAAAACTTTATTTTGTAAAAAAAAAAAAAATCTGCACAAGTTAAAACAGATTAGGAAAAACATTTAATTTTGTTGTAATTTATTTTGGCTTGCATAATTTGGGTTTTCCAGACTATAACACTTTGTCAACTGTCTCATAAAAATGGGAAGTCATCAATCATGTCTGATCCAAAGACAAATAGGCACACCTCTATTTTTCTTCTTCTTCTTTTTTTTAAATTTAAATTCAAGTTAGTTGACATACAGTGTTGTCTTGGCTTCAGGAGTAGAACCCAATGATTCATCTATTACATAAGACACCCTGTGCTCTTCCTGAAAAGTGCCCTAGTAAATGCCCATCACCCATTTAACCCATCCCTCCACCCCACTTCCCCTCCAGAAGCCTTCAGTTTGTTCTCCATATTTAAGAAAGAGTCTCTTATGCTTAAATACAGAGAACAAACTGAGCGTCGCTGCCAGGGTGTTGGGTAGGGGGGGATGGGCTAAATGAGTGAGGGGCATTAAGGAGGGCATTTGTTGGGATGAACACTGGGTGTTATATGTAAGTGGTGAATCACTAGATTCTATTCTTGAAATCATGATTACACTATACGTTAACTAACTTGGATTTAAATTAAAAAAAATAATTTAAAAAGAGTTTCTTTTGGTTTGCTTACCTCTCTGTTTTTATCTTATTTTTCCTTCCCTTCTCCTATGCTCATCTGTTGAGTTTCTCAAATTCCAAATATGAGTGAAATCAAATGTCTCTGACTGACTTATTTCACTTAGCATAATACCCTCTATTTCTATCCACGTTGTTGCAAATGACAGCATTTCATTCTTTTTTTATCACCGAGTGGTATTCCATTGTGTGTGTGTGTGTGTGTGTGTGTGTGTGTATACCTTATCTTCTTTATCCATTCATCGGTCGATGGACATTGGGCCCTTTCCATAATTTGGCTATTGTTGATAGTACCGCTATAAACATTGGGGTGCCTGTGCCCCTTGAATCAGCACTTTTGTATCCTTGGGATAAATTCCTAGTAATGCAATTGCTGGGTTGTAAGGTAGTTCTATTTTTAATTTTTTGATCACCTCCATACTGTTTTCCAGAGTATCTGCACAGAGTATCAGTGTTTGTATTCCCACAAACGCTGAGAAGAGGGTTCTCCCTTTTCTGCATCCTTGCCAACATCTGTTGTTTCCTGAGCTGTTAATTTTAGCCATTCTGATGGGTGTGAGGTGGTATCTCATTGTGGTTTTTGATTTGTACTTCCCTGATGATGAGTGATGTTGAGCATCTTTTCATGTGCCTGTTAGTCATCTGGATGTCTTCTTTGGAAAAGTGTCTGTTCATATCTTCTGCCCATTTCTTCACTGGATTATTTGTTTTTTGGGGTGTTGAGTTTGGTAAATTCTTCATCTTATATGTCATTTGCAAATATCTTTTTCCATTCCATCGGTTGCCTTTTAGTTTTGTTGTTTCCTTTGCTGTGCGGAGGCTCTTTATCATGATGAGATTCCAATAGCTCATTTTTCTTTTTATTTCCCTTGGCTCTAGAGACATGTCAAATAAGAAGTTGCTGCAGCCTAGGTTGAAGATATTGCTGCCCATTTTCTACTGTAGGATTTTGATGGGTTCTTGTCTCACATTTAGGTCTTAATTTTTTTTTATATTTATTTATTTCTGAGACAGAGACAGAGCATGAGCAGGGGAGGGACAGAGAGAGAGGGAGACACAGAATCAGAAGCAGGCTCCAGGCTCTGAGCTGTCAGCACAGAGCCCGACACGGGGCTTGAACTCACAAACCATGAGATCATGACCTGAGCCGAAGTTGGTCGCTCAACCGACTGAGCCACCCAGGTGCCCCATCTATTTTTCTTATAAAAGATCAAAACTTAAACTCTATTCCTGCGCTATAATGCTCTAAGAGACATTAATAAAGGATACATCTGTGAGCAAAACAGCGTATAAATTCTATAAATCACATTAGTAAATGAAATATGTTTTCCAAGATGGTTAGTAGTCACTGTTAGAAACCCTGAAAGTGACCATCCCTCTACTGAATTGCCTAAACAATGACCCTTTGTCTGATTAGAGCAGTGTTATGTCTTACCTCCCATTAATTGTTAAAAAATCACAGTATCTTTTATTTGGACACAATTTTTTGATCAGACACTTGTTTTTCCCCCACTTTCTTAATTGTTTCACCTCACAATCAGAAGCAGAATGTCATAATTATACTGGGTCTTAATAAATTTTTGTCATCATCTTTATTTAAAAAAATTTTTTTTAACGTTTATTGAGACAGAGAGAGACAGAGCATGAATGGGGGAGACTCAGAGAGAGGGAGACACAGAATCTGAAACAGGTTCCAGGCTCCGAGCTGTCAGCACAGAGCCTGACGCGGGGCTCAAACTCACGGACCGCGAGATCATGACCTGAGCCGAAGTCGGCCGCTTAACCGATTGAGCCACCCAGGCGCCCCATTATCTTTATTTTAAATTGGATATATTCTTTATTTTTAGCTTTCTCTTTTAGAGTCTCACCTTCAGCTCAGGATAATTTTCTTTCATTATTTTTCGGTGGCTTCCTTTCTTCCATACTCTTCTATCCACTTATGAAATTACTATTAGATGGATCTTAGTTCTAGATCTGTACTCAATGTTGTTTTCCTTTCGTGTATTCTAAGTCTTTGTCTTTTTTCTTTGTATTATAGATTCACTCACCTTTTCTTCTAGGATACTAGTTTAATTTTCATCATATTTTGACACTCAAATTTTTAATTCCAAAGAACTCTTTTTTTGTGTGTCTGTAATGAAATTGCTCCTTTTTCATAGCAGCCTTGTTTTGGTTTGTGTATTTGGTAGCTTCCTGGATCTCTCTGAGAATGTCAATTAGATTAAAAAAAAATTTTTTTTTAATGTTTATTTTTGAAGGAAGAGAGAGACAAAGTGTGAGTGGGGGAGGGGCAGAGAGAGAGGGAAACACAGAATCCGAAGCAGGCTCCAGGCTCTGAGCTGTCAGCACAGAGCCCAATGCGGGGTTCGAACTCGCAAACCGGAAGATCATGACCTGAGCCAAAGTCGGAAGCTCAACAAACTGAGCCACCCAGGCGCCCCAATTAGATTTTTTTTTAATTTTTGCTCTCCTTATACACTTTATTCTGTTCTACTTTCCCTAAGATCAATTGTTCCTTTTATTAATTTCATATTGTTCATGTGTATCAAATGTTTGGTGGTCTTTGATCATCTATTTATATTCATGAAGGACCAGAGCAACTGAAAGACTGTCATAGGGATTTCCCCTCTCCGTGTGTGTTTGGACATATTTACTCAACAGGGTTCTTAGGTTGAATGGGAGGGTGGACTGTATGCAGACAGTTAAAGGGGCTAAGGCATGTTGACAAGTCAGATGCCATCTGGAGCATGTGAAAAGAAAACAGGCAGGTTGGTAGACCCTCACAATGATCAAAGTAAGGAGAAACTTAACATGAAAGAGGAATGTAATTCTTCTTGGGTTGAGCAGCCTTTCCTTTTTTTATCCCCTCCATGCCCACTGCGGAGACCAGTCGGCTCTGCTTTTGTATTTGGTCCAATTGCCAAACTCTGAAACCTTCCTAGGAAGATCTTTCTTTGATTTTAAATGTCCTGGGGTCAAGGGGTGCCTGGCTAGTTCCTTTGGAAGAGCATGCGAGTCTTGATCTCAAGATTGTGAGTTCAAGCCCCACATTGGGTGTAGAGATCACTCAAACAAACAAACCTAAAAAAATAAAGTCTACATAGTCTGGGAAGTTGAGTGGCCTCACCAGTTCTGCTATACTGGAAGAAATATTTTATTGATTGCTCTGATAATTAGTCCTCAACATGCTTCTTTTTTTGGATCTGTTGTCACTGTACTTAGGGTTTCTCTCTCCAATGGAAGGAACAGCTCACACCTCCGCAATAACTTTCTACTATTTTTTTTCTTTCAATTTAAATTTCTGATTCAATTCAATCTGTTTTCAGCCTTTGGGTCATGTCACCATTTCTTGTTTTCAGCTTTATGCGATATTTTTTCTTTCTTTATTATTATTATTTTTTTAATGTTTATTTAATTTTGAGAGAGAGAGAGCAGGAGTAGGGGAGGGGCAGAGAGAGAGGGAGACACAGAATCCGAGGCAGGCTCCAGGCTCTGAGCTGTCAGCACAGATTCCGATGTGGGGCTTGAACTCACAAACTGTGAGATCATGATGTGAGCTGAAGTCAGACGCTTAACTGAGCCACCCAGATGCCCCATATAATATTTTTTTTCTAAGGACATATGCTGAAAATGATGCAGTAAATATATGTGCTTAGTGCATCATCTTGAACCATTTGTTCTAGTAAATTCATGTTATATTTACTCAGGATGATAGTTAATGACTTACCAAGAGTTAATTATTCCATTATGATCAAAGACAGCCCATTAGAATCTATTTTTTAAATAATATACATTGTAGTACACAAAGCACTTGATCTCCTATTTTCTCTTTAATCTGGAAATCTTTTAAGTATAGTTTTCTTTACCTCTCTATTTTCCAACTAAAGTTTCAATCAAAGGTTCTTCTCTTCCTTCTTAAGTCAGTGAATTTAAGTTGGGTATTTTCAGAAAGCAATGGTCATTTATACCAATATGCTTTTAAGACAGTCTGAGTTTGGTTATAAAGAGATTTAATGCAACCCTCCAGTTTAACTTGGAGGACTGAGTCACCCCTGTAATGACATGTTTCTCTGAGCCACCACAGGCATCCTTTGCCACTCAACCTCTGCTTGGCATCAGGTGACTAAAGGGCCAGCAGCAAACAAAAGCAAAGGTAAAATATACTTTTTGTTCTGTTGGAAAAAATTTAAGGACTGTTTTTAAAAGTATGCTTTCTTAGGGGACTTAGAAGAAAACTAATTTTGTTTTATTTCTTGGAATACCCCAATTTCTTTTCTGGCCTAACTTTACTTTTCAAATATTGTACCTTTCAAAATGTGAGCTTGCTTTTACGAACCTAACACTGTACAAAATACATTTGTCACTGACAGTTATAAGTTAAATTTCAGTTAGTTTTTTATTATACATTTGTTTTTGAAAATGATTGTCGTGTTAATGACTATTCAAGGCTTGCTTCATTTCTCCTCTACATGCATAATTTCTTTGAAAAGCACCTTTTTGCAATATGTTGGGTTATCATAACCTAATACTTAACTCACAATAGCATCAGAATGTGTTCCTCAGAGTAGATTAGAAAACTAACTGTAAATAAGGCACAGGAATGTATGGCTTTATGACTGAGCTACAGTTTTAATATTTTTTTATAACTGATAGCTGTGAAGGATTCCTCAAGCTAACTTTATATACCTAAATGGTTTTATTTAGACTATAAGAGCATTTCTTTATTGGATAAAGATTTTATTTTATTTTATTTTTTAAAGATTTTATTTTTGCATAGTTTTTAGTGAAGGATATTTTTAAAGATCTGTTCCATTGTTATCGTATCTACACTGATGGGCAGTATTAGAGAACTTATTTGGAAAAAGAATTCAGTTTTAAGGAAATATATGACATTTAAAAGGGTTCAGAAAATGGATTTTTTCATATAAATAGGTTTTTTCTTTCCAAATACTGATAAAGAGAATGAATACTTAGAGATGATAATCAAAAGATATTTCCAATAAGGAAATCTCTTAGTAATTGGGCAAAGGGTATACACATAGATAGACAGATTTAGATTTTCCAGAAAAGAAAGAACAAGTACCAAAACAATATAAGAAAGATAAATCATAAACCATTTAATGTAGAGAGAGAAAGCTTTAAAGTCAAGAAATTTCCTAATGATGAAGAAAAAATTTGTCTACTTCACTGGCTACATATATCAAAGGTAAGATAAAAGATTTGAAGAATTATGAGCTGAATAACATAGTGTAATAAAATTTGGTATCTCTAACCTCTTTGCCAGTTCCTGAATCTAGATACTGATGTTGATTTATTTCAGCCTAGTTTGTAAATCATAATCCAGTTTGATGATGGAGGGAAGATATCATGTTGAAGTATTCACAGATTTTTAACATTTAAGTGGAGTCATGAGAAAAGAGTTGAAAAGATGCTAAATGGAAAAAGTTAAAAAAAAACTTTAGAAAATAACAAGTTATAAAAAATTCATGTGCAGAGATTCAGAGTTCATATTCTTTACGATTTTTTGAGAGTTATGATACCTACCATATTTTCTTAGCAATAAACTTTGTGAACCTGGTTCTTTCTCGGAAAAAGCTTCATCAAGTTCAGTAAAGTTATACTTACATCATCATCTATAATTACTTGTTTGTTGAACTGTCAGTCTCCTTAGGGTAGCACATTCCTTGAATTTTTCAACGTATAATAGAAGTGTAGATGCTGCGAATTTCTGACAGGAACAGTTTCCAGTTGTCTTTTTTTCACAGAATGAAGTCTTTTAAGTGAGCACAGGCCCAGTGCCCATAATTGGTCCAAATAAATGAGTTCCATGTTCCATCTTATCAAGAATATTTGAAAACAACACATCTCACTCTTCAAGGAGCTCTATTTCTTAGACCTATTATACTGGGTGGCTCAAGAATTGGTTGGAATTGCTCTACCTCTGTCATAGGCATTCCAGAACAACCTCACTTGATCCTTAGTCCAACCCAGAACCTGCAATTGGAACATTTCTGAATTTCCTCATTGTAATAGGAGACCCTTTCAAGGTTACATTTGGAAATGAAAATCTATTTCCAAACATTTTCAAGTTATATGGTTTGCAAAATTAGATAGCAATTGATGGCTTTCATTAAATAAACTTATTTTTAAAAAATTAAAAAATCTTTGTATGAAAAAGTATCAATTTATCATTAACTACCATTAATGCAGAAACTCAACTTTCTTTACCAATATCCAAATGTAACACAGTTCTCATATCATGTGAATGGATAACCAAAGTAGAGGACACATTCTCTAATGATCTGTTTAAAATGCATGCAAATTATTGATTAGTTAGATACTGTATTTGGTGTTTCAACAGTTTGTTATTATTTTTTTAGGAAACAAAGCATAATCCACTTGGTTGCACAATAATTACTACATACTATCTGTTACTTAAACCTGATGGAGATTAGCCTAACTGGCACAGCCCATTGCAACATCAAGAGTTTCATCATCATCCAGCAGGTGTATCTGTAGTGAAAGCCTAGTGCCTTGGAAGAAGATAAGAGATAGCTACATAGCTGATCATACAAGATCCAAACCTAAAGAGTAAAGAAAAATACATGCAAACATGATTTCACAAGCTCTTGCTTTCCTCATGTGCCACAATCTTTTTAGATAGCTTAATTTTAATGAGTTTGACAGTTTGTGTTCAGGTTTACCAAAGGTTGATGGAGATATTTCAGGTAGGAAACATTAGTTGCCATGTCAGTGGGCACTACAAACTCAGGTGTGATTCAGTTGAGTGCCAGGAGATCAGACCACAGCGGTGAGAAGTCCAGAGAGCAATTCAATTCAGAGAGATCTTGGGCAGAAAATCTGTCCTGTGTGGCAATGTCAGCAAGAGGGTTACAGAGTTGCAGAGAGGCATGAGGGGAGGGGTGGTGGGCAAGATTCCATCCCATATTCATAAATTTTAAGGATTAGAATTTAAGTTCATAATTTTAATTTTCAACAGCCGACACTTTATGTAGCTCATAAGCAGAAAACAGACATCTATACTGTGTTTGGATTTATAATATACAATCATTATTCGTCATCATCATCCCCCCAAAAGACAGTATTGTGACACATTGGAAAGACTAATTGAAACAACAATAGTAAAAACTGAATATGACAGACAATGAAACTTGTTCTAGTGTGTTGATAATGGTAACTAGCCCTGGAGTCTAAGATTTTGAGCTCTGCTTCATACTGGCTTCTGTTATACGACCTCTGAAATGTCCTTATTTTGTGTTGTAAAATAGCCCAAAAGGATAGTTGGACAAAATTTTGTAAAAGCAGTAAGATTTGAGAAAGTATTTATTAGAGAGAAGTGTGAGGAAGAATAAAAAGGAATAAAAATAATGCCAGGAACATTTGAAGAATTAGAAAAAAAACTGTCAGAATTTAAGCTTTGTCAGAAAGGTATAACTGGATAAAATACAATGGAATTAAAGTGCTTAAGAAATCCAAGGAAAAATGATCTGAAGTTGAATAGGTAAAATCCACCCTCCTGAGTTATTTATAATTAGGTTGGATAATTTCCCAAAACTACAACATAGTCAAGGAAAGAAGAAGAACCAAAGCATCTTTTTCATATTCAGTCCCTCCAAGTACTTTTATGGTTGTGACTGGAGTTTTGCACTGTTTACAATCAGAGAAGTCCTATTTCTCTATAGCATCTTTTTCCACTTGCAAGAAATAATGTACTCATATTGTGCACAGCATTTTGTGGTGCGTAATACTACTAATCAATTTCTTCAAGCCAATCTTCTGTGTTTCTACTGAACATCTACTAAACCATTAACCACCATTAGTTTTTCTTTACCATAGATAATTAACCAAGCTATAATTAGCTCTTAATACCCACATGTCAGTATACAGTGGTAACTTAAAGTGTTGGCTGATGGTGTTTACTTCAACTACAAATAAAGGGGGGAGGGGACTTTCTTATTTCCTAAAAAGGGCTTTTCTTGCCAGATTTCAGAAAAGCATACCTTTTCTCAAATAACTTGATAAAAAAAATGATCTATGTAATAAAATCCAACTCAGATGTTAACTTTTCAGGAAGCCATGCCTGATTCCCTATAATCAGAATCAGTTTATATCTTCTTCTTTTTTTTTGTTTCAAGAGAACTCTATTATTTTTTGATTCAAATAATGGTTTTGAATAACTGCTTCATCAACATAGGACAAGAATCTCAGAAGTTGCCACTCAAAGAAATATCATCCACTTTTTCCTCTCAGCCACCAGCTCTCCTTTCTGGAGACAAGCAACGTAATTAATCCTTGAGTGTCCCTCCAGACACTCATATACATATACATGTATACATATACATGTATATGTATATAGTTTGTATACATATATACATATGTATATATGTATACATGTATATGTATATAGTTTGAGTACTAAGAAAGTACTGCACATTTTACCTTGCTCAGATTTTTACCTTGTTAAAATATGTATGCTATACAGAGAGATGGGTGCCATTTGTAAAAAAGCCAGTCCAACCTTAGTTTCCAAGACATTCCTGTCACAACTCAGGCAGGATATAAAATTAAGCCATTAAATTAAATTAAAATATTGTGATCTGACTACAACCTTTGGTGTCTCACATGCCTGCAGCTTCCACTCCAATCTTGTGCCCTGACATTCAGACCTAGTATGTGAAGAATCCAGGTCAAACTCTCCTGTGTAAGTATGGCTCCTGTCCCCAGGCCTGGGGTTCTGCCTCAGCTAGTTTCTGTTTGTTTACCCTGCCTAATATCCCAGTTCTTCCAGTCAATGACTTGGGTCATATCTTGGAGGAAGGGGGTGTTGTAAGTTATCATCTTGACTATGGACATTGAAAGGACTTATGTAACATTTCACAGACCACTAGATTGATTTACTGTTCGCAAACATTAATTAGAAAGCTGAAGATTCAAATTAACCTAATGTTATTTTAAGGAGCTTAGTTAAAAACAGGTTGACAGAGGGAACATTTTACGCAAAACGTGGTCCTGAGACTTTGTGTGCTTTTCCAAGAAAGCTGTTGATCTTGGCTGCAAGAAATTTCAAGTCCTAAAGGAAAGTAATACTTTTTGACAAAGACTAAGTATATACACTCTTGCATAAGGACAATTATACTCTCTTTCAGATAACATTTCATAAAATGCAAATTGTTCTTGCTTCATAAAAAAATGTGGCCTTTCCCACTGAAGAGCGAATTTTCCATGAGCAAGAGTGACACTGAAATAGTCATTTTTATATACTCACAAAACTTAAGTTTATCTTTTAGGAAATGAGGGAAGAGAAGGGAAGTGGTTTTATACAATCAAGATAGTCCAGTAGTTTTAAATTTTGTTCAGACGGAGGGACATCAGTGCTCTTTGATGTAACACAAAATAGAGTTATAATAAAACTCAGTACCTAATGATGAATTGTGGGACTTAAAGGATATCATCATAGAGTGGATTCTATTTAAATCAATGGCACTGAGTTTTTAAGAAAAATGTAGGGGAAAAACTTAATTGAGAAACTTCTATCCATCAAAGTGTATTTTTTCTCCTGCTGGAACAGCCAATTTTCACAATGTTGATATTTCATGAGAAGAATTTAAGAACCATCAGGATAAGACACCAGTTGACAATCAGACTAAGGCAGGAACATCCTTCAGAGGGAAAAACAGAAGCCTATTATTGGCGTTTGCTTTAATAAGCTTTTATTAAAAGCAGATTAACAATTAGTTCTGCAGAGATGAGGGTACAGCTTTGAACTCAGTGGCTGTGCTGTAGCTTCCATTCTGATAAATATTTATGCTTATAGTTCTATTATTAGCAAAATATCACTTTGGCCAACCCTTTCCTCAAAGGTTTGGAAATAAAACATTGCATTTTTAAATTTCCAAAAAAACGGGGTTCATTGGGATCCCCATTTAGGGATTAGGACTTTGAGGATACCTTTTTAAACCTTATGGATTTAGAGGCAGACACTTGGCACCTTAAAGGTTTTGATAAAAAAAATCTCAATATCATGAAAAAAAGAAGAGTTGTAGATTTGGAAAATTAATTCCTTTCACAAATACATTACTGGATGGGTGTGTATGTTTTTCAAAGCATTCCCAGAGTATTCCCCTCTATTTAGAATTTGGAGTTGCAATCACAATTAAATGCAAACTAGCAGGATTAATTTATAGATTTATAATATTATTAGTTTTCATTGTGGCGATCATTAAAAACACCGTGAACTTCCGAATATCTGGATTCCACGACATTCATCTGTGTTCCGGATTATTCCAAGAGTCTCCTTATCGGCTTCTGCTGCTTCTCTCTTGTGCCCTTTCCCTTTCAGGCTGGCCTCAACACAGCAGCCAGAGGAATCCAGTTAAGCCCAGTTCAGACCAGGTCGTTCTTCTCTCAAAACTTTCTAATTCTTTCCCATCACACGTAGAGTGAAAGCCAGAGTCCCAACAAGGCCCTACAAGACCCTGTCTCTTACCTCTCTCTTTTATCCAGTCACCGGGTTGTTTGAAGTTTTTCAAACAGGGCAGAGATCCTCCTGCTTCAGGGCCTTTGCATTTGTGTTCCTCCCATGCTTTCCCAAACTTCCAGGCTTACTCCTTTTCTCTTTCAGATCAGTGAAGCCTTCCCATCTAAAATGAATCCTGCTTTATTTTTTTCTCTGCCGTTACCACCTTCCAAGGTACTATCTACTTTATTTACTCATCTTGTTTATTGTCTGTCTCCCCTGCAAAGATTCAAGCCTTGTAGGGCAGGGGTTTTTGTTTGCTTTGATCAGTATTCCTAGGACTTAGGGTGGGAACCTGGTTTATAGAAGGTGCTCAATAAAAATTTCCCGAATGCTCAGTAGTGTCTTTACACAGGTGTCAATGCCCCGAAGACTGCTGGGAACGCACCTATAGTTAACTGGGTTGGGTTTATTACGGGTTCCAGCAAGGGAAAATGCCCAGCATGAGAAACTGTGAGGTTGCTCAGTAAGAGGGTTGTCAGCAAGATCCTATGACAGAACTCAGGATTTAGCTGAGTGACCTGGCAGAAGGTCTAAGAAAATGGAGATTTTCTCCATATTGGATGTTGTCAGAAAGCAAGCACATATCCATACTTGGGTAAGGAATAGCAGCCATTCCGGCAACAGGAGAGAAGGATGTCTGATATTTTATGGGTTGCACAGTGACCTTGTTTTTATGTGTGCTTGGACAAAATGAAAAAGTGGCCTTGCTCTGTCTCATTTTATTACAGTCTGAGATTAAACTTGTGTGAGGTCGGTATTCTGTGAAATTGTTTGTCTAATAGGGGAATAACACGACATAGTTCTAAGTGCCTCCAGTTTCTGAAATCTGGATGTTGCTTTTTTTTTTTTTTTTAATGTGTCACAAGCAACTAAACTTTTGTGGGGAAGGAGTGAGAGGGGAAATAGTAAATGGAGGATAGAAACTTCTCTGCAGACTCTTGTATCTGCACATGGCACGCCTGTCTCTCTCAAGGCCCCCCCCCCTTCTTCACCATCCTTCACTGTCAGGATGGGGGAACCATAATGAGGTAAGGGTTGAGGCCTGCTTGATATAAGGCGGTCCCCACTTTTCTGTTATTTTTTCACATTCTCCTTTAGTGGGCTAAGAAGAGCAGAACTGCGAAGCTGAGTCAGAGTAGTTTCAGCTAAACCTTCCTCACTATGGCTCTTCTCTCCAGCAGGGCACGGGTCTGAGGAGAAAACCACCTCCCATTACCCTCAAGTTTTCAGGGATGTGCCACTCTGCTGGGAATCATTTGTTCAGGGGCCTTCAAAATGTCTTCGCAGAAGTTTCCCTGTGGAAGGAAGGGAACCAGTTCTTCATACATGTTCCCAGAACAAACCCTGTTCCTATGAAGAGAAAACTGGTGATAAAATTTAGGGGAGAAGTCCAAGTGACACTCCTCACTCATCCCCACCCCAAATATCTTGCCAACTCTTCCTAAAATTCCAGCAATTAGAGATGTGCTTAAAGAAGCAGACCTTTCTGGGTAGATTGCAAGAGGGGGGAGGAAGAAAGAAAAGGAAGGTTGCTGTTGGTGACTCATGGTTAAGGGTGGGTAATTGCACAGACTGTTACGCTGTCATGACTGGTCGAGATACAGGTAGAGCTCAGTGGGGATTTGGGTGGCACGGGCAGGATGAACTAAAGGGGGTCCAGAGGAGTTCTGAAGCAAAGGGCATGTTGGGAGGGAAGGCGTGCGTAGGTTCCCTGGTGAAAGGGTGGGTAAGCAGGCAGCCAATGGCTGCATAATGGGGGCAGGGGACCAAAAAACTTTCCAGAGGTGCCAGGTGAAGGGATCTCCTCCCAGAAAGCCATGTTTAATTAGGAGAGTGACAGAGGGTGTACCAGCACCGTGACCTGCCTGCGTGGGAAGCAGAAAGCTGACACATACAGCAAGCAGAAGACACAGGCACTGAACTTTCCTTACTTACCTTGCCCGTATTTGTTGTATAATCCGTACATTTGATTCGGAGTTTGGCCTGCCACCTGCCATGGAGCGTGTACCTTCCAGTAACCAGAATAAGGGGAATAATAATGTTCCAGGATAAGGAGAAAAGAATAACTTGGTAACTTTGTAATGAATGGGTGAAGATTTGCAGGCAGTAATGAGGGGGCTGACCAAAGGGGAAACAATAATCAGTGGAAAGCTATGTTTTGAATAAAACCCAAAGCAGAAAGTGAGTGTTCTGATAGGTTGTGTATATATATATATATATATATGTGTGTGTGTGTGTGTGTGTGTGTATATATATATATATATACACTTTTTTTTGGTATACATTTATAGCCTTCTCTAACATGAGCTGAATTTTATGTTTAAATAAAAGCTTTTTCTCCCCTATTAATGAACACATATGCAAGTAAATCCATTTTTCTTATCCTAAGGCAGAATATAATAAAAAATCAAAGAAAAGGGACATTTTAAAGGACCACGATTCTTGTTGTATGCATAAAATTATATCCTCTTGAAAATACTGTTCTCTTCAAATAAGAATTTATACCTTCAGTGTGACATATTTCAAGTTACTAAGATAAGCAATCTTATCCATCTTCGTGTTGTGGAGGAACACATATTTATTCAATTCACAGATGAAGAAAATACCTCCATAATTCTTAAAAACTTATATATATATACATATATATACACACATATTTTAATGTTTATTTTTTATTTTTGAGAGAGACAGTGTGAGTGGGGGAGGTGCAGAGAAAGAGAGGGTCAGAGGATCTGAAGTGGGCTTTGCACTGACAACAGGGATCCTGATGAGAGGCTCGAACCCACCAACTGAGAGATCTTGCCCTGAGCCAAAAGTCAGGTAGCTCAACTGACTGAGATACCTAGGTGCCCCCAAACTGATATTTTGCTTATATCCATTTACTTAGCACTTCTTAAACGTCTTTGAATAAAGTTTTACACATTATTTTAGTAACTGGTCTGTTCAGGTTTTCTATTTTTCATAAATCATTTTAAATTTTGGCTTGCCTCAGTGTCCTAGGTCTCACAAATGCTATACGGTTTAGCTGGTGACATCTAGCGGCTAAAAATGATAATTACATACAATATGCAGCACACCGCTTTGCGGACGGAAATACTCAAAAGCCACAGATTCCATGGAAAAAAACCTCCGTCAGCCAGACTTCCTGGTTGTAACGAACCAAAACAAAACCTCACTGACGAGCAGAGAAGTGCTGTCCCATAAGGACAATCCTGCCACTTAACACCAACACCATGGATAGCAGGTTCCGAATGCCCCTGAGAGGCCATTTATGGACGCCGGAATTTCTGGCCCCACCACCTTTCAGGCTTTTTGATTCCCAAGATCTCAATTCAAAGTCCAGAGTAGGATGGATCCTGACTGCGATTGCATATCAGCACCCTAGCTGCAAGGAAGGCCGGGAAAGCATCTCAACATTTTTGGCTTAGTGAGATAATACAAAGTTATTATAAGATTAAATGAGATGAATTTTTTATAAAGTACTTAAGCTTAGTGCCTAGGATTTGATGACTTTTCAAAAATGATAATGGGTATAATTTTACATTTTTATTTGATCATAAGCTTTTTCAAGAGCAACCACAAGTGAATAACCACATCTTATTCACTTTGTATTCTGGGCATAGGGTCTGAAGTTCCATGAATTTTTATTGAATTGCATTGCTTGCCCCTGAATGGAAACTCAGTCACTACACTTGCTTCTGTATCTCAATTTATGTATAGTCGTCTTTAAAATCTAATAATCTACCAGTATTTGAGTCTTTTTCCTCAAAATTATCACTAATAGAAAATTACTTCTCCCTACAGGTCTTCCACAGTACCTTAAGGCGGAAGATAAGGTTTTATCTTATCATGAAAGTATTATCGGAAGGACAATTAAGGTTTTGTGTTGTTCAACCAATACATCTCACATCATGGCTGCTCATATTCTTTATTCTGAAGTCTATCTCTTCTCTAAAACCTGCCCGACTTCCAATTTATCAAAGGAAACCTTTCATAGCTGCTTGGAATGCTCCAACGGATCAGTGTTTGATAAAATACAATATAAGACTAAATTTGAAAATGTTTCAGGTGATTGGAAGCCCACTGGCCAAGGCCAGGGGACAAAATGTCACCATATTTTACGTCAACAGATTGGGATACTATCCATGGTATACATCACAGGGGGTTCCCATTAATGGGGGTCTCCCTCAGAACATAAGTTTGCAAGTACATCTAGAGAAAGCTGGCCAAGATATTAATTATTACATCCCTGCTGAAGATTTCAGTGGACTTGCTGTTATCGACTGGGAATATTGGCGACCCCAGTGGGCCCGTAACTGGAACACAAAAGACGTCTACAGACAGAAGTCAAGAAAGCTGATTTCTGATATGCAAGAGAATGTATCAACTACTGATATTGAATATTTAGCCAAAGCAACATTTGAAGAAAGTGCAAAAGCTTTCATGAAGGAAACCATCGAATTGGGAATGAAGAGTAGACCCAAGGGCCTATGGGGTTATTATTTATATCCTGATTGCCACAATTATAATGTTTATGCCCCGAATTATACTGGGTCATGCCCGGAAGAGGAAGTGTTGAGAAACAATGAGCTCTCTTGGCTCTGGAATAGCAGTGCTGCTTTGTATCCTTCTATTGGTGTCAAAAAATCTCTCGGAGACAACGAAAACATTTTGCGCTTCTCGCAATTTCGGGTGCACGAATCCATGAGGATCTCCACCATGACATCCCACGATTACGCTCTGCCTGTGTTCGTTTACACAAGGCTAGGCTACAGGGAGGAACCTTTATTTTTTCTTTCTAAGGTAAGACACCCCTTGCTGAGGGTGGGGGGGATTTCCTCCCTAACTCTAAAAGAAACATTTCTTTTGTTAATTATGTTCATTGAAGAATTCCCAATTAGTGGTCTTTTAGAAAGGAGCCTAATTCTTTGACTAGCCATCCTCTTAGACTCTTTACTTATGCAAACTGAATTTTAATGATCTTATTTAGAACTATTCTTTTAAGGAACATAGTATGGAGGGAAGGTTTAAAGGTGATAACAACTATTATTGCCTCCTCCCCAGCTTTGATGACCGTCCCTCGCTATTGGCCTTTATTGAAACGGTTGGTGGCAAACAGGCTGGGAAATCAGGGAGGATGTTTTAAAATGGAATAATTTGGGGCCCCTGGGTAGCTCAGTTGGTTAAGTGTCCGCCTTTGGCTCAGGTCATGATCTCCCGGTTTGTGAGTTTGAGCCCGGCTTCAGGCTCTGTGCTGACATCTTGGAGCCTGGAGCCTGCTTCAGATTCTCTATGTCCCCGACTCTCTCTGCCCCTACCCCCACTCACACTCTGTCTCTCTCTCTCTCTCAAAAATAAATAGGGGTGTCTGGGTGGCTCAGTTGGTTGAGTGTCCAACTTCGGCTCAGGTCATGATCTCGCAGTTCGTGAGTTTGAGCCCCGCGTGGGGCTCTGTGCTGACAACTCAGAGCCTGGAACCTGCTTCAGATTCTCTGTCTCTGGCTCTCTCTGCCCCTTCCCCCACTCACACTCTGTCTCTCAAAAAATGAATAAACGTTAAAAAATAAAATGGAATACTTTGCTCACACATGTGGAAGTGTAATTGGAAGCATTCTTGCTTCTGGCCTCACCATCTAAGGTCAAGAGAAAAAAAAAAGTTTTTCTTTTCATGTATAATACCAGTTTTCATAAAAGGTGTGAGGCACAACAATGCGAATATATGTAACACTACTGAATTTTACCTTTAGAAATGGTTTGGGTAATAAATTTTATATGTGTCTGTTTACCATAATTAATAATTTTTTTAAACTGAAAAAAGTTTTTTCAAGAGGCTTAAGGGTGAATCTGCAAAAATAGGTGGCTCTATGGATTTAGCCCTTCCCTTCCCCCCCCCCCCCCCCCCCCCCCCCCCCCCCCCCCCCCCCCGCCAATCAAGTGGGAGATGTGTGATAGTCCTCAGGCACTCCTGGCTGCCCAAGAACAAAGGAAAGGGGGAAAACAAAGGGTTAACTGATAGAGCTCATAGTCTGCAGGACCTAAGTCTCCATCACCCCTCCATAGTGATGTGGGAAACACAGGCAGGAGGAAATGGCAGATAGAACTAAATTTCCTTATAACCTGCAGCCCATTGACAAATACTTGAGGCTGGCAGAGTAAAACTTTCTCCAGGAACTCCCTGCTGTCTTAATGCTAATGCTTTCCTAAAGGGAAAAACAGCCTTAGCTTGACAATAGCTAGGCCTCCAGTATCCTGGGAATCTTCTTTAGCATATGAAAATCTCACTGGAAACTTCCCCAGGACTTCCCCCCACCCCCAATTCCATAGTATATAACCAGTCTCTCCTCATGGTCCTGGGGCAGCAACTCTTTCTGCCCATGGATCCTGTCCCTGTGCTTTAATAAAATCACCTTTCTGTACCAAAGACATCTTCAAGAATTCTTTCTTGGTCATTGGCTCCGGACCCCACGAACCCCACTGTCACCCCCAAAAAACCTCATCATTACCCACAAACCATAAGGGTAACTTTTAAAATAGATGAATTTTCAGCCTAATTTCTCTCCCTTTTTCTCCCTTTGCTACTGTAGTCACTCAAATGGAAACTTCTAGAGATAAAAATCTAAAAGTGGATGCCACTCTAATGGTTGGACTTGGGCAATTATGTGTAAACTTTCTATGATAAGAAAACTGGAGACTTGTTCAGGCTTTCACATGGGTATTTTAAGATATTACTGGGTACTATGAGTTTATCACACTTCTTCCTTTCCCACCATTACAAGTTTCAATTCACCAACGTGTATTAAGATATAAAGATGTTCTGAGTGTGAGATATCTAAAGGAGGAGGCTCAGGACATACCCAGGTGAGGGCTTTAGCATGACCACTAGGCATGTATGGTGCCTTTATTTTTATTTATTTATTTATTTTTTAACGTTTTATTTTATTTTTGGGACAGAGAGAGACAGAGCATGAACGGGGGAGGGGCAGAGAGAGAGGGAGACACAGAATCAGAAGCAGGCTCCAGGCTCTGAGCCATCAGCCCAGAGCCTGGCCCAGAGCCTGACGCGGGGCTCGAACTCACGGACCGCGAGATTGTGACCTGAGCCGAAGTCGGTCGCTTAACCAACTGAGCCACCCAGGTGCCCCATGGTGCCTTTAGAGAGTACAGCTTAATCCTCAGAGGAGGAAAAGACGCGATGTATCAGGATTTGGTAGATGCTATGCCTTGGATGCCATTAATGAGACGAGTAAGGGAAAAAAAATCTCTATTGTGAACTGGTATTTGTACTTCCCAGAAAAGTCAGCAACAAATGATCAAGGATGATAGGAAATCAGTACTGCCTGGTAGGTTTACAAAGTTATCTAGATCTTTACAAAATAGTCTTGACCCTGGAGCTTAAATACTACTTTCTTCTATGAAACTTCGTTTCGTTTTCTATATTTGGCTCAAACAAGTTTCTATCTTTAGTGATAATAAATTCACTTTTGGAAGAAACAACAAACTTTAAGGGACAAAGTGTTCATTTCAAAAGATTAGTTTAGACTATTGGTACATTCTGCACAGTCTGTAAACCTAGATAAGTTTCCTTGAGTAGGCACAGCCTCAGAAATACTTGTTCTAAGTAAAGAAGGAACAACAGTTAGGGTCTCATCTAGCAACAGTTCTCTTTGGCAGTCCCAGGACTCATTCTGTATCATTCTGAAAACTTTCGGAATGGCAAGGTATTTCCAAATGTTTTAAACCCTCAATTTACCCACCATTTTACTGTATTCTCCATAAAAATTCTGCCCACAAATTTTTAAAAACCTGATATTCATTTATACCAAATCATAAGTGACTAATAATGGCTTCCATGTCCAATCCTCTCAAAGATATCTGCACTGTATTCTTTTTAAGATTATTTATTTATTTTTGAGAGAGAGTGAGAGAGAGAATGAGTGGGGAAGGGGCAGAGAGAGAGAGGGCAGAGGACCCAAAGTGGGCTCCGTGCTGACAACAGAGAGCCTGATGTGGGGCTCGAAACCATGAACCATGAGATTATGACCTGAGCTGAAGTCAGACGCTTAACGGACCAAGCCACCCAGGCACCCCAAAGATATTTTAGTTTTAAGTAATCTTTACACCCACTGTAGGGCTCGAACTTAAAACCCTGAGATCAAGAGTTGTATGCTCCACTGACTGAACCAGCCAGGCACCTAGATATCCGCATTTTAGAGTGTGTGTGTGTATGTGTGTGTTTGTACATGTGTACACACGCATATACAGTAAAACCTTGGATTGTAGGTAACTTGTTCTGTGAGTGTTCCGCAAGACAAGCAAACTTTTCTAATAAATTTTAACTTGATAAACGAGTGATGTCTTGCCATACGAGTAGTACATGATGCCCAATTTCATATGATCACAACTGAGCCAATGGGTCTCTCTCTCTCTCTCAGTCTCTCTCTCTCTCTCTCTCTCTGCAGGGATGTGGGCAGTCATTTCCCATGCTCCGATGGTCGGTCTCAGGCTGCGTTGTTTGGCAGAAATCAGTGATTTTTCAGAACGTTGGAAGGTGCCCACAACTGGCACTGGTGTATTTTTCGTCAATTCAATGTACCTATGGACAGTTCTTTGCTTTTCCCTTCAAGAGTAAGCTTAGGAATGCTTTGCTTCATTCTAGGTCAGGCTACCTGCAGATAGAGACCATTTCCTCTGCTGCCTTATTTCCAGTTACATTAAATAGAACATATGGCAAGAATTTATTAATACTAAACTATAGTCAGCATCCATTAGTGATGGTGCAAGTCGTCCTACACAATAACCTTCGTCTCTCTGGAGGGTTTGATATACAAGTGCTTTGGATTACAAGCATGTTTCTGGAAAGAATTATGCTTGCAAACCAAGGTTTTACTATAGTTAGGATTAGAAAAACAATTTATCAATAAGTAGCAAATTTCTTAAGCTGTCAGACCTCAGTGCCTCATTGTTTTAATCTATAAAATGGGACAGTATTACCTGCCCTACCTACCTATCAGGAGTATTATGAAAATCAAATGAGAACATTGTATATGAAAATTTGAGGCGCTACAAAAATATATGTGGTAGAGCTGTCACTTTTGAACAGGTACTGAAGCCTTAAACTCGGAAAGGGAATATGTAGGAATGGAATCTCAGTCAGCAGCCATTGCTTGATGGGATGACATAGGGGCAGTTAGCACCTTATTTCACATGAAAGATTGTCTATGCTACTTACATCTACACAACCTAAATATAACTTGATGCTATGTTTTAAAAAATAATGAAAGGACTTTTCTTGACTAATAGATTTAAAGATGTTTTTCTCTAAAATTAATTAACCTTCCCTCTGCTGGTGCACCAAGGGAAGCTCATTAGTGATGTTCCAGTTCCCCACAGTGGGCACCTTCCTTACATGCACTGTGCTGAGCATCAGGCAATGAAACCCGAGTATGGAGAAAACACTAGGACCTGGCCTGGAAGATTTGTTGCTGTTACATCATGCACTATTGTCTTATTTCTTCTTTTGTATGACATCCCTCATGTGGCTCATGCTCTCATGTGGTCCCTGTGTATTCCCAGAGGCATCTTACCTGTGACTTCCCTCACTGAAAAGTACCCTTGCTCTTTTGGTCCTCAAACATAGCTGCTCTGTGATTCATTCAACACCCTGCTCTCAGCTAGGTGACAGTGGGCTAATTTGGTAGACAAATTTGCATTAATATCTGGCATTGACTCCTCATCTCCAGTCAACATGTGCATGAAGACTTGCCATTTTGAATCCCTTCCAATAAACTCTACTCTGATAATGATGCTAAAGGACACATTGGGAAGAAACTAACATTCCCAACTGATAATCAACTTGGGAAGGTGTGGGTTTCACCACAAACACCTGCAGCTTCCTTACTTGCTGAGTATGGATCAATAACTATCAATATGAAATGCAAATGCTGTGTCTCCCTCTTTCCTCTGATAACAATGCTTTAACCCAAAGGAATTCATGGGAGATTTGGGGTTTCCAGCTCAACATGGTAAGAAGCTTGGACGTTGCCACTCCATCCTAAAAAGTAAAAAGCAAAACAAACTGAAAAATCAACCCCTCTTAGATTCAAAGAGAAGTGAGGACACAGAGCCAATTGCTGCCCTCAAAGTTAGGCAGATAGGTGAGTATAGAGAATCACAGCTTATTAGGTCAGAAACCTCTGTGGGGACCACTGCCAGAGTTGGGAAACCTGAACTATAATTGACGAATTGCTGGAGGCTCAGTGTGAAGTCCAGGGGACTCAGTCATGGGTAGGGGGGATATACTTTTGTGAGTTCTACCTCCAAAAGCTTATCAAGTACTCACAGTGAATATCACAGAAAAATCTCATGCATCTCGTAGGGAGGAGGAGGAAAAGAACCATTTTGAATACTTGAGAGCCTTTTGTTCTTTTTTGTTGTTGCTGTAAGTTTTTTAAAATTTATTTTGAGGAAGACAGAGAGAGCAGGGGACAGGCAGAGAGAGAATCCCAAGTAGGCTCCTTGCTGACATGGGGCTTGATCTCAGGAACTGTGAGATCATGACCTGAGCTGAAATCAAGAGTCGGATGCTTAACCGACTGAGCCACCCAGCTGCCCCAGAGCCTTTTATTCTTGTTAACAAGGTCTGCCATCAGGAGAAGCTATTTTAACCAGAGCCAAACCCCCTGGGGACTTACCAGAGACTAAGTGAACTAGGGGAAGGGAAATACTCAACTCTAGTTGGCTCTAGTCTTCCACTAGGGAGAAGGCAAATGCCCTGCTCTAACCCCATCCTACCTGAGAAGGGGGAAACATAACTGATCAGCTTGTGAATTTCACAGTCCAGAGGCAAAAGCTCACTAAAAGACTGAGACTTAATCATAGGACTATAGAACCCTTCCATTCCCCCTACATCTTACTAGCACATTACTAAGTGCCTATTTATAGCAGTTCCTTTTATGAGCTATTTGCCTATCAAGAAAAGATTAAATCATGTCTAGCCATCAAAAAAAAAAAAAAAAAGCTACAAGACATTCTAAAAGGCAAAAACAGAATTCGAAGAGACAGAGCAAGCATCAGAACCAGACTCAGCTATGGCAGGGATGTTGGAATTATCAGACTGGAAACTTAAATCAACTGTAATGAACATACAAAGGGCTCTAATGGATAAAGTAGAAAGCATGCAAAAACAGGTGGGCAATGTAAGCACAGAGATGGAAATTCTAAGGAAGAATCAAAAAGAAATGCTAGAGATCAAAAACACTGTAATAGAAATGAAGAATGTCTTTGACGAGTTTATTTAGTAGACTGCACATGGCTGGGGAAAGACTTTCTGAGCCAAAGGATATCTCAATAGAAACCTCCAAAACTTAAAAGCAAAGAGAACAAAGACTGAAAAAAACTGGAAGAGTCAAGAACTAAGACACCTGGAAAGGGTGTAACATACAGGTAACAGGAATTCATGGAAGGCCATTGGGAGATTTTGACCCCTCTGATTACATCGTGTGAATATGGCTTCATTGCATTCAAAGTGAGTGGAGGGAGGAGTCCTACTCCATTATATCTTTGCCAAAGGAGGCAATGGACACGGACCCAGTAGAGTACTCCTTCTGGGCACCACGTGGCTGGCTCCTCCTCTGTCCTATATTCATCATATCATAGATAATCTTCAAAACCATTTCACTTCCGCTAACTCATTAGAGCCTCATGAAACTCCTTCCTTTCTTGTTATGTCAGGTCTGACCTATTCAGCAGACACTGTGGTCACAGAAATGGAAACAGATGTGAGCCTGAAAGAGAAATTAGTTCAAACCAAAATCTCTTCCTTTTTTGAAGATTTCCAGGGAAAAAAAAAACTTAAAAAAATGAGATTGTAAAGACTTCAATTTGAGTGGACTATAAGAGTGTCAGATAAGATTTATCTCTCAAGTGTCGATATTAATATAAAATGCCCCAGGTAAAATTCAATTATAAAGTTCTGGTTTTATTTCCCACCAAATCATCCAGTTACATTTTCCAGCATATAATTGGTGGAAATTCATCCTTGGAGTAAAAGGTGAATGCTTAGTATCTTTTTTTGTTTTTTAAAGTTTATTTATTTATTTTGAGACAGAGACAGAGAATGACAACAGGGTCCGCACTCTCAGCACAGAGCTCGACCACACGGGGCTTGAACTCACGAACTGTGAGATCATGACCCACGCCAAAATCACGAGTTGGATGCCTAACTGACGGAGCCACCCAGGCATCCCTGAATGCTTAGTATCTTAAACAGTGGGAGAGTATACTATAATTTAGTAACTTTATTTAGGAAGCCTACCATAGGAACTTAAATTAGAAAAACAACTGTTAGGGAAAAATCCGTTATATGATGGCCAACAGGACTGATAAGGAAATTTCAGCCCCTGCCTGAAGACTTCCCTTCTAGGTTCTTGTTCCCACCCTGTTTGCCTCAGGCACCAAATTACTACTAATGAGGAATGCAGAAGTAACAGACGGTAAATTGTCCCCTCTGTTGATGCTCTGGGCTCAAACGTCTGGAGAATGATCTCCTCTGAGCCCACCAGTGTAAAATAAACCTCCTCCTGCCTTCCAAGATCTCTGAATGCTGCTTGGTTCTTCTGCCGGGTGATCCAGACCAGTTCCCGTAACACAACTTCATACCTTTAAATCCTAATTTCCTTCTGAAATGGCCTTGCTTCATGTTAATCTTTAAACACTAAAACAATAATCTTTTAGGATTACAAAACCCAAATACCCCTGGTGAGATTCTATTCTTGTTTACCTTAACCATATTAAGAAAAAGGCCACGACTAGATGAATCACAAATAAGGCCCATTAAATCAGATACTTTGAAATGATACACAAATAATTTCAGAGACCAAATATAAGGGCTGGACCAAATCAGAGCCTGCAGGTCCTTAATACTATGTTACTTTGCCTGGCCTTGGGATCCAAGTGACACAAAACCCCTCTGAGTCACTGCGGGGGGGGGGAAGTTCTCAGGAAGGGGAGGGGGGCGTTGCACACTGGAAAGAGAATTTAGCCAAAAGGAAGGTGAGGTATTCTTCACATTTAGAGAAGCAAACACTTTTGTAACACTCTGGGTCATGTACATAAGGCTGGTTTGTGTGCACGTGCCCCTAGTTGACTTCGATTAAACAGCTTCTGGTGGCTATTTACAGGCTGATTGTCATCGAAATAATATCTTGTTTGGCAAAATGCAAGTTCTTCTTCAAAAATATTTAACGTTTTTCCATATGATTATGGAGTGTAATTTTTGAGCCTTGGTTCATTCAATATGTGTGTTACTCTAAGAAAGTGGAGAATAAGGATGCTTGGCTGGCTCAGTTGGTGAAATGTGCAACCCTTGATCTCAGGGTTGTGAATTCGAGCCCCACGGGTGTAGAAATTACTTAAAAATAAAGTCTTAAAAAGAGTGGAAAATCATCCTATTATAATGAACTCAGCCTCCAACCCTAATCCCTGGCACGCTGTTTTATATCCAAATGAATAATAAACTCTACTCTCTTCAATCTAGCAAGATCTAATCAGTACTATCGGAGAAAGTGCTGCCTTGGGAGCTGCAGGCATTGTTATCTGGGGAGACATGAACTTAACTTCATCTGAGGTAAGGCAGTACCTCAAAGGCATAGTTAATATTATTTAAAGTATTTGTTCTTTTCTTCTAGAGCTAACTCCAGTTGGAACTCTTCTGGCTCCCACAATAAACCAGCTTTAGAATTAAAGTCCGAATCGGTGCCCAACACATAGAAGGTGCTCAATAATATTATTAACATTTGTTAAGATAGTAATCAGAATACTGACATTTTTTAACCATTCATTTATAGGCTACGGTTGTGCTAAATGCTCTTTGTTTTGGACTTAGTTAAGTTACTTACTGGTCATAATAACCCTTATGAGGTAGGGCCTACCATCCTCATTTATAGAGGAAGACACAAGAGAGGAAATCCAACTAGAGTAACATCTAGTTAGGCTAGTTAATGGTGAAGCTGGCATTAACCAGAGTTTGACTCCGAAGCCCTTCCATTTAACTACTATTAAATGTGCTATATCCTATTTTGAGAAGAAGGAACAGATGGTATCTTTTTAATCTCCACATTGAACGTATTTGTCCTCTATGGGGAAATTAGCTAAAAATTAAGAGCGTTTAAAATGAGATTTATATGTCTCTTCAAATTTCTCCCAGTTCACATCTTACTTACTCGAAGAAGTCTTCCTAGTTTTCCCCAATTCACATTAGTCACAATCTCTTCTGTATTTCCAGATGTTGTTTGTTTATATCTCTATAGTGTGATACATTTTCCTGGAATTGTAGTACTTGTATCCTCAAAACTTTGTTAAATTGAATTTTTTGCAAGTTCATGATGAGCTGATATTATTCTTAGAATTTCAAAGGCTCAGCTTGTTGCTGCCAAGATATCTTTCATGAAGCTGTGATAATATAAGGTTAGGTCTCCTCTGTCCAATAGGAGAATTAGGTAGAAATGGGGAGAAGGAATTCCTGACTCTCCAGGTGTGATAGTTCTCCTCCAGCCCATATGACTCACGAGAAGCACTTCATCAGGAAGTTTAATGCAGGAAGTGCATAAACCAGGTGGTTTCTGTTTAGAACACATAATGGAATCACAAAAAAATGATCTGGTCATCCTTCTAAGCTTTCTTGTGTTTGAATTGTATACACAAATTCTAGAAGTCTAGAACCCAGGGAAGTTGATATTTGAGCATAATTAACAGGAAAATCCAGGAAGCTACAGGTTGACAATAAATCGGTAGAATATGAGGATTCAGGTTCCTACACAACCATGAAAGGTACCACAACACCCAAAAGGTGGCCAGAGGACAGCAGCTGTGGCATGATTTCTAATTTAGGTTTGTTCTTTTTTTTCACATGCATTAACTTGGGAGCTAGAGGGAGAAAAAGATGTAAATTGGAAGCAGGCAAGGTCATTATATGCTGACCCTGGGGCCCATTTGCAAGTTCAGTTGCTTAGCCCCTAGTGTAACAAATGTTCCATCTCCTGCCCCTTGGACCTTTCATCTTTTCTGATCTAGATCCCCTGTGTTACAGCACCTGAGCCTAAGAGATCAACCACTGGCGCCAAGATGTTAGGTGTCACTCGAGTCCAAAGAACTGCCTCGTGGGCATAGATGTTCTAACCCTCCCGGTGCCAGAAAGAACACTAAACCCGTTTGTTTCTGCATTTCTAGGGTAACTGTACAAAGGTGAAGCAGTATGTGAGCTCTGACTTAGGGCGCTACATAGTCAACGTGACCAGAGCTGCTGAGGTATGCAGCCTTCACCTCTGCCAGAGTAACGGGAGATGCATAAGGAAGATATGGAACTCTCCGGATTACCTTCACTTGAACCCTGCAAATTACCACATAGAAGCCTCCGAGGATGGAGAATTTACTGTGAAAGGAAAAGCATCTGATACAGACCTGGAAGTGATGGAGGAGAAATTTTCCTGTCACTGTTATCAGGGATACGAAGGAGCTGACTGCAGAGAAACGAAGACGCTGGATGGCTGCTCTGGGGTTTTCTCTTTTTCCGGCTCACTGATAACACTATGCCTGCTGGTTTTAGCAGGTTATCAAAGCAGTTGGTTGTGAGATAATTGAGTTTAAAGGGAATTGTATGGCCTGTAATCACTCAGAGAAGAGAGGAAACTTAGGACAGTTTTTTTCTCTTATGAAATCCATTGAGAAGTATCATAAGTAGACATTATGTATGTCACTTAACATAAGCAGGAACATGCTGCTTTATTTGACTCCGATTTGGCTGAGAAACCAGATCCAGGAATAAAATCAATGCACTCTTCTTCATTACTGGAATGTTTAAGTTGTGTTTAAACCGGAGCTAGTATATTTTAGTCTTTATATGAACGTGTGTGTGTGTGTGTGTGTGTGTGTACACACATATATTTAATTATTGGTTTCAAAGACTGTTTTTTCTGGCTAGCAATTTATTTAAAAAAATTTTTTTTAATCTTTATTTTTGAGAAAGAGAGAGACAGAGTGTGAGCAGGGGAGGGGCACAGAGAGAGGGAGACACAGAATTCGAAGCAGGCTCCAGGCTCCAAGCTGTCAGCACAGAGCCCAATGCGGGGCTCGAACTCATGAAACGTGAGTCCATGACCTGAGCCAAAGTCGGACGCTCAACCGACTGAGCCACCCAGGCGCCCCTCTGGCTAGCAATTCATTAAGGACAGATTACTAATTATCTGATTCAACAAAAGAGGACACTGCAGGGTATGAACTGGTCACTCAGTCTACTGAAGAGGACCAAATGCAGAGTGTCTGTTCCAGCCTTACGTTCACACTGGGCTTCTCTTCCCCACCTGAGCTCACTGAGCACAGAACCAGGTCCTGGTGTGACTTCTCATAAGGGTGCAGAGATTGAGGCAAGGGGAGCTGTTCCCAATTCATTACAAAGCCGTCTCTTCTAATATGGTGCTTCTCTCACCCACTATGAGTCCTTCTCTTACAGACCCTGGCAATGTAAATACTGTGAAAGGCTTCAGAATAGTATCCACACTTGCCTAGACTGACATTGCTCTAGATCCAGAAATTGATGTTTTGCTAATAAAAAGGTGGTTTGTGTCTTTGCGAGCAAAAGTCATCACTAAAAGAAATATTTAATAAACAGTTAAGAGACCTAGAAGTGCTATTGGGAAGGGGTCCTACCAATAAATATTTGATATTTTGACCCCATATATAAGTTTTGAGCAGTGTGGTTATAAGGTCAATTTGAACTTAATTTGAATCGTGGTTTCATTACCCATCTGGACGTGTGACTCTGGGCAAGTTATTTATATTTCCCATTTTCTTGCTGACATTTGATAATATAATTCTCACCTCAGTGAATTATTCTGCACAGTAAATGGAATAGCATGTCCCATGCATACTTTGGCTCTTAATAGATGTTGCTAATCTTCAAGTATCTCCCTTGATCACCAAAGTAATGGAAACACTTATGATAACACAGGGTCTTGGGTAGTTTCCTCTTTCTGATGTTACGTTCTGTTTATAACCACTTATGCACTGTGTTCTCTTGAGAGGCATGTACAATTGATAGGATTTCCTTCCCCTGGAGAAAATCTCCTCCGAAGGTAAACCCAAGATAGGTATGATGCTATTTTGGAGGCATGAGAATTGATTTAGCCTCCTGCTCCACTTCTTCTCCCTTTCTTGAAACATTTGCAGCCCAGGTGTGCTGTTTGAATTCCAGGTCCAGCTTGTCAAAGTTACTGACATGGTTAGGGTCCAATTTCTAAATGTGAAATACAAACAAAATGACATAAAAACCTTTTATAATACTATGAATTAAAAATATCATTGCACAGATTAACTTCTTTTTTTAATTTTTTTTAAATGTTTATTCATTTTTGAAGGAGAGAGAGACCAAACATGAGCAGGGGAGGGGCAGAGAAAGACGGAGACACAGAATTCAAAGCAGGCTCCAGGCTCTGAGTTGTCAGCACAGAGCCTGACACGGGGCTCGAACTCATGAACCATGAGATCATGACCTGAGCTGAAGTCGGTCGCTTAATCGACTAAGCCACCCAGGCGCCCCACACAGATTAACTTCTTAAAAATTAAGATTTTTTCCAAATCAAAGTTGATATAATCACATAATAGAAAATTTGGAAAATAGAAAAAATAAGGGAGGTCACCAATAATCACTGTAACATATATTGGCAACTTTTGGTATATTTCTTTTTAGCATTTCTTCTAAAGACTTTTTTTACATGATTGTAATAATGACATATGCATAATTTTACATCCTGTGCTTTTCACTTAACCATGTTGTAAGTAGTTTTCATGCTATTTCATAATCCTCACCGATATTATTTGAGTATCATCTTTAAAGCCACAGAATAGTCTGTCAACTGAATGTGGAAAAATTTAATCAACAATTTGCCTTAAGTTTTAAGTTTAAAAAAATTTTTTTTAACATTTATTTATTTTTGAGACAGAGAGAGACAGAGCATGAATGGGGGAGGGGCAGAGAGAGAGGGAGACACAGAATCGGAAGCAGGCTCCAGGCTCTGAGTCATCAGCCCAAAGCTGGACGCGGGGCTTGAACTCATGGACCGTGAGATCGTGACCTGAGCTGAAGTCAGACGCTCAAACGACTGAGCCACCCAGGTGCCCCAAGTTTTAAGGTTTAAATGTCAAGCTTTTACTACTTAGCCACCTAATCAGAGAATATTTCCCAGATTACCCTCCTAATTCATTCATTCACCTAATATTCAGTTTTTACATTAATCAATTTATTAAGCATTACTTATCAGGTACTATTGAAACATATCCTTGAACAAAACAAAGAACTTTGTCTTCTTAGAACTTACATCTAGATGGACATTAAACATACCAATTAGCAATTTAAAATATTTTTTAAGTTTAAAAAAAATTTTTTTTTGAGAGAGAGAAAGTGGGGGGAGGGGGAGAGAGAATCCCAAGCAGGCTCCATGCTGTCAGCACAGAGCCCGTTGTGGGGCTCGAACTCATGAACTGTGAGATCATGACTTGAGCTGAAATCAAGAGTTGGATCCTTGCTGACTCAGCCACCCAGGTGTGCCCCATTAGGAAATTTATATTAGATATGAAATCTATGGGGAATAAAAGAGAGAGCAGAGTGGGGAAGGATGGGATTTTTCATGTATTGAGCCTCACTGAGCAGATCCTGTGTGAATGAGAGAGAGTTAGCTATGAGGATGTTTGGGGGAACAGTATTTCAGGCAAATGAATCAGCTGGTACACATTTGATAGCTGGTGTGGTGTATTCAAGGAAGAGCAAAGAAGGCACTAGGGCTGGATCTTCTCTTCACCATTAACTTCCTTTTATTTTTTGGTTGGTAGCATTTATCACCATCTGACATAGTGTATATGACATATTTGTCTCTTTCTTTCTTCCCTTACTAGAATGTAAACTAGAAAAATGACAACTTCATTGTGTTCAGTATTTGCTAGAACACTACTTGCTACAGTGCCTACCACATAGTATATGTCCAATAAGTATTCTGAGTTTTTTTCTTAAATTTATTGAAGTACTCCCTACACCTCATGTGGGACTCGAACTCATGACCCTGAGTCTGAGTCACATGCTCTTCCAAGTGAGCCAGCCAGGTGCCCCCCAGAATTAATGAATCAATCAATGATTCAGAAATCTGAATCAGTGGAAGCAATATATTTGTCATAAGTTTTTTTTTTAATTCTGCACATTAATAGTAAGTTATTGCAAAGCCATACTTAAGCATTAGTGTTCTATTCTAATCCTAGCACATTAGCCTCTGAAATCTGTAGTTTAACTCCACTGTGAAGATCTCAGGCCTGAAGAGAATAAATCGCTTGGCAAAGTCAAAGAGTCAGTTTGTAAAAGAACCCAATCTGGGGGTTAGGGGATGAGTGAAATAGGTGATAAGCATCAAAGAGTACACTTATTACGATGGGCACTGAATAATGTATAAAATTGTTGGATCACTATATTGTATACCTGAAACTAATATAACACTGTATTTTAACTCTACTGGAATTAAAATTAAAAACTTAAAAAAAAAAAGAAAGAATACTTCCCACACCCCCAGCAAAAAACAATAACAAACAAAAAAAATGCCCAATCCAGAATCCGAGTTGCCTAATTTTCTTTCACCATAACTGGTTGTAATGGAATCCAAATATATTCATTCAGCTTTGATTATGAATTCAACGCATTTCAAAAAATTAATTTGGGCTACTATTGCTAATTATGTTCAATCAAACTCCAGGTATTCCAGTTTTAGATACTCTGTTTAATTTGACTCACTTCTGGAAAGGAAATATACATCCTGAGCTGCTTTAATGACCACAGCTTCTTTAGATTGTCCTAACTTCCCTTTACGGAAACAACAAAGTACTTAGCCTCTCTAATCTGCCATATTCTCTTTTATAAAAGGAAGATAATAATGGTATCTTTTGTCTTTTTATACAGATGTAATGAAATCAAGTACATAAAATACTTAGCATAAAACCTGGCACATAAAAAATCCCTAGCAAATGTTAGCTATTATTATCAAGTACTTTCAATATTGCTTCCCATAAAAACTGTGATAGGCAATATTATCTCTATTTTGAAGTAGAGTTATGTATGATTTAGAGTATTGAAATGACTAACTTAATATCACAAAGAAGTATCGAAGCCTGAACCCTTTTCAAGGAAATTTAAAGTAGTTATCTTTTCATCAGATCTCAGCAGAATACAGAAGACTTATTTCTACCAAGTTTATTTTTACTAATTTACGGGGATACATAAATTACAAGCATACTGATTCTGTTTTCAGATAATCCATGCTTTTTTTGACCCCATGTAGGAAAACTGTTAAAGTAACCAATCTACTAGCAACGTACCCTTAGCTTGCATAGTCTAAATATCTAAATGCCATTTACCTATAAAAGAAACCAGCGTCTCTTAGGAGAATGTCTGATTCTAGGTCTAAGACAGGAAATGTACAAAATCTGAAACATCTTGTTATACCATTAAGCAAGGATGCTATCAAGGATCACTAGACTTGTATCATAAATACTCACTAGCCAACATAAAGAGTCTTCTGCTGCCAAAGGTGGGAAAATTCAAGAATCACTAAAGAAATAACTGCAATGGATTGAAATGCATGAAATGTATTTAAATCCATGAGGTCAAAGAGATATTAAAGAAAAACCTTCATTGACTGCTTTGAAGGATGTTAAGGAACCAACCTATTATTCTGAAAACTGGTAAATAACAGGAAAGAATCAACCATTTATTGAGCTATTTCCTATATGAACTCTATATACCTCAGGGTAACCAAATAATGGAAGAGGGAAATTTTCTTTTTGAAGCCAACGAATGAAGAAGGCATGATAAAATTAGAATATAACCATTTTGCGATTCCTAATGAATTACTGGCTCAGGCACAGATCATCAATGGCTGCTAATATCATGAAAAGAGATAAAGCCAGACATTACCTACCACCTAACTGAAGTATATAACACTAGCTGAGAACAAATCCTTCCAGAAATCAAACAGAAATCTGATCAGCCTTCTACCAATTCACAGGAAGCATAAGGAACAAAGGAAAATGCAGAACAACATGACAGGGATATAAAGATCAAAATTCATATCCTAGGGAGCTTTGTAGGACAAATAATCCGGTTTTATCAACAAATACATTGTGAAGGAAAAAAAAAAGGAGAAAGAGCCAATATGTATATCAACATGGGCTTGTTAAATGAATTATAGTAGATTTATACAATGGGATAACATTCAGCTTTAAAAGGGAATGAGGAAGTTCTCTGTAGGCTGATGTCAAAAGACGTTTAAAATACAGTTGTCTTGTTTAGGCTTCTTTTTGACTTCTGTCTAATCACATTGGAGGAAACTCATGATCTTATACATTAGAAATGTATTTCCAACCACATTTTAGAAAGACTTCCTGGAGACAGCTAAACTAATCTAAAGTTTCTTAAGGTCTAGTAGGTATTGTACTCTGAGGTATACAAACACAAGGGCCATAAGTGATTGACCATCTAAACTCAAGGAAATGATAATATCATCAAGAAAAGGGAAACAGAATAAACCATTATTAAGCCATGTACCTCAAATAAAAGTAATATATATATCTATCAATATTTTTTAGAAATTTGCTTATTCTAAATTTGGAGTGGCAGCTCTATTATGTTATATTTTAAAATGATAGAATAAAATTTAATAACAGGAAAAATAAATACTGTGTCAAAGTGAATGTTAATATTGTGCTTTTTGTTTCTACTAGAGAACTAAATGTAAACACTTGCTGCTTCCTTTGTCTTTAATGTTAATTTTAAGAACTTGGAAAATTTTTAACGTTGCTGAACATTCGTTTACGAACTTGATACTTTGTTCTTCTCTGCAGAGCCAGGAACCATCAATTTTTCACTTCAAATATCCCTTTTATTATGCAAACTTAGAACTCTGTTCTTTGTGTCTGGAAAGTAAAAGTCTTAGGTCTTCATTGAGACCACTTACTCCATTTTGTTCTACTAAGATACTAAGAGAAGTAATTTTATGCATTCAAATTTATTGATACCCCCAAATAACTTATAATTCCTTTGTCAAGGAAAAATAGATAATAAATGTACTACATGTTGGAATGTGTTTGCACTCCTAAGTATAAGAGCATGCTATACTCTCACTTAGGAGCATTTACTCATTTTAATTTGTGTGTATTCTTATAATCTATATTTCCCCCGGGATATATGAAATCTGCCCTTCCCCCTTTTTAAAAATATTAATTTATTTTGCCCTTTGGAGGCAGATAGTGCAAGACTGCTCTACAAAGTGCACAGGGGCTAAGAATCGTAAGACTCACTACTTGATCATCTTAAGACGGTAGGTGATATTCTAGCTATCACATCTGAATTCCAGGCAGCCCAACGGAAGAAAATCCAAAGAAGAAATAAAGCAAACACAATAAATCTCCTTTAGAATATTTCCCAGAAACTGGGGAATACCTGTTTATATCCTTTGGCAGAATTTGTTCAGTTGACCCCGTCCAACTGCAAGGAAGACAGAAATGTGGTCTTATTTCTGACAGCCATTTGGCTAGTTTAAAATCTACTACTATTAAAAAAGAGAACAGGAGATTGGAGAATAACGGACAGTCTATGCCACTCCTATATCCTGTACAATGGACACTTTTTTCATTCCACTTTCTCTTCCCCCTGTTCACCAAATCTTCCTGAACAGTGGGGACTATCTTGTTCACCATTGTATCTCTAGGCCAAACTCAGACCAGGCACATAGGAGGTACTTGAAAAATGTTTGTTAAAACAGAGAATAATAATTCAGTTTTTCCTAGCCAGAGATGCATGTTAAAATCACTTGAGGAGCCATCCCAAAACAAGTTACCACCTCCTGTAGAGTCAGAAGTCTTGAGCTGACATCATATTCTGAAAAAGCTTCCCAATCAGCTATAATGTGTATTCCTAGTGAGAAAAACATTAAAATATATAATAAGAGAAGAAAAAGTAATGTAATCTTTAAAAAAGAAACAAAAACATTAATTGGTATTCTGCTTCACATCCTAAGTGGTAGAGACAGAAAATAGATTGTTCTTAGGGATTGTGAGAGCCGTGATGCTGAGATGCTTGTCTGTCCCTCCTTCCTTCTTCTTTCTCCCTCTTTCTTCTTTCTTTTCTCCTTTCCTTTCTTTTTACCTTCTCTTCTTCTAGTTAAATTGGCATTTCTGTCCAGTATTTTAGTTCTTTTCACTTTAATTTCCCTAATTAAACATCATTATTATTTTTATTAAATATGGACATAGTTTGATTAGATTTACTTACATATTGACCTTTTATTCCCTCATTTTACTATTTTATATATCAAACTTCTGTCTAGGATTACTTTCCTTATTACCGAGGATCATTTTTTATAGTTCCATTAGTGAGAGTCGACTGGTGGAGAACTCTCTGGGTTTTTAATTTGTTAATTTCTTAATTTTACCCTTAATGTAGAAAGATAGTCTTGGTGGGTATAAAAGTATAAATGGATAGTTATTTTCCCTTAAGATTTTTGTAGATCTTTATCATAGTTTTCTATTGTTTTGGGGGATAAAAAACTTCTTTCTATCCAATTGCCTTCCTTTGTAAGTAATCTGGCCCATTTTACAATGTTATGTCTCGTTTTGGAGTTCTATAGTTTTGTTTAGTGTTTTTTTTTTTCCTGCTTATCCTGTTTATCATTTGATAGTCTTTTGCTTAATCATTTTTATGATTCCATATTTTTACTTTTTAGTATTTAATTTTTACTTTATTTAGTACTTAATATTTGATAGTTATAATTCCTTGAACATTAAGAGATTCTATATCTGTTTTTTTTTTTAATTCTTGCTAACCTCAGTAATATTAGCTTGTTATTTGTGTGTTTGGTAAGTTTTGAGAATGAATCCATATTTTGTTGATTTTAGTCTGCGAGAATTTTAAGTGTCAAAATTTGGGTTGCTTTCCTCTAGAGAAGAGAAGATTTTTTTTTAAATTTTTAAATTTTTTTTTTTATTTTTGAGACAGAGAGAGACAGAGCATGAGCAGGGGAGGGGCAGAGAGAGAGGGAGACACAGAATCTGAAGCAGGCTCCAGGCTCCAAGCTGTCAGCACAGAGCCTGATGCGGGGCTCGAACTCACGGACCGTGAGATCATGACCTGAGCCAAAGTTGGACGCCCAACCGACTGAGCCACCCAGGCGCCCTGAGAAGATTTTTTAAAATTATACAACTTGAGATATAATTCACATCTTATACAATTCATCAATTTTTTTTTTTTTTTTTGAGACAGAGCATGAACGGGGGAGGGGCAGAGAGAGAGGGAGACACAGAACCGGAAGCAGGCTCCAGGCTCCGAGCCATCAGCCCAGAGCCCCACGCGGGGCTCAAACTCACGGACTGCGAGATCGTGACCTGAGCTGAAGTCGGACACTCAACCGACTGAGCCACCCAGGCGCCCCTACAATTCATCAATTTAATTTGTTATTTGTTATTTGTTATCATCAATTTAAAGCATCCATGTCAATGGTCTTTACTATAGTCACAGAGTTGTGCATTAATCACCCCATTAAATTTTAGAGCATTTTTATCACCCCACAAAACCCCCAAGCCCATTAGCAGTCGGTATTCATTTTTCCCCAATCCCTCCCCTCCAACCCCAGGGAACCACTAATCTACATACATGCACATGCCTGAGAGTGGCAGGTGGAAGAAAGCAGCCCTAAATTGGGTAATGCTCTGTCCTAGAGAAGTGTTTGTCACTAAAAGAGTCATGAGTCTTTCAAATGTTCTCAGCTTGATACTTACAAGATAAAATTTTACTTCACAAGAGGTAAAAGCAAGACCTTTCCTTAGTGGAGCCTATATCTTCCAAGAAGAAATAGTGTGAGATGCTAATGAGAGTCAATATCAGGGGCTATTTTCCAGTTGCTCCAGAAATACAGCAAAGACGTTCTTTATTAACAATGCTAATAAAGCAAGGCTAAATTTAGCAAGGCTAAATTCTGTGTTCCTTAACCAAGATTAAGCATCCTCTTTTCAATCCATTGCCTCTTTTCATAGACTCCCAAGATCTAACCTATAGTTACTTATTTGGCCTTCAACTTATTGAAAACTGACTTTTCCCATAACTTTGGCACCATCAGGTTTGATTGTGAAAATCCAGGAAGAGGTGAGGGAAAGGAGAAAAAAAATTATCCATGAATAATCATTAGTGACTAGGTCACGTTGGACTAAATTGTCCTGATTAGGTGGATTTCTTGTGTTGCTTAGTTTTATAATTAATCACAAGTAAATAATAAGAGATTTCCACATTGAAATGTTGGGTTTAAACTTCTCTATTCTTTCCTTTCGTTGACCCTTGACCCACATATTATTAATAGACACTGGCAATGCCACACAGATCCCCCAAGGTCCCTTACATAATTTGTTGTGCATCCCCCCTTCCATATTCAGTGTGCTTTCCATCCTCACTCCTTCCCGTTCAGTGTGGTTTTGCTTCCCACAGCCCTTCATTGGATCCTCTGTGTGAGCAGGCTTATACTGCCCTCCTCAGGAGCTTATTGAAATTACACCATTTTTGTCTACATCTCCTTTCTTCTGTTTCTTTCATTCTCTTGAGTGCCTTTTCCTGTGAAAACTTCCTTAATAAATCACTGCACAAGAAACCTTATCTTGGGTTAGCTTCTAGGGAACCTGACCTGAAATCTTTTTGCTCTCCAAATATTTAGAGTCAAGCATAAAAAAAAGGAAGTTTGCCTTTTACATGGAAGCAATATCACAGACAAGTTTAAAATACAAATTGGAGAACACATTTAGAACATGCGGGACTCCTGGAGTGGCTCAGTTTGTTATGTGTCTGACTCTTGATTTTGGCTGGGATCATGATCTCATAGTTTCTGGAATGGAACCCTGTGCTGAGCTCTGCACTGACAGCATGGAGCCTGCTTGAGATTCTCTTTCCCTTCTGCTCTCTGCCCCTCCCCTCTCACACACACACATGTGCTTGTGCATGCATGTGCACTCTCTCTCTCTCTCTCAAAATAAGTAAAGATTTGAAATAATAAAAAATAAATAAAATAAATAAAATTGAACTTTCCTAAAAAAAGTGCTCTCTTTAAAGGACACTTAAGCAAATGAATTCAAAACAACCCAAACCTAACATGGGAAAAGGACATAGAAAATCACAGCAAAGAAACTATGAAATGGCTCAGTTTTTCAGAATAAAAGAAATAGCGATTCAAGTGACAATGAGATACCACTTTTGCATTACTTAGATTGGCAAAGCCTTTGCAAAGCGTAATAACATAGTGTTAGCTTGGATGTGGAGAAATCAGCCTTCTTAATTTTTGGAGGGAGTGTTAACTGTTAACTGATACAATATCTTTAAGAGTCCACATTATATATTAACTTGAAAATGGACAAACCTTGCCTTTTCAACCCTGATTATTTTTCTCATTCTTCTTTTTGAATTCTGTAATAACATTTGCTTTAGTCTCAATATTTGTGTCCCTTAAAAATTCATATGTTGAAATACTAATAGCCAGTGTGATTGTATTAGGAGGTGGGTCTTGTATTAGGAGGTACATGTATGAGGTCATGAGTTCTCATGAATGGGATTAATGCCCTTATTAATGCCTTAATGGGAAAAGACCCCACAGAGCCTGCTCACCTTCTTCCACCATGTAAGGATACAAAGAGAAGTCTGCAATCTGGAAGACAGCCCACACCCAACTATGCTGGCATCTAGATCTTAGACTTCCTGCCTTGAGAACCGTAAGAAATAAATTGTTGTTGTACATAAGGTACTGTGTGGTATTTTGTTAGAGCAACCCAAATGGATTAAAACAGTATTTATCGCTCTAAAATTGTCTCTTTATTTACTTGCTTATTGTCTCCTCGCACTAAATGCAAACTCCAAAGAGCTTGTCCCTTGTCCTCCCTAAGTCCTACATGGTGTCCTCCATGCCCGTGCTTCACATATAATAAATGCTCCATTTAAAAGAGTTGAATTGGGGCTTTTGAATGCTCAGTCTGCAGAGCATGTGACTCTTGATCTCAGTGTTCTAAGTTCGAGCCTCATGTTGGGTGTGGAGATTACTTAAAAATAAGATCTCTAAAATATAAAATAAAATAAAATAAAATAAAATAAAATAAAATAAAATAAAATAAAATAGTTTAAGCAATAAATTAAGTAATCAGCACCTATGGTATAGCTTGAGATGCCCCAGTGACTCTAGGACATCTCAATATTCTTCTGCGATGTCTGAAATTCTCACTTGGGCAAATAATGAAGACACTAAGGGAGCCTATTAAACTATTATATCATGAAAATCTAAGAAGAAGTAAATTAGCTAAGGAGTTGGAGCAAGAGACTGAGGTTGTGGGCCAGGTAAGATCAGAATCATGAAGTAGATCTTAATTAATTGCAAGCAAGTGGATGGCAGACTTTGGCAGCAGTGTGGAAAGCCTTACTTAGGTTGTAGAGATGATAACCAAGAGAAGATTTAAGATAAAGTACAGAGGAGAAACCAGAATTGAAACCAAAGCAGAGAGAGTATTACAGTGTTCACCAGAATGTTCTAAGCAGAGAAGTGAAAAACAGTGAAAACCAGGGCATAGGGGAATATCCTTTAGTCATCAGAACACATCAAGCAGTGAGAAGCAGTGGGTTATAGTCCAAGCTTAGAGAGACCAGGCAGCCCGTGAGTGCAGGTCCAGAGGAGTTATGGGGAACCCACGACATTATTTCTGGGTGAAGAAGGGGAGGCATTGGAAGTGCCAGCCAATTTAGGCAAATTATGACAAAAATATTGGAGACTCCCTAGTTTTGTCACCAGTAAGAATATAGAAGGGGCCAGGGTTGAGGTATGCAACAATTCTATTCCTTCTGCTGGTACCCTATATTGACTACAGACAGCAATGCAACTAGAGACTGAGGGTTTCTGGACACAGTCTAGTTTTAGTCAAACCTCTGGTTTGGGACCTTGGTTCAAGCCACACCTCTTTGGGCTCTTTCTAGAGTTCTCTCCTTCAGATGTTAAAATTTGATTCTAAATCTTTGAAGATAGCCAGAAACATCTCACACATCACCCCAGGTAGCTTTTTGATGAAACAAATCTCTTGAACTGAAGAACCCACCTGGCCTCACAGCAACTGGTTTACCTTCCTCTTTTGAACTGCTGAGCTAAGGCCCTCCAAGACTTTGGCAACAGAGTAGATATGGCTCTGAAATCAGAACCTAAGGGATTCAACTGAGACTTGCTTGCCTGAGGAGGGGGAAGTGAGTAGTATCTATAAAACAGGGACAACACTTGTGCCTACTACCTCTTAGGGTTATTATTAGGAAGAGATGTGTTAATAAGTATAGCGTGTCTGAGAGAGAGAAGGGAAGAAGGGAGAGGGTGGGAAGGAAAGGATGAAAATGAAAATGTAGTGTTTATTTAACTGTCTTCTCAGATTTGAGACTGAGGCTAGACTCAAGCCACTGGCCCTTTGTCCTCTGTTTCCTCAACATACTTTAAATGACAAAAATGCGTAGGCTTGGTACTGATGAGCCCATAATTCGCCCATTCCACTCTCTGTTCCCGAGAAAGTTACATGACAAAGATATACTTAAATTTATCACTGTTGGCAAAATTAGAAGGTAACATACATTAACCAGGAAGTAAAAGACCACCATAAATAGTTCAAATTTACCTCTAATTTAGGGAAAGTGTCAGTCTTTTAGTCTAAAGGACTTCTAACTTCTTAGGTCCTGCGATATGGAAAGTTCGTAACTATGAACACAGCATTTCCATTTTCCTGTTCAAAACTGAGCAAATGAAGTAAAAATATAGAACCTAATTGCCACATTTATCTAATCATCTGGAGTAAGTGAACAAAAAACAATAGCTGTGCAAAAATATTAATCAAAGAGTACCCATTCTGTTAAACTTCCCTAAACCAAAGCAAGCTGGTGGTTTAGAAGTCAGAGGTCTGACTGCAACGAGGTCTAACTAACTGCGTACCTTTAAGGATACTTAGATTGGACTTGAATTCCTTCTTCTCAAGTGAGGTTGATTCTAATAGCAAAGTATAATGATTAATTATGCCAGTGGAACTATATCCATATCTACATACTGTACTAGACAATTAAAATATTCAGTTTCCCTCCTCAGAAAATATCCTCTTTCATATTTTCATCTCCATAATAATAGTGACTTGTCCAGCAAAAAGCAAGAGCTTCAGAATTAGCTAGAACTGGGTTGGTGGGCAAGTTATTTAATTTTTGCTAATGCTTACTTCCTCATTTAGAAAATGAGGATGATAATTCTTACCCCAGAGTGTTATGGAGACATTTGAATGCCATAATTAATTGTTTAGTAAAAATCCTTAAATGACTTCATAATTCATTATTGATTATCTGATTTTAGGGACTTGGTTGAAACTGCTTTCCTGTAAACAGTCTCTTCATGACATTTTAATTAGAGGCTTGCTCTACTTAGGTTAACATTTAAGATATAACAAATACTGCACATTTGTTTAAAGCAGTTTAGGCACCCAATAAATACTACTTGTATCTTGGATTTTTAAAGTTGTAGCTATTGCATATTAGGAATTAATAAAAACAGTATTTTGGGGGGCACCTGGGTGGCTCAGTCAGTTAAGCATCCGACTTCAGCTCAGGTCATGATGTCGCGGTTCATGGGTTCGAGCCCCGCATCCGGCTCTGTGCTGACAGCTCAGAGCCTGGAGCCTGCTTTGGATTCTGTGTCTCCCTCTCTCTCTACCCCTCTCCCGCTCATGCTCTGCTTCTCTCTCAAAAATAAACATTAAAATAATTTAAAAATATTAACAAATAAATAAAAACAGTATTTTTTCCCTCAAAATTATAAACATTCATTGAGTAACTAAAGTACTAATTATATTCAACCTCAAGAGACTCACTGCCCTTTATGTTGACAAGTGAACCTGTGCCTTGGAAGTTTCTTTCTGAATCTTTGAAGTTATCTCGTTATCTGTTTGTTTTGTGTGTGTTTGGTTTTTTTCAGCAAAAGAGTAGGTTTCATAAAGATCTTGTCACCATCCCCCGACCTCACACTTGGCCCATCCCCCAACCTCATAGTTGGTCACAACTCTTCAAAAATTCTGAAGCAGAATTTCTGATGCCGAAATTCTGTTTTCCCCATTCTCTCAGAATTCCATTTTTTCTTGTGCCGTCTTCCAGGAGGTGAGTCTCAGGGACACTCCCATCCCGTCATAAAGTAGCCAGATCCTTTGTTGCCAGTCACTCTGATTTCCTGTTTCCCTTGTCTCAGGTGAGAATCCTAGGGCACTTCTGTGCTCTCCTCGGTTCTCGGTGAAGAAGTACAACTGCTGCCTGCTCTTCTCATTTTCAAGGGTAAATGTGCTCAGGTTTTTATGGACTAGTGTAGGGGGACAGAAAGAACTATAAATATTAATGAATCCTTATAATGGCATTACAAGGTTGACTTTGCAGCTAATTTTTCTTTTCGGATAGCACCTGTCACACATTTTGATATATGTGATGTACTAGATGTATTTGTTTATTTTCGTAACAACAGCAGTAATGGTTATTAATGATTACTCGTATTCTCCTAGATGTGGTAAACATGCTAACAGCCAAAAGAAATTTGATGCTGAGTAATAATTTGTTAATTAACTATTGCTTCTTTGAGTTTTGGGACCCGATCTGCCTCCTCTTCTGTGAAGTGGAAGCAGAGCTAGCTGGTTTGGCCAAACTGATGCATAACCAGCAAACGTTGTAGAGATGTCTGCATTCTACGCTAATAATTGGTTTTGCTATTCTTTGTTTTAAATGTCACTTATTCTTGTGTCACTTACTTATTCCACTCATCCAATTTAAACGGTCCGGATAAATGACATTTGACAAGGTAGAAAAATATTTCCATCGGGCTGAGGGAAGAGTTTGAAGGCTGAGCTCGAATAGGTTGCTTTCCGAGTGGACTCCTCCACAAGATGCCAAGAAGCAATCACAGGCGAATTCATGCAAGGCACAGTAACGGCCAGAGCCAGTTGATCTGCTGGTAGAGTCATGATCCGGGAGACTTTCTCATGCAGATTCCCTCGCAGAATGTGCTGGGTGCTGATGAATGCCATTGGTAAGGCACGGCCACGTCATCGGATGTGGCTCCACTGTGGTATGAATTTGTTGAGTGTCTCACTTCCACCAACCAGAACAATTCCATAATGCTCACATATTTAGAGTAAAAAATAACTTTTTTTTCAGTTTCCTAGAGAAGCTTTCATGTTGAAAGGTCTATGAATCATTAAATAGACCTTGGACTTTGCCTCCTTTTGTCATGCTTTTCCCTGCCTTTCATATAGAAGAGGGTGGAGGCAAGGGATAATATTAATAATAACAGGAACAACTTACTTTTTTTTTTTTTTTTTTTGGTATTTACTATGTGTCAGGTCTCAGGGAGGAACAAGAAATTGCCTTTACCCTGTTAGATTCTATGCCTGGAGCCTATAAATTGAACTGACAAAAGACAGATTAACGGGAGAAAAACATACAAACCTTAGTCAATATTTTTACATGTACATGGGAGACTTCATGGTAGTTTAGTCACTTATAAACGTTTCTTTGAGGAGTCTTCAGACAGATTGGATTCTTTTCTGGTTGCTGAAGAGATTAAATTAATGAGATCGGAGAACTTGACCAAGGCCACTTAATAAGAAAGGGCCTGTTCTTGGTATTCAAAACCCAAGTGTGTCAGACTCCAAAGCTTTTGCTATCAGAGTGGCTTGATCCATTCCACAGTAAAAAATACACTTTCTACTGAGACCCAGTGTACACATATGTAAGTATATAACGGATGGAAAACGGTTCATAAAATAATATCCTTCTACATGTGATGATGGTATTCTGGTGATTCCTATTCTGACCTGCCCTATTCTATCCTACCCCAGTCATTCCACTCTAGTCTGTTTCACTTATTTATTTATTTATTTTTAGAAAAGTGCTCATTACAACCAATTAAATCAGTTTTATGGCCCACTAATAGTCTGTGGCCTGCACTTTGGGAAAAACATGTGAGGAATAGGCTTACCCAACATCACTTTCTTGGATAATCATGTTCACAACTACTCTCCTAAAATGCACAGGACTGCTTAGGTGATGTTTTAGCCTTTGTTCTGCCGTGCGTTTTTGTAATTATGCTTTGGCCACGGGTGGCCTCAGTGTGGAGGCGTTATCTGAGCTTCCCTATTTCCTTGAACTAGAAGCATGTGATCTCCTCTGAGGCCAAGTGGCAGCAGCCTCCCAACCTATAGGTGAAGATAAGGGGCCGATATCATTGTAAGGACAACTTTCACGGAGTTTCTAAAATTTGAAGTAAATTTTGCTGCTATGACTCTTCCTCTTACCTTCTGTCATTTTTTACATTCTTTCGAGGAGAGGTAGAGTCCTGTTACACCCCCAAACTTCTCCGTATCATCTAAAAATTTCAATATCCACAGTAAACATTTCTTTGGCATTCTAGGACTAGGAATTCACAATCCCTAAATTTTTCTAGCGATACTCCTAATCTAATTATATATACTGGCTTTTCTGGTTGCTGTAAGTCAAAAACAACTGTCTCCACACCGGACTACAGCTGTGTTTCTTATAGTTTGGGGTAAATGCAAATGAACCATAATAAGCAAAATTTCATAACATAGGTAGTCCAGCAGAAATAATATGCAAGTCTAGATTTTATAAGCTTCCTGTAAAAACTACTTCATAGGGAGTGAGATTGATCTAGGTATTACCAGTATATCTTTCAAGAGTTAATACCTAAAGATTGAATAATGTGAATCTTCCAGCTCTCGCATAGTAGAGCTAAAAGTGGAAACAACGTCTCACTCCTTTTTCTGGATCTGGGTTCCTTAACCCCTTGGCTGTGGGTGTCACTGGCCTTCTGGTCCCATTGGCAGATGAAAGACTCTGTTAAGATAGAAAGAAAAAAGTTAAAAGTGAATGTATGAATTAAAAAAAATTTTTTTAATGTTTTTATTAGGAGCCTGCTATCTCACTAGGTGCCAAATATCTTAAATTGATAAGAAGGAAAATAATTGTCATATTGTCTTCTGAAACTGAGCTCGTATCTTGTTCCTTTTTTAAAAAAAAATTTTAATGTTTATTTACTTTTGAGAGGGCGAGAGACAGAGTGTGAGCAGGGGAGGAACAGGGAGAGAGGGAGACACAGAACCAGAAGCAGGCAACAGGCTCTGAGCTGTCCGCACAGCTGTCAGCTGTTTGTGTTAGACTATAGCGCTCACTTCGGCAGCACGTATACTAAATCGTATTAGACCATAGTGGCCACTTGGTTCTTTGATATAATCCCATGTGTAGATTTAGTAACTATAACTTTGACAATTCAGAGAAATAAAACCCAAAAGTCATTTGACTGGTCCAGGAAGAGAAACATTGGTTACTGCTAACAGAAGACCAAATGTGAACTCATAGCTCACGTTGTAGCTAGGATACCTTTGTGAACTTCATTGCGCGAGTCACCAGTAATCACAGAGGTACTTGGTACTCCTAAACTTTGACTTGATTGGTACTAAGGCCTTTTGCCTATTTTGCTAGGCAGCCGAGACATTGCAATTACAGGGAACTAGGGCTGGTCCCAGGTTTATGATGGTGGGATATTGGGTTGATGGCATGTCAGGCATTACCAAGCTCAGTCTGGGGCTTGGCAAGTGGCATTGCGGAGAGGATCTCTAGCAAAGCTATTGTGTTTTAACTAGCCTCTAGAATTTAGAGACTCTTTAAGACTTTATTCAATTATTCCAGTACTTAATTTCAGTCATATCTGGGTGTGTCAGTGCCTCATGCTTGGCTATAGAAGACATAATTGTCTTCTGAGTAATGTTTGAACTCTGTGGCTTCTGGATGCTATGCTTCATTTTTTGTTTGAACATTTTCATTTTAAAGTGGTACCATAAGCCATAATTTTGAATTTACTGAGATTCCAAGTACATTGAGTTCATTTACTTAGTTAAATGATTAACTCATCAAGCATGCATAGTAGTGGGGACTGACAAAGATTCTCTCTTGACTATGATAATCATGCTCATTGAACTCTCTTTTTGACTAAGTCTCAAACGCTGCTGAGTTTCTGCATCCTTCCCTGTAGAAGCTAGTTCTAGTAAGAATCCTGTTAAGTCAGTTTAGCAAGAATTCCCATCCTTCACATCTGGTCACCTGGGATATCTGATTAGGTCTCCTAGTTTCTACTATCCTCCAGGTGATGCCTGATCACCCTGGTCTGCCTTTAGCAAGAATCCTGTTAGGTCAGTTTAGCCAAAATCTTCCCTTACCCCAGATGTTCCCTCAGTAATTTTCCATCCACCGCTCCCTCCCCCCCCCCCCCCCCCCATTTTGCTCCATGGCCGTAAAGTCCCACTTTTTCTTGTTGTATTTGGAATTGAGTCCAGTTCGATACTGAGGTCTCTTTCTCTTACTGCTCTGGTATTTTCTTTGCTGGCTTTGTAAATTCTGGATGATACATTTTGATTTTTGTTTGAACATCTTCATTTTAAAGTGTCCCCGTTGGCCGTAATTTTGAGTTTATTGAAATTCAGAGTATATCAAATTTATTTATTTAATTAACGAGCTCATGTATGTATCTATTGAGTATCAATTAAGTGGCTTGGAAATTTGAACAACAACCTAATCTTACAATTAAGGGTACATTGTATACATTCTTTCATAAGGTCTCTGGGGTCTACAAAGATATTTTGGACACAGAATGTCATTATAGGTCCATTCATGTTCTTTCCAAAGGCATTTTCTTCTTAGAATAAGATGAATTACTTTCTTATTTTCAATTAAACACTTTTGGTATTAAGCTATCTTGCATCTTCAAAGCTGAAATATTAATATCTTTTATAACATATCAATATAACTTGCTTAAGGCTTCAACATTTAGAATTCATGCTTAATCATGCTGTGGTTTTCTGGCTTCTGAGATGTATTACTTTCTAATTATATCATGGCTCAACAGGACAGACTTTTATTGCATAAAATGAACATGTATAAATTATATCTCTATGTTTTACTATATCAATTAAATAAAATTTGATTTGGGGAACTGCTTTTGAGAGATTTTGTTATTTATTTGGCTCTCTTTTTTACTCTTCTCCCCTCTCCCTTCCCACCCTCGGGAAAGGAGCAGGCTTCAGGAAACTAGTGTTTTCCTATAAGTAACAAATGTCAAACATGGCTTTCTCTATCACTTTGAAAACATTCATGCTAATTCATTTTAATTTTGTAAGGAGAAATTACTTTTCCAGTAGATGCTGTACTTCCTTGAAACCAGTTCATTCTACATCTATACTAGACTATGGGAAATCTTTCATTAATTCAAACAAATGCTTAACAGTCAAAACAACTGCAGTTAGGACTTGTTTTACCATTGGGTTCTTAAACTCATTTCAAATGTTAATAAAAAATTTATGGCATTTTTACATAAATTTTCCATCCTTACCAATCCTTTTTGTTGCTATAAGGCACTTGAATTTTCTGGGATTCAACACACACACACAGGTCCTCCTCCCTCCATCACACAACATCTTAAAACATTAAGTCTTTCCTTTTTTAAAAAAAATTTTAATGTTTATTTATTTTTGAGAGAGAGAGAGAGAGAATGAGAGACAGAGCAAGAGCAGGGGAGGAGCAGAGAGAGAGAGGGAGACACAGAATGTGAAGCAGGCTCCAGGCTCTGAGCTGTCAGCCTGGAGCCTGATGTGGGGCTTGAACTCATGAACAGTGAGATCATGACCCGAGCTGAAATCAGATGCTTAACCAATGGAGCCACCCAGGAGCCCCAAGTCTTTCCTTTTTAAAGGTTTATTTATTTTTGAGAGAGAGACAGACAGACAGATTATGAGTAGGGGAGGGACAGAGGGAGAGTGAGAGCCAGAATCCAAAGCAGGCTCCAGGATCTGAGTTGTCTGCATAGAGCCTGATGTGGGGCTTGAACCCATGAACCATAAGATCATGACCTGAGCTGAAGTCGGATGCTTAACAGACTGATACCCAGGTGCACTGAGATTAAGTCGTTCCTTAATTGACTGGGTGAAGAGTTCCTTTTTCTTACCCAACATGCTGAATAGTGAAGAGTATTTAGGTTTTTCTGGAGCAATTTCTGACCTGCTGACATTTCAGAGGAAAATTTTAAAATTTTGCTTCAAAAATAAGTTGTCTGTTTTTCTTTCCACTGCATAGCCCTATAAAGTGTCTGTGAAAAAGAATTAGAAGTTCTGTAATGTGCCTGTTTTTAAAACTACCTCTTTAGTAGAGGTAGTTTGACACTTAGTGCTTAGTAGTGGATAAATGGACTAAGAATGAACAATTTCTGGGGCGCCTGGGTGGCCCAGTCAGTTAACCGTCCGACTTCTAGCTCAGATCATGATCTCACAGTTCGTGGGTTCGGGCCCCATGTCGGGCTCTGTGCTGACAGCTCAGAGCTTGAAGCCTGCTTCGGATCCTCTGTCTCCTTCTCTCTGCCCCTCCCCTGCTAACACTCTTTCTCTCTCTCAAAAAATAAATAAACATTAAAAAAATTAAAAAAACTAAAAAAAGAATGAGCAATTTCTTTTTCTTTGTTTTTTAGAAGATTTTATTGTCAAGTAATCTCTATACCCAATGTGATGCTCAAATTTACAACCCCAAGATCAAGAGTCATGTGTTCCACCAACTGAGCCAGGTAGGGGCCCCAAGAATGAGTAATTTCTTTAGCCTTGAGGAGCTCCAGCCTGTGCAAAAATTATCTGTAGGAGACACTGACAAAGTTAAGACAAAAGTAGAAGAAGGAACCAAAGGACAAGAATAATAATGATAATACTGAAAACACTAATACTAATACTAATAAAGGGAAAGGGGAAGAAGGAGTTGATTGCCTCCAAAACTAGTATGAACTTCTCTTGTTTCATCAAATGAATCATCATATCTATTTCTGGCCAAGTGATTTATTAAACATAGCTTAGTAAGAAATTTCCTAGAAAAAAAATCTTGCTTGAAGGCGCCTTTCTTTGCTGAAAGCATGAATAAATTTTTGCTGCAAGAGAAGAAAACTGCACATGGATTTTTCTGCTTGGGGGATGTTATGTTGGTCTCTTAAGTTTGCTCAGAACTCAGCTTAGATTACTATAACTTGTAACTGGAGGTACAAGTCAGCCTTTGAGTTGAAATTAGAGACCAAGTAGAACTTCAGAAATGATACACAGCCTATGAAATGTAATTAGTATACAAAGGCTACAAAAAGAATAAATTTGGGGCTGGGAGCTAATTCGAAGTTTTGCTTTGTACTTTTCATGTTAAAGAATGATTTCCAAAGTATTTATGGAGGTAATTTAGATACATTAAAGTTACCTTTAGCATCCTGAGGCTAGGGGCTATTTGATGAGTATTGTCACAATGCATGTGTCATGTTCAGTTGTTCTGGGGACAGTAGGGTAATGGGGAGTGAGGAGGTGCCGTGGAAAGACATCTTAAACCGTGGGGCTCTCCATCTTTTCCCCTCCCTTCAGTTCTCATTTGCTTTCACTGAAGTTATAATCTTGGCTTTATCAGTATTTGTCCACATTTCTGACTTTTCACCTTTATATTTATAATAATAATTTATATTCAAAATCTATAATAATTTTAATAGTAAGAGAATTGTATCCAAATTCAGTTCTTGGGCTGTCTGAGTGGCTCAGTCAGTTAAATGTCTGGCTCTTGATCTCAGCTCAGATCTTGGTCTCAGTGTCATGAGTTTAAGACCCGAGTTGGGCTTGTAGCCTACTAAAAAAAGTAAATAAGAATATCAGACAAGAGGTGTCCAAAGACAGCCCTGTGGCTGACTTCTACATCTATTAATTATGATTTTCTAGAAACAAAGCATTTGTTCTGGAAATAAAGCATTTGTTGTGGAAGAGCAGATCTTACAATTAAGCCAAGAAATGTAGCTGTTTTGTTTGATTTTTTCTGTCTGTGACTTTCTTCTCCTTACCTCAAAAATTCCAACTACTAAGTCCTTCAAAAAGTAAAACAAGAACCCCTTGAACAAGCATCCTAGCGAATAAACAGTAAGAAGGCGGATGGTTCTTTTTCTCTTTCCACTAAAGAGAAGCTGAGCTTCAAATCTGTTCTGGCAAGATTCTGGCATTAAATTTTTTTCTCTCCCAGTTTTTACTTGAAAAACTATATGGTAGTTGAATGAAAGAAAGTTAGAAGATCAAAAATATGTAGGGGCGCCTTGGTGGCTCAGTCGGTTAAGCGTCCAACTTTGGCTCAGGTCATGATCTCATAGCTTGTGACTTGGAGCCTTGTATTGGACTCTGTGCTGACAGCTCAGAGCCTGGAGCCTGCTTCGGATTCTGGGTCTCCCTCTCTCTCTGCCCTTCCCCTGCTTGAGCTCTCTCTCTCTCTCTCTCAAAAATAAACATTAAAAAATTAAAAAAAAATCCCATATTTATTTAAGCATCTCATCATTGGGGATTGAAGTTGCTTTTAATATTTTCTCATGTCACAAATGCCACAATACATAGTGGTTAATAATACGCTGTAAGTGTCTGTACCTACCTACATAGTTTTCATTACAAAATAATTTTGGACTAATTCTCAGATAAAACATTCCTGGCTCAAAGGTTTAGCTAGCATGTGTTCCAGTGATAAAATTTCTTTACAGCAAGAATAAGAATTAATTAAATAGGATTTGGGGTGTAGTCAAATCTTGAGCTTTTAAATTTATTCTAAGACAAAATGATTTTTTAAAGGAATGTTAAATACTTGCCAATGCTTTAGGAAGACATTAAAACCAACAGGCTTCTGGCCTGGACACTACTGAAGACAAGTTTGGTGGTTGGCCTATGAAAGGACTTCTGGGTAAATATTACTGTTAGGAATTAGGGGGATATCAAAGGCTTAGCAGGAGTGCTTTAAAAGGGCAATTATTCAGACAATGAGCAAGTAGGACACTTGAGAAGCAATCTCATAAGTATAAATTGAGAACAAGCCTTATACATACTAGTGGAGAGATGCTAATTATCTGGAGTTAAGTCAGGTAAGATTTTTCTAGGGAGATGAGATTCCTGTGTTACGTCCCTACTAGATGCTCTAAATAACAGATGTTTTCTAGATGCTAACCCAGGTCTTCTCCAGTTCTGTGCCCCTAGGCTTTGTCCAGAGATGTATGAAGAAGAGTTAAATTTGTTTCATAAAAAAATTTACATATTTTTGTACCTACACATAAATTGTGTGTGTGTACACAGATGTCTATGAATATGTACGTCTTTTATTTAACCTTTTACTCAATTTACTTTCTCTTGTACTAACACAATAATGCAATTCCATAGTTTCTGTCTTCCTCTCCCTTTTTCTCTCCACAGAAGGGGGTCCTGCACTCCATGCCTACACCTTTTTATCTCCCCTTGTTCACATACACCTCGATCCCACCAAGCTGTCTCCCAACACCTGTGGAGATCCTTCTGCCACTCCACAGATGGATTTTCTGGGTGTTCCAAGTGATCTGACCTCAATACAACTGTGTTTGAGAGGAAATCCCAGTCCCCCTATTTCCCCACCATCTTAACTCCTCCTCTATTCAATTTACTTTGAGATATGATGGAGCACTATTCCAAATAACACTTAAATTTGTTCCTCAGTAGGAGACTTTGGTTAATTCAATAGTTTCAAGCACACTTTTGATCTATTACTTCTGGCAGAAGTGACTCTACCTGCCCCCGTTCAGGAAAAAAAAAAAAAAAAAAAAAAATCTCATGATTCAATGAAAGGTTGTTTTCAATTTTTGACCTGCCACTATAAAGTGGTCTTTCAAGAAATAACAAACCCAAATGAGAAGTTCAACTGAAATTAATTTTTATTTAACAGGCTTTTGCTAAGATATTGCTTGACACAGCATTCTGTACAAGTAGGAAGGCAAAATAAAAACAGCCACATTCACTTCTCTGTAGGCTCAGTAATGATCAGGGTAGATGAGACGAATGTCAGCTATTACAGGATTTGTATCCTACAGAAGAGAAAGTAACTTTATTGACTCAAACACAAGAGCCCTCCATCTTCAAAAATTGAATTAAACTCCTGCACTTAATGTTAAAAGCTTGGTAAAGTTTCAGTCTCTGATACAGAAACATCAGGTAACAATATATTCTATATTTTCTTTTTTTTTTTCAGTTATAGATGAAACAACTTGCAAAACATTCTTGAAACACGAAGCAAGAAGAGTAATATTTAAAAGTAACATGATCACTATACGTCTTTATCCATCAGTGTGGCTTCATTCCACTATCTCTTTTCTGTGCTTATATCTTGCATGAAATATTGGATAAGCCAAAGTGCGTAGGAAGAAATTTTCATAGTCATTCATCTCTGCAATGGGAATGCTCATGTTCAAGCGTATCTTCTTTAGGAGCTTTGTGGAGTCCAGTGGAGCAACACAGGCAGTGGTTACCTTCCTTCTGATTCCGTGTTGCTTGACTCAGGATTTCACAGCACCCCCTTTAATCCCAACTATTTCTTTCCTCTGGGGCTGGAATGTCCCAACTGAACGTTGTGCTACACAGTTTAATGTGCAGCTAGATCTGAGCCTTTTCTCTATAACAGGAAGCCCCCTAAAAAGTGCCACTGGACAAGCCATTACATTATTTTATGCTGATAGACTTGGTTACTATCCTCACATAAGTGAAAAGACTGGCCAAAGTATACACGGAGGAATCCCTCAGTTGGGATCCCTACAAAAGCACTTGCACAAAGCCAAGAATGACATTTCCCATTACATAGAAACAGAAGGTGTGGGCTTGGCTGTCATTGACTGGGAAAACTGGAGGCCTATCTGGGCAAGAAACTGGAAACCTAAAGATATTTACAAGCGTCTGTCTATTGAATTGGTTCAGCATCAACATGTACAACTTAATGACACAGAAGCAGCCGAGAGAGCCAAAGTAGATTTTGAAAACGCAGGAAAGTGTTTCATGCTAAAGACTTTAAAATTGGGAAAATCCCTTCGGCCAAATTATTTATGGGGTTACTATCTTTTTCCTGATTGTTACAATCATAATATTAAGAACCCCAGTTACGATGGAAGTTGCCCTGATGTAGAATATAAAAGAAATGATGAGCTCAACTGGTTGTGGAATGAAAGCACGGCCCTTTTCCCATCCATTTATTTGAATAGCAAATTCAAATCTTCTCCAAATGCCTCTCTCTTTGTCCGTAATCGTGTTCAGGAAGCCATTCGGGTTTCTAAAGTATCCAGTGCTAAACAGCCACTTCCGGTTTTTGTCTATACCCGTCCAGTTTTTACTGACTTGGATTTAAAATATCTTTCTGAGGTGAGTAAATCAAGGTGTAAGGGCTATGAATCAGTGTTCACAAATGGTGTTTAGGGAATTCAACATTATTTTTGAAGGGAGTGAAATTTGGCTTTAAATATCCTTTAGGAATATGCACACAGGTGGTAGTTCTGCATTATTATGTGAATGCAAAATAAGAATATATTTCATTTTAGTGTAATCATATAATATCTTAGCAACAATGAAAAAACTAGATAGCACAGACGATGTAGTAATTCAGTTCCCTTTCTTTTTATTTCATGGGTCTGCCCTTTTGTCAATAAGCAATTAAAATAATAACAGAAAAATCTATTTTTGTTATAGTAGGGTAGTGGTGGCATGAAAGATAGAAATAAATAGTGGGAAAATATTTAAATTATTGCTTTGATGTTACTGTCCTATGCATAACATTTCTATTCTATTTCTGTTAACTCTTTCTGTCACTTTGCCAGGGTGACCTCGTGAATACAATCGGTGAAACTGTTTCTCTGGGTGTCTCTGGAATGATAATATGGGGAAGTCTCAATTTCAGCCAAAATGTGGTAAGTTTAATTGATAGGAAATCGATGAAAACATTTCTACTTCTAATGTTCTTGAGAATCGTGGTGGTACTGAATCATGAAATCAGTACTGTGCTTGGCACATAGTAATGGGTGCTCAATTAATACTGGTTGCATCAAACTATCCTTCATTTGCGTGGTTATGTTATATGGCAGAAAGCATTGTACCTGTTTTCCAGTGAGGAAACAGAAATTCAGTGAAATTTATTCAAGTTCTCTAGGCTATCTGCCTAGTAAGTAGCAAAAACAGGACTACCGTCTCAGTTTTCTGACATAGTGTGTTTTTCTGCATTGTACTGTGACATCTCTCTCCTCAAAAAAACCTGTGAGCTAGTCAATGAAAGAATAGTCAGTTCATTCATTCATTCATTCCAGTTTATTAGGCACTTACTTTACTTCCTCATTTAGTCATTCAATGGCAGTTTATTACAGGGGTCAGCAGATGATGACCATGGACCAACTCTGACCTAGTACTTGCTTTTGTACAGCTCAAGGGCCAAGAATGATTTTTACCTTTTTATTTTTATTATTTTTTTTCTGAAGACTATGCAAAATTTAATAGAAAGAAAATGTTTCTATGCCCTGCAAAAAAGAAAAGTGTGAAGATACAGGAAGCAAAATGTTTACAAGTATAGGTGACTTAAATATATATATATATATATGTATATATATGCATATATATATATATTAATGTTTATTTATTTCTGAGACAGAGAGAGACAGAGCATGAGTGGGGAGGCGCAGAGAGAGAGGAAGACACAGAATCAGAAGCAGGCTCCAGGCTCTGAGCTGTCAGCACAGAGCCCGACGCAGGGCTCAAACTCACAAACCGTGAGATCATGACCTGAGCTGAAGTTGGTAGCTCAACTGACTGAGCCACCCAGGCGCCCTGAGGTGACTTAAATGTTTTTCTTTACACTCAACTATATTTTCCTTTTTTTATCATTTATTTTTTAAAATTTAAATCCAAGTTAGTTAATATATAGTGTAATAATGATTTTAGGAATAGAATTTAGTGATTCATGTAACATCTCGTACTCATCTCAACAAGTGTCCTCCTTAATGCCTATTGCCCATTTAGCCCACCCCCCAACTCAACACCCCCTCCAGCAACCCTCAGTTTGTTCTTTGTATTGAAGAGTCTCTTATGGTTTGTTTCTCTGTTTTTATATTATTTTTGCTTCCCTTCCCTTATGTTAATCTGGTTTGTATCTTAAATTCCACATATGACTGAAATATGATACTTGTCTTTCTCTAACTTATTTCGCTTAGCATAATACACTCTCACTCCATCCACATTGTTGCAAATGGCAAGATTTCATTCTTTTTGATTGCCAAATAATATTCCATTGCATATATATACACCACTCCTCTTTATCCATTCATTAGTTGATGGACATTTGGGCTCTTTCCATACTTTGGGCATTGTTGATAGTGGTGATATAAACATTGGGGTGCATGTACCCCTTTGAAAGAGCACTCCTGTATCCTTTGGATAAATACCTAATAGTGAAATTTCTAGGTAAGAGAATAGTTCTATTTTTAATATTTTGAGGAACCTCCATACTGTTTTCCAGAGTTTTGCACCAGTTTGTATTCCCACCAGCATTGCAAAATAGTTCCTCTCTCTCTGCATTCTCCCCAACATCCGTTGTTGCCTGAGTTGTTCATTTTAGCCATTCTGACAGGTGTAAGGTGGTATCTCATTGTGGTTTTGATTTGTATTTCCCTGATGATGGGTGATGTTGAGCATTTTTTCATGTGTCTGTTAGCCATCTGGATGTCTTCTTTGGAAAATTGTCTATTCATGTCTTTTGCCCATTTATTCATTGGATTATCTGGTTTTTGGATGTTGAGTTTGTAAGTTCCTTATAGATTTTGGATACTAACCCTTTGTCTGGTATGTCATTTGCAAATATCTTCTCCCATTCTGTCAGTTGCCTTTTAGTTTTGCTGATTGTTTCCTTCGCTGTGCAGAAGCTTTTTCTCTTGATGAGCTCCCAATAGTTCATTTTTTGCTTTTGTTTCCCTTGCCTCTGGAGACATGCCAAGTAAGAAGTTGCTGCGGCCAAGGTCAAAGAGGTTGTTGCCTGTTTTCTCCTCTAGGATTTTGATGGCTTCCTGTATTACATTTAGGTCTTTCATTCATTTTGAGTTTATTTTTGTGTATGGTGTAAGAAGTGGTCCAGGTTCATTCTTCTGCATGTCGCTGTCCAGTTTTCCCAACACCATTTGCTAAAGAGACCCTTTTTTCCAAAGGGTATTCTTTCTTGTTTTGTCAAAGATTAGTTGGCTATACAGTTGTTCGTCCATTTATGGGTTCTCTATTCTGTTCCATTGATATTTGTGTCTGTTCTTGTGCCATACCATACTGTCTGGATGATTACAGCTTTGTAATACATCTTTAAGTCCAGAATTGTGATACCTCCAGCTTAGTTTCCTTTTTCAGGATTGCTTTGGCTAATTCAGGGTCTTTTCTGGTTCCATACAAATTTTAGGATTGTTTGTACTAGCTCTGTGAAGAATGCTGGTGTTATTTTGATAGGGATGGCATTGAATATGTAGATTGTTTTGGGTAGTATCAGCATTTTAACAATATTTGTTCTTCCAATCCATGAACATGGAACGTTTTCCATTTTTGGTGTCTTCTTTGATTTCTTTCATAAGCTTTCTACAGTTTTCAGTGTATAGATTTTTCACCCCTTTGGTTAGGTTTGTTCCTAAGTATTTTTTGTTTTTTGGTGCAATTGTAAATGGTATTGATTCCTTGATTTCTTTCTGTTGCTTCATCATTGGTGCATAGAAATGCAACCTATTTCTGTACGTTGATTTTATATCCTGCAACTTTGCTGAATTCATGTATCAGTTCTAGCAGTTTTTTGGTGGAATCTTTTGGGTTTTCCACACGCAATATCATGTCATCTGCAAAGAGTGAAAGTTGGACTTCCTCCTGGCCGATTTGGATGACTTTTATTTCTTTGTGTTATCTGATTGCTGAAGCTAGGACTTCCAACATTGTGTTGAATAACAGTGGTGAGAGTGGACATCCTTGTCATGTGCCTGACCTTAGTAGGAAAGCTCTCAGTTTTTCCCCATTGAAGATGATATTAGCGATGGGTCTTTCATATATGGCCTTTATGATCTTGAGGTATGATCCTTCTAGCCATACTTTCTTGAGGCTTTTTATCAAGAAAGGTTGCTGTATTATGTCAAGTGCTTTTTCAGCATCTATTGAGAAGATCATGAGGTTCTTATCCTTTCTTTAATTAATGTGATGTATTGCATTGATTGATTTGTGGATATTGAACCAGCCCTGCATCCTAGGAATAAATCCCATTTGATTGTGGTGAGTAATTCTTTTAATGTATTGTTGGATCTGGTTTGCTAGTATATTGTTGAGAATTGTCAAATCCATGTTCATCCTGGAAATTGGTTTGTAGTTCCCCTTTTTAATGGGGACTTTGTTTGGTTTTGGAATCAAGATAATGCTGGTCTCATAGAATGGGTCTGGAAGTTTTTCTTCCATTTCTATTTTTTGGAAAATCTTCAAAAGAATAAGTGCTAACTCTTCTTTAAATGTTTGGTACAATTCCCCTGGAAAGCCATCCAGCTCTGGACTCTTGTTTGTTGGGAGATTTAAAAAAATTTTTTTATACATTTATTTATTTTTGATAGAGACAAAGCACAAGTGGGGGAGGGGCAGAGAGAGAAGGAGACACAGAATCCGAAGCAGGCTCCAGGCTCTGAGCTGTCAGCACAGAGCCTGACACGGGGCTTGATCTCTCAAACTGCGAGATCATCACCTGTGCTGAAGTCAGACGCTCAACCTACTGAGCCACCCAGGTGCCCCTGTTGGGATATTTTTGATTACTGATTCAATTTCTTTACTGGCTATGGGTCAGCTCAAATTTTCTATTCATTCCTGTTTCAGTTTTGGTAGTTTATGTTTCTAGGAAATTGTCTGTTTCTCCCAGATTGCCTAATTTGTTGACATATAATTGCTCATAATATTCTTTTGTTATTGTTTGTATTTCTGCAGTGTTGGTTGTGATCTCTCCTCTTTCCTGTGTGATTTTATTTATTTGGGTCTTTTCCTTTTTCTTTTTGATCATACTGGCTAGTGGTTTATCAATTTTGTTAATTCTTTCAAAGAACCAGCTCCTGGTTTCATTGATCTATTCTATTGTTTTGTTTAATTTTTTTTTTTGATATCATTGATTTCTGCTCTAATCTTTATTATTTCCCTTCTTCTGCTGGTTTTGGGATTTATTTGCTGTTATTTTTCCAGCTCTTTTAGGTGTAAGATTAGTTTGTATATTTAAGACCTTTCTTCCTATTTTAGGAAGGCCTGGATTGCTATATACTTCCCTCTTATGACTGCCTTTGCTACATCCCAGAGGTTTTGGGCAGTCATGTTTTCATTTTCATTGGCTTCCATGTACTTTTAAATTTCCTCTTTAATTTCTTGGTTAACCCATTCATTCTTTAGTAGGATGTTCTTTAATCTCCAAGTATTCATGGTCTTTCCAAATTGTTTCCTGTGGTTGCTTTCGAGTTTCAAAGCATTGTGTTCTGAAAATATGCAAGGTATGATCTCAATCTTTTTGTACTTGTTGAGGGCTGATTTGTGACCCACTATATGTCTATTCTGGAGAATGTTCCATGTGCACTCGAGATGAATGCATATTTTGTTCTTTATTATGGAATGTCCTGAATATATCTGTTAAGTCCATCCAGTCCAGTGTGTCATTCAGAGTCATTCAGAGTTTCATTGTTGATTTTATGCTTAGATGATCTGTCTGTTGCTGTAAGTGGGATGTTGAAGGCCTCTACTATTATGGTATTATTATCAATGAGTTTCTTTATGTTTATGATTAATTGATTTACATATTTGGGTGCTTCCCATTGGGGGCATAAATATTTACAATTATTAGATCTTTTTGGTGAATAGACCCCTTAATTATGATAAAATGCCCTTCTTCATCTCTTGTCAGTCTTTATTTTAAAACCTAGTTGGTCTCATAGAAGTATGGCTACTCCAGCTTTCTTTTGATGACCATTAGCATAATAGATGGTTCTCCATCCTCTTAGTTTCAATCTGCAGGTGTCTTTAGGTCTAAAATGAGTCTCTTGTAAGCAGCATATAGATGGGTCTTGTTTTCTTATCCATTCTAATACTCTGTGTCTTTTGATTGGACCGTTTAGTCCATTGACAGAGTGAGTACTGAAAGCCATTGTGTTGCCTGTTGAGTTGGTGTTTCTGGTGATGTTGTCTGGTCCTTTCTAGTCTTTGTTGATTTTGGTCTTTTTTGTTTTGTTTTGTCTTTTCTCCACGCAAAGCATCCCCCTTAAAATTTCTTGCAGGGCTGGTTGAGTGATCATGAACCCCTTTAGTTTTTGTTTGTCTGGGAAACTCTTTATCTTTCCTTCTGTTTTGAGTGACAGCCTTCCTGGATAAAGGATAAAGGAAATATTCTTGGCTGCATACTTTTCCAATTCAGCATGTTGAATATATCTTGACATTCCTTTCTGGATTGCAAGTTTCTGTGGATAGGTCTGATGCACACCTGATCTGTCTTCCCTTATAGGTTAAGGTGTTTCCCCCCCCCCCCCCCCCACTGTTCATAATTCTTTCCTTGTCTGTGTATTTTGTGAATTTGACTGTGATATGTCTTGGTGATGGTCAGTTTTTGTTGAATCTAATGGGAGTTCTCTGTGCTTCTTGGATTTTGATGTCTGTGTTCTTCCCCAGATTAGGAAAGTTTTCTACTATAATTTGTTCACATAAACCTTCTGCCCTTTTTTCTCTCTCTTTATCTTTTGCGATTCCTATGATTCAGATATTATTCTTTTTTAATAAGTCACTGAGTTCTCTAAGTTTTGTATCGTGATCTTTTGCCCTTGTTTCCCTCTTTGTTCCTACTTCTTTATTCTCCATAATTCTATCTTGTAAATCTATGATTCACTGCTCTTCTTAGTCCATCTTTGTTGTTGTGGCATCCATTTGAGATTGCATCTCAGTTATAGCATTTTTAATTTTGTCCCGACTAGATTTTATTTATCTCCACAGAAGGGGAGTCTATGCTTTTTTTCAACCCTAGCTAGTATTCTTATTATCATGGTTCTAAATTCTAGTTCAGATATCTTGCTTATATCTGTGTTAAGTCCCTGGCTCTCATTTCTTCCTTGTCTTTCTTGTGGGGTGAATTCCTTCATTTTGTCATTTTGGAGGAAGGAAAAAATAAAATAAAATTAAAATTAAATAATTAAAAACAAAACAAAAAAATCAAATAAAGGAAACTAGATTCTGGGTGAGTTTTGGTCTGCTTATTGAAAAAAATCTTGATAGAATAGAGAAAAAAGGGAAAGAAAAGGAAGAAAAGGTAAGAAAAAATTTAAAAATTAAAAAAATTATATAATAAAATAAAATGAAATAAAGAGAATGAAATGGAATAAAAAATTTTAAAATAAAAAATAAAGTAAAAAAATATTTTTCTCTTTTTGTCAAGTTCTGTGGCTCAAGTTATGCAATTTTTTGTATTAATCCTCAGATCAATTTCCTAGGTGTTCAAAATGGTTTGGTGCTGATCTGGCTGCATTTCAGGGACAAGACAGTCTCAGGGTCTCCATGCTGCTCCACCATCTATCCCCATTATTAATTAAAAAATTTTTTTTAATGTTTATTTTTTGATAGAGACAGAGTGCAAGCAGGAGACGGGCAGAGAGAGAGGGAGACACAGAATCTGAAGCAGGCTCCAGACTCTGAGCTGTCTGCACAGAGCTCGACATAGGGCTTGAGCTCACAAACCATGAGATCATGACCTGGGCTGAAGTTGGATGCTCAACCGACTGAGCCACCTGAGTGCTCCCCCCGTCATTATTAATTTTTTAAATGTTTATTTTTGAGAGAGAGAGAGAGAGAGAGAGAGACAGAGCATGAATGGGGAGGGGCAGAGAGAGATGGAGACACAGAATTTGAAGCAGGCTCCAGGCTCTGTGCTGACAGCTCAGGACCCACAAACAGTGAGATCATGATCTAGGCTGAAGTTGGACACTTAACTGACTGAGCCACCCAGACACCCCTGATTTTAACCTTTTTAAATGGATGGGGGAAAAAAGCCCCAAAGGAACAGTATTTATAAGAGATGAAAATTATGCAAGATTTAAATTTTAGTGCGTTATCAGTAAAGTTTTATTAGAACGTAGTCATGCTCCTTAGTTTAGGTGTTATGGCTGCTTTTGCAGTGCCAATAAATAATTGAAGAGCTATGGCAGAGACTGTATCATTCAAAACGCCGAAATATTAGAACATAGTCATGCTCCTTAGTTTACGTGTTATGGCTGCTTTTGCAGTGCCAATAAATAATTGAAGAGCTATGGCAAAGACTGTATCATTCAAAACGCCGAACTATTTACTGTCTGTCCCTTTACAGAATACTTTTGCTGACCCTTGGGTTATTGAACATCTCTTATGATTAATGCCAGATAATTGTTTAGGTGCTAAAAATATAGTAGAGAACGAAGCAAACTCCCTTCACCATGGAGCTGCATCCTCACAAGTGGATATACAACATAGAGAGGATACATCAGGTAGTGATAAACATAATAAAGAGCAATGAAGCAGTGTAGGCAGGATACAGAGAGATAAAATGGTGTTATGGGGCAGTCTGATGGGGTGCTGTTGGAGCAGAGATCTGATGGAAATCAGGGACCAAGTCTCTGGATGCCTGGGGGTGGTAAGTGCAATAACCTTCAGGCTGGAATGTGCTTGCCAAGGAAGACCCAGGAGGTCAGTGTGACTGGAGTGCAGTGAGCAAGGAAGACAGAGGTAAGAGGTGTGGTCAAGTGAGAGGCAGAGCGTTGGATATAGGGCTTCCTAGGCCACCATGTGGCTTTTACTCTGAGATGGAAGGCCACTAGGAGGTTTGAGCAGAAGAGTTGCAATCTCTGGCAAACATTTCTTACTTAGCTGAGTTGAAGATTGATGGTAGCGGGGCAGGAGAGGGAGAAGGGAGAGCAGGTTGTTGATGGCTTGCACCACAGGTGCTGGCATGTGTTTTAAATATAACCTAACAGTAGAACAGAGAGGATTGACTGAGGGATCAGGTGACAAGGACAGATAAGAGAAGTGGTTAAGATGACTCCCAGGCTTTTGGCTTGAAGGAGTTGCCTCTGAGATGGGAAAGACTTTAGTAAAATGGTTTGGTGGGGGTTGGGCAGAGAGGAAAGAGCCGGGAGTGGCAAGAGGGTGCATAGGCAATTGGGAATTACTTTTTAGAAATATTACCAAATTGTTCGAAACTCCTCTAAGGGAGAGGAAAAGGAAGTCTTATTTTCCACAGGTTATATTTAGTATTGTCTATTTTAGGTAAAGTTCTGAGTAAAACTTGTTCCATTAGGAAAAACATGTCTATTTTTGTTCAGTATAGATGAATTGTATTCATTTTCTCCTAATGCATTTCTTTAGTTCAAAAAGCCTTTAACTGTCATCACCTAATCCTTTTCCCGCTTCCTTTATTTTCAACTTCGTTTAATTCTCTGTAGCAGGTCTTTCTCCCCCACCTCTTCAATCCTCTTGAGTCAAAACAGGAGTAAAGCTGTCGTCTGGACACTGCTGAATTGGAGCTGAACTTTTTCTTCTCTAACAGATGTGGAAATACTAGCCATGTAGGTGCCAGGGAGAACATCCCATGAAGTTCACGACCCAGGGTCTTCTCCTAGGATCTACAGAGAAGAGACTTTATACGGCACTCTAAGACCAGAAGAGACCTTTTGATCTTTTGTCCTTCAGATAGAATCGTTATATTGTTACTTCATTTATAAAAGTACTCAATAGTAGTCACCTTTATGAGAATCTTTCAAGGTAATCTGAACGCTTCTACCTACGTGGTAGAACTCTGTTATCTCTGACTTGATCACCCATAAAGAGAAATAACATAAAATATAAGTTTGGAGAAAGGTATATGTCCCTTTTGCAAATAGTTCATGTCAGAAAATTATTTAAAAATTATAATTTTCCTGAATATATTGTAATTTTCAGTCACTGTTTCTGAAACCTTTAAACTCTTTTCTCAAGGATCTTATTAATTCTATGATGGAATCACTTATAAATTCTCCATACTACTTACATTTTTTTTTTTTTTTGAGAACTGAGAACTCCACCCTTAATCCGATGAGGAATGAATCAGGCATTCCCCAATTATTAGTATGGTGTGACATACTATTTAATTGTCACCCCTGGGTTTTTTTTATTGCACTTTAATATTAGATTTACATTGTTCTACATGACTGTCAGATCATCTTCAGTTTTAGTCATACAGGGACAGTTCTTCAACTTAAATATGGTTATTTTTACCTAATGACACTGCCTTGAAATTATCCCCTGTGGACTTTGTTTTATGTATTTCTGCTACTTTCCCCAATTTCTGATTATTTTGAATGATTCTGAATGTTAGTTCTATCATTACTTCCGCTTTTTTTCTATGCCATTTGTAGTCAATAGAATCATGGATTACTTGTCTTATTTCCTCTGATTCACTGGCAACTGGAGAAACTGGTAATTGCAGGTTTAATGACTAAAAGTGACTTAAAACGATTGTTATTCGATGTAAGCAAACTATTTCCTTCTATTCCATTTTGTTAGATCCAGTGGTGTGCCAGGCAGCTCCTACTGGTCCCAGCTCATGAGACCTGATTGTTAAATATTCAGAAATTTTGTGAACTGATTGTTAAACACAATCATTATTAAAAATTAAATTATAAAGACTTAGAATGAAATTAATTACATTAAAAACAAAAGTAACAAATACTCAAAATGTATCAGTTACGTACTTCACTTTATTATCATCCATCCTGTTGAGGTTATGTACGTCTGTTGCATCTGTATAAGCAGAAAAGGTATGTACCAGTGTGCTTCTCCTCACCATACTTCCATTCTGTATGCTTGATTCCCAATTCTTCACTCAGTGATTTCAGGTTGATAGCTTAAAATTGGCCATGGTATATGTTTGCACCATGGATATTGACAAACTCTAAAAACCAGGTCCTATCTTTTAGAAAGCTAGTTTTAGATCCTTCCAAAGACTACATCTTGTGTGCGCAAATGATTCTCAAATCGTTCTCATCCTTCACTCCTCTTTTTGCCCAGCTCTGGTCTCTTAGGTCACCCAGACCGTTTTCTGAACTCTGTAAATTCTCCTATATCTTGGCCCTGGGGATACAGTGTTGAAGAATTTTGACAAAGTGTCTGCAATCATGGAGCTTATATTAAAGTTGGAGGGATAGAAACCATACACAAACAAGAAAAATATTTGATGTGATAAGTACTATGGAGAGAATTAAAATAGATGTAAGTAGATAGGAAAGGTGTCTGAGTTTCAATTAAAGCTGCAGTCTGATCGACAAGATTAAGTGACCGTGCTAAACATTAGAGGAAAGAGCACTCCAAGCAGGGGGGACAAGTAAGTGCAGTTTGAAACGAATGTGCCATGCTTATGAAACAACTAGTATGCCTAAGGCAGAGTGGGTAAGGGAGGGGTGCTCGAGAGGAAGGAAGGGTTACCTCACACCAGGCTGTATATAAGTTGGAAGAAGTTGAATTTTATTCTAAACACCATGCAAAACTAGGATTAAGAAGAGGTTTTCTATTGCTGCCATAATAGTGACAACATGCTTGGTTTAAACAGGAGAGAATTATTATGCTACAGTTCTATAGGTCAAAAGTCCAGCATGGATCTGAAGGGGCTAAAATCCAAATGTTCGTAGGGTTGCATTCCTTTCTAGGGGAGGAGCCTCACTTGCTCATTGGGGCTGTTGGTAGAATTCATTTCCTCATGGTTGCAGCAAGGAGATGTCTATTTCTGGCTGGCTATGGCTAAGGGTCATTTCCAGTTTCTAGAGGCCACTACATTCTTTAGCTCTTGACCCTGTCCTCTATCTGCAAAGCCAGCAATGCTGGGTTGAGTCTCCTTTACCTTGGAATTTGTTCTCTTTCTTCCATCTCATTTTTTTAATCCCCACTGGAAAATTTTCTACATTTTTAAGGACTCATTGATTAGATTGAGCCCATCCAGATAACTCGGGATAATCTCTCCATCTCGAGGTCCATACTCTTTTTTTTCTTTTCTTTTCTTTTTTTTTTTTTTAATTTTTTTTTAACGTTTATTTATTTTTGAGACAGAGCATGAACCAGGGAGGGTCAGAGAGAGGGAGACACAGAATCTGAAACAGGCTCCAGGCTCCGAGCCGTCAGCACAGAGCCCAACGCGGGACCGGACTCACGGACTGCGAGATCATGACCTGAGCCGAAGTCGGCCGCCCAACCGACTGAGCCACCCATGCGCCCCTCTTTTTTTTCTTAATGTTTATTTTTGAGAGAGAGAGAGAGAGAGAAGGAGAGAGAGAGTGAGCACATGAGCAGGGGAGGAGCAAAGAAAGAGGGAGACAGAGGATCCAAAGTGGGCTCTATGCTGACAACAGAGAGCTCACAAGGGGCTTGAACTCACAAACCTTGAGATCATGACCTAAGCCAAAGCCGGACACTTAACCTACTGAGCCACCCAGGTGCCCCTCAAGGTTCATACGCTTATCTGTGAGTCATGTCTGTAATGTTCCTTTTGTCATGTGCGGTAATAATCACAGTATCCAAGGCAATAGGGTATAGACATTCTTGGAAGACCCTATTCTTCCTACCATCTATGGCATCATCTCAAGGAAGATAACAAGAAATAGATTCAAATGGAAGCTGCCAAGATTCTTCGACTCGCCTTCTGACCTACCACCACCACTTCCTTTGGTCTGCTGGGGACTGGCATAGCCAGCTCACTCGACGAAACTGCGGATCATGAAAGAAAGTGACTATCTTCTGTGTTTTTAAAAAGACAGTGTCCCAGTCTTAGAACGCACCAGTCTCGAGATGAATCATTTTCATTACTCATCACGCGTGCTCTGACAAATACGTATATTTGTAAAAGAGCTGTCATAATTCACCCGTAACATTTAATATAAAGTATACTCAGTTGAACCCGTTTAGTTGTTTTGAGTTAGCAGTTGAGAAACCTCTCTTTCTCATTCTGTTTAAACTTGTCCCACAAATATGAATCTTATTATATCTATTTATAATTTATTCAGGGCTAACCAATGACATATACTGGGCCTCATGCTAAGCACTTTCATATACATTGTATGTTTCCATCTTCACAACAACCATATGAGGTACCTGCTATAATTATCCTTATTTTACAAATGATGAAGCTGAAGCATAGCCAGGTTAATTGACTTGTTGATTGATAGGAAACCAAGACTTAGAAAGCTTGAGAGAGCCCCGAGGTCATACAGCTAGTCATTAATAGAACTGTGACCAGTCAGGGAAGAGGGGCCTCAGAGACCATTTTCTGACCACTTGCTCTGCCATCCTGCCCCATTAGTTTCTGAATTATTGAAGAAGTCCAAGGCTAGGTTAAAGTTAAGGTTCGACTGGTCAGTTATTCAGCGACATGAAATGGCACGTGAAACTTACCTACAAAAGTACAAAAACAGTTGGCACAATCTCGCTCGAGAGGGTAAAAAAGATAAACTATTTCCTACCTCTTGCTGGGTCTTGTTTTATCATGTTTCCTTAGAAACCGCTCACACAGTGAATTAATCCACGTCTGAGCTAACTTGTCCCTTGATATTCTAACCTTCTTATAATTTTACAGCAATCTTGCACAGAGCTTGACAGTTACATGAAGAATACGTTGAATCCTTACTTAATCAATGTCACCCTAGCAGCCAAAATGTGTAACCAAGTGCTTTGCCAGGAGCGAGGAGTGTGTGCAAGGAAAAATTGGAATTCAAGCGACTATCTTCATCTGAACCCGGTCAGTTTTACTATTCAACTTGAGAAAAGTGGAAACTACACAGTGCATGGGAAACCCACACTTGAAGACCTGCAGGAATTTTCCAACAAATTTTATTGCCTTTGTTATGCCAATGTCAACTGTAAGGAGAGAGCTGATATGGCTAAGATTCATACCGTTAAAGTATGTATGGCTGAAGATATCTGTATAGATGCATTTCTAAATGCAGAACCCAGCGATTACCATTCCAGGTGGAAGAAACATGACACTCTCGGCAATATCTTATCCTCCATCCTACCTTCCACAGCATCTCCATGTGTTCCTAGTCAAGATCTCAGTAGGTGCCGCAAAGCCAGATTTCTAGCTAGAGAAACTAGAGCCGACTCCACCCAAGTGGGCTATTAGATTGTATACATTCAAAACAGAACAAAACAAAAATAAACAACCTCTTCAAGTACAAGTTCAGTGCTTATTAAATTTTCTATCTACATACATTGTTTTAATATGTTTCACATTTATATACATACATATTTTAATTTTTTAATATTATTCATTTTTGAGAGAGAGATGGTGAGAGGCAGAGAGAGAGGGAGACACAGAATCCAAAGCAGGCTCCAGGCTCTGAGCTGGCAGCACAGAGCCCGATGCAGGGCTTGAACCCACAAACTGTGAGATCATGACCTGAGCTAAAGTCAGATGCTTAACCAACTGAGCCACCCAGATGCCCCTCACATTTTTATATTTAGTAGTTTAGCTAGCTTAGATTATTTTTTTGGGCAAGTGATAATGCCTATATACTGGAAAATCTATATTTAAAATGTGAATCAAAACTCATGGCCAAGATAGTATTTTGATTTTATGAGCACAGATTGCTTTTTTCATGATTAAATTGAACTTGTGATTATTATTAATTGCTAAACAAAGGATATGTTGGCTAGCACCTTTAATTTTCAAAATTGTAGTCAGGATAGTGTTACTTCTAAATCCATTGATATCACATTTTGATTTTGGAAATCAAAATAGAATATTGGTTATTAATGTTACAGAGAATTTGTTTTGTAAGATGATATCCAACTTTGTATTATTATTATTTTTTTTAGTGTTCATTTACTTTTGAGAGAGAGAGAGAGAGAGAGAGAGAGAGAGACAGAGCATGAGTAGGGGAGGGGCAGAGAGGGACGGAGACAGAGGATCCGAAGCAGGCTCTGGGCTCTGAGCCGCCAGCACAGAGGCCGATGCGGGACTCGAACTCACGGACTGCGAGAGCATTACCTGAGCTGAAGTCGGATGCTTAACCGATTGAGACACCCAGGTGCCCCCCAACTTTGTATCTTCTAATTGCCATGAATCTATAGCAAATATCTTACATACGGAGAATGTATATGTAGAAGTAACAGCTATCTGCTATATTCTTGGCTCAATCTATCAAAGACTGAATGTAAGGCCTATAACACTTAGAGGCCATTTTTCCACTGAGACAAGTGAAGATTTAAATAATGCCATTTCACTGCAAATGAATGTCTTTATAAGTAGTTTGTAATTTGTAATAAACATGTCAAGAAATTATTATGGTAATAAACTATCTTTTTAAAAAGTTTTTATTTATTTATTTTGAGAGACAGAGCACAAGAAGGCAGAGAGAGAGGGAGAGAGAGACGATCCCAAGCAGGCTTCACACTCTCAGGACAGAGCCCAATATGGGGCTCGAACTCACAAATGGGGAGATCATGACTTGAGCCTAAATCACAGTCGGGCGCTTAATCGACTGAGCTACCCAGGTGCCCTGGTAATAAACTTTATCTTTTAAAATGTAATATCTTAAGTGCATTTGTCTGTCTTAAGCACAGAACTACAGATTTTAGCCATTTCATCTTGACAGTTTGTTCGAGTTATGCTTTATAAAAAGGTAACCTTTAAACAGTGATTATCCTGTCAACTTGGTACATGGTTTAATAGGTATTCAGTACAAGTATAAACAATAGGCTTATTTTCTTTCATTCATGATGGTCTTTGATAATCTTGTGTGCTTAAATGGCCTTATTTCATCTGAGCGTGCATTCCCATCCTTCATGAAGTATTTACTGAGTGTTTACTCCCTGCCAGGCTTGGTATTAAGTGTCACAGATTTAAGGTGAAATAGCATGGCTCTTGCATCAGTGAGTTTGTCATCTATTTGAAGAAGACAGATATTGACAGTGGGAAATGACAACACAGTCTGTGATAAATGCTATTATGGAAGTTCAGCATGCTCTGGCATACAAATAAGAATTTGGAGGTGCCAGAGGAAAAATTCAAGGATGTCATGAAAGAAATGATGTGTCCACTACTCAGAAGACTGAAGAACGGTTAGAGTGGGGGCACAAGACAAAAAGAACTTCGGAAAGACTGAGTGTAGTTTTTACCGTGGCATACAGTAGATGATGACCAAATGGTGAAATCTTTTGTCTGCCAAACGAAAATTTGGACTTTACAAGGAAGACCCTCCCAGACTTCTTAACCTGCCCTGTTTTTCCATGCCTACCTATCACAGTATGCTACATTTATCTGTTTTTACTCTCCATCACCTCCCTATAATGTAAGCATCATGAGGGCAGCTGTTTGGTCTACTTTCCTCTGGTGAACAGTAGCTGGGACTTAGTAGGGACCCATAATTATGTATTAAACAAATAAAAGCCAATGGGGAACCACGAAAGAATTTTTAAAAGTGTCCTTTTATTAAATTCTTATTTATTTTAAAAAATATTTTAAGTTTTATTTATTTTGAGAGACAGAGAGAAAGTGAGAGCATGCATGAGCAGGGGAAGGGCAGAGAGAGAGAGAAAGAGAGGGAGAGAGAGAATCCCAACAGGCTCTGGGCCAGCAGCACAGAAACTGATGAGGGGCTCGAACTCACGAACTGTGAGACAGTGACCTGAGCCAAAATCACAAGTCGGACACTTAACTGACTGAGCCACCCAGGCACCCCACCACTAAAGAATTTTAAGTGCGGGAGTTGTCATGGCCGCTTTTCACAACGTAGGCCCTCTTGGACCAATGTTGCCCTTTTTCTTAGCTCTGTCTTTTATTCTCGCCTCCAATCACAATTCTATTGTCAAAACCATGTTTTCATAAGTAAACCATGAAAAGAGACAATTTGATAATGATCTGGGAAGGATACTCTATATGGACTAGTTTACTTAGAATACATAAATGGCTTTCAGATGATCAGGACTTAGAAAGAATGGAGGCTGCAAGACAAATTGGAAAAGGCATGGATTCTGGAGTTGGACAGTTGTAAGGGCAAATCCCAGCCTGCAACATTTATTTACTCACTATACAAGCCTGAGGGAACTAACCTTCTATTCTATATAATGGCAATGCTATATACTTTTGAGGATTCTTGAAAGGATTGACTAATATAATACACAGAAAGTATTTGGCCTCAGAACTAATTGTGTAAGTGTCTGTAGGAGGAAGGAGGTGGATATGTTTTTATTGGATGTGGGAAGGTATCTGTATTGCTGTTGTCAAGTGGAATGTCAAAACTGTAGACTTCTTCCATAGCAGACTTGGCCATGAACCCAGTAAGAAAAAAGACCACTAAACAGAAAAAGAGAGTTAGCAGGAACAATTTATGTAATACACAACTTTATATACGATCGGGTTTACAGAAGCAAAGTTGGACTTCCTCTTAGATCCCGTATTTTCACTAAGGATCCTGTTTGTATCTGAGACACAAATGGTATCCCTGCTCTTCAGGAACTTGCACACTGATAGGGATGATAGATATGTCAACTGAAATTGTCCATAGAATGTGGAATATACAAACATTTTAAAGATGGGAGAGCTATAGAAACATAGTTTCATCCTGTTAACACAATATGCTAAAGGAATTGAGCAAGGTAGCTTCAAAAGATGCAGAATTCATTTGTTAGATACAGATTGCATCCCTAAACTCTCAAGTGTCATACAAAACCAGTCTCACAGGTACAGCAGAGGGCTTAGTTTCGAAGTTATTAAAGAAGGTACCTGCTTTTATTTTTGAAAGTGAACTGGAAAGGAGTACGGATATAAAGTAGACCATTTGGTTTATTATATAGATACATTCTATATTGTTGGAAGAAAGCAGACGTTTACTAAGAGATCATGAGTAGTAATTTAAGGGTACTTGCTGAGTAGTGATAAAGACAGGAAATGGTGTTTAAAAAAAGAAAAAAGCTCTTGGGGTGCCTGGGTGGCTCAGTCGGTTGAGCTTCTGACCTTTGATTTCAGCTCAGGTTATGATCTCACAACCATGGGATCTAGTCCCACATTGGGCTCTGCACTGGATATGAAGCCTACATGAGATTCTCTCTCTCCTTCTCCCTCTGCCCCTCCCCTGCTTACATGCGCATGCCCCCCCCCTCTCAAAAAATAAAATAAAATTTAAAATTAAAAAAAAAACTCTTGGTAGTGAACTTTGGATAAATATATCCATCCAGGAGAATTCATTGTTGGATTCAATATAGCAAACATTTGCTGACATAAAAGTGGCTAACAGGAAAAATGACATCCCATAGGAGTGATTAGGACAAAACAAAGAGTAGAAGTCCACAAAATGAGAAATATTTCCTTAATGCTCATCTTTATTAATGAGGTAGTCATGAAAGAAATTACTTTCCCCAATTTTTCTATAAATTGGCTGCTGGTAAAGTAATAGTGATCTTTAGATGGCGTCTGACCTATTAAGGAAGAGGACAGTTAGGTACATATTATTTTGTGTAGATATTTGAGGACTATGAGACATTTACTTGCCATGTAACTTCGCACTGCAATGGAAGAGTGACTTCTGGCCTATATCCCTTCCACCCCACTCCCAGCTAAACTCAGTGAAGGCAAAGTATGTGCTTTGGATACTGTGACGTAGCATAATTCTTGGTACAGGGAAGGTGCTCGATAAAAAGCTGAAAAAATGCAAAAAAAAAAAAAAATTAAAAAAAAAAAAAAGGGGCGCCTGGGTGGCTCAGTCGGTTGAGCGGCCGACTTTGGCTCAGGTCACGATCTTGCGGTCTGTGAGTTCGAGCCCCGCGTCGGGCTCTGTGCTGACAGCTCAGAGCCTGGAGCCTGTTTCGGATTCTGTGTCTCCCTCTCTCTCTGCCCCTCCCCTGTTCATGCTCTGTCTCTCTCTGTCTCAAAAATAAATAAACGTTAAAAAAAAAAAAAATTAAAAAAAAAAAAAAGCTGAAAAAATGCAGGGGCGCCTGGGTGGCCCAGTCAGTTGAGCATCTGACCTTGTCTCAAGTTATGATCTAGACTTCAGCTTAGGTCATGATCTCACAGCTTGTGAGCTTGAGCCAGCGTTGGGCTCTGTGCTGACAGCTCAGAGCCTGGAGGTTGTTTCAGATTCTTTGTCTCCCTCTTTCTGCTTCTCCCCCTTTTGTGCTTTTTCTCAAAAACAAACACAAACCAAACAAAAAAACCAAAACAAATGCTTTTCTCTTTGTTCATAATGATATGTTTTCTCTTTGTTTTTTTCTCCTTTGTTTGCAACCAAAGAGAGAGGGAAGGGAGGAGGTGGAGAGAGAAGGTGGGAGAGAAGAAAAAAACTCATCTGCCCAGATGTCACAAATGTCACAAATGTCATTGCCCCTTCTTGCCTCAGACTTCCTTTAAGAAGTAAAAAGGATGAAGCCTCAAAATGGTGGTATTGTTTGGGATGTGTCAAATCCAATCTGCTGTGTACTCACAGGTTATAGTACAAAGTCACTAAGATCTTAAGGTAAACTCTTTGAGGCATTAAATTTCCTGTAAGGAAAAAGGAAAGTTTTTTGTGATAGATCTTACTTCTGTATGACTAAACTCTGTTTAACATTTGATTCAAAATGGAGCTGTAAAAGTACTCAAAATGATTCAAATTATTATTGCACATTTTTAAGCTTCAATAATTAAAAAAAATTTTTTTTAAAGTCACAGGCAGTTAATCTTTCTATGACTAGATTAGGAGGGGGAAAAAAATGAAGACCCACTGGTAGCAGGAAGAAGCAAGAGACTTCTAGGGTCTGGCATTTGATGAGATAGATCTTCAGGTGCCCGTGCATTTCCATTGTTTTTCCACGGCGGAACATTCAGCAGAGAGAGCACGCATGCCTGAAGCCAGGTTACTCTCATGTTCCACAACGATGTTGTTTGCAGCGTTATTATTGCCACATAGTTGGCCGTGCCCCCAGACAAATGGGGTGCTGGTCTGTTTCCCCCAGATCTTTATCCCAGTCTCCATCCCAAGGAGGACACTGCCATTTGCTCTCAGACAGAGAGCAAGGTTCCTGGTTTGGTTGACAACATCCTGCTCAATATGACTTTTATCGTCATAGCTCAAGATATGATGACTGATTTCGCCAGATGTACCTGGTGGCGAGCACTGAAGGGACAAGTCAAAATGGTCGAAACCATTTTGCTTTCGACATCAGGATGATTCTTTCTACACTTGATAAGAGGGTAAGAAATCCTTTAGGCCCTGATCTGGTGGTTTTTTATCTCAGGGGGATTGTCATAGCTTTTCATGGTCCAGGGAATAGATGTAAATTTCTTCAAGGTTGGAAATGAAGGAACTGAATCCAAGGGCTGGGCGGAGACATGCTCTGCCTACAGTCAGTCCCTTTCTCCTCACATCCGGGCCCCAGCAACGCTCACTTCCATCCTGGATGTTAGCAGGTGGGGACCTCACTTCCTGTAGCTCTAATAACTTTTTTTTTTTAAGTTTATTTATTTGATAAAGGAGGTGGATGGACAGAGAGAGGGAGATGGAATCCCAAGCAGACTCCACACTGTCAGCGTGGAGCCCAATGCAGGACTTGAACCCACAAACTGGGAGGTCATGACCTGAGCTGAAACCAAGAGATGATGGCGTAACAAACTGAGCCACCCAGGTGCCCTTCATAATTTTGTTAAATAGAATCACTTGTACAGTCTTTTATATTATGTTGTTCTAAAATCCCTTTTGTTCTTACAAAGTCATTGCTGCTTATGGTGAAATAATACAAAATTACACAGTGGAAAACTAAAAGTCCTCTTCCCTCCTCTCTCTACCAGTGATAACTCCCGGTTACAGTTTCTTCTATGTAATTCCAGAAATTTCCTAGAAATGTAAAAGCGAATGTGCGTGTATACTGTTAAAAGATAAACTGAGGCATATTAAAAATTGTAAGAGTTTATTTGAGCAAAAACTGATTCAAATCGGGCAGCACCAAACCAGAGTGGTTAGGAGGGCTCCGCAGACAAGGACCAGGGGAAAGACTCATACAGAGAACAGAAGGGAAGCAACGAAAGGAAATTATTGATTGGCTAAAGCTTTATGCCTATTGGCTGTTTATGACTGGTTGTCCCTAGTGTTTTAATTTTGTGACTTTGAGGCATTTGTAGGTTTAGATTTTGGTTTGCGTCTATAGGCTGCCACCGCAATGGAGCCACATCAGTCTAAGGGCATTTTTGTTTAATTTGACAATATATTTAACATAAATAGGCCTATGGTGTCCACAATGGTCTACAACTTGCTTTTCCCACATGACAATGTATTTGGAGTATCTGTAGTAACCACAATGTGCTTCACTGTACCCTATCTGGCAATTCTTTTCAAATTCTTATTGTTGGACGTTTCATTTTCTCAAGATTTTGTCTCCTCTGTCAAAAATGTAGTTAGCATTTGTATGTATGTGTGTGTGTGTGTGTGTATGTATCGGCACACTTTTGCCAGGCTGACGTGGAATTGCTAATGCAAAGGGTATGTGCATTTCCACGTAGACAGACACTGCAGAATTCTCTTCTAACACGTCTGTTTCAACGAAGGAACTCAGCAATAGCAAATGAGACAAAGAAAGTTTTCCTTCCCAACACTGGGCATTGTCAAGTTCTGTCGTTACCAATCATTCATAAACTTGGTTCTTAAATACTAAAGTTCATGTTTTTTCATAGTTTGTTAAGGGCATTCTTTTTTCTTGCCAAGACATTTCTTTCTTTCTTTCTTTTTTTTTTTTTTAAAGAGTAAAGCTCGTTTTGTTTCTCATTTATGCCCAGACTCTATTTTAGGAGATTGTTGCCATTTCTGAAAATGAACACAGACTTTCTCAGACATCAACCAATTATAATATGAAACAGGAAACCAAAGACCAGGTTTTAAAAGAACACTTTATTTCTTTTGCCTATTATTTTTCATGGGGTATTTGGCTTTAATGATCGTTAGTATATTTTAAAAGTACATTAGTCACAAAGAGCTACAAATTCCTCTACCCACTGAATCTCATTGTTTTCATGAGCTATACAGCCGTATGAAGTTTTGGCAAATAACTCTTTTGTAAGAAGTATCTTTTAAATAAAATAAGACAGGTTTTCATGGGAAGCCTAACCCCTAGTAGGAAGATACAAGAATAAGCTAATCCCAGTTTAAACATTAGCAAGTTGTTGACTTTGGGTTAGTCCCTTGCCTTCTCTGACTTTGTTTCCTCAAATGTGAAAAGCCAGTTTTTGAGAAGACTAGAAAAAAATAAACAAAAGTTAGCTAGTGCAGTGCTTGTCATCAGAATGGTAGGTACTTGGAAAGTGATCGTTATTTATCTGAAGGCTTTATATAAGATCCTGAGTTTTCCCTCTATTAGATGATTTAGAGTTTACACTTGGAATCTAAGACTGGCTTTAAAATTTTCATTTTGAGGAGTATTATATTCAATAAGACGTATTTATAATTGTTCTTTACTTAAAAAGGATAAGTAGGTTTGATTTGATTGAAAACAAATTGCCTACCTCTGGCACAGTGAGTTATTAGGCCAATATGCAACTATTATCAGAAAAAAATTAATACATCTAGGAGTTTCTGTCTTTTGACTGATGTGCTGTGTTTCCAACTAGACCCTATAAAATTTTAACACATTGTGTTAATCCAACTTTGTTCACTTACTTGGTTTCCAATTATTTCATCACTACAACACATTTTTAATAACAAACTTCAGAGTAGAAGGTAGCACATACAGTTTTTACTGAAATCTATTTCTTCCCCCACACCAACTTGCTAATCCTAAATAATAGATATAAGGACAAGGATGGTCTTGGGTTAATATATAATTATGTAACTTTTGGAGAACATATCATTATGGATTACTTTATTTTTCTCTTAATTGAAGATCAGAGAAAAGATTTCTGGGTTAGCCATTTTATAAAAGTAGAAAAAATCATTAAGATTATAGTATGTAGTATATACATATTTTTGAAAGTTGAGCAGCCAAAGGTATACTTTCTGCATCATATACAAAACTTAAATCCTTGAATGGTGAGAGATTTCAGTGACTAAAGATTTTAGTAATGTCTCATTCCCATTTGATGTTAAGAACTAGCTTTCCTGAAATTGTCAATCACTGTCCTATCACTCTTCATAAATAAGAAGAGCTTCCATTTGTTATTCAATATTTAATTATATGTTTTACACACAACTGCCCATTTATTTATTTATTTATTTATTTATTTTCACATGAGGAAACAGAGCCCTAGATTAAGTGCTTCTCCATCGTCACATAGGTACAGCTGCAAAGAAGACCCTGGTGACTTTGACTTCCAAGCCTGTGCATTCTGCCATTACACAATACTGCTCTCCCGTCAGGTTAGGAGATGAAATAACGGTATGTCGGGCTGCTTCCGATTTCTTCTTTTTACTCCGCAGCACCATCTACCAACTACTGAGAATTTTTCTGAGTGCTCGACCCAGAGCGCAGGTGATCAAGGGGCACTCAGTTTCATCTGTACTTTCAATATGTAACTTTTATGGATTAAATGGGAAACTGGCATGCAAGGAAAGAGGGAGACTGGATAGGCTACCACAAGTTTGCCTCATCCTGACGTTCGTGACACACAGTGATAAACTGTACATTTTCAGCAGCAGGGGCAGGCGCGTAACCGTGTCAATCCCAAGGCCTTTTTAACAATTCCATCTCTATGTCCTTGAAGCTTTTGGTTTCAGAGAAGAGAAATGATAACTGGTCACACGCTAGTCCATTATGTCACCAGGAGAAAACCAGTCATTTAATCTTTCAGATAGAACATGAGGTATGAAGATGCTAAAAACAGAATATAAATAATTGCTGGCATGTGGTTGCTTTAGAAGTTTTATGTCTTTGAGAGATGATTTTCTAAAAATTTGCTTACTTATAAAACTGATTTTCAAGTGATTTTATTTTTCTTCAAGTAACAAATTTAATTTGGTGAGTATTTTGGCAGGGAGAGAAATGGTGGGTGGGAAAATTAGTGATCATATCTTCCTGTGATCGTTTTATGTATTCCCGGTGGATAAGCTGAGCAATATTTTAAAATGTAGACTCTAATATACTAGTCGTGAAACAACATGGTGTATGAGAGAGACCGAAAGAGAGACAGAGACAGAGAGACAAAGAGAGATGGTGGGAAAGTAACTGGTCAGAGACTGAGACAGGGATGGAAGGATAGCAGGATGAAGAGAGCAACAGAAGATTAGTCAAGTTCAGGGAAGTATGGGACTTGGTAGGAGGGGGAGTTGAGGCTGGAGAGGTAGATAGCAGTCATATATGGGGGTCTTCTGGGCTATGCTAATGAACCCCAAATTAATCCTTTAGGCAGCATTGAAATGGTCAGATTTGTATCTTACATCTGTTGGAGAATGCCTGTGTGGCTCAGTCGGCTGAGCGTCCAACTGAGTGTCCAACTATTGGAGATCAGGTCACGATTTCAAAGTTCATGACCGGAGCTCCACATGGGGCCCCGTGCTGACAGTGCTGCGGAGCCTGCTTGGGATTCTCTCTCTCTTCCTCTCTCTCAAAATGAATAAATAAACTTAAAAACAAATCCGTGGAGAAGGTGAGGTAAGGAGATACGGGCTCTTTGAGCCTAGAGGCAGAAAAACCAGTTGGAAGGCTGTTGCTATTATCTAGAGCAGAGACGATGACGTCTTGAACTTCAAGGGAAGTTTTAGGGATGGAGAGAAGAGGATAGAAATAGAAATCAATAGATTGCTGGGGTGTGGGAAGGTTAGGGAAAACAAGGAATCTGATGTGACACCAGGTTTCTCGCTGGGCTATATGCCACCCACTCCCAAGAAAGGAGCAGGGATGGTGAGCAGTGTGGGGACTCATTTGAGCATGTTGCATCTGAGGTGACTGTGAGGTATCCAGAGAGTTTTGTTGTTGTTGTTGTTTTCATTTTTGTTTTTATTAATTTTTTAATGTTTATTTTTGAGAGAGAGAGAGAGAGAGAGCAGGGGAGGGGCAGAGAGAGAGGAAGACACAGAATCTAATGCAAGTTCCAGGCTCTGAGCTGTCAGCACAGAATCTGATGTGGGGCTCGAAGCCATGAACTATGAGATCCTGACCTGAGCCGAAGTCAAACGCTTAGCTGACTGAGTCACCCAGGCACCCCTTTATTTTTGTTTTTAAGCCATACGATTTGGAAGCTCAAGAGAGAAAAGAAGGGCTGTGTCATTAATAAATAATAATAATAGTCGGAGAGATATAGTATGCCTAATATTTTGAGAAGATAGTGTCTGGAGTCAGACTACCTGAGTAACGAAGAACCATCATTTACTGACTGAGTTTGAGCAAGCTGCATAATTTCTCTGTGCCTTAGTTTCCTCATCTGTTGTGAGAATTAAATGAGTCGATACATGTAAAGCTTTTAGATCAGTGTTGGGCACATAGTAAGTACCATATACCGGTTTGTTGTATTGTTGTTATTTTTAATTCAGCTCTCATTTATTGCACACTTGCTCTGGGCCACACCTATGCTGAGAACTTAGAGGCAGTTTCTCGCTCACGCTCCATAACACCCTGTGATGGTGATACTATTGCGTTCTAAAGAAACTCAGACCTCAGGAAGGCTGATCAGATTGCCCAAAGCAACCTACAAGAAGTAAAGGGCACAGCCAGGATGCAAACTCAAGCCTGAAGCACAACAGGAGTCCAAGGCCATTAAGGTGATACCTGAAACCATGAGAGGTTTAAAGGGAGAGGAGCCAGGAAACACCCACGTTCCTCCAGAGGTGGGAATAGGGGCAGAGAAAAGCAACTGACGACTTGCTGTGCAAAAAGCAGAAGCAGGTTAGCCAAGTCGATTGTAGCCGGAGCCCAATAAAGTAAGGATTTACTTTTCAGACTGCTTTTATAATTCCTCCTTTTCCTCTACCCCTCACATTGAGATTTTACATTTTACACTTCTGTGCATGAAAAAAAATTACTAATTAGACACACAAATCTTGACTCCTATACCAGAAGCATCACGTTATCTGATAGACTTAAAGTATGATGGAAGAACTTAAAACTTTGAAGCTCTGAGCTGCTGATCTATGTTAGGCTGAAGAGCTTTCTCCTTCCTTAGGCGGTGGTCATAGGGATTAATAATCCTATCTGCCTCTGTGTCCCAGTTCAGTGTTACTTCCAGGGTCCCCCTAGCCTATTTTCATGGTCTTTGTCTGGAGTTCCTGGGATTTATTCTGTATATATGTTCTAGCTTGCTAGGGCTGCCCTAACAAAGCACTGCAGAGTAGGTGGTTTAAACAACAGAAATTTATTTTACCACAGTTCTGAAGGATAGAAGTCCCGGGTCAAGGAGTCCACAGGATTCGTTTCCTCCAAGGGGCATAAGAGATAGGTCTGTTCCAGGTCTCTCTCCTTGACTTGTAAATGGCCATCCTCTCCCCGTGTCTTCCATCCATCCTGTATGTGTTCGTATGTGTTCAAATTTCCTCTTTGTGAGGATGCTAGTCATATTGGATTAGAAGCCACCCTAGTGATCTCATTTTAACTCGATTACCTCTGCAAGGACCTTGTCTACAAATAAAGTCACATTCCGAGGTACTGGGGTGGGACTTCAATATATGAATTTCGAAGGGACATAATATGGCCCACGAAAATATCAGTATCCTAATGATGTTTACTTTAATTGTTAAAGACTTTGACTTTGAATCCAGTATGGAAATGCAGTACAAGTAAAAAAAAAAAAACATATTCTCCCCCACCATTTTGTAGTATCAACGAAAGGAAACAAATTTTCATTTTACATCCTCCCAGTCAGATTTTCCTTTTCCAGGCCATAAGATATTTAGTACAGAAGCTTTCTTCCTTGTCTTGATGAGGAATAGAGATTTGCCCTCAGTTTTAAAATTAATTTTCACGAGTGTACCTGCCTATTCAGCCAACTCTGTCTCTTGTGGTCAACATCCTTTAGGGAATGGGAAAACCATAACTACCATGACCAACATTCTGGGCATTAATTGCAGTCACTCTCCCAGGTGCTGTGGAAAGGGGGGCAGATTATAAAGATTCTCTGACCTCAAGATATGTTTAACTTCATGCTATTATTCTTAACCCTTTTTGTATCATAGAGGCTTTGGGAATCTGGTGAAAGCTAGCTTTTCTTCTCAGATATTTATATACAACGAGAAACAAAATTATGGATATAGCTGCTTTTGTTGCATTAGATCAAAACACTTTTATAAAGAATTGTGCCCTTTCCATCCTCCTTTACATGCAAAATTAATTTCAGGCACATTTCTAAAAAAATAGGAAGAAGGAAAGAAAGAAATCCAATGTGTGCAAATAAAATTAAACCATAAAGTTTGTCTTTGCTAAAAAATAAACTTCAATGAGAAGGCATCTCTCCCATGGCTTGAATGAGAAGCTGAAATTACTGAATAGGGTCTGGCGTGATGTCTAGGTACCTTTCTGTAGACTTTCTGCTTTGACGGGAACACAGGCTGAAAAGCTGTGCTCACAATGGCATGTTGTGGCAAACAGAATCAGTTCATGTTCACAAAAGACACAGTGGGCTTATCGTAAGAGAACGCCAAGATATTCCAAGATTATCTGACGTGGATAGTGGATTTATGTTGTTTAATTTCCACCGGCTTCACGTCACTGAGTTTCGTCTTCAGCAACGGAATGCTGTTGATGTCGGCAAAGGGAAGATTAAGAGTTCATGTTTCAATTTTCAGGTTGTCTGATCAGAAGTACTTTAAAGAGTTGCGGGGTTTCAAGTTGTCAGCATATTTCTGTATCACAGATTTGTAAAAGAGAAGGAGTTCATATTCTGCTTTCATTTCATGAGAAAACATTTTGAAAAGGCAATGATTCAAGGCACCAGCATTAACAAAGTTGATACCTTACCATAGACAAGCAGGGCCAGAGAAAGCAATGGGTGTAGAACTTACTGCATAAAGATTCTTCCTCTAAGCTGTGTCACAAGCACCACAGATGTTCTGTCTATTCACAAAGTGCCCAACGAGTTATATTTGCAGAAGAAACTTCTCAGCATTTCAAAGATATTGATGGATTTGAAATTTCTGAATGGACTTGCTAAATAGGAGTTTATTTTTGAAGGCATCAGCTGGCTGCATAAAGCAGCTTCCAATTCCTCCATTGGATGCCTCAAAACATTATTTTTAAAGTCGACCATCATGGAATAATTTCATTTTTTTGGAGGTACTGCTTTAACCTGTCTCCTTTGCCCCAAACCATATACTAACTTGACCATTTTGGGGGTACCCAGATTTTACCACTTACTTTGTTGTTATTTTAAGAGCAGGCTGATTCATTAGGGCCCATCCAATTTTGGTAAAGTCTTGACTTTTCCACCCTAGTCTTCTTTTCTTAGAAAAGATCTACACTTGCAAGTTTTTGGAAGAAAAATTATGAGATACTAGTCCTGCATTTTTGGTTTCGCGTTCCTTCCACTGACAAGAAGTCATCCTGCCAAAACAACTCGGGCTGTGGTGTTCTGTCACACGTAGGAGGAAGCAGAGCCAAAAAATATTTGGTATTTCTTCCTTATTATTTTCTTTGACATTTTCTAACTTAAGCCAATCGTGATGTAAACAAAGGCAGATGCTCATCATCATAATGGCAGGACACATATTTTAATTCCTACCAGTGGAAAGCTGTTCTGACATATGCCAACACTGATGAGGATACAGGGCATGTCTATAGGAGCAGCCATAATAGACACAGAAATAATGTATTCACTAAAGTGTTTGGGGGGAAAAATCACATAAAAATTACTGTTGTGTGTGCGTTTCTGTCCCAGTGTACGTTCAAATGCATATCCATGTGCCTGATTCACAGACCTCCCTCTGATGCCCCCGCCATAGACCCCAGGTTAAGAGTGCTGGCATAAATGAGTGGACCGTATCTTCAACGAAACCCCAAATCCAGTGTGAGTCCAATGGTGGGAGAGACCCACTTTCCTGGTAGTCTTAGAAAAGACCTCATAAGTCCCCAAGAAGATAACATTGGAGCTACAACTTGAAGACTGAGCAGCAGTTTATTAGGGTGAGAAGAGGACCAAGATAGAAACTGAAAAGGGAAATGCCATAACCGGGGAAGTTCCGGTAGTGCGTGTGGATGACTCTAAGAAGCTAAGGGTTGTGTTGGAAATGTTTAGCTATCAAGACAGAGAAAACTACTCAGGCTTGAATTTGAACTCTGCTATTTTTCTACATGACCCTGCATAAGTTTTGTAATCTTTTACCTCCATCTCCTCGTTTTTGATATGGGGATGGCAGATGAAAGTCAGCATGTGCTGGGACCTTGTATTTGTCCAAATAGGATTTCTTTCAACCCTCCTTCCCACACCAAGTTTATGGACACCCGATGAAAGGGGATACAGCCACCCTCCCCTTCATTTAGGGTAAATAGCGATAGTAATAATAGTTTTGGTAATTCTAATAGCTGGAATAGAACGAGACTATACTCTGTGCACGTGTTGTATTAAGTGTGTTGCATGCATCATCACGTTTCACTTCATAACATCTGAGGGTAGAAGCTGTCATCGTGTCCATGATGAGGAAACTGAGGTTTAGATAGGTTGAGACATAGCCGGAATTCCTCAGAGAGCAGACATAGAGCCAGCCTTATGTCAGGCTCTTTCCTCAACCCACCCTGTTTTAAATTTCCTCCTAAGCTAGTCTTCTTCAATTATGTCCAATGAGCTCCAATTATGTCCAATGTGCCTGGACACACCCTCTCTGGTCAGCCTCTCAGGCTGATGCTTCCCTTGGATGGTCTAGTCACATTTGATTGACTTCTTTCCATGAGGCTGCTTCTCAGACCATCCTGGCTGCACACACCTCTGTGTGCAAGTGACACATGTCACCACTTGACCTGGCTGCAGGTCCTTATGTGTCTGTGAGAGGGAATTCAATGCACTGCTGAGCTACTGTCAAGACCAAGTAAAATACTTTCCCCTGGAACATGCTGGAAATTAGTGCCCCTGTTACCTCTGAGTGACATAAAATTGTGTTAAGCAAAAGCTGTGACTGCCCCGGATCTCACTTGTATGTTGAGAAAATTGAGCATGGGGGAGGACAGAGAACAAGAGCGGGGAAAAAGGAACAGCAAAAAATAAAACATTTTCTAAAATGGTGCTCATGGAGTGGAGGCTAGGTGCTTCTCTGGGATCTATACACACACATGGTGGGTTTCTTTTAATTTCTTTTAAGGAATTTTGTCAGGTTATAATCAACTAGGGAGCTTGTCCTGCCTGAGGGAAATGACTCCAGTTGGAGCTAGTTTGACTTCACTGTTTACATTTCTGAATTTCCTCCCTTATATCTTCCTCTGTCAATGAGCTTATCTACCCAGCTCAAGGTTATAGGAAGAAAGTATCTTACTTGATATCTTAGTCTCTTTGGGCTGTTATAATAGAATTCCATGGGCTGGGTAGCTTATAAACAACATAAATTTATTGCCCACAGCTCTGGAGGCTGGGAAACCCAAGATCAATGCACCTGCATGGTCATGTTTTGGTGAGGGCCTCTTCCTGGTTCACAACTGGCCCCTCCTCTCTGTGTCTTCACATGGTGGAAAGGCTAGGGAATCTCTCTGGAACTTCTTTTATCAACACACTAATTTCATTCACGAGGGCTCCACTCTCATGAGTTAAGCAACTCCCAAAGGCCTCATCTACTAATCTCAATCTGTGGAGGAGTTAGGATTTTCCCATCTGAGATGCAGGGGGACACAAGCATTCAAACCATGGCAGCTAATTTCTGCCATTTTTGTTTATTTAGGTTGATTCTGTGAAGTAATATGGTAAAGAGTAATAAGGAACAGAAGCAGAAGATTGATCTTGGGGCCTGCCAGCCTCAACTTCCTGACCACCCCACCACTCTCAAGATTTGGGCTAAGGGTGCCGTCAGCCACAGCCCTGTAAACCTCTTGGACTCATTCCTGATTCCAATTTGAAAACTGTCTTATGCTCTCTGCCACGGTGGATGTAATCTTTCTTCCTGCTGAAGATAGTATATTGCAAGTCACCCAGATGGACCTTCTGGGTAGCATCATCTGCTTTTCTTAGTGTCCCTCAACCACGTTTTGACTATACAATATATTTTGGGCTAGACTGTATGTCACAGGAAAAGTTACAGATATAAATGAGCAAGTTACTTCTTTCAACCAAACAACCGAAGAGAAACTTTTGTCTGAAATCTCATAGATCACGTCTTTACCATAAAAAAAAAAAATACTCATGTGAGCTCTTGCCTATATTAACCATCGGATTTCCTACATGAAAGCATCTAAATGAGAAATTCAGAACAAAGGAACTGCTACATTTATGTTCGCAGCGCTGTGGACACAAGACGGAACACAGTGCTACCAGCTCCTTGCATTATGGCCGCCTTTGAAGTGACAGCTGACCACAGCTTCATCCCAGTCCGTTCCTACCCCGAGGAAGTCGTTTCAAAAGCCCAGTCACAAGAGCTTGTTACGCGCTGCCATGTTTACGATGATAATGCGCAGCCACGCTGTCAAGGCTGCTTCCTCTGCCCGAGACCAGGCAGGTTCTCAAAAGCACCTCAGGAACTTGTCACGAGTCCTCGCAAATCCCCCGTGAAGTGGAACATTTTTCATCTTCCTCCCAGCAGGAGGTCAAACATTTGTGTGCCTTGTTTAAGGTCACAGAGAAAGAGAAAGGCAGAGAGAGCCAGAGCAGACGGAAAGAACTGAGCGTGATGTTGGACCAATCTCGACTAGCCCCACAGAGTCAAGGAGGTGAGCACAGGTGGGATGCAGCAAGGCTGGAGGTGGTTTTCACAGTGACGATGTTGCAATTCAGGGGACAGGGATGCTGGAAGTATGTCCTGTGTCTTTCCCTGAGCTGAGAAGGCATCAGAGAACGGGGTGGGATGAGGAAGAAAGCGGGATCTGTCCTGGCGGGGTACAGGGCACAAAGAGACACCAGGGCTGAATGTTAAGTGATGGGGATCGCAGGGTGCCAAGTAGGAAAAGAGGCAGGGAAAGGTTTGTTTGGGGTCTGGGTCTTCATTTGTGTGGATGAGTGAATGACGACATGGACAGGTCAATACCATTGAAAGAAAAGGTTACTGTTACTCCCAGTTCTACTAGAAACAAGAGGCACGGCTCACACACATGGACACGTGAGGAACAGGAGGTTTGTGTTGGGAAGCAGAGGCAGGAGTGGGTGTGGGTGGGGGAACGCTTAGGTCGTGGCCTTTGTTGGGGTTTCTGTGGGAAAGGCAAGGCAGGACAGGGTCAAGAGTTTGTAATAGGCCATTTTTGTCAGGCCTGGGGATATAAGGGTGGTCTCCAGCTCCTGGGTGACTCAATTGGTTAAGCATCTGACTTCGGCTCAGATCAGGATCTCACAGTTTGTGCGTTCGAGCCCCACATTGGGCTCTGTGCTGACAGCGTGGAGCCTGCTTGGGATTCCCTCTCTCTACGCGCCACCCAACCCCCCCTCCTCCCTCCCTCTATCTCAAAATAAGTAAAACTTAAATAAAAAAAAAAGATTTATAGGGGTGGTCTCTAGTTGCCTGGTACCTGGCCCTGGTATGATTAAGACAGAGGAATATCGCCCGCTGGGGTGTGCAGACCAGATAGAGGAGAGAAAGCTTTGGATTGCTTCATTTCCTTATCAAATAGCATGCCCTTTGCTGTCTCTAGGAATTGGCTAGCCCTGGGAGGAGCAGTCTCTCCCCAGCCAGAGAGGTGTTTCAAGATGTCAATACGTGATAATACACAGAAAATTAAAAAAACATGATTAATATACCACTACCTTGGATTTATCAGGGAGGAATTACTTAGTATTTGTGGCAACCATTTCTTCTCTAATAAAAAGATGTTAATAAATGTCTTATGTGACACACACGATTATCATGAGAACAAAATAAGGTAATGGATAGTAGATGGAAAACACTTCAGAGAGTGAAAAGGTCATGATTCGACATAAGATGCCAGGGTCTTCCAGAGAGTCTCCCTCCTCCGCCCCGTGCTGTCATCAGGAGGCTCTGCCCAAGATAAAACAGCCCTTTGCTAGCCATCACACATGGCACCTGGGAAAGTAACCACCGCCGCCCAAATTAATTCTATCCATCTGAAGATGTGTCACGGCAACTCACAAGTCCATCAAATGAAGATATATATCTAAATGGAGCAAAATGTGAAGAAAAGAGGAGACGTACGGCTAACTCTACTATTCTTGCTGCATAGCTAGCTAGCATGGCTATGAATCAGGCAAATGCAGGTTTAAGATCTGGATCACACTTCTGAACACTTCTGGACCCCAGGTAAATGTCAACTCCCGTCTACGCCTCTTTCACCAGTACAATCAAGAAATTCTGATGAGGATAACATGAGTGAAAGCATGACAGAATTTAGTGAGATGCTTGGCATACAGGAAGTGCTCCCTGATAATAATAATAATATTAATAATAATTAGTAACTCATTAGCTGATTTATTATTATCATTAGGGTTATTCCTCACTTAGTTTGTATATAACTTCTACTTTATCACTGCTAATAATTTCCTCAAATTATATTTCCTGGGTGAAGTTTGTTATTCCCATTTAATAAACATTGAGTGCTTTAGGATTAAAGATATGTATTTTAAGATCAGTGAAGACCTGGAAATTCCCACCCTCAGTTCCTAGAGGGTGGGAAGAGTTGCCAGCCATCCCCTAAATGTGGAGGATGTCATCCATATTAGGGATCTGCTCAGCTACATTCCAATCTCTAAGAAGATTATTCCATTAGAAGCACATTCTCTATAATACATTTGTTTCTTTTTCAGAGATCATTTCTAACTTGATAGCTCATTATTTTCCCCTCTCGTGATCTTACAACAATGACACTCCACAAAGTAGTTTCCTTACAGGTGTCCCACAGCCCATCTTTGTACCCCTGTGGGGACTCTGAAGACTAACACTTGACCAAGGAATGCCTTTGTTATTGGCCAATGTATTTGTGAAGTCTGTGTTTTATTTTTCCATCAAACTCAAAAGGGAATGCAGTAATACATATTCCCTAGAGAGATGAGATCAAAACAATAAGTTCTATAGTTTGTTGAACATGTGAACTATTACATTTTTCATATCATTATTATTATTGAGAGAGAAAGAGAGAGTATGCATGTGAGAGGCAGGAGGAGGAGAGGGAGAGAAAGAGAGAGAGAGAGAGAGAGAGAGAGAGAGGATCTTAAGGAGGCGCCACGCCCGATGCAGGGGCATGAACGGTGAGATCATGACCTGAGCCGAAATCAAGAATTGGACACCGAAACTACTGAGCCACCCAGGTGCCCCTAAAATGTTCATTTTAAGGTCAAAGCAGATTATAGAATATAATTCCTACTATAAACTTTAATGTGAGAAAATTTAGCAGGAAAAAACAGCTCTGAAGAAAAGTTACAACTCATCAAATTGCATAGGGTTGGTTTAGGTTATAGAAGTAAGGTAAATAAAAAAATAAGGATAAATAAAAAAAACCTTAAAAGACATCTGATAAACAAAGTAGGGAATTACCTAAAAAATAAAACAAATTTTATCTGGAATAAGATTAGTATACTAATAAATGTCCTCCTTAATAGAAATATGTAGAGTTGCATCAGGTAATTTTTTTTAGCTGAAATTCAGTGATTCTTTTGGATCACCTGTACTTACAGCTCTATCAGTTCCTAATTACTTCCACAATTGATGATTATTACTATAATTTTCTTTTTTCCTTTTTATAATAATTGTCTTATTGAAGTATAGCATACATTCAGAAAAATCTACAATCTACAGTTCAAAGAATCTATAGTTCAAAGCATTCTCACACAGAAACACCTTTGTGTTTTTGTCCAGTCACTGTCCTCTTCATCAAAGGTCATCACTGTATGGCTGTTATCATCATAGATTTGTTTTTCTACTTTATAATTTTATAAAAGTAAAATATACCCTTTTGTGGCTGCCTTTCTCTGCTCTGAACATTATTTTTGTGAGATTCATTCAGTGTTATAATGGTAGTTTGTTAATTTTCATTGTTGTATAATATTCTATGGTATGACTATCATATTCACGATACTATATTAACTACACTATACTATATAATCTCACTAATTTATATAATTAACCACTCCTATGTTATATCTAGGAGAAATGTGTAGAATGTGCACCAAAGAATGGGTTCCAATATGCCCATTAGAAGCACTAATCCAGCCTAAATGCCTATCAGCATATTTTCTTCCCGTCTGGTGGCTTGCACTTTTCCTCTCTTAATGGGTATTTTTAAAAATCAGAAGTTTATAATTTTTCCCTTATTTTCAAATTTAAATTTTAGTTAGTTAACATACAGTGCAATATTGGTTTCAGGAGTAGAATTCAATGATTCATCACTTACATACAACAACCAGTGCTCATTATAACAAGTGCCCTCCTTAATACCCATTACCCATCTAGCCCATCTCTCACCCACTCCCTCCATCAACCCTCAGTTTGTTCTCTATGACTAAGAGTCTCTTGTGGTTTGTTTCCCCTCTTTTCTCTTTTCCACCTCCCCTTCCATATGTCCATCTGTTTTGTTTTTTTTAATTCCACACATGAGTGAAATCATATGGTATTTGTCTTTCTCTGATTGATTTATTTCACTTAGCATAATACATTCTAGCTCCATCCATGTCATGCAAAGTACAAGAGTTCATTCTTTTTTATGGGTTTTATATATATATATATATATGTATATGTATATATATATATATACACGTATATATATATATGTATATGTATATATATATATACACGTATATATATATGTATATGTATATATATATATACACGTATATATATATATGTATATGTACATATATATATATGTATATGTATATATATGTATATATATGCATACACGTATATATATATATATGTATATATATGCCACTTCTTCTTTATCCATTCATTATTCAATGGATATTTGGGCTTTCCCCATACTTTGGCTATTGTTGATAATGCTGCTATAAAAATTGGGGTGCATGTGCCCCTTCGAATTTGTATTTTTGTATCCTTTGGGCAAATACCTAATAGTGCAATACCTGGATCGTAGGGTAGTTTTATTTTTAGTTTTTTGAGGAACCTCCATACTATTCTCAGGAGTGGCTGCACCTGTTTGTATTTCCACCAACAGTGCAAGAGGGTTTCCCCTTTTTCTGCATCTTCACCAACACCTGTTGTTTCTTGTGCAAATTTTAGCCATTCTGACAGATGTGAGGTGGTACCTCATTGTGGTGTTGATTGGTATTTCCCTGATGATGAGTGATGTTGAGCATCTTTTCATGCATCTGTCAGCCAACTGGATGTCTTTGGAAAAGTGTATATTCATGTCTTCTGTCCATTTCTTAACTGGGTTATTTGTTTTTTGAGTGTTGAGTATGATAAGTTCTTTATAGATTTTGGATAGCAACCCTTTATCTGGTATATTGTTTGCAAATATCTTCTCCCATTCCGTAGGCTGCCCTTTAGTTTTGTTGAAGAAGTTCCTAATTTTAATGTAGCCTGATTTATCAACCTTTTTCTCTAAGGATAGTGCCTTTTCTGTCCTGCTTAAGAAATCTTTGCCCAGACCAAGGTCATCAATAAATTCTGTTAACTTCTAGAATTTTTATTGTTTTAATTCTCGTATTTAGACTTGCCATCTCCCTAGATTTTATTATTTTCTATGGTGAAAAGTAGGGTCAAGATTAATTGGATATCCTTTATAGATGTACAATTTAATGTTTATTTATTTTTGAGACACAGAGATGGTGTGATCAGGGAAGGGTCAGAGAGAGAGGAAGACATAGCATCCAAAGCAGGCTCCAGGCCCTGAGCTGTCAGCACAGAGCCCAACGTGGGGCTTGAACTCACGAACCGTGAGATCATGACCTGAGCTGAAGTCGGCCGCTCAACAGACAGCCACACAGGCGCCCCTATACATATACAATTTAACTAGCACCATTTATTAAGGCCATTGTTCCTCAGTGTCACCTTATCCTACTGGTTGTAAATAGTGCTAACCAAGTGGAGTAAAACCTGAGAAGAATGTTTCCTTTTCCATCACATATACATCTTCATGTTAAGTGTCTGGAATCTATGATACAAAATTTCTCTAAATTTTTGTTGTTGTTAAGGCAGACTTTTAAAGATGCATTTAATGATCTTTAAACCAAGGCCACTACGAGATTCAACCACAGTCTTGGATTTTTGCCATAGTCTCAAGAAAGCAACTTAAATTGGTTTTTGTTTTCCTTTTTTCTTTTTTTTTTTTTTAAATTTTTTTTTCAATGTTTTTTATTTATTTTTGGGACAGAGAGAGACAGAGCATGAACGGGGGAGGGGCAGAGAGAGAGGGAGACACAGAATCGGAAACAGGCTCCAGGCTCCGAGCCATCAGCCCAGAGCCCGACGTGGGGCTCGAACTCACAGACCGCGAGATCGTGACCTGGCTGAAGTCGGACGCTTAACCGACTGCGCCACCCAGGCGCCCCTCCTTTTTTCTTTTTAAATAGTTGTCAGGAAATGAAAGGGATAATGCTTGAGGTCAAACTTCTTCCCCAAGATAAGATATTTTTGCTGAAAAAATCTGTACTTCCATAAAAAGAAAAAAAAAAAGCAGACTTCTCACTGAAGTGTAATTAGCAACATGGAACTGGAAGATGTTTGTTTCTTAGGTTATTAAACAAGATTTAATTTCTTTTAAATTTATTTTATTTTTTAAAATGTTTGTTTATTTATTTATTTATTTATTTATTTAGAGAGCAAGCAGGAGAAGGGCAGACAGCAAGAGAGAAAGAGAATTCCAAGTAGGCCTCGCACTGCCAGCACAGAGCCCGACCCGGGGCTCGATCTCACGAACCATGAGGTCATGACCTGAGCTGAAACCAAGAATCTGATGCTTAACCGACGGAGCCACCCAGGTGCCCCTGAAAAAATTTAATTTGTAAAAAAAGTCTTGATTTTCAAGTTTCAAAAAAATTGCACACTTTGCTCAGGTGTCAGGAGAGGCAGCCTCACAGGTTGACAGAGTTGAAGGATACTGGGTTCTGAGCCAAGCTCCAGATTTCCCATTCCTGCTTTGTCACTAGATATTTTTTGCTACTCGTTTTCATTTCTCCCTTCATACAATTAAGTGATCCTGGTCAGTACTTTTTTTTCCTGCTGTGACTGTGTTTCATTGTACATGCCTGTCACCATGTCACAGTCTGGCCCCTGTTCATTACTTTCGTTACCCTTATTTAGGAAGCTTTCCTGAAGGCAAGACAATAAAAGGCTGCTACAAAGGAATAAACTTTAATCTTCTGTAACTTACCAAACATAATTTTCAAGTCACTACTATTAAAAACTCACTCATAACCACATTAAGCTGAGAAGTTAGAATAGCCTATAATTCCTCATGAATGCTGCTTTTTTTTTTTTCTCAATTTTTGCTACCCCAAACCCTAGACACTATTGGCTTTTCTTGCAGTACAAAGAGTGCTGATTTCTTCCAGTAATTCTCAGGAAATGTGAAGTTTCTCCTCCATGTCCTCAGTTACTTCCACCTTGTAACCAATGGCAGGTATTTATTTGTCAAGAACTTAAAGGCTAAATTTCTGATTCTGAGACAGTGAAATTAATTTACAACTCGTAACACCATATTTCATTGAATCGAATACTCTGTCTTTGTAAGATGCAACATCATTTTAAGTTCCAGTAAGAAAGAAAAAAAAGTTCTCCATTAAACCATAAATGATCAATTGTAAGACCTACCATATTAAAAAATATTAACATGCATAAAAATGTCTTGGAATCTATGAAATACAATAATCATATTAGTTCTCCAATTAAATGATTTGCTGCATCATATCCAAGAAAAAAATAGAGGTAAGAGCATGGTAGCTCCCAAACTCTGCTGTTTGTTAGAAATACAGGGTGGAGGGGCGCCTGGGTGGCGCAGTCGGTTAAGCGTCCGACTTCAGCCAGGTCACGATCTCGCGGTCCGTGAGTTCGAGCCCCGCGTCAGGCTCTGGGCTGATGGCTCGGAGCCTGGAGCCTGTTTCCGATTCTGTGTCTCCCTCTCTCTCTGCCCCTCCCCCGTTCATGCTCTGTCTCTCTCTGTCCCAAAAATAAAAATAAAAAACGTTGAAAAAAAAATTAAAAAAAAAAAAAAAAGAAATACAGGGTGGAGGGCACCTGGGTGGCTCAGTCAGACTCTTGATTTGGGCTCAGGTCATGATCCCAGGGTCGTGGGATTGAGCCCTGCACTGGGCTTCATGCTGAGCATGGAGCATGCTGAGCTGTCAGCACAGAGCCTGATGTGGGGCTTGAACTCATGGACCGTGAGATCATGACCTGAGCCGAAGTCAGACACTTAACCGACTGAGCCACCTAGGCGCCCCTGACCAATTATTCTTCTTTCTATTTTTCAAGAACTATTACTAAGTTAACAAGAATGATATAAACATAGTGTACTGTAAGTACAGCAAGTCATTTGATAAGCTTCCTATGATATCCTTGAGGACTTGATGATGAAATATGTACTGGATAATATGAAGTGAATTCATATCAAAGCGGATCAAAAAGTGGGGTTTTATCCTTGACCCTATCTTATTTATCTTTCTCACAAATGATTTGATTGAAAACATAATAACACGTTTGTCCAATTGGAATGTGACCAAAGCTAAGAGAGCTCACGAGCACTACAATCAAACTAAGATTGGCTGTATGATCTTGACATGCTGAACATCAGGGGAAAAAAAAACTTTAATTGAAAAACTGTGAGCTTTAATCTGGGGGCACCTGGGTGGCTTAGTCAGTTAAGTGTCCAACTTCAGCTCAGGTCATTATCTCCTGGTTCGTGAGTTCAAGCCCAGCATCTGGCTTTCTGCTGTCAGCACCGAGCCTGCTTTGGATCCTCTGTCTCCCTCTCTCTCTGCCCCTCCCCTGCTCTCTCTCTCTCAAAAATAAATAAAAACATTTAAAAAATATATAAGCCAAACTGGTATAGTATATGTATAGCTGAGATGTCTGAAAAGCTCTTGAGCATTTTAATTGATTTGAACTTTATCATTATTATAAGGTATAATGTAACTGTTGAAAAGCTAACAGTATTAGCATGCTGCCAGGAAGCTCACCAGCTCCCTTAATAGAATAACTAATTCCCCAGGCTTGGCAGTAGACAGAGAGTCTCCAGATAGAAATGAGCAGTGGGACGTCACAGCCTTTAAGACATTACACTGGTACTAGGGCACCTGGGTGGCTCAGTCGTTTGAGCATCAGACTCTTCACTTCGGCTCAGGTCATGATCTCGAGGTTCGTGAACCTGAGCCCCGTGCTGGGCTCTGCACTGACAGCCCAGGGCCTGCCTAGGATTCTCTCTCTCTCAAAAATAAGTAAATAAACATTAAAAAAAAAAAGAGATTACACTGGTACCAACAGCCGTACCCTATATATCCTTACTCTGGCACAAGCTATAATTTAATGAAAGGTGCTAGAAAACTGGAGAGAATTTGCACACAAAGACTACCTTACACAATCAGCCTCTGGGAATGGCTTTTTTTTTTAATGGCAGAACCTTGGCTCACCTCAGGATCCCAGGTGGGGGTGACCCCCTCCCTACCCAGCCATAACATTGGGTTTCCTCGCTAACCATGCAGTTGCCTTCCTGTGCACTAATTTCCCCAACAACCAAGAGTCCTCCAAACACTTCTAAAGACCCCACGTGGAGTGAGGAAGATGGTCCATTTCTTTCTCATCATAGATCCCTTTCCCAGGGCTTAATTTTACTCCCTGGATGTATCTTTTCCATTAACTATTGACATTGGGAACGACTACCTCATCACAGTGAGGCCCTGATTTCTACTCTTGTGATTGGCATGAGAGCACACTTTGGCTTTACAAGGACAACTGTGTCATAACACAATAGTCCAACGTTAGTACGAGATACACACATATGGGCAGGGCAGGGTTGTCTTTTCTAACAAACCGTAATATTATCTGCAATATTTGATTTTGCAGTACACCAAATCTTGAGCGTTATATTCGGTTTCTGAGTATCAAAAAGAGAGACTTTGACAAACTGCGGTGTTTCCCAAAGAAGAAGCTCAGTTTGAAGAAATTGGAGGAGTGAAGCTTGCACGGTAACCAGGGAGATGATAGCTTTGTTTAAATTCCATTTAGATGAAGAAACACCTGAAGGATGTCTGAACTTAAGGTTTCTTTCCTCTCAAAGATCTCTGACTCTCGACTTCTTCTATGTTGTTCTAGACAGAAGTATGAAGACCACTGGTATAAGATACAGGGAAGCCGACTCTGGTTCAATGTGATTAAAAACAAAAACTCTCAAATACCTAGAATTTCCCCCATAAAAAAGACTGCCTTATGATGTGTGCTATCTATTGTTTCACCTATCTTAAGAATTCTCTTGGAAGAAGAACTGGTTACTGAGTGGTAAATAGGGCAGCGTCTGCAGCTGGATGGCTTAGATCGAATCCTAGATCCACCACTTACTACTTGTGACCTTGGGCATGTTGTTCAAACTCTATTTCTCAATATCTTTGGCTGTATCATGTGAATAACAATAAGGTTGTTAGGGGGATAAAATGAGCTATAATTGACAAATTCTTGGAACAATGGACGGAAGATATTAAACACAGTAATTGCTGGGTGTTACCATTTTCAACGTTTCTGACATTCTTCACAGATAAGAAAAACTTCATTAATAGAATACTCAGATAGGTCAAATGCTGGCTGATGGGTTTCTTTGGCTGTGTGCTATGATTTAAATACCAATTTAGTAGAAATAAGGAAAAGACATTAAATCATTTGATGCTTTTATAAAAAAATTTATAATTTGGTGCATTTTAGGTGACTTTGAGTTATGTTTGGTTTAGCATTCAAAAAAAAATTAAGTACAAGAGTAGTAAATACATGAGATCATGACCTGAGCCAAAATAAAAAGTCGGACGCTTAACCAACTGAGTCACCCAGGCACCCCTGAAATAACACTTTTAAAAAATACTGAGTGACACAAGTTTCTCTGCACCACATCTCTTTTATATCAACCCTACATCTACAGGTTAGCAGTGTTTACATTTCTGTTCTTTTTCACTTGTATATATGTTGCTTACATATGAAAATGAGCTTATTATCATAGAATTGTTTTCTGAATTATTTTTAAATTGTGTACTCAATGAAGGCAAAAGGAAATGTTGAGGAAATGATGCCATATTTTAAGTCAGGAAAGCTATGTCAGATAATCCTTTTCTTTCAATTAAAAAAATGTTCTTGATATGCATAACATTTTCCTTCATCTTCATTGAAGATAATGTAGCATGTAAATTATATAAGTAACACTAGCATCAATAATGAGTATTTATTTAGTGCTTATCATATATTGGTAAGATCTTGGGCTTAGTGTTTATTCTACGTTATTATTCTAACAAAATCCCTAGAATAGTCCTGTGTTAAAAAGAAAACCAGAGGCCCAAAATGGAGTCGCTTGTGCTAGGTCATGGCACCAAACCAAATTAGGTTAATACCTAACCTAACTGCAATTTCAATCACTGCTCAAAATGTACTCTTAAATAGGTCAGTCAGGAATTTTCTGGTCAGCATCGATAAGGTAGTCTGTCACATGGACCCTTCTTTGATCACCCAAAGCGAGATGAGGTAATCCACCCTGTAAGACCTTTTTGCCCCAAAGGAGGGTGACCACACCTGAAATAATCCTTCCTTTTTGTGATTTCCTTGTTGTGGCTTTAAAAACCTTTCCCTTTCTATAGCCCTTTGAAGCTCCCCTCTACTTGTTCAATGCTGCCTGATCCATGAATTAATTAATAAAACCACGAGATCTTTAAAATTTTCAGTTGAATTTTTATTATTTGACTCCTGTGAGGTAACTCTTATTACTGCGTGTCATAGGTAAGGAAACAGAAACACGGATTACAGATGTCGGTAAACAGCAGAACTACAAGTCTAACCCATGTCAGCCTCAAACCAAAATTTTGCTGTTTAACTTGTCACTGTTCCCAAGTATGCATGGCACAGTTGTAAAATGCAAGATCATTTTGGATAGTATGAACATAAACATTTTTTAAGAATTGTGTATTTATTTTAAAGCATTTATTTTACTTTTTTATTAAAAAAATTTTTTTAATGTTTTTATTTTTGAGACAGAGAGACAGAGCATGAGCAGGGGAGGGGCGAGAGAGGGAGACACAGAATCTGAAGCAGGCTCCAGGCTCCAAGCTGTCAGCACAGAGACCGACACAGGGCTCGAACTCACAGAGTGTGAGATCATGACCTGAGCTGAAGTTGGACACTCAACCGACTGAGCCACCAGGTGCCCCTAAGGCATTTATTTTAAAGACCTACTTCTCAGTAGGTCTCATGAGATGTAAGGGTACTGATCAAGAAAGAAAAGGATCCTGACATTGGAATGGTGACATCTGGGAATATTTAAGGAAAGCTAAACCTCAAAGTGGCCTAGAATCACTCAACTTTTCTCTTCTCTGTTTTGAGGGAATAATTCTAATCCCTGGCTTTGCTGGAAATAGCTAACCATTTCCCCCTTATTAAGAAGGTGATGGCTCTTAACTAGTTTTAAGAATATGAATTTACAGAGCCTCACAGATAAAATGTAGATTTAGATTACAAAAAAAGAAAAGTTACAGCCAGAATTGACTGATTTATATTCTTAAAAATCTTAGTTGTTTCCTATATTCCTCCAGTGTAATAATTATTTCTCAGAAGCTGCTGTGGTAAGTTACAGTCTTAGCTCCTGATCCCTTGACTTCAAAAAGGAGACCGTATAGCAGGGGAGTCAGAAAATAACCCAATAATTTCCCAGCCAATATAAAATGGCATTTGTGACATATACGTCAACGGATGGCCTGCTGGTCTGTGAACAGCTATAATAGGTCTGCCTTATTCAAGGGAAAATATTCCCCGATGGGTTAGAGGGAATAGAAGCAGGAACAAGCATTCTAAGTAGGCAAAATAACATGTGTAGAAACACTGCACACACAAAATAGCATGCACACACACTATGGTGGCAGGGATAATTCAAGAAAGGGCTTTATAGAGGTCTTAAGGTAGAGGGCAGTTGGAACAAGGAGGCACGATATGAGACTAGCTTTGTTAAAGAGACTTCCCTTCAGTGGTAAATCTTATTCTTCAAATTTCAACTAACATTTTAATTGCAATGTTTTGTTTTAATTGCACTTAGGTTTTTTAAATTTTATTTTATTATTTAAATTTATATCCAAGTTAGCATATAGTGCAACAATGATTTCAGGAGTAGATTCCTTAATGCCCCTTATCCATTTAGCCGAACCCCCCTCCCACACCCCCGCCAGTAACCCTATGTTTGTTCTCCATATTTAAGATTTTCTTATGTTTTGTCCCCCTCCCTGTTTTTATATTATTTTTGTTTCCCTTCCCTTATGTTCATCTGTTCTGTGTCTTAAAGTCCTCATATAAGTGAAGTCATATAATATTTGTCTTTCTCTAATTTCGCTTAGCATAATAACCTCTAGTTCCATCCACGTAGTTGCACATGGCAAGATTTCATTCTTTTTGATTGCCGAGTAATACTCCATTGAATATATATACCACATCTTCTTCATCCATTCATCCATCAATGGACATTTGGGCTCTTTCCATACTTTGGCTATTGTTGATAGTGCTGCTATAAACATGGGGGTGCATGTGTCCCTTCAAAACAGCATACCTATATCCCTTGGATAAATACCTAGTAGTGCACTTGCTGGGTCGTAGGGTAGTTCTATTTTTAATTTTTTGAGGAACCTCCATACTGTTTTCTAGAGTGGCTGCACCAGCTTGCATTCCCACCAACAATGCAAAAGAGATCCTCTTTCTCTGCATCCTCACCAACATCTGTTGTTGCCCGAGCTGTTAATGTTAGCCATTCTGACAGGTATCTCATGGTGGTTTTGATTTGTATTTCCCTGATGATGAGTGATGTTGAGCATTTTTTCATGTGTCGGTTGCTCATCTGGATGTCTTCTTTGGAGAAGTGTCTATTCATGTCTTTTGTCCATCTCTTCACTGGATTTTTTGTTTTTTGGGTGTTGAGTTTGATCAGTTCTTTATAGATTTTGGATACTAACCCTTTATCTGATATGCCGTTTGAAAATGTCTTCTCCCATTCTGTCGGTTGCCTTTTAGTTTTGCTGATTGTTTCCTTTGCTGTGCAGAAGCTTTTTATTTTGATGAGGTCCCAATAGTTCATTTTTGCTTTTGTTTCCCTTGCCTCCAGAGATGTGTTGAGTAAGAAGTTGCTGTGGCCAAGGTCAAAGAGGTTTTTGCCTGCTTTCTCCTCAAGGATTTTGATGGCTTCCTGTCTTACATATAGGTATTTCACCCATTTTTAATTTATTTTTGTGTATGGTGTAAGAAAGTGGTCCAGGTTCATTCTTCTGCATGTCACTGCCCAGTTTTCCTAGCACCACTTGCTGAAGAGACTGTCTTTATTCCATTGGATATTCTTTCCTGATTAGTCAAAGATTAGTTGGCCACACATTTGTGGGTCCATTTCTGGGTTCTCTATTCTACTCCATTGATCTGTTTGTTCTTGTGCCAGGACCATACTGTCTTGATGATTACAGCTTTGTAGTATAGCTAAAAGTTTGGGATTCTGATGCTCCTGCTTTGGTTTTCTTTTTCAAGATTGCTTTGGCTATTTGGGGTCTTTTCTGGTTCCTTACAAATTTTAGGATTATTTGTTCTAACTCTGTGAAGAATGCTGGTGTTATTTTGATAGGGATTGCATTGAATATGTAGATTGCTTTGAGTAGTATTGACATTTTAACAATATTTGTTCTTCCTATCCAGGAGCATGGAATCTTTTTCCATTTTTTGTATCTTCAATTTTTTTCATAAGCTTTCTATACTTTTCAGTGTATAGATTTTTCACCTCTTTGGTTGGATTTATTCCTAGGTATTTTATGGTTTTTGGTGCAATTGTGAAGGGGATCGATTCCTTGATTTCTCTTTCTGTTGCTTCATTGTTGGTGTATAGGAATGCAACTGATTTCTTTGCATTGATTTTATATCCTGAAACTTTGTTGAATTCATGAATCGGTTCTAGCAGTTTTTTGGTGGAATCTTTTGGGTTTTCCATGTAGAGTATCATGTCATCTGCAAAGAGTGGAAGTTTGACCTCCTCCTGGCCAATTTGGATGCCTTTTATTTCTTTGTGTTGTCTGCAGAGACTAAGACTTCCAATACTATGTTGAATAACAGTGGTGAGAGTGGACATCCCTGTCATGTTCCTGATCTTAGGGGGAAAGTTCTCAGTTTTTCCCCATTGAGGATGATATTAGCATTGGGTCTTTTGTATATGGCTTTTATGATCATGAGGTATGATCCTTCTATCCCTACTTTATTGAAGGTTTTTATCAAGAAAGGATGTTGTATTTTATCAAATGCTTTCTCTGCATCTATTGAGAGGATCATATGGTTCTTGTCCTTTCTTTTACTGATGTGATGAATCACATTAATTGTTTTACGGATATTGAAGCAGCCCTGCATCCCAGGTATAAATCCCACTTGGTTGTGGTGAATACTTTTTTTAATGTATTGTTGGATCTGGTTGGCTAATATCTTGTTGAGGATTTTTGCATCCATGTTCATCAGGGAAATTGGTCTATAGTTCTCCTTTTTAGTGGGGTCTCTGTCTGGTCTTGGAATCAAGGTAATGCTGGCTTCATAGAAAGAGTTTGGAAGTTTTCCTTCCATTTCTATTTTTTGGAACAGCTTCAAGAGAATAGGTGTTAACTCTTCCTTAAATGTCTGGTAGAATTCCCCTGGAAATTCATCTGGCCCTGGACTCTTGTTTTTTGGGAGATTTTTGATTACTAATTTGATTTCTTTACTGGCTATAAATCTGTTCAAATTTTCTATTTCTTCTTGTTTCAGTTTTGGTAGTGTATATGTTTCTAGGAATTTGTCCATTTCTTCCAGATTGCCCATTTTATTGGCATATAATTACTCATAATATTCTCTTATTATTGTTTTTATTTCTGCTGTGTTGGTTGTGATCTCTCCTTTTTCATTCTTGATTTTATTTATTTGGGTCCTTTCCTTTTTCTTTTTGATCAAACTGGCTAGTGGTTTATCAATTTTGTTAATTCTTTCAAAGAACCAGCTTCTGGTTTCATTGATTGCACTTAATTTTTTTTAAGGTTACCTTTTGGGTACTAAGAATACTTGTTTTCCTTTTACTGTAGTAATATTAATTTTTTTTGATCAGTTTATTTAAAAACAGAGTAAGCTTTAATAATTTCATAATCAATACGATTATAGAGGTGCATAGGTTTTGAAAAAACCAGGAAGGTGGCATGGACAATGACTCCAGATTGACCAACTCTTTTTTTTCTTTAAAGTTTATTTATTTATTTTGAGAGAGAGAGAAAGTTCATGTCAGGGAGGAGTGAGAGAGAGGGAAAGAGAGAGAAAGAATCCCAAGCAGGCTCCTCACTGTCAGTGCACGGCCTGATGCGGGGCTTGAATCCATGAAATGTTGGGTCATGACCTAAGCTGAAGTCAGATGCTTAAATGACTGAGCCACCCAGGCGCCCCACCTTGAGAAAGTTTATACTAGGCCAGTGTTTGGCAAATTATGGCCCTTGCGCCAAATACACTCCTCCTTTTGTAAATAGCCTATCATTGGAACACAGTCAAACCCATTCAGTTATTATTGCCGATGGCTGCTTTCCCTCACACTGGCAGAGCTGAGTGGTTGAGACAGACAGTATAGCCTGAAAACCTAGAATACCTACTATCCAGACTTTGATAGAAAAAACTTGCTGACCTATCTACCAACCAAGCTATACTTGTAAAGCATTTTTGAAAACTTAGCAATCAGTATACTCATGACACAGATACATTTAACAGCTCAACTGCCCTTTCACTATGCTTGTCCCTTTTCTATATTCAAGACAGTTAAGTGCCTTTCTACAGGGCAGGAGCATTCCAGGACACCTAAGGCTGGAGGCCATGGGAGAACACTGGGCTATTATGAGAGTTTCTTTGTTTGCTGTCTGACAGGATGGATTCTGTCTTCTGCTCAAATTCTGTTTGATCAGAAACACTGAGGCATAATAAAAGGAACAGATGAATTACTGAGGCCCTGAGGCTCCACTAAAGATTAGAGTAAAACTTGAACTTCAAAGGATCCTGGCGAAGAGGGAAGGTCGACAGCTTTGAACTCTCAATGGGGATGAGGCAGGGGACTTGGGACGAGGGAAGGTGGAAACCATCATTCCTAAATGAGCTTTTGCAGAGCAGTGTGGGGATTACTTCATGTGCAGGTCAAGGCTCTGCCACACGCTGGGTTCATGTTCTTTTTCAGCCTAACAAAGATACTCTGACTAGGTCTTCCATGATGAGGGTTCTCACCAGAGAACATTTCTCCTGGTGACCTGTGCGTGTCCTGTGAACGGGCACAGGCATATCTCTGCATTACAGCTAGTTAATGTTAGGAGCTCTTGCTGTGTCCAGAGCCCTGTTTCCAGAATTCCACATCTATTATCTCACTTCCTCCTTACATGGACCCCGTGAAGCAAATACTACTATTATCGCCATTTTACAAAGGCAGGTGCGGAAGGACAGGGGCATTTAGTAACTTGCTCAACATCACATAGCTGGCAGTTGGCAGAGTGGGGATTGGAGCCCAGGATTTGCCACCACTGCTTCTATTCTGACCTGTGCGTCCTGGTGAAGGCACAGTGTAAAGCCACACTCCCGTGCTTTGGAGAAAGAGGTCTTTTTTGAAGAAGTGAATATCAGTATGTCCCTGAAGAAGAGACAGGGGTCTGGGCCAGAAGCTGGGATGAGGAAGGTTGGCCTTGGAAAGGCTAAAGAAGGAATTCCTGTCCCCACACTTGGTCCTTTTCCCTCTTCAGATAAGATTTTTAGGGAGGCAGAAGTTTATTTTTTATATGTTTTTTTGAAATGTTTATTTATTTTGAGAGAGAATGAGACAGTGTGAGCAGGGGAGGGGAAGAGAGAGAGAGAGGGATGGGAGAATACCAAGCAGGCTCTGTGTTATTAGTGCAGAGCCTGCCTCCAGTCTACTCCCAACTGCGAGATCATGACCCAAGCTGAAATCAAGAGTCAGACACTTAACTGACTGAGCCACTCAGGCACCCCAGGAAGCAGAGGTTTAAACATTAGCTCTTGGGTGCAGACTGCCACAGTCAGCCCCCCATGTGGAAACAAGGCGTTGAACAAAGACATTTTAGGTGAACCAACGGGGAGCTATTGGAGATTTTCAAATAAAGGACTAATATATGTGCTTAAAAAAAAAAAAGAGGGGAGCCTAGGTGTCTCAGTTAGTTGAGCCGCCAACTCTTGATTTCAGCTCAGGTCATGATCCCAGGATTGTGAGATCAAGCCCCATGTCAGGCTCTGTGCTGACAGTGTGGAGCCTGCTTGGGATTCTCTCTCTCTCTGCCCCTCTCCCCAGCTTGTGTGCTCTCTCTCTCTCTCTCAAAAAAAAAAACAAACAAACAAACAAAACACACAACAAAACAAAACAAGCCCTGCGGCTTTGTTGAAGATATACTGGAGGGAGGAATGTAGGAGACCTGAGTGGAGTCAAGTACACACAGTTGCAAACGTGCACAAAAGAGGAACCGGGAGAGCACGGTGTTGGTGCCATGGCCACCCTTGCCGTGGGGAGGTCAGGTAAGACGTGACTGCCTGGCTACCAGTTTGGTCACTTGGAGGTCTTTGGTGACCTTACAAGAGTATTTCCATGAACAGTGGAGACAAAACCTCATTGGAGTGGATTCACCAGAGAATGAACTGTGAACATGTAGACTGCAGGGTGGAGACTTTGTTCTCAGAGGAGTCTTGTCGTGAAGGGAACAGGCAATGAGTAGACACAGTTGTGAAGTCCCGGGGCATTTTATTTTGTCTTCTTTATCTTATTTTTTTTAAAGAAGGGTGCTATTCAAGTATGTCAACTGGTAAGTATGATCTAGTGGAGACAGAAAATTTGATGACACGGGAGGTAAGGGGATTACTGTAGGAGCAAAATCCTTGAAGTTTATAAGAAGTGGTCAGGGACAATGCACCAGTGAGGGGTTGGCCTTATCCTGGAACCCAGATGTTTACTCTTAAAAATAGGAGGAAAGCCAGACTATGTGGATTTGTAAATGTAGGGAGGCTGATAGTTTGGTTGATAGCAGGGAGGAAGATAAGAACGCTTTCATCCGACTGCCTCTATTTTCTTAGTGCCTAAGAAGCAAGGTCACCATCTGATGAGAAAATAGGAGAACGGGTATCAGGAGAAGGGGTATCAGAGCTTTGAGGAAACAGGAGGAGCTATGTGTGATATTGTGATTCATAGTAAGATATATATGTTTGGTCTTTCCCCCATTTCTGGAACAAAGTTCCTAAAATCCTTGGAATTTCCTAAGTGATGAGAGCAACCAACGTGTCTCTTATTATGTTAATGAGGTGACTTTTGGAAATTGCCTCGGGATGTAGGGATGGGGGCTGGTTACCAGGAGAACCCACTCTGTGGTGAGAGGGTTGAGGGACAGCACTGGAGATTGAATCAACGACCAGTGGTTTAATCAATCCTGTCTATTTAATGAAGCCTTCATAAAACCCCCGAACTACAAGATTTGAGAGCTTCCAGGTCGGTGAACTCATGGAGATTAGGGGACAGCGGCATGCTTTGAGAGGGCATGGCATTTCTGGCCTCCCTCCATACCTTGCCCGGTGCATTCTTCCATCTGGTGCTCCCGAGTTATATGCTATTATAATAAACCACTGATCTAGTAAGCAGAATGTTTCTCTAAGTTCTGAGAGCTGCTCTAGCAAATTAATCAAACCTGAGGAGGAGGTCATTGGAACGTCTGATCTTATAGCCAGTTAGAAGTACAGGTGACAATCTGGGCTTGTGACTGGCATCTGCAGGGGGGTGGGGTGAGGGCAAGCCCTCAATATCTGTGGAATTTAATGCTATCTTTGGGTAGATAGTGTCAGAATTAAGTTAAATTATACTGAATTTTCAGACACCCTGCTGGTGTCCCAAGAATTGTTTGTGGTGTTGCAGAAGCCTCCCCCCACCCCCCCCCCCATCTTGGAATTGAGTCCAGAAACACAAAAGATTATAAAATAGTAAGAGAACTACATGTCTAGGGAAAGTATTTGTATTGCCTGCCAGCATTGGGGTGCACTTGAATTCTGAGTGCTAAACTAAATATCAGTCCTTTTAGCTCCTTTCTCCCTATCATCAGCTGCTGGATGATGGAATAGACACAGCAGAATTTTCCAGGTTTTTGGAGTTTTGGAAAGATGTACAAGAGAGAGACAAGCAAGGGAGAGAAGGTTATACACATGTGAGGGAAACCAGAATATGTCACCTCAAAATATCCCTCTTTGACATAAAATTTTTTTTCAGGCTGACAGCAATTAAGAAGTAGTAAATGTAGAAAAAGTTCCCCCTTTTCTACCCAAAGGCAGGAAATAAATTTTCCTTTTGTTGGAGACAGACTTTTATCAATCCAAAGACTAGAGAAATCTACAAATAGATTTTGTTAAACAAACCCTTATCTTTCTAATTGCTTCTTTGCCATTTACTACCTGAAACCCCCACCCCTTTGTTTTGTCCGTTCCTTGCAAGCTTGTTTGTCTGAAAGGTATAAAAGCTTCCTGCTCTGGTCATTTCTGTAAGAAAATATATTTCTGCTGTTTTAAGCCAACAAGTTTCTAGTGATTTATTACAGTAGCCCTAGGAAACTGATGTAGTCATATTATTATTAATCTAAGGATCCTTTATTTTAGCCTGACTAAATGGTAAGCAAGTCTAAATGTGATTACACAGCACAGTTGAATGTGGGCATTTCTCGTGCTCCAGGATTCCGGAGAAGGGAAGGGGGAATGGACTTCTTGCATGCGGAACAGATGGTGCAAAATCAGTAACTGAAACACACTTTCCTATCTTTTTTAAAGAAGTTTTATTTATTTATTTTAGTAATCTCTACACCCAATGTGGGGCTTGAAATCGTGATCCTGAGACCAAGAGTCACATGCTCTTCCGACTGAGCTGGCCAGAGGCCCCCAAACACACTTTTATAGCTTAAGGACCTCAACAGTTTTAGACGTTACGTCTTGCTCTCTTAGTGCACACCAGTGGTTTTCAACATGGGGAGAGTGCTGCTGGCCTCTAGTAGATAGAGCAGCGATGAGGTTAACATCCTGCAGTGCACAGAGTAGTCTCCCACGACAAAGACTTACGTGGCCCAAAATGTCTAAAGTGCTAATGTTGAGAAATTTGAGGGTAAATATAAATATATTCCAGTTGCTCCTTCCTTTCAACTTAGCACGATTTTTGTTTATATCAGTACTCAGCATTGAAATTATCTTGACTGTTTACTGTTGAGCCGAGTCATGTACTATGTGGTTCCTTTTTATATAACTTTTGCTTTTCATGAAGGTGATCATTGACTCCTTTCTTTTTCATTTATATATTTTTCTTCATAACTACCATTAAATCCTCCTACAGCCTCAATTAGTCTCTCAGTATAATTTCTACATTGTCAAACTTGCCAATTAGTGCAAAGTTCTTTTTCTCCCAGAGAAGCTGCTTTCCGGAGCCTCCCGTTTTTATGTTCCAAGTTAGAAAAGGCTGCAAAACGGGCTCAGAGAGATTAAATGGGCAGAGGTCACACAGCTAGTCTGTGGCAGAGGTGGGACTCAAACCCAGGCACGGCAATCTGTCCCTTGCATTTCTTATTGGTGTCTGTTTGGATTGTCTGTGGGGCTCTCTGAACGGGTGGAGGTTGGCAGCCCAGGTGGCGAAAGATTCACCCAACGCAGAACAAAAGAGACAGAAGTGTATTGAATATACAGCAAGGGAGCGGTTGGCAGAGCAGTAAAGGAGAGACCGTCCGCAATGAGGTGGTGGTGAGGGGCCACAATTATAGGGTGGGGTGAGGGAATAAGGGAAGGTATGGAATTAACCCTATTTTGGTAAGCTTGGGAACTGCGCCTGGTTTAATTGGTGAGCTGTGGCCTACGGCTATTTAGAGATGGGTTGCTTAATGAGCCCCTTTGCACTGTCTGTTTGCATGTAGCTCAGTGGTGGCTGTGGCCCCTTTTTCCTACTCAGGTTTCCATTGTGCAAGCTGGTTGCCTGCAAGTGGCCTCTACATTAGCTATTGCCGAAAGGATGGTGTGCAACCAACCGTCCCCAAACTCAGTGCCTCAAGAAGCAATTATGTATTATTTCTCATGTGTCTGCGGATGGCTGGGGTTAGCTAGGGTTATCTGGGGCAGCTCATCAGCGGCTGATGGGCTCCATTTACCTACAAGCTGGCCCAGGCATGTTCTCCTGTCGACAGCAAAAGTGCAGGAAAACAAACCGAATTGTACAAGTGCTTTCCAGCCTCTGACGATCACATCCTCCTAATCTCCCATTGATCAAAGCAAGCCGCATGGCCAAGCCCAAAGTCAAGGGTCAGAAAAGTTCAGGATACCCATGAGGGTAGGGTGGGGGGAGCAAATATTAATTAACAATAGTTGTAGCTACCACATTGGCTAACTAGTAAGACACATAAATGACAAGAAACTCTTATCAAAATATCTAATGAGGAATACACATAAATCAGTTGAGATGTCTCAATTAGTTGCTTTTTGCTAAACACAAGCAATTTCTTTAGTTTTAACCATGAATTTTCACAGAAAATATGTAAGCATTAAAAGCATATTGATGAGAACAAAGGCAAGAAAAATGCAGTTTGAATTAAATCTCCTTACAGCTTGCAGCCCATGGACAGGCACCTAAAACATATAGAGCATGACCTTCGACAGGGAGCTCTGGCTGCCTTAGTGCCTTCATGTTTTTCATTAAAGACTCAAAGTAACCTGATCTTAACAGCAGCTGCCCCTCAAGGTCCTAAAAGGGTCAAAATGGCCTAGAAAGTTACTTTATGTCTATCCCCTCCCTCCACAAACTTACAAGTATATCATCAGTCACTCTTTGCAATCCCAGGAAAGCTCTTCCTGCCCACACGTCCCATCCCTGTGCTATAACAAAATCACCTGTTTGCACCAAAAACGTCTCAAGAATTCTTTTACAGCCCTTCACTCTCGAACCCCAAACTTCCACTTTTTATCAATATTGCAATGCAGTATTGAATGTATCAAAACACTTCAATCTGATTTGTTTATTTGCTTTCTTGTTCTCTTTTGTAGTTTTTGAAATTTGCACACCTAAATGGGCATACCCATTTGAAAATAAAATGTTATAGACAACGAAACTGAACTAACTTCTTTGAACTTTAAAGTAGAACACTGGGGTGCCTGGGTGGCTCAGTTGGTTAAGTAACCAACTCTTGATTTTGGCTCAGGTCATTGTCTCATGGTTTGTGAGTGTTGGGCTCTGTGCTGACCACTGGGAGCCTTCTTGGGTTCTCTCTCTCCCTCTCTCCGCCCCTCCCCCACTTGCATGCTCTTACATACTCTCTCTCAAAAGAAATAAACTTAAAAAATAATAAAGTACAGCATTAAAGTATATTGCTCTCAGACTACATTAATATTTGAATGATAAAAATTCACAAATAATTAATATTCCTAGAATTAAACCATATCCATACTCTATAAACTTATAACAGCATATTTTAAAAATATGCTACTATAATGTGCTAATGTAACCATTGCTTAGGGACCACTGAATGATAAACACATTGAAAAAGAAAACAGGGACGTTTTAAAAGATGAAAGACTTGCAAATTTCTGTTTGAAAATTTTAAGCAAATTACTTTCAGGTACATGCTTATCTATTAAAAAATGTTAAAGAGTTCAACTGTATAAATCCCTTAATATACCTTGCGAAGTAATCAAAAGAACCCCTAGACCAAAACAAGAAAGTTATTAATATATATTTTTATGTATTATGTTTATATTATCATTTGTTAGGTAATATTATGTAATTTTTCTACGATGCTGTATTTGTTTTAATGCGGATGTCTTTTAACTCTGAGATAACAGATAAGAAAGACAAGTAGAAAAACAGTGTTTCTATACAACCATAAAACCAGTCAGAGATATATTCTATTACTAAATCCTTCCCTCTTTCTTGTTTGTACTGCTACAGCCCACGGCTGAATGGGTTTTTCACTCTTTGTTTCCCCCCATGTGGAAGTAGGTCAGGTACCAGGACTTTCCCCTGTTGGAACTCCCGTGGAGGTTGAGAAACTGGAGAACGGGGTCGGTCTGCAAGTAGGCTCAGAGTCAGATCACACACATACTGTTATGCCCAGAATTCGTGATCCCCAAAGACCACTAGGGAGCCGAGTCCGATGCAAAAGCAAAGAGCCTTTATTCGAGCTAGCTCGAGCTCAATCCCCTACCTGCACCGACGCAGCGGTGAGATACCAGGGAGAGAGAGCGAGTTTCAAAAGCACAAAGGTTTTATAGGGGTCTAGGGGCAGTTGGTGAGGTAATGGCTGTGGCCTCAGCCGATTGGCTGGGGAAGGGTCGTGGCCTCAGCCGATTGGTTGGGGAAGGGTCGGAGTCCTGTTACGCAGGTCGCTGGGCGTGTTTTGATCAGAAAGTTTGAACGGGTGAGCGGGAGGTTACTCAAGGGGAGGAGGCACAGTCTGAGGTTTCTGTGATTTTCCCGGAAAAGGGGTCATGTCGGGGACATAGTCACTCAAGGTGGAGAACACAGAACAAGATGGAGTCGGCCGGCGTAGGCCCGCCCTTTCAATACTTACGGGGGTAGAAAATTAGGGTCCACTGAAGGAGTCATAGCCATCTGTGCCCTCCTGAAAAGTGCCCTTAACACAGGCCTGCTCGTAGTGCTTTCTTGCAAGCGGCAATTAGGAGACCTGTCTTCCCTCTCCTGCTGAAAACACATGCTCTGAAACCTCGTGTGCAGCAGCCTGAGGGCGGGTAATACAACAGGGGGAGCAGACAGACCGCGCACCCAGCCCGGAAGTGCCGCTTCTGCTTATTTGCTGACCCCAGGTCCTGGAACTTGCCAGCCCCAGACTTTAAATCCTGCTATTTCTTCCTGGGAGCAGATCGAAATCGCCCCGATCTGCGTTGTGTAGAGATTCCTTATAAAGCCACTTAATTTACAATTGTTGCTTTGTGCCTCTCAGTCGCTGTGAAAATATTAGGGTATTTGTGCTAATGAAAGGATTTTCTCACAGCCGCCAATTTCTGGGGAGTGAGCCAAGGAATGACCCCGGAGCGCCCCAGTGCCCCTCCAGGGATCAGGTTTGTGACCTCAGGTGGCCCAGGATGAGTCAGTTTCCATTCACAGATACTTTGAGGTGCTCTCCAACCTCACCCCATTCTGAACCACAAACTTACAAGGTTGTTAGGCACCTTTGGTCTTTAAACACACGCAATATACACACAGCCCTTTAAAAGAGGAGGGAAGCCAGCATCTGGCAAAATGAATGTGTGGTAAAATTAAAAACAGGAAAAATAAATTATGCCAGCTATTTGTTTTAAACAGAATACAGTAAAGTCATGGGGAGTTTTTACACGTGGCAACTCTGTCAGTCTTGACACTACTACATTTTAAGACAAAAATATTAGACAAAAATATGAAGATAATCATGGGGATATAACGTACAGCATGGTGGCTGTATTGCATATTTGAAACTTGCTAAAAGACTAAATCTTACAAGTCCTCACCACAAGATGTAACTTGTAACTATATACATGTTAACTAGGGTTACCTAGTAACTCCTATGTATTTACAATATAAACAGATAGTGAATCATGTTATGCACCTGAAACTAATATAATGTTGTATGTCAGAAAGAAAGAGAAGAAGGAAGGGAGGGAGGGAGGAAGAGAGAGAAGGGAAAGAATGAGGATGACACACTGTTTCATCTGGCACATGCTTAAGACTAAAAATTTTGGCATCCCAGCCCCTCCAATCCTTCCTCTACCACACCCACTGAGTCTCCAGAACCTACCTTCCAAATAACTGTCCTGTCCACTCTGCCACAGCCTTACTCAGACCCTCAGTATTTCTTACCTGGATTATCACAGCGACCTCCTGGTTTCACTATTCTCCCCCACTGCTGATCAGACTAATCCTCTAAAATCCGTATCTGCTTACAGACAGTTCACTCTCTCGTTTCGATTAAACATCCATAGGATAAATCAAATCTTGGCATAGAATACACATCTCTAAATAGCCTGACCCCTATTCCGGCCTTTAAAAAAAATTTTTTTTAAAATGTTTATTTTGAGAGAGAGAGAGAAAGAGAGAGAGCACGCGCAAGTGGGGGAGGGGCAGAGAGAGAGGGAGACACAGAATCCGAAGCAGGCTCCAGCTGTCAGCACAGAGCCTGATGAGGGGCTCAAACTCAGGAGCTGTGAGCTCATGACCTACTGAGCCACCCAGGCACCCCCACCCCGATTCCAGTCTTACCCTGTAGCCACTCCTACCAGATTCCCTGCCTCTCTACCTCTGATGGGAGTGTCTCAGCTCTCCATTCCCATCCCAGTCAGGTGTCTATCCATATGCTTGATTAAGGACAGAATTTGTTTGTGAAGGATGCAGCTACCTACTTCCTTGTGGTTATAGTGAAAGGGTACTTAATACCTACTGTCATCAATGAACTGGGAAGGACAGCATAATTCCAATCAGACTTTAAAGGAAGTCTTAACAAGCATGGAATTTTGAGATAAATAAATGTATCATTTATGCAGGTTTCCTTTGTTTTAAGCCTAATCCCAATAGGTAAAAAATATACTTAAAAGTATCTATTTTTTATATGAAATTTATTGTCAAATTGGTTTCCATACAACACCCAGTGCTCATCCCAACAGGTGCCCTCTTCAATACCCCTCACCCACCCTCCCCTTCCTCCCACCCCCCCATCAACCCTCAGTTTATTCTCAGATTTTAAGAGTCGCTTATGGTTTGGCTCTCTAACTTTTTTTTTCCTTCCCCTCCCCCATGGTCTTCGGTTAAGTTTCTCAGGATCCACATAAGAGTGAAAACATATGGTATCTGTCTTTCTCTGGAGGACTTATTTCACTTAGCATAACACTCTCCAGTTCCATCCATGTTCCTACAAAAGGCCATATTTCCTTCTTTCTCATTGCCATGTAGTATTCCATTGTGTATATAAACCACAATTTCTTTATCCATTCATCAGTTGATGGACCTTTAGGCTCTTTGCATAATTTTGCTATTGTTGAGAGTGCTGCTATAAACATTGGGGTACAAGTGCTCCTATGCATCAGCACTCCTTGATCCTTTGGGTAAATTCCTAGCAGTGCTACTGCTGGGTCATAGGGTAGGTCTATTTTTAACTTTTTGAGGAACCTCCACACCGTTTTCCAGAGCAGCTGCACCAGTTTGCATTCCCACCAACAATGCAAGAGGGTTCCCGTTTCTCCATATCCTCTCCAGCATCTATAGTCTCCTGATTTGTTCATTTTAGCCACTCTGACTGGCGTGAGGTGATATCTGAGTGTGGTTTTGATTTGTATTTCTCTGATGAGGAGTGACGTTGAGCATCTTTTCATGTGCCTGTTGGCCATCCGGATGTCTTCTTTAGAGAAGTGTCTATTCATGTTTTCTGACCATTTCTTCACTGGATTATTTGTTTTTCGGGTGTGGAGTTTGGTGAGTTCTTTATAGATTTTGGATACTAGCCCTTTGTCCGATAGGTCATTTGCAAATATCTTTTCCCATTCCGTTCGGTTGCCTTTTAGTTTTGTTGATTGTTTCCTTTGCAGTGCAGAAGCTTTTTATCTTCATGAGGTCCCAATAGTTCATTTTTGATTTTAATTCCCTTGCCTTTGGGGATGTGTCAAGTAAGAAATTGCTGCAGTTGAGGTCAGAGAGATTTTTTCCTGCTTTCTCCTCTAAGGTTTTGATGGTTTCCTGTCTCACATTCAGGGCCTTTATCCATTTTGAGTTTATTTTTGTGAATGGTGTGAGAAAGTGGTCTAGTTTCAACCTTCTGCATGTTGCTGTCCAGTTCTCCCAGCACCATTTGTTAAAGAGACTGTCTTTTTTCCATTGGATGTTCTTTCCTGCTTTGTCAAAGATGAGTTGGCCATACTTTTGTGGGTCTAGTTCTGGGGTTTCTATTCTATTCCATTGGTCTATGTGTCTGTTTTTGTGCCAATACCATGCTGTCTTGATATTACAGCTTTGTAGTAGAGGCTAAAGTCTGGGGTTGTGATGCCTCCCGCTTTGGTCTTCTTCAATATTAAAAAGTATCTATTAAGAAGGGCCTCTGGGCATTGGAATTAAGTTAGATGTGGCCCATGGGTGGTAGGGACAATGGGGAGGAAAGAGAAAAGTACTGTCTCCTACACAACAGAGAAGCCACAGCAAAGGCTAATGCTCTTGGTTAGTGTGGTTTATGGAATAATTTTTCATCCCTGATAAATCATAGCTAAATCTTCCTCTCTAGGGGTTCCTGGCTCAGTCGACTGAACAGCAGACTCTTGATTTCAGCTCAGGTCATGATCCCAGGCTCATGGGATCAAGCCCTGCTTTGGGCTCTGCCTTCAGCATGAAGCCAGCTTGGGATTCTCTCTCTCTCCCTCTGCCCCTCTCCCCTCTAGCTCACACCCTCTATCTCACTATTTCTCTAATAAATAAAGTGAAAAAAAATTAAATCTCCCTCTCTAATTTGAAGCCAGTTTTTAAAGGGAAGTGAATTGAAGAGTTAGTTTACACACTTACATGCTCAATTTACAATTTACCTACACAATCTCCCTGCACAAATTTTGTATCACCATTTATTTGCTCAATAAAAGAAGAATTCAAGGAGGACTGAGCACAAAAAGACAAGATTAATCGAAACCTCCATTTATCTGGATGCCAATAGGGACTGACCCCACAGGAGAGGGTCATTCGTTAATCAAACAGTAACTGATCACGGTGGGGCCCAAGTGTTTGGTACCATATCTAGTTGAGTAAATTCTACAGACAACACCTAAGAGGGAGAAGGGGGCAGGGAGAATAGATGGCCAACAACAGAGGAAAGCCTTTAAAAAGAAAGAGATTAAGGGTATTGGGTAGCGGGATGGGCTAAATGGGTGAAGGGCATTAAGGGGGCCCTTGTTGGGATGAGTACTGGGTGTTACATGTGAGTGGTGAATCACTAGATTCTATTCCTGAAATCATTATTACACTATATGTTAACTAACTTGGATTTAAATTTAAAAAAAAATGTGATAAACTACTGATGTATACCAAAAAAAAAAAAAAAAAAAAAAAAAAAAAAGAAGAAGAAGGAAGGAAGAAAGAAAGAAAAATGAAAATATCAACAACAACAACAACAAAAAGAGATTAGGAGATTATGGGACTCTAAAAAAGCACCATCAGATATAGGGAAGGACATCCTATTGTTTCCGAACACTGATGGGCTTTCTTTACACCTTCTTCTTTCACTCTAGTCCCATACACTCACTGATAAGTGAAACTTACACTTACACTCCTTTCCTTCTAATGCACAAAATCTTATATTTGAATTTCAACGTTTGGTTTCCTAAGAGCTTTACGGTAAGTTGATACAGAGGATTTTGCTTTAATTTCAAGCTTATACAGTTTATTTTTTTCATTCTTTTATTCTCTCCTAGTGTCATCCCAGGTTCATAAGGAGCATAAGAAATGCAGTGGTAAGAAGAGCTTCTATAATGCTAAGCTCAGGTCAGACATGCAGCTGTATCTCCACTGAAACCACTGCCTGTTTTGTGTGACAGTTTTGTTTAGATAAAGCCACAATTTAAAGCACCAAGCTCTTCCAAAAAACAATGTATGAAGACTGGAAATTGCAGAAGTGTATTGCTGACACTTACATGAAAGAAACTTAACAGAAATTCCCACAAAAGAGAAGAAAAAATTATCACGGATATTAAATAATGAATAAACATAAAATAAGGATGATACCTTGTGTTTATAGCTCAACGCAACTATAAAACTGAAACACATCTATACACTAATATAAAGCAAACCATAAAACAATAACAAAAAATAATTTAATATGATGGATGATATAGCTTTGCTGAAAGTCAGCTGCAGGTATTGGGTCTATAATGGGAAGATGTAGCTCCTGATATTGTCCTCTAAGTTTAGCCCTTTTAGTGTAGATATTGAGCGGTATGGACACTGGGGTTAGGGACATAATGTAGAAGATTCTTATAGTACATTCATTCCTGTTCCCTCTGGAGGCTGAGGGAATAGAAAGGAATTAATGCAAATGACAAGTTCAGAGGAGTTTCTTGACTTTCTTGACCCCCTTACTGCACATAAGGTATGCAAGAAGGAGGAATCCAAGCCACTCCTAAATTTTGAGAAGGTGTTTGAATACTATTGAAATCGCGGGCAAAAGCCATGCTTTTCTTGCAGAGTTACCAACAGTAAGATGATCAGAGTGAACCATGGCATAGGCTGACTGTTAGTTGATATATTTAGGGCAACCTTTTCCCAAGTGTATTTTGTGAGAGGCCAAAACACAAAACAAATGTTCTGTTGGCCCGCACTGTTACAGAGTAGAGTTGACTATCAAATTATTTATCAACATTTATCTGCTTTAGTGAATGCGCCTATTCAAGAAAGTTTGGTATTGGAAAAGAAAGTGGTTTTGTAGAAAGGCCATTTTGAATAGCTCACTTCAAGCGCTGACCTTCTCCATTTTGAGAAGTTTCTATTGACCTCCTGAAATGATTTGGGGGCAGTAAGTTGACCCTTGACAGAATTTCTTACCATTAAATTAAACATATTAGCTCCAAAATATGATTTGTGTCATAAAGTTTAAAAATCTGGAATTTATTTATCCACGAAGATTCCACCTAGCTGCCTCAACAAGAAGTTTTCACTCAGACTATTTCTAGTGTTTTGGGAAGGCTGATACTTTTAACACCAAGGGTGACTCAGAGGATGTGTCCCCTTACTGTACTGTGCTTTAATTGAAGAAAGAACATACTGAACATTTAAGCTGCAAACAGTTCCTAGGAGATCACCTTTCCTTCTGATATTGTGTCTAAATTGCCTGATTTGCACGCAGCTTCCAAAGTAATATATGAGTTTCTGGATTAAAAAACATTCTTTCCTTTGGCTAAAAAAAACAAAATACCTTTGTTATTTATGTTTTCGATTTTATGCCATCAAAAGCAAAGCATCACATTGGCAAGCATATCTGGAGTTATTTATAGATCATCTAGAAATAATATTAGGAATTCATGTTTCTGAAATGGAAATGAACACCCTATAGACTTAATGGAAATGTGATTACCCAGCAAAAGTTGTAATACATTGAAAACTGATTTTGTACTCTCGAATACCATTGGTCAACTATTTTAAACACCAATCTTAAAATATATTGTATGAAATTAAGTGAATTGGCTCTGAGTAGCATTGCCCTTTAAAGCCTCTGTGTCAACTTGCAGAAAGCCCTGGAGACACAGTGTCTACGATCCAATGTTTCCAGACAGCTAATTTTCTGGGTAACAAGTAGACTCTGGAGAAAAAAAATAAAAATGGGGAGGTGCTCACTTAGAAATCTGTGTATAAATACTAAGAAAGGTTAAGATTAGGCATGGACAAAATAGAACTTATCTCTAGAGAGAATAAAAACCAGTGATGATTGGTTTACATAACTATGGAGGGATTAAGCAAACAAGATCGTCCTTTTTTCAGAGTCTTCCCCCCGCCCCCCGAAAAGTCATACTGCCTTGGACTTTCTGAGAGACTGATGTGTTGCTTAAAAAAATGCTGAAATGGAGTTTCATTCCTGTTCCTGAGTAGCTGGGTGGCAGATAGATTTCAATGATTTCATCTATGAGCTGTAGATTAATAATAATAGTAATAACAACAACCACCATACAGGGTCATTGTGGGAATTAAGAGAGAATATATGCCATGGACTGGATTTATCGACCTTCCCCCCCCCCCCACCTTAAGTTAATATGTTGAAGCCCTAACCCCCCATGTAACTATATCTGGAAATAGGGCCTTCAGGGAGGTAATTAAACTTAAATGTGGTCATAAGGTTAGGACCCGATCTTGAAAGGATTAGTGTCCTTATAAAAAGAGACAACAGAGTCCTTGCTCTCTCTCTGGCACGTGAGGACACAGTGAGAAGGCACCTATTTGCAAGCCAGGAAGAGACCTCTCACTAGAAACCAATCCTGCTGGACTTCTAGTCTCCAGAACAGAGAAAGTGAATTTCTTCTGTTGTTTAAGCCAACCAGTCTATGGTGTTTTGTTATGGCAGCCAGAGCTGGCAAACACAATAAGGTAGGGTTATCAAGGGGAGGATCCATGTCAGACTTGCTTGTTTTTTTAATACCAGAGCATTCTCAGTGCCCTTTCTATAGTAGATACTCAATAAATTTTTACGGAACGAACGAGTACACAATTGAATCAAAATTACAAAAGTTAATCAATAGATATGCATTTGAATTCTCTTTGAGTAGAACTGGTTTCAGATGCTTTCTCTGGGTTCTTTATTGTATTGCATAGATTGGGCAGCAGATACATTTCGTGTAATGCCAATCTGGGTTCTTTTTCCTTCTCTACCTGTCCCTTTTCCTTCACCTCCTCCGTTTTCCTCCACTTACCTAGGTAGTTTTTTAGAGAATGCAGCTTGGGATCCAGACTGCCTGGGTCCAAATCCTGGCTCTACTGCCTGCGGCCTCAGGCAAGATGTTTAACTCCTGCATGTGCCAATAATAGCATATGTAAAAATGCAGATTATTACAGTACCTATGATTGGGTTGCTGTGGAAATTAAACAAACTGATACATGTCATGCTTAGAAAACAAATGGTGAGGGAAGCCTGGGTGGCTCAGTCGGTTAAGCGTCTGACTTCTGTTCAGGTCATGATCTCACGGTTCATGAGTTTAAGCCCCTCGTCAGGCTCTGTGCTGACAGCTCAAAGCCTGGAGCCTGCTTCAGATTCTGTGTCTCCCTCTCTCTCTGCTCCTCCCCCACTCACACTCTGTCTGTCTGTCTCTCTCTCACAAATACATAAACATTAAAAAAAATTAAAAAAAAAAAGAAAACAAATGGTGAGCTCTCATCAAGGTTGGTAGTTATCAATTATTCCTAATCATGCTGTAATAAGACCTTATATGCCTTTCCTCTTTTCTACCTTCAATCTCTGTCCTGGTTCCTTCCCACCAACATTTTATATATGCAAAAACATCCCAATTTAGAAGATAAACATTGTTCCTTGAGCCCTTACCCCTCTTTGGCTACAGGCCAGTCCTTTCCCTCTACTTTATAGCCACTTTTAAGACAAGTCACATATGCCATTGTCATCATTTTCCCAAGCTGCACTCAGTGTATTTCAGTTGAACACCCTCCTATCCCTGCCTATACTCCCCCATCCTGAATATCTTGGAATACAATGGTCATTGATTCTGTTTTTCATTTGCTTTAATTTCAAGTGGAATTGGATACCAAACATATCCTCCTTCTCCTTCTCTCTTCTGTTGTTGGCCAGACCCCATTCTTTGGCTCTCCTGCCTCTGTGACCATTTGTCCCCCCATCTCTTGAAGGTTTCTTCTTTACACTGGCTTTCAGACGTCCTCAAGGCTCTGAGTCTACATCCACTTCACGGCCAACTGCATCCGTACCTCTCCCTCTACCTGCACAACCATCCTATCACCACACTCTGTCTGTTGAGCCTCTTCAATGTCTCTCCGATTTATGCATGTAAATCCATCTCCACCATCAGTCCTGGCGCAGCCCACCATATACCCCTCGCTGTTTTTATATTACAGCCTCATAACTGGGTTTTTCTACCTTTCATCTTGTCCTCTCTTGGTTTTCACTCAAAAATGCAGAGTGGATCAGTTCTTTGTCTGCTTAAATCCTCTAAGTAACTTGTCAACACCCTCAGGAAATGGTCCCCCTCCTCTAATGTACCCACAAGGTTTCCAGACCCGCCTTCTGCCCACCTTTCTGACGTCAGCCCTCACTCACCCCTCTACTATTCTCCTAATCCAGATTCCATGGGTTTTGAGTTACTCAGTGTTCTGATACTCACTTTTGCCAGGACTTTGAGCATCCTAGACCCTCTTCCTAGAGTCTCCCCACTACGCTTTCCAGTCCAGGTGGCTTCCCTGTTATTTCCTCCAACAGCATCTTTCTGTAACACAAACTTTTGTTTTCAAATCTGTATTCTTTGCTCCATGAGAAAGAGAATTATCTATGTCTTATTTACCTTTTAACACAATACACATTTAAGTATTTGTTGAATAGGTGAATGAATGAATTCTCCTCAATTTTCCTTGTGCTCATTTTTAATCCTTTGGTCCAAATATTTTGATCTGTATGATAGTTAATTTTATGTGTCAGCTTGACTGGGCCAAGGATGCCTGGGTATGTGGTCAAGTATTCTGAGCATTTCAGTGAGGGTGTTTGGGGATGAATTTAATATTTAAATCAATAGACGGGGTAAAGCAGATTGTCCTTCCTAATGTGGTTGGGCCTCATCCAATCAGTTGAAGGCCTGAATAGAACAAAAAGACTGACCTTCTCTAAATAAGAGGAAATTTTTCTTGCCTCACTGCTTTCTAGCTGGGACATTGGTATTTTCTTGTCTTCAGCCTCAAATTGAAGCATCAGCTCTTCCTGGATCTTAAGCATGCCAGTCTTGAACTGAAACTATACTATTGATTATCATGGTTCTTAGGCCTTTGGGCTCAAACTAGAACCTGTAATATTGCCTGTGCTGGGTCTCCAGCCAGCAGACTCACCCTGCAGGTCTCAGGACTCGTCAGCTTCCATAACTGTGGGATCCAATTCTTACAATAAACCTCTTTGTCTATCTATCTATCTATCTATCTATCTATCATCTATCTATATCTATCTATCTAGATATAGATCTCCTATTGGCTCTGTTTCTCTGAAGAACCCTGACTGACAATCTGCCAATAATATTTGGAGTTGGAAATATAGCAAGAAGTGAATCAGATACAAAGATAATAAAACATAAATGTTTACCACCTGCCACTAGCAGCAATTTTCTAAATATTACTAATTTTGAATTTATTTATTTATTTATTTATTTAATTTTGAGAGAGAGGGAGAAAGTGTAAGTGGGGGAGGGGCAGTGAAAGGGAGAGAGAGAATCTTAAGCAGGCTCCATGCTGCCAGTGGCGAACCCAACACGGGGCTTGATCCCATGAACTGAGATCATGATCTGAGCCTAAACCAAGAATCGGGTGCTTAACCGACTAAGCCACCCAGGCACTCCTGAATTTTATTTTTTATTTTCATTCAAAAGTTGCCAAAATCCAGAAGGCCATCGTCAAAAACAGTGAAAATCAAGAGACATCAATAAGCTGCAAATTGAGCACATCAGTCTTTAGGGAAGTGTCCTACATTAATACATATACTGCCCGTGAGTTCATGTGCACATCAGTTGTTTTTAATTCGTATTTCCAAAAGAACATTTCGAACTTATGTTCTCTGAACAGCCTACAAGTTTTAAAAATCTATAATGTAGCTAAAGCCTCTTATAAAGAACCACCTGAGTTCTGCACTTGACAAAAGTAGTTGCTGAATAGAAGAGGGAAAAATTGAGAGATTAAGCAACTCCTATCTTTTTTCTAGGCACATGGTAAGTCTTGTGTATGTTCCATAAATTAATGTCCTGTTGAAATCCCAGTTGCCACCTGGCACATTCCTGATTCCTGTTGCCACTATTGAATTGTCTGGCATGAGAATTCAGATAAGTTCATCATCACACCGACAAAATCTGAGCACCTGCTCTGTGCTAGGTTCTTTGCTAGGTGGGAAGAAAACATGAAGAATAACATATGCCTGCTCTTGAAAGAAGAGTAGGAACATAGAAAGAATGAAGAAAATGAAGAGCGAATTCAATGGTAGATTTTCTGGTCTTTACTCTATTTGCCTTCATTTCTTTCTCACTCACCTTTAAGACAAATCATGGCGTTTGGGAATAGCACAGATCCATGCCAATTATTTTTATACAAATGTGCAGGTGCATAAAGGGATCACTGGCCAAATGGCAGTTTACAGAAAAGAGATTTAGGGTATTTAGATACATGAAAATACAGTTGGAACAATAAAGTGGTCTGGGCTGCTAAAAAAGCTAACAGTGCTTAATGTTGTTCCCATTTGCAGAAATAAAGTGTGCTGATCACAATAGGTAATAATTTCCCAATTGTATACTTTATTATCTATTGCTGAAAGATTTTGGAAATTTTGCCTGGAGTCAAACAATTAAAACACATCTGGGAACTTTCTTCAAACCTTTGGTCCTCTTCTATGAATGACAAATTGGAAAAATGTGTGAAAATGACATGTGTGTCTTATTGTTAAGAACTTTCCAGCAACTAAAACTACAGAACGAAGAAATGGATTGGCCTGGGAGATCTGAGTAAGTACAATAATCTCTATCACTGGATGTGAGCAAGAATACAGTGGAAGGACACCTGTAAAAGATGATTTAGAAGGAATTATTCTATTGTTTGGGAGTTGAATTAGATGACTTTTAGTTCTCTCCTCGAGCTTTGAAGTTCCATGATTTCAGATTTTAGTAAGTTGTAGACTGTTTACCTATCCCATGGGTAGACCCTCCAAAGGCACATTATTAAAATTCTTATAGCATGTCCAATAATATCATTACACATGCACACAAAATCAATTCAGAAATTTTGTCGAATAATTATTAACGCAACAAAGGGTACACTTTGGTACTCGATCATACCTACGGTATGTGGTATTTCACAAGTTTAGCTTTTTCTTTGTAACTCAAATTGTACATGATATAAAGACTAAGAATACCGTTTATAATCTGAATTATTTTAGCCACAGAAAAATAATCCATGGGCTCTCTATCCCTTCCACTGTATCTTCTATTTCTGTCTTTTTTATTCTTTTGTTTCCGTCTTGTTTTGTTTGTTGAAAATATCATCATTACAAGTAAGTGCAATGATAGATTTTGTTAAATGCTTGCTTTTAAGTACTTGGGATCTGAGTACTTGCTCCAATGTACTCCAGGGAATGCTTTCATTTATTTTATCTTCCTGTCCATTCATTGTTTCTAATAAAAGGTTAAGACCAAAATAGTTCTCCTTCAGAAATGTACAAGAGCATATTTCATTTAACTTTAGTTCATAAAAGTTAGTGGAAATAACTACTATGATGTAAACTTTCTGCATATTCTTCTCAATGTTATTTTTCTCCAACAACAACTACTTTTCAAATATTTAAAGTTCTGAATCTGAGATCCCGTGAGACTAGCTCAGTTTTTATCATGGATATTAATAGTATGTTAATAAAATATCTCAGATGTAATATAAATGCCTGTTGGAATCCCATCAAAAGTGGGGCTAGTTCTCTCTTTAATATATAATTCTCTTTTTTTTTTTTTTTTTTTTTTTTTCAACGTTTATTTATTTGTGGGACAGAGAGAGACAGAGCATGAACGGGGGAGGGACAGAGAGAGAGGGAGACACAGAATCGGAAAATGGCTCCAGGCTCTGAGCCATCAGCCCAGAGCCTGACGCGGGGCTCGAACTCACGGACCGTGAGATCGTGACCTGGCTGAAGTCGGACGCTTAACCGACTGCGCCACCCAGGCGCCCCTATAATTCTCTTTTTTTGATTGGGACAGTTGATCTATGACATCTTTCATCCTTCCTGACTAGCTACTTGCTTCTGTGACTCCTTTGGCCTCTCAGTTTCTTTCTTTTTATTTATTTTTAATTTTTAAAATATTTATTTATTTTTGAGAGAGAGAGAGAGAGAGAGAGAGACAAAGCATGAGTCAGCAAGGGGCAGAGAGAGAGGAAGACACAGAATCTGAAGCAGGCTCCAGGCTCTGAGCTATCAGTACAGAGCCCGTCGCAGGGCTTGAACCCACAAAGCATGAGATCATGACCTAAGCCAAAGTCGGATGCTTAACCGCCTGAGCCACCCAGTACTCCCTCAATTCCTTTCTTAATGCAGCTGTTTAGGTCAGTCAGAGGAAGCTACCAGGAAACTCCCTGGATGTCCCTACCAGTTGACATCCTGAGCAACAACCAAAGACAAGACTTTTTCTGGGTCCAACCAGATTGAGACGCCAGTGAACCAAGCAGGGTCCCTTACTATTTCATCTTCTACTCCTCTACCTGAAGGCAATGTTTCTTTTTTTCTTCTTTTTCTGAAGTAATGTCAATTACTGTCAAAGTTCTCAAAGCCCAGCTGCTTAGGTTCTGTGAAGGAAGCATCATTAGAAAAGATATAAGACCATATGTATCACGATGAAAGAATGAAACATTGATTATTTTTTAATGATGAGAAAATAGTCTTATAAAATGTTTCATTGCAATACACCAGCAGGATGAGTGATCTATAGCTCCTGAAAGCTTTGAAAAGCCTTGTTCCTTCAATGATAGACAGTGAGGTTTATCAGCTCAGCTGTTGACAGCTTACCCCATATTCGGTCTTTGCATGAAAAACATAATTAATACTGCCTTGAATAGTCCAAGCTGAGTTGAGAAACCATCTGTCAGAGATGTTGTCAGAAATTCCTGCCTTGGATGGAAGGCTGGATGTTATTAACCCTTATGGTTTCTTTCAACCCTTGATTCTCCTTAATCATGATAAAGATACACTTTTTCCAAATGGGAAAGTTGGTCCATGTGATGTTTTGATTCTAATGGAATTGTTAAAAGATGAAAATAAAATCTTTCTGTAAGTCAAAGATCATTCCCTTACTCTCACCCTCTCTTTCTCTCTAACGATTGTCTAAGAATTGACCATTTCTGCAGAGAAATTTAAAAATTGAGGGAAAAAAGTCTTTGTGTGTATATTATCTTTGTATTAAGAGAAAAAATCTCTAGGGAAGAACTTCTCTATACTCATCCCAGGTTAATTTATAATTTGGGGTGCTAGTGTCTGGAAAGCCACTGCCTATGTGACAGCTTCATGCTTCAATGTTAAAAATCAGAATGGGGCCAATTCTAGTGAATAGAGGTCCACACAAACAGTTGCTGTTTTTGTTGGTTCCTCTGGTACCAAGTCTAAGAATAGGAAAAAAAAAAAACTGGCAACACAACAGAAACCATCTTTTCCTTCAGCATAAACTGAGGCATGTGTTTGATGGAGGAGGGGAAGAGTGTTTCTTCTTACTTTCCTTCAGTAAAAGAGCTTAGTTCCATTAAGCAATGTTGGAAAATATATTGGAGATAGTATATTTAAAATTAATTTAAAAGGTAACGTCTTTTTAATGCCTTTTAATATAAACAAAAATTGATTTTATTAAAATGCTTTCAGATATTACGATACAATGATTTATCACTCCAAGTCTGGAGCATAACTTCCTTTCCAAGTATATTGATTTTTAAATGTATTTGGGAAGTGGGAAAAGAACCAGAACAGTCTACCAAAATTCTTCACTCTCGCACTTAAACAGAACCAGGCCCATTACGTTAATGGAGTCTATTTCAAAACAGTACAGAAAAATTATTTTTTCAAAAGGATAGAATTAACAACTAGAAGTGTTTCTTAAACAACAAAGGACAGGTCATACTTTTCTAAGCTGTGTTTTGCTAAGTTGAAACATGAAATGTCAAACATTGATAATGTTCAAAGTTAAGGACACTGAGTCATTGAAATGTCTGAAATGTTGAAATGGATTATCAATGTTATTGGAGTCTTTACAGAACCTAGAAACTTCTATGTTCATTGTTAACATGAAAAATGTAAAAGGTTCTATTTCTCTCTTTAGATTCAGTGCCTAGATAGAACTGACTTAAAATTTAAAGCACTTTTAGAAGAAAATTTCAGGGCTGTAGAAGTTAAATATGGGGCAAAAACCATACTTGTCCCTTTCCCCCCATGTTTTCTGTTAAGGACTTAATAGATGCTAAGGTGTTTAACTGAACTCAGAATAAATGTCTCTGCAAAAAATTGAATTTTAATTGTTGGGCTGTTTAGCTCTTACAGTGATGCTCATTCAGAACGCTATGTTAAATATGTAGCAGTAATTGTATGTGTTTTTCCTAGCTTGTGGTAGAAGATATTATGTCTTTTGGTGTAATATTCTTATATCAAGATTATCCGACTTCAAATAAAGAACTCATTTCAGAGTGCTGCTTGAATATAAAGACTATCATCTGAGGATTAGAACTAGGCTGATTTTCAGTTATGCATCTTGGTATTCGCTCCATTGTTATTTTCCAGGGAATAAAAGGGCAACATGAAACAGCGGATTTGTTACTGGTGCCTGGCTTTGATGCGTCTTCCCCTGCACCTGTTAGTGGAAGGGAAGAGCGATACAAATTGTAAGGTGAAATCCACAGAAGATCCAAAATCAGCGGGGTCCGTAGAAAGAGGCATGACAGTGTTGCTGTTACAAACAGATGCTGGAGTACCGTGTACTTGGATTCAAGTCTAAATATTCAATAGCTGTATGTATGACTTGGGCAGTTACTTAAACTCTGCAGTTTGGAGTTTCAGGGTCTTCATTTGTAAGAGGAGGTTTGCTAGAGGTTTAAGTACGTGTGTGCGTGTGCGTGTGCGTGTGCGTGTGTGTGTGTGTATACATATATATGTATATAAATCTACACTTAAGATGTACATAATATTTTATATGTATGTATTATTTTATATATGAGTACACATTTACTTAAGATTATATATATCTTACTTAAAACTATATATATTTACTTCAGATTATATATATCTACTTAAGATGTATATATGATATATATTCATTTAAGATATATACATGGATATATACATATATTTACTTCAGATTTTATATATATAATAGAGCAACAACATCTTGGCAGGTGGTGTTACTTAAATATTATTATATTGACCTGTCACTTCTATAGCTGAACTGCTAATAAGTTAACACAATTGATTGATGTGATGGTTCTTTCCCTGTTTTTTCTTTGAAGTTTCAGTTACAGCAAAATGTCAATTAAGAAATTGAGTAAACATGTAATGAGATGCCCTACAGCAAGGTGCTGAGTTAATAGTCAGAATAATCACTTCCTGAATACATATGAATGAAGTCTTTGTAGAACTAGCCGAGGGGCTGTTAATGGGCTTTTGTTTTAGAGATGATGGATTGATATTCCAGGGATAGGCCTGATGGGAACCCTCCTAGCCACTGCCTCTCATTGCCTAGTACTAAAACAGTAGCCTTGCAAAGAAGTATAGCCTCAAATTTATCAAAGCACTAAGCTTGAGATTCATAAGGACAAAGATTTTGTCTGTGTTGGGTTATTGCTGTATCTGCAGAATATACACAAATGCTTTGCAAATAGTGGGTGCACAATAACTATTTCTTGAATGAACTGAATGAATGGAAACCTTGACCTTTTCTTTAAAAGAGGATTAACATGGGGTGCCTGGGTGGCTCAGCCGGCTACGCATCCAACTTCAGCTTGGGTCATGACCTAGAGGTTCATGAGTTTGAGCCCCATGTCAGGCTCTGTGCTGACAGCGTGGAGCCTGGAACCTACTTCAGATTCTGTCTCCATCTCTCTGCCGCTCCCCTGCCGATGCTCTGTCTCTTTCTTTCTCAAATATAAAATAAAACACAAAACAATTTTTAAAATAGGATTAACAGGCTTTCTTTCTCACCTCTTGACAGATTTCTTACCCCAAGAATGCTGGTAAGCAGGAAAGCAGGGATGAGGAGCAGTAGAGTGCAGGAGAGGATATGAGTGCAAACCTGTACATTTAACAAGTATTCTAGAAGCCAAGGATGTGGTTAAACATTCACAGGAATGTGTGGTGTGGAGTGGTGCCACACTTCACTCAGATTCCGGTGTGTATGTCACATTTGTATTACAAATATTTTGCTCAGTTTCTGACTAACTTTAGTGTCCATACTTAACACTTTGTCCACGCCAAGGCTTTCAGAAATCCTTTATGGCCAAGTGTCATAAGCTGACGCTTTTACTTTCTGCAAACACTTAGCTTCCTTTCAATAGCTGCTCTTCAACTTTGACCAGCTAAAATATTCAGTGTGACACGATCCATTTCACAGGTAGGGCTGATTATCTTGCATTACTTATAAGTTACCTTGCAACCTCAGAGAATGGATTAAAAAATAACATTCTCAAAATTATTCCTGAAAACCATCTAAATACATATTCGTTTTTACTACCATAGCAAACATTTTCTGAAAACAGAAATAAGCCCCTTTCATAGTACAGATGAGCTAATAGTTTGAAGAAGAAACTATTCATTTGTACACACTGTAAGTTTTTCTAATTACCTTTGTAATAAAAACTGAGAAGGTATTAGTTATCCTTCGCTGAGCCACGCCCAATTCTACTTGTCTTTTCTCACTATAATAAAAACAACAAACAATCTTAAAGTACATTATTAATCGATTAGACATGATTTCTTAAAATGGTTTTTACCATCTCATTTAACTTTGGAGCTTCCAGACATTAATAACGAGTCACCATAAAGCTATCACGGATTTATAATGCACATTACCACATCAAGGTTTGGCCCCAAACCTCTGTGGGCCCAGAAGCAAAAAGAAAGATGTTTACAAGTGAGCCGTAGCAGAAGTACACTGAAAACACGTATCTGTGGTCACGGTAAACAATTAGGCCAAAGGCGAGTATAATGAACATTTAGGTTCATTTTATTCCAAGGAATCGTTTCTATTCTTGAAGCTCCATGTAACAAAAGTCCTTAGGGTTAGAACACTATTGAGTGGTATAACTTTGCTTGGACTTTGGGCATACAAGGTAAACATTTTACAACAAAAATTTACAGCCATAGATAACATAAAATCTAATCAATGTTAACACACTTGGCATTTAAGGCTAATCCACATTGGAAAACAATCATTTCCAGGATGGAGATCAAATATCTTAACACAGTGTCACCTGTCTGAGTTTAAAACTGTATCCATAGGATGTGTTTTCACATTTGTCAGTTTCTTTTTCACTTGTGTAGTAGAGGGAGGCACTTTAAGAGCTATTAACTATAGTTTTAGAAGTACAAGATACTGAGTTTCAGCAGTGATTGGTAAGTATGGCAAGGAATTAAAATGAAATTGGATTAAAAAGAAAGTAAACAAACCATTAAATCAGAAAATTTCGCCAAATCTTGTAAAGATCACTGATTTCTGATCTGAATAACCTCCTCACTTAAAAAAAAAAAAAAAATTAGTAGTTATCACCCACCTACGCCCCCAAAAGTGAACATACTACAGGTTCTGAAGTTAAGGTATGATGGTTTTACTGCTTGGGCTTGTAAGGGGTTTTCAATATTGACAAGTACTTTATGTCTTGAGCAGTATTTTGAAACATTGTATTATTATGCATAGGTTCCAAAGTGTCATAAAAACTAAAGGGTCCAATAAAACCTATTGTAAGAATTTAGTAAAACGTATAAAAATTAAAAGGCTAAAAAAAACCCACTCCGTTTTAAACGTGTAAAAGGAAATCGAATTGCTTCGTGGGAATCCAGTGACTTTTGTTTTGTTTTGTCTTATTTGGTCGGTAGGTACTGCACCCGCCACAACACGTTGGAGAGTAGGTCCTGGTACACACTAAGAAATATCCAACCAGGTAAATACATCAGGGTGATGAGGCCCATGAAATTGAGCGGGTAGTGAGAATAGTCCCAGGAACAAGCACCGCACATGCGGAGTCCCAGACCCCAGGACAACTCCCACACATAGACGAAGACCACGTAGATGGGCACCCGCTTCCAAGCGCTCCAGCCACGACTGCAGTGCAGGTGGAAGTAGAGCTTTTCCACCACAAAACTGCAGCTGCCATAAATAAAGAAGGACCAGAGCGACGTGTGGCCGCTGGTGGCCCCGTCTCCCTGCCCCAGTAAGTTAAAGAAGAAAGTGAAGAAGATCTCATCCAAAAAGCCGTGCATTCCGAAGAAAAGAAAGCGGAACAGGTCCGGCAGCCCCTGACCGGAGGCTCCTCCGACGCCCCGAGTGTCTCGGGGTAGTCGCCTCCGGCCACCTGCAACCACAGGGGCCCGGGCGCCCAGAGGGGCGGGGGGCGCGCCGGGCCGATGCTGCGGCTGCTGCCGCTCCTCTGGCTGCCGCCGGTACCGCAAGCGCAGGAAGCGCTTCAGGAACACATGGCAGTGGTAGAGAGCCAGCACATACTGCAGCGCTAGGTCCAGTGTCCCCGGCGCCGCCGCACCCCGCGGTCCGCTGCGCAGGCCGAGCAGCAGCGCCTGGCCCGCCAGGGTCTGCAGCGCCACGTGGGCCGAGGGGTAGAGGAGAAAATTGAAGAGGAAGGCGCTGGGGCAGCGCCGCTGCTGCAGGTAGACCTTCTCCAGGGCGAAGTGGGTGAGCGAGTGCAGCAGGCAGCGGTAGGGCGAGGAGAAGCCCAGCATCCGGAGGTCCGGGCTGCTAGCGAAGCGCCGAGCCGCGGACACGAGCACGTCCAGGGTGATCCCGTGCATCCCGTAGAAGTAGAGGCGCATCCAGGCGGGCAGCGCAGCGCCGTCCGCCGGCGCTTCAGCAGTGGACAGCGGCCCCGGGTTGCTGGCGGCAGCCTCGCCTCCCCGCCCGCCGGGGGCCCCCGGACGCCGCGCGGCGCCGCTTCTGTGCGCCCGACCCTCGCCGCCCGCATCGCTGCCCGCCATGGGCTCGGAGGGTGCCCGGGCGCCCGAGCCCGCGCCGTCGCCGCCGCCGCCGCTGCAGGGTGCGCGGAGCTGCGGGGCGGAGGAGCCGAGCCCCGCGCCGCCTCCCGGCCCCTGCCGGCCCCCGGGGGGCGCGCAGGGTGCTCCGTCCCTGCCGCGGCCCGGTGGCAGCCTCAGCTGGTGCGCCCCGGAGACGCGCGGGCCGCCCGGCTCGCGCAGTACCCCCGCCGCGGCCCCACCGCGCTCTGCCCTCCGGTCCCGGGTGAGGTGCAGCCGGCCGGCGCCCGCGCTCACTTTGCGCGGCCTAACGCGCGCCGCGGCCCGGCGAGGGGCGGTGGCGCTGGGGCTGCAAGGAGAAATGCGGAGGCTGCTACTACAAACCCCGTCTCCTCCGCGGCTCAGCCCCGCCGCCTCTGCTGCAGCCTCTTGAAGCGTGAAGCGAGCAGTGACACCCCTTCCACGGGCCCTCCCCATACCCCTCTCCGCCTGTCTCAACCCTCTCCCGCCTCGCAGTGCCCCCTCCCCGCTCCACCCTCCGAGCAGATCCCGCGGGGTCCGCAGGAGGAGAAGGCCGGGCCCTGCTTCTCCGCCCCCTTCCCCCGCGCTCTGCACCCAGGTCCCCAGTGGTGCAGGAGGCGTTTGCTCGCGCGGAGGCAGGAGCGGAGAAACACCTAACAGGTGTGACCGCGAGCTGATGGGCACTCCCTGTATCGCGGAAACCGGGGCCAGGGCCTGGCTGGCAGAGGCCAATGGCCTAGTGCCACAAACCAGAGGCCGGGCCTGAGACCAAACTGTGGTGCTGTATATTTAATGTTCTAATTCAAAGCCAGCTGTGACCCAGCCACAAAGAATAAACACGAGTGGGTGGAAACTGTCATGCCAGGGACAGGCTCAACAAACCCGAGGGACAAGTCTCAGGTAGCAGGCTCAACAAACCAGCCGCAAAACCAGAGATAAGGTTAGTTGCCCAAGTGACTGAGCAAGTACCATGAGGAGAAATAATAATGTTGTTAAAAAGCAGAGTTCAAATCTAAACATCTTCATGAGCACTTACTATATACAAGATGCTAAACACACTGGGAAAATAGAAGGTTGTGAGATGTACTCTCCAAGAAGTGTATAATCTAGTTGATATGACAATAATCTATCATACATGTCACAGGGCTCCTGGATGGCTCAGTTGGTTAAGCGGCTGACTCTTGATTTCACCTCAGGTCATGATCTCACGGTTTGTGAGATCGAGCCCCTCATTGGGCTCTGCACTGACATCCGGGAGCCTGCTTGGGATTCTCTCTCTTTCTCTCTCTGTCTGCTCCTCCCTCGCTTGTGCTCTCTCTCTCTCTCTCTCAAAATAAATAGACTAAAAAATATATTATTAACAAATCTATCATATCTGTGTAAAGCCTACTTATGATTATTATTAATAATAACTACTTATGATCGGCTAGTTGTACCTAGTTTCCCCTTATCTGCAGTTTTGCTTTCCAGGGTCTAGAAGCAGAAGATGTCCCTTCTGACATATCACCAGAAGGTCAGTAGTAGCCTAACATTATGTCATTCTCCTCACTCCCTCCCATCACACAGGCATTTTATCATCTCACATCATCAGGAGAAGAGGGAGTATGGTACAATAAGATATTTTGAGGGAGAGAAACCACATTCACATAGCTTTTATTATAGTATAATGTTATAGTTGTTCAATTATATTATTGTTGCTAATCTCCTACTGTGCTTAATTTATAAATTAAACTTTATCATAGGTAAGTATGTACAGGAAAAAACATAGTATATATAGTATATATACTCAATACTATGGAGTATATATTCAGGCATCCACTGGGGGTCTTGGAATGTATCCCCTATGGCTAAGGAGGGGGGGCTATTATACATACCAATAAATACATTTCTTTGAGTTGTTATTTTACTATAAAAACTCAATCCTGGGCCTAGCTTATCAGATACTAAAAACAAATGCATAATTGCTACTCCAGCAAGGGATGATAGCATAAATATAGCCATTCAAACATGCATACACTGATTTACTATACTAGAATTGTTTTCTAATAGTCAATTAAACTTCAAGGGCTCAGGTCATCTATTTATTCTAATTTTTATGTTTTAAAAAACTATTTTTGAGAAAGAGAGAGAGTGAGCTGGGAGGGGCAGAGAGAGAGAGAGAGAGAGAGAGAGACAAGAGAATTGCAAGCAGGCTCTGCACTGTCAGCACAGAACCCAATAAAGGGCTCGAACTCATGAACTGTGAGATGGTGACCTGAGCGAAAACCAAGTTGGTCACTTAATGGCTGAGCCACCCAAGCACCCCATATTTCTTCTAATTTTTTGATGCAAGGGAAACCTTCAAAGATCTAATTCTATATTTCAGTCTCATTCATCCCAGGGAATGTAGGAAAATCTTTTGGATTAAACAAAAAATTAGATCTTCAGTTTCTGTATTTTTAACCTAAGCACTTAACAAAATTTCTGTTTTGTGTACCATACATATCTTATAATTATTCTATGTTTTTTTTAAATATGTTTGTCATGGCCTCTCCTTCATTACAACACTTCAAAAGATATGAAACACTAACTTTTAAAAAAAAGTAGAAAAAAAGGATAAAAGGAAAAGTTTTTTAAAAAGGCATGAGACAAAGGACTAGAAGAAAGCTCATTGTATAAATTGCCATTAATTCTTTTCACTTATTGCCTCGTTTTGAAAAATGAGTATATTTTACCATTCTGAAAAGTTAGCCCACCAATGATACCAATCTTTGTTTCTGCTTTATCATCACATTGTTCTTTTGTTTTAAATGCTTCATTGCTGGGTTTCCAAAAGGAAAACTGTAGTACGGCTTTAATGATCCGCGATAATTTTATAATTTACAATCCTCACATCAAAATGATCATAAAACGCTAAAGGCATTTCTGTGTTGGTCTTTGCTACTGCAAACATTAGATACATCTGTAAACCCAGAAACTTATTGGGAATTGGTGGGCATGAGGATGAGGGGAGTTTAAAAGTACGGAACAGGAATCTACAATAAAATAACATCGGTTTGAGATTCCTTAGGTTAGAAAGCAGCCATTCAAAGAATGCTTTGAAACACTGTTCTTCATGGAAAACGGTCTTCTTTGACCTCAGGGACTATGAAGCTGTCTGAGTAACCATGTCTGTAGAGATATAACAATTCATGTGGAGCCAACGCTAACCTTACTGGGCTGGCGAGGTTGGCTCCAAATAGGTGCAGACCCAGGAGCCCAGTAGTTCCTGTGACCAGGGGGAGATATGCGAATAAGGAGAAGGGCCCTTTGGAGGATTATGATAATCTTCAGTGAATTGTTGCCTAGTGGCCACAGGGTCCTGATTGTAGTCTTTTAGATACATGGAATGCCTGAGACATTTCACTGCATACCAGAAGAACTAAAGGAAAGTGCATGGAGAGCACAGCATTTAGAAGAAAGCTTAAGGGAAGTCCAATAGGGTAAGGTATGAGCGTAATGACAGAGGAAACAGTAAAAGGCAGCAGCCACATTAACAGTAGATATAAAAACCTTTCTTTCTATGGAGCAAATTATACACACACACACATACACACACACACACGCATGCACACACCCCTCTTATATACTATAATCATCAGACTAAGAAGGAGGACATCCATCCAAGAAGGTTTGCAATTGCTGAATGCTGGCTCCCTACAAATACCACCAAAATAACCTGTTGCTAAGGCAAAACTGAGTTTGTTGCTTACCATGGTAAGGGAGCTTTCTTCCTTGACAAAGATTTAAGAGCATCTTGGAGCAGGAAGGATAATGTTGGACTATTTATGAAATTTTTGGATTTGGATTAAGATGAGTCTTTCAATACAAGGGCTTGATTAGAATTGGGTAATGATTATGATATAATGGTTTGGGACTGGGGGACATAGCAAGATGGGTGTTTTGAGGTGAGAGTTTCAAAAAGTGTTGAGAATAAATAATAAACTTCTATCTCTCTGGTCTAGAGCTTCCTAGAATAATAAAGTTGTGTTGATGAAGACAGTGGAAGTCATGTTCATGAAGGCAATCAAACAATAATGGCATGACCATATAGATAATAAGCTTTGAGGGATATATGATTTTGGGTTTGCACAGTCTAATGGTAAGGACCAGTTGGCATTTGAGGAGAATAATTTGAGTAAGGACAAGTAAAAGTAATGAAGAAGCAGACTGACGTTGAGTTTAGCTAAAATGATGCTCATCCCCAGTGGAGGGCAGAGGAAGGGAAAGAGGTTGATTGACAGTTCGATAAAAACACAGCTGTGTAAACTCTTTGTATGCATATGGCTATAGTTTCATATATTCTTTTTAAACTCCTTTTGTTATATACTACAGTTTTAAATTAAAGAATTCTTTTTAAAAATTTTTTTAATGTTTATTTATTTTTGAGAGAGACAGAGGCAGAATGTGAGTGGGTTAGGGGAAGAGAGAGAGGGAGACACAGAATCCGAAGCAGGCTCCATGTTCCGAGCTATCAGCACAGAGCCCGATGCAGGGCTCGAACTCACGAGCTGTGAGATCATGACCTGAGCCGAAGTTGGATGCTCAACTGACTGAGCCACCCAGGTGCCCCAAATTAAAGAATTCTTTAAAAAAATGTTTGCTCATTCATTCATTCATTCATTCATTTAGAGAGCATGAGGGAGCTGGGGAGGGGCAGAGAGAGAAGGGGAGAGAGAGAATCTCAAGCAGCCTCCACGCTCAGCATGGAGCCCGACATGGAGCTCAATCCTAGGACTGTGAGATCATGACCTGAGCCAAAATCAAGAGTCAGATGCTTAACTTACTGAGCCACCCAGGCATCCCTGGCAAATTCTTTTTTTATGTTCCTTAAACATCTGGGAGAGCAAATGAGCCATCAGGAGGCAACTAACAGATTATCAGTGCTCGTTGACAAGGACAGAAAGGTCAAATAGGAGCATGTAAATTTTTGACCATGCCACTGCTGAGGATCATCTGGGAAATCTTTCCTGTTGTTCCCATTGAATGTCTTTATGAGACTCGTTCTTTTTAACTGTACTCTTTTTACTCCTCTTTCTGATAATCGGATTAATAGGGGGTCATATTGATATCAGGAAAGTTTTCTTTTACAACTCCTCCTGGCAGCCCTTTATGTATTTTTATATTGTCAATTTAAATTTCAGGCCTTTTTTCTGTCCCAGAAATTTCTTAGAGCTCCTAGTTTTCACCAGGAAACTGCCTCAGCTGAGGATTATTTCTGAGATTTTCCTGAGTGGGGCTCTTAAGGAACAGACTTTGAATAGATTCTTTTAATTCATAAAGCTTATAGAAAAACCCAACCAGTAACAAGTTGTTTTGGGAAAGCTTGCTTAAAAAATAAAATTTCACTTTGAGCAATATTCAAATCAGAAATACTCCCTTTGTGTAATCTTTGCCTGCTTGCCAGTGCCTCCCTTTGAATGCCCAAGGAGACTATTTTCCCCTCCCCACTTAATTCCATTGTGTTTTCAAAGGAAGCAGCTTATTTTGAATAATACTACTTGAGTCCATTGGTTAGGGTTTGTTGGTAAGAGAGATCATCACTGTTAATGGGTACTACTTAACGGGTACCTACATGTTAGCTGTGTACTTCACATATATTATCAGTATTTCATATAACTGTTCTCTAATTTTTAACAGATATTTTCTGAGGCTCAGAAAAATTACTTGCTCAAGGTCTCAGCTAATAAATCAAAAGCAAAGCTATGCAGTCATTTCCACTTGACATCAAAGCTCATTTGCGATACACTGTGTTATCTCTTATGTTCTCACATTAAAGTCATCTTGAATGAGTTGAAGTAGCAGATTTAATAAAAAAAAGATCAATTCTCTTTATAGTTCTAGTGGGCATTAATTTAAGAATCCCTAACCCTTCCCCAGCCACTCCATCCATTTGGTTATCATGCATTTAATTTTAATCATTAGTCTAGATGATCATTTCATATCTTTTTGTTATTGTTGTTCAGTACATTTACTTGTTTATTTCCCCTGCCTTTCTTCTGGGTTTCCTTACAAAATAGTAAAGGGCTATTTATTTGTACAAATGTGGCTAGATGGTCTAATGTGGAATAGAAGACAGAGGTCAGGAGAGCCTGGGTGGTTCAGTTGGTTAAGCGCCCGATTCTTGATTTTGGCTCAGGTCATGATCACGTGGTTCATCAGATCGAGCCCCACATCAGGCTCTGTGCTGGCAGTGTGGAGCCTGCTTGAGGGTCTCTCTCTCTCTCTCTCTCTCTCTCTCTCTGCCCCTCCCCTGCTCTTGCTCTCTCTCTCTCTCTCTCTCAAAATAAATAAATAAACATAAAAAAAAGATAGAAGTCAAATAACAGGAAAATAAATATGGAACGCAAATGTATTCCTGTGGGCTGTTAGTACATATTTCTAGATATTGAAGTTCAGCAAAATGACTCCTCTCTCCTGATCAGGGCTCAGGAGAGAGGAGTCATTTTCACTTAAATTCCAGAAGACAGATGAATGAGGCCCGAGTCAGTGCCATGGCCCAATAGCCTAGATTTCTTAGACCTTCGGGGGAGGGTGCAGTTCCTAGAACTCAGTGTACTGATTGCCTTTCTTAGCAAGGATGCTGGTTCTGTTTCCCGTCACCTGGCGACTAGTTAGTGGTTTTCTTGGTTAACTGTAGTTATTCTGCCTGACCTGTGTTTCTTCTGTGAGTGGTCATGTTGGTGACATATTGCTTTCTTCTGTGGTTGTCACTGCCACAACTCTTGCTTTAGAGAATATACATTTATTATATTTATATCCTATATAAATTTTGTTTATAATAACCAAATATAAACATATACTTAATTATATTTTTCTTCATTCAGCAAACGGTTATGGAGCACTTAGTGTGCAATACCTTATGTGCTATGCCTTGGACATAAAAAAAATGAAAATAGAAAAGTCTCCCCGCCTTGAAGTTTCAAGTATAGCTTACCACAAAAGATATACTTGTCTACTGAATAAATTAGAAATAAATAAAAGTAGAAAGTAAAACAAATACACATCCCCCATGATACCATAACCCATAGATAACCACTGTTAATATTTTGGTATGTAGCTTTTCAACAATATGATAGTATCACCACAAGGAGATTATATTATGCATTCCTTTTGTAATTTGGAATTTGCCCTTGTCACCTATTGGTGATTAGGGAGCATCTTTCTGTTTGATAATCTGCTACATCATAGGTTATGATGACAACCGATTCCTTGGTATGGACGACCCATAATTTGTTTAGCTAATCCCCATTTTTTTGCTAGTTAAGTTGTTTCCAAAAAAATGTGCTGATATGAGCTTCTATGTGACAAGCATTCCCTTAATTATCTTTTTCATATAGCCATATTTATTTACCTAGACTACATACCTTAAAGTTCAAATGGAGAATCAAAATGATACACATTTTCAGACTTTGGCTATTACTAAATAGCCCATCAGAAGCCTTGCTGGAAACTCTGAATACTTTTGTAGAATAAACATTTCCTTCTGATGGGACTAGGAAGTCATGGCTGGTGGGAGGTTGGCCTTATGGTAGAATCTTGGTGTTGAGAATGTATGTTTGGGGTGTGGCATGTGAGGGGTTGTACTGATTGGACAGTGATAAAAATACCTCTGAAAAAATCTAATATGATTAAAGAAAACAAATGTATTATTTTGAACGATATACTGTTACTTCTGTCTCTCCATGTGCAAAATTCCATCGCTCATCTCTCCCTCTGAAACAGATACTCCCCTCCCTCGTGTCCTCCATCCCTTGATATCATTGTATGTATACATACACACACTTTTGTGCCACTTATGCCATAACCAAAGGATGATCGTTATGCTCAAGCATTTCACCATCTAGTAAGGGAGGTAGATAAATAAATACAGACCACAAAACTGAATAATACAAATTATGACAGAAGAAAAGCCTGAATGTATTTGCACACACAGGAGGGAAACCTGACTCTAATTAGGAAAAGTTTGTCTTTTAGGATCTTCCTGTTCTTCCAATATACTACCCTTGACTCCTTAATATCTCTCAGCCCCCATACTCAGCAGTTATTGTATACTGCCTGTTCATATTCTCCAGTATCTCTTTTAAAATATTTTTATAGTTTATTATCTCCTTTGCATTTCCAGTGCTATCACCCTTGTTCAGACCACTATCACCTCAGCCGGGACTATTCCAATAACATGTTAACGGATGTACCCAGCATAAGTTTCTCTATCCTCTTCCAATCTATCTTGGATAGATTGCTATCAGTGTAACCATCCTAAACCACGACTTTGAAGATTTCATTACCCTAATCAAAAACCTTCAAAAGATTTCCTTGACTTACAGCAGAACACCCAAGTTCCTTTTCCTGACCATCAAGATCAAATAGTGATTTACTTTCCCACCCTCATTTCTTGTACTCATCTTCAGTAACCTTCATCAGACCCCCTCCTACTTCAGTAAACCCTATCCATTTTCCAAGGCCTGCTCATATTAATATCCTTTATCAAGCTGGGCTGGACTTCACCTGCTTGACGTATTCTGGCTGTTGATGTATCACCTTGAACAATTTCATCATGTACTGCTTTTGTTGTTACCCTGAATTTTCAAAACGTCTCATGTCTATGTTTTGTCATATTGAAAACTCATTTGAATTACAAATACTGTCAGCATCTCTGTAGCTCCTAGCACAGAAACTTACACAGAGAAGAGATCATTCAACTTCTGTGGATTCTGATATTGATTTAAATGAGCTACTGTGTGGACATTCTTGACCTTTATTGATTAGATCATATAAACAAAATCTAGTAATATTAATATGAACTAGGTCATGTGTATTTCACTGATCCCTCCGTATTTTAATTTAATGACCAGAGCTAAGAATATCTGACTGAGTTCCCGCAAGCTCTTGTTCCATCTCTTCATCCTTTCCCCTTGCTAAGGAATGCTAGGGAGGGGAACACTCCTTTCTTTCTTACTACCAGGCTGCATAAATCCTTCTGTCATGCAACCCTCTTTCCTGGGTATCTTTTTGTAGAAAATTATGGTGAAGGAGGGCAGAAAGGAAGAAGGAAGGTAAAAACATATGGAAACTTAAGGAGCAAGAGTGACTGTGTAGAACGTGTTACTTTCTACACAGTGTTTTACTTTCTACAAATGGCCCTCCCACCATTTCTTACTCTCACATAAATGGCAGACATAATTATTGCAGCATGTTTTTCTAGTAAGTCCAGAGTTTTGCCTTTGAATCCCATTCCACAGAATGATACAGGAAGACATCATCAATCAACAGGAGCTGGCAAGAAAAATGAATTGTACTTGGGCATTCCCATTCTAGAATGTACATGGGGCATTCAGGTCTGTTTAGATACATTAGATATATGGTAGTTTGCATTTATATATATACACTCTCATGATTGGGGTAATTATTTATTCTATTAAAGTTCTCTCCCTGGTAAGCAAACCTCACAGTAGAATTTTTGGAGATCACAAGGTTTCATAGACATTAAATGTGTTATTGTCTGAGTTACACACAACTATTTTTTAATATGTTATGGCACGAGGTGAGTTCTTTTTTGTGTTTAAGGTTAAAAAAATCATTGTTAAGAGCCAGAATAAACAATTAGCAAATAAATGGGTTAGCATTTGTGTGACATTCTTAAATTTTCAATCTTCGGCACTGAGTTTCAACAAATGTATTAGAATATCAGGTATTTATATTATAGCAGGGATCTAGGCTCAGTCAATGCAGTTATATATAGACAGATATTTTTTTCATTTGCATCGTACTTTATAATCTACAAAGTGCTTCCATACTTGTTTTTCTCATCAGTTCCTTGAAATAATGTGTGATAGGCAAGAAGTACTACTATTTACTGCTAGGGAAATTCCAAAATATGTACATTATATTTCAAGGGTTAAAATAATTCTTGGGGAGGCTGGGGTAGATGATTTTTGAATTTAGCCTTTATTTAATTTAAAAAACAAAAAACATTGTGTGTCACCTATACTTTGATTAAAAATCCAGTATTTTCATATCTACAACATTTATAAGGTACAAAAGGCTATGCTGAGAAAATTTCCCTCGGATATCTGTCTCCTACCCACCCATTTTCCTTTGGAGCAATATTATTAGCTTATTGGTTGTCTATCCAGAGATATTCTATGCATATACTAATGAATAGAAGCCTCCTGTACCATTTCTTATGCAGATGCAAATATACAGTACGCTTTATTCTGCACCTTATCTTTTTTTATCTATTAACTTTGCATAGAAATCATTCCCAATCTATACATAAAGAATTCATCTCCAAGTTTTATTTTACACAGCTAAGTAGTATTGCCTTGTTTGAGTGAATCACTATTTATCTCACCAGGCCTTTTACCAATGGGCATTTAAATATTTAAAATCTTGTCATGGTAAGAATGCTATAATATATGGCACTAAGTGGGCACATAGCACATTAATTCATGCTACATGTCCTTGTGAGAAGAAGACTTTCAGAACTATTTTTCAAATGCTTCCCATTTCTTTTCCAATAAACACAAATTTTACTTCTTAAAAAAATGCTACAATATATACAAACATAAAGATGGCCAACACACACACGAAAAGATGCTCAACATCACTAATCGCCAGCGAAATGCAAGTCATAACCATATGAGATATCACCTTACACCTGTCAGAATGGCTAACATCAAAAAGACAAGAAATAACAAGTAGTGACGAGGATGTGGATAAAAAGGAACACTTGTACACTGTTGGTGGGAAGGTAAACTGGTACAGCCACTCTGGAAAACAGGATGGAGTTTCCTCAAAAAATTAAAAGAGAAATACCATATGATTCAATAATTCCACTATTAGGTATTCTCCAAAGAAAATGGAGACACTAAGTTGAAAAGATATTATGCTAAGTGAAATAAGTCAGTCAGAGAAAGACAGATATCATATTCCACTCATATGTCGAATTTGAGAAACTTAACAGAAGAGCATGGGGGAAGGGAAGGGGAAAAATAGTTTCAAACGGAGAGGGGGGCAAACCATAAGAGACTCCTAAATACAGAGAACAAACAGAGGGTTGATGGGGGGGGGCGGCAGAGAAGAGGGGAAAGTGGGTGATGTGCATTGAGGAGGGCACTTTCTGGGATGAGCACTGGGTGTTGTATGTAAGTGATGGATCACAGGAATCTACTCCCAAAGCCAAGAGCACACTGTATACACTGCATGTTAGCCAACCTGACAATAAATTATATTAAAAAAAAGGATATATGCATCCCTGTGTTTACTGCAGCATTATTTACAATAGACATATCATGGAAGCAACCTAAGTGTCCATGGATAGATGAATGGATAAGGAAGACGTCACACACACACACACACACACACACACACACACACTGGATGCAGCCATAAAAAGGATGAGATTGCGCCATCTGAGACAAGATGGATGGACCTGGAGGGTATTACACTGAGTGAAATAAGTCAGACTGAGAAAGACAAATACTATATGATTTCATTCATATGTGGAATCTAATAAAAAGCAACAACAAAAGAGTAAACAAGCAAAAAACAGAATTAATCCTATAAATACAGAGAACAGACTGATGTTTTCAGAGAGAAGGAGGTCGGGGGATGAGCAAAATGGGGTAAGAAGAGTGGGAGACACAGGCTTCCAATTACGGATGAATAAGCCATGGGAATAAAAGGCACACGTAAGGAATACAGTCAAGGGTATTGTAGTAGCATCATATGGTGACAGATGGTAGCTATGCTCGTGAACATAGCATAATGTATAAACTTTTTGAATCAGTATGTTGTACACCTGAAACAAATGTCACATTGTGTGTCAGTTATACTCACATAAAAAGAATTCTGCATTATAAAAGCCTTGAAACACAAGATCATTCACAATGTGGGAGTATATGACTTAAGGATAGAGAAGTGAAGCTACTGGTCAAAGGGTATATACGTTGGTAATTTTGAAAGATATTGCCAAATTGTTAGCCTAGGATATTGGGTCAATTGTCATTCCCACGAACAATTGTGTAAGGGCCTATTTCCACACAATCTTGTCGGTAATATTTTATTACATTTTTTGATACTTGCCAACTTGAGAAATGTAAAGTATTTCAATGGTAGTTTTAATTTTTAATGATAATATTTTGAGTACAGTGAGGCATTATGTCAAATATAGAAGAACTATTTCTCTTTCTTCTTCTGTAAACTATCTTCTCATATACCTTTCCATTGGGATGACTGGTATTTTTTTTTTTTTTCTGAGAGAGGGAGGGCGTGTGTGAGTGGGGGAGAAGGGCAGAGGGAGAGAGAATCTTAAGCAGTCTCCATGCTCAGTGCGGAGCCCAATGCAGGGCTCCACTCCGGGTGGGGTCCATGACCCTGGGATCATGACCTGAGCCAAAATCAGGAGTGGGACGCTCAACTAATGGAGCCTTCCAGGCACCACAAGGCAATAGGCCTTTTTTAATTTACTGACAGCAGTTTTTATGTATTAGGGAAATTCATTCTTTGTGTGATGCACAAGACTTTTGGATCTAAACTTCATGTTCCTACCATTATATTAAACAAATAAACAAAAAATCATTTTTAATGAGTGTCTCCGGAACTTGCAAATCTTTCACATAATTTATCTATTTGCGTGTAATGATATTCCCTTTGTATTTTTCCTGTAAGATTATTTCCTGTAAGATTATCTCTGCAATTAATTTACAGTGTTGATGAATTTCAACTTCCTTCAATTTTCCTTATTTCTGAAACATCTTTAGAGTACCTTCCAAAATCCTAATCTTACCTCTGAGTATTCGTTCTTAGCAGAAGGCATTTCCTTTTTCTGATTTTTTTTTACCCCAATATCTGGAAATAAATTAACTTATAAACTTCTAAATTTAGAATTTCACAGTAGCATAGATATTTCTTTTGAATCTGTTTGGGCACCTGAGTTTTCTGGGGGTGTGTGATAGCAAGTTGCACTCCCTGAGCTAACGCCTCTTCATATGTAATCCATGGCAATTGTGACATGTTGAATTTACCTCTGGAACATGGTGTTCTGGTTCCTCCCCCTTACTCAGTCTGTCCCAGAAAGAAACTATTGCACTGCTTTTTCCCATGCCCTCCTGTCCACGGATGAATTTTAGGGGATTATGGTTAGCCAAATACAAATTCTGAAAACATAAAGAACAGATTGTCATTGACAAACTCTTTGTTTTCAAGTTATTTATGTGGCTTTTCAGCAATAACACAAAGCTCTCTTTGTCTCTGAAAAACAGAAAGAACTTCTTAACTCACCAAGTATTTAAATCTACTCAATATGATGGGTGGGCTAATGCGTGAATCTTGGCCTGGTACAAAGCAAGTGCTGTGAAAAACTCATTCTCAAGCCATATACGCTGCTCAGTTTGCCACCATGAATGGTACTTAGGTAGAAGATTGAGAGGAATTAAAGAATGTTTAAAGATTTACAATGGGAATAATTCAAGTAGTTGGGAAATTAAATCTATAATGAAAGGCAAAAGGACTCACGGTTATTTAGCCTGCAAAAGAGAAGTTTCCAGAAAACTTCAATAATGTGTTTTTCTAGGTCATACTATAAACATAGAAAGAATGGTACTTACGTGGTTTTTATTTGGGGATAAGAGAAAATAGGCACATGAGTGAGGAGAAAGAATATCGGTAAGAAACAAGATAACACTTTGATTGAATATGCTCCTCATTTGAAAAATAAGGATGTGCTCATTTCTCTACACATATTATAGTTTAATAAAAAGTTAAAAAAAAAAAAGGAATGACTGATTTTTGTCTGTGTGTGATGCCTTTGGAATGGTCAGAGAGCTAGACAGTTTGTTTAAGCTTAGTGATAATGAGTATGACCCCTGCCATCAGATTTCTTGGGTTAAATCCTAGCTCCACTTTTTTTTTTATGTTTATTTTTGAGAGAGAGACAGAGTGCGAGTGGGGAGGGGCAGAGGGAGAGGGAGACACAGGATCCCAAGCAGGCTCCAGGCTCTGAGCTGTCAGCACAGAGTCTGACTCAGGGCTTGAACTCATGAACTGTGAGATCATGACCTGAGCTGAAGTCGGCTCTTGGTGCTTAACCGACTGAGCTACCCAGGTGCCCATTCCTAGCTCCACTTCTTCCTGTTTGGGTGACCCTGGGGAAACCTCTCTCCTCATTTCTCTCAGCCGCATTCCTCATGTCTAAATTAGGTATAATGATAGTGTTGTTATGAGGGTTATATGAGATAATGTATATGCCCTAGTTATGATTTGGTTTTGTTTTCAAAGGTGGAACGTCCAAATATTAGTGGTCTAAACAGGAGACACATTATTTTTGTCTCCTGAATAATTCTCACTAGGTGCCTGGGGCTGATGTGGTGGCACACACTTCCTGGCATGCAGGCAGTAGCTCGTGTGGTCGCTGTACTATGGATGACTTCCATTTCTAAGGATCTATCTGTCCTAGCCATCTAGTCACTGTCTGCATTCTGGCAACAAGAAGGATAAGGAAGAGGCTTTTTTGAGAACACTTCCTTTTCCAGGCCATTGGCCAGAATTTAGTAGCATGATGACATCTAGCCAAGGAAGGTTGGGAAGCATAGTCTTTTTCCAAGTGGCTTTGTACCCAGCCACAAGTCATGGGTTCTCTTAGTATAGATAAAGAGGAATACAGTTGTTGAGGGAGGACAAATATTTAGAAACGGCTAGCAACTTCTGCCGCAGAGTACCGACCGCGTAGTACAGACTTCAGGAATAAATAAAAACTCTTAAGATTGCTATCATTGCAAACTCAGATTCATATATCCAGTATCCAATGAGCTGCTTTCATCTGGATGTTCCACAGGCAATACCAACTCAACATTTCTAAAAATGAAGTCATTCTATCACTTGATATTCCCTTTCTTCCACTGTTCTCCCTCTCAGAGGACATGTGTTCTGCCTTTCCTAGTCTTGGCTAATGGCTTGACCACCAATCCATTTTGGAGCCTTTCTCTGCTATCCCTTTTGCTTCACTCACTACATCTAATCAGTTTTGAAGACCTACCAATTCTCCTTGGGAAACGTCCCTTGGATATAACTTCTTTTCTTTACCCTCACTATTCATTACTTTAACTTCACAACTCTTCAGAATGGACTCAGAATAGGCACAACCAATAGCTTGCAATTCTAATTGAAACTCACAGTCGAGGCCCTCCCTAGTCTGACTCCCAGTTTGGTATTCAACTCAACATACCTTGCACACTTTGTAATCTGGTAAAAAAAAAAAAAAAGCAAAAGTATTTTTATTGTTTTAGGCAACTTTTGAACAAAATGTTTATTTAATACAGGATTTAATTAAAAAAAATTTTTTTAACGTTTATTTATTTTTGAGACAGAGAGAGACAGAGCATGAACAGGGAAGGGTCAGAGAGAGGGAGACACAGAATCTGAAGGAGGCTCCAGGCTCTGAGCTGTCAGCACAGAGCCCGACGCGGGGCTCGAATGCACGGACCGCAAGATCATGACCTGAGCCGAAGTCGGATGCTTAACCGACTGAGCCACACAGGCGCCCCATAATACAGGATTTAATTTTGAACAAAGGTCGTGATTAAAAAATCTACATAAGCATCTAGTTTTATATGTTGCAATCAATGCAAAATCAGAAGCACTTTTCTGAATGGGGCACCTCTATATGTGTCTCAACAAGTGAAACAGCTTCCCAGAAAATAAAAACCACGTACATTCTTTTCACTTATATTCACTTCTTTTACAATCTTCCCTCTAAAGCCTATAGATCCTCAGGAAAGTGAGAACATTTCAGAGATACCTACTTCTGCTCCAACGTTCCCCCCATACTTTGCTAAAGATTTGCACATGATCCGTAAGTGAATTAATCTCTTGTAATCAAAATAAACTTGCTTTGTAGGCAGTTGATCCCTAGCTATTTGGTTGTTATAAGTTCCTAACCACTCTTCTTTCTGGGCTGTTAAAAAATGTTGGGACTCTTCCTTTGCCATGACTTTGAATCCAGAGTTTAGAATCCGAATTATTGTGTCTGTCTTATTTCCTTAACCCAACAGTGTTTCAAAAGGCATTTCCATCAATGTAAGGGACCTAGTGCAGACTCCAGCTATATATATCTATACCTATGTATCTATATCTATATCTATATATCTATATATATCTATATATATACTTAACTAGGTGAGCATAAGAGTTAGGAAACTTTAGTTATAAGTTTGGACTCTGGGGTTGGCAGGCTGTAATTCTAGCCCCATCACCTCTTGGTGATGTGACCTTCTGCAAGTTCCTTGGCACCCTGGTGCCTTTCTAGAAGGCAGGTTAGATCAGTTTTGTAATGCTCTTGGAGTCTTGCTTTTGTTTTAAGGATTAAGTGAGTTAATGTATGTCAAGCTCCAATGCCTGTGTTTATAGCAGATACCAATAAATGATAGAATCTCAGGTGCTTAATCCTTGAGTTCTATTTTAGTTTGCCAGATAAAATACAGGATATACTCCAAACACTATCAAATGATAATATTATTGCTCCTTATGTTGCAGATGAGGAAATAGGCTTAGAATAGTTAGAATTTTCCCACTGTCATGGAGCAAGTAAATGGAAAAGCTGGAATCAGAACCCAGATCTGTCTGTGTTTCAATGCTGAACCCTTTCTACATTATCAGACACTTGTAAATTAAGGCTTGAATTTAGTTCGAAATTCCAATGGCTGTGTTTTCAGGGGACTAAAAGAAAAAATGTCAGCTGGTATTGAAATCGGTGTCTGTCAAACTCATGAATGCTTTAACTTACTCAGGTTCCCTTTTTTCCTCCCTCAGAATAGGCACAACCAATAGCTTGCAATTCTAATCGAAACTCACGCTAACTTATTTCTTTTTTGAATTATAGCCAATATTTCCCCTGATAATAAAAAAAGTCATTCTCTAATTTCTCATTCTTTTTATACAGTACAATGTGGTTGTTGTTATTATAATGATTGAGAATCCAGGTCTACCAATAATCAAAATATTACATTTATTGTGTATATATTACATGTCAAATGTGCCAAATGGCCCATATATAATTTCATTTAACCCATTCAACAGTCATGGAATTGTTGCCCCAGGGGGGCATTTGGCAATGTCTGGAGAGAATTTGTTCCAAAGGTGCGGGCAGGTATGAACGTGTGTACCTGCATCTAAAGAACAGAGACCGGGTGTGATGAGAAACAACTTGCAAAGTGCAGGACAGCTCCTTACAACACAGAACTATGTGTCCAGAACGTCAGTATTGCAGAGGTCAGACACCCAGCTCTAAAGTATTACGACCCCTGTATTATAGACGGAGAAAGCTCAGAGAGGTTAAATAACTTGCCCAAGGTTATGTAGCCTGTAAATGAGACAGCCAGGCCTAGAACCTGGATATATTTAGCTCAGAGCCCATGTTTCCCCCCGTAGAGAGGCAAAGAGAATCTCAATTTAGAGAAGGTGAAGATTAGTACATATATACCGACGACCCTAAAATTATTTCAAGGGATAATTAAATGAAAATACCTGATTGTTAAGCGGAGTGTTTAGCAAAAGCTTCTGACCTTGCAATGATACCTGAAGTTAGTGTCTAGAGTGCTTGATATAGAGAACTAAAACTGTAATCATGTCAGGAAAAACGGAATCATTTTTTCTTTCATTTAATCACTTTCTTTTTTGTTTCTGAAAATGTTGTGGCTGGATGTTGAAGCTTGAGAAAAGACATGGGCAATCAGATAAAGTTATTCAGGTTTCCGGGAAAGAATATCATCAAAAAATGTTCCATCATGGCTTCACTAAAAATAGACACATTATAATGGATACAAAATTGATACCAAGAAAGGCTTGATATTATGGTGGTAAACTGCCCAAAATGCTAAACTGTCTTTTAAATGAGTTAATTGTATTTTAGAACATATAAATAGAGCATCTGGCTTATCAAAAAACAGGACTGCCTGCTTATAGCCTTATTTGAAAGCTCACGCAAGCAATTTACAGAGACTAAACCTAAGTATTTTAGATTTTTGTTCACAAAGAGGAAATAAGACTTCTCTGAACCATATCCATAGTACTTCCACAGTAGCAAGTGGCAATGGCTATACGGAATTTGAAAGAGAAGTCAGATGTTACCGCTATACTGTGAAACTTCGGGGGACAGGTGTAATAGTGATGTTTCCAACTGTAAGGCCGGGTGTGACTTTGAAGGTGATGTATTTAGACCAAGAAGGCTTCAAATGTAAATCCCTGATCCGCCTGGATAAGTTCATGGTGCCCAACCAAGCATTTCCAGAAGACCTGATAGCTCATCTTTCAGAGAATTTACCAACATTAACACTTTTGCTTATTCTGTTTCCTCTAGACTGTAAGCTTGGGGAGGACGGGATTTGTGTCTCACTTCTACAGTATTAGAGATTTCCTTATCGAATTCCTCAATGTACAGGAGTTTTCTTTTCCAATACAGGTGGTTTAGTTAAAAGGGTTTGCAGATAATACAAAAGAGCACCTCCACGGGGGGTAAGTAGATATATAAGTAATTCATGTACCCAGAGAGATGCAAACTGAGATGATCGGAGAAAAAGGGCATAGACTGACATAAGAAGTGGAATAAAAAGCTAAAGATAGATTCCCAAGGAACATTCCTAGTGATAAGGCCACAAGAAAACAGCCCTATTTGAAGGTATTTTTTTGAACCCACCATAGTTCATAGAATAGGACATGAGCAGGAATGCCAACACTTCCTCTTTCCTCTGCCTAGATTATGCAGTTCTCACCTCCTCCAGTTGAGATGTACTCAAGAAAAAGAAATGACTTTGTGGCTATTTTGATTGTGACTTTTACTGTGTGTTGAAGAAGGTCATGAGAGAAGATGACCACCAGCTAGCTCTCCAGCTGAACCTGGGCAATCAGAGGCTCCTCACCGCCCCCTCTCCCCTTGGACGTTCTGTTCACTGTTTCCATAGTGGGAGCCGTTTCCAAGGATGTAGCCTTCAGAGAGTATCGTGCTGTTGAGACCGTCTAGACTGGATATGTGACTATTTAAGATTTTGGAGGGCAGGTCCAGAGATCTACTGTCTTGTGGCCACCCAAGACAAGCTTCGTAGATAAGCTCCCTTGCTTATTCAACCTGCCACCTACCAGTCCGGAGTGGTCTGCCTCTTCCTTGGCCTCTCCTTGCCCACTGCACCTTTTCATTTTGAAGTGAATGCACCTAGAATGTAAATAATTACTCTTGGGCAAGTTTTGATAGCTTCTGGTATTTGTAATGGTACACATTTTTAAACCTTTTGATTCCTTAAGAACATTTTGCTTAAATAAGTTATGGGTACATTTCTGCTTGTTGGAAAATATTTTTAAGTTTACTTCATAAAAACTTGATCATTTATTTATAATATATTATTAGAATAACCCAATGCTTTGAGAAAAAAAACCCAAAAAGCATGATGAACACATGGAACTGAATTAAGGTATTCTATACTATAGCTCACTTGCCAAATCAGGTCGGTGTGGAAAGAAGGTCTTGGAACTTCTGAAATACGTGAGCAGGAAGAAGTCACCGAAAGGTGAAGTGTAATGGAATAGTAACCAGAACATCTTTTCTTAGCCTGCTCAATGTATTAGAGCTACCTGAGAAGCTGTTTTCGCGGACTATCATCTAGGTTTAGAGAAAACATAATGAGCCCAAGTAAATATGTCAGCAGCTAAATCTTGCAAAAGAATAGAGTTCAAGGGGTACACACTGTGCTGAGTGATGCATTCTACAAGCCAAGGGTAATTCCTTGGCTGAGCTTTGGTGTGACAGAGAGCTTTTCTCTGCTCTATGTAACAGACTTGTCACTGGCCATTGTTAATATCAGAATCTTGTCAAAACTAATTTTGCTTAAGAAAAACCTGTGCTTTTTGGAGTCATGAAGTGACTTGTTCAGGATCACACAATTGATTGGTTGCTCAGATACATCTCCGGGTTAGATGTTTGGCCTCCCAGTTTAGTTCTCTTGCTCCTACACTGTGAATCCTCTATAATGTGTCAAAGAATGACTAACAGAAAGAGAGATGAATAAATAGATACATTCCCACTCTGTGGGTTACAAGAAAAAAGTATGTGCTGTTTGGTGGGCTACAAAAAACTTACCTTAAAAACAAACAAAACAAAATCAACCTTTATGGAGTTTTTAAGTACAGATCCACCTAAAGGTTTAAAGTTCAAGGAACCATGATGGTTACATTTTTAAAAATATCCTCACATGATCTCACAGTTCGTTGAGTTTAAACCCAGCACAGGGCTCTGTGCTGATGGCTCAGATTCTACTTCAGATTCTGTCTCTCTCTGCCCCTCCCCTGCTTGCTCTCTCTCTCTCTCAAAAATAAAGGTTAAAAAATTTAAAAAATAAAGATAAAAAATATCCTGAAATAACAGACTAAATACACACTAATAGCATGATAATGTATAGCTCACATAATTTGAAGGCTGGCATAAAAAAGTTAGTGGTATAGTTAAGGAATTTAGTATCTGTTGTATATGCATGTTTTATGACTCTAAACAGGGAAAACAGAAATAAAAACAAACCCTAACCTATAACTCCAAAAGGAATAGCCCTGAAATATTTTGAAATATTGAAGTACATGGTCTCCTATTATTGGCGGTAGCTCAGCATCTTCTCTGAAGATACCCGGGTGTAACTTAACTAAGATTTAGAAAAAGAAATGTATAGGGGCGTCTGGGTGGCTCAGTAAGTTAAGTGTCTGACTTTGGCTCAGGTCATGATCTCGCAGTTCTTGGGTTCGAGCGCCGCATCGGGCTCTGTGCTGACAGCTCGGAGCCTGGAGCCTGCTTCAGATTCTGTCTCCCTCTCTCTCTCTCTGCCCTTCCCCCGGCTCGCACTCTGTGCCTCTCGGAAAATAAACACTAAAAATAATTTAAAAAAAAAATGTATAAAACATTAGGAGTATACCCAAAGAAAAGCCAGTAACTCTGTTCTATTTCACCCTATAAAATAGGAAAAGCAATGGTCTGTTTTGCTGCCCTTTTAAATAGGACACCTGATCATAAAAGCTGAAAGGAAAAGAATAGTCCTAAGATGGGAAAACACCCAAAGGAGTTGATTCCTGTTTGATGTAAGTCCGTGTATTAGTTTTCTATCACTGCTGTAACAAATCACCACAAACATGGTGGAACAAAACAAAAATCTATCTTATAGTCCAGTGGGTTGGAAGTATGACATGGGTCTCCCTGGGCTAAAATCAAGGTGTCAACGGGAGTGCATTCTGCTCTGGAGTTTCCAGGGGAGAATCAGTTTCTAGAGGCTGCCCACATTTTTGGTATCTTCCTCCATCTCCAAAGCCAGCAATGTCGCTTCTCTCTGACTATTCCTCCTAGTCACATCTCCTCCTCTGCCTTCTCCTACTTTTAAAGACCCCGTGATTACATTGAGCCCACCTGGATAAGCCAGGATACTCTCCCCAACTCAAGATCCTGAACCTTAATCATATCTGCAAAGTTCCTTTCTGCCATGTAAAACAACATATTCACAGGATGTGGTCCTCACTGTGGGGCCATCGTTCAGTTTACCACAGTCCATGTAGTTAATATATTATACAGAACATTAAACAAAAAAATTTTCATTGGAGCTCTGGTTGTTCATTTAAATATTACTTCAAATTAATATATGGACATGGTTAAAACAATAAAATTGTCCTGAAGGGTTTACCCTGACTGACACCTAATAACCCTTGCTGGAAGTTGCTACTTTTACAACTTCAGTTTTTAGTTATTCTGGTGGTTAGCTCCATGTCTCTAAATAAATCATGTCTAATGTGATTTCTTGACTTATCAACTTCGACACTTTCTGGTGTCACCCTGCTGGGAGTCATGAGGGTTTACCTCACACAACTCACACCTGTCATTATTCCTCATGGAACTTCCTAAGGAAGGGGGTATGGAGGTAAATCTGTCAGTGCTTTCAGACGGAAACGTTCTTTTTCATTCCTCCCACTAGATAAATGGTTTGGCTGGGTAGAGAATGCTAAGTTGGAAAAATCTTCCCACAAAACCTTGAAAACATCGCTGTAGTATTTGGTGCTGCTAATAGAACAAGGAAGAATCAATCCTTCTGATTCTACTTTCTGTGTACACAATCTTCTTTTCCCAGCCCTCTGTGGAAACTTTTAATATCTTTTAACCATTGGAGTCCCGAAGGTGCCCACGTGTAGTTCTTTCTTCTTAAATTCATACTATTGGTTGCATGGGGACCCTACCAAATTGGAGACAGGAGCCTTCTTTCATATCTGGAGAATTTACTTGTTTTAGTTCTTTGATAAATTGCTCTCATTTCTTTAGAATTCCTAATAATTAGACTTCCTGTATTGAGTCTCCATTTTGATGATCTTTTCTCTCATATTGTCCTCTCTTTGTTTTCTGTTGTTTTTAACCTCTTAGAGAGTGCCTGTGACCTATCTTTCAAATTTTCAATTAATTTTTTGATTTGGGAAATTATTCAATTAATTTCTGAAAGCGCCTTCTTGTTTGTTGTTCTTTTTTGTAACTTTGTATTCTTGGTCTCTGGATATAGTATTTTCTACCTAAGCACACTAACGCGGCTTTCTTCCACTTACTGAACATTCTTGGCTTAGGGGACAATTTTTCTATTTATCTTGGTCTTTCTCTGTTACACTGCATCCTTCCTGTCAGTTTTCTGGTGACCAATTGTTGTCCATTTATTTTTAAAACTGAGGGAATTATAAGGTTAACATGTACTCTGTATGTGAAAAGGTTTGTGGGCTGGAAATTTTACCTTATAGGGAGAAAGAGGTGAGCCAGTTACCTTTTCTTTTGGCCAATACCAGAAGGATGAGGACTTTGCTTTCTGGGCCCAGTGAAATGCCTGACTTCAGGTCATCCTGTGTGAGAAGATAGGTGTCTAAGTCCTGTACAGGTCTTCAGTTAATGCCCTATTTTCACGTCCACTTTCTCCTGCCCTTTCTTCTACCTGTCGTCTCCAATCCGAAGCATCTCCATTTCTGCTGGGTGAGTTGTTTCCTCTATCTGCTGAAGTCTCCTTCTCTCTTCTTTTGGGCTCTGGCTTCAGTACACGGCATTCTTTCTCAATTTCCATATTCCAGAAATGTGTTAAAGTACTGGGTTTTGGATAGTCCCACTATTCTTTTAGTTATTGTGTTTTTATAATTTTAGATAATCCTTATTTTAATCTTATGGGGTACGCACAGGGCAAAAAGTTGAAAATGGGCTGAATTTGCCATTTTGTCCTAAAATATAATATATAATGTTTGGATGAAGTTGGTGGGGGAAAGCATAAGACCAGCTAGTAAAAATTTGTTAATGATTCTTAGATTTTATGTGGAAAGTAGAGAAAGGGATAAGGATACACAGAAATAGCATCTTATGTGATTTGGACCCGTAGAATTCATGGGTGATACCTTGTTTTTCAGTCCTGCTATTCCCCTAACTTCCAATCAAATCAGAACTTTGATTCAAACACATCTAAGAATATAAAATCTCCTTTGATTTGGATTCTTTTGGTTTTTTAAGGCCCTTTTTCTATAGAGACTTCTCAGAATTGTGTGCAAAAACCTCCAATCTGGTGTCTCAATTACAGTTTGATCAGAGAAGGAGACCCCCTACGAATGATATAAAATAGATTCATGGTAGCAATTAGACTGTACAAAGTGTAAGAGAATCTGGAGACACAAAGATCCAAAAGGTGAGGGTTGGAGGATCAGATAAACGTTGTTAATTATCTTAAAGGGAAACTGGTGAAGTAATATCTGGAAGTCCCCTCTGCACCCGTCTGTGGTGGGCCTGCAGTCAGGATAGATCAGGAGGACAAGGAAGCGGGAAAGAAATCTGGACCTGAAGTGAGGAAGGAAAGTGCGAACTGAGATCCACGGGGACAAAGTGGAACCCGAGAAGACAAATTGGAACTCATGTGGGGCAAAGGGAACCCTGTTTGATGCCCATGACGTCTAATTGTGGCAATTTGGGTGACCTGAAGATGAACCTGGTGCCTTCTCACATTGTCGCACATGCACCTGGACTTGAATTCAGAAATCTAAAGAAGGATATGTGGTAGGAGCTGAGTCCCTGAGGACAGGCAGCATCTCCTAGTCAGGTGGGTGAGCAGGTCAGGGACAAGGTGCATAAACTGTAGCAGTGCGTGGGGGACAGTCTTAGTTCAGGCTGTCACCATTTATCAGTTAGGCATAATCAGGTCTGATATTTCTGTTGGATGTCCATGTGGACATGTTGGTGGAAAGTTGGGAGTTTGTGGCCAGAGAGCATAATAGTAGAATCTTAAGGTTTTTTAAATACAAGATTTCCATGGTTGATAAGATTCAGAAAATAGAAGATTAAGATCACTAGGTTTTAGGAGATTAAGGAACCATGAATCTAGGACTTTAGCCTATTGGATAAGTCATCCAAATGGACATTGAAGTCATACACTATGATGATGGGTATTTTGAAAGACTAGTGCCAAAAACATCTAAGGTAAGTATTGGCCAATGGCAACAGATGGCTGAGAATAAGGGCTGCATAGCATGCCTCAAAGGAGGAGAGGTTTGTTTCCTTTTATTAGAGAAAGGTAGAGAAGAAATGCTTTAAAACTAACATGACGTGCTAGGGAATGCCATTTCTTCCCTAGTAAATAGCTTATTTTGTTTTCCTTTGGAGATATGAACTTCATGGAAGCCCTATTAAAATCAGACAGTGATAACTGGGCATAAACAAGGCATCGCCCTGGACAAATGGAATATACAGTCAATCTCTTTGTGCAGCAAGACGAGATTTAGTCTATCCCTGAGAGCATCTTTTCAGAGCAAACCTAATCATCTGGAAACACAGGAAACAAAATGTGATGATGTTCAGAATTCTCAGAGGTAGAATATTGAAATAATGGCCACTGGGTCTATGACCTGAGTTGTGAGTTTTTCAGAGCCACCATTGCTTCAAAAAGATCTAGATAAAATTAGCACGGAGAAGATTAGTTTAGGTTTTTGGATATTTGTTTCTGATGAGCATTCACTTGTTTGCTTATTAAACACTGTTACTGTATTTTTGTACAGCAAATGGGGAAATAAGTTAGAAATATGCTTAAGCATAAATAAGCTAGTAATACTTCTGATGAGGTATGGATTCATATCTGAAAAACCACAAAATATTACTGAAGCTGATGCTTATTATATTTACCTAAAAATTCAGATATTCAAATATATTGAAAAATCATATTATTCAAATATTACTCAAAATGAGATTACATCAGAATTACCCTTGGAAATGATAATTGAGAACTTATATTTTGCCTTTGGACCTACAGATAGAATAATATAGGTTCTGTTAATAATTCCTAAATTTAAATCTTGTTGAATAGGAGACCAAATATTTTCAAGTTCCCATAGTGTCACATATTTTTACTCTTCTAGGGAGCCGGAGATATTACAATTTAACCTTCAGTGCGTCATATGATATTTTCATTTAGAGATCTTTGCTTGGTATGTGGGAAGGAAGCCTTACCAGGTTAAGAGAGAGTACCATTTACTTTTGGTTTTATTTTATTTTGTAGGTGTGCCCAAAATTTTGAAAAACAGAGTCTTTTATATTTAGTATAAAATTATAGTAACACCTTGCCAATAACCTAAATCCTTTGGAACAGAGCCCTGAATTGGAATTATGCAGAAAAGGCTTCTAAGTTCTCTAAACAAATTTCACAAAGCCTCCACACTAAATCCATGCCCTTAACTACAACACCGAGTTTACTGACCTATCATTTTGTGTGAGTGTGTGTGTGTGTGTGTGTGTGTGTGTGTGTGTACCAGAGTATAAAAAACTTTATTTTCTCTATGAATAGAAAAATTAGGAACAAAAAACTAGAGGGAAGGCAAGGAGAGCTGATAAAAAAGGAGACAAATTTAATCTACATGTATTTTAATGAGATCTATTCTTAATGAAGACTCTGAATCAGCAAGAAAAATTTAAATGATGTCCATGAGCTACTGCTTAATAACGGTAAGATATAATTTCTTTTAGAAAGAATTTCATTAAAAAATCAGTATGGAGTGCTTGGGTGGCTCAGTTAATTGTCTGGCTCTTGCTTTTGGCTCAGGTCATGATCTCATGGTTTGGTTCGTGAGTTCGAGCCCCGTGTTGGGGTCTCCACTGAGCCTGCTTGGGATTCTCTCTCCCTTTCTCGCTGCCCCTCCCCCGCACCCACTCTCTCAAAAGAAATAAATAAACATTTTTAAACAATCAGTATATATGTTTTAACAAGTTGTTGGTATTTAAAGTTGTAGGATTTACATTTGGGTAAAATTCACTGTCACTGACCACTTCATTCTCCTATAAAACTATATGAATGAAATGGTTTTATAATATGAATTATGTGAAAGATAATACAAAATTATGCATATTATGTGATATGTAAGTATATAAAAATCTTTGTTGGTATAATTTCCCCCCAAAACAAATCTCTCTGGACATGAATACTTGAGACTGAGACTGATGAGGGAGAGTTTGGGAAAATACATAATTCTGGTTTTCTTGGCCGCAGTTATAGGACTGTTTTTAGCTAGTGCTTATTTGAAGTGATAAGTGACGTCATTCTCTAGTATAGGAGTCTAGAAACGCTGATTCAGTATCATGTCCAAAGACATTTCCTTGGGAAGTTGATGAGGTTGAGCTGGGAAACAGCTGTAGTTATGCATAGAAAGTGGTGGATTAGCTGTTACAAGGTACTGTGGCGACTGAGGATTCATCAACATTTCAGTTATGAAGAAAAACAAAATAAGCAAATTGTTTCATGAGAAGTAACATATTACTGTACTCTCCTTCCCGCTTGCCCTTCTCATCTATGGATTATTAAAATTGAGTTGTTGGGGCGCCTGGGTGGCTCAGTCGGTTAAGCGGCTGACTTCGGCTCAGGTCATGATCTCGGGGTTCGTGAGTTGGAGCCCCGCGTCGGCTCTGTGCTGAGACCGCTCAGAGCCTGGAGTCTGTTTCAGATTCTGTGTCTCCCTCTCTCTGACCCTCCCCCGTTCATGCTCTGTCCCTCTCTGTTTCAAAAATAAATAAACGTTAAAAAAAAAAAATGAGTTGTTAAAAACAACTTGGTCCCATCTTTGGGACCATGAAGAGAACAAGACAAGACTATAATAACTCCGGCCTGGGGCTAACATCGCCAGGATTCCATACTCCACACCAAACACATTCTTGTTGACAAATTTCTCTTCCCTCAAATTATGAATGAATCATTGAGTTGTTGGTATAACCTCTGAATCATTTTGCTGGTGTGAAAATATGCTGTTAGAGTTATTTACATTCCTTTCTTCCATTTCTTTTGGGTCGGGCTAGGGGAATCTGTGGACAGCAATCGGTTTCCCTCTGCTGAACCTTGTACTAGGATCGCTGCTTGGCTCTACTGCTGTTGAGATTTTATCAGCAGATCTACTTGGCCAGGTGCTTGTGGCTAATGAATACCATCAGCACAGTAGAGGGAATATCTTTCATTTTTGCAGATACACCAAGCCCTGGGGGCTTTGTGTAACATAAGCGCTGGACTTCAGTCTCTAGTTATTCAATGACCTACCAAAGCTCTCAGAACTTCTTTCAGGTCTTAGGTGTTGTGGCCTCCCTGTTTTGCCTGGTGAGGTTCTTGCCATCATTTGTCTTGTGTCTTCAGGACACAAAGAAAGGAACAAGCAGGGGGTGAGAAGTGGGGGTGGGAAAGAGCTTGGAATGACACAAAACAACACATTCTTTTCTCGTCTGAATCTTAATATGGTGGAGGTGGAGTGATCTTAGTGATTGGTTGGAAGTGTTTTCAAATACCAGAGTGGCAACTCACATCTTTTTTTTTTTTTAATTTAAATCCAAGTTAGTTAACATACAGTGTAATCATGATTTCAGGAATAGAATTTAGTGATTCATCACTTACATATAACACCCAGTGCTCATCCCAACAAGTGTTCTCCTTAATGCCCATCACCCATTTAGCCCATCTCCCCATCCAACACCCCTCCAACAACCCTCAGTTTGTTCTCTATATTTAAGAGTCTCTTATTGTTTGTCTCCCTCTCTGTTTTTATATTATTTTTGCTTCCCTTCCCTTATGTTCATCTGTTTTGTATCTTAAATTCCACATACAAGTGAAATCATATATTTGTCTTTCTCTGACTGAATTATTTCACTTAGCATAATACATATTAGTTCCATCCACATTGTTGCAAATGGCAAGACTTCATTCTTTTTGATTGCCAACAACTACATCTACATCTTTCAAAAAATAAAGTACTGCTTTGCTGATTATTTGCTTATTATTTATTTGTTTGCTTTTGGTAAGGCAGAGGACATTATTGCTAATAATAACTTCTCACTTTCATTTCATCACCATTTTTTAAGTTTATTTATTTATTTTGAGAGAGAGAGAGAGAGAGAGACAGAGAGAGAGAGACAGAGAGAGAGAGAGAGAACATGTGAGTTCCAGCCCCCTTTCAGGCTCCACACCATCAGCATAGAGCCTGAGGTGGGCTTGAACTCACAAACCAGGAGATCATGACCTGAGCTGAAATCATGACCTGAGCCAAAATCAAGAGTCGGTCACTTAACTGACTGAGCCATCTGGGTGTCCCTCATTACTATTTCTTGAGTGGGAAAAGAAAGGAGCATAGTTACAGTTACTATGCTGGGAATTTCACATGCCTTGTTTTCTCCATACTGCAACCCGGAAGTGACTTACTGTTTCATAATTCTGCCTGAGCTGTTCTTCACTCCTTTCCTGTTTGGCAAAAGAAATCTGCTATTTCTTCAAAGCAGAGATCCAGTGTCACTTCCTTTCTACTAGCAGCTCTCCTCCCCCAACCCAGCAGAACTTTGCTCTTCTCAGTTCTTTATGATACCAGATGCTGCCAGTATGATGCTTATCACCTTATGTTTCAGTTGGGTATATGCAAATCTCTCCCTCCTACGAGAGGATGAGCTCTTCAAAGGCAGAAGCTCTCTTCACTGATATATAGACAGGGCCTCACAGAATGTCTATCTAGTTCTTGGTAATGCCTAACAGATATTAGTGTCAGAACCAGAACGGGTGCCAGTCTGATATTCTTAACACTATACCAAATTATTTCTGAAACAGAAATTAACCAACCAAACAACCAACCAACCCACGAAACAAAAAGAATAGTTGTTGACTTTATTACTGGCCTAATCTGCATCCTTTACTTAACTCAAGCATGGTTTTGAGCGTGGGTGTGTAGAACGTGGTTGGGGCAAGACAGGATAGAACATGTTTCTGAGCTTATATTTTCTGAGACTTCAGAATAAGTCACTTAAATCACAGAAATCTACATGATGAATACACTGTGAAACTTTTAAAAGTCAAAAAATACAGGCCTTTCAGATGAAAGGTGTGAGCTGTTGGGACATTAATAAGTGGAATGAATAATGAACATTGAAGGTACTGTACTTTTGTCAAAAGACTGGCTAAGAGAATCTGAAGGAATTTCTCTCTGTCCTTGTATAAAGCAATCTTTTTGTTTCTTCTTTTCCTCCCACCCTCCTCTCCTTCTGCTTTTCCTCCTCCTTCCCTTCCTCCTCCTCCTTCTTCTTGTCTCTATTTTATATGCTCTCTTTCCCTCCCTTTTTGTTCCTAGAAGTTTATTTTTAAGAAGTTGGCAATGACGATGGCAAGTCAGCAAATCGAATGAGGGGATGGTTATGGAGAAATTAGTGCACCTTAGACTATGACTATATGAGGAAAATATTTCTTACTTGTTTTTATTTTTCTGTGTTTCAAAATGCATTTATTTATTTTGTCCAGGCAATACGTTACATAGAGCAAAATTCAAAACTAGAGAAGGGAATATAGAGAAAAATCTTCCTCCCACATCTATCCCTTTAGTAGTCAGTCTCCTCTAGGCAGAAAGGCAAGATCAAGTTTCTTTTGTATCTTTTCAGAGATATTTTCTACATATACAAATAAACACTCACTCACACACAGATATTCCTTTCCTCCTCTTTTACATAAATGGAAGCACACATTTTGCACCTTAATTTTTCTGCAAATTATTTTTCTTTGATGGCTATAAGGCTTTCCACCATATGGATATATTATAATACATTTAGCTACTTATTCATTGATGGATATTTAGGTTGTTTCCAATATTATGTTGTTGCAAGTTATGCTAAGTAAATTACGTTGTACATATGCTGTTTCATACATGTTTAAGTATTTCTATATTCAAAGATGAAGAACTTCTAGGTCAAAGGGAATGATTTTGATAGGTGTTGCCAAAGTGCCCTCTGCTCTCCCTTCTCTCACAAGTGGTAGGTTTTAAAACTTTTTGATAATCCCCAGTATGATTCACAGGATTTCTATGAAGCATAATAATTTTTTATTAAATATTCCATTAGCTAATTATTAAGGCAAAAAGCATTTGCTTTTAGTGCTTTTATGATATTTAAATTTTAATAAAGTGCACAAATAAAAGAATCTATATTGGAGACCATGTCCAAAGAACTGGTTGAAAAGTAGAAAAAATAGAATTCAACTGGTTATTTTGTTGACATAATATTGAACCACTGATTTGAGGGTTTGTTTTACTGACTTGGCAAACATCATTTAGGCTTAGATTGAATTTCTTAATTTCATAGCAGTCCAGAAAAATATCATTTTATATCTGTTTATTTTCATAGTTACTTTCTATTTAATTCAATAAATATTACCTACCTAAAATGTGTTAGACAAGATTGGGAGATTCAAAGACAAATATGACAGTCTGCCAATTCAAGGGTTCGCAGTCTTATAAATGGCATTCAAACAGACTCCTTTTGGGGTGCCTGGGTGGCTCTGTCGGTTAAGTATTCGACTTCAGCTCAGGTCATGATCTCATGGCTCCTGAGTTCGAGCCCCACGTCGGGCTCTGTGCTGACAGCTTGGAACCTGGAGTCTTCTTTGTATTCTGTGCCTCCCTCTCCCTCTGCCCCTCTCTGCTTGTGCTCTGTCTCCCAAAAATGAAATAAACATTAAAAAATTTTTAAATAGACTTCTTCTTCTTTTTTTTTTAAGTTTATTTATTTTGAGAGACAGAGAAAGTGAGAAGAGAGAGAGAGAGGGAGAGAGCATCCCAAGCAGGCCCCACATGGTCAGTACAGAGCCTGACATGGGGCTGGAACCTACGAACCATGAGTTCATGACCTGAGCCAAAATCAAGAGTCCCACACTTAGCCTACTGAGCCACCCAGGCACTCCCATTTAAACAGCCTTCTAAAATATAGTTAGGAAATACGGAAAGCACTTGCTTGTCATTTTAAAGATGGCTATTAAGGAAATCACTGTCATAAAGAGGTGAAGAAAATCTCAACCAGGAAATTTATCTCCATTTCAACTGACCAATTGATAATTAGTCACAATTCTCTCCCTGGTGCTAAGGCAAACTGGATAACCTCTTTGAGTAGAGCAACATGAAGTGAGAGCTATAAAATGCTTCACTCCTTTTGGCCTGGTAATTGCTACAATTAGGCAATTTTCTTTTAATTTGGAAATGGTTGGTCAATTTAGCCTGATCAGTGAAATTATCTACTTTTAAGAGACCAAACAACTAGTTGAAAGATCAATGTTTTCAATTTTCATGTTGTAGCCTTGCACTGACCATGAAGCATACTATTCATGAATTAATATTTACTGTATGATCAGACTATAAACAGAATCATGGACACTTGAAACATATATTACACAATAGAAATTGTATGACATTGCTCTACTTAGTGAAGTTTTTGTGAAATCCCTTCTGTTGATTCAACATTAGATCTTAACTTCTTATGCAATGAATAATTTGTTCCATATTATGTGGTAAGAGTTTTGTCCCACAATTACATTGTAAATAGAAATTACAATTTATGATTTTTATAGTGTGTTATTGTTAATGTTGTGCAACTTTGATTTCAGTACTGTGCTTTCCTAGGGCCAGTTCAACCTTCTTATTTCAAAGCTCATGCACTGAACAAATACTAATTAGCACCTATTGTATGCCAAACTATATTTGGATATTAAGATAACAGCTGGGTATTGGGAGGTAGACCTTTTGTCATAGTGCAGAAGACAATAACAGATAAAAAAATAAGATAATTACAGATTTGGATAGCTATGATGAAGGAAACAACTAAGAGATGAGAGGAAATGTATCCAAAGCAACCACCAAATAGTCAGGGAAGGCCTCTGAGACGTTCGCAGTTGACCATGGATCAGGAGTTTGAGAATAAATGGGTTCTATGATTATTGGGAAGAGTCCTCTAGGCACAGATAATAAATGTTAAGCCAGGAAAAAGAGCTTGATCTTTTCTGGGAGAAAGATGAGAGCTCATGACTTATCTGGAGACACACTCCTACTTCATGCTAGAAGTCATAAGGCTCGCTTTGTGTAAAATCATCAAACACATCTGATTGAAGGTACAAGGGATTCATCATTCATCCAGGCCTTCACTTATTTAATATGTTTCCCTGGAAATACAAAAATCAAAACAGCAAAACCACTGCCTTGACATCTGGTATTTTCAGTGGTTAAATGACCTTTTAATAAGTTTGTGTTCTTATCATTTTCTTGATACTGAAATATGCACTTCATGAAGGATAAAACATGAAGATGAAGAAGGATAAAAGATGAAACATACAACGTTTGAATAATATTTTTCCTGGGTATAAAGAAGATTCTAATTGCCAATAGGTTATAAACTCTGACTTTTTAAAAGATTAATATGTAAATGGGACATCACACTATGTATTATGCTTTTCTTAGCCCCAGCTGAACCAGAGGTGGACATCTGATCCATGATGGACCAGGCAGATGATCCCTTACATGATGAATGGAGCTTAACTGGAGAGATTCAGTAGAGGGGGTGAAAGCCATTGCATGCCAAAGCAACAAACTACCTAAAATTTAGGGGGTATTAGAGAATCATATAATGCACAGAAAGTCAATTTGAAGAAAGTAGCAAGAAAATATGGCAAAAATGCAGAGAAGCAACATTAAGACCATGTGGCTCAATGAGAAACAGAGTGTGTGCTTCCAGATTTTCCAATCTCTATGTGTAGGATTGCTGTTAGATTCCCACAATGGGATTCCTGCCATGGACACTTTAAAGCATGTGGGGCCCACATATCACAAACTCACACAAAAACAGTTACTTCACTAAAGAACTCAAGGATGCTTCTATCATTCAGTAGCTCCACACTGGCACAGCAAGACCCCAAATTCGGAACAGTCATTCCTGTGACTAGCACAATTCAGTCCTAATCAAAATGCTGCTCTCTATCTCCCGCCCTGTGTCCTTGCAATAAAGCAGCAGTGCCAGTTGTGACTTTGACATCAGAGGGAGCCACTGTTTCAGAATGTGGGCCAGATGGGGGAAGGTAGACGTTCTTGAGTAAGAGAAAAGACTGGCTTTCTTATCAAAGGTTTCTCTCAGCCAGTATGAATGCAATAGACTTCTGCACAAGAAAATGTCATTTACAATAGTGCAGGATGCATATTTTTTGTTTCTCTTCAAATATTCCAATTTGTGACTCCAGAGGAATTCACAAATTGCTATAGTATTTAGAACAGTTGTGCATGGTGGAAAAGGATCATTTTATAATATTAAACAATTCATATCCTATAGAAATGTATATAAATGTGAGTTATAATACACATATTGGTTTTTTTTTTTTATATATAACTGAGAGGTTCTAAATATTGTGAACAGAGCTGATGAAAACTGATATACAAGTTTGATGGATTGATGTTGTAGACTCTGGGTCTGGAGTTCTCTCTTGTCCAGCAAGAAAGCGGGACACAGGATTAAAAATGCAAGAAAGGCTAATGTCTGGGAGGAGACAAGAGCCCCGAGTAGGGACCTTGCTCCATTTTTATTAGTATCAGAAGGCTTACAAAAGTGGTGATGGACGTGCACAAAGAGACAATGAAATCATGAACATTAACTTATGGGTGTGAGGGAAAGAGGGTTTTGAAGATATGCGGTGTGAGGGGCTTGGGTCAATATAAAACAAAATCCTGGCGCTGGGAGGAAGGTTGTTTACAGCAGACATGAGGCCCCCCTCCGTTTATCTAAACTGGCCTAGGGAACAAGAAAGAGCAAGCTACTTCAGGGTCAAAAAGGCACCTTTCTTTTGCTAATTACTCTTCTCTGGGAAGCTTCACCCTGCAACTGTTTATAGCCCTGTTTACCTGTTAACCTAATTTGGTCCTTCCTTACTGTGAAAGCAGCTTTCTGCTATTGTACTAAATTGGTTGGGGGTGGGGGGACATTTCCGCCCTGAATACCTAATCTTGTTTACCTCATCTTGGATGTTTTCATCCCAAGATTCCCTATTCCTATACCTTTGTCCTATAGGGGGGGCCTTTGCCCCATTTACCTAATCTTATTTACCTAATCTTGTTTACTCAAATTTGGGTGTGTACATCCTGTGGCTTTCTAATTCTTTATGCCTTGTAAACTCATCAGCGCAGGCTCAGGGAATTCCTAAGCTTATTCCCCATAGATTGATACTATACAATTAGTATATTTTGCAATATTTTTGTGGAATAATAATTTTCATATGCAATCCCATTACATTTTAAGTTATGGTATATAGAGTTCTTGGTTCATTTCTGAGTTACTGACACTTCGTGTTGTCACTGCCTCATAAGAACAAAGTTTGTCCAAGTAGAAACATACAAATGTATTATTTAAGAACTACAGTGACTCGAGAGTGGAGTGGTTGTCTAATTTAGCATTACCATTGATAAAACACAAATTAAGTGAACATTTGACTATGACGACATCATCAGCAATTTTGCTGGGACAAAAGAATTAATTTTGTAGAATATGTTATTTATTGCTTATATATGTCTTTATTAGTCATCCAAGCATCTGCCTACCAGCAATATACCCGGATATTTACAATTATAATTAAATTCATTTACATGTGATATGTTGCCAACTTTCAGTTACGCTAAACCATAGGTTTATGTTAAGAAAAAAATTGTTATCAGGTTTGTGAAGGAGAAGGATCAAACGTATCTTACTTAACAAACATATTAGTATTTTGACATCACCTTCAAATATTCACTCATATGGTATAGAAGTCTCCATTGTACTCTTGTGCCATGTGCTACAGATATCAGGGGCGGGCCTGCTGTGACCTACTTTTATTTTTTTCTCGTTGAGATTCCTGTTGTGTCATTTCTATGAGACTCCTATTGTATCCTTTTAACAATGCCCCAATTTTTTGACTTAGGCTGGTTTGAGTGGGTTTCAGTTTTTTGCACTACAGAGTCTTATCTAAGGCAGTCACAGAGGCACATTTCATTTCCCAAGTAGAGGAAGAATAAATTGGTTCTCATTTGAATAAAAATCATGTGAACCACAGTTTACCAAATTCTGGTCTTCTTTATCTGGAGCCTTTTTTAAGAAATCAAGACTTTTGAAAGAGACTAGTGATCCTGACAAATTTATTAGTACATACACTTCTGTTCTCTGACTATTTGGATTGATTTGAAGTATGCTATAGGGATAGAACAGGCCAAAAAAAAAAAAAAAGTTTTACAAAAAACAATAATTATACTTTGAATTCAGGTCCATCATTTTAATAGAGAAAACAGTCAGCTCAATGTATTACAGAGTATATTAAAAGCCAAAGTGACATTAACGGTACTTGACTCATACTTCAGACAGAAAACTAAATATAAACAACAGTAGAAAAGAACTTCGTGTAAAATATAAACACGGTTCAAAAAGAAATCTCAACTCTGTGTTTTGTTTTATTTGTTTTATTTAAGCACAAATTTCAAAGTGAAAACCCAAGAGAAACATTTCCTCTATTTATTTTCCTGGTTAAAACCAGATTGTTCACTGTTTGGAAAATGTCCTCTAATTTTGAGTCAGAGGATTCTTAGATCTGAAAAGATCTTTGTACAGTTCTCTAAATCCACCCTCTCACTTTAGAGAGGAGAAAATTGAGCTCAGAATGCTATACCAATTTGCTCAATGTTACCCAGACCATAAATGGAAGTTTAAAGTGTGCTTGTATTTTGGATTATTAAGTATACTCTTTGTACTTTCTTTAAATAAAAGAAAAAAATTTTTTAAAGTAATTATAAGAGAGAAGAAAGAGGGTTGATGACCAATTTTAGAATCCATTTCTGACCTTGTTATTCCTGAAGACATTACTGTGAGATCAAGAAGAGAAAGTTTAACCCAAGGGAAGTATCTTGGCATTAAATTCAGATTTGAACATATTTTGATTCCATCTAGTTCTGTGCATTCATTCAGATGTGAGGCAGATACTCAGATTCTGTCATTTGGTGCCTGAATGCCTGGAAAGGCAGTCTTGGTATGAAAAAGGGACAGAACTGTCGAAGTTTCGTGAAGCTTCATTTTTTTTGTGGAGTCACTATCTCAACCTCTTTCTTTTCCCTTCCTCCTCAGGGGAGTTAACCATTTTCACGAACTGTTTTATCACTTCCGTCTTTCCAAGGTGAATCCTTGCACATCTGCTTCGAAACCCCTCCATGGGTACCTTTTCGGGGACCTCATTTTTTCACACTTTTTGCTTGTCTCTCTCTAGGGGGTCTTTCCTGTCAACATTTGAATGTATTTCTATTTCTCCCATCATTAAATTCAAGCAAGCAAGCAATTTCCTCTGTCTCACCAAATGGATATTCCCTTCCGATTCCCTCTTTCTCCTCAGGGCTAGACTAACTTAAAGATAAATGTCTAATCCTGGTCTCCACTTGCTCATGCCCCACTCATTCCTTAATGTATTTCTTCTCGGGTTGGCCCTCCCTGACTCGCCTAACTCTAACTTCGAATCCTGAATTCCCTCACAGAAATTGCTCTCTACTGAAGTACCACTGGCTGCCTACGTGCTGAATCCCAAGGATCTTTTTCAGTCCTATCTGTCTCGGTCTATAGAAACACAGAATGTCACATCTAGGAAACAACTACATTGTCCCCTCCAGCCCCTCAAATTGAGCATACAAAAACTGGAGCCATGAGACAAGGCATTCTCCTTGCCCACCACTCTCAGCAGCCCTTCCCTAGTGAAGGGAAAGAAATGAAATGTCATGTTGCCAGAAGACTCTTCTGAGTCTTCACTGTTCATCTGCCTGTCTCTCTACCAGAAGAAATAAATGAAAATTCATGATGCTGAAAGTGAAATGCTTTCAACGGGAGGCCAGAGGAGAACTGTTTTGTGGTTTGCATGCCTAATGAGTCTCATTCACGAGCTTTACGGTAGCTAGCTTTTAAAAACAGTGTGTGATTCTGGAATCTAAAAAATAATTTATTTTTACAAAGAAGAATAGATACCAAAGAAGCAAGGAAGGTTTGACAGGAGTAAAATCCCTCTCTTAGTACCAGTGAGTTTCTGAAGCGGCCAATGCTCATACATCTGCGTGAATGAATTGTAATTACGGACACAGTAAAGAACTGAAAGATGCCTCTTGTTGCAGATGTGATCTATCAGCCGGCTAGATGGCTTTCTGCTGGAAGAAGGAGCTGTCTGGTCAGCTTCCTTCCTCTCTCCTCACAAAGATGCTATTTTTAACCTTTTACTCGGGCCAGCCTGGATCTCCTCCTGTTCCAACTCAAGTACTTTTAATTTTCACACTCATCTGGTGTTTCTCAGCTTCAGGAATTAGGTCAGCATTTAAATTTAGAGCCACTCCTTATTTAAAAAGTTGAGAGGCACTGGAGCCACGTCAAGCCTTATCTCTGTGAAGCATTCTGACTCGCTCTTACCAGCACTATTTGAGAATATTCTCTGAAATGTCCTCAGCACTTGCGAATTCAGTTTGTGCCACCGATCAAACGTCTGCTCACATGTTGTCTTGGAGCTCTTTTGTAGTTTTTCTCCATTTAGGTACGTTTCTTGGCCCACTCGGCTCATAATTTCCGTGAAGAACTTGGAGTCTATCCAGAAAGATGAATGAATATGGGCAATTTACTTATCTTTCCTAAATCTTAATCTGCTCATCTCTCCAACAGGAGTACTATTACCTGCTTCACAGAATTGTTCTGAGGATTATATGTTCCCAGCGTACCTGGCACGTGGCGGGAATCTAACACATGTTGATTTCTTATCTCCCTCATTTCCTCTCTTCCCTCCCTTTCTCCCGAGCAGCACCTCTTTCTTACCGAGTCACCTTTGGTAGATGCTTCTTTGTACATTCTCATTAGGTGAATGGGTATTACCGTGGCAGATGAAAGTGGGCACTTATTTTGCACGGTTAACATCGAAAACTGTATGTATACCTTGGGATGAGTTGTTCTTTATGATTCAGCTAACTAGGTGTACTAAGCAAACTTTGAAATAATACAATAAATTATTAATCCAAATTAGAGAGTGGTAGACTAGAGCCCTGGATTCGTGCCCGGAGAATGGCACTGCCACGTTCTAGGCATATGGTCGCCTGGCTGGGACAATGACTTTTTGTACGTGTGCCAAAGAAAACTTAACAATATCTGTTGACATTCTATCCTTCCTTTGTTTTCCCATTATTGGATGACTTTACTGCTCTATCTTTTGTGTGTGTGTGTGTATGTATGTATTTTATCCTAACTTATGCCAAGTAAAACATCGCTGAGAAAATGAGCAAGATGAAGGAGAAGGTTTCTCTTGTTAGATGGTTTCATGAAGTGTTCGAGCTGAAGCCCTCTATGGGCTGCCCATGAGTAGAGGTTCACACCTTTATACTGAAGGCCCAGTTTTGTTTCTACTCATGTTTACACAATGTGAAACACTCAGCAAGGCAGAATCTCTGTGTACGTGGAGTGTGTTTATTCTCAGGGGTTCAGGAAGACACTGGCTGTCCTCCTACACAATAAATATCTGCCACTCAGCTGCCTTCCACATATATCTGGTTTGGCATTCCTGGTACTGAAATCCTCAGTAGATTGGTAGTGATAAGTAATTTGTATCTATAATAATTTATATCACCAGCCCTCTAAATAGATTGTATGGCTAGTGATCTAATTTCTAGGCGAAAGATTAGAAAGCTGAATGAATCTTCTCAAATATGCCCAGATAGTAACTAATGTTTTTTTGGCGAAAATCAATGATACTTTCTGAGAAATATTTTTCTACTTAACAAAGTAGGTAATGTGATCTAAATTATAAGACCATATATTATGATTATTGAATTTAATTCAGTTATTTTCAGACTGAGTGGAAAAGTAATCTCTAAACATTTTTTTTTGTTTTCGCAACTAAACCCACATGCCAGTTGCTTACCATGGAGTTCATTGATAAGAGGCTGGGGATTACTCTACGAAGGCCACACTGAAACACAAACATGTGGGAAAATTTATTTAAGTCTCTTTCTGAGCACATTTACCTGGTTAATGGAACAGACTAGTGAGTTGCCACTTTGGATTCCTTAGTGGGATCAGATAAAGGATTGGTAAGCTTCAGTGGGGAAGGAATGAGCAGGGTCACATCAGGGAAAGGCTTTTTGAGGGCCTGGGAGGGGCACCTAAAACGAGGAGAGACAAACAAGACAGGCTTTGCTCATGTGCAGTTATACTAAAGGCCTAGTCCCTGCATCAGAGGAACCCAGCTGCTGGAAATTGGCATATGGTGGTGTAATAGTAAAGCGGAAAGGAAACTTCTCTGACAGGCAGGAATTATGGCTTGATCTGGGCTTTGCGTTAACCAGCTCTGATTCTGGACAAGCTATTATTTTGGATGAGCCTCTGTTTCCTCAGTTATAAAATAATTCGGTCAGGCGACTTAGGCCCCTCTTTCTACTGGTAACATTCTATGATTCTAAGATTAGCTAATCCTTATACCACATTCTCTATATAATAAGAGCATTTCCCAAATTTCTAGGTAGAGCTGGGGAAATATCCACTGTTGTCTTCTGAAGATTGATGGTCTTAACTTTCAAGTAAATTTTGTATTTCCAAGTTGACTAGTGGCTCTGTGTCAGTTGACTTGTAGCTACCACTGCAGTAATGAGACATGATCTGAGAGTATTAAATATTATTCAGAAAATATATTTTCAGAAGCATTCTGCACAACTTTAAAATATCTCTATGTTTGGGGCACCTGGGTGGCTCAGTCAGTTAAGTGTCCAACTCTTGATTTTGGCTCAGCTTACGATCTCACAGTTGTGAGATTGAGCCCCATGTCGGGTTCCGGGCTGGGCACGGAGCCTCCCTGGGAGTCTCTCCTTCTCCCTCTCTCTCTGCCCCTCTTCCTCTACACCCTGCCCCCAAGATAAAAATAAAAATAAAGGAAATAAAATACCTCTACGTTTGGTAATTAGAAAATGCATTTCAGATCACTATTAACAATGATAAATTCTGACCTCAAAATTCTTAAAAAAAAAAAAAAGCTTGATAAGTTATTCTTACTGTGTTTTATAGTATACTTTCTTTTAACCTTGTAACTCTTGTTTTCACTAAAAGTGCTGATAGACTAATAAGTGGTTATACAATCGTATACCAAAAGTTCAAAACAAACTCTTTTTCTTATCTTATGGTTATGAAATCGCTTGTTCCTCCTGTTTGTTTGGTTTTATTAATAAATATTACTTATATTAAGAATTCATACACAATCCCCTGGGCTGATCATATGATACAATTCTACATTAAAAATTATCCCTGAATTGAACAAGAAAATTCAGAGTATATATATTAAATATTACCTTAGAGATGAAATGCATCATTTAAGTATGGAACTGAATCAAAAGAGATCTGAAATAGACATAGTAACCTACCTGAATGAAGTAACCTACCATACTTTCCATATGGAAAGTGCTAGAGGAAAAAGCTACAGTTTCCTAGATTGGAAGAAACATCAGCATCTGGTTATGCTACTGGCACAGGGAAAGAGGGGCCATATTTTTCTAATAGATTAAAATATTCAAAGGCATAGAAAATTCCCATAGATGAAGGAAATTTATATCCCACCAATTAAACCTGGATAGAAATTATTGCAGAGCCTGAGAGAGGAAATGCTAAAGGAATCAGTCATAAAGTATTACAGAACCACTTGGCCAAGTTTCTGGGCCCTATAGAAGACATTTCCTTTGACAACACTCCTGAAATGAAATAACATGTGGGGATTTCAACTGAAATGGAGCTCTACCAGGGGAGTGTGAACGAGAGTAGGGCAGTTTTTAGGAATTCAGTCCTTTTCTCTCTGTGGCATTAAGAAAAAAGAAATTGCAAGTGACCTGAAATTCAATGAGACAATGTGACTGTTTCAGTGAAAAAGTTCATCTGGTTCACAGCGGAAAAAAACTGAAATGAGAGTTTTGCTGAAACAAGCAACATTTATAATAACCACATGAGATATTTAAAAAGAGGAAAAAGAAAAGCATTCTAAATAATTCTAAGAAAATAAGATGTAGCCAGAAAAATCACGGCAATTCTTCACATGTTCCTCCTTGGGAGCAGGAAATCGTACCACAGCTAAGAGGGTTGGCAAGTGTGGACACGGCAGAGCCTCTGGGGCCTCTGCTCCTTTCCTGACCTTGCATTATACAGCCTGGAGGGCTGGTGGAGAAGGACAGAAAGCCGGTGGGCCCAGCTGACATCCATCTCTAATGCAACGACATTATTTTGTGTCTTCTAGTCTAGACTCCTCCCAGGTCAGAGACGAGAGTTTTAGGTACCAGGAATAGCAGTTCCAAAATGTTTAGGAATTGTTGATTAGAGAAAGACTTAAGAACAAACAACAATAACAAAGAATTCCATGTCTATTTAACATGATGAAGTTATAGCAAAACCTATTTTAAAATATGTGTTTTAAATGTAACTTAAATGTTATTCCTAGTCCGTAGAGGAATGTGGGATTAAGACCAGGTATGTTGGCTTCATCCCTTACCTGTCGATATTCCTCTGGGCTCTGTGCTGGATCCTATTATATTCCCCTCTCCACACTCTGGGCAATGCCAGGTAGCCCAGCACTTCCGTGAGCACATGCCTATCACCTTCAAATCTGTATTTCTCTCTCAGATCTCCCTGATGAGCTTTAATCACACAGTACACACTTGAAAGTTCATCATGGATGTCCTACAGGCAACTCAAACTTAATAAAATAAAGTCATCATCTATCCCTTCTAAACCAAACCCTTCACTAAATTTATAGCTCCTTTGCTGCTGTGTGGAAACCCTGATTATCAGTGTTTTGCTTCTCCTCCTGGTCCTCTACTTTCTTTTCCAATGCATAATTTAAATTACGTTTTTACTTTTCTCTTATTTGTATACTTTGTAAGCTACCTTACATCTCTATTATGGAACAGGAATAGGTAAAATAAAGAATAAAAGCGAAAACACTCTAAGGTGGCAGCGAGGGAGGGCACATTCACAAGGCAGAATGTTCTCTCCAGGAGATGGCGCTCACAGTGTATTTTTGCTTTTAGGTTTCTATGTTGAGAAAAATTTCACAAGTTTCTTATATAGAGAATTAATTCGAAACAGTATGATGCTTCATACTTTATCACTTGTAAGACGGTTCTCTGGGCTACCAAGACTTTACCTAATGACTTTGTGTCTTATTTGACAGATGTAGGTAGGGTTTGGGGGTGCAATTGCTAGAAGGAATGACATTTTTGATGAGGGAGATCTGAGATATAAGGTGAGAAGAAGTACACACCTAAAAGCTGTTCCAGTAAACAGAAGGTCATCATCTTATTACTACAGGGTGGGAAGCATACGAGCTGGAAAGCAGAAGAGAAGATAGAGACGTGGGGAGAGGACAGCTAACAACTGAACATATGCCGAGGGTTATCTGAAAAGCTCAAGTGGTAAAACCATATATTTCAAAGGCAATTACATAAAGTAGTCCTGGCACTTCACTTCTAAGATGTATGATCATAGGAAAGGTTTTTTTCCTCTCTGTCTGTTAGCCGACTTGTCTTTCAGAGTCACAAAGTTGAGCTAGATAATATCTATGGATACTACAGTTCTAAAATTCTATGACTGCCAAATAGAAGCACAGACTAAGGGGGGAAAAGTAATTACAAGTTTAACTGAGGAAAGATATAGGCTGAGAGAGAGTCTTCATGCCTTATGAGAAGGTAACCTACTGGTTTTTCCACAGAAGTAGTTTGTGGATGGATCTTAACTCTTGGTCACTATTATTAACTCTGGCTTCACATTTGGTTCCCTGGGGAGGATTCTGAATTATTGCAATGGCTGGGCCTCACACAGATCAACGAACCAGCATAACTGGAGGTAGGCCTAGATTATCATTAGTTGTTAAAAAGTGCTCCAGGCAATTCTAGGGTACAGATGATTAAGAACCACTGATCTAAAAAACCTGGAAGATAGTAAAGCTAAAAACCTTTACTGGAGATAAACAACATTCCTCATACTCGAGAAAGATGTGGGCATAAGCCTAGAAGGGAAAAAGATACAAAAGAAAAAAAATAAAAGAAGAAAGAGAGAGAAGATACAGACTATAAATCTGGGAAGAATAATAGGGTGTCAGCTGCTGGGGATCCTACCAACTCAATGTGTCACCACATTCGGAAAATTTAATCTAATGAAGACAATTGCTCCATGAAAGAAAGAAGAAGAAACATTTTCCTTCACCCTCCATTCCATACCTTCAGCTCTGTTGTCACTGTTAGGAAATGAAAATCCTGAATGTGGGAAATGGTGGGAGTAAGAAATAACATAGCCATATTTTTATAGCTCACATCATGTTATCTGGAATCTCTTCTCTTTCCAGATGGAAGGGCTAAGTTTAAGGCATCTCTGCAGACAGTCTTCTTTCTATGATCTCTTCCTTATTGAACCCTTTGTTGAATTTAAGGTTGCAAGTGACTCTTATGGTTCTCTACTTGATTTTAGTACTTTGTCCCAAATAAGTCTGCAGGGGTTTTTTTGTTTTGTTTTTTGTTTTTTGTTTTGTTTAGTATAAGGATCATTTTTATAGCCTTTTCTCTCAGATTGCTTGGCTCCATTTTGAATGAAGAGAAACTATTTGTTGCCTGGGTCATTGGACTTGAGAGCACTAATAACAAAAATGTCATGTTGTGTATTTGTTTCTTTCTTTGTAAACACATAATATTGCTATTGTGGAAATCTCACTCTCTAGAAAGTTTATACTTGAGTAAGAATGCAGAGGAAAATAATGATCTCTCAGAGAAAACAGGATAAAAAATTTCATTTAAAACACACACACACAAGTTTTATATACAATTTTAAGGGCTTCATTATGGTCTTGAAGCCATTCATGGATTTCTATTGGGCCCTGGAGGCAGGGGGTGGGGGGGGGATATAACCAAGAGGAATCTGGATTGGACATATGGACAAGTTAGTTGTTGTCTTTGAGTTGTTAAATGAATATGCACTTACATGGTTTTGTATATATGAGTGAACTCTAAAAAAGGCACAGAAGAAGACTTGAGCAAATGAAGAAAAAAAAATCCCCTGTTCTTGGAAGGATGACTCACCATGATAAAGTTGTCAGTTTTTCCTTAAGTTATAATTTTAATTCAATTTAATAAAAATACCAGCAAATATTTAATGGAGTTAGACAAATTGATTTGAAAGTTTATATTAAAAAAATTCAGGAGTAGCCATAAAAACACTGTAAAGGTAAAACCATGAGATGGACTAGCTCTACCAGACATTAAAACACACCACAAAGTCACCATAATTAAATCAGCCCAGTGCTGGCTCTTGAATAGACAAAAAGACTAAAGGAATAGAACTGGAAAAATAAATCCCAAAACAGACACACTACATATGGGAATTAGTATAAGATAAAAGTGGCATCTCAAATTACTGTAGGAAAGATGGACTTTGTAGTAAATGGTACTGAGACAACTGGGTAACAATATGGAGAAAAACAAAATTAGATTTTAGACCTTATGCTTACATAAGAATAAATTCCTATATAATCTAACCATACTATACACAAGAATAAATGGAACAGGGATAAAGATAGATAGATAGATAGATAACCATACAAATAATAGAAGAGAACATAGGTAGATTATTCCCTAACCTCAGTATTAGAAAAGGCTTTCAAACTATTTTCAAAACCTAGAGGCCATAAATAAATTGATACATCTGACTACATAAAATAAAATTATTTGCATGCAAAAAAATACCTTTAACAAATTAAATGACAATTGAGGTTTTTGTGTGTAAAGAGATTGGAAATTGCCACTCTGTCTTAACAAGTAAAAAACCGAACAGGCTGAAAAATCAACTCTTGAATTCTTAAGAGAAGTGAGGACACAGGGCAAATCCCCAAATTGGAGAGACAGTCACGTGAATACAAGGGATCACAGCTCAGTCTTCTTAACTGAGACTCATTTTGCTTAACAAGGCCTGTCCTCAGGAAAACTAGTTAACCAGAGGCATCTTCCTGGGGTGTTATCAGAGACTAACCAATCTGGCAGAAGGGAAATACCCATTCCAGCCTACTCTAGTCATCCTCTCCTACCTAAAGGGGAAGAAAAAAAATGCTGAAAAATACTTTTGAAGTTTATAGTCCAGAAGTATAGGCTCGCTAAAAGATTGAGATCTAATCATAGGACTATAATATACCTCCCCTCCCCCCATATTTTACCACCATAATACAAAAGGACTATTTATAGTAGTTCCTTTTATTTAGTGTATCATGTCCAGTTATCAAGAAAAAAATGACAAGGTATATCAAATGGCAAGAAATACAATTTGGAGAGACAGAGCAAGCATCAGAACCAGTCATGACAGAGATGTTGGGATGGAAACAACTCTCTAGATGGGATGGGAATGTAAAGGAAGTATGGGGATTTAAAACAACTATGATTAATATGCCAAGGGCTTTAATGGATAAAGTAGACAGCATGCAAGAACAGATGGCACTATAAGTAAAGACATGGAAATCTTGAGAAAGAACCAAAAAGAACTGCTAGAGATTTAAAAAAACAAAACAAAACAAAAAACACTGTAAGAGAAATGAAGAATGACTTTGATGGGCTTATGAATAGACCGGATGTGGCTGAGAAGAGAATCTCTGAGCTCAAGGATATCGTTGTAGGAATCTTAAAAACTGAAAGTAAAAGAAATCAAAAACTGTAAAGACATAAAGGGCTGTGGGACAACTACAAAGTTATAATGTTCATGTGATGAGAACACAAGGAGAAGGAGGGAAAGAAACAGATGAAATATTTGAAACAATGATGGATTTACCCATATTAGTATCAGACATCAAACCACAGATCCAGTAATCTCAGAGAACATCAAACAATAAATGTAATAATAGTAATAATAATAATAATAAAATAATAATAGCAATAATCAAGTTAGGAATATTATATTCAAACTACAGAAAATCAAAGGTAAGGAAAAGAATCTTTAAAGAAGTTACAGGGAGAAAAAAATACCTTACTTACAGAGGAACCAAGATGAGAATTATATCAGACTTTCCTCTGAAACCATGCAAATAAGAAGAGAATGTATTGAAATATTAAAATATTGAGAGAAAAAAACCCCACCAACCTAGAATTCTGTACCCTGTGAAATTATCCTTTGAAAGTGAAGGAAAAATAAAGACTTTCTTAAACAAACAAAAATGGAGGGAATTTGTTGCCAGCAAACTTGCCTTGCAAGAAATCTTAAAAGAAGATATTTAGAGAAAGGTAACATTATATAGGTCAAAAACTTGGTTCTGAAGAAAGGAAGAGCATTAAAGAAGGAGTAAGGGAAAAAAAGCTTTTCTTCTTCTTTTTTTAAAAATCTTTTAACATTTTTATTTATTATTGAGAGACAGAGAGACACAGAGCATGAGCAGGGGAGGGGCTGAGAGATGGAGAGACACAGAATCTGAAGCAGGCTCCAGGCTCTGAGCTGTCAGCACAGAGCCCGACGTGGGGCCTGATCTCACAAACCATGAGATCATGACCTGAGCCAAAGTCAGACGCTTAACCGACTGAGCCACCCAGGTGCCCCATAAAGCTTTTATTATTCTTATTGCTAACAAATAAGAGTTTGTTCAAAGTAATAATAGCGATGATGTATTCAATTATGTATGCTATGTGTATCTTACATATATGTATGCTTTATGTATGCTTATATATAAGAGGAATGAATGACAGCAATGATACAACTAATGAGAGGGAGAAATTAGGATTATTTTAATATTATAAAGTATTCACACTATCTGTGAAGTGGTATAGTGGTACTTGAAAATGGACTCTGATTAACTATAAATGTATACTGTGAACTCTAGGACAACCACTAAAAAGTAAGAAAAAAAAGAAAGAAAGTATGACTGATATGTAAGAAAGGTGAAAAAAACCCCAAATGATATAAAATGCTCAGTTAAATCCACAAAAGGCAGAAAAAGAAATGGAAAGCAAAAATAGGAACAAAGAACAAGAGCAACAAATAAAAAAACCAACAAATACGGTAGATAAAAATTAGATAAAAATTAGAATGTATCTGCATGACATGAAAAATCTCTTTAACCTATTGCTTTTTAAAACTTACTAAATTGTGCTAACATTCACAGGGTTAAATTTTGAAAAATTCTCTTAATTCTAAATGATATAATATAGAAGATACAACATTGCAGTTTCAAGCACTTTTATCTGCAAATAACTTTTTAAGTGAATTTTTGAAATATGTATTTGGTTGACTATCAAATTGAGAACAAAGAATGTATATATATGTTAGAAAGAAACTTGAGGAATTTGGTAAGTTTCGGAAAAAGAGCTTTTATCTTCTAAAATCTTCTAGGTAGGGGCGCCTGGATGGCTCAGTTGGTTAAGCATCGGACTCTTGATTTGGGCTCAGGTCATGATATCAAGGTTCGTGAGATCAAGCCCGGAATAGAGCTCCATGCCGACAGCCAGAGTCTGTTTGGGATTCTCTCTCTCCCTCTCTCTCTCTCCCTCTCTCCCTCACACATGTGTGCCCTCTCTCTCAAAATAAATAAACATTTAGAAAAAAATAAAATCTTTAAAATTATCCAGGTAAAAATGAATGAATTATGGGGTATAAACAAGTGTTTCAAAATCAGGGGCAGGGGTTTTCTTTCTTTCTTCCTTTTTTTGTGATAAAACTTGTAGCTGGCTATATTTTAAAAACTGTATTATTTTTTTTTAAATATAATTTATAGTCAAGTTGGCTAACATACAGTGTATATAGTGTGCTCTTGGTTTCAGGGATAGATTCCCACGATTCATCACTTACATACAACACCCAGTGCTCATCCCAACAAGTGCCCTCCTCAATGCCCATCATCCATTTTCCCCTCTGCCACCCTCCCCCCATCAACCCTCAGTTTGTTCTCTGTATTTAAGAATCTCTTATGGTTTGCCTCCCTCTCTGTTTGAAACTATTTTTTCCCCTTCCCTTCCCTCAGGGTCTTCTGTTAAGTTTCTCAAGTTCCACATATGAGTGAAAACATATGATACCTGTCTTTCTCTGACTGACTTATTTCACTTAGCAAAATACCCTCCAGCTCCATCCACGTTGCTACAAATGGCAGGATTTCATTCTTTCCCATTGCCAAGTAGTTTTCCACTGTATGTATATACCACATCTCCTTTACCCATTCATCAGTTGATGGACATTTAGGTTCTCTCCATAATTTGGCTACTGTTGAAAGCACTGCTAAAAACATTGGGGTACATGTGCCCCTATGAATCAGCGCTCCTGTATCCTTTGGATAAATTCCTAGTAGTGCTATTGCTGGGTTGTAGGGTAGTTTCAGGGGTTTTCTTTTGGACAGAAAATAACATTTTATGAAACAGTTAAGTGACAGTTTAAACAACACTACTTAGGCTATTTCAAAGGCTCTTTTCAATTGAACATAGTTGTTCAAATGGTCCCAATTCAAAAAGATGGTAGTTAAAATGAGCCAATTTAGGTCTGACAAATATTGTTTTCAACTCTAGACATGTGTTAAAGTTGTTGATTTTAACACTAGATTGCCCCGTGGATGTAGTTACTTGGTTACCTTAACTACTTAAAACAAAACAAAACAAAACAAAAATCCATAGGTATATATGCTGAGAGAACATCTTTGAAAAACCTACCAAACAAAGGATTTTCCTTTTCATCTGGTATGATATTTGGATGCCGCAACAGGCAGTTATTTGGGGTTTTTTTTAGATTATGAAGTATAAAGTTGGCCTATACTTAGAATGTATAAGCTCCGTCTTGACCTCTATTCTGCAACACAAATTTATTTGCAGACACAGTGCAATATAATAACAACTACTAGTTGGCTTCCTCTTTCTTCTGTTTCTTTCATTAATTGCAGAAATAGTTATAGGTGAACATTGGAAACTTAACACAGTGTGGTTTTATTTATCATAGATGCATACTTAGCCCTCTGTAAACATGTAGTAGTCCTAAAGGTGAATATTCCTTGTTATTTTTCTTTCTCTTCTCCTTTGTGCTCAGCTACTACTGCTTTCACTATTTCATACTGGGTTTTAGACTTTAAACATGGTCTTTAACTTATGGCCTCACTTTCTCCCGCCCTTTGGACTAGGCATTTCCACCGGTATTCTGTCCTTGCTCCTTAGTTCTGTGTGAAGGACTCTGGCTTGGATTCATTTGACTACTATTTGAGAATTTTTTTCTGATTGCATACATACAGTCCTAAACTGGCTCCCTGCAATCCAAGTTGGTCTACCTGAGCTCATAGTGAAGGGAAGATTCTGCCCAGTGGGGTGAGTACAGAACCACTCAGTTAGTATTTTCTAGAGCATGAATATTAGTTTGGAAAAAAAAAAAATGAATCTTCATTTCATTGTCAGCCTCTTCACTAGGACTAGCCTGATTATGTAACCAATTTAAAGGAACAGCCTCAGTACTGCTCTATCAGCCCTCACAAAGCTAGAGGCTCTATAAAAGTTAAGGTGTTGCAAGGCAGAGGTAGATGGCCCCAAATTCCAAATGTGAAAGTTCCTCAGCTGGACCTTTTGAGGGAGAGAGTGCCAATGCTGCCACAATACGGTATCAGGACAAGCCACTCCAGACCTATTTCAGAACTAACACCTGGCACTGGAGAATCCTAATATTCTCCATATCCCACCTAATATTACCTTTAAATCAGCAAATCTGTATTCCTGGGATTCCTAAGGGCTGATAAAAACCATAAGATTTGATAATAGAGATTCATTCATTCTGGCCTAAGAAACTCCAACTGAGATATTCCCAATATGAAAGAAAAATTTCACTGGATGCTTGTTAAAAATGGTAAGGAAGACTCTATTCAACCTATTGCAACGGGGGTCAATTCCATTGAAACAAAAGGCAGGAGAGTTTAGAAGCTCTGATGTAAGGTAGGGGAGGAGTACTGGAACACATTAAGGGGGAGGTCTGTTAGTGTGATTAGGCCATTTGTGTTTGCCAATCAGTGCTTATAAATTGGGCTTCCACTTTCTCACACAGACTTGGAGATACGGAAACTATCTTTCTAGATGTTTACATTTCTGGGAGAAGATTTACATCTCAAAGGCATAGAAAAAGAATTTACACTTGTCAATTTTCTAGAGTAAATCCTCTGAGTAAAGGGAAGTCAAGGGCCTATAGTCAGAAAGAAAGTGTCTAAAGTTAAAGTCAAGATGAGAGGGTCATTAAGGGCATCTTGGTCAACAGGTGAGGGGAGTTCCAGTGAACCATGAAAGTACCCAGGAGAGAGGAAGTTTTAAGCCATTGGCAGACCCACAGAGTGAGAAGAGAATACCAAGTACCAGTCAGTTAAGAATTTCTTGCCCCCTTTCTTCTGTCTTGAGTTGGAATTGATGTTTTAACTGTTTTTATCCAATTCTGAAGAGTCTGGCCCAGAAGGCTTCTTGGTGGAAGAAGTGGAAAATCATGCCAAGTATTGAGCTTGTAGGTTAAGCCTCAAATAATACCCAACATTACTTTTTTCTCTCTGGTCCTCATCTGCCTTCCCCATTTATATATTTTCAGGTTGTATCTCACCCCTTCATTCTTCCAGACATCCTACTTATCCTGGAAGTCATCCAGCTTCTCTCCCTTCCCTTAGTCCACTCCACTGAAAACAGAATGAGATGTGATTTGAATTTATTATTTATTAAGTGTATGAATCCAGTGAAGATATGATTAAAAAATATATAAGATATCATAATGTTAAACTTAAAGAAGTTTCTGGAAAGAAAGATTGAGGACTTGCTACTGCTGGAGTGGTTTGAGCCATTGGTGACTTTCAATTCAACATCACATGTTAGAGTAATAACACAAAGCAGCTGATGTGTTTGGTCCTCTGGCTATAAACTCTATCAGTTTATGATGGGGTTTGGAGTGGTGGTGGGGTTTTGGAGCTGATGGCCAAGAAATAATTCTTGAAGACATCTTTGGTGCAAAAAATGTGATTTTATTAAAGAATGGGGATGGGGCCATGGGTAGAAAGAGCTGCACTGGGGTTGTGAAGAGTGACTGGTTATATACTGTGGAGTTGGGGGAGGTAAAATCAAGAGGAAATTTCTTAAAGGAATTTCCATATGCTAAAGAAGACTCACAGGTTACTGGAGCTTTAGCTATTGTCAAGCTAAGGTTGCTTTTCCCTCTAGCAAAGCATTATCCTTAAGAGTAGTGAGATCCTGGAGATTAGGCTATTGATAAGATTGCCCATTTTTGTATTATTACTAAGATATTTGTAAACTGATGGAGACTCTATCAGTTTAACCATTTGTTTCTGTCCTTTCCTTTGTTCCTGGGCAGCTAGGAGTGCATGAGGAGTGTCACACATATCCTATCTGGGGGGATAGGTATGCTAGTTTGTGCTTTGCCCTCAGCTTGCCTTATGCTCCCTCATCAATTTATCCTTCTCTTCCTGGGGAAAAGCACTGGATATTAGGAAAGCCTAATGATGTCTAATACCATCTAAAGATAGTCTGGCTTGTCAAGTTGTATCAGGATATTAAAGGAGAAGGTTAATGATCCTTGATCTATTTCTTTTCTAAAGAAACAAAACCAACTCTGGAACAAACACAGGGACAAGGGTCCTCTTGGTTGGCCTTGTCAACAACTATATGATGTAGATTTATTATTCCTATTTTATGGGTAAGAAAATTAGAACTTTGCAAGGTAAATATCATGTCCATTGCAAATGCTGCACTGGATCTGAACCTAATCAGATTATGGCAGAATCCCAACATTAACCACATCACTATCCTGGGTCAGATACTCTTAAAGAAAAATATTGCACTGTACACTTGTTAAAAATGACATGGAAGATTTTATTCAAGACTATTGCAATAGTGGGTTCAGACTATTGCAATACAGGAGAGAGATTCAACTTTGAATATAATTGGGACAAATGTGGCTGTACAGCCAATGGGTAAAGTGAGAGAGTGGATGGAAAATTACTAAGTGGAACTTTGTTAGGTGCCAAGGGTGAGAAGAAAGAGGAACTTGATTAGACATCAAGGGTAGAGGGAAAAGGACTTTGAATAGACATCAAGGGTGGGGATTCTTGATAAACTTGTTTAGCAGGATTCCTTGCTAAAACTGAGCTCAGCAGCCCAAAGTGAGAGGTGGGGGTGGAGGGAGGACCCAGGAGACTGACTAATTTTTGGTCAAAGTCCTTGTCAATGCAGTAGTGAATTAAACAGCTGAAGATATTAGAGTTTAGAAGGAAAAAATATGTACATAAAATTGCTTTTTAAGTCATGTTACATAGAAATTTAGTTAATTTGTATATTCTGTTTTATGATGATAGGCTTTGGAAAACTCTTGGGCCTCATTTCCCAGTCATCTTGTCCTAATTACATTACTTTTATTCACAAGAAATGATAATATCATTGTGATATGCAGGAGGGAGGTAAAGAGGAATAATGTAGAAATGTTTCATATTTTTTATTGCATTTCAATGTTTACTTCTTTCATATAGGTTATAGGGGAGCAAATATTACCACCCTAAGATGTGCCTTTTTGGTGTATTTTAAGTTGGTAATTTTTTTTAAGTTTGATTGATTTATTTATTTTTAAGTAATCTCTGCACCCAATGTGGGACTTGAACTCACAACCCTAAGATGAAGAGTCACATACTCTTCCAACTAAGCCAGATAGGCAACCTTTAGACTGGTTATTTTTTTTTTTTTAATTTTTTTTTTTTAACGTTTATTTTTATTTTTGAGACAGAGAGAGCTGTCAGCACAGAGCCTGATGCGGGGCTTGAACTCACTGACCGTGAGATCATGACCTGAGCCAAAGTCGGCCGCTTAACCGACTGAGCCACCCAGGCGCCCTAGACTGGTTATTTTTAAGAAATTGCAGACACAAGAGAAGCTCTGAAAATTGAGTAGAAGTTACCGTTCTTTTAATGAGAGATTTACATGTATAGGAAATCTCCATTTGTAAGAGTGTCTCCCTCAGTACCAGAAAGATGGGGAAACTGTTAAATCTCTAGAAACTGTTATCAATGGAGAAGGCATGGGCTTAAATCTGGTAACAACCTTGCCCTTGTTTATTGTCCTTTTCCTGGTAACCTCCCGCAACTGACTCCCTATCCCCAACATTTTGCCCTTAGCTGGAGACTGTATTTAAGGTGATATCTTGGGCCATTTTGGGGAGTTATTCAGTTCTCCAGGGTCTCGTCCATGCATACAGGAGGTACACCTGTTATTAAACTTCATTTGATTTTCTCTTATTTTTCTGTTTCATGTTAATTTGATTCTTAGGCCAGCTAGAAGAACTCTGAAAGGCAGATAAAATTTTTTTCTTCCTCAATCAGGTACAACCCCATTGATGAGGGAGGATAAGACAAGTTAGGGGTAAAGTACAAGCTAACAAAACACCTCTCCACACCCCCTACCCCCCACCATACACACACACACACACACACACACATAACCAGGTGGGATATGTGTGATATTTTCTGGACACTCCTGGCTGTACAAGAACAAAGGAAAGAAAAACAAATGGTTGACTGATAGAGATCACAGTCATGCAGGACAGGAGTCTCCTTCAGTTTATGGATAACTTAGTAAACTACAAGAAAAAGGCAATCTTATCCACAGCCTAATCTCCAGAAACCTATAGACTGTTTCCTGGAGCCCTAATATTACCCCCATCACGAAGTAAGAGTGTTTGTTTAAGTGCTTGTCATGGTGATGTGGGAAACAAAGGCAAATGAAAAATTAAATTCCCTACTTCCTACAGCCTCTTGACAAGTCCTTGAAACAGGCAGAGTGACCTCCCTCTAGGAGCTCTGCTGCCTCGATGATGACACTTTGCTAGGGGCAAAAGGGAATCTTGGATTAACATTATCCTGACCCCTCAGAATCCTGTGAGTCTCCTTAAACACATAAAAATTCCTTTGCAAATCTCCTTTATCTTTACCCCCCAAGTATATGTTGGCAATTATACTCCAAGCATATGGCCCCCTGATTTACACCTGAAGTTTCATGACTGAGGTTTTACTAAACATTAGTAGATGACATTTTCCTAACAACAGCTAGCCCCTCAAGGTCTTGGAAACCTTGCTTTCAAAACTCCTTAGACACTGATACTGTCCTTAACCTCCTCCCAACCTGAAGGTATATAACCAGTCACTCTTCACAACCCCAGTGTGGCTTTTCCTGCCCACAGGTCCTGTCCTGGTGCTTTAATAAAATCACTTTTTTACACCAAAGGCGTCTTCAAGAATTCTTTCTTGGCTGTCAGCTCTGAACCCCACTATCACCCCAAACCTTCATCACCATTATCTGGATTCTGTGTCTATCTCGTATTTCCACCCTCCTTCCTTCCCATCCAACTTGATCTTTCTCTTTTTCTTCATTTCCAAATAGAGAAAAAAAGGAGACTTATTATTTCTTTTTATATCTAGAGTCCTAGTTTCAATTTTATTTTATTTTTTTCTCATAATTTTTAGGTTTTTAAAAATGTTAAGTTAGTTACTTTCCTTCTTTAAAATGTGTTATAGCAAGAGATAAACATACTCAACTATTTTAGGACATATGCAACTTTAAATTATCTGTGAAAGCCAGCTGAGATCTAGAAACATTGGTATGCAAGAGCATGTACTTGAGACTATTTGGTTTCCAAAGGTCCTTCATAACATCCAGTCCTGAAACAACAAACATCCTTTTGCTCTTGAAACTGGTTCAGGACAGAATAGAAAGAACAAGGCCTGCTGGTTAGAGCATTGGAGGTAAGCCGACCATTTGCTCAACAAAGCAAGGCTTTACCTCTCCAAGGCGCTTTCATCTGAAAACCGGGTTTGGAACCAAGTAGAAACAGGCCCGCTCCAGTGGGATTCATCACTTCCTGGTTTCAGATGGGTACAAAGAATAGACTCTTTTGTGTTTTCCTGCTATTCACATTTTTAGTCAGATCCGAAACTCGAGGTGCGCTTCAATAATGATGGCTGGTACACATTTCCTTTTCTCCAACTGGGGATTCAGATTCTTATTTTCCCAGAGCAAGGTGAAACTGCTTTTCAACTCAGCACACTAAAAGCTGATGCAAAATAATATGAAAGGAACAGTCCTTCATAATGAGAAAGATAATTGGAAACATACAGTCTCTGCTGCCCCCTCTGAATGCCCTGTAATTTTTTTTTTCTTGGCCTTTAAAAGCTCTGGGTTTCTTTCTGAGGACAGGGAATAGAAAGGGGAGCTCTTTAGCTATACAGATACCGCTAAAATCAGATAATTTGGCCTAACATGACGTTCAGAAAGCCATTTGTTCCCCCTATTCCCATTTTTGTGTAATTAATGAGAACTGCATTGATTTACATATGTGTATTCTAGAAGTTTGAATACGGTGCTAATCATCAGAATAGACACGGTTTCATCTCTGCTGCCTTTTAAGAGTGGTCAGCCTCTTTTGAAACGGAAATAAAAAACACAAACTAAAACCAAAAACAAACCACAGACAGGCAAGTACTGTTTCTGCCTCCAAATGTGCATAACCGTCAAACTCCGTTTCCTGATCGGGCCTACCCTTTCAACAAACCCTGCATGTTATGACCACAAATGCACATTGTTTGTGTTCAGAAGTGAGTCTGGTCAACTTGAAGATGTGGATAAGAAGCTAAAAGCAGGGGACCACTAATGTTTGGGCCTAGCTCATGCCAGAACACTTTTAAAGACCATCAAATTCCATTTTCTTTGTAATGGAAGGCACAATATTCTATATCCGAAAGCCCTCTTAAAAGGCAATAGTTGAAGGAAAAGAGGTACTAATGTTGGAGGTGGGCATTCAGTTCTTTCTTATCACAATCTATTAAACACAAGAATCTAAAGATTGGGTCTTAATAAAAAAAACGAAAAACAGAAGAGTGAAAATAATGAAGGAATGATAGGTGGGTAGAAATCTAAATATTAAGTATATGCGCATCTGATTAAATGCTGTACAAGGTAGTAACTAAGAAAAAGATATATTGTCTGTCTTTGAGGACTTCTTGCATTCTAGGCACTAGTACAGAATAGAGGAAGTAAAAGGATAGCCTCGCTTGTTATTGTCGAAATGAATATAGGCAAAGTGAAACAATTTAAGTAAACAGTGTGATGTCTTTTATCCGAGGTAAAAAAAATCCATGGACTGGGGATTGCAGGGTCTAACAATCTGTGGCGCTCTTTTCCCAAGGGATTTTGGGCGAGGGCAAGTTTTATAGAGTTTTAGAAAAGGCAACTTTAAAAATGGCATGATTGACTAGGAGGACAGGGATTTCCTTATAGGGCGAGCAGACCCTATTTTCTAGGGCCAGATAAGCTAGCTAAAACCGAGTTGGAGGATTGTGCTTGGTGTATGTTAGGCTTCCTTGACAGTGAGGCATTTTCTCCACCTGCAGGCTGACTCAGGTGCAGGTTTGTGGCATGGGCTGGGCCGCTGGGGCAGCCTCCATTTTGTGGATCCTGAGGTACACAAATTAGCTTTACGATCATAAGTCCTGAAAAGCAGGTGAACAGTAAACTAGAATTGTTCATTCTCTCTTTCTCCCTCTGCTTCAATATCTGATTCCCTGCTCACCTCATCCCTGTCTTTAACAGCACGTCTAAGGCTTATCAGAACATACACTGACCCAACAATACTTGAAGACATAGAAAAAGAGGTGGTTTTGTTTTTGTTTTTGTTTTTTATTTGTTTGATTTTGAAAGAGAGAGCGTGAGAGTGAGCAGGGGAGGGGCAGAGGGAGAGGGAGAGAGAGAGAATCTCAAACAGGCTTCACACCCAGCATGGAGCTGACCAGGGGCTCGATCTCATCATCCTGAGGTCACGCGTGACCTGAGCCAAAATAAAAAGTCAGGTGCTTAACGGACTGAGCCACCCAGGTGTACAGAGGCTTTTTTTTTTTTTTTTTAACCAGCAAAACCAAGATACAACAATTGTATTGAAGAAAGAAGAACAAATGCATACATTCAACTTGTCAAGGCCTTTTATGACAAGACTGAAAATGGTGTTGACTTTTCTGAGGTTTTATTGTATTCTTTTGTTTGGAACCTATTCCCGTTTCTTTATTTTGCTCACTCTCTGGGCTGGTTTCCATGCATTAGGTAAAACCGCCACCTCTCCCAGTCTTGAAGGAGTGGCCTGCAGCGGGAGATAAACCTCACCGTTCAACACTGGCCTACCTCTTGGCTGTCCCTCCAACCTCACTGACTGTCCCAGCAGCCAGTTTTGTCTTTAATGGCTCCCAGTGGTTGAGGGTGTGCTAACACCAGGGACCTGAAGGGGATGATCTCATCAGCACCTGGATTCAGGCTGATTGGAAGCCAGACCCTCAGGCAGTAAGTAGCTTTTAAAATATGCAAATACAGACAGTCAGTGGGGGCTGCAAGCTTAAGCCCCACTGGCCACCAGCGCTAGTGATCTACAGGGGTCCCTTGTGGTGCAGCTGCAAATATCCGGGCTCCAGACACGTGTATATAAGCTCCTGTCTGGGAGACAAGAGCCGGCTGTAGGGACGCGGAGAGCAAGAGTAGAGAACGCGCCCGCCAGGAAAGAAGAAAACAAAGGACGAAAAGATGGCACCTGCCAGTCTCCATCCTCAGAGAATACCCTAGCAGGCCCCCCAGTGTTGGTCCAATGCCTGCCCTTCAGGCAGACCCTCCAAGACAAGCGCAGGAGCCTCTCCCACCCGAACCCCAGGCCCAGTGGCAGGGCAGGAGAGTCCCCGCACACCAGCCACCTCTCAGGTCCTTAGAGCCCTGGGGTTCTGGTGGAGGCAAGTCGCCCTGGGTTTCAAAGCTGGGTGCTTTGAGGGCTCCTCTCTCAGGTGCGCGACTTAAAAGTCTGGGGGTGCCTGATGTGGGTTCACACTGTTGGGGTCCTGAGGGAGAAGCTCTGGGATCTGGGTGCCCTCCAGACTGTGGGTCCCGGCGCCACCGTGGGTGGGGTTTATGGCGAGGCTGTGTCCCAGCCTCTCCTACCTGCTTCTGCGTAAGCCTTCTCTGACTGTGGGATGCCCAGGAGCCGCTCAGCCCGCCGCTGCACCTGTAGCTTCAGATTCAGTACGTTCCATGGAGGAACTGAGTTCAGGATCCTCCTACCTCGCTGTCTTCAATCCCAACCGGGTGTTGATCTTTGAAGGCTGAAAATAGTAAATATGGAACAATTCGAAACAATTTAAAGTAACTATAGGCAAGGAAATTGGGTGAACATCTTCATGATTTTCTACCAGATTTTCATGCCCAAGAGAGCCGTTTACCTGAAAGAGGTCTGGACTATTTATTTATTTATTTATTTATTTATTTATTTATTTATTTAACATGTATTTACTTTGAGAGCGTGTGTGCACCTGTGTACCTGCATGAACAGGAGAGGGGCAGAGAGAGAGGGAGAGAGAGAGACCTAAGCAGGCTCCGCACTGTCAGGTCAGAGCCAGTAGTGGGCTGGATCCCACAAACCATAATATCATGACCTGAGCTGAACTCAAGAGCCAGAGGCTTAACTGACTGAGCCACCCAGGCACCCCTGGACTAATCATTTAAAAATCCAAACCCAACTAAAGGAAACAATAGCTTTACAGTTAGTTCAAGCATTCACTGAATAAATTCTAGTGGTTAAAGAAACCACAACCCAAGAAGTATCATAGTTCTTGTACAAGGGCTTTTCTTTCAACGAGCATTTTTGTTGATGATAAATATCTAACAATACATAGTATTTGCTAAATGAATAAATCTTGAAGTTGTCTTATTTTTTATTTTTTTATTGCACAAATAATATATTTTGTTTGTGGATGTTACAGAGAAATACTATATATATATACATATATATGTATGTATATATGTATATATATATATATACATATATATGTATGTATATATGTATGTATATATATACATATGTATATATATATACATACATATATATATAATATATATATATATATTTGCATATTCTTTGGCATTTTCTGCTAACAGTGTGTGTGTGTGTGTGTGTGTGTGCACATGCATGAAAGTAAGTTTTATTTTTTTCCTCTCCAATTTTTATATTTTTTTCCTCCAGTACAATTTGAATAGAAATGGGGAGGAAAGATATGCCTTTCTCATTTCTGATCTTAGAAAGTTTTCAACGTTTTGCCATTGAGCATGATATTTGCTATAGTTCTCTTCTTTTAATGCGGATCCTTTATCAAAATAAGGAAAATCTCTTCTATTTTTAGCTTCTGAGATTTTAAAATTTTATCATGAATTGATGTTGCATTAAATCAAATGCTTTATTTTCATTTACTGGAATGATCATATTATTTTTCTTCTTTAGTCTGTGTATTGGAAAGCCATTGTCACCATAAAATTGCAAATCACCCCAAAACTCAGTGATTTAAAACAACAATAACTTGTATCAGGTCTGTCAATATCTCACTGGCCAAAGTAACTGACTTGGCTTAGTTCTGGGTCAAAAGGAGGGAAATGCTTTCTGCCACCAGTGAGAGGAACTTCAAAATTTCATAACAAAGAACATGGATAGTGGGAGGGGTCAGTAAACAGATCTTCCACATTTCTCTTCTTGGCCACAATTATTTACAACCCTTTCCATGCAGAATACATTTATGCCCATCCAGGATCCCCAGAAGCTCACAATACATAGCAAGAGGCTTAAGATCAGATCAAGATGCTACTCCTCTTGATCTAGAGCCCTATAAACAAACAAACAAAAAGTCAAATTATCATCTCATTTGCAGGTAGCCTTGAACCATGGACTGGATAATCATAGTAAGTGCTCTCAGATAATGGGAGAAGGGAGGTATACAGCAATCTCTAGTCCAAGGCGATTCTGAAATTCCACTGGGAAAATGCTACCATCTTCTCTTACTTGGAGGTAGAAAATGTTACTTGACCAACCTACATTGCTATCTGAGAGTGGCTGTCCATCAAGTGTCTTTTTTGGCTCTTGCCTCTATGCTCTAGGAAGTCATTCCTTTGCCATTATCCTTCCTGGTTTCTGAGGAAAGGCATTAGAGAATATGCTTTGCGGGGGAGCAGGTGAGCAGTTTTATTGGCCTGTATACTGCCTCTGGAAAGTTGAGGACTAAGTTTTTAAAAATCTCCAACAGCATCAGTCCCTTTATCCCAGGCTAGTGACACTTTTGCTAACAGAGATCTATTTAGAAGGTTGTTGATTACCTTTGCATTTGATTTCACTCAACTCCTTTTGTCAAATGCTGCCCCTACAGTTCTTTTAAAGACATTTCTTGCTTTCTTTAGGCTTAATTATAGGTATTTTGGGTCTATCAGATTTCTATGGGCCCACATCCTTCAGCTTTCTAGAAGTCTTTTTATTCAGGTGGAAGGGTCTACTAGGTACCACCTTAAGTTTTTCATAGCTTTTAACAAAGGGCATGAATACTTCATCTTTGATTTGGTTTTTACTACCAAGCTTAATCAAATGGCCACGGTCTTGATTTAATCTCCCCCAGCCCCATCACAATTTGAAAATCTACTCTCTGAACAGGTATAGATGAAAGACAGTTTTATTTTTCAGCATAGTAAATTCTGGGCTCTTTATATACCTTTTAAAGTCTGCTTGTACACTGGCCAGTTCTTTTCTGAATTTATCTTTGCTTCGTAGTGTCTTTTTTGTACAAGGAAAAGGGATAAGCTGAAGCTTTGAACATCCTTCCTGAAAAACATCTTTCTCAAGACTACACGTTAATTTGGTACACTTAAAAAAAAAGTTTCTTTTGAGAGAGAGAGGGAGAAAGAGAGAGAGACAGCATGTGGACATGCACACACACAAGTGGGGGAGGGGCAGAGAGAGAATCCCAAGCAGGTTCCACACTGTCAGTGCAGAACCAGATGTGGGGCTCAAACTCATGAACCCTCAAACTCACGAACCATGAGATCATGACCAGAGCGGAAATCAGGAGTCAGACGCTTAACCAAACTGAGCTATACAGGCACCCCTCATTAGGTACAGTTTTCATCTTGCATGTTATAGTAGGCAACAATTTTGCCATTATGTAACATAGGTCATCATTTTTTTTTTTAGTGTCCTGTATTAATAACTTTGTCATTTTTCAAGACTCATAACATTTTTCTCACTTTCCACTATCTGGTTCTAAAACAATGCTATATATACTGGCAGCATTCATTTCTATTTTGGCTAACTATTGCCATAACAATGCTGCCAATAAACCATCCTGAAACTCAACGCCTTAAACAGCAATCATTTATTGTTACAGGTCTCCAGGTCAGCTGGAACAGCTCTGCTCATATGTTTGTCAGACTCATCCTGGGACCAGGGGTCTAGTCTGAGCATGTTCTTCTAATGTTGATGGCAGATACTAGATATCAAGTCCACTCACTTGAACCATTTCAAGTCTCTGCCCCTCCCATCCCATCACTACTAACATTTCATTGGCCAGAAAAATCACTTTGAGCTCAAAGTTAAAAAGAAAGGAAATGCATTCCTAACTAATGTAGTGGAAGGAAATGCAAATTTAAATGACCAAGGGCATGGATACAAAGAGGTGAAGGAAGAGTTGAGGCAATAATACACTCTACTATGTTCTGTTAATGTGGTGAATTACATTAATTTTTCATGTCCATGTTAAATTGGCCATGTTAAAATATTACTTGCATTCCTAGAATAACCTCAATTTTGTCCTAATAGATTATACTCTTTTCATTTGCCTGGATTTGATGTGTTAATATTTTGTTTCAGAGTTTGAACTTATTTTCCTGAAACACTGAGTGGTTTGTTTTTTTCTTTTTAATGCCAGTTTTTAATATTAAGATACTTTTGGCCTCAAAAAATGAATTGGAAGGGTTTTCCTACTCGTCTATATTCTGAGTGTGTATAAGGTTGGTGTTGTTTCTTACATGTTTGGTAGAATTTATTAATAAAGTCATGCATACGTGGTGATTATTTTTGTGAAAAGCTTTCAACTATGGTTTGAATTTATTTAAATTTTTTTTAATGTTTATTTATTTTTGAAAGAGAGAGCATGAACGGAGGAGGGGCAGAGAGAGAGGGGCACAGATGATCCAAAGCAGGCTCTGCACGCTGACTGCAGTAAGCCTGACACTGGACTTGACTCACAAACTGTGAGTTCATGACTTGAGCCAAATTCAGATGCTCAGGCACCCGATGTTTTGTTGTTTCTATTTATTTATTTTGAGAGAGAGAGAGAGAGAGAGAGAGAGAGAGAGAGAGAGAGAGAGAAGAGGAGACAGAGAATCCTAAACAGGCTCTGGGCTGTCAGTGTGAAGCCCTATTCGGGTCTTGACCTCATGAACCGTGAGATCACACCCTGAGTCAAAATCAAGAGCCAGATGCTTAACTGACTGAGCCAGGCACCCCTGAATTTATTTAATTTTACCCAGATATTCACTTTCTCCTTGTGTCAGGTTTGTTTGACATTTGTGCTTTTCTAGAAATGTTTCATTTTATGTAATTTTTCAAATTTATGGGGAGAAGTTGACATCATTGTATCCTTTTAATGTTTGTAGGACCAAAAGTTATTCTTCATATTGATGTTTTCTGCCATCTCCCTTTCTCTCTTACACTTCACCACCTCCTATTGTTACTATCTCTTCTATCTTGTCTTGCATTTGCTTTACAGAAGCAGTTGTTTCAGCCAGAGTTTTGTATTCAAGGGGATATATTTTGTCAGATTTTTCATTCGCTTTATGCCAATATTTTTGTGGTGAGTGCTCTTTATCTACTTTTACTTTTCTTATTCTTTTCTTCCTTTGTTCTTGGGGTATCTTCTAAAAAAGATTTTCTTCTGGCTTCATTTTGATCACTTATCTTTAAATGAGTTGAGATTAATTTCCTATAGCAATGACTTGAGAAGGAGGGGTGGTCCCAGAGCCATGTTTCAGTTTTGTAGGCATTTTCCCTATGCTCTTGCCTTTTCATAAGTGAATAGTCCTAGTCTTTACTTCTTCCCAGTCAATAGACATCAAGAGCTATAAGTCTACTTACCATTCAAAATGTTTCTTCTCTTCTTGCAAATATGGCTTATGTGTATGATTCCATTTTAACTCTCTTCTGCTCATTAGAACCAAACTGGAATAACCGAAGCTCTCATCTCTAGTGTGCTTGTGGTCATGTTAATTCTAGTTTTGTACCTGAGATCTTGATGCACACATCAAGATGCACTCTGGAGATGTGTATGTACTTTGACTCTTTTCTGCTAACACAAGATTCTTGTCTTAATTCTTCCTCATAACCCTAATGCACTTTCCTGCTTTTGACCCCTCTTTCACCTTTTTCATCTTGTTAAATTTGGGGAAAATTAATTATTTTGCTAATTTTTTGCTAATGCATATTGTTTCTTTTTTCTTATTCTCCTTGTTGCATTTAGCTTTCTTTCTAAAAGGATAAAGGAAAATGCCAATTTTACAGAATTAATCAAAAGTATGGACTGTGTTGATACGTGCCAGAATTTGTTTGAAGCAATCTTTTGTTCGTGGTCTTGAGGTCAAATCCTGTGCTCTTTTCTCATTAATGCACAACAGTTGGCCTCAGGTGGATTAGAGACCGACTGTTTCGGTAGATCTAAACAAATCCAAATCCATTTTTGAAAAACATGATTTAGAATGAGTTTTCCAATGAAAAGAAAGAAGCATCATTTTCGCATTTGAAGAATTCTTTCCATATCTATCTATCCAGCCATTTATATGTATCACAACTCTTTTACAATAATATGATAATAAAGAACAAGAAATGAGTATTTGTAGTTAAAACATTAGATATATATTAGTTGAGATCCTAGAGTAGACAGAAAACTGTATGATGTAGCCCTGAGGAGGAGAAAATATATATAGATGGTATCAAACTAACATAGGGAAATGGTAGAGTAGATCTCAACAGTAGGACCAGGCTATCCGAGGTCTAATCCCATCTCTGTTCTGTCCCAGCTGTGTGCCTTGAGGAAGTGACTTAACCTCTCTGTGTTCTCATTTGTAAAGATGAAGAAACAGTAGCATCTCTCTGATAACGTTGTTGAATTGATATATGTGGGGAGCCTAGAATAGTATGTGGCATATACTAAGCATTCGATAGATGCTTACTATTATTGTGTGACAGTTGACCTTATGCAAAATTCTTCACAAGTCAAAATAGTTTTTTTGTGTGATACATATAAACTTATGCCTACATTTCCTCAGCTAGATGGTAGTTTTATATGCACGAAATGGAGAACAGATTGGCAGACTTTTGTAGTTTTAATTATACTTTTGCTGTATATTATTATTTTACAGTTACTTGCTTTCAATTTCTCACAACTTAAGGTAATTCTGACTTCATAAAAAGGATTTTTTTATAAAAAAATTATTATTTTTTAATGTTTATTTATTATTGAGAGACAGAGAGACACTGAGCATGAGCAGGGAAGGGGCAGAGAGAGGGAGACACAGAATCTGAAGCAGGCTCTAGGCTCTGAGCTGTCAGCACAGAGCCCGATGTGGGGCTTGAACTCACGGACCGCGAGATCATGACCTGAGCTGAAGTCAGATGCTCAACCAACTGAGCCACTCAGGTGCCCCAAAAGGATTTTTTTTAGAGAGCTTGTGCTAATCAATTGCTGTACATGAAGCATATAGTCTCTAGTTTTCAGAAGATCAGAGAATCTGGTCTTTGTTCAGGGCATACCCACCATGTACACTGTTCATTGACGAATACTTCCAAACCCAAGGGGCCCAGCTGTGTGCTATCTTCTTCAAGAAACTTTCCCAAACCCCTGCAGGCTGGTAAGTCTCTCACAGTAGTGCTCTAGCTTACAGCTGCAAATAAGCTAATCCCCTAAGAAAGCGACCTAAACAATGGTGGTACTAAAGCATACAAAAGTTCTAGAGAGGGGTAGCTCCATGATGGGCTCAACAGCGTTCTGCTATTATTGAGGGTCCGCCTTTTCACCTTATTATCCTCATAGTACTGCGTGAGTCTAAGGACCCTGTGGAATATTGCTAGATAAAAACTCAAGGTCTTCCCTCTTCTAATTCTTTTTTTTTAACTAACAGAATGACAGTTTTATTTGCAAAGACTACTTGTCTAGCTTAAAAAAAAATGTCAAAGGAAGTCCCCTTGGACGTCACTGACATCCAAATGGATTCTGTAAAATACCACTGCTTTTTTTTTTAATGCCCACAGATATTCCCTGGAACATTTTGGAGGCTTGGATTTCATTATAAAAGTGATTCATGCTCAAAGATAAAAACTATTAGGGTGGAAAATCTTAAAGTAAAAATTAAAAATTATCTCCCCTGATCCACTCCTACACTCCCAATTTCTACTCTCCGTTCAGTTAACTTCAGTTAACAGTTTCTTGTATATTCTTTAAATGACATTATTTTAAAATGTCTTTTATTTGCTGCATAAGTTCTTTCTTAGCCTTTTATTTTTCTATTACAACCACCCCAGTTCCTTTATTCGTCTATATATTCTGAGGTAGGTAGGCTAGAAATCACTTTTGGAATGCTACAGAGACATTGGCTGTCTTTATCAAAGACAATATGTTCATTTAGGAAAAGAATTTGAATGAACAAGATTCGCTTTTGAAACGCTAAAACCTGTGACGATTATAGTTGTAATGACGATGGTGCACGTATGTGCATTTTTGTGAATAGATTACTGTCATTTCACCACTATATTATCCATTATTAATAACTATGGCAGTGAGATGCGCTGGTCAGTCACAGATTTTGTAAATGGTCTGCCACCTTTAGTGGCAAGTAATATTTTATGTTTTGTCGTAGCACAAAAGGTATGAGTGATATCCTTTCACTGACACATATAAAGCAAGATGTGAGATTTTAAAAATGCAAAGCATGTCTTGGGTACATGTGCTGGAAGATTACGGCAGAGAAAAATGACCGAGGCTAATGCGTTTGAAGCTTGCTATGAAGTACAATATACTCTAAGGTAGGACTGTTTTGGATTTCTTCCAAGCCATTTATTTCTAAAGAACCATAAGAACCTTATTAAATAGGGGTTATCCTGGGCAGTGTTATAATGTCCTTTTAAGTCTCAGCTTACTTTTCCCACATAGTTCTCCCTTTCCTCCAGAGACTGTTTTATCCAGTCCTTCAGGAGCTCCCACACTGTTTCTCCTTCCCACTAGTCTAAAGGCACTAGTATTCATTTACTTCTTAAGTCACCATGTTTGGATCCCATCTCTTACTCTGAGTAGACAAGGTGTCTTTCACCTTAAATCCTTAATTAAAGGAATATACACCATTCTTGAAGGAGCTGGAAGTTTCTGAGCCCTTTAAACCTCACTCTACCAGCCGAGAAGAAAGACGATCCTCCGTTTAATACGTTGTCATTTCAAAGACAGTCATGCAGAGAGCATTTTAGTGAGGTTCCTCATTGATGGTCAGTCCCAAACTTTTTGCTTATACTCAAGTCACTTGGTAAAGAACACCAAGGAAAAACACGTTAATTTTTTTAGTGGCCTGACAGACTTTCATTTTGAAGATTCCGTCACACCCAAGTCTTACTGTGGTTAACTGTTTAACTTCCTGCTTCCTGCTTTGAACAGATGAAGTCCCCTCGGCCATGGTTTCGGCCTTCGGTTGGTAAAGGTGCTTTGGCAGTGAGCTGATGATAGAGCCACAGCAAAACATGGCAAAGCACAGCGCTGTAATGACTGCCAATCTTCGACACCCTAGTTGGGTCTGTTTGCCATTATTCTAGAGTGTGAAATAATTTCAAACTTCATTCACAAGTAAGGGGCAGTGGAAAAACACTGTTGTGAAATAAGAGACACCATGATAAGGTGTCTCAGATCCTCCAAAAGGGGGTTTCGCTACTATTATGCATCTTTTCTGGGCTTGAGATACAGTAGGTGTTTCTTTAGGATCTTAGATTCAATCAGTGACGTTTATGATGCTTTTCAGAGTTTTGTAATGTACTTGAACTACCTAATAACCTCATTTATGGGAAACGGTTTTCTTGTTATCTATCCAAAGTCTACCTAATGATTTTTCAGTAGGTATCTTTGTGTGACTATCTTTTTTGAGAATTTAAATGGTTATTTCATAACTCTTATTATTATATATAATCATTTGACTAAGTGTCAGAAAGGACTTAAAAGGAGAGCGGATGACATAAAAAGGAAGTTAGACACTGGAGTGACTCCACTAACTTTTAACATTTGACTAAGATAATATCCCAGTATTAAAGTATGGGTTAGTCAGTTTTCTGTATGAGAGAAGCTCACTCATTAGTCTCATCTCCTTACCTGGTAAAGTATACACTGAGATTCTAAACACAAGTGCTCTGGAATTCACTATTATTTTCAGTAATAAAAAATTCCATTTAGAAAATGTGCTTATGTTTTTATGTTCCTTTATTCAGCAATTTCCTTTCCTTTTAGGATAATAATCACTCATTTGTGAAACCAAATTCAGTGTAGTTGAAGACAGCTTCCTTCAGTATGTCTTCCCATTGTCAAAATCTTTTTGTGTGTGTATGAAGGTAATAAAAATGGCTAAAATAATGATTTGCTGAAGAGCACCTGGGTGGCTCAGTCGGTTAAGCGTCTGACTCTTGACTTTGGCTCGGGTCATAGCCTCATGGTTCATGGGTTCGAGCCTGCATCATGGTCTGCACTGACAGTGCAGAGCCTGCGTGGCATCCTCTCTCTCCCAAGCTCTCTGCCCCTCCCCACTCACATGCTTGCTCTCTCTCTCTCTCTCTCTCAAAATTAATAAACTTAAAATACATAAATAAATAAGTAAATAAAAGAATGATATATGGAAAAGAAAAAGAAAGAAAGAAAAGAGAAAAAGCAAGCAAACAAGTTCTGATGTAAAATCTACATTAGACTTAACTTTTTTTCCAGTTTATAGTCATAGCAAATGTTACCCAGAAATATCAGCTTTGTATTGTAATCCAACCAACATCTTTGGGAAGAAATGTGACCTGGATGAAAGCGAAGAATGCTGATGGCAAACTGGAATGGCAGATTTTCAGGAGTTTTTTGATTAAACATTTGCCCCGAGAATAAGCGACTATATCTCTCTGTTCTCCAGGACACTCAGATCGGCAATGCTGTGTGTGTTAAGACTACTAAACCAGCCACTGGGCAGATGCTGGCCCTCCCAGGGAAAAATCTGCAATTGATTCAAACAAAAGATTATTTGGACTAATAAAATGTACTAATGCACTAATGTAGTGGCCAGAGTACAGTTTTCTTCTTCTTCTTCTCCTTCTTCTTCTTCTTCTTCTTCTTCTTCTTCTTCTTCTTCTTCTTCTTCTTCTTCTTCTTCCCTTCTTCCCCTAAAAGTATCTCACTTTTTAGCTGGTAGAAGGTCTATAGCTAAGTAACAAGAAGCAATCCACTATTAAATGAACTAAACAAGGAGGCCATTAGACTGATGTCGATCTTGCACCGTGATGGCTTACAGAAGCAAACCAAATGCTGAGCCTGTAAATGCCTCCAGATTACAAAATCAAAATGCTAAGGACAACCAATCACAAACAGCCAACTAGGCTCTAAGCTATAGCCCATCTACTAATTTCCTTTCTTTGCTTCCACATTTTCTCTGCAGTAAGTCCTTCCCCTGGTTCCTGTTGGCAGAGTGCTTCGAACCACGTTTGGAATCGACTTTTGCTCAAAATAAACCCTCAAAAATTTTAATGTGCCTCATATTACCTTTTGACATTACCTAAAGTCAAGAAGGGATGGGGATGATTAAAAATACAGGGACTTTTATAAGATCCAAATGCAGGAAGTACAGCTAGTCCTCCCTGGAACTGAAAAGGAGAAAATAATCAAGCCTCTTTCTGTCTCCCTGTCTCTTTCTGTCTTTATTGTTAGCTCTGTCTCTGTCTCTGTCCTACATATACACACGTGCACACAGACACACACACGTCCTTTGTCTTGGATGTATATTGGCTTCATTCTTTTCTTTTTACAGATTGGCTACTTAGGCTTAATTCCCAGGTCCGTCTGGTCTTTTAGTTCAAGTTTTCATACAGCTAATGAAATCTCTGTGTCCCTATTTTTAGATTCTAGGAAGAGAGGATCATTTTGGCCCTGGATGTGACATCCATACTGAGCCCAGAGCCCCTGAGTCTATATTCTGGCACAGATGACCAGCTGTGTGGTCTTAAATATGTCATTTTGTCAATCTGGGTTGCAGTTTGGGGATCCAGGCATGGGGAGAGGCAGCCAAATTAGAGGTAAAGGCCTGAGCCAGTCCGAGTAGGGTGGAGGAGAAAGCAGGGGTGGACAGGAAGTTCATTCTCTATCTCCATCTCTGCTTTGAACTTTGGAGCTTCATTTTTAGAATCACCTTAAGAGAATGTACCAGATACACAAAGAAACAATTTTCTTTTCTTTGTGGGTACTCTTTCCTCACCTCTGCCCTTTCCTATTTCCCTCGATTCATTTCCTCCTCCTCTTTCCTTCGTTTGCCTTTTAACAACAAACCACAGTCTGAGGATTGCCAAAGATAGACGCTGGTGCCTGTGTTAGAGACCAGGAGAGAAGGCTGAAGAGGAGGAGGAGGTTAGGAGGCCAACCCAAGCCTGGAAGTCTGGCTCACAGCGTGTGGGGAGGCAGCCTCACGGTCTATTTCTATGGTAGCTATTACTGGGCTTGTGGATATGAGCAAATGCCAGTTTTGACCAGCTCTGCTTGTATTATTCCTGTGAACAAAACAACTCTACTCCACAAATGGAGATGTCTAAAGCAACCAATTTAAATTAATAGTCAAAACAAATAATAAGATAAATACCCCCTACTTATTTAAAAAACATACAGTAGTCCAAGTTGATAGTATGGAGTTTTTAACTGATTTCTGTTAGTCAGTTATAAAAATTTCAGTCATTAGGAAGTAGAGGCAGCCTGTAGTCTGAAGGACCAAACTATCTATCTATCTACCTTTCTTTCTTTTCTTTCTTTCTTCCTTTTCTTTCCTTTCCTTTTCTTTCTTTCTTTCTTTCTTTCTTTCTTTCTTTCTTTCTTTCTTTCTTTCTATATTTGATACCCTTGTTAAAAACAAATCCATCTCATTCTTTTATAATCATATTCCATGCTTATTGGCCTGGGCCAGAATCAACTTCAAATGCTACTTTTTTTTATTATACATTCTCATTATGGTTTGTTAATATGGATCTAATATACACTGCATTCCATGCTATGTTGACTTATATGTTAGTGAGACTGTCATAATTTATTTATTCTACAAAGCGTTTATAAGATATTCATGGTTACATATTAGTATTTACATCACAGGAGTCTATGTTTAGTGCTAGTATTCAAAATCTAGGAGAAAAATGATTCCTGCGGTATTTCACTTTTGAAGTGGTGTATACTAATTAATATATGCTACTACGTGTGCTTTGTAAGCAGAAACCAGAGAAAAGCAGGTCATGCATCCTTTTTACTATTGTATTCATTCATGTACAATATGAAATCACTGTGTCTCATATTTATTAATTTATTTCAAAACAAAAACAAAACGAACCTTGCGATCTTGCCAAAGAAACTGAAACAAGTTTCTTCTTGGAAGGGACTGGATTTGAGTAAATAAAGTTTATTATGCTGTCCTTCAGCCCATGGCCAAATCATCCACAACCCTGCCTCTCCAATAGTTACAATGATTTGAACCTTTCTATGGCCAGAATCCAAACCGCTTCTTTGTTAACACTCTAGTGGGAGACATGTAAAGCCATTTAGGACTATGGTGGATACTGACTTGAATTTATTCTGTGAGATTATTTATTCAAATTATCTTTGAATGAAGGCAATGCAAAAAAAATGTTTTGTTTTATTTTTTCAAAAAAATGTTTTAACTGCCTGTGACACTAAGACCTATAAACTGTTACGTAAGTGTAATTAATATGACTTAAAAAAAAAAGGGAATCTACCTGTATAAACTAATAGTAGGTGGCAGGAATAAACAACTTTCTTTCTTTTTATTTTTTATTTGAGAGAGAGAGTGAAAGAGAATACAAGCGGGGGAGAGGGATAGAGGGAGAAAGAGAGAGGGAAAGAGAGAGAGTGAGAGAAAGACAGAGAGAGAGAGAGAGAGAGAGAGAATCTTAAGCAGGCTCCATACTCAACACTGAGCCCAAGGGGGGCTGGGGCTCGATCCCAAAACGCTGGGATCATGACTTGAGCCGAAATCAAGACTCGGATGCTCAACGGACTGAGCCCAGAACAACCCAGGGCACCCAAGTGCCCCAGAACAACTTCCTTTCAGTAATTTACAGTATGAATTAAGTTTCAGTGTTAAGAGTGAATGATATTACAAATTGGTAAAGGAAAGTAGTCCATGTGAATTCTTCAGTGTTTCATGGCACTGTAGAAAAACAGAGAAGAGTTAGGAAAATAGCTATGTCTGAGCTTCATATTCCTCACATGTAAAATGAAGGAGACAGAGGATCCTGAACACCTTCCCAGATATTACTCCTATTCAGTGTTTTGCAAAGACCCCGGGATGATGCCTGTAGTGGGCTTCCATTAGTCAGTTCTAGAAGATCTGCAACAGAGCCTGAGCAAAAGCAGTCTGGCTTTGAGAATCTCTGAAAACAGAGATTGCTTTCCCTTTTCCTTTGCTTAGCAACTGGATGTGATGAACTTTGGCTGCTAGCAAGGCAGGCTTGTTCCTTGCTAGAGAACTTTGTGGACACATCTGCTTTGATCAGTGTTTCAATATAGCAGCATGAATATCATCCAAATTATTAAATAAATGAAGGCAGTTTCCTAAGGGGGCTGCCATCTGCTTTGTCTACTAGTCCTAAGGGGACTGAGCATGTAACATCATGTTTTGAAAAACATCAGAAAAAATGAGTCAAGAAACTGCTGATCAGAGAATCCAGACCATTGACTTCATATTTACAATACTGAAGCATATTTAAAGCTCTTTGCTTTAAGCCATTACAAATAATTTTAAAAGTATTGACCTAACAAAATAGAGCTTTTTTGTTTTGTTTTGTTTTGTTTTGTTTTGTTTTTTTAATTGGACAAGATATGGATTTCAGATTTCGTGAGCACAGAAAAAAAAATAATGCAAAAACATTCTTGGCTATAGTTCTCTCCCCTGGCTTTCATGAGCCTTCTTTAAAGCCAGAGAATTGGTTTCTTATCCAATATTGTAGGCAGCCTTAGAGCGCTGCCACTAAAAGGAAGTTCAAAATGACTACAAAGCACTTTGTGAATATGGATTCTATCCGGAGGCTAAATGAAAATCTATAGCAGAAAACAATAATAAAAGATTGTACTCCAAGTGGTAGGCACATAATTTTAGTAATTTAATAAAACTGTAACAAATAAGTAAACATATTACTTCTCTAATTTATTGATGGTCCAATACCAGCTGCGATAGGAATGGATGTTTTATGAATTCATGAATTATTCTTCTGCTTAGTCTTTCATTCCTGAAACTAAATGTTTAAGTCATGTTTTTAGCTTTCATTCTTTGTATTACATAAAAAGAACTCTTCCTTCAGTCCTAAAAATGTAAGTGGAACATATTTGTATAATCCAAACATATTTTTTCATTATTAATGGCACAGCCAGCCAGTCATGAAGGTTACAATTCGCTATTTGAATACACAATTGAAGGTGTCCAGCTTGTCGTTTGGGTAGGAGAGCTGTATGTTATTAATGTGAGGGAATTACTACTGAACTCTAATCCTACCAACTGTGTTTTTCTTGGAAACATGTTTCTCTATATCTGCCTTTTGGGATTGTTTTATATAGTGATCATATCTGGCATACAGTGATTGTATAGTGATATAAAGTCATTTACTCACATGGCATGTGTAAGTCATGGGTCCTGTGGTTTCCATTTAATAAATATTTACTCAGGGGCGCCTGGGTGGTTCAGTCGGTTAAATGTCCAACTCTTCATTTTGGCTCATGTCATGATGTCACAGTTTGAGTTCAAGCCCCACATTGAGTTCCATGCTGGCAGCATGGAGCTTGCTTGGGATTCTTTGTCTCTCTCTCTCTCTCTCCTCTCTCTCTGCCCCTCCCCCACTTGTTCTCTCTCTCTCTCTCTCTCTCTCTCTCTCTCTCTGTCTGTCTCAAAATAAATAAACTTAAAAAAGATACATGTTTACTCAGCTGTCCTAATTGTTATTAAATGAAGTCTGAATTCCTTGTTTGAACCCTATACAACACAAGCCTATGAGTCAGAGAAAACTCTTTCATTTGCTTCTATTTTATTAATTTAATTTAATTTTATTAATTTTATTTTAGAAAGAGAGAGAGTGTGAGAGGGGGAGAGGGGCAGAAGGAGAGACAGAGAATCTTAAGCAGGCTCCACACTCAACATGGAGCCCGATGCAGTGCTCAATCCCACAACCCTGTGATCATGACCTGAGCCGAAATCAAGAGTCAGATGCTCAACCAACTGAGCCACCCAGGTGCCCCATCATTTGCTTCAATTTTAGATGGAATAGAATTCCCTTGACAGTTAACTTTAAACTTGTCTTTTAAAAATCCACCAAGGGTTTATTACAACCTAGACTCAAATTTGCTTATTGGAGCATTGTGCCCCTTGATAAAATGGAATCAAGTTTTATGGGACTACTTCTAGACCCATGATGGGAAATTGCTAGAAAATTATTACTAAAATGTAGACAATAGGCAAGGGAGCTGTCCAGTAAATTAACACGAATCTTTCTGAATAAGAAAACTTTAATAATAAATAGAAAATGACATGTATGGAAAACAATAAAGATATAAATGACACTGTCAGAGAAATGAAATAAAATCCTGGCTGACCACTTAATTTACTAGGTGATCCCGTGAAAATTACTTAACCTGATGTCTGTACTTCACTGTCCTAATCAGATAAATGGGTGCGATAGTGGTACATCTTTCCTAAAAGTTGTAAGGATTTGGGGTGTCTGGGTGGCTCAGTCGGTGAAGCATCTGGCTCTTGATTTTAACTCAGGTCATGATCCCAGGGTCATGGGAGCAAGCCCCGCAATGGGCTCCATGCTGGGCGGCATGAAGCCTGCTTAAGATTCTCCCTCTCCCTCTGTCCTTCTCCTGCGCTCTCTCTCTCTCTCTCTCTCTCTCAAAAAAAAAGTTGTTGTGAGGAGTAATTGAGATTTTTTTTATGTAAAGAAGTTGGTAGAGTGCCATGCTCATAGACATCCCTCAATATTGGTTAATAGTAGTAATGTGGTACATAGCACAGTGCCTGGCATGGAGTTTTTGATAATAGTGTCGAGGGTGCATTGAAGAAACATCATGGTTGGCCTGTAACCATAATGAAAAGTTTGTCTCTGACTGCTCCTTTACAATTTACTCACCAAGAAGACATTTCTCTTGTCAATAGATGAAAACTGAGCAGATCCATTCTTAGTAAGGGTAATAAAAAGTAAGCACACGGTTATGGTTATTTTAAGGCACAAAATGCTCTGTCAAGTCATAAATCGGGTATTCAAAGATCTGTATTAACATTTCACTCTTCCATCAAAATTACACTTTCACCTTCTCTTCCTGTGCCTTCTGGCATCTGCAGTTGGTTGGCCGAATGTCTTGGGTGGGAAAGGGGGTGTGAGGCATCACTGTGATGTTTTCACTCTGTGCCCTCTGTGTCAGACCACATCAGGGATGGATTAGGGGAGAACAGGGGGCAGGACTGCCAAGTTCTTTCTTGACTGATCACTGAGCCTGGCAGGAACTAGCTTATTCTCTGCCTCTAGATGTTTAAGCATTGATCTTTGTCTAGTGGCCTTCTCTTTGGCAAGCCACTACTCCCTCAGCCAGAGTCTCTAGGAGCATATTTTGTACATACCTTCTCACTGTTGAAGTCCCCATCACCTTCCCAGGTTGCCATCTTAGTATTTGAAATGGCTCCAGGCACACATTTCCCTTTTAGCCTACATTTAGTCTGTAAGGAACAGTCTCTCACTCCTTGTCCATGCCACTTGTGGGACTGTAGTTACTTCCCAAATGCTCTTCTCTACCTTTCCCTCTACAGGGCCTGTATCAGGTGAATGCCATCACATCATATCACATCACATCACCTCACATCACATCACATCACCTCACGTCACAGCGTCTCTCAATTGCAGGCAACAAATTACAAACTCTCCGAGTGGTTCCCTGGAAGCCTGCTCTCTTTAAGCTAAAGAGAAGGAAGAAACACCGGTCCTCCCTGTTCTTCCTGCTTCTCACGGGGCAACCTGTCACCCCTCTGAAGAAGAGAGGGGACCCCTCAGGGAGCCATTCCCTCCAGGAAATCTCCTCACAAATCTCCTTGAACACTTGTATGTTTCTAAAATGGATAAGGAGGGATTAAAAAACTGTGGGGTAGTTTATGATTTCTCGTTTGGAATTTCTGTTAGATGTAGAGTAAATCTATATTATTATAGAAATAATAACAAGCACAATAATAATAAATAACATTTATGGAGTGCTTACCAATGCCAGATATTGTGCATGTGCCATTTTATTTAATCTGTTAAAAAGAAAATCCTGCTACAAAATAGGTCCTAGTTTCTAATTCAAAAAAATAAGGATACTTACTGAAGCATAGAGAACTTTAGTTATATGTTCAAGGCCACATAGCCAATTAAAGCCCTGGCATTTTAATTTTGAGGGACACAAGCACATTGTAAGCTGCTTCTTCATTACTATTAAATGAATCAGTGATTATATATTAGTCTTACTTTCCATTATCCCCTAGGATTTTACACAGTTCCTGACAGAAGATAGGCTTCAAATTTTTATTGAATGAGTGGGGAAAAAACAAGCGACAAAACTCGAAAGATTTTATAAAATAGATTATATTCTTTTTTTTAAAATTTTTTTTTACGTTTATTTATTTTTGAGACAGAGAGAGACAGAGCATGAACGGGGGAGGGTCAGAGAGAGGGAGACACAGAATCTGAAACAGGCTCCAGGCTCTGAGCTGTCAGCACAGAGCCCGACGTGGGGCTCGAACTCACGGACCGCGAGATCATGACCTGAGCCGAAGTCGGCCTCTTAACCCACTGAGCCACACAGGCGCCCCTAAAATAGATTATATTCTTAAGGACAAAAGTTTTTTTTTTTTTTTTTTTTGTCTGCAATTGGGTCAATGTATGAATTTGTTGGGGGTGGGACACAATTCAGGCCATAACACATGGTAACAACTGTAACAATTCCACAACATGGGTTGACAGCCTCTTTTTGAAATATCTTCCCGGATTTGTGTGGTCAACTAATTCAAGAAACTGGCAGTGGTATTTTTCAATGAAAAATTTTTACTACCACTTAGCTTACCAGAGAGAAAGAAACACATGCTCAGAATCGAACAACCTTGTTTTACAAACAGATTTGGTTTGTGGAATCTGCACTCCTTCTAACTCTCTGGTGACTAACAAAATTCCTGTAAGAAGTGAGATCAGAGTCTTTACATGTTCTGATCTTCTGGGGCAAATTATTCCCCAGGAACTGAGTGAGGAGCGCATGTTCACAGGGTCAGCCGTGAACACAGCTCCCCACAGAACTGAGAAAGGAGACTTGGAATCTGGCTCATTAGCTTTTACTCTGCAGATTCCTTGTTCATTTAAAAAGAGGTCAGCGTCTTAGCCCCTTTTTTTGGTTTCATTACAGGTCGCTCTTCTCTGCAGAACTCTTCTTTGATTTCTAAGTTTTTAGAATTTTCTTGGCAGGATTTGCTAGAGCTGCTCTTAAAGTTCTCTCGTGACCAGTTTTGGAATTTTCCATAATAAATGCTTTTCACAACTGGTAATTGTAAACACCATATGCCTTCTGCTTATTTAATTCTTCTCAAGGTTTCATCAAATCCCTATTTATAATATAAAGAAAAAGCACCATGGAATTTAGACTTGTTAAAGAAAGATGATGTAGCCCGTTTCCCGGGTTTGAAATCTGCCTCTCCAATTTCTAATCAGTGTGTCTTGGGAAAGTTATTTAACTTCTCTGTGTCTTAGCTTCCTCATATGTAAGATGGGGATAAAATAAGATGTTGAGATTAAAGGAAGTGATGTACTTAAAAGGACTTAGAATTAACAGAGAATGCTGCTTGGCACAAGGAAACACTCGGGAAATGTTAGCTGCCAATCATTTTTGTTGCTATTGTTTTTACTGAGTAGTGTGGATGTCCTTTGGCAGTTGGGGAAACTCCATGATGCTGCTTCTCACTATTCAGAACCGGCTACCGGGGGAGGTCACGGCCAGGTTCCAGGAAGACCCATCCTCTCTAGGACTGTATGGGACTCTGGGCTCTTGGCTTTGCCCTTGTCCATTTCTTCCAAGCTGGGGACATGACTTAAGTGAAGTGAAATCAACTTTCAACCTCCCTTCCTCCCATTCCCCCGACCTACTCCCTTGACCGCTAGCTGGAAGTGGACACTAGACGTTTGGATTTAGCTTTCACTTCATGTTTATGAACATGGGCTTCTTCACACAGCACTGGGAAGCCATTTAGGTTTACTTTAGTGAATGTCTTATCTTCTTTGGTACTTTCTGCCACAGTTCCATCTACCACCAGAAGATATCTCAGTGCTCTACCACCTAAGGCTCTTCATGCCCTCCAGGTGCTCAGATCCATCCTGGGGGAATCCTCCTGGGCTGGTCTCCTCAGAAGGCACGAGAAATTACAGGCGGTTTAAAACTGGAGAGACTGGGGTGAGGAAGACAGTTTGGGAAGGTAAATCAGTGTGCCAGCGAGATGTTGCATATTTGGGAAGCATCCTCCTCGCAGCACAGACTCTGGGATAAATCAGAGTGATCTGAGTCCTTGGGCAGGTCGTTCAACTTTGGTAAGCTTTGGTTTCCTGATGGGTAAAATGGAGTTAATTATATTTCCTACTTACAGGTGAGTGAAAGATTTATGAAGTTTACATCTATTTATCTATCTTTCCATCATCTCTCTTAGATATAACTTTATCTGGGGGCCTAACACATTGTACGTATTCAATAAATATACTGTAAAGAAAGAAAGAGGGAAGGAAAGAAAGAAAGGAAGGAAGGAAGAAAAAAAGAAAGAAAGAAAAGAAAGGAAGAAAGGAAAGGGAAAGTAAGGAGGGAGGGAGGAAGGAAAGAAGGAAGGAAGGAAGGAAGGAAGGAAGAAAGGAAGGAGAGAGAAAGAAAGGAAAAGGAAAGAAAAAGAAAGAGTGACATGTATCTACTCGAGGCAGCTAGGCTGGCCAGTTTCTGCTCTCTCTTTCTTGCACTAAGTTGTAGCCATCAGAGATATTTGTGCCTAGACCAAAACACCAAATTTGGAGAGGCAGGTGGGAGGTCTCCTGGAATTGCCCTCTTCTAGTTGAGGGGCAGAGTATAGGCTGAGGGGAGGAAGCAAGTGGAGTGGGGCAGGTTGATGGTGAAAACAACGAAGTGATTTGTGTTCATGGGAGAGGGTTAGGTATGGTCTCCAGGATTCATTTTCAGCTTCCCGAGAAAATATGAATGTTAAGAAAAGCCTTTGGGACATTACACTGCTGTTCAGATTCAGATTCAACCAAGAGAGTTATATTCTACAAAGTGTTTGATATGCTATCAAGGCCATTTGTTTTGGTGATATATCATTTGTAGCCTGATGAAAAACAATGACTTAGGGGCACTTGGGTGGTTCAGTCGGTTAAGCATCTGAATCTCAGCTTTGGCTCAGGTCGTGATTTCATGGTTTTGTGAGTTTGAACCCCGAATCAGGGGAATCTTTCTCTCCCTCTCCCTACTTCCTTACTCACACCATCTCTGTCTCTTTCAAAATAAATAAATAAACTTAAAAAAAAAAGACTAAGATGAGGCCCATTTCAAGGCAGACATTTTCCTGGGTTGTCCCCTGCCACTGCGCTGACTAGATGCTCATCTGCTTTCTTTCATGCATAATCAGCCCTACTTTATAACTTTCCAGACACTGGAGCCAGTGAGCGTTTTAACTGTATTAGTTCCCCCCTACACGAGCTATATGTCCCTTGTTGTTTATCAATTAGTATGTATTCAGTGTCACTGTCTTCAGTTAGCACTTGTTACTAGTATCAGTGCTAAAATCAGGGATTCCCCGATTTTTTTACTTGAGAGGAAGCAGGAAAAGCATCAATAGCAGCTCAAACTGATTACAGACACTGGTTAGTCATGAGGTATTTCAAGGAGCTCCAGTCTGACCTTTGAGCAAAGTAGTCTGATAAATTAGCGAAAACTGACAAGACAGGATAGAAATGGTTTCGGAAATTCAGGAAAAGAACTCATTTAGGTTGTGTGTTTTTCATCCTGCAGAGACTCCTTCCATCTTCTTCATTTTATATCTTTGCCTTATTCCTATTATTTCCATAGTGCTCTTTTGCCCTGGTGACATCTCCTTTCAAAAAAGTTAACAAACTCACTCTTGGGTGTAAATTCATTTAGCTATCAAGTTGACTAATTTGTGTAGGGCCCACAGCCAGCAGGTTTGTGAAGTTTGCTTCCTGCCCCCCGAGAGTGGACTTCATAACTTGGTAGGAATTGCATGAATGGATTACATAAACTTAGACGGTTTCTCTCTCCAATGGATTGATACTGATTAAGTATCCAAGTATCTTCAGGCTACATGAAGCAGATGAAATATATCATGGAGGTGAGTGAATCATCCTGAAGATCCTGAAATCAGTGGACCTGGTTGCTTGGAGATTCCAAATGGGCAGCAACAGCTCCTGGGAGTTACAGCTTCCCTGGAAAGTCTACTTGATGAGAACAGGTGCCATATCTGTGTTGTTCATCACCAAGCCTACACAGGACTTGAACACCATACATTTACATCCACTGTTGTTGCAGGGAGTCAAAGAATTTAAAGGCTGTTTTTACAGAGGAAAACAGGGGAGGAGAAAAACTAACTCCTGTAAAGGTAAGGCTAGAAGTCAAGGACACATTCAACTATCTAGTGACCACGGGAGTTTGTTATTACCAAACATTGAACATAAATGTATCACCAACTTTTCCTTTTTATTATATAATAAAAGCACTATGGCAGTTATATAGGGATCTCCCCTTTCCATCTTTTCCTCAAAAGGATTTGAAAGAGTCAGTCTTATAAAAGTGGGAAAGGGCTGCCTTTTCAAAACTTCAAAGCCTCACAGAAATCTTTAATGGTATTTCTTGCCATCTTTCACACTCTTCTCCAGAGCAATGGATAAAGTTAAGGGCATCAAATGTCAGACACCCTTACTCCAGAGTGGCATCTAATCTCCTTTTGTCTATTTTATTTTTCCTGTTTATACTGACTCTATTCCATGACCTCTGAGCAAAAGGAATCCATTTGCTAGAAGACACCCTTGATTTGACCCTCAAGTTCATACATAAATGGCCATATTTTATGGTCAAATAATTGCATACATAGTTTTACTTGTTGGGTTATTTATATGAATGTCACTATATCAAAATGCTTTTCCTGACCACACAGTCTAAAGCAGTTCCCCATTCCAGCCCACCTCAACACTTGTTAGCCTTTACCCTGCTTTATTTTTCTTCTTAGCATTTTTATCACCACCTGAAATATATTTATTTGTTCATGTTTATTTGTTTGCTATCTCTTAGCTTAGTGTTGTATCCTTAGTGCCTAGAATAGCACTGGGGGAACAGGTACTCAATAAATATTGATTGCATGAGTGAATGAATGAATCAGATATTCTATAAAGATAAAGTTTAAGCCATATTTCGGCATATATTCAAGGTACTTAGAATTGTAAATAATAAAAGTATACTAAGCTCTGATCTGGTTGTTGAAGTTGATGGACTTTGAAAACACAGGAACCTGGGTTTAATGATAACAATCATTTACTAGTGCAGTCTTATTAATCCTTTTGACAGAGACAGAGAAGCAGAGCATGAGAGGTAGAGGGTCAGAGAGAGGGGGAGACACAGAATCTGAAGCAGGTTCCAGGCTCCGAGCTGACAGCCCAGAGCCCTACACAGGGCTTGGACTCACGAAACACAAGATTACAACCTGAGCCGAAGTCAGAAGCTTAACTGACTGAGCCACCCAGGAGCCCCTAATTCTGTTTTAAAGATTAGGAATGATGTATGCAAAATGTCAAAGATTGCTCAGTTCATGATAATTATTAAAGAGAAAGAGTCATGATTTCAACAACTAGAAATACGACAGCAACAAAAACTAGAACACCCAGGATATTTATTATAGCTATGAGAAATTCTTAGAATTTTATGGAATTATTTTTCAAGTCGTGTCAGGTGGTTGTTGGCAAGTTGTTGCTTGCCTATTATAAAAATGGATCTTTCATCTCAAAAGTTAATGCCACTACACACATCAAAAAATAAAAACTCTTTAGGCTAAGGCTGTGTGTGGATTATAGAAAATAACCAGTGAATCCGTTTTTTTTTTTTTTCTCTTTTAAAAACTGTGTAAAACATCAGCAGGCACCTGGGTGGCTCAGTTGGTTAAGCATCTGATTTCAGCTCAGGTCATGGTCTCAAGGTTCGTGGGTTTGAGCCTCGAGTCCAGTTCTGCGCTGACAGCTCAGAGCCTGGAGCCTGCTTCGGATTCTGTGTTCCCCTCTCTCTCTGCCCTTCCTTGCTCACACTCTTTCTCTCAATAATAAATAAACATTAAAAAAAAACAACCTGTTAACACATCAGGGTACCCCCAATTACTTTTGAATAGCTATGCCCCTTTGTGATTCTGAGTTTATATAGAGAAAATTAAAACAAAAACTCTGGCTTATAGAATTCCTAGTGATTATGTAGTTTGAGTGAGAAATAGACCTTGCTATGGTAAGTTTTGGGGGTTAATGTCTTACCATAATGTAACATAGCTTATTCTATTTTTTTCTTTCAATATATGAAATTTATTGTCAAATTGGTTTCCACACAACACCCAGTGCTCATCCCAAAAGATGCCCTCTTCAATACCCATCACCCACCCTCCCCTCCCTCCCACCCCCCATCAACCCTCAGTTTGTTCTCAGTTTTTAAGAGTCTCTTATGCTTTGGTTCTCTCCCACTCTAGCCTCTTTTTTTTTTTTTTTCCTTTTCCTTCCCCTCCCCCATGGGTTCCTGTTAAGTTTCTCAGGATCCACATAAGAGTGAAAACATATGGTATCTGTTTTTCTCTGTATGGCTTATTTCACTTAGCATCACACCCTCCAGTTCCATCCATGTTGCTACAAAGGGCCATATTTCATTCTTTCTCATTGCCACATAGTACTCCATTGTGTATATAAACCACAATTTCTTTATCCATTCATCAGTTGATGGACCTTTAGGTTCTTTCCCTAATTTGGCTATTGTTGAGAGTGCTGCTATAAACATTGGGGTACAAGTGCCCCTATGCATCAGCACTCCTCGATCCCTTGGGTAAATTCCTAGCAGTGCTACTGCTGGGTCATAGGGTAGGTCTATTTTTAATTTTCTGAGGAACCTCCACACTGTTTTCCAGAGTGGTTGCACCAATTTGCATTCCCACCAACAGTGCAAGAGGGTTCCCATTTCTCCACATCCTCTCCAGCATCTATAGTCTCCTGATTTGTTCATTTTGGTCCCTCTGACTGGCGTGAGGTGATATCTGAGTGTGGTTTTGATTTGTATTTCCCTGATGAGGAGTGACATTGAGCATCTTTTCATGTGCCTGTTGGCCATCCGGATGTCTTCTTTAGAGAAGTGTCTATTCATGTTTTCTGACCATTTCTTCCCTGGATTATTTATTTTTCGGGTGTGGAGTTTGGTGAGTTCTTTATAGATTTTGGATACTAGCCCTTTGTCCGATAGGTCATTTGCAAATATCTTTTCCCATTCCGTTGGTTGCCTTTTAGTTTTGTTGGTTATTTCCTTTGCTGTGCAGAAGCTTTTTATCTTCATGAGGTCCCACTAGTTCATTTTTGCTTTTAATTCCTTTGCCTTTGGGGATGTGTCAAGTAAGAAATTGCTACGACTAATGTCAGAGAGTTCTTTTCCTGCTTTCTCCTCTAAGGTTTTGATGGTTTCCTGTCTCACATTCAGGGCCTTTATCCACTTTGAGCTTATTTTTGTGATGGTGTGAGAAAGTGGTCTAGTTTCAACCTTCTGCATGTTGGTGTCCAGTTCTCCCAGCACCATTTGTTAAAGAGACTGTCTTTTTTCCATTGGATGTTCTTTCCTGCTTTGTCAAAGATTAGTTGGCCATACTTTTGTGGGTCTAGTTCTGGGGTTTCTAACGTAGCCTATTCTAAATAACAAATCCACAAATTTATCATTTTCTTTATGCTCTTCATCCTATCTTGCATATCAAACCTTCCATTTAGGGTAACTTTCCTTTTCTTTAAAGTATATATCTATTAACTCCTTTGATGTATGCTTATTGGTGATAACTTCTTAGTTTTTATTTGTCTGAAAGTATCTTTAGTTTTTCTTTGTGCTTAAAGGATATTTTTGCCAAATATGTAAATCTAACATGGCAATTATTTTCTCTCAACACACTGAAAATATAGTCTATTTTCTGGCTGTCCTTGTTGATAAGAAATCAACTGCTCTCTGTTACTTCTTTGAGGTTAATTTGGATTTTCTCTCTGGTTGTGTTCTTTGGTTTTCTTTTGGATGATCTTTGATTTTTTTTTCTTTCTTTTTCTTTTTCTTTCTTTTTTTTTTTTTTGGTTGTGCCTAACTTCACTTTACTATTCCCAAAAGTAGATTTCCTTTCATTTATTCTTGAATTTTTCAGTTGGAATAGTTTGTCATTGCTGGAAAATTAACATCATTTCTTCAGTCATCTTCTCAGTCATCATCTCTTCAAATGCTTCCTCTACCTCATTTTTCTTTCTTCTCCTTCTGGAACACCAATTAGATGTATCTGTAGCAATTTCTCACCTCATTGATTGATTGATCACTTTTAACCAGTGTATGTTAATTGAGCGTCAAGCATTTGTGTTAACCCTACTCATGATTTTTTTCTCCCATATGTGAAATCTTTATTTAAACCATGTATTCCCTTTGGCAAGTCTTAAGTGAAACTTAAATAAAGAAATAAGACACTTGAGAAAAATATCTCTGCTCCCCCCACCCCTCCCCACTAGTGTTTTTAAATTTACTTACCACATATTGCATTTCTTGAATGAAACATGGTTTCATGTATTTGGTTTCTTTTCTTTTTTTAATTTTTTAAATGTTTATTTATTTTTGAGAGAGAGAGAGTGTGTGTGTGAGCAGGGGAGGAGCAGAGAGAGAGGGAGATACAGAATCTGAAGCAGGCTCCAGGCTCTGAGTTGTCAGCACAGAGCCCGACGTGGGGCTCGAACTCACGAACAGTGAGATCACGAACAGAGGTGAAGTCAGACGCCTAACTGACTGAGCCACCCAGGAACTGCTCTTTGGTTTCTTTTCCAACATCTTTGGTCACTTATAATTTATGGTTCTTTGCACTTATTTTCAAGTTTGTTTTTAATTTCTTTAAGCAAAACAATAGCTATTTTAGTCTCCTTGCTACTACTGGTATTTGAAGTCATGCTTGTCTGCTTCTGCAGGCTCTCTCTCAAGGTAATTTATTTCCGTGCTTGTTGGTGAATTTTGCTTGTTGGTGAGTACATATTTGGTTGATCTTTTCATTCAGAAAACCTCTTTGACTAAATTGAAGATGCTTACCTCCTGGTAGCATGTGTGCTCGTGTTTGCTGGAGCTTTTCAGCTGCTCCACCATCACTGGTTCCATCTCAGAAACTTCTGGTTTGGTGTTTCCAACTCATCAGCATTTGCCTTCAGGGCAGCCCTACTTTTTGCGTGTTCTCAAAATTTACCTTGTGAGTTTCAGGTCATGGACTGTGAACTGATTGGCCCTTAGGTGATTTCTCTTACTTCTCGTGAAAAAATAAAAAGTAGGTTTTATCTAGGATCTAGCTGTTTTATCTTATTATTTGATTTTATTTATCGAAAACATTTTTTTACATTTATTTGTTTTTGAGAGACAGAGAGAGACCGAGCACAACTGGGGGAGGGGCAGAGAGAGGAGACACAGAATCAGAATCAGGTTCCAAGCTCTGACTGTCAGCACAGGGCCTGATGTGGGGCTCCAACTCAGCAGCCATGATATCATGACCTGAGCTGAAGTCGGACGCTCAACCGACTGAGCCACCCAGGTGCCCCTAGGATCTAGCTATTTTGGAGTGAGAGGTTCTTCAAAAGCATCTACTCCTCCATGCTGTTTGAAGTACTTCTAGTAATGTGGTGATTAAAAACAATTATTTGACCACACATCTTTGATCCTGTGGAGTATATACAGGCGTGAATTTATGCTTCTACTTACATGAGCCAGCTCTCCATCCTTCTCCTCTGTCTCTGTAGGTCACTAACATTTCACACGTCTTCCTATTTGAGCAGGTGCCACTTGCAAATGTGTTGGATACGTGGATTCTAGAGGGTTACTATGCATATTTCTTTGTGCTTCCCTAAGCAATAGCTTGTGTTGTAGATGTATATTCATTTGTAACACACTCCTAGGTGACTGTCATAGCAGTAAGGAGATCTGAACTCGAAACTAACTAGAGCATTTTTAATGAAACTCTGTGGTTGCTGTCAGGGAGACTCTTCTCTAAACCATGTAAAGGCTTGTCATTATATGTGTGCATGCAGTTTTAAATTCTGAAAAGATTCCAGAATTCCAAGGAGAATCAATGATACGTGACTTATACCTGACAAATTGGGACATTTTGAAACCTAATGAATGCCAGAGTGGAGGTTTGACACACACTGTATCAGATCTGTGGTGATCTTTAAGGCTATCTTTGGAGTTCATTTTGGTGCCTAAATAGGAATGCATTATTTGGGCTCTATTTCTCTTAACCTGCCTCTCTGTCAGGAACCCTCATTTGCGTTATATTTCATAACTGCTTCATATTATTCAGCATTATTAAGATTGCTGGGTGGTTATTTCCCCATCTCCCATCATCATGTTATTTGAGGGAAAATGTTTTTTAAGGAATACTTTTAAAGACTGCTTGAAGTTCAACGTGTCAGCTTCATCAAAATTTGCTGAATAGATGCACACCGCACCATCGCTAGATACAACCTGCCAAATGCTCTTGGTCCCTGCCCATCGTTTTCTCTCCCTTTCCCTGCTCCATCTCTCAGCTTGGCTCACTGACTTCTGTGAGCCAAGTCAGAAGTCCAGCTTCTAGCCAGTTTGTTTTGATATATTAAGTTCTTTGATTCTTTTCTTCTTGAAAAAATTATAATATGTTAAATGAAGAAGAATTCAGAGATCATTTTGTAAAGTACCTTCATAGGTAAGGAAATGTAGACTTGCTACTTTATATTCAAAAAAATTTTTTAAGTTTATTTATTTACTTTGAGAGAGAAAGAGAGAACTCACCCATACAAGCAGGGGAGGGGCAGAGAGAGAGAGGCGGGGAGAGAGAGAGAATCCCAAACAGGGTCGAGGCTGTCAGCGCAGAGTCAGATGTGGGGCTCAGTCTCATGAACTGTGAGATGAGGACCTGGGCTGAAATCAAGAGTCAGATGCTTAACTGACTGAGCCACTGAGTCACCCCCCAGACTTGCTATTTTAAAGTGTTTTGCCCAAGGTCACATAGAGAAAAGTTTAGTCCTGCTATGTATTACCTGAGTGAAGGTGAGAGAGACTAAGTTTTGTAGACTTTATTTACCAATGAACAGCAGCCTCTTTATTTCAATGCTCAACTGACTGATATCCGAACGATTCTAGTAGCCTTTAAATTTCAAGGAATAGACCACTAAGTTCAATCAAAACTGAAACAAGCTTCAGCGATATTTTCAATTTTATAGAATTAATTGTTTCAAAACTAAGAGAATCCATCAGCTTTTAGTTTCACATCCTAGTAGTGACTATAACACAATGTCAGTAGAGGGCAGCCAGCTACTAAAATTTAAAACATGCTTCTTGGCTTTTCTATTTGTCCTAAAGTTTCCAAATCTGATTTTATAAAACATTTATGTGTCAGATACAGTAGTGATTCTTTTTTTTTTTAATTTTTAATGTTTATTTACTTTTGAGAGAGAGAGAGAGAGAGACAGACAGAATGCAAGCAGGAAGGGGCAGAGAGAGAGGGAGACACAGAATCCAAAGCAGGCTCCAGGCTCCAAGCTGTCAGCACAGAATCTGACATGGGGCTCAAACTTGGGAACTGCGAGATCATGACCTAGGCCAAAGTCGGATGCTTAACCGACTGAGCCACCCAGGCGCCCCAGTAGTGATAGTTTTTGATTAAAAATAATAAGAATTTATTCAACTTCCACTCCAACTATTCTAATGCCAAGTGCTGTGCTGAAAATCATTTCTGACACTAACCACCCAGAGCTAGTGTCACCTTCATAGATTTAAGGGCAGAGTCCTCGCCAAGACCATCCTCCCTTCACATGCCAGCCCAACATCAGTAGAGTCTCTGAACTACTCACATTGCTGACACACTGGGTGTGAAGTTGGTGGCTCCCATAATCCCCTCAGGTTTGATAATTTGCTGGAATGACTCACAGAACTCAAGAAAGTGCTACACTTATTTTGTTACCAAGGTTAAAATCAGGAGGGCCAGCCAAATGAAGAGATGCATAGGGCAAGGTTTGGGAGGGACTATAGGTCTTCTGAATCCCTCCTTTGGAATCGGAGCATTTTAGTCTCCTAGTAGTCAATGTATTCACCAACCAGAAAGCTCTACTGAGCTTTTGTTTCCAGAGTTTTTATTGGAGTTTCACTACATAGGCATGATTGATTGAATGATTTGCCACAACCTTGAACTCAATCTCGAGCCCCCTTCTTCTCCCCAAAGTTGGGAGATCAGGCTCATATCATAGGGCTCACACCCCAACCTTCTAACCATGTGATTGGTCTTTTCAACAAAACCAGCCTCCATCTTGATGCTATCAAAGGGTGAACCAGGAATTACCTCATTAGCATAACAAAGATACTCCTAAAACTCAGGAGATCCAAGGATTTAGGGTCTCCCTCCCAGGAACCAGGAACAGAGATTGGTCAAATTCTTTATAACAACAGACTCATGTACACATATATACACCCAATTTTGCCAAAGAACATTAGTGTTTATTAATCTCCTAATTATCATTATCTTCATTATTTGTTGCTGATTTTTACTAAAGGACTGAAGGAGAATATGTAAGTGATACAACATCGTAGGCTTTTCTTTTCTTGAATATATACAGAAAGAAATATTCGAGGAAAATATTTTGCTATTTATACAATGGAGGAACATTTCATTTCTGATTAAATATTTTTGATGGAGTATGTTCTAAAGTTTGGGTTTATATTTAGCTCATGTTAATGGTGGACACTGGGGAAAAGTGAACAAACTATAGGTAAATCAACAGAGAATACAGGAGGAAAGCTTCTGAGTGAGTGCATAGTGGGATGATATTAATCAGGGGCATACATCATTTTGGCTGTATTCCTAGCTAGCCATACTGTCTTGAAGATCTGGATGCTCACAATGTTTCCTTCATTTTCACTATGTAGAAATTACATGTAATTGTTTTTAGTATAGTTAAAAATACATTTCCCCCATTTAAAAATAATAACTTTTATCAGAAATGGCCAAGCCCATGGTATGGAAGTGGACTAAGTTCATTACCACACAGGGTGCTGGCACCTAGAACTGGCAATTTGGTTCCAGATTTCAGTGCCTCAGGGAAAAGTAGACTGAATGTATCCCACAAGGGGCAGGGCACTGGAGACTATTTTCCCACATTCATAAATGAAAGCTGTAAAAACTTGATTTTCTTGTGTAAGGCTGCATCCAGTTAGAACAGGTTCATGAATGGTGAAGAGAAGCAAAGAATCCTAAATGATTAGAAATGAGACAAATAGTGGGTATTAGCTTCAGTTCTGAAGATGTGAACCTGTTGAAGAGATACAAAATATACTTCTGATTTGTGGACCCTTAGGACCTGAGGTGAAGCTACTTAAAGAATGCCCAAGAGGAAAGGAAAAATGGGGGAGAGAATGAAAAATAAATCCATGGAAAGTAAATATACCAACAAAAATGACAGAACACCTGAGGAAATCGAACCCCATGATGTGAATTATTCCCTACTGCAAACAAACAAACCTGTGAACACAAAAACAACAACAAAAGCAAAGCAAACAATAATAACAACAAAACCACCCCAAAAAACAAAAAAAAAAATAATTCATTCATAAAAATATAGAAGTAATTAAATAATCTAGGAAGTACTTTAAATGTATGTGTTTAAAATTCTTGAAGAAATATCCATAAGACAAAATTAGGGAGCACTGAAACAAGAACAGGTACTTGTGAACCATGAACCAATTAGATTCCTTGTAATGAAAAAGAAATTAAAATGGGAACCATAATACACATTATTCTTGAGACAGTTGAAGAAAAAAATTCTAATAAAGAACTTTGAAAATTACCTAGAATATGGCTTAAAAAGATAAATAAATAAAGTGAAGTTCTGAGAAATAGAACATAGTTTTAGATGCTCTAGTAAAATATAAGAGAGAGAAAAGCCAACAATTTTCAAAACTAAAGGGCAATATACATCCTGATACTGAGAGAGTACCTTAAACGCCATGTATAACTAACAAACAAAACATCATTTACATTGGATAGATTGGATCTTGTGTAATTAAGATGACAAGAATCTGTACCCAGCTAAACTGTTAAACAAACCACTTGTGGGGAAAAAACAACAACAACATATTTTTGGACACTTAAAGACAAAAATATATTTGCCACAAAATATCATTGACATTTCTCTAAAGGGTATAATTTAGCAAGAGACAATAATTAACACAGAAAGAAAAAATGTGACGCCAGCAAAGCACATTGATAAAACCATACTAGGGACATAAAAATAAGCAATGTCTTTAGATATAATTTTGTTGATATATTTAAAAATAATGAACTGGGGCACCTGGTTGGCTTAGTCGGTTAAGGTTAGCTTCTGACTTTAGCTCAGATCATGATCTCACAGTTCGTGAGTTTGAGCCCCACATTGGGCTCTCTGCTGTCAGCACAGAGTCCACTTCAGATCCTCTGCCTCCCTTTCTCTCTCTCTCTCTGCCTGCCCCCCCCCCCACTCACACTCTCTCTCAAAAATAAATAAACATTAAAAGAAAAATAAAGAACATTCTATACAACAATCTCTCTACTTATCAATCTATTTGATTAAAAATTTAATGAGATGAAATTTATGATTTATTACGGCCAACATTATATCATTTTTGTCACCTACACAAAGGAAAATAGTTTCAAAACTTTGAAAGCAAACTGAAACAGAATGGGGGATCATTACCATTTAACTTTTTGTACAGTAGTCTGATTTTGCAAAATAGAATTTTTAGGCCCATGAGATTTTTATTGTTACATGCTTTATAATTATTGCTTTAAAAGATTTTTTAAGTACCAAATTATTAATCTAACTCTTAATTGCCAGAACCAATATTTAGTTGTCAAATCGCCTTTGGCAATTAAATGTTCACATCAGTAATTTAAGTCTTAGATTATTATGTTGAACTTCTATTTGATAATTACACTATTATGTTGATCCTATTAAACCACTTAAAAAAAATTAACTGGTAGCTGAAATATTCTGTGACATGATATTCTACCTTACAAAAATCTAATTTATATTGACAAACTTTCATCTCTTCTAATTCATGGCTTTTCATATTTAGAATAAAATAGAACTAAGACTTAACAGTTGAATATTTAGTTCCCAGAATTGTACACCTTTCAGTGCTACACAGTGAAGAAGAGAAATTGGTCATGTAAAGCATTTGTCTTTTTCCTCCTTGCCATAATTCCTCCCTTGTCACATTAATATTTTTGACATATTTACATAAAACCTTGCTTTATTAAGTTGAGAACAACAGAGATCATTGAGTCATTTATGTTAGTGTGTAACCTGAACATACCCAAATCTGAGGTGTAGATTAAACCTGTCACAGAAAATATTTACAGTAGGTAAAGCCACCATTTTTGTTGTTGTTGTTGTTGAGGTATTTAAAGGACATAAGTAGTATGTTGAGTCAGAATAATTTAGTCTGTATCTAGCAAATGCTACAGACACTATTTTTTCACTCTTAGCACTTAAATGCTACTTCAGTGAGAACGCAAACTCTAGACAAATTGCTAATGTTTTCATGCTCAGTAGTCAAATGAATCCCTTCTCCATTTATGTAAGTTGATTGCCAGGCTGTCATAAAGCTCTGAGCAGAAACCCTCTGATATTGCTATCCCATTCCGCAGAAGAATATCGTAACATTGCTCGACTTAACATTGAGCGGTGGCGTGACCTCTAAGACGGGGTATTTGCGGTAGTTTACTGTAATGCTGCCAGGCGTGAGGCAGTGATGGCCTCCTAGCTGTCGGCCGTGGGAGAGTAGAAGCCCACTGTTTCCTAGGTGTTCTTCCCGTTTTCATTTTCTTCTAAACAGCAATCCGATCACTGTTTCTAATTAAGATGCCATCACTCATGGCAATTTGAGAAGAGCAAATCGTGTTCCTGCGAGTTGCCGGTGCAAAGTAAGTTTGCAGCGTAAAGAAAAGAGAAGAAGCCTTTGTATTATCTGTTTCAAGTGTGGCAACCCAGTGGCATAAAACAGAGATAGGATTTGCCTTTGCCAAGACCACGGGACAGGTTTTGCTCTCGTAACACATGTGACATTGAGATATTTTCTTTGTTTTCAGATTCCAGGAAATCATATATAAAATAAGTCATATAAGCCCCAAACAATTAAAGCTCACTAGAAAACTCCTGAATTGCAGAATACCTTAATATTGTAGCATGAAAGACTTACATAATACTGCTGTGTTGTAGAACAGGGCGATTAAATACTGTTCCCAGGATATTAACGTGGAGGGGGCTGTAGAGGATGAATTAGGAAGTGAAGAGACTGGTATCAAGGAGGGAAAGTAGGAAACCTTAGAAATTTTCTTTGTGCAGTGATGCCTGTGGTTATAATAATAGAGGCTGAGAAAAGGACTTCGGTGATAATCTACTGAGACCCTCACTTTGTGAATAAGAAGTAAGGTCAGAGACATCGACTTGACGAAAGTTACTCAATCCAAATTTCCTAGCAGTATATTTTTATTGTCACATGAGCTGCTTCTAAGATTTATTTTTGAGAATTTAGAGGCTCTAACATTTCACCGACTGGGGACTGGCGGTAAGAGAGACTCATGTATTAAAGAAATTGTCTGCTTTCTCCTAGGCTAAAATGAGGGGGAGGGAGTAAGAAGGAAATTATAGATTAGGGATTAGGCCACTGGGGTTGAATTTCAGATTTTGCCAAAATCTTACTGATATTTGGCAGAAGTTTTACCATGATTTACTACGAAGTTAACAAGACTTAAGCTTCAAGACTGTCATGCCTGCATGCCATTTTACGGGAGGCCTTGGAAATGCATTCATATTTTTCGCAATATTTATAAAGTAAAATATTTAAACACAATCAATATCACTGTCTCTTAACAATTCTGACCTCCACTCACTTCCCCTTATGCAGGTGGCATTGGAGTGACCACTGACATTGCTAACAACTGCCTACGATAAAGAGACGTTGACCATACGTTTAAGTTTCAAGGGATTATATTCACGTGGTTTGCAGCCACAGTGTGTATAGATGTATTTTCGCGTCCAGGGGAAGGAATGGGTTCCAATAATTCTTCTACATCCTCAATGAAACAATGGACTCAATGACATCAACAACAAACTGGCTATGAGTGCTGTCAATACAGAATTCTTAAAAATAGTCACAGCAGCACAACAAATCTGGATATGCTCCAAAATATTACAGCTTATATATCATGACTTTAAGATTTCATGTCTTATGTGTAAAGGAAAACTGATGGAAGATTCCCCAAATTTGACAGCAATCTTAAAATTTCACATGACACCAATTGTGAAGCTAAACCATCAATAATAAATGATAAATACATTGCCACCAACGATGCTAGAGGGAAAATTCAATTACCTTCCTATTCTCTCCGTTGACAAAGACTTTACAAAATTGATGTATATGAGGGGGTAATCAAGGAGCCTGTATCCCAAAATGTAACCTAGATGTGCACAAGGGAATTAATTAATAAAAATATTATATAACTTTTCTAGACTTTATGATATTTGTGTTGTCAGCTTTCTAATATTTGTGATTTTTAGATCTTCTCACCAAAACATATATATTTGTTCTAAGACCCAGTTTTGTATTGTTTTCCTTTAAAAAGCATCCCCAAATTGTATATGATTAAGGTCACATAAAACCTGGATTTCTCCCCATTAGTTGAGTCCTTAGGGATCCAGATAAAGAGAGCTAAAGAAAGGGAGAAGAGAGATAGTGGACATTTCACCTCCTCATCCCTTCGAGTAGTGTTCTTAGATAAGGATATACATGGTTAAACACGTGCAAGGTTATCCATGTCCTATGGGAAGAAAATAACTACTTTGGGTTTACACTTAATCCTAGGGTGCAGTCTTTTGGTCCTTCTCTCTGATTCCTAAAGCTTTTGAATCTAATTTTGATGCCTCTCTCCTAAGGTCTTCAAAAGATACAATTCAGTCTCTTGTCCTCTCTGACATTTCTTTTACAAAGGAGCAGGAGCTCCAAACTTCTGGGCTTATCTTCGTAAGCCTCAGGGTAATGCATCACTTTTTTTTTTTTTTAATGCCTCAAGCCTTTCAAAGGGATTCAAAAAAATATGATAATGAGCTTTTTCACTCAGAGTCTGGGCCAAATTACTCAATCGACCATTATCAGAACCTGATATCTGAATCTGAAATTTTAACGGCACTGATGCTGAGAATGCAAGCATTATCGGCAGAATTGGGGTTCCTGAGAGGATCTTCAACAAATGGTATCCCCCTCCTCCATTCGGGATCAGCAATGGGTTGAGAAATAGGACAGAGTTAAAGTTGTGGCCAAATTAGCAGTCAAAGTTGCAGAGAGAGCTCAGCACGATAGTCATTTTGGCCTGTTAACTGACACCAGAATCAGGCAGATGTACCCAGGCAGGGACAGGCCACGCTGTACGAGGATACGGCTCACGTAGCAGTCCTGACCATACGGCTGAGCGGGAGATAGTTTCAGCTTTCTACATGCAGGCCTGCTTTGTAGTCAAAAGTCCGTCACCTGCTGGAGTGAGCAAAGGAATGGGATGGTGCTGAGGAAAAATCCTTCCTTGTAGACCCTTGAAACACAGAAAAGGCATTCCTTCTAAAAAGGTAATTGCAGAAATTTAATTTCATTAACATTTATATTTAAATAAATATAATACATGGGTTAGTATCAAGAGCTATGGGCTTTTGAAAGGTTGAATATTCTTAAATACTGAGTACACCAATACTCAGTACTTGAACTTTAAAAATTGTGTGACTTTGGACAAATCACTTACCTCCTTTAAGACAATGTTCTCTTTCTAGCTAATTTCTTTAAAAATTTTTTTCTTAATGTTTATTTATTTTTTGAGAGAGAGATAGAGTGTGAGCGGGGCAGGGGCTCGGAGCCTGACACAGGGTTCGAACCCACGAACCGTGAGATCATGACCTGAGCCGAAGTTGGACGCTTAACCGACTGACCCACCCAGGAGCCCTGCTAACTAATTTCTCTTAAAAGCTAAATGAGACTATGTGTTTAAAGTACTATACACATATAAGGAAATGCTCTGCGCAGTATTGTGTGTGTGTGTGTGTGTGTGTGTGTGTGTGTGTCTGTTTGGTGTTTTCAATGCTTTCTGAATGCAGCCTCCTGGGTGCTTCTCCTTATTAGGATGTTTGTTTGTCTGCCCTCTGCCCTCCTGTCAGTGCTTGAGGGGCCCCCTTCATCTTCCCTTAGCAGAGCACACATAGTCATTTCCATGCAGCATAGGCTCTCACACCTTTATTGCCTGGCTTTTTATTTTTTCCCCAAGCACAGATGAATGGCAGGTCTTATAGATCTTTTCTAACTTACCATTATGTTTCTGGTGAAAAACACTTTTCCATTTGAAAACTTCTTCCAAACCCTGAAGGTCACTTCCTTCTATCAAAATATATTCTTTAGTTCTCTGACATGCTAGCTTATTAAATCACAGCTCAGCTCTCGGTGCTCAGATGGAAAAAAATCTGCCAGCTTTTATTTTCTCTAGTATATATCTCAGGCTTTACCAAGATATAAGCAGAGAATATCTGAATATATAATATATTGATATGATATAATATTGATATGATAAAATATAACTATGATAAAATAGAATTACGATATATGATATGATATGATATGATATGATATGATATGATATAATATAATACAGAAAATTTTATGCTATGCCCCTGCCCCAGCCAAACCCCAAATTTCCTCTTTATGCTTCTATAAATGACACAGACAATTTAAAAATATGATTGGGATTTCTACTGGGTTAAACATAGCAAAGGTGGGTTTTTTCCTAGGAAATTTTTTTGTCATTACAATCTAAGACTTTAATAGAAAGCTTTTGTATGTTAGCTCTCTTTGCCTATACATTTTGGAGGATAGAAATAGAAAATACAAATATATGTTCTTAAAAATCCTATTACTTAGAGTTAAAATGTTTTCTTTTAAAACCCTAATGTGGGGCACCTGAGTGGCTCAGTCAGTTGAGTGTCCAACTCTTGATTTTGGCTCAAGTCATGATCCCAAGGTCAGGGGATTGAGCCCCACATAGAGCTCCACACTGTCAGTGTGGGGATTCTCTCCCTCCCTCTCTCTCTCTGTCCCTCCCCCATGCTCTCTCCCTCTCTCTCTCTTTCAAAAATAAATAAGCATTTGAGAAAAAAAACCCCTCATTTATTAAAAAAAATAAGTAAATAAAAACCCTACTGCTAAATTCAGTTCCACTATTTACCTTGGCTCATGAGATATTTTACACAGCTGCTTATGAAAAACATATGCAGAACATTCCATTTTTCCTTTACGTTTGTTAAGTAGCCTCTAAAGATCATGTTCGTTTTGGCAAGCTTCTATTCTTCCAACCCATCTCTGGCTGTTGCTAATTTTATGCCCTCTTTCTTCAATTGCTGCCCGAAGTCTAAGGCCTTTTTTACTGCAGCGATGTTTCCGGTCTCATTCCAGGATCATGGCCATCCTTCTACTGTGTCCTCTGCTAGCATCTATATCCACTCAGATCTGAGAATGCTTTCCCCATCTGACCAGGGTAGATTAGTTTCTCTTTGAGCACCTCCCAGAATTCTCTAATTCACCGTTAACAAAAGGAGCTCTGACCTTGGGTTGAGGAACGTTCTCCACTTCTAATTCTTCTTCCAAAATGAACAAGTCTGTTGGAAGTTGTTTAGATGAGGGTTGCCTAGGGTTTCCCCCTGCTGGTCAGCACGCATTTTCCTCTGCTGAATATATGAGCTTTCCTCTTGATTTTTATTCTCTGAATCATTCATTTCTCTTAGAGGCTGCACGATGCCAAAATATCATGGTTTTCTACAGAGTCAACGTTGTTTGGACAAATGGATGTAAACTGCAGCTTAAAACAAAACAAGCATAACACCTGTGCCTCCCGATAGGCCTGACATCAGGGAACATCAGTCTAACTTCTGTATTTGTTTCTTGGCAGCATGGGGATGAATTCTTCACTGTTATGTCTTTGTTGCATAGACAAGATCTGCACTCACATCTCTGGTATTTCACTTGATATATCATAGTTGATATGTCATTTGAGACTGTCCATATATCATAGAAAAATAAAAAAGTGGCAGAAAAGACCCCTGTGCCAGTACCCTGCTTGTTATTTAAAAATACACACACACACACACACACACACACACACACACACATACGTTTGAGGATTTGGTGGATGTTGTGTACTTTTAGAGTTACCTTTCCCTGGAATTGATGAATTCTATTCACAAATGATCTCAGTTTCCATATATAGCCTCTCATGGCTTTCAGGGCTTCCAGATTTAAAGCTGGATATCCTCTGATCCACTGTTCATTTTCTATATGTCTGCTCTTCACATGTCTCCAGCATTAATCCTCTTTGAAAGGATTAGAGCATATTCACTATTAATACTAGGCCTCCTATGAAAACTGTTGAGGCTTAAGGAAAATGATTTCATTAATCCATGAATTTGACATTGTGTTTAGCAGCAACAAATATGGGTGTCTCCAGAGCTCCAGAAAACAGTAAGCTTAAAATGGAAAACTATCATAAGTAATTCTTATCTCTTCATTGTAATATAAAGAAGAATGTAGATCTAGGAGTCTGCAAATTTTATTTTAGATAGCGATCCTTCTTTTTAAATATCTGCTAACAATTAGTAAGACACTAACTAGGAATATCCTGTACTCTCTATGTCAGAGGTGTTAATAAAAATGCCCACAGTGTGTTGCAGAACAAGGAGAGGTTTAGATATTGATGTTCTTCAACCAGAAGCTCTTGTGTCTTGTATTTTTCTCTTTCTTCCTTACTGTCATTCATTTCATTCCATTTCATTTTAGAGCCAGAAGGACCCTTTTCATATATGTGCTGCCAAAGTGAGCAGTGGAAGGGGCTTTAAAGGGCATGTGCTCACTCTCTACGTTAAGTAAGCAGAGGGCCAGACGTGTGAGTTGCCAGAATGTCTAGGCTGTTAGGGGCAGAGCTGATACTTGGCTATTCGACCGACAAAACAGTGCGCTGTCCACTAAATCCCAATGTGTTTTTTTGACTTGTTCTCTCTCATGTTTAGACATATGGTCTGGCTCAGCTGTGAGGAAGGAGAATAAAAGAAAAACAAAATATCAAGATTGGGAAAAGACAGAATTTTCAAAACTAGAATTTTCTAGTTTTGAAAAAGTACAGACCAGAAGGCATAGTCTATATAGATATAAGCAAATGCTGTAGAATTTTATTTTATTTTATTTTAGTATTTTATTTATTTTATTTTATTTTATTTTTTATATTTATATTTTTATATTTTATATTTTATAAAAATATTTTTATATTTTACATTATATATTTTTTATATTTTTATATTTTATATTTGCCTTTGAGAAACAGAGAGAGACAGAACGTGAGCAGGGGAAGGGCAGAGAGAGAGATACAGAATCTGAAGCAGGCTCCAGGCTCCAAGCAGTCACCAGAGCCCAGTGTGATGCTCGAACCCACGAACCCTGAGACCATGACCTGAGCCGAAGTCAGACGCTTAACCAACTGAGCCACCCAGGCACCCCAAATGCTGTAGAATTTTAAAATTCAGTCTTCTCATTTTTTATGCTAATTGACTCAAAATGAAAATTCTAGATTGGACTTTTAGTCTAGATCCAAATTTCTTTTTTTTTTTAATTTTTTTTTAACGTTTATTTATTTTTGAGACAGAGAGAGACAGAGCATGAATAGGGGAGGGGCAGAGAGAGAGGGAGACACAGAATCTGAAACAGGCTGCAGGCTCTGAGCTGTCAGCACAGAGCCCGACGCGGGGCTCGAACTCACAGACGGTGAGATCATGACCTGAGCCGAAGTCGGACGCTTAACCGACCAAGCCACCCAGGCGCCCCTAGATCCAAATTTCAAACTGACTCAGAAGGAAAATCTTTAATGAATTTCCTCCCAGAAAGTTCCTATGGAAAAAAAAAAAGATATGTATATATATATATATATATATATATATATATATATATATATATACATATATATATATCTGCAGAGAGAGACAGAGAGACAGAATTCCAAGTGAAATAAAGCTAATAGGTTTTTTTTTTTATTGTAGGACTTTTCAAAAGTTTTGCATTGATAATGAACATGAACTCTTCTCCCAGTTTTTCTCAAAATTCATAAAACCAGGAACTCCTTTTTTTTAATCAAATATGGGATCTGTGGGATCTCTAGTGTGTTTCCAAATCAGTTTGGGAGACTCTTTCCATCCAGTTCCATGGCTGTGTAGTTCCATGGCTATATAAATACATATATATACATATATATACATATGTATATATATATTTCTTTTTCTTTTCTTTTTTTTTAATTTTTGAGAGAGAGGAAGAAAGTGCATGAGAAAGCATGTGAGCTGGAGAGGAGCAGAGAGAGTAGGAGAGAGAAAACCCCAAGCAGGCTCCACAGAGCCCACACTGGGGCTTGATCCCACAGACTGTGAAATCTTGACTTGAGCCAAAATCAATAGATGCTTAACCAACTGAGCCACCCAGGTGCCCCAATATGCAGATTTTTTATCTCTGGCTCTGATTTCTCCCTTGAGGTCCAGAATCACATAGCTAAATGTCTTCACATCCTTATTTGGATATTAATAAGCCTCTCAAATATAACATAAAATAATCAGACCCTTTATGTACACCCACACATTCATACACACAACCTATTTTTAATCAAAGTTAATTCTCATCTCAATAAATTGCACCACCATCCACACATTTTTTCAAACCAGCTTGAAGCTGGCTGCCATCTGGAATCATCTCCTGTCACAGGCTGGATTCTCTGGAAGCATAGCTGGGATGAAGTTTGATGTGCATATGTTTATTAGGGATCAATCCCTGTGAAAGGAAGGCGGTGGAGGCAGGTTTGGGCAGAGGGGAGGTAAACATTTGTTTGGTCCCAACAGTGTGTTTCAGCCAAGCTGACAGCGAGCTTTCCAGTGAATACTGCCCCTCAGAGTCCTACCATGTTAGGAGAAAGTGGCTGCTCCTTTGGACTCCTGCCTCGTTCCTGTCAATCACCATATCAGTTGTCCAGGGAAAGGTATAACTCAGCTTTGAGAAGTTTCCTCTGAGGCATGTGTTACTGAGGACTCTCCTGAATTCTTGAGGAGGACTCTGCAGATCTGTAGATTTCTCCCTCTGGGCAGCTTTCTGTCTTACAGATTCTGTTTGCCTTGGTCTTCTAGGATGCTCAGCTCTGTTTCTTCAACTCCGGTTGCTCTATGAGGTTCTGTCTGGCTTCGCTTTTCTTGATCTGAGACATTGGATCTCTCTTAAGCTATAACCTGGGGCAACTATAAGGCTTACTCTGTCTGCTTTCCATCTTTCAGAGACCATTGACTTTTGTTTTCTGATGTCTAGTGTCTTGAAAATAGTGAGTTCGTATATTATGTCTTTTTTTGTTTGCTTCTTGGTTGTTTCAAGGAGGAAGGTGAATCAGTTCCTTGTTACTTCATCTTGGCCAGAAGCAAAAGTCCCTGGAGCTTCTCTTTTAAACTCTTCTTTGTACAGTTTGTTTACTTTTGCAACCACTTACTTCCTTGCAAGCTCCACTTGGGTCCTGCATCATCCCACCGTCCAAAACAGAGTCGGTGGTAATTGCCCTCACTATCGTTTGAAAGACTCTTCTTGGTCTCCCTTTCCCTTCCTCCCTTTGCGTTAAACCCTCTTCTCCTTTCAGGGAAGAAAACATCAGACAGATACACAGACACAAATGCACACAACTTATTTCCATTTAGGTATTGCTACAGATCTTTAAATTGGGAGGAAGAGCCTACATTACTCCATCTCACCCCATCTCATGTAGGTCAGAGGAGCTCTGTACAGATGAGCTTCTGTGAGGAAGGGACTGCTCTGTACCTGCACTGTTCGAGGCTGTAGACAGCAGTGCCGCTTGTGATGAAAATTTAACCTATTTGAATTTCAATCTTCTGGACTAATGGGGCTGATGACACCTTCAAATAGTTTACTGTCAGTTCATGTGAGATATTGTGTAAGTACATAGTCATTGTTTAGTAAACATTCTTCTTCTTCTTCTTCTTCTTCTTCTTCTTCTTCTTCTTCTTCTTCTCCTCCTCCTCCTCCTCCTCCTCCTCCTCCTCCTCCTCCTCCTCCTTCTCCTCCTTCTTCTCCAATACATCTCCTTTTAGAAATAAGAATATTTCTGAAGGCCATAAAATACTAAACCAATCACACTTTAGTGTGACTATGTTGAATAAATACTTTTCCTCTGTTTTTATTTGTGCATAGGGAAAGCGCTCTTAAAGAAGGAGGAGGGACGTAACCAGACTGCCTTAGAGGAAGCAGGATGCACTGAAAACAAAGTTCATCAACTTGAAATGTCAGCAGAGCAGGACGGCAAAAGTGGGTCAGCCTTCAGGAGTGCTAGCACCCTTTTTACCCCCAGGTTACACCGGCACTCTTGTGCTTACTGAAAGTCAACACTTCTTTCAACCTGCTATTCCCTGAGAACACTCCATTCAGAGCCATCCATTACCTTCAAAGCTTCAGTTCAGTTCAGTTTAACGGGTTTGGACAAATGAACTGGTGTAGCAACTTGTAGCCAAGAGCCCCAGAGGTATCATTCAGATCAGCAACAATGACAAGAACAATAAAACATATTTAGTTTGTCTTTTAAAAATAGTATCATAGTCCGGGTGCCTCGGGGGCTCAGTCGGTTAAACATCCGACTCTGGATTTTGTCTCAGGTCATGATCTCATGGTTTGTGGGTTTGAACCCTGCATCTGCACTGTGAGTGCAGAGCCTGCTTGGGACACACACACACACACACACACACACACACACACACACACACACTCTGTCTCTCTCTGCTCCTCCCCTGCTTGCATGCTCTCTCTCTCAAAATAAATAAATAAACTTAAAAAAAAATAACACCACAGGCACACAAGAGACTTGATTTTATTGATCTCTGTTGTTTTCCCCCTAATCCACTCATCTGGAGTGAAGTGTGGTAGAGAGCTCTCAACCACCAAGGAGCTTCTCTTTTTACAAGGTGACTGCTATGCACTATTGTTTCTCTGTTAAGTGTCAAACCATGAGCCAAGTTTCCTACTGGAAGTCATAAATGTCTGTCACAGGCAGACGCAGGACTGCATGTTTGCTAAGTGCTAATTTGGGGGGGGCGTGACACCAGGTGGAGGAGAAGCTGGTGTTTACGCTGTCTTTTGCTGTGTTCTCACCTGCACTGTGTGACAGTGGGAATGTTATATCACGTCTCTGAGGTTTAGATTGCCTAGTTGCTAAAAGAAAAAGAAAAAAGAAGGAAGGTAGAAAGAGATAAAAATGAGGGTTATGGTGCCGTTCAGGGTTGTGTGGATAAATGAGATTTCAAAAAAAGAAAAAAGAAAAAAAACCTCGATGGGTTATGCAGTTCTTATTTTCTTAACCATGGCGTTCATTTATTTCGGCTGCATTCCGAATAATGCTTTCGAGCATCTAAGAAATATATATTTCGACATCTATAGATGTCTGATTCAATGATTAGAAAAATCTAATTAAATAATTTAAAAGCATCAATAAAAAATGACACTTCCTAAAATAGGTTATGTAACAATTTCCACACCTTGGAAACCGTGAGTGCATTCACTTGTACTGTTAGGCTAACAAATTTGGGGCCATCTCTAGCTAAAAAGAAGACTTTTTCTGCCTGCAATGAATTATATAGACTGTAGTTGTATAGAACGCTTAAAAAGTCTAGCCTTCACATCGCTGGTGAGCTCAATTTGCACTTGAGCAAGTACCCAGTAGAGCACATATGCAATTGAATTTATTAAAATGTCAGACAAAGCTCATGGGCGCCTCCAGCCCGTGCCCACCTTCTGCTCCTGCAGCTACACTATGTACCGTCGGCGATGTGCAGAAACTCACACACCATGTCACTGGGAGATGTGAAAACGTAATGACATTTATTTGTACTTGAGTTCAACTTTTATAGCAAAAAAAAAAAAATACTGAAAACTTCAATGTATTTTATGCAGGGGAATTTCATAAAATATTTCTGTTATCCCTGCAATATCATCTTGAATATCATCTTGAAACACTGCACTGTAAGCATATAAACAAGGCTCTCCATTGCTTTCAAAGATGAAATTCAGGGAAATAAGTTGAAACCTGACAATGAAAATGTACTTTTATCATACAGTTACCATTTGACAGGTGAGGGAATGGAGCACACCATTGAAGTATGTGCTAGTGACATTGCAGTAGGTATTTATGTGAGCTTTCATTGAACAATTACTGTTGTCCCATAAATAGAATTTAGAGAAGCATCTAAGCATGCATGTATGGGAGTGATGCCAGATGGTCTTCTCCAGGATCTCTTTCCTCTTTTTCCTAAGAAAGAGAACCTGGCTCTTTGCTGGGCACAGACTTCCACAAAGACTACATTTTCTGGCCTTCTTTGTATTAGATAGGGTCAGTAAGCAGAAATTTTACATGGCAGATTCTAGGAGAGCTTCTGCTTTGTCTTGCCTTTTCCCTCTATCCAACTCCCTGGAACATGAACGTGGCTGCTGGAGCTCTGACGGCAATTCCGCTCGGCTGAGGAATGGCGGAGCAATGTTTTTGCTGGGTTTGTGGAACCACATTACTGGCTGCCTATTAACGCATTCTTTTCTACGTAAGGAGATAAATTTATGTCGTGTCTAAGCCACTAGTATTATGCTTTTTGGTCACAATCAGTTACACAAAACCTTAACTAACGTAGACATTTACTCACTCGAAGACAGAAATCATGTAACATTCTCTTGGTCCTAGGGACACCAAACCGAAAGTTGTAGATTGCTTCATTTGGCTTAATTTTTATGCCGTATTCTGGGGGCTCAATATGAGGAGGACTGCTACTTTTAAAATAAGCGATATGCACAATAAATATAATAATATAATATAATATAATATAATATAATATAATATAATATAATATAAATAATATACATGATAGGAGAAAAAATACTAAATACTCAAGATCAACTTTTAACATACTTTCAAATAAACTGGCATCTGGAGGTCTCTGTGCTGATAGAATAATTACAATAGCAGAACACTCTGCAGGTTGGGTAGCTCCTGTAACGTAATAACCAAAATGTTTTTAGGAAGTCCTTATAGAGCTGTGTCTTGTGCAAGAATCAAGTTCTCAAGTTAGCCTCTCTGACCAAAATCCCGTGTGGTCAGTACTACCCTTAGAATTCTTGTAAAGTTAGAATATATATAGTTGTGGGATATGGCTCTGCTCTGATTTCTGGGCAGTCAAAATATTCTTCACTGACATCTATGGTAAAATCCCTAATTGTGAGTGGACTAGTTGGGAGAAAACTCTGAACTTCTTTGCTTGTGTTCAGGGTTTACCTCAGATTTCTATCTTAAGCCTCTAAATCCCAATACACACGAAGATATTTGTGTGGGTGAAGATTAAATAAGATGGAAGAATTGCGTTTCAACATAGAGCTAGGTTCAAAGTCGTCTGACAACGTGTTAGATGCTCAGGAAGTCAACTTCCTGTGCTGCGTTTATATCTTCCCGGTGGTAGGCAGATACCAACATCTCCCAAAATGTCACTGGTTAATTTTCATACACAATGTCAGTTTTATGAGGGTGTGTCTTTTGATTATAAGTTTTTCAAAATTATTTGTAATTTTATACACAACGAATTCCAGAAATTTACTTTTTTTTGTCCAAGTTCATTTGCAAAATGTTGGTATGAATAATTCACCATATATATTATTGATAGAGTATATTAGTTAATTGCTTGTATTTTATTCTTTTCTTTTTTGTTGAAGGATAATTAACATATAGCTAGTTAACTTTAAAAAAAATCTTTTTTAACATTTATTCATTTTTGAGAGTGAGACAGAGCACGAGTGGGAGAGCGGCAGAGAGAGAGGGAGACATAGAATCCGAAGCAGGCTCCAGGCTCTGAGCTGTCAGCACAGGGCCTGACGCGGGGCTCAAACTCACAGACTGCAAGATGACCTGAGCTGAAGTCGGAGGCTTAACTGACTGAGCCACCCAGGCGCCCCCTAGTTAACTATTTTTTTTTTTTTTTAACAATATAATATGCTTGCACTGGTTTGTATCAAGGTGTTCTTTTCAACCTACTGAATGAACTCAATTTGCCGAGGCAGTAATGTAGCTGTACTCTGTGGATAAATCTGAGGAATTAAGTAAAATTTTAAGTTTGGACTGACATGGAAAATAAAGTAAATATGATTCATTTGTTGCTTTAGAGGTTTGATAGAAGCGAACACTGAAGAGTCTTTTAATTTTAATTTTTATTTGTAACAAAACATTATGGGGAAACAATTTAAAAGGCCATATAGTGCTGAGAGTCATAAAAAAACGTCAGTCTCCTGTCCCTGCAACAGATTCCCCACAGGCAAAGACTTTCAACTCTCTTGTTTCTTCTGATATCTATCTCTATGAAGGCAGATAACATTGGCTACTGCTATTTGTTGATTCAGGAATTTCAGACATATCCCTGGATTTTTTATTTTGAGAGACGAGGATTTGGGTTCCTTTAGTGTTTTCTTCCTTGCCATCATACATTTTGGTAAAACCCACACATATTTTTTTCTTGTTACAATATAAATATTATTTACTTTGAGCAAAATAACATTCTGTAATTAGATTTTGTTCCCTGAATGGCTTTCTATTTTTTTTCCTGGAGATAATTGGCTTATTTTTACATTTACTTAATTCTCTTGAGTATTTAAGCTTTCTGCACACTCAAGGAACTCTGAAATTGTTTTCTACGCAATCCAAACTTTTAGATCATTTATCAGTTACATTTTTGTCCTGGAGAACTGCTCCTTGAAGTCTCCACCATGCTGTTAATCGGAACTCTTTGCTTCCTGGGCCTGACACAGACTTGATTTGGCTGTGCTGCCATTTAAGACTTCTCTTACTTCTCTTATTACTCTTACTTCTGTACTCTGACTCTTCCTTTTATTGGATTCTCAGTTTCTTGATTCTTGTATCTTCCCCTTTTCTGATTTAATCCTGTATTTTGGTGCAGCACATTTTCCAATAGCTTCCTGAGAAATGGTGCATGGGAAATAACTTTTGCAATTTTGCATATTTAAAAATAGCTTTATTGTAACCTCATTTTTGATTGGTAGTCTTGTGGGTCTTATAATTCTAGGTCTAATCGTTCTAGTTAAAAATAATTTTCTCTCAGGGCGCCTGGGTGGCTCAGTCGGTTAAGCGTCCAACTCTCGGTTTTGGGTCAGGTCATGATCTTGTAGTTGTGGGTTCGAGCCCTGCATCAGGCTGTGCACTGACAGTGAGGAGCCTGTTTGGGATTCTCTCTCTCTCCCTCTCTCTCTGCCGTTTCCCTACTCATGCTGTCACTGTTTCTCTCAAAACAAACTTAAAATAATAATGATTTTCTCTCAACACTTTAAAGGGAAAGTATCGCTTTATTGTTTTCTGGCTGCCAGGGTTTGTGGTAAGTCCAATGCTACTCTTACTCCTAATCACTGTTACTTGCCCTGTTTTCTTTTTCTGGAAACTTTTACTATGTTCTTCTTATTTTGGGGGAGGGATGTGTCAGTATTTTCTGTTCTATGCAACTTAAACAAAGATCGTACTGTCTAAACTTTGTTTCTATGAAAACCACCTTGCCAAAGAGAAAAGAGCTAAGACAGTTGCGTAGAATTAATTCACTTTCCAAACTCGAGTTCTCTTCTGGGTAGTTAGCATCATCTATCTTTGTTTTATTCGAATGAGTCCCCTCATCTGCGCTGTGCCATGAAAGAATCCTAGGAAGGTGAGTTATGACCCCGAATGCCTCCTAAGGTTGTTCACGGACCAGGCAGCGACTTCTCTTTTGCAATGTGGGCTTGCGTGCTTCTACAACAGCCGGATTTTCGTGACATTATCAAGATAAGCTGCACTCGTCCTAAGATTAACATAGATAGCTAATGTCTTACAATGGGAAAGTTTATGGGCTCTGTTGTACTGTATTTTATTTTCATTATGTTTTTCCATTATTAGAATAATACATTTCAAATGCAGAAAAACCCAGGAAAGAAATTTATTCATCGTTCCAGAGATTATAAATATTCACATTTTAACACTTGTTACAGAGAATTGCATGTGTTGCCCCTTGCTCTAACAGTGTATCAGGAGCACCTCCCCATGTCAGGTATCATTGCACATATTATACAACATGACTTTTGATGGTTGCTGTGTTTCTATTATACAAACTTGCATTATGTATATAACCTTTTTCTTAGGACGTGAGACCTCCATTTTTGTTTTTGTTTTTGCCTTTGCTGTCCTAAGCATTGAGGAGCCCAAATGGCTCAAGTTTCATCAGCCTATACATGAAAATGGGGTTGCACTAACATTAATTTTCCAATTATGATGTGTCATAGCCACTTCCTGCGTGATTCAACCCCATTTGTTATTTCTAGAAGACCCTGGAGAAGTCTTACTTGTATACAGGAGTAAGTCAATATATGTCCTTCCTCTTGTGCATCTTTGAGGGATTACCAGCCACAGAAATTTAATGAGGGGTCTTGACTATGCTGCTAATGCTGGTCCCTTCTGGGGAGAGGCTGGCCCACACTGCACCTCTGTACATCCTCCACAGTATTTGCAGACTCTACTATGACAATTTTCTGCCAGAGAAAGGACAGAATGTGCCTTTCCCATTTTGAGCTGGAGTTCATTTTCTAGGTTCTAGGGAAGTAATGCTTATACGCAGAGTCTCAGGGACACTCTTTCATGGAAACAGTCCTTCAGCTTCTGACTAGAATGCCTCCCTATTGAAAGCAGTGGTTTTCCAGCCGGGCTGAACCACACACAGGTCTTTTAGAAGATAGAAATGTCCAGCGCATACTTCAGATCTGCTGAAATACTCTCCTAGGTGGAACCACAGGATGTGCATTTCAAAGTTCATCAAGGTACATCAGTTTTGTTGTGTGTAGTGGATCCTGTTGGTTCTTCTTATAGATCTTTTGTCCCAGAATCACAGCCCTCTCTCAGCTTCTACAAACACAGTGGTTAACAGCTTATGCCTGTGATCTTTCCCCAGGGATTGCATTTGCCTTCTTGCCCAGAGATGCCAGGGGGGATGCAACAACTCCAGAGAGGCTTTATTGGAGAGTACACCAAATCATTGTAAAGGCTCTAATTCTAGGAAATCTGGTCTAAGACAATGTGTGACTAGGCTACTCTTGTGAGGCACATGAGCAGTCCACAGAATAGGTAAGAGACAGCCATCATGTTATTTCAACCACTGGTCTGATTTCTCTCTCCAGAGTACTCCTGTCCATGAGTGCGCACGCGCACACACACACACACACACACACGCACACACTCCTTCGTGCACCACGTACGCACACACGTAAAGAGAATTATTCCATTCTCCTTGTAACAGAAAAAACAAAAATCTTATGCATATAAACTCATCTATTACTTGCTGATGCTCCATTTATGAATCTATCTTTAGGCATATTATTTTTCATTTCCTAAGTATCAATAACTATAAATGAAATTGCTGATCTGATCGTAAGACTTTTGATTCATATTGCCAACAGTTTCTCTGAGAGTTCATATTAATTTACTCTGTAACAACCAGTGTACAAGGTCTCCATTGTCCTATAACCCTCCCAGGGCTGCCTACCTTTCTACTCTAGTTTTTCTGGGAAGGGGAGGAGTCAGACAGACATAAATGGTGGTGACAGTCTATGGTTCATAAAAATAGAATTGAATATAGATAGGAATCAACCTAGAGGCATAGGCTGGAGAAGATAGGCAGAGGGGCAAGATGAAGATCTGGCATGAGATCACTTTAGGACAAGGATGATGGCATGGAAAATGGCAGATTCTCAGCTTCAGGAGGGACTTGGATGTTATCCAAGCCAAGATGAAGAATGTATGTTGAGGGATATTGCTTAGAGTTTTTCCCCCAGTCACCAACTGCACAAGGAGGAAAGGGCTGATGTAGTTGAGTTCAGTACAAGGCCACGAACTCAGTCACACTACTATGGAATACAATGGTAAAAAGAAGAGAAGAAATAGTCTCGCATGGAGCAAACACTCTTTTCTCCTACTTCCTTAGAATATTTTTCTCCATATTTTTCTTTGGCATTGAGTTGTAAGGATGGCTTAAATATACATTAGTGTTTTTGTGAGACTTAGGTGTAGATATAATGAGTAACTTTATATATAAATCTCTTTGCTCTATAGGGCTTCAAGCCTGCCCATTATAACATTCTACTTTCCATATTGAATAAAATAATTCCAAACACCTATTTTGCTAAATTATAGGCACCTTCAAGGGAGATCAGGAGGTAATGTGTGTTCTCTGATATTGAGGAATCTCCATTCTGTAAGATCCTCACTATCTGAGGATTTATAGGCCGAGGCTTCTGAGAAGAAATGAAGCACAATCTAAAAAAAAACCTTAAATAATATGAATTCTAACCACCTTTGCCTTAATTCTCATGAGAGAAGAATCTAGAAAGACCTACTAATGAGTTACTACTCTTTTAGGTCCAGGCCTTGAAGACACATGAATCAATTTATTAAAATTTATCCTGGGGGTGCCTGGGGTGGCTCAGTTGGTTAAATGTCCAACTTTGGCTCAGGTCATGGTCTCACAGTTTGAGAGTTCGAGCCCCCACATCAGGCTCTCTGCTGTCAGTGCAGAGCCTGCTTTGGATCCTCTGTCCCCCTCACTCTCTGTCCCTCCTCTGCTCATGCATGCACACTCTCTCTCTCAAAAATAAAATAAACATTAAAAAAATATCCTGTAAGTAGGTTAAATAAAATGAACATTAAAAAAATTTCTCCTGGAAGTAGGTTAACATAAAAAGACTTTGGTTATTTGTATACTCTCCCTTTATGTGTCTTTTTTCTAAGACATCTTTTTAACATATTTAATATGACCTGGCTGAAAAATCATAGAGAGCTGGCTGCATGCACCCAGGTAACACTTCCTGCTCAGAAGTGGTCACCGTCAGGGCATTGTGTACAGCAGGGACCCTGGATTCTGCTGCACAAATACCCTCACAGAGGCACTGAATCATCCTGGAAAGCCAGAGAGGAGCTTTGTGCCACCAACTTCCCAGAGCTGTCTTCGAAACTGGTCTTATTACATTTCTGCTGGGGTAGTTTTCTCTGGGGAGCTTCTGAGTCAGTTGAATGGAAAAAAAAATAAGCCTTCATTCTGTGACCTGACTTTAGTTATAGAACAAGGCTCGTGGAGGATTCTGCTTCTGCTCTGGGCCACAGGGAAAGCCCACTCCGGTTAGTGCGATGCTAAAGGCTCCTAGCTCCTCCTGACTGAGCAGACTCCTTCTCACACGCCTTCTCTAGTTCCACCTGTTCCCCCTTGAGAATACAAAAATTATGTTAATATAAATAAGAAAGAAGGACTAATATATTACTTTTCCATCTTTCCCCAGGGAGACCTGACTGGGAATAGGTTCTTCTGAAACCTTAGGGCTTGTGGCTGGTTTTCTTCCTTTGGTTTGATCCAAACATCCCCCTATTTTCACAGAATATTCTGGAACCTCAGTCACTGAGGTTCTAGCTCTTTACCCTGTGTACGTCAGTGGCTGCAATGCACTTGGCTGGAGGCAGGTTCTCTCTGGATTCACACACAGCATCTGCAAATTAGACTAAACCAGAAGAGTGATCAAAAGAAGTGATCATTACTGACAAAAAATGTGCCTAACCAGATGTGGAATAAAAATAAAACAATGTGCAAATACAAACCCCTGGAGCTGACATTCTCATCGGGGTTAGATGACAGCCACTAGGTGGAGACTATGTCCTCTAAAGGCCAGGCTTCCCTACAAGGCTCCCTGTAGGCACACCTAGAAGACAGTCCAGGTGAGGACACCTGGAATCTGTGAGTAGTGAAGACATCTGGAAGGGAGAACCAGGTGGAGAGTCCCAGATCAATCCCATCTTTGAGAACATATGCAAATTAGGCAAGGACTCTTGGGAACTGTCCCTGGGCCACACTAGGTGTAGGCCCCAAGAACCTGTGCCGGAAAGCAAAACTGCGGGCCTGAAGCAGGACCAGCATCTTCCCTGTCCTGCCCTGCCTGCTGATGGGGAAGGGACAGGCTGACGATTACATAATTACTGGAAGGGGGGCTTAAATGAGAAGAAAAGAAAGCAGGGTGGCTACTGTTCTACCACTAATCCTAATGAACATGTCTTGTGTTCTAGGAGAAAAGGGTAAGATGAGAGGAAGAGAGGAGAGGCAAAGCAATAAAGAGCAAAGAGTAAATCGAATGGCACAAGCAAGGGCCCCAAAAGATGGTTCTGGAGAGTCTTCTCCCCATTAGAGGATGCAGAGGAAGGAGAAAGCCACTTACCTCTGCCATCCACCTTTTTGGATTTGGGAAAGAGGTGGCATAAAATTCAACGCAATCAACAGGATAAAAGGATATTTAATATATGCCAGACACCATGTTTCATGCTGTGAGGGATGAGAGAGGAAAGAACAGTCCCTGTTTTTAGGGGTATTGCAATATGGCAAAGGAGATGACACATTCAGAAAGAATAATAATTCCCAACCCACCGAAGTAAGATCCATGATAAAGATGCAAGCGGGTAGCAGCATGGGAACAGAGGGAGCACAGTAATGAATGAATGCTACCTTGGGAAAAGCCTCATGGAGCAGCTTTTGAGTATGAAGAACAACCTTCAGACTGAAGAGAGAGCTTGAGCAGAAAGAGGCGTGGAGCTGGGGAAGGCGGCATGTTTCTGGAGAAAGGTGAGCTCTCATGACACTGGAGCTAAGACTCAACAGTGGGTGGTTAAGGCTGCAGGGGAAGGCAAGGCCAGCTGGCAATGACAGGCTAAGAAGGTTGATCTGATAATATACAGGATGGGGATGCACTGAGAGCTATTCAAGAAGAGACTGACAAAATCACAACCGTGCCAAAAGAATGTGAATCTGGAGGCATTATGCATGACGTGCTAGAGAAAGCAGAGACGGGAGATAGGGGACATTGTTTACCAATCTCCCATGCGTTGCTTGCATTTAGGCATATCTTGTAAGCACGGGCACTGCCTTTGTCCTGAACTATTTTTTCAAGGATGCTTTTCTAGTGATTAGTGTCGGAAGAAAGAGATAGCGTCTCTCTCCAGAGCAACACCAGGCAAGCCCACTGTCTGTTAACAAAAGATTCAATTTCCCTAAGATCAGGCTTTCCTCTCCGATAATACAACCCACTTCCTATGCAAGAATCCATCTGCTTCTATCTCGCGGCTCCTGTGGAACTTAGAAGTAAGGGGAATGGACAGAGATGTGTTGCTTATATTGTTTTATGTCCTGAGAGAAATTACTTTGTTTCTGACCCAACAGTCTATGTCTTTTGCCATAATTCATGAAACCATGGCAGGCTGTCACCCGCATGTAGTGTAAAAATCTCAAATTGTTCATCTTTTTCAATGAAGGGGAAACTGTTAAGAAGCTTTTTCAGTCATCTTAATAGTAAATACTTGTTTTACGGCAAAAATAGAATTTTATTTATTTTTGCACCAAGTACCTGACATTTAAATATGATCCATTTTACAGTGTCCAGAAAACACGGTTTCTTTACCACAAACAGCCTGACCCAACGCCATTCACACTGTCAGTTCATCCCACACCTTTCTCCTGAGTCTCACCCACTAGAGTCTCAGAGGGGAAGTATGGCTCCAGGACAGGATGGGTGTCAGGGATTCCTATCATGCATAGAATACTTTTACACTCTCACTTTGCTCTTTTAATGTGCCTAAATGAAGCCAAAATAGCTGTCCTAAAATTTCTTCCTTATTGCAACTATCCTAGTATTTAGCCAGTCGCCTAGCATATACTAGCTAGTCAGTAAATATTTAGAGCCTGAAAGTGAAATAAAGCAATTAAAGTTAAAAAATAGAACGAGTTGGCAAATTCTTGTCTTTAATCACTTACCCCAATTCTAAAGATAGAGTTGTTTTTAAACCTATTTACGTTATTGTCTTTATACTATGTGGCTGATACTAGGTATTTTTAAGACTGGCTCTGCCACCTTACTGTTTTTTGTGACCCTGAACCTCAGTGTTTTCACCATGAAATGGGACTTGATTATTTTCAAGGTCTTTTCCAGCATCAGATTCCATGAAGCCCAGTTCGTGGAACTGAGTACTAATGTTACTTCCAGCTTCTTTATTTTCCTTGAAAAACACAGCCAGAAGAGTTATTTTAATTGGAAAGAAGGAAAGATGAGCGATTTAAGTATGTGAGTATGATGAACAAGCTTCTTAGTTTCTTTTGCTATCAATAGCTTTCTGGCCCCTTTATTCACTTTGAAGCAAAGCCTAAATGTAGGGTAGCAATTCTTTCTTTTGATTTTTAGGTTCATGGTATCTGTAATCTCTTTCAAAGATGAAAAACAATGGGTTTTGCTAAGATCCTTTCACATGGGCATAAAAATGGTGGTATTCTCACCAAAACATAGAAACACAGTTTGAGTGCTGAGACTTTAGTTGTCATCCTTATTATGGCAACTAGTAATTAGCTTTTATTGTTTGCAAGAAGTGTGAAAAATCAGATAGGAAAATTCCTCACTGTTGGAAGGAATGGCCTATTAATTGTGATTGCACAAAAACAAAGACACCTCATGGTGGTGTTTCTCCTGCCAAGTGTAAAGATGGGCATATGGCTATGTGAGCTCAATTGGTTGGAACACTGTGTAATAGAGGCCAAGATCACAGATTAAAGTCCAATATGGGGCAGTCAACTCTTCTCTCTTCTGGCCTGCCAACCATCCTACAAACAGGAACCTAACTGGACGTCAAACACTATTGATGGCGTGTCAGTTATCACTTCATAGATGATAGCAAAAAGAAGGTCACCAAGTCCACTGTGTTCTGTCCTCTTTGAGTTCATGATGTCTTTATATGCCAATGCAATTTATTTCAACAATTACCAATTGCTTTCATGTGCTTGCAAGAAAGTTTGGCCTGATACCTATTCTGGAGAAGCTTATCATCTTGAATGGAAAGAGAAACTCACATTTTCTTAAAATAATTTTATTCAAACTATTCATATGCATGTTCAGCATCAGTGACTTCATAATTTTTATAACTGCTTTTTGAGCCAAGTAATGTTTACCTAGAGCAAATCATCTTCACTTCCAACTAAGCTGTTTGAGATATCAGGCTAAAATTAGAATCTGTATATGATTCTGTTCCTGGAAATGTTGTGCTGAGCACGGATATCCACTTATGTAACATTTGGACATTAGGACAGTCTTTTCCCTCTGCTTTTCATCCTATGTGTGTGCATTTTTTTAAAAAAATTTCACAATGCAATCACTTACCATATTGCTTTTTAAAATTATCTTTAGAAAGTTGGTTTTCAATGATATTCATTGCTTGCAACTCTGAAATCATGCCCTCCAGAAAAATAATCAAATTTTCCCATCTCTCTCTCTCTCTCTCTTTTTTTTAACATTTTTATTTTACTTTCTGAGAGACAGAGAGAGACAGAGCACGAGCAGGGGAGGGGCAGAGAGACAGGGAGACACAGAATCCAAAGCAGGCTCCAGCTCTGAGCTGTTAGTACAAAGCCCAATGCAGGGCTTGAATGCATGAACCCTGAGATCATGACCTGAGCCAAACTCAGATACTCAACCGACTGAGCCACCCAGGCTTCCTTCTCCTTTCTCTTTTTTAAAAAATAATCATTCTTTATATTTGCACCTGAACTGACTTGACTTCCTTAAGTTTTCTCCCACTTCTTTACTCCTCTATACCCGTCTGAATTCTCTATTTTCCTGGCTTACTTGAAAGAATGTTTTAAGATCTAACTTAGACTTCTACACTCATCCTTTACTGAGAAACTTCAATTTTTCCTGAAAACCAAGCTACTAAGTGAAAGGTTGTTAAATTAAAAAAAAACCTTCAATTTGAATGAGAAATATCATGATGTCTTCCATTTTAACATAAGATATCCAATTTTCACAGATAGAAACATTTAGCAATAACAGCACAAAAGCAAGCTTATATAAGCAAAACATAAGTTTGCGAGTAAAGAAATGTAGATTGTATATAAAACGAAATGTACTGAAAATTTATTGTATGGACTAGATGAGGAAGAGAAGACAGGATGTTGAGTTTTGGGGATAAAAGGGTATGGATCATTCTTTGTAGATTCTTTCTTCTGCACTGTTTTCCTCATCAAATTTTCAAACTTAATGAGGCTCATTGTTATCTTACAATCAAATTGCAGTTAAAGCCAAAGTTGTAGTGCAGAAAAATGCCTTTAAGGGCAAAATAAAGGCTAACAACAAGAGTGTTTTGAAATCTATGAAGGGGTGCCTGGATGGCTCAGTCAGTTGAGTGTCTGACTCTTGATCTCAGCTCGGTTCTTGATCTCAGGCTCATGATTTCAAGTCCTTCATTTGGCCCCACCCTGGGCAGGGAACCTACTTAAAAAATAAAAAATATGAAGACTTTGGGAAGACTGCATGTGCACCTTTTTCTATGAAACGTCACAGAAAATCTCACCTTTTCATTCCACTCACTTTACTTACATACCCATAGAAAAAGGTTTTGAGTTTATCTAAATATGGCACACAATTTAAATTTGTTCCACATGATTGTTTCTGACTACAGACTTGAATGTTAAGTAAACATATGTGTCTTTTCCTGGAATTATAATTTTAAACTACTACGTCTCAAAGCATATTTATTTAGTGTGGTTTTAGATGTAAGAGAGTATTAAGAAACAGATAAAAAATCATCTGGAAAGTGGCATAACTTTTTATGGGTTGTTGTGAACATTTACTAACTGATAAGTAACCGCGTGGAGTGAACACGTAGAGTCCTGGTCCCAGAGGCCATCTTTGGATACCCAGCCAGGTGAGGTGTTCCTTCCCTTTATTCTCCTCTGTGTAGACCTTTCTATCTCTTTCAACATTGTTTTTTTTTTAATGTTTATTTATGTTGAGAGAGAGAGAAAGATAGAATGCAAGCAGGGGAGGAGCAGAGAGAGGGAGAAAGAGAGAGGGAGAGAATCCCAAGGAGGCTCTGTGCCATTAGCACACAGTCCAGTGTGGGGCTTGATCTCATGAGTCATGATATCATGACCTAAGCCAAAAGCGAGTTAGACACTTAACCGACTGAGCCACCCTGGTGCCCCTCAACCTTGTATTTATTTATTTATTTGTTTGTTTGTTTGTTTGTTTTAAGTTTGTTTATTAATTTAGAGAGAGAGAGAGAGACAGAGACAGAGAACATGCACAAGGGGCAGAGGAAAGGAAGGAGAAAGAATCCCAAGCAGGCTCCACACCATCAGCATGGAGTCGGAGGTGGGACTTGAACTCACAAACCATGAGATCATGACCTGAGCAGAAGTCAGGCGCTTAACCTATTGAGCCACTCAGGCACCCCTCTACATTGTTTTTAATGATTTCTTTGTGTATTTCTCTTGCTGTTTTGTAAGATCTCTGAGGGAAGGACCGTGATCTTTTTTGTTGCTAAGGCTTAACCCTGAATCAATGAATGTATAAATCTCCACATCCACTTTACCAGCCTCCAGATGGAGGCAGGTTTCTGTGTTACCTACGTAACAGACTACTGAAAATAGTTCTCTGTTTTAAGTTACCCCAGATCAATAGAGCATCTCATGTCTTAGAGAACATTTCTATCAAAATTCTGATAACTTGGGTGGAAAATTACTCTAGTGGTTAAAGATTGACCTTTTTTCTTGGAATTTGCCTAAGTATCAGCTGGAATAGAATACTGGGTTTCTCTTTTAGTGACCTGAGACTCTTTACTCTGGGTACCAGATGGTTTTCTCTTTCACTTGAAAATGAAAACATGTGACAGACTTTGTCAGGGCATGTGTCAGTAATGTTATTCATGGGGAAAGTCTTCCAAATGACATGCTTGTCTCGGAGGGCGTTTATCTGGAGCATGTGTTGTGTCTTCAGATGCCTCAAGTTCACACATTAAAGATGTGAGTTCAGTTGTAAATTGTTGCAGGTCTGCAGCCTCGACGCTTGAAAGAAATCAAACTCTGGGAAAATGAACATTTTCACTCTTCTTTTTCTTTTTAGGGTTCTGAAATACACTTATAAACTGTAAGGGAGAAAAATTCGTATTTTCTTTCTCAGAAACCGTTCACCTGCACTGATTCTTCACACACTGACAGTCAATCAAATTTTCTTAGAGACTTGAGAATACACCCAGAAATTGTGCCTGGGGGGACATCCAGACTGTCTTCTTCCAGGCCTTGCCCAACACTCAGTAACCAATAACTGCTCAAAACTTCAGGCTGTGCTGTGATAATGTGCTAATATCTAGCCCAGAGACATCGCTGCTGACAGCTCCATATAATACTGTTAATAATGAAAGTAGGCTTTAGTTAAGTCACTCCTCTCTTCACCTCATGTGTCAGCTGACAGCCATTAGAAAGACAAGTGTCTGGATGTAGAGATTGTAATCCTGGAAGACTTTGTCTCTTTACAATTCTGATAACACAACCTTGGATTCATTAGCCCTGTGCCCAGCCCTCAGGGAAGTGATCATTTGACAGATCATCATTCCGTGTCTAATTCCTGGAGGAAGAGGAAGAGGAAGAGGAAGAAGAAGGACTTCTCATGATAGATACAAAGATTTATTGTAACACTGTGGTAATTAAGATAGTATAAAACTAGTGAAGGCATCAAGAAACTGACCATTCCTTTTAATAGAACCACATACATATAAAACTTTGATATATAGTAGGAGTAGCCTGGCAAATCTGTGAGGGAAGGAAGGATATTTCAGTAAACGTAGCTGGAAAACTTAGTATCCATGTGGAGAAAATGAATTTGGATTCTTATTTCAGAGCATTCAAAGTCTAAACACAAAATACGTTAAAAACTGGAGTATCGAAAGCAAGGCTTGAAGTTTTGGAGAGGGCGGCGGGGGTGTGTGGGTTACATGGGTATTAAGGAGGGCACTCATGATGAGCACTGGGTGTTATATGTAAGTGATGAATCACTAAATTCTACTCCTGAAACTTAAACAAACAAACAAACAAATAAATAAAAGTTTTGGGGAAAAAGAAGTTGACTATCTTTATAAAGCAGGTGTAGGTGGGATACCTTCTTAAATAAGACAAAAAACCTCTCTAACTGTAAAAGAAAAAAAGATGAGAAATAACAAGCACTGGGAAGGATATGGAGAGAAGTTTGTTTACGCACTGTTGGTGGAAATGTAAAATGGGACAGTTGCTGTGGAAAACTGTCTAGCAGTTCCTCAAAAAATTAAAAATAGAACGACCATCTTACCCAGAAATTTCACTTCTGAGTGTATACCCAAAGAACTGAAAAGGTTTTGAAGGGATATTTGCACAGCCATGTTCATGGCAACACTATTCGTGATAGCTAAAACATGGAAAAAACTCAAGTGTCTATCAATGGATGAATGGACAAACAAAATGTAGTAGATTCATACACTGGAATATTTTTCAGTCCAAAAAACAAAGGAAATTCTGACATTTGGTACAACACGGATGAACGTTGAGTAAGTTATGCGAAATGAAATAAGCCAGCCACAAAAGCACAAATGTTGTAAGATCCACTTATCTCGGGTACTTAGAATAGTCAAAATCATAGGCACAGAAAATAGAATAGTGGTTGCCAGGGGCTGAGGAGAGGAATGAGGAGTTAGTGTTTAATGGGTACAGAGTTAGAGTTTACAAGATGCAGAGAGTTCTGGAAGTGGGTGGTGATGATGTTTGCACAACATTATACATGCATTTAATGTTATGGAAATATATATGCAAAAATAGTTTCAGATGGTAAAATTTGTTATGTATATTTTACCACAGTTATAAATATTAGGAAAAAAAATATTTGGACCAAGAAGCCTAAAAAGACCAACCATAGAATAGGGTCTTAGTTTCAGTTTGAGAGATGAGAGCTTCTCTAACTGGATAGTAGTGTTTAAAGCCCTCTCTGCACATTTCCAATCTACTCCAGGGGAATGAAGCAGGATTGTGAAAGATGGCTGCCTGCTTTTGTATTGCCCGTTGGACATCCCAATTGCACATCCCAAAGTTCTAAAACGGCTGTAAGAATTGCTTGTTTAGGGGTTGCTGGGTGGCTGAGGGGCATCCGACTCAGTTGATCCGACTCAGTTGATCCGACTCAGTCAGCTGATCAGCTCAGGTCATGATCTCACAGTTGGTGAGTTCAAGCCTTGCATCGGGCTCACTGCTGTCAGCTCAGAGCCCACTTCGGATCCTCTATCCTCTGTCCTCCTCCCAGCTTGCTCACTCTCTCTCAAAAATAAATAAACATTAAAAAAAAGAATTGTTTACTTATTCAGGAGTAACTTAGTCAGGGAACAGTTTAGACCTAAAGAGTATTTCCTAAGAAATCTAGGTGTGTAGGTCCCTGAGTCTTCTTTGGAGAGTACTGTTGTCCCCAAAGGTTCTGGGAGGTCATGGCTTCTAAATTTCCTGTCATCCATCATTGGAGTAGACATTGCTAATGAAAAACATGCTGGAATACTCTTTCCAGCCTACTTGCATCTAGCATTTGCCTCAGTCTTATTAAGTGTGTTTAATGAAACCTACCCTCATTATAGCTAAAAATGAAGTAAGAAAGAAAAATTATAACCAAACTACCTCTTTTGTTTTTTTTACATTTATTTATTTTTTGAGAGACATAGAGAGAGCACAAGTTGGGGAGGGGCAGAGAGAGAAGGAGACACAGAATCTGAAGTAGGCTCCAGGCTCTGAGCTGTCAGCACAGAGCCTGATGCGGGGCTCGAACTCACAAACCGTGAGATCGTGACCTGAACCGAAGTCGGACGCCCAATCGACTGAGCCACCCACACGCCCCACCAAACTACATCTTTAACATTCTAGTCAAAACAATTGTATGATTTAGTATAGCTATTCACGTTTTAAGTTGTTGCTTTAACAAAATTGAGGCAAAGAGAAAGAAGAGGATACACTGTATTGTATCTACACTCGTATAATATGGAAGGTCATTTGTCACTAGCATAGAATATACTCTCATTAACTTTTTGTTATTTTATTTTTTAATTTTTTTAATGTTTATTTACTTTTGAGAGAGAGAGGCAGAGCACGAGCCGGGGAGGGGCAGAGAGAGAGACAACACACACACAGAAACTGAAGTGGGCTCCAGGCTCTGAGCTGTCAGCACAGAGCCAGACGTGGGGCTTGAACCCACAAACCGTGAGATGACGCCCTGAGCCTAAGTTGGGGGCTTAACTGACTGAGCCACCCAGGCACACCTCTCGTTAACTTTTTAGAATAAAATTTATGCCAAAGCATTTTTGAAATGATAGGCTGCAACCTTAGCTTGACAAGGCTTATTTCACATCTGAATTGCTTCTCTCTTAGAATTCAGTCCTCAAGGCAGAGAAGAGTCTGCCTCTGACTCTGTGCCTTCTCCATCAATGAGACCTCTGTCAGCACCGTATAAATAATTAATTATTATTAATAACCACCATCACCATCATCTCTGTCTCTCACTCCTGAACGTAGCCAGCACTTTTTTGATGAACTGCAGGGAACAGGTTTATTATTTAGTTGCTGTGATGAATAGGAAGTGGCAAGCATGCCCAGGGCCACAGAAAAATTCCAATAATAATAAGTGGGTAGAATAGCTTCTGTGCCGTGTGAATACAAGGCTATTTGCAACGTAAATATTTTTCAGTGACTTGAAAATTATAATTAGGATATTTTGAGTTTCAGCCTCTGTAGAGTGTCAGGAATTTAGTTTTGGGTTTTAATCAATAAGCAGATTTTTGGTGAGTTTTTCCTACTTGTGAAGTGCCTCAAGCAACACATTCTGAAAGAGTGCCCTTTTTTCCTCTCTATGCCTAAAACTAAGCTCATGTCAAGAAACCATTTCCTTCCTTTTCTGATTATATTGATATATTTATTTTCCTTCTATCTTCTCCAAATTATTCTCAAAATGTACAATTATTTGAAAAAATGAGGAATATATATATGTATATATTACATATACATATACACATAATATATATGTATATATTACATATACATATATACATAATATATATGTATATATTAACATTCTGACAGATCCTTTAGGTGGGATAGGAAATAGACAATAGATTTCCTTTTATTAACCGTTACGGAAATCTTGGTGTTTAACGCTCTTCACACACACACACACACACACACACACACACACACAGTATCTAATGAAATAAAAAAACACCTGGAAATAGTGAAAATGAATAGAAAATTCACCAGCAATGACAAAACAGAGGAAGTCATACTACTTATCCTAAACCTCAAGGGGTAGTAGGGAGGACAGGATCAAAGGATTCAGGGGAGATTCCTAGCCCCACTTCCACTACCACATGCTAGAAGCAGCACAGGTGAGTTGACAGCATCCTAAAAACACTCTCAAATCGTCTGATAATTGCAGAAAAGTCACTACGGTGGTTTCTTCACTGTTTCCCCATTTCAGATGAGGGAGAGCAGAAATGTTGGCGAGGAGATACAAATAAACGATGAGAGCGAAAGCCCTTTCATGAAATACTCCACAGTTCTTTGGGGAAAGATTGGAACGCCAAGAGTATCCTGGACATTCCACCCGTCCCGGAGAGGACAGATCCAAGTTCCATCAGCAAAAGTTTCATATAGCTTCACTTCAGAAGAGCTTTTTTCTCTCCACGTCCCCCAAGCTCCACTTCCCAGAACTACGAGGTACAGTACTCCATGAGTACAGCCTAAGGAGCTATACTAGAGATTTTACCTATATCATATTAGAACAAACAGAGATTTTGACAAAGAATCCCATATTAAACATGACCAAAATAAATGTGAAAATATATGAAGCCATCTGATCCTGGACTTTCCTCTGTTGGGAGGTTTTTGATTACTGATTCAATTTCCTTACTCATTACTGGTGTGTTCACATTTTCTATTTCTTCATGATTCAAGCTTGAGTCATGAAGAATATTTGTTTCCAGAAAATTATCCACTTTCCAGGTTATCTAATTAAGCATTGTCATTATGAGTTTAAAATTCATAATATACCGCATGTAACACTTTCAAGTCTTGACCTAACTTTACTCTGATTCCAGAGAATTCTTTACATGTAATGAAAAACAAAACAAAAAAAATCTTTGTTTTTTCTTTCTATATATAGATATTTTGTTTCTTTTTTGGCTAACTTCTGAAAAAGGAAAAAAGAAACTAGGATATTAAATGTCATTATTTTTCAGTAATGCATTTATTTTCTGACCCTGTTAGAAAATTATACAATAAATAAGTGATTTCTGTCAATCTATTAAACACAGAGGAGGACAACTGAAAAAAATATGATATTTCCATGGCTGAGCATCAAAGCTGATCTTCTCAATGGAAAAGTATAGAATTAAAGTTATTTTAATACGCTTAACTTTATGTGTATTCATTTATAAGTTGCATATATACATGATGACGAAAATGCTAAGTTAAAATACTGAATAATATTTAATGAACGAAAGTAGAATAATTAAAGTCAATTCTGTATTTTTGCTTTTTCATAAGATTCTAGGGCAGACGAGGGGTGGGCATTGATGAATAAGAGGATGGTTCTGTTGCATGGAGCTTACTTTCCACCAGGAGAGAAAGCAAACCAATTAATTGTGCAGTTTGAGGTAACACAAATGGAACTGAAATTATTGATGTTGCTTAAATGTAACCACAGATTACATGGCAGGGGAGAGCCAAGGAAAAGCAGATGTAAAACCAAACTCAAATTACATTACAACACAGGATATGTAAAAAATAGAACGCAAATCAAACAACAGCAGCAAAATCTTGATTTTAAATGATGTCCTATGATTGACTGAGATTGATTTTATGAGCTATTTCTTTGAAAGGTCCAGTTACAGATATCTTAAAGATGGTGTCATTATAGAGACTTACACAATAATTGGTTCCTCCAGCATTTTCTAGTTCTAAAAATTTGAGGGGAAGGGTGTGTATCCTGAAGCAACTAAAGATTCTAACTTGGTAATCGCTTAGATTTCAGCGTGTGAGCATTTAAGAACAAAAATATGTTAAGGAGGAAAGGGCTCCTACCAGCCACACCTCTCTGTATTTTATTTCCATAGTTATTTTCAGGAAAAGTCGTCAGACTTGGAAGTGGGCAAAATGCTCCTGGGTATCCTTACAGGAGATTGCTAGGTGTTATGGCATGCTCTCTGGGGAGTTATCTGATTTCCCCGTGCATATGTAGAGATGTGCATCTCTGACTGTCTCTCCAGCCACTAGAGTGATTTATGACTTTGCAGAGGTAAAATGCTAAGTTGTAGGAAACTGAGAGTAATGCAAATTATTTTCATCTGCGGTGATTTATACTCTGTAGAAAAGACTACAAGCTTTACATTTTATTACGTTATAGGATTTTAAATTGCTTGGTATTTATTAGCAATGTTTCAGTATTTGTAATGGACCTTATACATATATGTCTGCTTTCCAAATTCACTTTAAACTGGTTCTAATATCTTATTAATTTCCTCACAAATTAATGAGTTAAATGAAATCTTTATGTTTGTGTGAAGAGTCATGGCTTACTATTTTAAAAACAGCCACTCTGGAAAACAATGTGGAGGTTCCTCAAAAAATTAAAAATAGACCTACCCTATGACCCAGCAATAGCACTGCTAGGAATTTACCCAAGGGGTACAGGAGTACTGATGCATAGGGGCACTTGTACCCCAATGTTTATAGCAGCACTCTCAACAATAGCCAAATTATGGAAAGAGCCTAAATGTCCATCAACTGATGAATGGATAAAGAAATTGTGGTTTATATACACAATGGAGTACTACATGGCAATGAGAAACAATGAAATATGGCCCTTTGTAGCAACGTGGATGGAACTGGAGAGTGTGATGCTAAGTGAAATAAGCCATACAGAGAAAGACAGATACCATATGGTTTCACTCTTATGTGGATCCTGAGAAACTTAACAGGAACCCATGGCGGAGGGGAAGGAAAAGGAAAAAAAAAAAAAAAAAAAAGAGGTTAGAGTGGGAGAGAGCCAAAGCATAAGAGACTCTTAAAAACTGAGAACAGACTGAGGGTTGATGGGGGGTGGGAGGGAGGAAAGGGTGGGTGATGGGTATTGAGGAGGGCACCTGTTGGGATGAGCACTGGGTGTTGTATGGAAACCAATTTGACAATAAATTTCATATATTTAAAATAAATAAATAAATAATAAATAAAAAATAAATAAAAATAAAGTATTATGAATTGACCATAAAAAATAAAAATAAAAATAAAAATTGTATTTAAGCAAAATATAAATTGACCTAAGTGATGCCTGCATTTTGGCAAGATGGCGATGATTCGTTTTGTTTTGTTTTGTTTTGTTTTTGTTAATAACAAAAAAAAGAGGGTATTTTAGAAAAGGTCATATATTGAATGTAAAATTCACCTTAAAATTTTATTTTGTGAGTACTTACATTTAAATTTGTTTAAATCACTAAAATGATTAACAGACCCTTAATAATAGGAAATGTGGTACATTCTTTATGACTCTACCTAAATAAACCAATACTTGAATAAAGTTACCATCACTAAAATGTACACCTCCTTATTGTTCTTAAACAATTTTAAAAGCACTTCCAACTTAGTATTTAATTTACAATCTTAACACAGAGGCGAATAGGATAATGTGTCACATTCTATTTAAAACAAAACAAAACAAAACAAAACAAAACAAAACAAAACATCAAGAGGTTAAATGGCTTGTGTTCACATAATTAAGCAGGGAAGAGTTTGTAATACTAGAACCAGAACTCTGGTCTTGTTACATGATCGGATTGTGCAGGTCTCTATCCTATAGTATATACCGAAATTATGGATGAAATGTTACTCCCACCTTTGTCAATTTTGCTCAGTGGGTGCAAGTTACTTGGCTCAAGTTGGTGAGAAGATTCCTTTTCACTAAATAATGCAAGAGTTGCAAGTGACACAGAGGAAAAGAACAAGGGGCTTTTGTTTTATCAGCATAGCTTGTGCAGAATTTGGCTATTTTATAATTTAAACAAATTTCAAAATAGCAGCTTTGGTTTTAATGTGTTTTTCTTTTTCTTTCTTTCTTTTTGCAGTTAGTATTTTTATGGATCAAATTAATCTTTTTAATCTTTCTGAATTAAGGAGCGAGGTAAAGAGCAGGGCATTCCCAACATTTGAATGAAAAGATTTTTCTTTTTCATTACACAAAACCTTGACATCTTGGGGTGGGGGGACAGATGAAGGTTAATAAATAATGAAATCTGATAGTTTCTACCATTTGAGAATCTGGGCAAACTTCATAGAAAAGAACATTTATTATTGTATCAATTGAATAAATACCTTTCTGAATGCCTTCTGTGTCAGCCATTGTGACAGGTGCTAGCATAGAGAATACAGTATGGGATAGATTTGTTGTTTGAATGTAAGGAAATTTTAGCAAAGGAAACGAAAACAGCAAATAGAAAAAAAAGAGACAGTAGCTTGAGAAGTGCCACAACTGGGCACAGTTCACGTAGAGCATATACAGATCACGTGGAGCATCAGAACAGAGACTCAACCCAGGTCCTGGTGGGCCTGGAAGATGATGGCTCAGAGGCAAGAAATTTGTAATAAACAATTTATTTTACCTTATTTAACCTCAGTATCCTCATCTTAAAATTTCAACTAATATACTCCCTTATGGATCTGCTGTGCAAACAAACAAAAATTATGTATAGTGCCAGGCACATAAAGTGCACAATAAATGGTAACCATCATTATTACTCTTATTATGACTAATAATAAAACGGAGTTTGAAGGGTGAATAACAATATCCTTTAGAAAAGGAACAAGAGGAGATTTCATAAAAACTCTTTATCATGACTGGATCTAGAGAGGATGAAAGAGATGCCAGAGATGAGCTAGAAGATGAGGAAGAAACCAGATTACATAGAACCTTGCAAACCACCTTAGGGATTTGGAATTTATCCCAGAGGGCATGAGCAGCCATTAAATATTTCAAGCAGGGGTGTGATGTGTCCTGGTTTCCATCTTAAGAAACCAATTTGACTACTGCTTGCAGTTGAAATGGGGCAAGTTCAAAGGATACGGGGACACAACTACAGAAATATATATGGCGGATGACCCTATCTTGAAGTGGCCTGGAGATGTTAGAAATGGAAAGAAATGGATAGAGTTGAAAGTTATTTTGCAGATAAAATCCACTATTTGGGGGCTAGGAGTGAAAGACAAGAGGGTAGGATACAGAGAACTGTGTCTTCCTTAGGAAAAGGGGTGGCTAGTGGTATAGTTCATGGCCATTGGGATGCAGGAAAGGAAGAGGAAAAAGAATTGGAGGTGGAGGAAGAAGTTTCAGGGAGATTTAATGAGCTCAGGTTTGGAAGCGTTGGGTTCTAAGACAATCAGTGAAGGATCCTCATAGGGCCTGGATCTATGGTATCGACTGCAGCAGGGAGAGAATTTGCCAGAAATTTCTTTTTTTCCGAAAATTTGTCCGTAACCCTTCTTTTAAAAGTTTTTAAAAATTGTTTTATTACAGAAATCGTTTATGGTCTTGGTCGATAAAAAAGAGAGTAAAAAATAAAAGACATATATTCCCATCAATGAAAGAAAAACACTTATATTTTTATCTTTTACTTGTAGGCCTTACATATATATAATTTATACTTCACAGAAAACAAAATGTGTCAACTTAGCTTTTTGTGTTTGTTCCAGATTTTCTATGAGTTGTTAAGAATATAACATATTTTAATAGAAGAAGTACTATACCTGTAATGTGTCAGCTCTCAGTGCAGTCCATTGACTGGGGAAGTCTTATTTTTTAATTTATCAAAGAGGAAATAGCATATATTTTACATTAAATGTCTAGTTAGCTAATGGGTCTATAATTATAATTATGAGAGGGAAGGAATCCATTTAAAAAACTTTGATAAACTTTGTCTAAGAAGATGGAAACTTATCTGCAGAAATCAAGATAAACAAGTTAGCAGCATTGGGGACAATCATTCAGAGTGGTCCTTGGATCATTTTGGGGTAGAAAATATTCCCCCTATATAGAAAAACTATGATTTCTTCTACTTTTTCCTGAATAGAGATTGCATTTTACCATTCCAGGGATTTAACATTCTAGGGTCACCTGGGTGGCTGAGTCGGTTAAGCATCTGACTCTTGATTTTCGCTCAGGTCATGATCTCACAGTTCATGAGATTGAGCCCCACGCTGGGCTCTGCACTGACAGTGTGGAGCTTGCTTGGGATTCTCTCTCCCTCTCTCTCTCTGCCTCTCTCTCTCTCAAAATAAATAAACAAAACATTTAAAATAAAATAAAATTCTAGGTAAAATAAGGCATTCATAGGTAAAATTATATATATAAAATATATGTGAAAAAAAGTAGTTTAAACATGGCCACAGATTCTTTGCTACTCCTCCCGTTGAAAAATTGAATCTGGGCAGAATCTATTGCTTGACTAATAGAAAACAAGAGAAAATGCATGAAAAGCAGTATTCCTGGATTTCTGAGATTAGAGAAAGCATTGTAGCTTTTGCCTTGATCTTGTGGATCATTCATTCTGGTGGAAGAGGACTTCCATGCAAGAAGTGCAACCCTAAGACTCCATATTGTGAGGAAGCCCAAGCTTGGTACATGGAGAGAAGCAGATGCCGGACCTGCCTACGTATGGCCTAGGTACCAGGTGTGAGTGAAGAAATCTCCAGACTGGACTCCAGCCTCGGGTGCTATAATGGCAAACTTTAAGAGGGACCCCAAGCTGAGCATATGAACCTATGGGACCATGAGTGATAAAGAATGGAGCTACTAAGTTTTGGAGTAGTTTCTTACACAGTAGTAAGTAGGTAATTGGAACACATGGGTTATGAGTTAAAAAGAACCAGCCCATAGTCACCTTATTAGTTTCATACCAGGAACATAAAATATCCCTTAAATATATAGTTTTGGTGAACTGAGAATTTCTGGAGAGGGGTCGACCCACATCAAGTCCTAGATCTACAACTCCAAGATGGAGACACTTGGACAAGTCATTTAACCTGTCTGAGTCTCGGTTTCATCATCTATAAAATGAATGAGTGGGACAAAATGATTTCTAAAGTATTGTGGGGACCTAAAATTCTGAGTTAACAAATTGGTATCAATAACAGCAGTCCCTGGGGGCACCTGGGTGGCTCAGTCAGTTAAGCGTCCGACTTTGGCTCAGGTCGCTATCTCATGGTTTGTGAGTTCAAGACCCACATTGGGCTCGGTGCTGACGGCTCAGAGCCTGAAGCCTGCTTCAGATTCTGTCCCCATCTCTCTCTGCCCCTCCCCCACTCAGGCATTCTCTTTCTCTCTCTCAAATATAAATAAACATTAAAAAAAATAATTAGCAGTCTCTGGTTACATCTATTTTCTAATTCCCTGAGGCTCCTAAGTGCCATCATCAGCAAGAGGGAGGAAACAAGAAAATCATCAGCCCCATTGAAAGTGACTTGACTGTTTCATATATTCCCTCTCAGAAACTTTGGCTATGTCAGCATAACAGCCATGTGGTCAGAAGATATTTTGCTCAATCATAATATCTCAGTATTAGGAAAATCAGATTCATGCACGACAGGCAAACCTATGCTTCGGAATTTTTTCCAGAAGGAGGCTGTGACGAGGATCTTTGCTATAAAGGAATCAGGTGCCAAGTTAGTTTTTGTCTAAGAAGTCCAAATGCTACAAAGACAATTTTTTAAAGGTTAAAGCACAAACCCTACAACTGACTCAAATCTTAGTTCACTAGAGTGGGCATGAAATTTCTTTCTAGGCCTAATGCCTCGTCATCAAGATCCATCTAAACCTCCACCTCAGAGGACTCTGGATTTGTTGCCTGAACAGATTTTTAATGAGGACTTACTAACTGTATCTTAAGCTGAATGCAGATGGCTGAAAGTGTAAGACCCATGTTTTTCTTTCAAATATCCCTCAGGGGAGAAGTACACAAAAAAAGTATGGTAATGAAGGAAAGAAAGGTGGGAGATGCTGATAATCGTTGGTTATATAAATAATCACCTTCAGGATTCAGCATGAGACTCTGGTGCAATCTAGTGTGGACCACTGTTAACTCCCATTCCAGCAGCACGTTTGATTCTAACCCAGGTCTAGCAGCAGAAGATAGGTAAGCTGGAGGAAAGAGAAAATGGGAGACAATCTGGGAGACACATTCCTGAGACACACACATGCAACCTGAATCTTGTTCCTCTATTAGAGATGCTGAATTGGTTATTGTTGCAGAATTCTGTCCCTGCTATTACTCCCGTTACTAATTTTCTGACAAGAACGGCGTGGGAGTTGGGTAGTATTTCTACTCTGGCCATATGATTCAAGAGGCATTCCCTCTTTACAACAGCAGATGAAATCAGACTGGGCACATATACAGCACAACAGGGTTTTCCGTTTTCTCGGTTTCTGTCTAATTTCAAGCCAGTTCTACTTGAATGCATCTGGAAACCTAGGAAATTAGGCCTCTAGGAAGGCTAATTTGCATGAGAATCAAAATATCAGGTGACAACTAAATCAGGGTGTTCCTGGAGTACCTTTTTATTTGGCGATTCACTCTCGTTTTTTTAATGTTTATTTTTAATGTTTTTATTTTAATGTTTTATTTTTGAGAGAGACAGAGACAGAATGAGAGTGGGTTAGGGGCAGAGAGAGAGGGAGACACAGAATCTGAAGCAGGCTCCAGGCTCCGAGCTGTCAGCACAGAGCCCGACGCGGGGCTCAAACCCATGAGCTGTGAGATCGTGACCTGAGCCGAAGCTGGATGCTCAACCGACTGAGCCACCCAGGCTACCTGGTGATTCACTCTTTAAGTAAAATGCGTGTGCTGTCTACCCGTGAGCAATTTAAGTAAAATTGCTAAATGATTGCATCGTTGAATGGATGTGCAGCTTGAATGTCTCATATTTCAACATTGCTTAATTTGCACCTGAGCTCCAATGATACATACTATGTAGTCACACCCCTTCCCTAGACTACACAGCCTTACATACTAATTACTTTAACCCTTTGCCCACACATAATTAATTCTTTACTTATACCTTCTACTTAATATTTCTTACCTATAACAGTCCAGCTTTCCCACCTCATTCACCTTCCCCTAATGTTTCCACTGCTCATGCTTTAAGAAACAGATCAGGTATCATCTCGCCAAGCAAACTTTTACAACTTCACTAGCCTGAATGAGACACTCCATACAACAGCACTCTGCAAACCTCTTTGATGTCCCGCACGAAATTGTTTTGTGGTGGTTTCTATACCCACACTCAACCGTGAACTCCTTGAGAGCAAGGACCTTGTTTTTATATGTGTATGTTCAAGGCTTGATTCAGTTTTCTGAATAAATAAATAAATGAATGAGAGCTAGACCTAGAGAGACCTAGAAGGGATCTTCAGGGTGGGCAATGTTAGAAGTAATTCAACATGTCTATATTAGGTTCCCATTACTGTTATAATAAATTACCACAAGCTTAGTGACCTAAAAACAACACAAGCTGGTTTCCTTATAGTTTTAGAGGTTAGAAGTTCTAAAATCAAGTGTTGGCAGTGCTGCATTTCTTACAGAAGTTCAAGGAAAGAATCTGCTTCCTTGCCCCTGCCAGATTCTGGAGGCTGGCTGCCTGCATTCTTTGGTTTGTGGCCCCTTTTTCAAACTCCAAAGCCAGCTGCGTAGTATCTTCGTAGCTCTCTGATTCTGGCCACCTTCGACCACGTATAGGGAAGGACCTCTGTGATTGTACTGGGGTTGCCTGGATAATCCAGGGGAATCTTTTCATTTCAAGATCCTTAATCACATCTTCAAATTCCCTTTGCCATGTTAGCTAAGTATCCACAGGTTTGGGGGATTATGACATGGGCATGCTCATGGCATTGCAGGCATTTTAGGCATTGCAGGCATTGTAGGCATTGTAGGCATTGTTCTGCCTACCACACAGTATTGAGTTAGGATGTCCATTAGCAAAGGTGGTCTAGTGAAAGGTGCCTTGTTCAAGGCTGGAAGGAGGAGGCTCATGACATGACAAGATAAAACTTCCTCTTGCACTTCTACCTTTAGAATTTTGCCTTCTACATAAGGGATACTTATAAATAGAGGATAAACAGGATCCTTCATAGATACATTGGAAGAAATCATGACACAATGATCCTTGCCCTCATACTGAGGAAGCTTTCTTCCAATACACTACGATTTTCTAGCCAAATGATAATAACAAATAGCAATATGCACCGTTATTTCTTTTCTTGATGGTAAGAATCATTGCTGAACCGAACATCCTTATATATCCTAGAAGAGTGACACTCAACTGCACATTTATATCATCTGGGAAGCTTTCCTTATTGAAAAAAAAATTGTAATGCTTATTTTATTTTCCAGAGAGAGAGTGTGTACGTGCACGAGTAGGGGAGGGGCAAAGAGAGAGGGGGGACAGAGGACCAAAGCGGGCTTTGTGTTGACAGCAGAGAGCCCGATGCGGGACTGGGAGAACCATGAGATCGTGACCTGAGCTGAAGTCAGACGCTCAACTGACTGAACCACCCAGGCACCCCTCATCTGGGAAGCTTTCGAAAAGTACTAATGCCTCAAATCTTACCTCCCCTTCCCCACCAAAGATGCTGATTTAATTGATCTGGGGTGGGTCCTGGCATTACTTTTTAAAAATCCTTCCAGGTGATTTTAATATTCCAGAGATTTCCACAGGCATGCACATATCATAGGTAAGGCACTATAAGCTATTGACTTGGTAGTTACCCGGTGTTAAAATGAAAGGACTAAAAACTGCAAATTGTGCAAGTTCAGCATGACTAAGCCATATTAAATTCTTCCAGACAATTTTCTCATATTTCAAAAAGTAGCCATAGTTCGAAATATGAGATGATATGCATTTGTCTGTAAGTTCATCAATCTCACTTTACTTGTGATATAGACACAAGAGATATATTTCAGGAGGAATGATTTAAATATACTCAGGGTGTGGTGGGGCCTGAAGACATATAAAGTAAGAAGAAATTGAGCAGTGATCTTAGTTTGCTCAGAAGGTGGATAACAGAGAGGGGAAAACCTCATTAATTGCTTCAGAATGGTTTTGTTCAGAAAGCAACGGAAGGCCGTTTGGCTTTGGATGCGTCTGAGCAAACCAAGGGGCTTATAAATAAGAAGAAGAAAGGCTCAGACTATTTCTATGTATGGAAAATGACAAGGTTTCCCAACGCATCACTGCTTTGGCAATGTCTATGTAATTATATTGTTCTTTAAAACTGCACTGCAAGATTCATTACCTGTCAGAATGGCAGCCACTTTACTTCTTAAATCAAAATCATTAGCAATTTTATTATGTAGGGAGATACTATCTTCTAAACTAGTAGCTATAAAGTTAATATCTAAGTTGTAAGATGTACTTTATCCTTATCCTATGCACCCAAATCCCTAGATTCTAAATATAATACCCACACATTTGGTTACGTATCAATTGACTTTTAAAAAATTTTTTGGTGATGATGTTTTAAAGCATTAATCCCTGGTTGGGTAGTTGGACAAAATAAAGGGAATTCAAGAAATAGTCTAGCTTCCAGTACTGACATTCCTGCTGAATGTGACTATGTTAAGAGCTTGGATTTCTTTTTGTCTATGTGTTCACACTTCAGGTTGTAACTCTTGGCAATCTTAAAAAATGGCAGAGAACTCCCCAGAAACTGATGGTTCTGTGACAATGTCATCTTTTGTAGGTCATAATTTTTAATATACTTCAACATATCCTTCTGAACTTTTCATTTGAGTGCCTGCCATACTGCCTATGGCTCAAGAACAGAAGAGTCACAGTAGTAATTGGAGATAACAGAATCTTCACAAATATAGGAGTCATTAGGGATAGAATGTTCTGCGTGCTGGAGGAACCATCTTTTTGAGGTATAGTACCTGTAAAAATTTTTGATTAAGTTCTTATCTATTTGGGTAAGTCACTCAGTGAAGGGGCTACAAAAAGCATCTTTGCCAACCTGGATTTTGAGATTTAATATAAACGAGTACCTGTGTGGGTTTTCCTACAAATGAGTGAACAGATATGAGACAAGTCCTATTTTCCATATGCAGCCCCATATGTAATTTTAAGAATCCCACATATTTTAAAAGATGCTCCACTTTTTACTCTCTTTCTATTCAAAAACATCGCTGGGCATTTTTTTTTCTCTCATTGCTCCTCAGGCAGGAAAGCAACATTGGACCATAATTAATACCCTAAATATAGTTAAGTGGAAAATATAACATGTGCCAGACACAAATGGTCCACCTGACACGTAAGCTCTTTCATATGTGTTCTTCCTCTATTTCCAGTTCATCAGACTTTGGCCTATATTAAAATGGAAGACATGTTTTTATTTTCCCACAATACGACCACAATAAAGGACTGAAGAGGAAACTGGAATTCGTCTTGCATCTGCTTTTATTTCTGTGCCTCACTGCAAGCTATAGTAAAGGTGAAAGCTCGTGTCAGGGAGCAAGGGACACCTTCCATTTCTCTAATGCACTACAACCGTGAGACAATCATGTTGGCAGCTCCAGTCTCAGTGGTTTTATTGGGAAGAAGGGAAAAGTGCTCTAATGGTGTCCTCTGGGCTCAAAAGTAAAGCTTGTCAGAAAGACAATGCCTTGTCTTCCACATGAGGAATGGGCCTTTTCATTCTGTTTGTGAAGGGTATTTATGCTTCTTTATAATACGCGGTGTTTGTTATGTGTGCCTTTTACTGGAGAAGGTTTAAAGCTTTGCTACCAGTAGCAAACACGGCCAGAGGCAAGAGGCCACCTCCATGAACAAAGGTGGGCAAACAGAAAAAGGGGACTTCCTTAAGCAGAAGGAAATACGAAAAGGGAGGGGAGGGGGACAATTTCTGGAGCACTGCCCACCCACAATACCACTGTAGGATTTGCGTGGCCTTCAATCTTTGCAGTTTCTTATGGTTTTAAATTTTCGCCTGAGTTTGTCTTCCCTGGGACCCTTGTCACGTATTCTGGTGTTGGAAAATTAATTAATGAAGGTATTCTTTTTAAACTTGGCTGCAGTACTGCTGTGCTTCCAGAGATGCATCCAACCAGGATCATAAATATCAAGCTCGGATGCCTGTGTGTTCATAGAACCACATTATTTTAGAATTGCCACAGTTCTTGGACATAGTCCAGTTCTAGTTCATCATTTTACACCTGAAAAATAAAAAAGCAAAAAAAAAAAAAAAAAATGGAGGTCCTCTAGTGAGGATTTTTCAGTCACACTTAAAAATTCTGAGTGTGGTTTTGGAAACACAAACTGAGCTAGGTGATGGCCTTAAGTGGCTCCCAGGGGCTTTTTTGGGCAGGATTTGTCTTCTCTAAAAGCAAAAATGCACATGTATATTAAAAAGGCCTTTGGTCTAAAGTACAATGACTGGAACGTGCATTTGTTGATTGAATTAATAAGACAAAATGTGATCCCTTGAAGGACTGCCTAAAATGGCTACCAATTGTGAGTTAAGACATTTCCAACGACTCCTCTGTAAGAGGTAACACATAAAATGAACAGGTAACATGGGGGAGCATCATTCTGGTCGTACCGCCATCTGAATCCACATTGCTTAGAGCCGTGCTTCCCTAGAACTGCCTAAAGAGTGATGTTAATCGCAACAGATTTTTTTTTCAGTCCAAGGCTAAATGAAAATTTAATAAAATAGGAGAGGTGAAATAATTCCTAAATATTTTAAATTCTCTCAGTTGAACATATAATCTCTTTTTTCCTAAAATGAACTCCTTTCCATTTTTCTGATATTAAAATATATTGTTATGAAATAATTATGCTAATGTATGGTAACTTTTTTCTTCTATCATCTTTATTGGAAAAAAAAATTGATAATACTATATTTAACTGGTCCATGAAGCCAAAAGTTTGGTAATTCTTGACTTCCACACACCAGGTAGCTTTTGACATGTTAAGGACAGAGGCTAGTGGGTGAGTAGGGAGGCCCTGTGCCTGGCTGCTGGGGGTGACAATGAGGGCAATTTCACTGTCGAGAAAACTAGTGGGCTACCATAAGCTGCTACCCTTTGCCAGAAAACCGTAGCCCTTTGATTTTCTATAGCACACACAGTTCTCAGATTGTTCCTCTTTGCTATCCATTATGAAACATTTTTTATTTTATATACTTTTTGTTCTAGTCTGGGTAGCGTATGCTTCTGCCTGACCGAGACATACTATGCCTGGATTTCTTTTTTTTTTTTTTTTTAAGTTTATTTATTTATTTGAGGGAGACTGCATGTATGCATTTGCATGTGTATGTGAGTGGAGGAGGGGCAGAGAGAGAGAGAGAGAGGGAGAATCCCAAGCAGGCTCTGCGTTGACAGTGTAGAGCCCAATGCAGGGTGCTGTCTCCTAAACCATGAGATCATTACCTGAGCCGAAACCAAGAGCTGGATGCTTAACTGACTGACCACCCCGGTGCCCTTTTTATGCCTGAATATCTAATACCAATGACAATAGTCAGTACTAGCTGTGAAATTGCATGAAACTTGCTTAGCTTCTTTAAATTTCAGTGACCTCTAATGTAAGTGGAAATAATATCAATAACCAATTTATAGGGTTATGGAGAGGACTGAATAACATTACATGTGTATTAGTGCCTGGCACTTAATAAATGGTAACTTATTCTTTATATAAGCTTATATATATATAAGACACAATATATAAGTGACATATATTTGTGTATACATCATACATATAAAAGTCATATATACACACTGTATATATACTATATATACTACACACTTTATATTTACATGTAGTATGTGTATATATATGAATATGTATATATGTATATATCCAAACATATAACTGTACAAATGAATACGTGTAATGTATACAAAACACATATGAGATATTAAATGAGAATACAATAAAATTAAATGGTAAATTGTATAAATTTAAACAAGGGAGAGATAATGGGACATACTCTATACAGGTGTTTAGGAAAGCTTCATGGACTAGTTGGAGTTCTTGCTATGCCTTGAAGGCTGGAAACCAGGACAGAGGGATGAAGCAGATATTCAGAGACATTTTATAGAACGATCATGGGATCTGAAGTTGTAGGTCTTCTATTTAACAAAATAAACGGTTGGCATTTATTCTGACTGTAAAAAGTTGGTACAACGTGAATAGCAAACAACCTTTTCAAAACTAAGCTCTTCTCAATTATATCAGTGAAAAGTTTAAAACAGTAAATTGCCTTTATGTCGTGGAGATTTCTTTCTGTCCCAAACATTAAAGTCCATAGATACTAAAATGAATCCAAAAGGCACGCTTTAAGCCTGTTTTATTAAAAGAACAAATGCCATATTCACTGAGGACTTGTGGTAGTTGTATACAAATGCATCTGTTTTGCATTTCATTAACAGCATCAAAGGCATTTTTGCAGGATTTTCTGATTTGCCTTCAACTTTTGCAATACTAAAAAGCATTTAGAAATGAGCCTTTATTTTTAGAATGTTTTAGGCTAAAGTGGTAGGATATATTTAAGGTATTTCTTTGGAGATTGATTAGACTTTTGTGTGGATATTGCTAATTCAAGTCCTTTTCTAGAATCAAGATAGTATTAAACTTCATTTTGACTCCATTGTGCAGTGGGAAGCACTTTCAACAATAGCCAAATTATGGAAAGAGCCTAAATGTCCATCAACTGATGAATGGATAAAGAAATTGTGGTTTATATACACAATGGAGTACTACGTGGCAATGAGAAACAATGAAATATGGCCCTTTGCAGCAACGTGGATGGAACTGGAGAGTGTGATGCTAAGTGAAATAAGCCATACAGAGAAAGACAGATACCATATGTTTTCACTCTTATGTGGATCCTGAGAAACTGAACAGAAACCCATGGGGGAGGGGGAGGAAAAAAAAAAAGAGGTTAGAGTGGGAGAGAGCCAAAGCATAAGAGACTGTTAAAAACTGAGAACAAACTGAGGGTTGATGGGGGGTGGGAGGAAGGGGAGGGTAGGTGATGGGTATTAAAGAGGGCACCTTTTGGGATGAGCACTGGGTGTTGTATGGAAACCAATTTGACAATAAATTTCATATGTTGAAAAAAAAACATTGTGCAGTGGGATCTTCTTGAATGTTTCCTTACCAATTGCACTTCTGTGGGTTGTAAGGGCCCACCTCTTCCATAATATTTTCAAAGAGAAAAAAATCAGGAAATGGATTCCCACCCAACTCTGGACACTCACACGTCTGCTTTAAATACTTGTCACTTTTCCAGGATGCTTGTGTGCACTGGACTACCTACGAATGGTCATTTGAGGACAGGAACCAAACACAGGATCAGTTTACAGAACTTGATGTTTCAACTGTTCCACTTCAAAATGAACAGCAGGTCTCTTATCACTCATTCACTTTTACGGAGTTAGCTATCGCTTCTCACCCATCCTTTCAAACTTCCCAAACATGAATCTCCAGACATAACATCACTTCTGTTCTTAATTGTATTTCTTACTACTCTCTTCCGGGTTTTTCTACTCATTACTCTTTTTATTTTAATGTTTATTTATATTTTGAGAGAGAGAGAGAAAGAGAGAGAGAGAGACAGCAAGGGAGGGACAGAGAGATAGATGGAGACAGAACCCAAAGCAGGCTCCGGGCTCTGAGCTGTCAGCACAGAGCCTGTTGCAGGGCTTGAACTCACGAGCAGTGACATCGTGACCGGAGCCAGTCAGATGCTTAACCGACTGAGCCACCCAGGTGCCCCTTCTACTCATTATTCTATCATCATTCCAAAGTTAATTTGTCTAAAACTGAGTTTGTTTGTTCCCTTTTCCAAAACAATAACAAAACCCAAACCACCAAACAAGCAAACAAAAAAACAAAGAAACAGTCCTAACTCTCCATCTTCATTATTCACTGTTATCAATTGAAACATCCTTTCCACAGGCTGGAGAACTCAAATTCCTCTTTTTTTGTTTCCCTTTCCTATATAGTCCTTTGAAGTGTCTTTCAGATTTAGCCTATTCTTCCAAAAGCCTTAAGCTTCCTGTCTTTAATCCATTAGACAGTGAGGTGGATCTTTTGAAGGTGCACTTTTCATCTTGCTTTACTTAGGAGTTTAGTAACTTTGTTACTTAATCCATAGACTCACATTCCTCTGTCTGATTTTCCAGGTTGTCTGTTTCCTGTTTCCACCCTATCTATCGACTCAACTTTGCTGCCAGACACGGGCCACCACGCTGACACACATAAATGCACAGCCATCTAAGTCAAACCATCCTGCTTCTTCTCCTCTACACGCCACCCTCAGCTTTCTCTCCATTCATTGATTCACACTGATGACAGTGAGCAAACATCCTCCTTTCGCCTTCTGCTATATAAACATTATGACTTAGTTTGGGGACCGTTCAAAGGGGTCCGTTTGATCTCTTTGATGCAGCTTTTCCGATTACTCAAGTCCATCTTATTTTCTTCCCTCTTTGAAATGGGTAAAGACAGAAATTCACAAACTATTACTTAATTGTTCTGATTGTTTCATGTATATTTATGTTTCGTGAATAGTTCTGGAGCCTATTCCCTAAGAAGGAATACTAAGCACTTCTTTTTGCACATAGTAAGTAGTGATTTTTTTTGGCAGTTGGTTGATTATGGCTCCCTGTCAGGACTTAAATATCATATTCAGGTTCTTGGTAACCATAGTCTTGCTCACTCTGAAATAATTGGTATAAAAACTGGTTTTTCAAAAAAAATTTTTTTAAGACTAAGTCAATCCTTTGAGAAGCTGAAGTGGCTTTCAGCCTGGGTCTAAAAATCATCACGTTCTTCAAAAAGTCATACATGAGAAATTCTGAAGAGGGCGCTTCACAATCTATAAGATAAAAATTCACATTTGTCCTTTCATCTTTATCCAAATACATCAGTACTGAAGAGACAAGACCATAAATAGAAAAAGGCCCTGAAGGCAGCAGCTACAGACACCGAACAAAAAGCAACGTAAAAACAATGCAAGAAAGGGACTGCGGTACTGCATGTCGATCGTTGGAAACACACTTGCAGTTACAGGAGAGCAATTCATGCCACAAATACTTATCGAACATTTACACAAGAGAACTCACTTTCCAGTTATTATACATTGCAAAAAATAAAAGATCAGGATGGAATGCAACAATAGAGGCAAGGATGTATATACTTATATACATAATCATATATACATATGATTATACACACACACACACACACACACACATATATATATTAATACAAAGGCTACTATTTCTTAGGGACCCACCATGTGCCATGTACTGTGCTTCATATATATCATCTCATGTAAAAAATCACAGAAATCCTAAGAAGTAGATATTTTTTTCTTCTTTAGGAAAGAGACTTAGAAATTTTAATTTTCTTACCCAAAGTTACACAATAACTGGTGGATATCCAGTGCATGTCCAGTTCTGACTTCAAACATCTTTACCATATTTAGAAGGAACAGTAGCACTTTGGTCAATGGAGACAAGCATAGAGGAAGTTTGGGAACAGTGCTAGGCAGGGGCATCAGCATTAGAGCTAAAGCAAAAAAGGCAGGAATTGATAGTTTATCAGTGTAACTAGATTGTTCACTACTGTTGAGGTTAGGGGGTAGATGAGAGAAGTAAGGGCGTGAGTTGAGGAAAGTCACACCATAGAACGACATTATCCAGAGTTTGGACTTTATCATAAAAGTAACAGTGACTCACTGTGGATGCTAAGCATGGAAACATAGTCAGACTTATATTTCAGGAAGGTCACTGTATTGGCAGTCTGGAGGATGGTTATGACATGGAAATTGGAAGGGCATGGAAATATTTATAATGAGAGAAGTTGGGATCCTGAACTAAAGCTGTATAAGGGCATATGGAGAGGATGCAAGAAACTCGAGAAATATCTTTTGAGGTGGAATTTATAAGGCCTAATAGATAAGGTGAGAAATAGAAAGAGTTGAACCCAACATGACCTAAGATGGTACAGACTATCCTTAGCCCACTTAATTGTTTTATGGGAAGAGAGAAGAGTGAGCCTCAGGCTGGGAGCCTCCATTTATAATTTCATCCTGGGCCCCTCAGTTATTAACGGTGAGACTTCTCTCAGGTTACTCGTTTTGGGTAATCAAGTGGATCATGAAATAACATGGTGAATATAGGAGAATCTGGTTTGAAGGAAAAGGACCAAACAACTTGGCTTGAGATATTTGTGACTTATCCAGTGAATGGTGACTCACAGGCAGATGGATAAAGGTTATTATGTTGCTGTTTTTGTATATTTTTTGTCTGTGTTTGCTAATAGCTTTCAGACCCCAACAGTTCCTATTCCCCTTCTGCCCCCACACCTAGGCAGGCTGATAAGAAAGCCTGACATTCCCTCTTTTGGTACCAGCACAGACTTAAACCTCCCCAACCCTAACTCACACAAAGGAAGCCTCACTCCAGTCTTCCCTCCAACCACGAGAAAACTCCAAGCTGGTTCCCCTACTCTGCCCGCTCTCAAGCCAATTTAGGACTGCTTTGGATCCTATTCTGTCTCCCAGCACAGCTTCCTTATGTGAATAATAAACTCTTTCATGCCTTCCTGATGTGTCTATGATGTCATCAAACCAAATTTTGCCAGGAAAATCCATACTGGCTCTGTGTGGGGCAAAAACAGTGTGATTTCTTCAAATGTATTCTACCAGTTCTCTCTCTCTCTTTTTTAATGTTTATTTTTGAGAGACAGAGAGAGAGAAAGAGCATGAGTTGGGGAGGGGCAGAAGGAGGGGAGAGAGGGGATCCGAAGCTGACTCTGTGCTGACAGCAGCGAGCCTCCTGTGGGGCTCAAACTCAGGAACCATGAGATCATGACCTGAGCTGAAGTCGGGAGCTCAACTGACTGAGCCACCCAGGCGCCCCCATATTCTACCATTTCTTAATGGAGTTTTCACTGATCTTCTAGAGAACTTCCTTTCTTCTTTTTTAACGTTTGTTTATTTTTGAAAGAGAGAGAGCACACAAGTGGAGGAGGGACAAAGAGAGGGGGGGAGGGAGGGAGAGAGAGAGAATCCCAAGCAGGCCCTGCACTGTCAGTGCAAAGCCTGACATGGGGCTGAATCCCATGAACCATGTGATCATGACCTGAGTCTAAACCAGGAATCAGACGCTTAACTGACTGAGCCACCTAAGGCCCCTGAATTTTATTTTTATTTTTTATTCAAAAGTTGCCAAAATCCAGAAGGTCATCATCAAAAACAATGATTTTTATGACCTTTATAGTTTTTAAAAGTACCAGTCAGGACTTTTGTAGAAAAGTTCATTTCCTTTTATTTCTGAGTTGTGCTCCATTATACTGACACATCACAGTTTGTTTATCCATTCACCTGTTGATGGAACTTTGTGCTGTTTCCAGCTTTGGGCTATTACAAATAAAGCTGCCGTGAGCATTTACATACGAGGACTTATGTTTTCATTTCTCTTGGGTAAATATGTAGGAGTTGAATAGATTGATCATATGGCAGGTATACACTTAACTTTTAAAAAAATTATAACACTGTTTTCCAAAATGGTTATAGTATTTAGCATTTCTACCAGCAGTCTATGTACCTCTAATTTCTTCCTATTCTTACTAACACTTGGTATGGTCAGACTTTAACTGTAGCCATTCCTGTAGAGGTATATAGCGTTATCTCATTGTGATTTTATTTGCATTTCGCTAATGACTAACAATGGTTGTGCCTCTTTTGATGTGCTTATTTGCCATCTCTCTAGCTTCTTTGGCAAACTGTCTGTTCAAATCTTTTGCCCATTTTGGGGACAGGCTGTTTCTTATTGCTGCTTCCTGAGATTTCTTTATATATTCTATATACTACTCCTTTATTAGGGATATGCTTTGCAAATATTTCCTCCCAGCCTGTGGTTTGTTTTTCATTGTCATAGCTATCTTTTCAACCTCATTTCTGTCTGTATATTTATATGCCAGTACCACACTGTTTGGGGTAGCTTTATCACGTTTTGACGCTTGATGAGACTGGTTCTCCACCACGTTCTGAGGTCTCAAGGGTTTTCCTGGGTTCTCTTTCTAGTTTTCTTGCTCACATTAACATTAGAATTAACACACATAGTTTAAAAATCTTACTCCTATTGTTAATGGGATTATATTACACTTTGATTTACTTTAGGGAAACTGACATGTTTGTGATATTGAGCATTGTTTTTCATTAACATGATGTGTCCCTCAATTTGTTCAAGTCTTCTTTTTATGTTCTTATATAGCATTTTAGAGTTTTATTCATATTGATTTTATATATATCTTGTTATGTTTATTCCCAGGTAATTCATCTTTTCGGTTGTAATGGCATCTTTCTAATTTCTTATTGTTTGCACACATGAATGACATTGGTTTCTGCATGTTAATTTTCAAACTACTCACCCCATTGAATTGTCATCATTTTTTTTTTATTTATTTTTATTTTTTTTATTTTTGAGACAGAGAGAGACAGAGCATGAATGGGGGAGGGTCAGAGAGAGAGGGAGACACAGAATCTGAAGAAGGCTCCAGGCTCTGAGCTGTCAGCACAGAGCCCGATGCGGGGCTCAAACCCACGGACCATGAGATCATGACCTGAGCGGAAGTCAGATGCTTAACCGACTGAGCCACCCAGGCACCCCAATGTCATCATTTCTAATAGTTTTTCAGTTGATTCTTTTGAGTGTTCCAGGAATATGATTTTATTTTCTACTTTTCAATTTCTACATTTCTAAATCCTTTATCTTTTCTAGTTGTGCTATTATTTCCAAGAAAATGTTAAGTAATAGTGGAGATAATGCTCATGGTTTCTGGTTTCTGGGGTTTTTTTTTATTTGTTTGTTTGTTTTTTTTCTGTTTTCAATAGGTTTGTTTCAAGTGTTTGACCATTAAGCATGATACCAGCTTAGAAATAGAATTAGACTCATTTTTATTATAATAAAAATATTCTCATTTTTAGTACCTACTGGCTGCTAAAGTGCATAGTTTAGAGTTGAGAGAGATAAAAGTTATTTGGATTATTGCAAAGCTTCTTCTCAGAACACACATAGGAATTCTGCTATTTCTTTGTTTGGGTGGATAGAATTTTCTTCAGTTTTTGACATTCAAGAGTGTAGATTCCTTACACCAAAACCCTTTAAGCCACAACATCTCCTGACACTTCTTCACTGTCCTTCTTGTCAACAGTCCCTATACCAAGGGCCTGGGTTACGGACAATAGGATGACATGTGGTCATGACCTTTGCTCAATCTCACCTTCCATGATTCTCAGTGCTATCACCCTGGAACCTTCAGTGGCACTTAGGACAGTTCATGACTCTACACTCCAGCATTGTACTTAATGGATAGGTAGGGGCTCTAATATTGGGATTTCTTACAGTATAAGTTGCCCATGTTGGTTTTCAGGTTCCAGCTTCACTTTCTTAGCTAAATATGCTTTTCAGCAAGGAGTTTTTATTGTAGCAAATTATATATAAATCTTATAGTATTTTTTCTTCAATTTTTATACCCTATGAGTTTTCCTTGGGTATAGGATCAGGAGAGTACACTTGTCTACATTTACTCACTTATTTCAACTCAGAAATCTCCTACATTAGTTTTCAAATGAGCATAATATACTCTTTGCCCTTCAAAATAACTACTTTAAGAGATAATATGCTAATGCTAATGATATTTTGCAAAGACTTAAAAAAAATCCCTCCTTTGGAAATAAGTTGAGGATTAACTTTTGTTGTGACATATAAAATCCACCTAATTACTTCATAGTCATATTGCATTTTCTAATGTAAAATGATTCCATTCAAGCACTCACCTCACCCTACAGTCACTGAATAATTCTGGACCATATTTGAAAACTAAATTAATCACCAAACACTGAAAACTTAATACAGTACTACTAACGATTTTCAAAATAAATGTCCCAAGTATATTCCTTTTTCCTTTTCTCAGAGACAGCTCAAAAGGTATATTACTCTGCTATTTTCCCCAGGGATACAACTATATCCCTTAGAATTAATATTAGGCATAATTATCCGTGTCATTTTTACGAGTTATTTCGTTTTATGAATATTTTATGAGTTAGATACTTGTCACTCACCTTTAAAAATCTTTTAATATTATTAATTTTCCAAACTGTATTTCATCACAGACTTGTACTGAGAACAGTTTATAGCTGATACATGAAAAAGGGCCCTAGTGATAAATAAGTTTGAGAATTATGCATAAACGAAGTTAAGCAAATTTCTTGGTTTCAGTACTTCTGATAAACCTTCATACGCTAACGTGTGCTGTGACTATCTAAGACAGATACACTACACAGCATTTTCCAGATTGGGCTAGTTAACTGAGTCCCCTCTTTCCTTTTTTATCATTTATTTTCTATCCCTCCCAAAGTGTGCAATATTCAAATAAGAGCATTAATTTATAATGCAGCAAAGATATCTCTTGTCTTTCTTCTCTATTCTTTTCCTTCTCTCTTTTAAATCATGATCTAATACATCAGCAGAATTAAGTGTAGAGAGAGAGACACAGAGGCTAAAGTACACTGAAAATTCTCATCAGCTTCTTTAATTTTTTTTTAAAACATTGCTCTATAATGCAAATTTGTTCTTATCTCTTTTGCTTACCCTCAGTAGCTATTTATTACTAAAAGAATAAATTCCATGTGTGTCTCTTACATTTCTGGACTCATCTACACATGCTCTGAATGTTCCAGCAGCATCAGACAGCTTGTAGATCACCTAACAGGCCAAATATGTCAGGATGATCAGGCATGATAGTGTCAGGAGCCCTGCAGACCTGTTCCCTCGGGAAACTGGTATAAACTTTTCAAAAATCAATCATTTTAAGGACTCTGAAAATGGCTCTAAGGGAAAATAGCAAATGAAGAAACATTTATTCGGGAAAATTTGGTAAGAAGAGCATGAATCTGTAATATTTGAGCCAAGATTCCTCCCTTCTGCCTTCTCTCAGCTCAGTGAGGCAGACACTCTGTTTTAGATGTGTCTAAAGAACAAAGGGCTCTCTCTCACTCCAGCCCCCAGTCAAGGGGCTTTCTTCCTGGGAGGGACAGGACATCGTCATTTCTCCACCTTGCCCCCAGGTACCTATTGTCGATATTAAATTTCAGATGGGGCTTCCTTCTGCCAAATCACTGCTCATGGAATGAAGGCTCTACTTAGGGCAAGGAACTGCTGACAATATTAGGGACTTTATCACTCTTGCCCTGGCTCTTGAGGAAAAGCAAACGGAGGAGACCTCAGGCGACTTACTGCCCATCCCCTACTCTCCCACCAACTGCTTGGCTCCTAAGGTGACGATGTCATTCAGAGAGAAAGAAAGGGGTAGAAAAAATTTTTCTAAGAAATAATGGTCAAAAACTCCCTCTTTTTTTTTTTTGGAAAAACACTAACCTATACATTCAAGAAGCTCAACAGATCCCAAGTAGAATAAACAAACTTCAAATAGGATCTATAAACTGATACATCACAGAAAAAATGCTAAAAAGTCAAAGACAAAATCCTGAAAGCAGCAAAAGAAAAATGACTTATTACTTATATACGGGAATCCCAAGAAGGTTAACAGCGGATTCTCCCAGCAGAAACAATGGAGGCCTGAAGGCAATAGGATAACATATTCAAAGTACCCCTCCAAAAAGTCCCACCAAATCTGTTCACCAAGAATTCTATATCCAGCAAGGCTGTCTTTAAAAATGAAGGTGAAACGTAGACATTCCTGGATAAACAAAACAGAATTTCTTGTTGATAGACCCACCTTATTAGGAATACTAGAAATTTCTTTGGCTAAATGCAAATGACTCCAGATGGCATCTTGTATCCACACATACAAAAAATAAAATAAAATAAAATAAAAAGCACCCGTAAAGGTAACTGTAATTATGAAAGACAGCATAAGTAGATAATTTTCTCCTTCCTTCTCTAAACTGATCTATAAAGCAATTATATAAAAATATGTCTATTATTGGACTTGTATAGAAATATAATATATTTGCCAATAACAGCACAAAGGAGGTGGGTAGAAGCAAAGCTATAATGGGCTAAGAAAATGACTAAGACGATAAAGTAATAATTAGAACACTGTATTACTGGGTTTGTAAAATTAATTGATATAATATATATAACAATAATACCACAAAAAGAGGGAAAAGGGAACAGAGCTATATAGGAGAGATGTTTCTGTGTGTTCTTACAATTAAGCTAATATGAATCTGAAACTAATTCTGATAAATTAAGATGTGTATGGTAAATCCAGAGCTAACACTAAAAAAACTTCAAACCCCAAACCAAAACCTCAAAAATAGTGAAAAAATTCATTTAAGAAATATTATGATACATTAGAAAATATTAACCTCATGTGAAGAAAGCAGTTAAAGAAAAACAGAGCCACAAAAAAGATATGAGACACTTAGAAAATAAAAAAATAAAATGGCACATATAAACATAACTATGTTGATAACAACATTAGTGTGAATGGATTAAACAATCAATCAAAAGGCAGAGGTTGTAAAACTAGACAAATATGCTAGTCTGTTTCACACCTCCATGTATATAAAATTCTACCTCAAATGTTTTTCTCATCTTGTTCATCCCCCTCACACCATTCAAAATATAATAATAACATAAAAGCCTACATCTAGCATCTGCAGGACCCAGAGGAAAGGTTGAAATGAAGGCCCAAATGTCATACTGAAATTATTAATGCTTTAAAATATTTTAAAGATAAATATTAAATATTTAAAAGTTAGAAAACAAGTTGACAAACTATCAAGTAAAATATAGACTATCTTCCAAACTTTGTAACAACCTAGGTTTGAATTTGAAATTCTTGGTTTCCTTAGTCCATTCTAGAATGGTATTATGAGGTATTCCACTCCCTGGCCCCAATTCCTGGCTTTGCAGCCGATGGCCCAACATCCCTTCTCTTTTTATCCCTGTTTCCATTCCATATTACAAAGGGCCTTGCATGCATGCACATAACTAGAGCCTCACATTCAAAACCCATTGATTTCTCTTCAGCAAACAATTGTCTCTTGCCACTCCTTGAGTCACACGAGGTGTTACAACCACTCTCTGGAAGGTGGGACCACAAAAAATAACCATCTGGGCTGTGGAACTAGATGTGATGACATTTGGAGAGAGTGTTACAGGGTTCAGTGTACTTGGAACTTGGGAGTTATGGCTCTGTGTGGTCCATTATATTGGCCCTACAGACTTCTTGTCCTGTAAGATTGGATGTGGCCAGAGAGGTAAGGTAGGGAAATATCAAATCACAGGACCAAGGAAAGGGGCACCTTTACCCTAGTATAAGGATACTAATTATATGTTATCTGAATCAGTCTTGGGATCCTACAAGTTTCAGCCCAGGTGACATAAAAAGAATATATAGTGTACCCGATGAAAACAATTTTTAATTCTCATCTTTTGATCTTCTTTGGTGCTCTTTTAGAACACAAAGAAGGTCCAATTGATAATGCACACTTTGTTTTTTAAGTTTCTTTATTTTGAGAGAGAGTGCATGGGGAAGGGGCAGAGAGAGAGACAGACAGAGAATTCCAAGCAGGCTCCATGCTGTCAGTGCAGATGGGGCTCAAACCCACGAACCGTGAGATCGTGACCTGAGCCAAAGTTGGGTAGGATGCTTAACAGACTGAACCACCCAGGCGCCCCAACAACATACACCTCTTAACATTCTTTTCATTTTTCTAACTGCTAATCAAGTCCCTTGCCTACCGTAGCCATGCCCAGATCTTTCTCCTGTCACTTCTCACTTTCAACCCCCAATCAAACTCCTCCTTTTATTTCTGCTCTCTCTTTCCTTAAGCTTCTGTTAATTTTTCTCTCTCGTCAGCAAACATCTCTCCCTCTCTCTCTCTCTCTCTTTTGTTTTTGGTTCTTTCTCTACAGAGTCCTGAAATCATCACAATGGGGTCTAAGAGATATTAAGGAGAGGGGAAAATCTAAGCAAGCCTCCTAGAAATTTCCTTGGGATAAAGATAGAAAAAAGAGGCGGTAACCAGGTTATTAAAACAAGAGCATTTAGGAATTATGTTTGGCTCTCATTTCCTTTTACCTTCAGTATCTGGTAAAGTACATCTTGCTGATTTGGCTTTCTAACTGTTGAAACATGTATAAGGGAGTTTCAGGAAGAAATACTGTCATATAAAATCATTGTTAATCTTAGCAAGAACAATTTCAGTGGAGTGGTGTAAGTGATGAATATAGTGTAGAGTGTTGAGTAATGCATGGAAGGTTGAGAAAGGGGAGAGGAGTAGGTGAATGTAGACAACCTTTTTGAAAATTTGTATGAGCCGTGGAGAATAATAAATAAAAGTACAAATGAATGAATTAATGTACTGACTGTGTGGTACCCTGTTATAGGATGTTTTACTTCCACAGGCAGTGGCTTTACCTGTTACATTAAGCTTACTGAATTCTTATTGAGGATGTATGAGCCAAAATTCTGGATTTTCAGGGATAATATCTTCAGTCCAACTCATTAACTTGTTTTTAAAATCTCTAGTTTGGTATTACAGGAGTTTTTCAAGAAGAGACTAGCAATTTCATAAAAGGCTCACAGGGAGGTCAGTATACCAGGTGGGATTTTCAACGATCATAACCTTTATGATCTCTTTCAACTCTGAGATTCTTTTATTTTATAGTTTAAATGGTCATTCAAGCATAGAATCAATTTTATTCCCTAAATTTGTCATGCTAATCACAATTTTAAGTTGTAAAGTGGTAATGCTATTGCCTGATTTACAGACTCTCTAGCTTTATTTTACTGGGGTATATTGTACAAAGTGGGATTTAAGAGATGTAGGTTGGAAGCTTTAGATTTGGATATCTGAAGGAAAATTCCAGATTGTCTAAAGTATCTCATAGTTCCTGGTCTTTAAAAAGCATACACTGAATTTGGGGCGCCTGGGTGGCTTGGTCGGTTAAGCGTCCGACTTCAGCTTAGGTCATGATCTCACGGTCCGTGGGTTCGAGCCCCGCATCCGGCTCTGTGCTGACAGCTCAGAGCCTGGAGCCTGTTTCAGATTCTGTGTCTCCCTCTCTCTGTGACCTCCCCCGTTCATGCTCTGTCTCTGTCTCAAAAATAAATAAACGTTAAAAAAAAAATTAAAAAAAAAATCTTAAAAAAAATAAATAAAAAAAGCATACACTGAATTAAATTCAATGGTGTACAAGACAGAATACATGAAATATTTAAGTACATAATTAAAAAAAAAATTTAAACAGCACCTTTCTTCTCCAATTAAACATTATGTTATATCCTAATACACTTAGAAGGTAAAGGAGGAATTGTTCTAGTTGAGGCAGGGGAAATGGACCCAGAGCCCTGCTCATTTAGCTTCATCATTTAAACTTTTCTCCTAAATAGACACACACCGCATACACTCAAGCATACACATACGCATACACATACACACAACTCCCTTAGGATTCTGCAGAACACCGTTTAACAAATGACCAGTTAACACTAAGAAAACAATGCAAGATAATTCATGATTAACTCCCCAAATGAGTGGTATCATTTAGGGGTGAGGAAGATTAATATCCACTCGGAACATTTTATCAAATATGTATAAGCTATCTACTGCTGTGTATCCAATTACTCCCTAAATTTAGAGGCTTAAAACAACATTTATTATCGTACAGTTTCTGTGGGTCACAAATCTGAGCACAACTCAGTTGAGTCCTCTAGCTCAAGGTCAAGGTCTCTTAAGGTATAGGCTAGGACCAGAATCATCTCAAGATTCTGCTGGTGCAGGATCTGCTTGCAAATTTTCTCCGTGGATTTTGATAGAATTAAGTCCATTGCAGGCTCTTGGACTGAGGACTTCAACTCTTTCTTGGCTGTGGGCTAGAGGCTGCCCTCGGTTTTTTGCCACATGGGTCCGTGCGGCAGCTCAGAACGTGGCAACTGGCTTCGTTAGGGTGAATGATGGGGCAAAAGGAGTATGAACAAGATGGAAGTCACAGTGTTAAGCAATATAAAAAGATCTATACTTTTATAATCAATATTATTTATGCTCTTAAACCTGAGAAATGCTTTGCTAATGATAATGAATCAGATGTTTTACGTTTAAAAATTTCTCAGACTTTTTCTTAATTTTTTTTCTCTAGAAACTCGAATACTGGCATTGTTTTAATGCTGAGTTTTACACATCTAAGGGTTATAGAATAGTTCATAACCTCCAGTATATTTTGGAGAGGAAACAGGATGTTAATGAAGATGTGGTAATGTCTCCAGACAAAATTTAACATCTTGATGTGTTTAAGATTAATCGCGTTTCTGTTTGAAGTATAGCCTGTGCCTTTCCTCCTGGCATGACATCGAGCCCCACGATCATTAATGTATAAAGAGCCTGAGCCTCTGTCAGAGATAGGCATCCCTTCAGAACTGAAAAGCAGCAAAACCAGCAATCAAATGCTATGAAATGCATGTTAGGATGGCATTTAGAGAGTGTGCAGTGAGCAGCTGTGGTTAATAGGATAACTGATACTAAGTGATCTATATGAGCATCATGCAAACAAGGCACACTTTGAAAAGTGAGGTTTCTCCTGCATATTTCTTCCTGAATTCCACCCAAAGGGATTCTAAATGCAAGACAGTGGAATTCTCCCAGAAGCACTTCACTAATCGGGCCTCATTTTCTCAAGGAGACACAGAAAGAAGTAAAGACAGAAAGCTGTCTTTTTCTAAAATGAAGCCCTGGGCTAATGAAAGTTTTGCTGCTTGTTATCTAATACTACCCTAGAAACATCTGGAATCACAGAGCTGGAAGGTAGTGCTGGGCTTTAAAAGACTTTTGCAAAAAAAAAAAATAAATAAATAAATAAATAAAGGAGTGTTTTTAAGAACAGAACAGACTAAGGCTGGGAAGATCCACAGTACAGAACTCCTTGGAGAGCCTCACTTCCCCAAGAGCTCTTTTGCACGTCACATGGGGCCAGGTCATGAATTTTACCAACACTCTTCACTTCTGCTTTTGTTTGAGTTTACATCATATTTTCCCCCATAGGGGCCCTCAAATTCCATAATTCACCCCAAATCCCTATTGGCTACTACTGATTCTACAATAATGGTGCTGCTACCTTAATGGATGTAGCTCCATGCTGCCTCTAGCGGGGAGACCACACCACGGCTTCCTCTTTCCAAGTCTCCCGCCTATGACTCCCACTTCACCACCATCCACACCCTGTCATGGCTGTCCACTGGCCTTTAGCGGGACTCTCAAGAGAGACCACTGCAGCTCCCTACATCTGCACCGTACTGAAAATTGTCTGCCCAGCTATGAAAAGTATTGCTCTGTCAGCCTGCTATACCAAACACTTAATGAAGCCCCTTAAAAGTGTTCTCCATTTCCATTTTTATTCTCCTTTGGGAAGCCAAACTGTCATACTCACTCTACTAAATTTGACAGTGATGTCTGCTCCCACTTTTCTAAAATCTTCCTGCTTCAAAAAGCAAGGGCCTTTGATGTTCCAGTTTTTTATTTTTGTCCTTCCCACTGTGTATGAGATTCAAGACCCTGTTCAGGAGTAGGCCTGGGAAATGACTGTAACTCTGTGCACCATTATATACTAAGACATGGTGCTCCAACTGTTGGGATAAGGGAGATGTCAGTATATGTTGGTACCCCTACCAAGCTCTGGGTTCCTCATATCTTATACTCTACTTACCTAAATTCTCGAGAAGCGGAGTCCAGGTTCACATTTCTATAATCATGCTTCCTGCTGAAATCTGAGTCCCATAATGACACGACTTGTATGATCAATTCCTACAGGATGAAGTCACTTAGGCACACTCTCTATGCATTAATGTCTCTCTTTCATCTTAAAGAATAAGACAATAGGAGGGGCGCCTGGGTGGCTCAGTCGGTTAAGCCTCTGACTTCAGCTCAGGTCATGATCTCACAGTTTGTGAGTTCAAGCCCCGTGTCAGGCTCTGTGCGGACAGCTCAGAGCCTGGATCCTACTTCAGATTCTGCATCTTCCTCTCTCTCTGTTCCTCCCCTGCTTGCACTCAGTCTCTTTCTCTCTCTCTCAAAAATAAATAAACACTAAAAAAAATAAAAAAGAATAAGACAATAGGATTAAACACTATATTGAGTGACTCAGACAGAAAATGATGGGACATAAGAGCTAAAGTGAAAAAGGAGTTTGAGAAGGGAGAGTTCCATCTGAGCTGTAGCCAAAAACAAAGTGTCACGGTCAAGGTGAAGCTAGAGATACACTTCAAAGAAAGACAAGCTCAGTGAGACTAGCATAGGACAGGCAAGAGGGATGAATAACCACATATACCTATGTGATTTGGGTACCCGGCTACAGGCTAAAAACACTGATCCTTCCCCTCTGCAATACGAAGATAATTTTTGCTAAGTTCTTAGAAAATGAACAGCCTTACACTTATGTGGTTTGTTGAGACTACTGAGTTGAACATTCATAATAGAAGAAGATAAGAAAGCTAGTTCATGACCAAAATGCCATCTCTTTGTAGTACATGAAGATGTTTATTGCTCTGGTTTTTGCAGGACCAATCCAAAGAGTTAAAAAGAAAAAAAAAAGAGTTTGGAAGGGAAGACCCTTGATGTTTTTACCCATTCTCTTCACTCGTAAGCACATGTAATTTACATTACTCTATTAGTTCAGAGAAGCAGAACCAATAAGATGTGTGAGTGAGAGATTTATCTCAAGATATTGGCTCACGGGATTATGGAAGCTGCTAAATTGGCAGGGTGGGCTGGCAGGCTATAGATCAGGGATGAGCCAGTTCAAGTCCAAAGGCTGTCTTCTGCAGAATTCCTTCCTCCTTTGGGGAGGTCAGTCTTTTTGTTCTATTCAAGCCTTCAACTAACTGAAGAAGGCGTACTCACATTAGAGAAGGTAATCTGCTTTAAAGTCCACTGATTTAAATGTTCATCTCATCTAAAAACACCATCACAGAAACATCCAGCAGAATGTCTGACCACATATCTGGGTATGGTTGGTTAGTCAAAGTGACATAAAATTAAGAGTCAGCACTGACTCTTAGTTTTTTTTTTTTTTTTTTTCCTATAATCCTTCCTCGTGACCGTGGATAAGTCACTCACTCATTCTTTCCAGCCCTCAGTCTTCTCTTTTGTAAAATGAAGACTGATGTTGTCTAAGTTCCCTTCTATCCCAATCTCACAATATTGCTTTCTCTGATGTAGTATCTTTTTTCCTTTTTCTACCTTTATTCTCCACAAATATACTTTTATAGATATGTAACTATATAAGTAAAAGCAACTGATGATTGATCTAATTACAAGAGGCTATGACATCAATAATTGTGGTTTTTTTTCTATGTGAAGATAGTATTCCCATATATTGTTAGAAGAATGTACGAACCGAGCTGCTTTTTCACTAATGCTGATAGGTTTGAGCTCTGTCATCCTCATTTTCTCAACTGAGTTTACCTTGGGGCTAAAGATACACATAATAAAAAGACTTGCTATTATTTCCGTGTAGACTGTGCCCTTAGAACAAAGGCAATTGGCTTCTAGGAGATTTAATGACTTTATTCACATTAGAAATGTATTCTTCAATTAACTGAACTAACTAGACTAATGACCTAAGGTTTTTGTCTGTGTAGCTACCACACTAAGATTCATGAGCAAATGCTAGTGAAAATACCAAAGTCAAATGGCAAAATGATGTCAAACAGACCAACAGGCCCTATCAAGATTTCTAATTTAAGGACTGATTACTACATGAAATGTTACTTTTTCATGCTTGGCTTTTCTGAATTAAGAATTGAAAAGTAGGATGTTTAAAAGTATAGGATTATTGGGGTGCCTGGGTGGCTCAGTCGGTTAAGCGTCCGGCTTTGGCTCAGGTCATGATCACATGCCTCGTGGTTTCTGCCCCACATCAGGCTCTGTGTTGACAGCTCAGAGCCTGGAGCCTCCTTTGGATTCTGTCTCCGTCTGTCTGCCCTTCCCCCGCTTGTACTCTGTTTTTCTCTCTCTCAAATAGAAACATTAAATAATAATAATAATAATAATAATAAATAAAAGTATAGTCTTATTAAAAGTTCACCATTTTTGATACATAGTTCTGCCTTTCTAGTATATGCAAATATGTTTCTGCCGTTAATCAGAGATGCTCATAATCAGAATTTTAAAAAATAAAGCTTTCTTCCTAGAGTACCATGGCACTCCAGAATCCTTAGCCAGTGCTACACAAATATTTGACTCTGTAGATTTCCCTAAGACTCAGCCATTTGTGAACATCCTTGGAGTCACTGTCTTCAAAAATAGCTTCCATGCCCTAGAGGGAATGCATGCGAAGTAACTGGAATGAGACCATTTCCAAAAACAGATTATCAGTTGACACAGATAGACCAGATATTATAGAGAAGATTGATTTGGCCACACCCATAGTATTTCCTTAAGAAAATTGTTATTATATTGGTAATGTCCAAGAGAAAATAGATATGTTTTAATTTCACAAATAAGGAAATCCAGGCTTCAGTCATTATAGAATTAATTTAGCTAACTGTCACAAATAGTCTATGTGATAGGTTTTGAAAGATCTGTGAAAAGATTCTTATGTTGAGACCATTGATCACAGAGCATGAGAACATTCCAAAAGTGTACCTAAAATTGACTTATCAAGACTCAGGAGGCTTAACTGGAATTGATTCCTAAAAAACAAATAGAAGTGTTAAGAACATCACATGTGTTTTATGCCCTTAGAGAATAAATCTTCACAATGCAACTGTGGTCTTTGAGACAGACTCATTTCTGTTTTAAAAAAAGGTATATATATAATGTTCTGCAAACACACTCTTTATTAAAAGCAGCAATACCAAATATACTCAAAGCAAGAACAGTGTCTGAGCTATAAAAATTCCCCCATGTTTAGCCTAACATTGCATTTGAGTCTGAGAATTTTCTTAATATGTCACACTGATAATAGACATTTTACCATCTACAGGCAAAGTGAATATTCTGTTGGCCAGTGTGTAATATGTGTCAGTTATAGAACTGAGATAGTTAAGCAAACACCCAAATATACATGTGTCTAAATTTTGATTTTTTTTTAGAAAGTTATATCTATAAAATCACCAAAAGTTGTCTTTAAATCCAATCCAATGACCATTTGTCAGTTTTTCTCTCCTTCACAAACAGACGAATAAGTGTATACATTGACTGTGGCACTATTGACTGCTGATGTCTGGAAGTTCAACTACACAGACACTTCTGGTGATACTCTTATTTCTGTGATTGCATTTCTCTCCTTCCTGGTTTCTTTGTTCTGTACTAAACAGCAAGGGGTTTCCTTTCCCCAAGCTTAGATGGCCTCTACATGCCCTCCCTTGGGAATCTCATCTTTTACATGGATTCAGAATATACAAAGAAATATACAGAAGTGATTAATCTATCCAGTTCTGTCATCTGGATGAGTTACACTCCTAAGTGCCATCTATTTTGCTCACTAAATGACTTTGTGCTTATATGCTCTGCTCTGAGAAAGGTATATTGATAAAATGTGATTAAGATTCCAGTAAATGAAAATCCAAATGTACAATTGGTTAGTATTTCTTATATTTCAAAATTCTGCTAGAGTATCCTTTAACTATGGAATTTCCACAGCAATTTAAGTTTTCATTAGTGTCATTTCATTTCTTCATAAATAAATTGCCCGACACCTTAATTAAGAACATACTTATTACCAAGTCTATATAGAATCATAGATATAAGGTTCTAGGAACTTATAAAAATTAAAGATAAATACTAAGGATAATAATTTAGTAATTTGCTAATTAAGAAATACTCTCCTACATCAATAACAATCTCAATTTTCTCTGTGCCGTGCACAAAGTGAGGACAATAAACAAGGTGAAGTTGGCTTTTCTTCGTAAGAAGGTAACTCATCTTATAGTTAATGCAGGGAATCGATAGAAAGGGCTTATGAGAGAGGCTGACTTATCATAACAAAGGCTGACAAATCATGGGCTGATTTCTGCAAATATAGTAAAAGCTCATTTAATGGAAAGAGAAGAGATGTATTTTATCTCCCCTGCTTCATCTCGTGCCACTCTTGTGCTGACTTTCTCTGCTCTTGCAAACCCTTCTTATTTCCTCAAGATGGTCCAAACTCTTTCTTTCCTCAGGGTGTTTGCACATTCTATTCTCTCTGATTGAAACACCTCCCTCCTGCTCTTCACCTGGATAATGCTCTCTCATACCTCAGAAAGTCCTTTCCTTGCCCTTCCAATCTAAGTGAAATCCTTCTTGTTAGTCTCTTTCCTTACATCTGGGTTTTTTTCCACTTTAGCTTTTTCCAAATCTAATCGTGTGTTTCCTTGTGTGCTTATCTTCCCATAAACTGCAAGATCCATGATGCCAGGGAAAATACTTCATCCTTGTAACTGTAATGCACTCTGCAAATTGCTCAGTATTTACTGAATGAAGGAAAAAGTTCATAATCACAGAAATTTCAACTCCCTAAATAGTTCTTGTGAAATGGTTAAAGCGGAGCGTAGGATAAAATCTTGACTCACTTCTCTGACAAATTCATTCCTCAAAGATAAAACAACATAAATATCTGCCTTTCTAAGTTTAGATATGAGTAAGTACTTTTTAGTGATAAGAACTTTGGAGGATGTAGCGGTAGGAAAGGAAGAAATTACTAAGTACTGTTATAAAAGTATATTCACAGACCCATCTGCAGAATGGGAACAAACCTGTTCTGCGTGTATTCTATAGTCTCTGTGAAGGCCAAATAAACTAAAATATATAAAGCTTGTAAAATCTTGTACAATTTAAGATGGTAGTTACAGTATGGCAGTTTGGGAAGAAGATACTTCACATATTTAAATAAATAGGAAAGACAGGAATACCTCGGTGGCTCAGTGGTTAAATGTCTGACCTGCTTTTGGCTCAGGTCATGATCTATCTCATGGTTGTGAGATTGAGCCCCACGTCTGGCTCCGCACTGACAGCGTGGAGAGATTCTCTCTCTCTGCCCCTCCCTGGCTTGTGCTTGTGCGTGTGCTCATTCTCTCTCTCTCTCCAAATAAATAAATAAACTTAAAAAGATAAATAATAGAGAGAAGCCAAATAAGGAAAAGGACTTCTAAAAAGTGAAGTAGGTCAAAGTCCTTAGTTTAGTCCTGAGATAATACGTGTTAATTATAGAAAATGTATACAATTAAGACTTAAAAAAGGAGAAAATAAAATTTCCCTTAATTTTATCACTTGGAAATAATACTTTTTAACATTTTGTAGATATTTTGACATTTAATTTTTGTTTTTATCTTATTGTTTTTTAAGTTCATTTATTTTGAGAGAGACAGAGAGCGCCAGCAGGAGAGGGGCAGAAAGAGAGGAAGACAGAGAATCCCAAGCAGGCTCTGCACTGTCAGAGCAGAGCCCAATGCAGGGCTCGAATTCACGAACCGTGAGATCAAGACCTGAGCCGAAGTCAAGAGTTGAACATTTAACCAACTGAGCCATCCAGGCACCCCTAATTTTTATTTTTATTAACAAAAGTGGTGTAATTTTCTGAAACTGCTTTGTAATCTCTTCACTTAGTGATAGAATCCTTAATGGATGAATAGTATTTCCCTATGCTGAACTACTCATTCATTCTTGCATTTCTTCAGTAATTGAGTAATTATTGATTGAACACCTACTCTATGTAAAGTACCAAGTATGATGCTGGCAGTGGTGGTCAAGACAGAAGACAATAAAAAATTATTCCATTAAACATTTAGTTCTAGCACTGACAAATGCTAGGAGCAGAGTTACATGCTGCGAGTGCATTTAACGGGGTGTGTGGGAACCAGGGAACTAGGAGGGAACTAGGAGGTCAGGGGAGGGAGGCATATTTTAAGCCAGGATTTCAAAGATAAGGAGAAATAAAGCAAACTATCAAAAAGGGCATAGTAGGCAAAGACCTTACATAAGAAGGCACGTGCAAGTGTGATTTTTGGATTGGAACAGAAATCGAAACTTCACTAGAGAGTGAAATTCTGAACATACTCTTGAAATATTTCCAGTTAAGAAAAAAAAAGGAACAACAGAGAAGAGGCGTTAAAGAAACCAAGGAACAGGAAGTTTTTCCATACTCAGAATTTAGAAGAATACCTAAAAATTATGAAAGAAGGGGCATAGAAAAAAAATGTCGTATTCAAGAATCATTCACATGTGCCACAATTTGGGGGACCTTCTCTGATCTTCTTCAATAATTCATTTGGGATATCAAATTGAACTTGATACAGTACAGTCATTCCCTACGTGTTGGGAACAGAGGCTGGTGGGAATAGAGGCTGGTGGAGACCCTGTTAACCCCAAAGCATGTGCCACATATTGTCTTCATAGATGTGTCTCTGAATTATTTTTCACATAGCTGCTATGCTTAATAAAATACAAGTACTTTAAAAAACACTACTTTTCCTTAACAGTTGTTACTGTACCACCCACTTCTCTGAGTTATGTCACCGATCCCTAGGCCACCCCTTTCTTGTACTTATTTCCAGGTTCATTGGCATGCTTTCCAATTTTATCTGTCATAATCCTTAATGAAATTCAGTGTTGACATACAGAATCTATCTAACATCCTGACTTCTTGGCTGCTTGACCTACTTTTCTCAGTGATCATGTCCTTCATCCTAAAACTGCTATTCATTCCTTATCTCAGTAACCAAATCTCAATAATTTCAGATCCTTCCATGTTGGGAAGCTCACCACAGACAGACAATTCTCTTTCAGAATATTTCTAAGAATTAAGAAACAGATATGTTTAAATTTACATAATAATCTGACTTATGAAACATCCTCTCCTGCCTTATCCCTTAGATCGTGCACCAGACATCTCTCATTTTGCAGTCCCGACAACTGATGAGGTTGAGATTTGAGTTCATATCTATTTTGTGCTGGTCTCAGCTATCGAATGTAATGCTATCAGCTAGAAATACCTGTGGGCACTCGCCTGGGCCCCGGTGAGCTTCCCACAGACATCTCTCCTTCCAAACCAGTGTTACAACTGAACTGATCCTGTGGTTCTTACTATCACTGCAAGATATCCTTCAGCAACAACAATCAGGAAACATTGAAAAAAATATATAAGTTTATTACTTACAACATCTAGAAATTACATAGCACACACAGTGCCCTTAGGGATGAGGGTTGTACACAGGGGCTGGGGTGTTCTGCTTTCATTGAGGTTGAGGGTAGGGGCCTAGGGTTTCAAGGGCTCAATCTTTATTGGTGAATTTAAAACATAAGAGCAGAATTTGAAGCATGGGAAGAAAAAAAACCCAAGTGGCCCAAATGGTCAATTATTGAAATAAATATCTCGAACAGAGGAGCCTCAGTATGGGGAGGTGTGATGGCTCTGTGTCTAGTCATGTGTCTGGCAATGTGTTTATATAAGGTTTCTTTGCAGTAGATGCCTCTTTGAAATAGATCCCTCAGAAATCAAAATGTAAATCAGGAACTTACGTTACAAAAAAGGAAAAAAAACCAACTGCCAGAGCTTGTACTACAATATCTCTGGGTTATAATGATATTAGATCATCTATAAGATCACTAGAACTTTATCCATACATCAAAATTTAGGAAAATTATTTTTCATAATAAACCACAAAACCAAACAACTTCTTGCAAGAAAATCATATGAGCATTAGACTTCCGTCTACTTAAGCATTGAGGTGAACCAAAGGAAGTTCAGGAGAGAAGGGTCTTGAAAGGGAAGAGGATTGTAATTGTAACAGGGGACACATATACTGCTAGAATTTGGGGGAAACTGATTTTGTGATAAGCATTTAGCATTTTGCTACTAAACTTGTCACACTGTTGTGGAAACCTTAAGACATCACTGAAAGTACTCAACTTCTATTCTGCATCCTCACTGGCTTAGAGCCAGAAAACTTTAATTCACAGTTAAACATTTAACAGAGTCCCCATAAATGTTGACTAGTCGATGGAGTTTTTTCAGGATTCAACTGTTTCAATAATAAATGTCAGAACAGGGTACTACATAAATTAATTCCTGCATAAGAAGGTGTCCTGAAACTTAAGAAAATATTGGGTGAGTGAGTGAGTGTGTGTGTGTGTGTGTGTGTGTGTGTGTGTGTGTTCTAAGACACAGATTGATTTTTTTAAGGGCCATTCTGTTAGCAACTCATTCATCATTCATTCATTCATGTAACACACATTTATTGGAACCCTACTTTTTACCAGGCATTGGGCTAAGTTCTTGGCATATAAAGATGAAATGAAACATTCTCTGCTTCCAGTTGAGGATGGGTAGGAGGCAGACAATCCAAACAAGAATGCAGCAGAGAGCTATTACTATTATATTAAAAGGGTTATAAGAGACGAGCAGAAACAACAGCCTATCTAGTATAAAGGAATTCAAGGAGAAGCTTCATGGACAAAAAGACCTAGAACCTGAGACATAGTGGTCAGATAGCAAATCTTAAATGGGCCTGAGGAATGTGGTGAGGAGAGTGAGTAAAGCATATCTTGAGCTAGAGCCGGCCAATGAGAGCAAAGTGCATTTGATCACAAAGCTAATCTGACTATAGCACATTGTCTGCAGAATGGCAAGGGGTGAGAGAGGAGGGGCAGGAGGGTATTGGAGGGTCTTATAACCCATCTCAAGGAAGGCTCATGGGAAGCAGTCATTGGAGTTTTAAGCAGGCACTTGGCAAGATCATTATTAGATGCATTTAAAAAGTCCTACTGGCTTGGCCGTTTTTCTTGTATGTTTGTCTGTCACTATATAGATCATCAGGCCTGGTTCAGCTAATCTTGCTCGCTTCAGATACCTCCCTTCTCCCTCAGTGCTGTACAGTGCATTTATCATAGGTTTTTAAAAGTACTTTGCAGATATTTCTTAATGAATTCTCCTAGGAATTTTGAATTTATTATTTAAATACTAGTGCTGGAACAAGACAATAAACTTCAAAGTAAAATGACTCCAGGGGAGGAGGCCAAGGAATAAAGGTACCAACTAATTTTGCATAATTATATTGGCCCAAGGAGGCTGATTAGTGTAATATGTGAAACCATCTAGGCAGGAAAACATGACTGTTCTCTAAGGCCTCAGAAATTGCAAATCAAGCATGTTGTAGAACTGAGATAATATAGACTCTGTGTAAAAGTCTGTTAACTGATTTAAAAAATGAGAACACAAACTCAGGAGATTTGCTTTCCGTTCTTCTGAGGAGCTTGGGGTTTATGGTCCCAAGGGACTGCCGGTTTTGTAATTCACAAGTTACACCAGAGCATCAGAATGATGCAGAACACTTGAGGAGGATCTTGCAAGAAACAGTGGTTCAGTCATCGTACACACACACATGCAAGTGAGCCCTGAAACCTGAAGTTTCCTGTTTCCAACGTCAAGTGCTTCTCAATCATGTTAAGAATGAGTTTCATGGGATCTCCTGTCCCTTCCTCGGAGACAAAGAATTTCCCATTGTGCCAACTTGCTCCTGACTTTCTACCTCTATGAATGGTATATCCTTTTCTCTTGCTCCAAATCAAAACTCCTTATGTTTTGGGGTATCTTGAACCTCCTTTACCCTCACATAGGAAGAGAACAGAAAGCATCCTTCACGATGCTCATTTCCTTTCTTCCAAGACTGACTCTAATTAGCCTTGTTAACTCACCCCTGAACTAATGCAGCAGCTTCCAGACACAGGAAAAAATATAGTAGCTCTCTTTAAATATCGAAGAACCGTGGAGTAGGAGCTGGGGAGTAGAAGCTGCAGACGATGTTCCTTCAGATGGCATTCAGAAGACGGAACATCGAAGCTACTCAGTAGAGCACTGGGTTCAAAATCAGGCGGGCTCACGGAAGAGTGAATATTTCTTCCAAGGACAGCCCAGATGATTTTGTCAGGGAAGTGGCTGAAGAGATTTCTGCACTGGACACGTATAGTTGCATTTGAAGATGATGTTCCATGATTACTTGATTAAGACATTAAAGACCTATCTGTTGTTACTATTTATCAAGTTTCACAACAGATTGGAAGGAAATTCAGAGTGATATATGTAAAAGGAAAATATGTAAATATGCTCAATGATATTTTTAAATAACATTTGGCTCAAAGCATCTTATTAGGTACTATCTTTAGAACAATTAAAACTAAGCACATATGCTCATCCATCTGCTTTATAAGAGTCTCGTAATAATATTCAGTGTTTATATCAATTTTAATTTAGTTAATCCCCATATTCCCATTTTACAGAGGAATGCAGAACAACGGCATGTGAATGATGATATTCCATGATATTTTGCTGATGTAATTTTACTGAGACCTCATGAAAATCAGCAGAAGCCTTAAATATCAAGATTGTCTAAGAATTCTTGCAGCATACTGAATTGATACATAACTGCAAATGTCAGGTGAGATGTTATGGTCAGGGAAGCCAAAGGTGATGAATAAGAGGGTTGTAGTCAGTAATTTAATACTCATCTGCTTAGGAGTTGTATAAAAAGAACAAAAATACAAAACTTTCTGGCTTCTTTATCAAAGAATAACCCTTGTCACCTTTTAGGACTTTAAAATGATAATGTAGATGTAGTGCACGAATCTTTGTTGTGGGGGAACTTCATGTTCTAGTTTATTTATTGGATTAAAAATATTTATTGAGTGCCTATAATATACCAGGATATACAAAGTAGATACGGAATTTAATATCTTTTATATGAATTCCTGCAAAAATCTTTTGGATTCTTTCCCTGCCTCCAGCAGGTTCCTTCTAGTCCACCCTCCACATACTGCCAGAGTTATTCTTTCAAACACAAGTCAAATTGCATCACTGCCTTAGGTAAACATTTTAACAGCTCCCATTGGCAATCGAATGAAACCCAAATGCCCTTTCTATCATCTGCTTGCGTTTCCAGGTTTGTGTCCTAACATTACCTTTTGTGCTCTCTTCCAGCCATCATGAATTTCCTCCTCGACGGTTAGGTGTAATTATTCTTCCATGATTTCACACATGCTACTTCCTTGATCTTGAATGCATTTTCTTCCCTTTTCTGCTTTTGCTCTAGGCAGTGCAATATATACTAAAGACACTTCCCATTGCCTTAACTTTTATTTCTCTTAAAAGTATCTCTTTTTTGAGAATACTGAGTTGCTCTGTAGTGTCCTAGTCCTGATAACCCTGTCTATGTTCATTCTACTAATACCGTTCACTATTTATGGATGCTCTGGTGAGGATAATGCGGTGAGAAGAGATGAGCAATGGGTATGAGAAGAGGAAGGATGTAGAAGGAAGTCTTTGTGAATTCAATCAAGGAAGCTGACAGAACATCAGGGAAGCCCTGAAAGGGGCTTTCAACTCACTTCTGATACTGATTTAATTCCGCCACTCAAAAGGCCAGATAGATCATTCCTTTTTAGGCTGAGACCGCATACATATTTCTACCACTTTAAATTTGCATCACCATCTCTCTACCATAAGTAGTCGTTAACTGACATCTCGTTTACAAATAATACACAAATGCTATATATACAATCAACTGTGCCTTAAGGAAGAAGTAGGTAGATAAAAAGAGATATAGGCAATATAATCTATAGGAAAACATATATAAAGGCACGGAGATATAAATGCATGTGTGTCTTCAGACCCTGACCCAAATTCACTGTGACTGCAGTGAGGTCAGCACCGAGGAAATGGCATATATTTAATGATGTTTCTGATCCAGCATCACGGTGTTAGGTACCACTATCTACAGATACAGTAGACTTTGCAAACTTAATGAAGCAATGCAAGACTGTAGACTCCACAAGAGCAGGGACTGTGTCATTGACTTTGGTACTCTGCTACTATCGTTTCATTTCTGGTTCTCTTACCTGGTCTGTGAGAGTCCTTCTGTGATGACAGAAGTAGTGACACTCCACAGCACCGTTTGTAATCAACTGTGTTCTGTACATCTGAAAACATTCTTAATGTTTATTTATAGTCTGGGGATTATGAGGGAGGATGGGAATTTTGCCTTTTTCCTTTATCTGGCATTGATTACTCCAGATATTCTGAATAAGTCAGGGGTCTGTTCCTAAATATTAAAAATTCTTACTTTCCAAGAAGTTGGAAGTTGGTTGGTACCAAGAGTTCAAAGCTAGGAAGATCACCTTTCCTAAAAATTAAATACATTTCAAATAACAGGCTTTTTTTTTTTCCTGTGGTAGTAAAATTTGCTTTGTTTAAGTAAAGCAACGTGATCTGTTCAAGGAATTAAAAAATGTTTCTTTTTTATTATCTTTGATTTAACAATAAAATTTGCTTGAAAGGTACTTCTCAATATAAATATAGTTTACACTCAAGTATATTAAGTTCTAATACTGGTATAAACATAGAATCACAAATGTACTTTATAGATTTTCTGGCATTTTGCACAGTAGGACTGTCATTTTCTTCTCTCAGATGGTCACACTAAAATATTTCTTTTAAAGTATAATAGAATATCAAGCATTCATACAAATAAGTTACATGAAAACCAATGAAAAATTAATCATAAAACTTAAAATCCCCAGGGGATATTATTACACTTGTAGGGCAAACATCCTATTTTCATTTATCCCTTAGTCATCTCTTTTGCCAGAATGTGCACTTAGGTCCTCAAGACCTAAGTCAGCTTTGTTTTTCTCATAAAAGACGCAAATAATCTGTATTTCAAGTTGACATTATTTTCCAAAGAAAAACATTTTTTCCATTCAATCCATATGTTTTGAGTCCGGATTGCTATCCTCACCATATTTAGAACCAAGACAAATGCAAAATATCCCTAGGCAAGCTTTACAAAGCCTCTTAGACATTGAGACAAACAGTACTCCAAAGACAAGGCTATCTTCCTGGGGTTAAAACAACTTTCAATGTAAATGGACATGATGGGGCAAAATGCACAGTGTGTTAACACTAAAAGGACATGGCATTGCCCTTCCAGGATGAGGCCCATTAATATCATTTTTTAAAAGCATGGTGTACTTATAATGAAATGGAAAGAAGTTAGCAAGTTGTTATGTGGGTTTTGCTGCACATGTGATTTGGACATAATCAGAAATTCTAATCATAAGAGGCTGTGAGAGCATTATAATTGCAAAAGAGGGAGGGCCCCTGGGTGTCAAACTCTCAGCAGGGAAATGGAGATTTATCACCTTAGCTCACTGAGGCAGGTGAACGATGGATGGGGTGGCTTACTGTCACTCCAGTGAATTTAGTGAGGAAGTGAAAGGCAGCCTTGTAGGGGGAGGGGGATGTATAATGGAGAAAGAGCTGGGATTTACGAACTGAAATATGTGTTGTAATGGAGTGGATTTCAGGAATCTCAGTCTTAACTTCTGTCACAGCTATAGGATTATGGATGAGTCTCAGACAGGATTGTAATGAGACCTTTCAAACCAACTGAACGTACATTATCATCATAAACCACACAGAATGTATCTGCAGGCATTCCAAATCCATGAAGGTGAAGATCTAATTACACATTAAGTTTTTCTTTCTGCCAATAAGGATATTTGCTAAAGAGCAGGTTAACAAAATTACATTTGTTGTCTTTTGCTTCCTGAGCCCACATGCCTCTATCTATACTTAATTACACACCATTGATGTTTACGGACAGTCATGGTGAAGAGTACAAAACCCCAAGGGAAAGACTAAGGAGCCTCCTGGTTTTGCTGCTACCTCTCCTAGTCCTGGGTATTTCAAAACCACAGGCTAGCAAGGTGAGCAAGCTGGATTAGCAACAGGTGAACTACAAGGTCCTTCTTGTTCTAGGATTCCATGAAATAAGAAAGGGACTATGACTCTATTTCATACAAAAACTATACACTGACATCAGATCCTTCAATGAAAAATAAAACCAAATATATAAAATAATAACTGCAACTGAATACCAAATCATAATACTATCAAAACATTAGCATGTAGTATATGCAAAATACCAAAAAGATTTATTGATTTTTGTTATATTTGTTTATGTGGGTTGTTTTTAAATGTTTTATTTATTTTTATTTATTTTGAGAGAGAGAACGCAAGTGGGAGAGGGACAGAGAGAGAGGGGGAGAGAAGATCTGAAGCGGACTCTGCTCTGAGGTGAGCAAGCCCGATGCAGGGCTCGAACTCATGAACTGCAAGATCATGACCTGAGCCGAAGTCGGTGGCTCAACCAACTGAGCCACCCAGGTGCCCTTGTTTATGTGTTTTTATGCAAGTATATTCTATATGCACGTGTCTGAGGTAAAAATCACATTGTGTCTCTGTCTATATTAAAAATATTTTATTATTCACCAATGATGCCTATTATAAAAAAAAATCCAGGGGCGCCTGGGTGGCTCAGTTGGTTAAGCGTCCGGCTTCGGCTCAGGTCATGATCTCACAGTCTGTGAGTTCGAGCCCCGCGTCGGGCTCTGTGCTGACAGCACAGAGCTTGGAGCCTGCTTCAGATTCTGTGTCTCCCTCTCTCTCTGCCCCTCCCCTGCTCATGCTCTGCCTCTCTCTGTCTCAAAAATAAATAAAAACATTAAAAAAAAATTTAAAAAAAAATCTAGGGGTTCCTGGGTGGCTCAGTTGGTTAAGCATCTGACTCTTGATTTCGGCTCAGGTCATGATCTCACAGTCATGAGATTGCACCCCATGAGCTCTGAACTGGGCATGGAGCCTGCTTAAGGTTCTCTCTCTCCCTCTCCCTCTCCCTCTGTGCCCTCTCCCTCTCTCCCTCTGTGTCTCCCTCTGTGCTCCATCTGTATGTGTGTGTACTCTCTCTCTCAAAAAAAGAAAAAAAATCCAGAAAATAACAAATGTTGGTGAAGGAGATGTTGTGCACTGTTGATGGGAATGTAAAATGGTGTCCTTACTGTGGAAAATGGTAAGACTATTCCTCAAAAATTAAATACAGAATTACCATATGATCTAGCAAAAATTTCACTCTTGTATATACACCCAAAAGAAATGCAAACAGGGACTTAAATCAATATTTGTACAACCATATTCATAGCAGCATTATTCACAATAGCCAAAAGGTAGACAATACCCAAGTGTCCAGTGATGGATGAACAGATAAACAAAATGTGCTGTATGCACACAGTGGAATAAAAAAGAAGGAAATGTAACACACTCTACAACAGGGATGAACCTTGAAGACATTATACTAAATGAAATAAGCCATTCACAAAAGGACAAATATTGTATGATTCCACTTATATGAGGTATCTGGAGTAATCAAATTTTTAGAGACAGAAAGCAGAATGGTGGTTGAGGTAAGGAGAGGGAATGAGAAATTAGTGTTTAATGGGTACGGAGTTTCAGTTTGGAAGGTGAAAAATTTCTGGAGCTGGATGGTGGTGACGGTTGCACAACATGAATAAACTTAATGCCACTAGATGCTTAAAAATAGTTAAGACAGCACAGCTTAAGTTATACGTATTTACCACAATTAGAAATATTCTAACTACATAAAAAAATAATGAATATAGAAGTTCCAATTCTTCTTTAGAAACTGAAACATTTCAGTTAGCTTTCTGTTCTAACCAGATCTGGGGGCAATTAATGGTTTAATGTTTTTATTATAAGGGAAGCTGTTACCAGAAAGTGGGGGAAATAGGTGCTGGGTAAGCAAAAGTAGCAAATGCTGTCTATGCCATGACTCCAAAGCAGGATGCAGGTTTGAAGTAGTTGGAAAGCCACAAAGACAGGGAGTAAGGGCTCAGTCAACAGAGGCAGAGGGGCCATACAGTTCAGAGGAAGATTAGGAGGGCTTTGGGAAATCATGAGTTTTAGTTTGGAAATCTCCTTCTCCAACTGTAAAATGGTTGATTCATCAGATATTATTATTTTTTAATTGACTTTATCATATTTATTTTCTTTCTACTACTACTAAATTAGTTTCACGCATTTTTGCTTCTCCCACTGGACTGTAAGATCTTGTAGAATACAATCGATGCCATATTTATTCCCAACTTCCTTATAATTCATAATAGACACATTCTTGATAATGACTGAATCAATGAAGGGACGGAAAGTAACACAGTACTCGTCCTGTTAGAATTCACAGTGCAGAAAAGTATTGGTGTGTCAATCAAACAATTAGAACATATCTTGATTATTTGAGCCACCTACTAAATTCAGGAGAAGGTGGTCCAAAGTTTTTCTTAATCCACCAGTACAGAATCTAATATAATTCTGGTGAATTGGACCTACCACAGAATAACAGAATGTACTGAGACTGATACAATAAGATAATAAAAATAACAATAGTTAACAATTCTTTAGAATTTAAATGTCAGACTCTGTATGAAGCACTTTCCGTGGCATCTCTTTTTTAATCTTAATTTTGGAGGTATTTATTTTTATTTTACAGACAGAAGAATCCAAAGAATCCAAAGAGATAAGGTTAAATAATTTTTCAAAGCCACATTCAAATTATTAGGTTGATTATTTAAACCCAGAGAATTTAATCCTAATCCCACAGAATTTGAAGATAAATGCACCTTTCTTATCTGGTGATGTCATGAAAAGCAGACCAGGAGCACTTACTCTGCACACTGTCAGGCCACCCAAGCGCATATGATTGCTTAATTCAAGAATATGAAAATATTTTCATTAGTATTTACAGATTATTATGGAGCTTTTTTTTAAAGGAGTAAACATTTGGGGCACCTGGGTGGCTCAGTCGATTGGGCGTCCAACTTCGGCTCAGGTCAAGATCTCATGGTTTGTGAGTTTGAGCCCTGCGTCAGGCTCTGTGCTGACAGCTTGGAGCTTGCTTTGGGTTCTGTGTCTCCCTCTCTCTCCGTCCCTCCCCACTCATGCTCTGTCTCTGTCTCCTTCAGATATAGATAAACATTTAAAAAATTAAAAAAAAAATAAAGGAGTGAACATTTTAGTTGTTTTCAATAGTGAAATTAGTCATTCAATTTTTGTCAGGGAGCATTTGCAAGCCTGGGGCTTTTTGTGGAGTGCAATGTGAACAGATACATATTTAAATAAAAGTGACAGGCCTATTCTTGCAAAAAAAATGGAGCTAAAATATTTCCTTAAGGAAAAGATCAGGTTTTAAAAGATATAGTTAAAAGTAACTATTTTTTTAATAAAAGTGATTTAAACATTTAAAAGTTATTATTTAGTTATTAATGCCAAAGAATTGAGTATATGTGAGTTCCCAGTTGAAGTACTCATTTGAAAATATCTCTTGCAAAGCATGGCTCTATGGGGTGTTCCTGTAACATAAGTTGAGCCTTCTATTTGGCTTTTCGATGTGCTAGACATACATAACGTGTATCATGCTCCTGATGGAATGGACGTTCATTGGTAATTGGTATCTAGCCCATTTTACTCCTTTGCGTTAGGGCATGAGAACGAAGACCTACCTATAGCTTTATTCCTCTAAAGGCCACTTAGTTCTACACAAAGAAAATCTAGTTTCATAGAGCCATTCTCTGCACCTTTACCGTTCACCTTTCTAACTCTTATCTGAATGTGCCATATTGTGTTGGGCCAGACAGTTTCTATTGGGAAAACCAAACATCAAATAACGCAAACATGGACCACCACCCCACTCTCATTAGTCTACTCAAAATACATGCCCTGATTTATCAGTAATATTTTTACTTAATTTCTGTATTTAAAAAAAATGTTTATTTATTTATTTTGAAGGAGAGAGAGAGAGTGCGAGTGGGGTAGAGGTAGAGAGAGAGGGAGAGAGAGAGAATCCCAGCAGGCTCTGTGCTGTCAGTGCAGAACCCCGCAGGGGCTCGATCCTATGGACCATGAGATCATGAATTGAGCCCAGATCAAGAGTCTGATGTTCGACCGACTGAACCACCAGGTAACCTTCTGTATTTTTTAACTAAAACCAATTTAATCATTATTTTATTTTAAAAGTTGTCTTAATAAAGAATAGCAGACATGCAAAAAAAAGAGTATACAATGATTATACATCTCAATAATTTATTATGAAGGGAATATTTTCATTTAATCACTCCCAAGGTAAGCATGATCCTAATTTCTAAGATTGTAGTCTATTTTTCCCCTAGCATCTGGCTGTTATGAAAAACTGTATACTCACATTTTGTTGGTATATACCAAGGGATGGAAACGGCTGCATCAAAAGGTAGGTTTACATTTGATTTTAAAACAACACGAAACCATTTGTAAATTGGTTATTTTGTTTGCCATTCTTACCAGCAGTACCTGAGAGTTCCCATTACCCACATCTTTGCCAACCTTCTGATAAGCAACATGGAGCAGAGTTTTATTAATGTGTTAGTGAGAGAAATGTTTTCTTTACATTGGAGCATTTCATACATTTATATTTCATATGTTAATCTTTTGTAATGTAAGTCTAAATATCACTATTTGCTTAAAATATGACCCACCTACCTCCTCCTGTAGTTCACGGGTCTGGCCAATGCTTATGCTCTGCTTCTGTGCCTTTTCAGTCTCTTCTAATTTCACCAGAGGCCCTGGAGAGAAAAGCATCCCCAATTATAGTTTTTATAAGCATTTCCACTGTATGTGTACATGTATTAGTGCCTTTTTTGTGCTAGGCATTTTATGTACCTTATCCCATTTTCTCTTCAAAAACATATTTGAGAGAGGAGGGAAGGAAAGGGGAGGAATGCAGGGGAGGGGAGAGAAATTAAGTAATGTGGCCAAGGTCAGACTCAGATTTAGGAAGCTGGGGAAAGCATGGAATCAAGTTTATTTAATCCCAAAGTCCATACCATTTTCAGAGCATCACAGTGCCTTTTATGGCAGCAGACTGCTGATATTTGTTATTTAAATATAAAAGATCTAAAACAGATAGATTTTATATATTTTTAAATTTTAATATTTATTTATTTTTGAGAGAGAGAGAGACAGAGCATGAGTGGGAGAAGAGAGAGAAAGAGGGAGACAGAATCTGAAGCAGGCTCCAGGCTCTGAGCTGTCAGCACAGAGCCCCATGTGGGCCTCGAACCCACAAACTGCGAGATCGGACACTTAACCGACTGAGCCACCCAGGGTCCTGTTACTTCCACTTTTAAATGTTAGCATTATCCATGGGGCTCTTGGGTGGCTCAGTCGGTTAAGCGTCCGACTTCAGCTCAGGTCATGATCTCACAGTCTGTGAGTTGGAGCCCTATATCAGGCTCTGCACCGACGGCTCAGAGCCTGGAGCCTGCTTCGGATTCTTTGACTCTCTCTCTCTCTCTCTCTCCTTCACCCGTTCGCACTCTCTCTCTCAATAAATCAATAAATAAATACTTAAAACATGTTAGCATTATCCCTTTACATATACATTTTCTTAGTGTTTAAAATAATCTGTAAAAACAATTAATCATATTCCGATATTACTGTTTCTTTCCTATGTTGAAAACCTTACCAGTGCCAGGGAAGCAGTTGACTGCCATTATGAATTTAATGTGAAATATTGCAGATTTTGTTTTTATCTGTCAAGTGCAAGTACCCGTAGGGAATTAGAAGTCAGCAAGACATTCTCAGAGAATCATGCCTGTTCGAGGTCCAGGAAAGTAACACATAAATACAGGACAAAGAGATTCATCAACATCAATGTCAGAAAGGCATGGAGGAAGTGTGTGCCCTCTTTCCCTGGTCTGATTCTGAACAGGAATTCTCTGAGGACTGCACTGAGACTCCTTCTTCTTCTTTCCTCCTCCCTGTGTACTGCCTGGCACAACCAGTGTGCCCTTGGGTTCTTGTACTCAGGTTCTTCCCCCCAGGGTTCCCTTTGCCAGAATTGTTCCTGTTGTTTGTAATAAACGTCCAGAAGAGTTGGGCTGTGTTTTAATATTTCAAAGGATTTTCAGGTCAGTGCTTTTCCTGTGATTTTAAAAAATGCAAACTTAATTTTACTATGGTGTTTAATGAACCTGTGATAAATGTTAAAAACTCTGTTTGCATTTAATGTAGGACCTGGATTCTTCATATTGAGGAATGATTAAGACATTAGTCCACCCTTTCTATGGAAAACAAGTTATGCACAGTTGAAGAAATAGAGACAATAGGAAAAATAATTATTTTGTGCCTAACGTGTGCTAGCTACTGTACATACATTATCTTATTGAACAAAAAAAACCTCTCAAGGTAGTTACTATCACCCCTATTTTGCAGATGAGTAAGTGGGTATTAAAGAGAGCAAGGATTACTATTTACAGCCAGTGGCTACAGATGAGGAATTCAGGATCGAATTCAGGTAAGCCTGCTACCCAAGTCCCTGATTCTTTCACCAAAACATTTGCCTTGCCAGACTTGTAACTAATATTGATGTCTATTAATAAACAGGCAAATAATACAATAAATCTATGCAGGCCATTTTTTTCTAACCAGTTTGTCTTCACGCATGGGAAAAAGGATGGCATAATGGCAGATATGAGCACAGTTTTGGATGTCAGCAAGCATAGATTCCAATCCTGACTATAACACTGATTAATTACTTTATCTCTAATACCTATTAGAGTATCAAACTAAACTAGCCTCTGTGAGGTTCTGCTTTCTCATGTGTAAAATGGGAATAATAATAACATCTAGATCACAAGGTGATATTATAAATAAGATAATGAAAATTAAGTGTTTAACACTGCGTTACGTAGAGTGCAAACCATTAGCTATAATTATAGTATCTCTTATAGACTTTAACACATGTAAAAACTATTTAAAACAATCTGCTTATTAATAACAAATAAAAGAAAGTTATGATTTACCACTGTGCTAAGTCTAAAAAGCATAACCGTGATGGGCTGGTACTCAACAATAAAAGCATTTATCTTCACTTAAAAACATAAGTAATTCTTAAATTAGGAATAAAAGTGTCAGTGCAAGAACAGTTGCATTTGCTTGTCATTAATAGACTTTACTTTAAAAAATTTTTTTTAATGTTAATTGTTTTTGAGAGACAGAGAGACAGAGCATGACAGGGGAGGGGCAGAGAGAGAGGGAGGCACAGAACTCGAAGCGGGCCCCAGGCTCTGCGCTGTCAGCACAAAGCCCGACGTGGGGCTTGAACTTATGAACTGTGAGATCATGACCTGGGCCAAAGTGGGATGCTCAGCCGATTGAGCCACCTAGGCACCCCGTCATTAATGCACTTTAAACCGACCAAGTAACTAAAGACTTAAAATGTCCATTTCCTCAATTCTTTGCTTGGACATTTCTCTACATCTAATAAGGGTTACAAACCATGGATATCAATTGTGAAATCATCCTTAGTGAAATCCAGGAGCTTACATAAGACTTTGAACCACTTGCGATTGTTTGGTCTAGAGCTTTCTGCACACCAGTGATGTAGGAGGAACCCCTACAACAAACAGCTACAATGAACTATAAATAAATAACTTGTAGCTGAAAGGAACAAACGGACTCATCAAGTTTCGCATTTTATTCAGCTCAACAGAGATATAATTTCAAACTTAGTCATGGACTAAGGCTGAATTGATAGGTTGTCATGACCACAGTTCCAAGCACTGAGAGTTTTTTCAGTTCCTCATGGTATCACAGCAGGGGTCATTTTCTTATCATTAATTTTAATTTCTTTCTCTCTCTCTTTCTCTTTGGCCTACTTTGCATAGTGACCTACAGAATATGTCACCCTCTTAATCTTATCTAGGTCACAAACTGGAACAGGGAGAGACATCATGCTGCATTTCATCTGTAGAAAAGAAAGATTTCCAAATCTTTGAGAGGGATAGGAGGCCTAGTGTTTCCAATTTGGTTCCACAATGAAAAATCTATCATTTTGCCTCTAAGATTAACCATTTAAGTAAAATAGATTATACATTAATGTTTACTTCCCCCCGCCATGTGAATACAAGTCGAGTGGGAATATTTATTTTAGAGTCTAACAAAGTATTTTTGAATTTTGTCAGAAACATCTCACATAGTAATTTTGTGTCGAGTTTACATTTGTCATCATCCACAGAAGAACCTTGTGGGTCAGAGAAGCCACTACAGTGTCTTACTTTGTTCCCATTAGGGACAACACTTAACAATGAGCCAGACTGTGTTCCAATAAAACTTTATTTATGGGCTCTGAAATCTGAATCTCATATACTTTTCACGTATCACAAAATACTCTTTTATTTTTTTCTAAACATTTAAAAATGAAAAAGAGATTCCTCGGTGGCTCAGTCGGTTAGGCTGACTCTTGATTTTGGATCAGGTCATGACCTTATGGTTCATGAGTTTGAGCCCCATATTGGGTTCTATGCTGGCAGCATGGAGCCTGCTTGAGATTCTCTCTCTTTCTCTCCATCCCCCCACCCCCTCAAAATGAATAAATAAACAAAAAATGAAAAAATTTCTTAGTTCATCTACCATACAAAACAGGTGGATTTGGCCCATGGGCTAGCTATAATGTGCTCACTTCTGCACCAGATGATTGAATTGAAAGAATGGACATTATTTGATTTGCAGAAACAAAGTGCACATCTATGAATATTTATCTTATTTGTGCAAATATAACCTGGTCATTCACTGGATCTTCCCACTAAACTCCTCCACTAAAACAGTGCATATGTGAATGCCTTCTTGAACAAGCAATTATTTGACAAATATAGCTAAATCATTTTTTTGTAAGCTACATAGATCTTATCTTATAGGAAAGACTCTATATTTATGGTCTATATTCTCTAGGGATACCAATGTATAATTTATTTTGATTTACAAATTCATATTCCTGTGTCATTAATAGTATGAAATTCATTCATTAGTCTAAATCATACTATTATGCTATGTTTTTTAATATCTATAATATTAAAAAATAATAACTCCTATGTTTTTTAATATCAATAAATAACTATAAGAATAGATTTACATAATAGCAGAAAACGAATTTATTGCAGGATATGTGAATGTTTGTTCCTTCTTTAATTTTTGAGGTATCAAGGAAGCTCACTTTTGTAAATAACCAAATGATGATTTTTTTTTTTATAAAGTCAATAATGGTGGCAATGAAGTATGAGTAGAACCCTAACCTCATTTCTTAATCTCTTTGGGCCTTAGTATCTTTAACAATTAAAAAACAACAATGTCTTTTCACAGCTTTATGTAAATTCTTTGTAAATGGTGGCTTGCTATAAACATAAAAAAAGATTATTACTCAAGTAAAGTATCTATTTCAAAGTGCAAAAATTGTGAGTGTGTATATACGTATATATGTATGATTTTTAAGTGAAACATACATAGATGGTTATTGAATTTATTCAAAATTTGGAATTAGGTATTGGGAATAGGAATTTATTTGAATGCATATGTGTTTGTGGATATAGGACATAAGATATATATATGTAAGAAGCTTAAATTTACATTTTAAATGTATAGTTTCAATGAATTTGCCTACAAGTCTTTTAAACCTAACTTCTTCCATAGGAAAAGATATATAAAGTTGTGCTGGGAAATATGACCCAGTTTTTTCAAATTAGCATTCATGAAGTTTGGTGGTTGAGTCTTAGCAGAACATATTGAAAATGTAGCTCTAATTGTTAACAACCCCCTCCATTCCTATGTTTTTTAATATCAGCATTAAGAAAGCCCCTGAGGATGCATTTAGGTGAATAAAGAGGACTTACAATCACATGGTTAGGTGACTGCCTTTTTTTTTTTTTTTGCTCTAAAGATTTACTGTCACAAAAACAAGTTTTGCTGCCGATTTAAATTACAAAATTAATGAATGTTCATTTTTTAAAAGCGGAAACACTGGAAGATACAAAGAAGACAAAAATTCACACGTTGTCCCACTTTTCCAAATAAAATCACACTTAATATTTTGGTGAATTTTGGATCCATTTACATTTAAACTACTGAATTTACGATTTACATAAAATTTGCATATGGATGCTTTTAATTTGATATAATGCCATAATCCCTTTTCCAATGTCATACAGAACGTGAAAGCATCAGTGTGGCAGTCAGGGCTTGATCAGAAGACAAAATAAGAAGATATTTTATTATAAGGATTTGATTTTATGCAAGTGAGAACACAGTTTAAACAGTCTACGTGAAGCTGTCCTTCTCTGTCCGGTGCAAGAGGCTGAAGGCAGCAAGGCAGGCAATCTGGAAGGAAGGAGAGCCATAAAGAAGAGGAGGAGCCGAATACGCTAGGAACCTACCAGGGTGAGTGGGGACTGATGAGGCTGGACTGGTTTCCCACAGCCTCCAGACCTCCAGCTTGGATGCATGGAAATAACCTGCAAAGAGAAGCAGGCATCCACCCTCAACAGCAAAACGCACACCTGGCCCCGGAGCTGGAGGAGCTGCTGAAGGAGCACCAGCGGGAGCTGGAGAAGCTCCTTCCTGGCTGCTGACCCATCCAAGGTGGACAGGCAGGAGCTGCGACAGGGTGGGGTCCTCCGCACTGCTCTTCCCCTGAGAAAAGCACAGGGATGCCTTGGCTCGACTTCACTTCCAAGTCTCACACAAAGTTCTGGCACTCCCGACTCCCAACTGTGCAGAAAAGGGATATACATATCTTGCTCAAATGAGCACGGTACCATTCTACCACAATCACTTTTATCTTAATGCCGATACAATAGTTCCTGAAGTGGGCACACTATGGTTGGTACCACAACGTGCAGTTATTGAATATTTGGGAACGTGGAGATGCCTAACAGTATTTTGTAGATATCATACCTTGTTACTTTGCACATGGTCTCTAAGGATCACGGTGGTCGGCATTTGTTAGTTGGCAACATTTACCGATTCTTCTCTGTTTAACTGACCTAATACTTGCCTTCAGGTTTGAGCTTGAGTATGAAGGTCAAGAAGTCTCTCCTGATTTTGTAAAACTTGTTTGTGGTCCCCCACCGTGCTCCTGTAATGCTCTGTGTTAGCTCTACTGCAGAGTCCTTACTTTTCAGTGCGATTGCACATGCACCTGTGTCTTGCAGCAGATTCTAAATCACTTGAGGCCAAGTATCTCAACCGTTGGACCTCCAGTTTTTGGAAGTAGGTAAGCAATCAGTGCTCTTGAATTCATGAAATCAAACTGCTACTTAAACCAGCAAGATATATTCTTTTGTTCTATTGGTTTTCCTTATTTCAAAATATTCTCCGATTTAGTCACACGAGTTTTCTTCAGAAAAATGCACTGATGACCAGCTTTCCTCCGGCCTCATGGGGCACTTTGCCAGTCCCCGTGGATGAAAGTAATTGGAAATGTTTGCCGTTAGCGTCACATGGTTGGCAAATCTATGCAAAAATAAAAGCCGTTTCACCAACCGAATAACAATGTTTTGAGATTTTCTGTTTGGGATCAACTATTAACTTTTTGAGCTGTAATTTAATTTAACTAAAAACTTAAAAACTGGATTATGGTCGATACAAAATGTTACACTAATTTCAGGCATACAGCGTAGTGATTTGACAACTCTATATGTTATGCTATGCTCACCACAAGCATACCTACCACCTGTCACCGTACAACGCTATTACTATACCACTGAATATATCCCCTATGCTGTACCTCTCATTCCCACGACATGGATCAACTATTATCAAAGTTAATAAGTAATAGCTAAAAACAAAAGCAATCGCTATGTACCATACTTCTGCTAAGTATAAAATGAAGAAACTCCAGTTAACTCATTGCGATTCTTTTCCAAATATTCATGTGAAATACATATTAATACTGAATTCATGCGATGTCTCTCACTCATCTGTTATTCAGAGTGCTTTTACAAAGGGTAGTTTCAACTTAAAGACGAGAGGAGAGACTTTGAATAAAGGACAAACACAGGAAAATGTAATCTCTGAATATTTTGTCTTCTGTTACTTCTGTCAGGGTATGTAGAAGGTTCACTTTTGCACTATTCTAAACATAATCAATTACTGGAGCCCTATTTATGTTAGTGAGCTGGTAGTGCTGGAAAGATAGTAGGCTCTTCTCCAAAATTTATGAGATGGCTGTATCTATTACCTTACTCTCTGTAATACTTTCCTTTTGCACATTTTGGCTTTATTTTCCATCCAAACTGGTAAGTTCTGTAGTAATTATTAAATAGATATCACATTTCTAAAAGCCTTTTGTTATCAATACTCATTCTTTTCATCATTGGGTTTGATATCTTTGGGTTTGATGAAGTCAGCTTTTAAGAGTGTCATCAGAACTTATTCAATATCTCATTTCCTTCACCTCTCTGCCCCTGGTACTGCTTTTATGACTTGACTTCGATTTTTTTTAGTTTCCACATAAAAGTGAGATCATGCAGTATTTCTTTTTCAGTGTATGCCTTATTTTACTTAGTATAATGTTCTGGAGGTTCATACATGTTGCCACAAATGGCAAGATTTCCTTCTTTTTTTAAGGCTGAATAATATTCCACTGTATCCATATGCCATATTCTCTTTGTCCATTTACCTATCAATATTTAGGTTGTTTGCATATCCTGGCTATTGAGAATAATGCTGTGATGAACATAGGAGTGCAGGTATCCCTTCAAAATGCTGATATTATTTCCTTTGGGGATATACCTATATCTAGAAATGAGATTGCTGCAGATTAATATTTAGCGTGATAGCTATTGTTAGTAATACTCTATTACATACTTGAAATTTGCTAAGAGAGTTGATCTTAAGTGTTCTCAGCACACACACATGAAAATCATAACTATGTGAGGTGATAGATATGATAATTAGCTTGATTGTGGCAATTATTTCACCATGTATATGTATATCAGAACATCACATTGTATGCCTTAATTATACATAATATTTGTCAAGTATACCTCAATAAAGCCAAAAAAATTAATAAGTGTTAGCATTAGGCTTTAATTTGAATTTTTCTTTCTCTTATTTGCAAGCAAACAGAGTCTAATGTCATGGCAAGTTAGAATACCCAAATATCACCTGTAAAATATTGATGCATGTTTAAAGCAGATGTATTCTAAATAATAAAGAATAGATGAATTACTTCCCTTTATTGCTGCACAGTTTTATATTTTATGGGCTCTAAAGTGTGACATAAATGGCTATGGTTCCAAGTGTTCTCTTCTTTAGACATGCTCCTACTGTTGATCTTTGCTGCGTTCTCCATCTCTGACAGATCTCAGTATCACTTATCTCTGTCAAACCAGCTCCCAAAAGATGGCACCCAGGAGGTGATTACTCACTGAAGGTGATGAAATGAGCCACAGTGGGAAGCACAGGTTGGGCCTGAAGATACCTATGGCATTTTAGCTCATTCTTCCTCAAATCTTGGATCATCTTTGTTTCTTAAGGAACAATTTTCACTGACTTCCTTGGCCATTACCCTATTAACCTTGAGCTATTAACAACTGAGCTCACTCAATTATTGAATAATACCCTGAAATATATATATATATATATATATATATATATATATATATATATATATATATATGTTATATTACAGTTATATTACTTTCAGGTGTACAATATAGTGATTCAACAATTCCATACATCACCTGGTGCTCATCACAAGTACTCTCCTTAATCCCCATCACCTATTTCACCCATTCCCCACCCCACCCCCCCACTCACCTCCCCTCTGATAACCATCAGTTTGTTCTCTATAGTTAAGAGTCTGTTTCTTGGTTTGTCTCTCTCTTTTTTTTCCTTTCGATTGTTTCTTTTGTGTCTTAAATTTCACATATGAGTGAAATTATATGGTATTTTTCTTTATTTTGCTGAGCAGTATATTCTCTAGCTCCATCCATGTTGTTGCAAATGGCAAGATTCCATTCTTTTTATGGCTGAATGATATTCAGTGTTCTCTAACCATCTTCTCTATGTATTCATCTAGGGATGGACACTTGGGTTGCTTCCATAACTTGGCTATTGTAAATAACGCTGCTATAAACATAGGAGTGCATGTATCCCTTTGAATTAGTGTTTTTGTACTGTTTGGGTAAATGCCTGGTGGTGTGATTACGAGACCATAGGGAAGTTCTATTTTTATCTTTTTGAGAAAACTCCATATAGTTTTCTACAGTGGCTGTACCAGTTTGCATTCCCATCAACAGTGAAGGAAGGTTCCCCTTTCTCTACATCCTCGCCAACACTTGTTTCTTGTGTTGTTGATTTTAGCCATGTTGACAGGTGTGAGGTGATACCTCATTTCATGATGACTGATGTTGAACATCTTTTCATGTGTCTGTTGCCCATCTATATGTCTGTCTTCTTTGGAGAAATGTATGTTCATGTCTTCTGCTCATTTTTTAATTGGATTATTTGTTTTTTAGGTGTTGGGTTGTATAAGTTCTTTATATATTTTGGATACTAACCTTTATTGGATAAATCATTTACAAATATCTTCTCCCATTCAGTAGAATGCTTATTAGTTTTTTTGGTTGTTTCTTTTGCTGTGCAGAAGCTTTTTATTTGATGTAGTCCCAGTAGTTTATTTTTGCTTTTATTTCCCTTGCTTCAGGAAACATATCTAGAAAAATGTTGCTATGGCTGATGTCAGAGAAAGTCCTGCCTGTGCTCTCTTCCAGATTTTTGTGGTTTCAGCTTTCACATTGAGGTTTTTAATCCATTTTGAATTCATTTTTGTGTATGGTATAAGAGTGGTCCAGTTTCATTCTTTTGCATGTAGCTAACCAGTCTTCCCAAAACCATTTGTTGAAGAAACGTTTTTCCATTGGGTATTCTTTCCTGTTTGCTGCAGATTAACTGACCACATACTTTTGGGTTTATTTCTGGGTTTTCTATTCTGTTCCATTGATCTATGTGTCTATTTTGGGTCAGTACCATACTATTTTGATGACTGTATCTTTTTAATATAACTTGAAGTTTAGAATTGTGATGCCTCCAGCTTTGCTCTTCTTTTTCAAAATTGCTTTGGCTATTCAGGGTCTTTTGTGGTTCCATATAAATTTTAGGATGATTTGTTCTAGTCTGTGAAAAATGCTGTTGGTATTTTGTTAAGGATTGCATTAAATGTGTAGATTGCTTTGGGTAGTATACACGTTTTAACAATGTTCTTCCAATCCATGAGCATTGAATGTCTCTCCATTTCTTTTGTGTCATCTTCAATTTCTTTCACGAATATTCTACAGTTTTCAGAGTATAGGTCTTTCATCTCATTGGTTAGGTTTATTCCTGGATATCTTACTGTTTTGGGTGCAATTTTAAATGGTATCATCTTCTTAATTTTTGTTTCTGCTGCTTCATTATTGGTATATAGAAGTGCAAACAGATTCCTGCACATTGATTTTATATCCTGCGACTTTATTGAATTAACTTATCAGTTCTAGTAGTTTTTTAAATACCCTGAGATTTTTAATAGTATCCATACATACTATATTGTTTTGCTGATTGGAATTAAGTGAAAAGTTATATATGAGAAATATTGCTATTTGGATTATACAACTTCAAAATAATACCTCTGTCACTTTTGTATTCCTGGATGTATTTGTGCTTAAGCTTATCCAAAAATTCTTTTCCCTTGGGATAAGAGAGTTTTTTTTTTTAACTCAATGGATTAATTTTATTCTTCCTGCATGGTTTCACAGTTTCTTCTTCATAGACTGAGGGGGAACTGTTAGATTAATTTCATTTCATTGTGTAGAACACCTTTCACCTGTCTGGTACCTCAGAGGAGTAATATTCAGTTCTCAAAAGCTAAATGACATATCTGCAATGTGGAAAAGGACAGGGAAGAAAGAGTCATGCCAGGTGAAGATTGTTGCCATTTCAGAGTCAAGCACTTTCATCTCCAGATTCATATCTTATTTCTTTTCTTAATCCCAACACATAGAGCAATGCCAAGAATACAGAGGATAATCAATAACTTTTCAAATGAAAGAAAGGTCAATAGTGTCTGATAGAAAAATAGGCACTACATTAGAAAAAGCCCTACAGCTGATATTTCTGGGAATATACTTCAGACATCTTATTCCTGAAGTTGGTACTCTATATGGGCTGAGAAACAGGAAACAGAGAAAGATGTCATTTACTACTGTCCGCATCACCTTGCCTGCCAGGAAAAAGTTAGGAACAGTGGGACACTACAAATTCGTCGGTACTTCCTGATGTATGTAAATGGAACCCTAGCTCTGTGCTCTTTTTCTCCTCCTCTTACAAATAGCATAAACTAAATTCCCTTTCAGTCTCATCAAGCATCCTTTAATTTCAGTCGTCCTGCTTCGAGTTAATGGTATAAAAGCAGAGGCCCATACCACTTTTCCTTTAAAATGCTGCTTGTCTGTACACTAAGTAAATGCAAAGAGAGACCATGGCCCAGCTGGGGATACAAGGAGAAAAGGAGGAAATCAACATGAACCTACACATGTAATAGAACTACTAAGCCTTTGTTCTACACTCCCATTAGTTTATATGATAGCAGGCAAAAAGATGGAGGCTCCCATTTAGATATTGACAAATTTAAACTAAATGCAATGCTATTATTCTCAATTGTAAAACCTATTTCCAAAGACACAATGAATGTAGTGCTTTATTTAGATTCTGAGTCATTCCAAAAAGGGATTTGATTTGGATTGCATATATACACAAATGAGTGGTAAACTAAGAGGAAAGTGATAATAGAGTTTGAAAAATAAGGTGTAACCTAATGTAAGGATAGTTCACAAGCAAAGGATAGGACCATACAACAGGGTTTTCTATGGAATTTTAGAAATGATCAATAAAGCAGTTTCTTTTTTAAAAAAAATTGTTTTGGGGCACCTGGGTGGCTCAGTCGGTTGGGCGGCCAACTTCAGCTCAGGTCATGATCTTGCGGTCCGTGAGTTCTAGCCCCGCGTCGGGCTCTGTGCTGACAGCTCAGAGCCTGGAGCCTGCTTCATATTCTGTGTCTCCCTCTCTCTGACCCTCCCCTGTTCATGCTCTGTCTCTCCCTGTCTCAAAAATAAATAAACGTTAAAAAAAATTTTTAAAAATGAAAAAAATTGTTTTAATGTTTACTTGTTTTTGAGAGAGAGCAGGGGAGGGGCAGAGAGAGAAGGAGACACAGAATCTGAAGCAGGCTCTGGGCTCTGAGCTGTCAGCCCAGAGACTGATGTGGGGCTCGAACCCATCCATGTACATGAGATCATGACCTGAGCTGAAGTCAGACACTTAACTGACACTTAACAGACTACTTAACCCAAGTAGTTTCTTATTTTCCTAGTTGTCCATATGCACAGCTCCATAAAGTGAATGTCTATGGATTACAGAGGGGACTGACATATCATTTTTCCTGGTATTGAAACTTGTAAGACATTTCTAATATGGCTTACAAAGGAGACATAGTACATTTTCATGCTAAATATAATAGTGAGTTTCAAATAACTGTTCCTTGACGAAGGCCAATGTCATAATGCCAAAGCATAGTTCATTTAAAGCAACTCTGAGAGATGCCAAAGAAAATTGGCCCCCAAACACCATTTTAAATATCTAGATAGATCCAAGAATATATTCAGTCATTTACAATGGTTCTTACCACTTACTATGGTATTCCATAAGGGTAGACAAATATCAATGGATTATTAGAGTCCCAAAATAGATCTACATTTATAAAGACCATTCATTTTTAACATTAGCCAAAAAGGAGTGAAAGCTTTTCAACAAATGGATACCCATATGGAAAATTTGAACTTCAACTACTACAATATGCCATTTACAAAAATTAATTTGTTATGGGTCATAGACCTAAATTTAAAAGCTAAAATAATAAAGCTTCTAGAAAATATCTTCACAACCTAGGCATAGAACTGGATTTCTTTTTATGTCACTAAAGTAATTACTGACAGAGAGGGCCTTACCATTGCTACTTTGGTAATTGTTTTCTATCTTACAGCCTCTTTGTTCCTCCTTTCCTCTCCTACTATCTTCCTTTGTGATTCATTGGTTTTTTATCGACATACTTTGATTCTATTCTCATTCTTTTTTTGAACCTTCTATAGGTATTTTCTTTGTGTTTACCTTGGGGCTACATAAAACACCTTATAGTTATAATAATCTATTTTAAGTTGATCACTTCAATTGCATACAAAAACTCTATACTATTATGCTCCCCCTGCACACTTTAAGTTACTGATATCACAAGTTATATCTTTTTAGATTGTGTACCCATTATTCTAATAGATACGGTTTTTGAAAGACTTTATTTTTCTAGAGAAGTTTTGGCATCACAGCAACATTGAGGAAAAGATACAGAGAGCTCTCATATCCTCCCCTGTCCCACACATGCGATGCCTCTTTCATTGTCCACATCCACCACAACAGTGGTATATTTCTTACCACAACCAGTGAACTGACATTGACTCATCATAATCACCCAAAGTCCATAGTTTACATTAGTATCCACACCAAGTATTGTGCATTCTGTGGGTTTGGATAAATGTATAATGACACATACCCATCATTTTAGTATCATACAGATATTTTCATGGCCTTAAAAATTTTCTGTGCTCTCCCTATTCATGCCTTAATCTCCTTCCCACTGCCCAATCCCTGGAAACCACTGATCTTTTCACTGTCTCCATAGTTTTTCCTTTTCCAGAAGGTCATAGATTTGGACTCATATAAGATGCAGCCTTTCTGAATGGCTTCATTCACTTAGTGATATGCCTTTAGGCTTCCTCTATGTCTTTTCATGGCTTGATAGATCATTCTTTTTAAAGCTCAGTAATATCCCACTGTCTGGATGTGCCTACCATTTATCCCTTTGCCTACCAAGGAAATCTTCGTTGCTTCCAAGTGTTGACAAGTATGATTAAAGCTGCTGTAAGCATCCTTGTGCAGATTTTTATGTGCACATGTTTTCAACGTCTTTAGGTAAATACCAAAGAGCATGATTGCTGGACTGTATGGTAAGAGTCAGTTTAGCTTTATAAGAAACAACCGAACTGTCTTCCAAAGTGGCTGCACTGTCCTGCAGTCCATCAATAATGAAGGGGAGGTCCTGTTGCTCCACACCCTCATCAGCATTTGGTGTTGTCCGTGCTCTAGATTTTGGCCATCCAAAGACTTGTATAGTAATAACTCATTGTTGTTTTAATTCGCATCTCCTTGAGATTCTAGGGGTCCCTTAAACCTCTTCTGTGCATATGTCTTCTCTATACTTAATGCATGTAAATTCCAGATTAGGGTGATTTGCTGGTATCTTTTTTTCAGGAGCTTTTAATCTCTTGTTCCCTCTGGTGTCTGTTTGCAATACTGCAGGTTCTCTAGAGTTGCTGCAGGCCACCGAGCTCTCTTTAGTTTTCAGAAGCCCCTAGGCTTTGAGAGCATGCTGAGGTTTTTTTTAGTGGTTTGAGTTGAGTGAGACAGAAACCAGTCCATTGGACACCTCCCCCTTCCCCCCCCAACCCCCCGCCCAAAAAAAGTCTGACCATTGGTTGTGTGGTCTTTTCTTTCCCTCCCCAGGGAGAAGTTGGGATCTGGGAGTTTTCTACTGAAGTATGGTGTTGTGCTGGGGTTAGAGACTAAGGAGGGTGAAAATCACACATTTCCCTACTGACTTTGATGAGACTAGCGCCTTGCTCACCTTAAGGGGAAAGGGCCTCTAAACTGGTTTCTGTCTTTCTCCCAAACGGACTTGTCCACATATCATTGTTAAGTCAGTGTCTCTGTGAGAGGAAGGATGTCTTTCTACAGTCAGAAGTACTGAGTGTTCTCTGGGCATCCAACACTGTAGCCACCTGGAAAAGTGTGGCCTGGTTTTTTTGGCTGTCATTATCACCATGAAAAATTAGTAGATCCAACTTCATCACTGAATACTTATGCTATCCAGATCCTTAGTTACATCTCTGAATGAGATTAGAGAAGCTGGAAAAGTTAAAAGTATTGATTAACCATTAGGGATTCATCTTAGAGCAAAAGGACAGGCTTTAGATATGAGAGTAAGTACATTTCTCTTGGGAAATCAACCCACTTTTATACCCACTAGATATAATTATGCCCTGATGAGGCCAAAGCTTTCCATTATATTTCTTTTATTTTCTTTTTAAAATTATCTTAGTAGGTTCTGTTCTTGCTTCTTGCAAGAAAATAATGGGTCTATATAGGATAATTTTAAAGGGATACTATGTACTCTAAACTGTAATCTTTAAAAAGTAAGAAGTCTTGTTAATAATTGCCTGCTTTTCTCTCTTCAGTCCCTAGACCTATTAACAATTCAATCAGTAAATGACTTTGTGACAATCACAAATCAAGGAAATAATATTTCCACTGAGACCTTGAAGGACACTGCAGATTGGCAAATGAAATATATAGGTCAGATTAATATTTATTTGTTTTCCAGATAATTTTTTTATTTAACACATTTGCATTAGTAACATGCAAGTTTTTTAGCAAGATTCACAACACATCAGGAAAAATTTAGAAGACCAGAAATAATTTTAATGTCTTTAGTTATTTAGGAAAAACATTTCCTCACACCTAAAAGTTAAGTTCAGAAAAATGTCTTTTAAAATTGCTAAAAAAAATGGAATTTATATTTAAAATTTTTTTATGTTTATTTGTTTTTGAGAGAGAGACAGAGTGCAAGCTGGAGAGAGACAGACAAAACCTGAAGCAGGCTCCAGGCTTTGAGCTGTCACACAGGGCCCCAGGCAGGACTCGAATCCACGAACCGCGAGATCATGACCTGAGCTGAAGTCGAACGCTTAACCAACTGAGCACCCAGGAGACGCTTTTTTTTGTTTTTTGTTTTTTCAATTTTTGTTTTAGGTTTCTAAAAAATAAATGGAATTTAAACATTACTTATCTGGAATTTATCTATTATTTAACAAATATTTCTTGAATACTGTGTAAAAATAGTTGTGAAAGCAATTTGATGAATAATTCTATGATTCATACACAAATAAGTATAATAAACTGCATTATGGAATTAGTACTATGGGAAAGATACAATATATTACAGAAATTCAGAGGACAGAGTAACCACTGCAGTGGAGTGAAAGGCTGTTAGCTTCTGAGGGAAAGAATCATGCTTATGTTATATTGTATTTCTGGTGCATATCACAGGGTCTAGGAATAGTTGAATGAATGAATTCAAATGTACTTCTTTAATAAGGTGATTCAATTTAAGCTGTATTATGATTTACAGAGAAAAGAATAGGAGGTACTTCAGAGTACGTAGTACACTTTGAGCCATATTAAAAAAAAAAAAACAAACAACTATAGGACATATCCAAAAACCAAGTAATTCAGTTTCAGTAAAAATTATATGTGATGAGGCTAGCAAGGTAGATAAGACTCACTTCGTAGAGGTGTTTTACCTATTACTCACCAGATAATTGGAAGCAGGGAGGTTTCTGAGCAGGAGAGTTAACAGGACTAAAGATCCTTTGCAAAAATTAATTTGACAGAAATATGTAGGAGAGACTGGAGGTACGAGAAACTCGTTGGACCGCCACGCTATTTGTGGCAAGACTAAAGGGCCTAAAGTAGGGGCAATGAGAAGAGGGATGAGGATATATATGAAAATATATAATGGGGGTAGGATTGTTAAGACTTACCAACCAACAGAATATGGATAATGAGATAAAAGAGGAGAGAAAAATTAAGATAACTTTATTTTCAAAACCTGATTAAGGTAAAGCATTTTGCCATTACCAGAAATACTGAAGTTGGAAAAGGAGGCCAGTCTGAAGGCAAAAGGAAAGATCACACTTACATCAATGGGACATTAAAGTGGAGAAGTCCACAAGGTAGTTGGCAAAACAGAATGTAGGAAGGTGTTAAGGATTCAGACTGGGAAATTATTTGTCAAGAAGTAATAGTCAAATCTTTAGAAGTTAATGAAATACTAAAGGAAGAGAGGAGATTGGGAGGAAAGGGAAGAAATAAATGTTTGAAAGCATGTTTTTGTTTACGGCAGAGAAAGGAGAAAATGGAGCCATCTCTGTGTAGAGATATATTGATTTGGGCTATGGCACTTGAGGGCTGACATATAATTACAAACCTAAGAGCATTTTTTTCCTTCAAGTGTATTTGTATTTGAGGTTCATGAAGAGGATGAATGTTTAATATAGATAACACTGCATAAAGTCATGTCACTGACTTTTTGTTAGATGTTAATTTTCTATTTTATTTTATTGTGTTAAGAACATTTAACATGAGATCTACCCTCAACAAATGTTTGAGTGTATAATACATTATTGTTGACTAAAGGTACAATATTGTACGGCAGATTTCTAGAGCCTATTCTTGCTTGACTGAAACCTTATGCCTTTTAATTAGTGATCTCCATTTCTCCCTCCTCCCAGAACCTGAGAAATTCCATCCAAACCCTTTGATTATATGAATTTGACTATTTTAGATAGATCATATATGTGGAATCATATAGTATGTGCCTTTCTGTGACTGGTGTATTTCATTTAGCCTAATGTCCTTAAGGTTCATCTATGTTATTACATGTTGCACTATTTCTATTTATTTTATAAGGCTGAATAACATTCCATTGCATGTATATACCACATTTTCTTTATCCATGCATCTATCAATGGACATTTAGGTTTTACAGAAATAGAAAAAAAATTCTAAAATTCATATGGAACCACAAAAGACCAAACATAGTCAAATCAGTCTAGAGCAAGAAGAACAAAGCTAAAGGTATCACACTTCCTGGTTTCAAAATATATTACAAAGCTATAGTAATCAAAACAGTGAGGTACTGGCACAAAGACAGACATATATCCAATGGAACAGAACAGGGCATACAAAAAAATCCACTTTTATAGTCAGTTGAACTTCTGCAAGCATCCCAAGAAATACTCAATGTGGAAAAGATAGTCTTTTCAAGAAATGATTTGGAAAAACTGGATATCAATATTCAAAAGAATGATATTGGACACTTACCTTATACCATACATGCAAGTCAAGTCAAAATGGATTAAAGACTTAAATGTAAAATCTGAAACTGTAAAACTCCTAGAAGAAAACATAGGGGGAAGTTTCATGACATTGGTCTTGGCAATGATTTCATGGATATGACACCAAAACCATAGTAACAAAAACAAAAATAGAAAAGTGGGGCTACAAACTAAAAAGCTTCTATACAGCAAAGGAAACAATCAACAGACTGGAAAAGAAACCTATGGAAGTGGAGAAAATATTTGCAAACCATATATCTGATAGGAGTTAATATTAAAAAAAAATATAATAAACCCTTACAACTCAATAGTAAAAAACACACAAACAAAATAATAAGCCGCTTAAAAATGGGTTAAAAACTTGAATAGACATTTCTCCAAAGAAGACATACAAATGGCTAAAGTCACTAATCATCAGGAAAATGGAAACCAGAATTACAATGACATCACCTGAAATCTATTGTCAAAAACTCACTTCTGTTCTTTGGAGCTAAACTATAATTCAAAGACAGAGTTTGAGATAAAGAGGAACAATTGCTGGGGCACCTGGGGCACCTAGTTCAGTCAGTTAAGCATCAGACTTCGGTTCAGGTCATGATCTCACAGTTCATGGGTTCTAGCCCCGTGTCAGGTTCTGTGCAGGAGCCTGCTTTGGATTCTGTATCTCCCTCTCTTTTTGCCCCTCCCTTACTCATGCTCTGTCTCTCTCTCTCTCAAAAGTAAACATTAAAAAAAAAAAACAAGAAACAATAGCTTTATTGCTTTGCCATGCAAAGGAGGCTGCAACAGGCTACGGCCTTCACAAAACTGCAAGCCCATCAGGAGGAAGGGGCAGGGGTGGGATTATAGGGAAAAATCAGGATCTAGACGGTTTCGACAGGAATTGTGTGCTTGATGCCAGCCTCCTTAGACATGGCTTTAGAGTGGTATGGGCTTCCTGAAACAAAAGGCTAAGAAGAAGTGGGGGAAAGGTTTGCAGAAGAGAGGAAAAAGGTTACTTTAAAATTGAGCTTCCTTGAAGCATTAGTGCAGCCATTTTGATTTTTGTTCAACTTTATGTTTTTAAGTGGTTTCACTATCAAGATAGCTTTTATTTAAAAAAAAAAAAACGGAAGACAAGTTTTGGAGAGAATGTGGAAAATTGTAACCTTTGCACATGTATAGGTGGGAATGCAAAATGGTGCAGCTGCTATAGAAAACAGAATGGAAGAGTGCCTGGGTGGCTCAGTCGGTTAAGCATTCGACTCTTGATTTAGGCTCAGGTCATGATCTCATGGTTCATGGGTTCAAACCCCGCATTGGGCTCCGTGCTTGGGATTCTCTCTTTCTCTTCCTCTCTCTCCTGCCCCTCACCCACTCTCACGTGCATGCTCGCTCTCTCTCAAAATAAATAAACTTAAAAAAAAAAAAAAAAAAAAAAAAAAAAAAAAAAGGCCTACCATATGATCCAGCAATCCCATTTCTGGGTATTTATCCTAAAGAACCGAAATCAGGATTTTGAAAAATTGGCAATTCTGTGTTCATTGCAGCACTGTTCACGTGACTATTTTTTAAAGGATGTTTTCATTATTCCATATTTGCCTACCTCAGAATTTATTTTTCACTGTTGTGGAATTGACTTTTCTGTCACGTATATCTCCCAAGTTTATTATTGAACAATAATCAACCCTTCTTTCAGCTGGTACTTCTTAAGAAATCTCAGACAAAAGTTAAAGTGAGGTAAATGCCTTCACCCATTAGGGTTTCTATCAAAACTACCAGATACTGGGTAGCTTCTAAACAAGAAACATTTATTTCCCACAGTTCTGAAGGTTAGAAGTCCAAGATCAAGGTGCCCATATGATCTAGTTCTGATAAGGGTTCTCTTCCAGTTACAGACAGCTGTGTCCTCCTCGAGTGGCAGAAAGGGCCTCTGAGGAAGAGCTCTCTGAGGTCTCTCTTACAAGGGCACTAATCCCATTCATGAAGGTTCTGCCCTCATGTCCGAATCACCTACTACAGTCCTTCCCTCCTGATACCATCATTTTGAGGGTTGAGACTTCAAGATCATAATTTGGGGGGAATGCCAACAGTCTAAAGCAGCTAAGCTTTAGTCTTTATAAATGTGGCTGCATGGTAGGAACTTAAGGTTTCTCCCTGGGTAAAAACCCAAAGAAAAAGCTACAGGGTGCTGAAAGAATGGGCTGAGTTCTAGCCCATTCCATAAAGCCCTGATCTAGCCCATTCCATAAAGCAGGTGAATGTTTTTATCCTAATCAAGACCAGAGGTTCCCAAACTTTCCTGCTTCATGTGTTAAAATCCCAATGCCCAGGTCTGATTGCATGCTAATTAAATGAGAAAATCTGGGGATAGGAACCAGATATCAACATCTTTTTAAAGAATACTATGTCATCCCAAGGTGCAGAAAAATTGGGGAACCGCTGTCCTAAAATAAGAGTTAAAGAAATACTGATATCTCAGTAACTTCTATGACCAAATTGCAAATGTTCATTGTTTCTCCTTAAGCTCTTTTGTTTTCTTTACCTGGGCTGAGAAGTAAACAGTTTTCACACTATTGAATTCCTTCCTGGGCCTGAGGGTCAGGACTAGACTCATAGCAGTGAGGTTGCTTCAGGGTCTCAGAGTGGAAAACCCCACACCCTGAGCTCTGCTTTTACTTCCCCTTTCCCCACTCACAGAGCCTTTAATTACTTACTTGAACTGCTTGTCCTAAATGAGAATTTTTTTTTTACATGATTTTTTTCCCTATTGTAATTGTCTCACTTGGTTCTATTTCTTGTGATCCTTGCAAAAGTGACTGGGGTCCAGGATCATGTTTGCTGAGTCACTTCTCCCATTTGGTTTCATTCAATTAGGAAAAGGTCACCAACAGCAATTGCTTCTAGCCCCTGCAATTTACTCACAGCTTCTACCTTATCAGTGCTTCATTTACATGGAGTTATTTTGTGTACTAACCTCTGGCACAGGTCATTAAGTCTTTGTGCACAACTTAAGTGCCTAAATAGACAAAACTACTGTTACAGGCTCGTTTCCTCAGGGCAGCCCTGTAGTGAGGAATCTCCTCAAGGGGTTTGTTGTGAAAAAAGTTCTTGCCCATTAGTGGTTAGTCACTGCACTATTTTCATTAGATTGCAAAGCATCTTGTATTTCTTTGTTTACATATATGTGTATATTAATATGCGCACACGTATTATATATGTATAGGCGTATTTATATAGATACGTATATGTATATTTCTAAATATGATAAAGCACTTTATTAAACTGAATTTCTGTGACAGTTTCTTGTCTCAGAGTGTTAGAATTAATTTTTCACTTAAAATTCATATACCTGTTTGTTTAAGTTTTTGGGTTTTTTTGTTGTTTTGTTTTTGTTTTTTAGTGTAGTTGACCCATGATGTTACATTAGTTTTGGGTATACAACATAGTGATTCAACTTTTCCATACTTTATACTGTGCTCCCCACAAGTGTAGCTACCATCTGTCACAACAAAACACTGTTTCAATACCATTGACTATATTCCCTATGCTGTACCTTCTATTTCCATGAATTATTCATCCATAACTGGAAGCCTGTACCTTGTTTTCCCCTTCACCCATTTTGCTTGTCCCCACCCCACTCCATGTGGCAACCATCAGTTTTTCTCTGTATTTATAGGTCTGATTCTACTTTTTGGGTTTTTTTCTTTTCTTTTTTTTTTTTTTAGATAGCACATATGCATGAAATCATATGGTATTCGTCTTTCTCAGTCTGACTTATTTTACTTAGCATAATACCCTCTAGGTCCATCCATGGTGTCACATACCTGTTGATTATTTACAGGAAGGATTTTAATGACAGATAAAATATCCAGGGACAAACAATCAATAGGGTTCAGAATAGGCAGAGGAAGGCAGGGAGTAATGTTCAAAAACACTGACTTGGAAAAGCCTCTGTATTTGAAACCAAAACTTTCCTCTGCATTTTATGGTAGTCAAATTAAAAGGGAAGCAACACTGAGTTACAATAATCTCATTAGATAACAAAAGAAAGCATGATAACTTACTAACAGGACTAATATTTTTGCAGATTCTGATGTCTAAGAGAGATGTCATATAAGGAAAGTACCTTTAATCATAATTTTGCCAAAGATGTGGAGGACATTCAAATGGCCATGTTCATATAGCCAATCCTTACATCAACCCTTAATGAAAGTCAAGGGAAAAAAAGGTTAAAGCACGGTTGTGCCAAGGCGGTTGCAAGCTCAGTAAAGCAACCCATCCCAGGTGCATAGCTGTCTAGCACTACAAAGAAACCAGATTTAGAGCATTCACGCACATAAATGAACATTGCATATAGTACAGTGGCCATATTTATCCACTAAGATAAGGGGATGGGTATAAAATGTGATAATAGAAATTCCAGATGGGTTAAGATGCACTTCTTTGTAGTAGGAATTAGGAGATAATGCAAACAGCAACTAAACGGGGAGGGGAACTATTCAGTTTTCAGAAAAAGAAAAGCACTCAGGTAAATGTGTTTGGGTATGGATTTATGTGTCAATGGCACAACCAAGTCTTCTCCCTGGGAAGACTTAATATGATTTGTTTATTTCTTAGAGTCTATGGCCAAGGGAAATCATAATACTTATCACCCAAACTGGGACTTTGGGGAATGCAAGGGGGCTTCGATTAATTATGATGCCAAGAAAATAGACATAAATTAGGATTGTCTTAGGCATATTGGACTCAAACTGTGATTGCAGAAAAATTGGTTTGCTTTCAATTAATTAGCTATTTAAATAAAACTTTTGATGTCTATTGCTTCTCTCTGAGGTGTTTAATTTACAGATGATTTAATTAGAGCTCTGTTGCAAAACTTTGGGCAGAAAAGAGTATTCACACTTTCAGCTCTCCATGCCCAGGATACTCTTTCCTGGATTATTTTCATTCTTCAGTTCACAGAGAGATCATCACCTTCTTACATAAATCTCTTCTGATCCCTCATTCCAAAGTAGCCCCACAACTGGAGCTCCAAAGCAAATACAGAGAAGAATGCTCTTTTCAGTGGTGTGCGAACCCATAAATGTAGAAGAAATGGAATAGTTAGAAAAAACATCATTCTGAAATCTTCATAGCAATAACCGATTCAGGCAATAATAATGTTTATTGTCACGGGCCTTGTTTGGTTATAATTTTTTGGATATGATTAGGACTTTTTTTGTATTCCTTTTTTTTGTAGTAGTTAAATGTAAAACCAGGGGGGGAAATGTGTTTAGAAGTAGCATCTGCCAATCAGATGTAATGCCTGAAGTTCCAAAACCTCTCACAAAAGACCACCAGAGTCGTAAATCAAAGCCAAGCGGCAAGGGTCGTTTATTGCAGGTTCGAACCTGGTCCTCTGCGCACTCGTCGCCGGTGACACAAGAGGCCACGATTAGGGTTGGTATAGCGTTTTTATAGACAGAGACAAATAGCACAGGGGAGGTTTTTACTTGTGGCGAGAGGAAGAAAGGGGGAAGGGGGTAGGTGAGGAATGTGCTAAGCAAGCAGGTTTACAGAAGCGAGAAATGCCGGTTAGTTTGTATACAATCACTCATTCCATTACATATCAGACTACATTTAGGAAGTTTTACAGCCCATTCTACAGTGGGTTACAATCAGGAAAGGTCTCACAATGCTCATAGCAAACAGCAAGCAAAACAGACTTCTCAGCAATTGTATTTTTTATCAAACATCCATAATAAGCAGAAAAGAGAACCTAGCTTTAAACTAAGGCGGGGCTGTCATTTGGATTCAAAGCTGTTCCTTTCACAGACAGGAAAGATTTGGAGTCATAATCCAAGAATAGGATTGACAAGAGGAGTCTAATGACTTCCCAACAAATTGAGAAAAACAAATTCAACTTTTCCAAGCAAGAAAGTCTCCATTAATTTATTTTTCTATGTTGAGGTGGGAACTACAGTTAAGCTAACCACTGTCTTTCTATGCTGTTTTGGCAATTTCCTATGTTAACAGTGTATCTTAGTAATACGTTTCCTTCTTTAACTCTTTGATAAATTCTCTAGTAAAATACGAAGTGAGGCCATCAGAGTTGGAAAGATCACAGAGTTTATGGATTCACAAATTGTGAACTGGTGATACTATCTTGTCATACTCTTCTTCCAAAGGATTTATATCCCATTAAATTGCCTCATAATGTCCTAGGCAGCTTTAAAATTTTAAATTGATATTAAAGATCATATATACATACATGTGTTATGTGTATGTATAGTTGTGTGTGTGTGTGTGTGTGTGTGTGTGTGTGTGTGTGTGTCTATGTTCTGCTGTTTATCTTCTGGATCATTTACTTCAGTGGTTTCTAACACAGGTACCACTGTACCCTAATGGACTATGGAAATAATGTAGGCTTTCCAAAATAAATCTGTGTTTGGCTCATTGCCTAAACACCAAATTAATACCTTTTTTTATACACAGTTTTTCAGTGGTATAGAGATGCTATTAGGACAGCTAAAATCCATTTTTGAAAGTGTTACATAATTCATGGCACCAATTTGCTATGTACTTTTATTGTTTTTTTTTAAGTATATTTATTTATATACTAAATTTTTTTCTTAATTTTATTTTTTATGTTTTAAAATTTACATCCAAATTAGTTAGCATATAGTGAAACAATGATTTCAGGAGTAGATTCCTTAATCCGCTTACCCATTTAGCCCATCCCCCCTCCCACAACCCCTCCAGTAACCCTCAGTTTGTTCTCCATATTTATGAGTCTCTTCTGTTTTGTCCCCCTCCCTGTTTTTATATTATTTTTGTTTCCCTTCCCTTATGTTCATCTGTTTTGTCTCTTAAAGTCCTCATATGAGTGAAGTCATATGATTTTTGTTTTTCTCTAATTTCACTTAGCATAATACCCTCCAGTTCCACCCACGTCGTTGCAAATGGCAAGATTTCATTCTTTTTGATTGCTGAGTAATACTCCCTTCTATATAGATACCACATTTTCTTTATCCATTCATCCATCGATGGACATTTGGGATCTTTCCATACTTTGGCTATTGTTGATAGTGCTGCTATAAACATGGGGGTGCATGTGTCCCTTTGAAACAGCACACCTGTATCCAGTGGATAAATGCCTAGTAGTGCAATTGCTGGGTCGTAGGGTAGTCCTATTTTTAGTTTTTTGAGGAATCTCCATACTGTTTTCCAGAGTGGATGCACCAGCTTGCATTCCCATTTGCTATGTACTTTTAAATAAATATTTAATTTCCACTATGACTCTGTTGAAGAATCTATGAATCTAAGAAAATTTGAAATTTGAAAAGAAGTCCTCAACAATTTTGCCTCTGAGGAGGGAGAAAATGGAGTGATTTTGGAGAGGGGGACTATTATTTTTTAATATGGAGGCAATATGGTAAACTGTTGATATTTGTTACAATGTTTATTGTATAGCATTCTGAATGATTAAACATGTTTAAAATGCTTTAATAATTTTTAAAAATACACCCTTAACTTGAAAATATAGGCACATTTATCTAACTTAGCCTTTTATCCCAGAAGTTCTCAAAGTGTGGTTCAGGGATCCCTGAGAAACTTTAATGGGGACTAAGAAGTCAAAGCTATTTTCATAGTAATACTAAGACATTATTTGCCTTTCAATCTCTTCTCTCAGAAGTTTCCAGAGACTGTATGGCATGTGATATTTCAGCAGATGGAATGCAAAGGCAGGAATAAGGATCTAGTTATTTTCTATAAAACCAGTAATTAGAGAGATTTGTAAAAATATAAAACAATGTTACTATTTTTCACTATTTTTTGTTTTAGAAGACATAGTTATTTTTGTACATATATTGTTTCATTAACTTATAGTAAGTTTATCATTATTTTAAATGAATAAGTATTTTCTCAGTTTTAATTTCTTTAAAGAAAATTTTTTTTCAATGTTTATTTTTGAGAGAGAGAGAAAGAGAGAGAGAGAACATGAGCAGGGAAGGGCAGAAAGAGAGAGGGAAACACAGAATCTGAAACAGGCCCCATGCTCTGAGCTGTCAGTACAGAGCCTGATGTGGGGCTTGAACTTGCCAACTGCGATATCATGACCTGAGCCAAAGTCGGATGCTTAACCAACTGAGCCACCCAGGCACCCCTAATTTCTAATATAGTAAATATAGGTCTATATAACACTGGTAAGCAAAACTCTTGCGGATTCTTGTGCTTTTTAAAAGTGTGAAGAAGCCTTGAGACCAAAAAGTTCTAGCACCACTGTCTTAGTTTATACAAATATACTTTCTACCACACTTTCAGAAGGAGGCCAACTCTAGTACTTATTTAGGGGTGCCTGGGTGGCTCAGTCAGTTAAGCATCCGACTCTTGATTTCAGCTCAGGTCATGATCTCCTGGTTTGTGAGTTCAAGCCCCACGTCAGGCTCTTGGCTGCGAGTGCAGATCTTGCTGGGGGCTCTCTCTCTCCCTCTCTGTCTGCCCCTCCCCCACTCGTGTGTGTGCTCTCTCTCTCTCAAAATGAATAAACTTTAAGAAATTAAAAAACAATAAAGTTTATTTATCTTGAGAGAGAGAAAGAGAGCGTGCAAACCAGGGAGGGGAAGGGAGGGAGAGAGAGAATCCCAAGCAGGCTCTGCACTGAGAGCAGAGCCTCACACAGGTCTGGAATCCCATGAACTGTGAGATCATGACCCGAGCCAAGATCAAGAGATGCTTCACCAACATTTATGTCTCACTTATTTGGTAATTTCAACTCCAAGAACTTAACTTTCAATGTTTCAAAAATAAAGAACTCTACAGTGTTCTTAGTTTTTTGTATCTCAGAGTCCTGTATAACAATGTACATGGTAACATGAGAAAGCAAAAACTTAACAAGCATGTTCTCCCTCTTTTTGTTTCCAAAGAAGTAAATCAGTAAGTGATTAAAATTGTATTCTTTGCTAACAATTTCATCATTCCTTTCATTCCACCAAATATACCTTATCTATAACGAGACAGTATTATATGGCTAGTGATCTTCTTCATCCCAACTTTATAGAGCTAATAACTTAATACTAGATTTCATAGTCTTACAACCTATTACTGACTGGATGCCCTCTTGACATCAATCTCCATTTACTCTCATGTTTATTAATGTCACGTATAACTCCAGTTCAACCTAATGGCTAAGAATAGACTGGATCAAATGGGTTAGGTTTGATATTTGTATGTGTGAGATGATACTCAATAGTCAAAATCACTGCTCCGTTCAGCGAGAGAATAAACGTGCTGCTTCCCCGGAAGAGGCAAGGGGAATGAGTTCCACTTTTTAGAATGCTCCATTGTTAGTTTGCTGAATAAGGAAATGAGGCATCTTTGCTTAATAGTCCTTTCTCCCTGTGTTATATCTTAGTACCACTCATTCCAGAACATTAACAGGAAACACAAGAAGATGTGCAGATCCAATACGTTTTAGTTCTGAGTAAGAATGGTGGTGAAGATACCTGATACCCAGGTGGTGGTTACACATATGGGAATGGAGTTTTTTTAAAAAGCATGCTCAGGAAAGGAAAATACAGTACGGAAAAGTTTTAAAACAACCTCATTAGAAACTGCATACACTGGAGAAGGTAGAGGGATTCACAGGTTTTGTTTTTTGGTTTTTTTTTTAATAAACACAACATGTAAATATTAGACATCTAGATAATTGCTTTAAAATTAGACATCCCACTGTAAATATGATAGGCTTCCACTCTCTTCCAATTTTATGAAGAGGGTTTGGAAAAATATGAGAGCACCATGATTGACATTCACCAGTTTTCTTAGAGGAAAAATCTAAAGAATAATAAAATGAATAATCTATTTGGAGAAGTCTGGAAATTCTTTACAGGCTGAGAGATGGTCCCCGATTTCAGATGTCAGTCTGTAAGATCAATTATTTCCCATGTAATCTGATCACTCGCTCTTTTCTGAGTCACTGATATACAATAAGTAAAACAACATTAAAGTGTTTTATTTTTCAGACTGTATATTACTGATCACAAGACTCTAAATGGCTTTTTTGGAGTATTGAGAGTTGTTTTGCTTTTACTCCAATACAACTGCATGGTGCACTGGCATTTGGAATAATTAAGTTTAGGTTCTTGCTACTGTCCTGCAAATCTTGGGCTTCTCAGACTAAAATATGCCAAACCATGAAACCATGGTGACCCAAGAGCTTCAATCAGAATTTTATGCTTTGACATATTTATTTTGACAGTTTTCAGATTTACAATTTGATGTCCTAATCATTGTAAATACCTACGTGTTTAATAGTTCTTCATCTCTGATGGAGGCAGAGACCCTGAACTGAGCCCAAGGGGCTTTCCCCCGACCATGACAGATGGTTCTACTGCTGTGCATAGGAAAGAGGTACAATGAATTATTGTGGCCAAAGAAAGGTGTTGAGGGGCGCCTGGGTGGCTCAGTCAGTTAGGGCATCTGGTTTTGGCTCAGGTCATGATCCCATAATTTTGTGAGTTTGAGCCCCACATGGGACTCTGTTCTGACAGCATGGAGCCTGCTTGGGATGCTCTCTCTCCCTCTCTCTCTGCCCCTCCCCCACTCACATTGTCCCTGTCTCTCTCAAAATAAATGAATAAACTTAAAAAATTTTTTAAAAAGGAAGGTGTTGAAATCTTAAGTCTAATGTGATCTGACCAATTTCCATGTTTTGCAAGGCCATTTTTAGCTGTTATTGCTGTTTTGCTACTCCTTCTTGTTCATAATATAAGTGAGTATTATGTAACTGTTCATGAATTAATAGTGCATCCAAATACTAGGAGTATTTCAGACTCCTTTTGTGTTTATAATTCAAATAAGAAAATCATGCTGTCTTACAGGCAGAAGTAAGTTTAGAAATTATCTAACTGCTCATTTTATAGATAAGTAAACTGAGGCCTAAGTAAATGAATAAAAATAGAACTTAAATTCTTGTTCCTGAACTTTTTACTGATGGTCTTTCCCACAATACACACTGACATCCCCCCCATTTTTAAATGGAGTTATTTATCAGCCTCAAGTTTCCCATTATTATTAAGTTAGGAATTAAAGTGTAATTTAATCATTAGAACCTGTACAATTTTAGCAAAACATTTTAATAGTATTTCAGTCGCACTACTTAAAAATAGAATCCATTAAAAAAATAGATTCCATAACAGGGTGCCTGGGTGGCTCAGTCGGTTTGCCATCTGACTTCAGCTCAGGTCATGATCTCACGGTTCGTGGGTTCAAGTCCCATGTAAGGCTCTGTGCTGACAGCTCAGAGCCTGGAGCCTGCTTCAGATTCTGTGTCTCCCTCTCTCTCTTCCCCTCCCCTGCCCCCCATCAGGCTCTATGCTGACAGCTCGGAGCCTGGAGCCTGCTCCGGATTCCGTGTCTCCCTGTCTCTCTGCTCCTCCCCCACTCATACTGTCTCTCTCTGTCTCTCAAAAATAAAATAAAGCATTAAAAAAAAATTAAAGAAAATAGAGCGCATTAAAAAACCAGAATCCATTATTTTGAAGACAGTAAAGCACAGCCACTATAATGATCCCTTCTACACACCCATTGACTATACCAGCAATTCCTTACAAAAAATAAATTTATGTACGTATGTATGCATGTATTGATCTTTCAGGAATGTCATCCTTGCATAAAGATGGAATCCTGAAATTTAATGTCCTTTGAAGTATCAGGAGTGATGCTCATTAACATAAATTCTATACTTAGAAAGTTAAATATTCAAGTTATGTGATGAAACAGCTAGAAAACCTGGAAAGGAGGTTTGATGTCTTCTTCCAAGGGCAGGATGGAAAGGGAGGTGTGGCGTTCAGAGCCATGTTCCTCGTTTCTGTATTGGAAGATCTTGAAGCCACAAGTTGATGTTATTTTAATAGTGTATATCATTGCCATCATTTAGCATACTTCAGTTGGTGTTTCCTCCCATCTGGGTTTGTTAACATGTTCACACAGCCTACCATCTGAGAAGGAATTTTCCCTGGCGGCCATGACCTAATTTCAAGGTTCTGGCAGACAAATGCAGGCAACTGACAGCCCAGGTTTTCCTATTTAGCATATTAATCACCTACATTGTTAGCATGCAGCCATGATAAGAGGCAGCCTGTGAAGGAATTGCCAGCCTTTCTCAAATCAGGCTGATTGCACCCCTGTAGACCTCAGATTTTCTGTGCATAGTTTGTTTTTTGCAGGTATCTCTGAGCTTCTGAAGTTTCTGACCGGCATTTGACTTGAACACATGCTATGTGTGACAGAAAATGATTGGATTCTAGAAGATGCCAGAGTTCACTAGCATATTGCCCAAGCAGGACTCAATAGATGACTTTTTTTCTCCCCCTTTAATTACCTTTCACACTTGTTCCTGTAATCCAAGGAAGGGCATCTCTTCTAAGAGCAGAAATAAATGCCTAGCCAGAGCCAAATGAGCCACTGCACTATTCTATTTTCTGATCATGTGCATTCTTAGTGACAGAATATTTTTTTAATTTTTTAAACATCTTTTATTTTTGAGAGAGAGACAGACAGAGCATGAGCTGGGAAAGGTCAGAGAGAGAGGGAGAAACAGAATCCGAAGCAAGCTCCAGGCTCCGAGCTGTCAGCACAGAGCCTGATGTGGGGCTCGAACCCACGGTCCGTGAGATCATGACCTGAGCTGAAGTCGGACATTTAACCAACTGAGCCACCCAGGCGCCCCCAGAATAAGAGAAATCTTATTGAATTAGTATTCTTAAGCTTATTACTGATGTTGGGAAAGAAATGTCAGTGTTTGAAAATGTTACAGAATCTATTGTATGGGAAAATCTTTGGGCTTGCTTGGAATATTTTCATATTTTTATTTCTTGGTAAACATTGTTACATGTTTACTTTTTGCATTTATAGGCAGGAAATGAAATAGACTGTTTTTTCCAAAAGGAAAAAAAAAAAACGTTCTTAGGCTCATTTGATTGACTTTTAACTTGTTTGTTTGTTTTGATGGCATGATTTTGGGCCCCAATATTCTTTTTTCTTTCAAGTAGCCCGTAGGCTACTAGTGCTATCCAAAAGAAAGTTTAATAATAAACACATTGGTATTTTTAATGATCAGGTTGAAGATTTCGTGTCTCTTTGAGAACTTAGCTAAAGGTCAGTGATAAAACTGATGGAAAAGCCAAGGACAGTTCTGAGAAATCATGTCCTTTTTTTCCTTTGCATGTTTTGGGTACATTTTTAGCTGTGCCTATTTTCCCTAGAGGCATTTACAGAGGGAAATAAGAAGTCACTGAACAGAGCTATTTTGCAGACAGAGGCAGCTGACTTGGGAAGAAGGCACAAGAGTGGTCAGCTAGTAGTCAAAACGCTAAAAATTGTCTGACGGTAAGAATAAGGTACAAGATTGCATACATGCAAGAGTAGATTTCTTAAAAACCACCAGCTAGTTTGTGATGTTTCATGCTCTTATCCCCTAAGATAGCCATATTTTACCATTTTATACATAAATAAAAATGACTTCTGGGCTTATTTGATTACAGACTGAATTACTCTGTCACAGGATGACAAGGAATGACAAATAGGTTCCCCATAATGAAAAGCCTAGCAGACCCCATGTTCGCAGGGAAGATGGTAAGAGAAAACCAGGCAGACTTTCCTTCCATTCATACTCTTTCACACGTGAGCTACAGTACTGTCAAAGTCCATCATGTCAATAGGTCACTTGGAAGGTCTTACATTTGGCAGGGCAATAGAAGCTTCAGGGTAATTTTTGTGGCTAGCAACCCAAGGCCAATATAGCAAAACTTGAAAGATCAATTAAACTCTAGGAAAGGTGTGCCTAACATAAATGTTGCCCACTTGTCGACATAGGTAGGAGCGTTCATCTTCTAATTAGAGCGATGACAGAATTCCATTTTCAGACTCTAGTCTTTTGAATGAAGTGGTAAACATCATCATCATGATGGGTTTTGCTTCTTTATTAGTTTTTATAATATTTGACAGTGTCTCTGTACTTTTCAAATACTCTAAAACCACAGTGGCTTTGTGTGTTAGCTAAATTGCCTGGGCACTCTTTCTGAGTACAGCTCATTCCTGGAGGTAGAGAAGACAGTGTGAGGGTTGCAAAGCCATGGGATGTAGATCCTTAAGGTAAACAACAGATTCCTATTTGTGGTCTCCTGTCCGTCTCATAAAAGAGGGTCAATCGCTATTTGAATTAATAAATATATAGATGTGAGTTAATAAATACATTTGTCTAGAGAGGAAGATGAGACACCTGAATTCTTGGTGACAGTCACCGTTAAGTAGTGAAACCTGAGCAGCTTCGAAGTGGGGGCATCAAGGATGAAGAAAAGCATTTTTACTCTACTTAAATAAGAGATGCCATTATGTAATATTTTCAGTTTAGACTCAAAAAAGAAAACGGCTTTTTCTGCAGAAAAGAAAAATATAAATCTGTCTCCTTCTTCACCATATGCCACAAGAAAAAAAAAAATCACAGATGTTAAAGAGAACACAGGCTGAAGGAAGCCGATGAGCTCTAAAGACCAGAGTCCTCATTTACAGCTCAACAATAAATCAAAATTCAATATTTAACAAGCATAGTAGAGAAGAGGAAATCTGTTGTAAGGTATGCATTTAAAATTTTTTTTAACATTTATTTATTTTTGAGAGAGAGCACAAGCAGGGGAGGGGCAGACACACACACACACACACACACACACACACACACACACACACACACACACAGAATCTGAAGCAGGCTCCAGGCTCTGAGCCCAACTCAGGGCTCAAACTCACGAACTGCAAGATCACGACCTGAGCCAAAGTTGGATGCTCAACCGACTGAGCCACCCAAGCGCTCCATGTTGCAGGGTATGCATTTAGGGTAAAGTTTACCTGCAAATACATGTGTCTCCAGACAGATTTGCTTTCACCTGTGGGCCTTTGAACACATTATTTCATTTCCCCAGATGTTCTGTCCTTTACTTACTCTTTCTATTGTTCTAATTTGTCCTTTAGAACTCATGTCAGGCATCATCTCCTAAATCCTTGCCTGATTTCCTGGAGCTCCCTTCCCTTCCCACACCCCCCAGGCAATGTATTTTATATATATATATATATATATATATATATATATATATATATATATATAGCTTCTAGCACGCCACTTGATACATATAAACAAATACTTATTAGTGTTTCTTTTTTTAAAAAAAATGTTTATTTATTTATTTTGAGAGAGAGAGAGAGAGAGAGCATGCAAGCAAGGGAGGGGCAGAGAAAGGGGGAGAGAGAAAATCCCAAGCAGGCTCCGTGCTGTTAGTGCAGAGCCTGATACAGGGCTGGAATCCATGAACTGTGAAATCATGACCTGAGCCAAATTCAAGAGTTGGACGTTTAACCAACGGAGCCACCCAGGGGCCCCGGTTTATTTCTTATTCAAGCAAAATCTGAAATGCAATGACAAGGACACACAAAGAAATGAAGATTGTAATGCAGGCAAAGAGGATACAGCAATCATTGGATGTGTAACAAATCTAGGAAAATAAACCAGAACAGGACAGAAACTAAAACTAAAATCTATATGCACATATTCTTTTTTTTTTTTTTTTTTTTTTTTTACCTTTTACAATTGGTAAAGTCTAAAGCCAATGCCGTCACTAATGCATTAAAACCATCTCTTTTGGCTACCTAAGGGCTTTATTCATTTTATTTAATATTTAAAATTTATTAAAGTGAAGTTGTCTATAATATCTTGTGACTTTTAAATATTGAAGCAACTGCATTTGGTTATCTGATTCTCTTTTCTTGATTAGTTTTACCAGGAGTGTATCAGTTTTACGAGTCTTCAAAGAATCAACTTTTTTCATCCTTTCTCTAGTGTTTGTTAATAATTCATTTATTCTAGTTCTTATTTTCTTCCATTTTCTCTGACTTTAATTTGCTGTTATATTTTCAATTTCTTGTAATACTCAGAACAGCCTTTCTCCTTTACTAACAAATATACCTTAAGGCTATAATTTTCCTCTGCACAAATTTAGCTGCATTTACAGGTTTTGATTTAATTTTTTAAATTTCCCAACTTCCATTTGTGACGTTTTTTCATTTGTGGGTATTCAGATGTACTTTTACAATTCTAAATTGCTGACTGCTTTCTACCTATGTTGTATTAATTCTGACCTTAATTCCACTGTAGCCAGAGAACATACCTTAATTTTATTATTGGAAATTTATTGATACTTTCTATTTCCTTAGCAGGTGGCCATTATTCTTCTATGGTTTACTGAAAAGATTTTGGAGTGTGCAATTGTGGGGTATAAGATAATATCCCAATTAGGTAAAGATAAGATAATAGCAAAGTAGGTAATGTTTTAATTATGATATAGCCTATATTCTTACTGACTTTTCTTGTCATCTTGTTCTATCAATCACTGAGAAAAGTGTATTGTTTTCCTTTCTATTTTTACTCTTCATGCTTTCAAATTTTAATACAATTGGACTTATAATTTTCTAGTGGACAGATGTCTTTATCATTATGAAATACCTTTGTTTATAATAATGCCTCTTGCTTTGAAACCTACTTTGTCTGATGTCCGTATAGTTAAGCCAGCGGTTTTTATTTGTTTTATTTTTATTTTTTGTGGTTAGCACTTACATGATATATCACTTTTGATCTTTCTATATATTTATAATAAAGGTGTATTTCTTGTCAACAGTATTTAGTTGTTTTATCGTTGTCTTGGTTATGGGCTGAAATGTGTCTAATCCCCACTCCCAAACTTATCTGTTGAAGTTGTAACCCCCAGGATCACAGAATGTGACTATTTAAAGATAGTCTTTAAACAGGTAATTAAGTTGAAGTGAGGCCAATGGCAGGGAGGAGCTAATCCACATGACTGGCATCCTTATGATAAAAGAAAATTTGAGCACAGATGAGTACAGAGGGCAGACCATGTGAATACGCAGGAGTAGACAACCAAGCCTGCTGATACCTTGATCTTGGACACCCAGCCTCCTCTAGAACTGTGAGAAATTTTTTTAAACCACTCAGTCCATGTTACTATGTTATGGTAGCTCTGGCAGCCACAGAACTTTTTAGTGTCTCCATAGTTTTGCATTTCCTAGAATGCCATTTAGTTGGAATCATACAGTGTGTAGCCTTTTCAGGTTGCTTTTATTCACTTACTGATATGCCCTCAAGCTTCCCTCATGTCTTCTTATGGCTTGATAGCTCATTTCTTTTCAGTGCTGAGTAATATTCCATTGTCTGGCTGTACCACCATTTATTTATTCACCTACTAAAGGACATTTTGGTTGCTTCCAAGTTTGGGCAATTATGAATAAAACTGTCTTAAACATTTGTGTGTAGGTTTTTGTGTGGGCATAAATTGTTAACCCCTTTGGGTAAAGCGTTTAATTGCTGGAGTATATCGTAAGAGTATGTTTAGTTTTGTAAGAAACTGCCACACTGTCTTCCAAAGTGACCGTACCCATTTTGCATTCCCAACAGCAGTGAATGGGAGTCCTTCTTATTCCACATCCTCATCAGAATTCGGTGTTGTCAATGTTCCAAATTTTGGCCATTATAATAGATGTACAGTGATATCTCATTGTCTGAACTTGCGTTTTCCTTACAACATATGATGTGGAGTATCTTTCCATGTGTTGATTTGCTGTCTATGTATCTTCCTTGGTGAGATGTCTGTTAAGATCTTTGGCCCATTTTTCAATCAAATTGTTTTCTTGTTATTGAGTTTTAAGAATTCTTTATATATTTGGGATAACAGTGCCTTTATCAGAGACATCTATTGCAAATAGTTTCTCCCAGTCTTTGGCTTGTCTTCCCTTTGTCTTGACACTGTCTTTTGCAGAGAAGTTTTTAATGTTAATGAAGACTTAGTTTAGCAATTATTTCTTTCATGAATCATTCCTTCAGTGTCATATCTTGAAAGTCATCACCACACCTAATGTTCTTCCTATATTGTTTGTCTTTTTAAAAATATTTGTATATTGCTGTTTTGCATATAAATGTCATAATAAGTTGAGGTTCGGGATGAAGTTTTCTTATTTAAGTGAAGTTTTGCCTCTGCTTCTAGATGAAGTTAAGATAGAGATAGATTACTTCAATTTAATTACAGATTGAGCCTATTATACTTAGACTTCAATCCTTGTACAGAATACTTTGGATGCACTACCAGAGACGTTCTGGTTTTAGGTGTCTCTGGGGCGCTAAACCATTGCTCTGCTCTGTTAACCAACTCCATGAAGGATTCTTCATAGATTCTTGCTGTATTTCTGTGTTTCTCCTTCTCTGGCTTTTTTTGGATTGAATTGTCTTGTTTATTATTTATATTTCTCTGCTGCCTGTTACTTTGTTAGTTATATATTCTTTAACTTTTCTTTCATTAGTTGTTCTAAAGTGCAAATCCTTACTTTATCAAATTTGAATATTACTTGGCATTTTCACCTTCTTTACAGAAAACACAAGGATCTTAGAACACTTTAAGATTTACCATCCTCCTTACTTTCTGTTATTGTTGTGTATTTTTATACATATAAGCAGTATTTAAAAAAAATTTACATTTATTTATTTTTGAGAGACAGACAGAGCATGAGTGGGGAAGGGGCAGAGAGAGAAGGAGACACAGAATCTAAAGCAGGCTTCAGGCTCTGAGCAAGCTGTCAGCGCAGAGCCTGATGCAGAGCATGAACCCAGGAACCATGAGAGCATGACCTGAGCCAGCGAGACACTTAACCAACTGAGCCACCCAAGCGCCTCTATACATATAAACATTATTAACGTTATTTGTCATAACCACTGTTCACTTTAACATTTTTCACTGCTCTTTATTTCTTCTTCTAAATCTAAACCTAGATTTGGGATCATTTTCTTTCTACTTGAAAAACAGTCTTCAATATTCCACTTAGTGTTAAGTTCTTGTGATCAATTCTTTTAGTATTTGAAAACATTTTGCCTTCATTCCTGAAGGAGATTTTTTTTTGGTTACAGAATTCTAGGTTGGTGGTTATTTTCTCTCAACCTTCTGGCTTCTTTTTTTTTTTTCTTGTCAGTCTGGTTATATATTTAAATAAGTTTTGCATATTGTATGTGGAAAATAATAAACATAATTTAAAACCATATGATTTTACCTTTCTTCAGTGTGAAAATTTATGTTTCTGTGGTACATGGTCATGAGTGTCAATAACCAGGGAACATCTTAAACCAATTTCAGGTACTGAATTAAATCAATGTTCCCCATGAGGGATAATACTTTCCATTTTTAACATACAGGGGAAGGATCATATTAGACCTCTTTTTCCCCTTGGTGGGGTTCCAGTTTTTGTTCCTCTAACACATAAGGCAGTCATAAGCACCACTCAGCTTTGTAGCTAGTCAGTTCCTCTTCTGAAACCAGTGGTTACTTCTTGGGGGAAAAGTGACATTAAATGTCAAACTCACATTTCATGGTGTCTTAGACCTTGGCCCATAATTCTTTACCACCACGTGAGTTCTCCCATGCTCTCACACAGACGTTTTTTCTCTTCATCCTCTTTTGTAATTTGCCTCATTGGGTGCAGTCATACGAATGGCCTATTCTTCATCTCTCTTTAATTAACTCTAATCAGAATTTGAGCCACATATGTCCTTGTGTGTTCATGCTTCTATAATAAAATATCATAGACAGGGTGGCTTTCTAGCAACAGAAATTTATTTCTCATTTCTTGGAGAACAGAAGTCCAAGATTAGAGTGCCAGTACGATTGGATTCTGGCAAAGACTCTGTTCCAGGTTGCAGACTGCCAACTTCTTGCTGTGTCTTCACATGGTAGAAGTGGCTAGGAAACTCGGAGGGCGAATTCTTACAAATTCTTTCCTCAGGGCACTAATCCCATTCATAAGGGCTCTGCCCCACCTATCACATCCCAAATACCCCCACCCCTTAATACCGTCACCTAGGAGGTTAGGATTTCAACATATGAATTAGGAGAAGACACAAACATTCAGACCATAGCTCCATATTCTACTGAAGGTGGCATGTTCAAGAATAGCCTATGTCTAAATCAACTGTCATCCCTCATGTTATTCGATCTATGTGACATATGCCACAGCTGACTATTACACTTGCTCATCTAAAATGAGGTACCTTTGAGTAACATGTTGACGCTATTAATAATTAAAGTGGGATAAGAGTCACAAACTGGCAGTGTTGCAGGCAAACTGTGGCAAATGGTCATTCTCTTTATACAATACACAAGCCATTGCATTTTCTTCTACCTCGCTCGTTGTTTCTTTTAGTTACCTATGCTGGTTCCTCCTTTTCTTCCTGTGTTGAAGGGTTTCAGAGTTATGTCTGTGGTTCCCTTCACTCAACCTACACTCCTTCTGTCTATTATTTCATTCAGTCTCATCTTTGAAATGCCATTGTGATGACCATGACTCTAAAGTGTAACTTCTGTGCCCAGACTTTTGTCTCCAATCAACCTTAACACACAACTGTCTGATCATCAGCTCCACTTGAATTTCTAATAGATATCTAAACCTCTACGTGTCTAAACCTCAATTCCCCCAAGCCTACTTGATCCTTCTTCCAACCCTACCCCAACTTCAGCCCCATTCATCTCAGTCGATGGCAAATTCATGCTTCTAATTTCTCAGGCCAACATCACTGTGGTCCTCCTTGACTTCTCTTTTTCTCTCATGCTTCATATTCAATCTGTGCAAGAGTTGCTGGTGCTTCCTTCAGAATATACCCAGAAAATTCAACTAATTTTCACTAGAACTACTACTCTCCTGATCCAAGAAATATCATCTATTCCCCAAACTACTGTAATCATTTTCTTTTTTGAAAGAAAATTTTATTTATTTTGAGGAAAGAGAGAGAGAGAGAGAGAGAGAGAGAACAAGCAGGGGAGGGGCGCAGAGAGAGACAGCGGGAGAATCCCAAGCAGGCTCCACCCTGTCAGCAGAGCCTGATGCGGGGCTTGAACTCACAAACCCTGAGATCAGGACCTGAGCCAAAATCAAGTCAGACGCTTAACCGACTGAGCCACTCAGGCACCCCTATAGTTGTTTTTTTGTTTTTTCCAACTGGCCTCTCTCTTTCGGCTTTTGGCTGAACCTAGTTTCAACACAGCAATCAGGATGATTCTCATAAATCCTTGTAGAAAATGAATTTAAAATTTTGTATGTCTTGCCTATTGTTCGATGTGAGCACCATTAAATTTTTCTAGACTTAGTTTGCTATACCCTAAGATTATGAAAATACTTACTAACAAGCATTTTCTCGCTTCTGTAATCTTGCTTGCTTAACACATTCTTCCCCTTCCCCCTTCCCCCTTTTTCTCCCGCCACAAGTAACGGACAAAGCCTTCCCACCAAAGGACAGACAAAGGACGCCCAATCAGAGAACAACAAATGTCTTTACTTTAAAATTAACCAATCAAACCCCTCATAACCTGAAACCTCCCCTATGCTATTTGTCTCTGTCTATAAAAACGCTGTACCAACCCTGATTGGGGCCTCTTAGTGTCACTGGCAACGAGTGCGCGGAGGTCCAGGTTCGAACCTGCAATAAACGACCCTTGCCGCTTGGCTTTGACTTACGACTCTGGTGGTCTCTTGTGGGGGGTTTCATGACCTCGGGCGTTACATCCTAAAATTGTGTCACTTCTCTGCCCACTTCACAAAGTAAAAGTTAAAGTTCTTATTTGGCCTACAAAGCCCTCTGTGCTCTAGACTCTTTTTACTTCCATGACCTTATTTCTGCCTCTCTCTCTCTCTCTCTCTTTTTTATGCATTGGTCATATATGCTTTATGTATAATAGTCACCATCTTGCTTAAGGGCTTTTGCACTGCCTGGCAGGCTTCCTCATAGTTAATCTGCAAAACTATCTTCCTCTTCTCTTTTGAGTCTTCATTCACTTTATGATCAATCATTCTAGCTAAAATTATAATCTATACCCCATTTCTAGCTCTCCTATTCCTCCTAACTTGCTCTCTATCTTCTTTCCCCACAATACTTCTCATTTTCTATTACACTGCTCTCACGTGGAGTACCCCAGCTCCTCAAGGACAGTGGTCTTTATCTGTTTATCTACCGGCGGATCCCCACTTCCCCGAAGAATATCTGGCACAAAGTAGTTTTCAATAGATATTTATGCAATGGATTAGTGAAATACACTGACTAAAAATATCACCTGCTTCTTGGTGACAAGCACTTAAAAGTCAATACCAATGTGGTTGGAGCAGTATATCTTGGTTTTGTTTGGGTTTATTAAGCATTTATTTAAAAATAAAACTTCAGACTTTAAAAAACTTTAGACTTCATTCCTTTTCATCAAATTCTGAGATAGGAAATACAGAATGTGATAAGGATGCCACACTTGGAGAGACTTTTCTGAATGTTTTTGAAGGCTTTGGTGCCCAGTGGGCAAAAAACAAGAAAGTGATATTCCTTATTGTTTATTTCTAGGGAAAGCTTACTTTGGACAGGATGAATTAGACACTATATTTGTAGCATGGGTTCCAGTTACCTATGTAATTAAGCAGAGGAATATTGATTGAGCAACTTCTATAAACCAGGTACTCCACCAAGCCCTTTTTTTTTTTAATATATGAAATTTATTGTCAAAATGGTTTCCATACAACACCCAGTGCTCATCCCGAAAGGTGCCTTCCTCAATACCCATCACCCACCCTCCCCTCCCTCCCACCCCCCATCAACCCTCAGTTTGTTCTCAGTTTTTAAGAGTCTCTTATGCTTTGGCTCTCTCCCACTCTAACCTCTTTTTTTTTTTTTTCCTTCCCCTCCCCCATGGGTTCCTGTTAAGTTTCTCAGGATCCACATAAGAGTGAAACCATATGGTATCTGTCTTTCTCTGTATGGCTTATTTCACTTAGCATCACACTCTCCAGTTCCGTCCACATTGCTACAAAAGGCCATATTTCATTCTTTCTCATTGCCACGTAGTATTCCATTGTGTATATAAACCACAATTTCTTTATCCATTCATCAGTTGATGGACCTTTAGGCTCTTTCCATAATTTTGCTATTGTTGAGAGTGCTACTATAAACATTGGGGTACAAGTGCCCCTATGCATCAGCACTCCTCGATCCCTTGGGTAAATTCCTAGCAGTGCTACTGCTGGGTCATAGGGTAGGTCTATTTTTAATTTTCTGAGGAACCTCCACACTGCTTTCCAGAGCGGCTGCACCAATTTGCATTTCCACCAACAGTGCATGAGGGTTCCCATTTCTCCACATCCTCTCCAGCATCTATAGTCTCCTGATTTGTTCATTTTGGCCACTCTGACTGGTGTGAGGTGATATCTGAGTGTGGTTTTGATTTGTATTTCCCTGATAAGGAGCGACGTTGAACATCTTTTCATGTGCCTGTTGGCCATCCGGATGTCTTCTTTAGAGAAGTGTCTATTCATGTTTTCTGCCCATTTCTTCACTGGGTTATTTGTTTTTCGGGTGTGGAGTTTGATGAGCTCTTTATAGATTTTGGATACTAGCCCTTTGTCCGATGTGTCATTTGCAAATATCTTTTCCCATTCCGTTGGTTGCCTTTTAGTTTTGTTGGTTGTTTCCTTTGCTGTGCAGAAGCTTTTTATCTTCATAAGGTCCCAGTAATTCACTTTTGCTTTTAATTCCCTTGCCTTTGGGGATGTGCCGAGTAAGAGATTGCTACGGCTGAGGTCAGAGAGGTCTTTTCCTGCTTTCTCCTCTAAGGTTTTGATGGTTTCCTGTCTCACATTCAGGTCCTTTATCCATTTTGAGTTTATTTTTGTGAATGGTGTGAGAAAGTGGTCTAGTTTCAACCTTCTGCATGTTGCTGTCCAGTCAAGCCCTTTTACTTAAATACTTTCATTTAATTATGTCAACAACCTTTTGAGATATTTATTACTATCCCCACTTTATAGATAAGATAATTCATATAGATAAGATAATTCACAGAAGTAGCTGTGTCATCTGACATTTCTACTTACTCTTTTTTTTTTTTTTTTTTTTTATTCTGTAAGTAAGGGTTATTCTTTGGCCTTTCAAATTCTTCGTTTAGGGAACAGAAAATCAACCACCTGCCAGGAATGTTAACTTTGGCCTGGTCACATTATATAGTTTTCTTATCTGTAAACAGTGAGGATTGTGATAACTGCAATTTTTATACACAGATCTTCCTGGTACCCTCCGATCAGAGCAGATGCAAAAGAGTTCAGAGTCCGCCCTGTAATGTTACATCTAACTTTATTTCCTCTTTGCTAACTTTCTCTGGCTGCCATAAACTTTCCCATTTTTACTAAAGGCCAGAGAAAAGGCTGATGGAGTGTGAGCCACACATAATTATATTAAGAGTTCTCAAAACACACATAATTCATTTTTTGATTCAGAAGTAATTATTTTATTGAATCCCAGACTGTCAGGACTTGAATAATTATAGCAAACAATTTCCAGCATTTTTAATCATTTAAAAATTGCCTTTTTTCTCCTACAATATTTTATCTTAGGCTTTAAGCAATCCTATGAGGTAGTAATCATTATAGTCCTATTAGGGACGAGGAAACAGGCTGAGTAAAATACCTGCCCAAGACTTCACAGCTGCAAAACACCGCTAAATATATCATTTTTAACTTACACACCACTGCAAATAAAAAATGAGAGGCTGCCATTGATTTGCCTGATTTTGTTTGACACAGAGGGGAGAAAACAAATAAGGTAATGGAACAATTTTCTTTAGAGAATATACAGAGAATTGATTGAGCTTTTCCAATCTTAACACCAAAATAGCCTTCCTTCTGTTTGATATGAATTTTAGAGCAGGGAGAGAAGTAATTCATTTTTTGCTCCTGAAGCAGCATGGATGGAAAACTGGAAATGTTTTTTTTTTTTTTTTTGATAACTTTTGATAACTCTTCTTTTTTATCCAATCTGATGTTTAAAGTAAAAATCAGAATGCTTTTTCTTTGCCATATTGATGAATGATAATTTGTTGATTTTATTTCTAACCTGGTCTCAGCAGGGTGTCTACTTCACATAATACAGATCTTCACAGATGTTCACAGATCATATGTAAGATAATTTGGGGGGATAATCTTAAAAATTAAAATCACATGTTTTTCAGCATATATACTCTTCCATCCATTTTTTTTTAATTTGAGAGAGAGAGAGAGAGAGACAGAGCGAGCGGGCACGAGTTGGGGAGATGGGCAGAGGAAGAGAGAGAGAGAATCTTAAGCAGACTACATGCTCAGTACAGAGTCTGATGTGGGATTCGATCCCATGACCCTCTGGGATCATGACCTGAGCCGAAATCAAGAGTCTGATGCTCAACCAAATGAACCACCCAGGCTCTCCTTACATCAGTTTTAATGATATTTACGATCATAACATTTTGTGGGATTTAAAAAAAAAAAACTTGCTTCCCTTATCAAGTAATATTTCTTATAAATTTTTCAAAAAACATAATTATAAAAATGGAATCCATCTGTGCATACTGCTTTTTAATTTTCTTTTTCTACCAAAAATATATATTTTAACTTCTTCCTAAGTAATTACATATTTTTCTACAATGCTCTTTTTCTGCTGTATTTGCATTTACCAGCATTTTTCTCCTATGATATTACTCTGTTTTTCCACCTGAGGTAATTACTGTGCTGAATTTTCTATTTTATTCTCTTTCCCACTTTTAAAAACATATTTTCATGGTAACACACTCAGAAAAGTGCAAAATATACATAAATAAACTCCTGAAGTTATTATTTTAAAGTAATCTTATGTGTAAACACCACATTGAAACACCATCCCTGATGTTTCTCTGTTTAACCTCCAGTGCTTGGCTGAACATAGATTAAAGCCACTCACTTAAGGTAACTGGACACAGCAGCATAAAAGGGGTTTTAGAGAAAGAGACCCTAATTAAGGAATCTGAAAACTAATAGAAAGGTAGGAAGAGAAGTTACAGGAGAGGATGGCAGCATGATAGATAATGCAACAGAGAGCTGAAAAAAATGAGAGACAATAGCACAAAGTCTCGAGAGTTTCAAATAAATCGAATAAGGTGAAGACTGAGACATGTCCACTGGCCTTGGATATTAGCAAGACGTTGATGGCATTTCCAGGGTAGTTTTGTGGAGTAAACAAAGGAAGGCTGTCAGGCCAAAAAGGAGTGAATAGCAGAGAAGCTTAGCAGAGAAAGAGAAGAAACAGAAGGCAGTGTTTAGACAGTAATTTAATCACAGAAGCTTATAGTAGTTTTGTTCCTTTATTTGTTTGCTTATCAGAGAACAGAGATTTAAGTATCTCTATAGCCCGAGGCAAAGAGCCAACAAATAGTAAAGTGTTACAGCTTGGGACCAGAGCAGAGTACTGGAGGAAACAGGAATTTTGCAATCAGGGCATAGAAAGGGGGATGATTTGTGAATGAAGGGAACCCCAACTGAGTGGAGGAAAGAAGGAGCAGTAACACATGTATGATGAAGGTCCATTTGAACCTGACACCATTTTTTACCTGGTCCTTTTTTCTCAATGAAATAATTTCCTAATGTTACAAAGGCAGCCTCGATATTTTGGAGTATTTTAGAAAAATGGGAGATGTTGTAACGGAAATAATGTAAAGGAATGAAAGACAGGTGTTGAAAGATCAAATGAAGTTGGAAAACATATGCTGGTATTTCCTCCAGACTGAGGTGGTTTGCCTTTTTCTCCTGCAGCACTTGAACGTAAGGAAATGTGGATTTTTTTTCCTCATGTTGGGAGTATGGAGGCCAAATGGGCAAGTGAGACAGGGAGTCTTACTTTACGTGATCAATCATGGAGTCAAGACTGGGTAGGGAAAAAAGGAAGGCCAGAGGTACACTGAGGAAGGGGAAGAATCAAGAGATTTGAGGTCTGTAGTCAAACATCAAAGCAGCCTAAATGAAGTGGAAAAGCATCTCAAAAAAGATAAGCAAGCTGGTGGTCATAGTTTAGAATATATGCACTTAAGCTTTTGTGTCTCATAAGGTAAGAATATTTCTGTGACTACACAAGGAAAAATATATTGACAATCTTCCTCAAATGTTGTTTTAAAACATGATTTATAGAGGAAATAGGCTAAAATTGTATTTAAAACTGATGAGACTCTGATTGATAGCTAAAGGTTTATAACACATTTCTTTCAACAGTATTAAGTTCCTGAGCTATCAGAAACTTGCTAATAATAAGGTTGACAAATGATAATGTTATAAACAAGGAATTCTTGGCTGTAGAATACTAAAGACCACAAAGTTTCAGGAAACTGACAAAAATTAGTCAAGATCAGTCTTACTAACCTCAGGGAGCACTTCCTAGGCTTTCTAAAAATCTCTGGAGTTGTCTCATGGGACGCTGTGTGTAGTTACTGGATGTTTGTAGCACACATAGCACAGAAGGAAAGAGAGAAGGAAGTGTTTTTGAAATTGCTAATTCAAGTTGAGCATAAAAATATCCACTGACCTGGCACCATTCTGTCAATTTTCCTCTCACTTCCTGTGTTACTAGAGACATATGCACCCTAAAAGGAAGGGTGGAAGCTATTAGTAATCTGTCACGAAAAGAAATTGATTTTTTTTTTGAAATTTTAAAAATGCATCGTGCCCAAGAGCTCTTTAGTACTTTACAGAGATGGAAAGACTCCATAATTTATTTATAGTGAGTTCAGAGCTAGGTAAGGTCAATCAAGGAAATTTCTTTCATGGTCCTGGGATGACGTAAGGAAACTAAGAGAATTCTAGAAACAGTTATCTCGTGCAAATCCTTTTGTTTGCTTAATATATCTGTTAACTAATGTCACAGTATCTGATTATCCAGGTATTTGATTCAGTCACTTTAGTGAAAATGTCAAATATAACAAGTGTAAAGTGTTATTATAGATTCTTATCATTATGAATTAAAAAGGCCATAAATGGAGTCCTTATCTAAGATCAAATGCATATGGTTAAGTAGCGCCCTTTTGAGATTTTGTATGCCCTGGCATTTTTATTATTTCATTTAGAAGAGTATTTTTTAGTCTTAGTAATGGAATTTCTTAAAGGTAGATACAGTCTTGACATTTAAATTTTACAACTTGAAACCTACATTGAAAGTATATTGATTATACTTCCTGCTTGTCTGTCTGCTCTTTCTTTCATTCTTCCTCCTTCCTTTTTCCTTTCTGAATAATTTACTCTAAAAGCCAGAGGATGAGGTCAGGATTTCCACATGAAACAGTGGGTGGCCCTACTGACAGAATTTAGAATCTAAGCAAGGAAAGTGGCTAGATATTGAAGCCCAAGCGAGAAAAGTGATCATCTAGGGTGGTGATCTGGTGGAGATACGTTACATAGGAGATATTGACGAAATAGGTAAATATATTCAGAACAATGGGAGCTAGGTTTCTCATTGCCAGAGAAGTTATAAAGATGAAAAGATGGAAAGCAGAATAAACCTGTTGTGGTGCACTGGAATTGGAATTGTTGGGGGAACATGATTTTCAATATGTATGGGTAAATACATAAAACAATAGATGGGTGTGTGTGTGCGTGTGTGTGTGTGTGTGTGTGTGTGTGTGTTTTCTAGCTTGGTCCACTGAAAGGGCTGGGTAACACTGACATCCCAGTCACAGTAAGCATACATAGTGACAGATCTTGGCTTCTAAATATGTTCTTCATTAAAAGAAACTAGAGTTTCCTGGAGAAATGGCTGATACAAAATGAACCCCGAATCTACTGTGTTGGAAAGTAAGATAGTCATCCAAGGATGACAGAGGTATGTTAAAAGGACGCAAAGCCAGCTTGAAGGAGCTACAAAATTTAGCTATGAAATAACAGTAGTAATTGTTGATAACCCCATCGAATAGTATAGGAATCTATAAGTCCATACTGATGTAAATGAGAAGAAACAGTCTTTCCTTACAGTGAGCAGAATGCCACCTGATAGATGTAGAAGGAATGGCAGAAGTAGATAGAGATGTACTATTTCATTGTCAATCTTCCCATTTTGATGGATGTTTTTGTAGGAGAATGTTCTTGTTTACAGGAACCACACTGAAGTATCCAAGGTTAATTGGATGTGACATTGGCAAATTACTCTCAAAGGTTCAGGAAAAAAAATTCTGCGTACTCTTTGCAAGCGACATTTTTGTAGGTTTGAAATTATTTAAAAATGAAACTTTAAAACTCTATGCTGACCACAAGAAAACTGCCTTTGCTTTCCAAAAATCTTTCAAGAGTTTTGGGTTTGGCAAATATAATTAATGATTTAAATATCAATGGCTATGTTATAGACCATGCAAATTAATAACCATCTCTGAGAAAATCTTAAATTTGATAAAAATTATTAAAGTCAACTAACTTATTAAACCAACCTAAAAGGTCAAGTAATAGGTGTGGCTGATATTTGATTTTTATTTATTTAATAAGCACATAGGTAACTTTTACTTTCTTCCACGGCTCTAGTATTAACTCATTTAATCTACCCAACACACGGATGAGTTGGGTGTAATTACTTTCTTCATTTCACAGATGAGGAATTGCAACACAGAGAGGTTAAGATAAGTTTAGATAACTTCCCCAAGGGCACACAGCTAGTATGTGGCAGAGCCAGGATTCAAATACAGGTAGTTTAGCACCTGAATCCATGCTATTAACCACTTCCCTCTGTTGCCAAGTACACCTTTCCATAGTTATACGTCTCTTAACTTACACTGCTGAATAACAGAAACATTGCAGAGACCCAATACAACAAATCAATTCTGCCTGAGGCTTTGTTTCTTCTCATAGGAACAAGAGACTTTAAGAACAATACATTTAGTCCTTTCTCTTTTCAATCTTTTGAGTGCATTTAATTGTGGACTGAGCCTTTCTGTGCTGTGAGGGTTTGTTTTTTTTTTTTTAATGTTTCTAAAAAGGCTTCTTGACCATCCCCTCTCTGTAAACGTTTATCTTTCTCCCCCTCCTCGAAAGACAAACTTCTTACAAGTATATTGAACAATCACAACTTCACTTTTCATTTGCCTTCAGTTCACAGCATCACGCATTTAGCATCCATAACCCTGTTCACACTCATCTTTAAAAATCACCGTGTTTTCCAAAAGGTCAAACCTTTTGGGTTCATCCTGTTTAACCTCTCTTTTGCTCTTGACTTTGTTGCAAATATAGTCTTTCTGAACTTCTCTTAGATTTTATCACACGACTTACTCTTGGTTCTCTTTCCAACAGCTTCTTGATGAATTAAAGACAGGCTTTTGCCCTTAGCCCTATGCTTCAACTGTCACATATATAGGAAGACTTGTAAGTCCATGACTCCAGAGTTAGTATTTCTTCTGGTGCGGTCCCAGAGATCAAACTGCGTGATAAATTCTTTTACCCGGTTCTCGGAAGACCTCTGTGTTTGTGTGTGAGAATCTAAATCATTATCTCCCCTCTCCAATGACAGGATGTGTTCATCTGTGGCCCACACCCAGACCCTCATGATCTTTGGCACATTGTACAATATTCTCTTATCAATTATCAATATTATAATTATTGTCAAAATTTGGTATGATTTTTTTTTTTTTTTTTTACTAATTACAACTTGATTGAATAGGAATGAAGTATCCACTCAGTTGTCCGCTCATATGTTATGTCCAGAACACAGAAAACCTGGCCAAATACATGTACTTTGCATCATCTTTTCGCCACCGTCTGGCTCTTGAATGAGAAAAAAGACTGTTCGAAACAGGAAACTTGGCAGCCTTTCTTCTACTGCAAGATGGAGGTTTTTGTGGGCAGTTAGAGCGTTGTCCGTCATCCATAGATCTTCCTTCTCTTTCCAGAAAACAACTGTGCAGAAAGCATGTGATAATTGAAGTGGCACACTGCCACCCATGAGTGGTGCATCTGGAGATCAGATTTCTATGCATTGTGCCTTTCATGGCGTCATAGCACTCGGACACCTGGATAGGGAATGATCTTACGTATTAAATGAAAATCTTACACTAGGAATGGAAACAGAAAGTGTTACATCTATGTATTTAGGTATCTAAGACAGGAATCCTATCAGCACTACATGGAACTCAGTGGAGGCCAGAAAAATCTAAAGACACAATGCAAAGAGAAAAAGGGCAAAGGATAATGCCCCCCAAAAGGAAGTGAAAACATCAGCAAGTATTAGAGAAAAAGCAATTCCCACGAAATAATTCTCCCAAAATCCAAAATAAAAATTAGAAAATTTGTTCATCCTTATTAGTAAAGAACAAAGGGAAGTTTGGTGTCTTTGTTTTGTTTTTTTCTCCCAAGGGAAGTTTTTCTTAAATAGGAACAGAAATCCCCAAGGTAAGACTGAGATAAATGGATAAGAGAATGAGTTATAAAGGTATGTATAAAACATGAGGAAGAATTACAAGGTAAATAAAACCATAATAGCAGAATTTTAAGGCCTACGTGAGGCAGATGGGCCAAAACTGACACGGTAAAGTAAAAGAATAAGATCTGAAGAGGCCTCCTAATATGCAGAGGGAAAAGTTCAAAAGGTAAAATTAATGAAAAAAAAAAACTAGAATAGATGAGAAAATGGAAATGCAACTTAAGCATTATTGATAGGTGTGAAGAAGACTTTTGGAGCAATAGTTAAGGAACAATAAGGAATATAGCTCAGGGGCACCTGGGTGGCTCAGTCGGTTGAGCACCTGACTTTGGCTCAGATCATGATCTCATGGTTTGTGGGTTCGGGCCCCACGTCGGGCTCTGTGCTGACAGCTCTGAGTCTGGAGCCTGCTTCGGATTCTGTGTCTCCCTCTCTCTCTCTCTCTGCCCCTCCCCGACTCGTGCTCTGTCTCTCTCTCTCTCTCTCAAAAATAAATAAATGTTAAAAAAGAAAGAATATAGCTCAAGTACATTTTTCCCAAGTTAAAAAAAACAACAACAAATGTCAAAAAGGTCAAACACATTCTAGACAATTTCATCAAAAGCATCTTATCAAATATATTTAATTCTAAGGAAAAAATTGAAACCATCCACCAAATGAGAAAACACACACTCTTCTCTTTTCCCCAAATACATGTCTTAAGTTAATTTGAGATGTTTTTATATACACCTACCAATTTTGCATCTTAAGAATTTTACATGTATCCAGCCTGTTTTTTGTAAGTAAAAGAAACGGATAATCTTTAATGTGAAGAGGATGTGAAAATATATCACCCACATGCTCTTTTTAAAAGATTTTGAAGGCTTGTTCCAGTCACGTAACACCAAAATACAGAGCTTAAAATGTGGATAATGTAACTAGAAAAAATGCTGCGTTGAGACTATTGCTGGAAAGGATAATAGCAAAACTGTCTATCTAGCCAGCTAGATGGATAATACACAAAGAGCAATAAAAAGACAGTCACAGGAAATCATAGAAAATGTAAAACATCAACAAAATGACAGGCAAGAAATCACATATCATTTTTATGGCCCTTTCACTCTGCTCCTTGCTTCTCCCAACAGGTCTGCATGGGAAACCCAGAGGGCTTCCCTCTACCAATACACCCATCTTCCCCCAATAACTAACAGACTCACCATTGCAAACTCACTGAGAGACCAACCCCGGAGTCTCTTATTTTTACTTCTATCCACACCCCCTATAGAAACCATCAGAACTAACTACATCATGCCCTATTTTTCTATTCACTTTAGCCACCGCATGAATTCCAAACTTCCCAGATTATCCCTTTATTAGAAAGGGAACACCTGAGCAGCAAAACGTTGACCTTCTAAGCTCCAAGGGAGGTTCAACCCTGCCATTCCCATTGTGTCTAGTGATTCTTGACCTTATTAGATCCAATGTCCTGCTACTAAAACAAATATTTCTAGTGCTTGCTTTACTCTCCTGAAATGAAATTTATAGGCTATATAATCTACATGCACAGACAATCGAAAACAATTATACTGGCGTAATATAAAGGAGGAAAATAAAATTATTTACTACAAAAATATTTTTATTTGCAATAAAATAATCTGTGTGTGCTGTTTATGTTCAGGCATGACAACATTAGAAGACATAATGAAGGGCTAGGTGTTTACAAGGGTATGTGGAATCACCAGAATATGATAGCTGCAAAGGCAGACTGATACAGGTGTGTTTTGCAATAAAATAATCTGTGTGTGCTGTTTATGTTCAGGCATGACAACATTAGAAGACATAATGAAGGGCTAGGTGTTTACAAGGGTATGTGGAATCACCAGAATATGATAGCTGCAAAGGCAGACTGATACAGGTGTGTTTTATTACAGCTCAGCTAGAGGGCTAGTGTGGTTGGTGATGTGATTTTCTAAAATGTTGAATAACTCCTAGTCAGTTTCTAAACAGAAGGCAGTACAATTTTCAATAAAGGCAAATGGTAGTTCCCATTCCTGGAAGATTCGGTGTAAATTAGAATTGTGTAGAAAATCTTTATATTTATATGTAAAATGGAGTTAAGGTTCTAGGAGGACACAATTACGAGCAAGTTTTTTACTTACGTTAATGTCCAGTAGGATATTCCAGGTTTATGCGTTGATGTGTGATAAATAACTTTTGGGGGACTGTATCATTCATCCCAGAGTATCTAGCAAATTTTCCACGTTTCCATTCATCTTAAGTATTGCCCACACAATTATTGTGACAAAGAAAAAAAACTCCCATAAATTTCCAAAATACCCCCTAGGGGGCGGTACTAGCTTTGTTGAGAAATCTTTATCTAGACTTAGGCTAAGTTTATTACAACTACGAAGGACTACTGTAAGCTGTAACTTTGGCTTTATCTGAAAGTGTATATAGACACATCAGTATTAATAGAAAACAGTTGGAGATGTTTCCAGCAAAAAAAAAAAAAAAATTAACCATCTGAAATACTTGTAGTGCCACTTTTAGTACGTTTAAACTCAATGTTTAGAATTGGTTCTTTCTTGCTTTGTAGTTGAAGGACTTCCACATTAAAAATGATTATTCTTAAATTTCCTAAAAGCTGACCAACATCAAAATTTTTCTTATGATAGAATTTATTCTAACATTTCTAAGGGAGAAGATTTTGCTTATAAATGCAGTGACTTTTATTTTATAATACTAAATCAATATAAACGAGTATGTGTGTTTTAAATTATATAAAATAAGAGAACAATTCTTCACTGATCTAAAAGATTCCATAATTATGTTAAGAGCAAGTAAAAACATTACTGCTATATGTAAATAATGTGAATGTAGACGCTAAATGAAGTGGGTGATCAGAATGGGGTAAGATTAATAATGGAAGAGGAATTTTTGTGTAGGAGGTTCTAAAACTCAGCTGAAGTATAAAACATCAGAAAAGATAGGGTTGTATTTGAGGAGTGCTCATGGAACACGGAAAGATATAAGGCAGAAAACAGTTTGAAGTGACACATGTTGTAGAATGAAACAATGCTTTGATTACCAAAATCTAAAGGGTAGGTAAAATTCAACTATGTCTCCTCCTTTTGTTTTTATAAAAACTTTTTAATGTTATTTATTTTTGAGAGAGAGAGAGAAAAAGGACAGAGAGAGAGTCAGAGTATGATTGGGGGAGAGACAGAGAGAGAGGGAGACACAGAATCTGAAGCAGGCTCCAGGCTCTGAGCTGTCGGCACAGAGATGACCTGGGCCAAAGGTAGATACTTAACTGACTGAGCCACCCAGGCTCTCAACTATATCTCCTTTTAAAAAGGTTGACTTTTCCTTTCTTTTGATGTTTTTCATTTATTGTAGGAGGGCATCAAAAAGCAGTCTTGATCAAAGTAACTGGATTTTTTGAGCAACTTGACTTAACTGAGGTCATGGATCCCATTCCTCACTTTTACACAGCAGCATTTGAAACTTATCTATTCCTCTAGGAATTTTTTTGAGCAACAATAGGTATTCTCTTGTTATTGATGTACAATTCAGGACACTGTTCCAGACCACAGCAACGCTGCTAGGAACACCAATGATTCCATTTTGGAGTATTGGACGAGTAACAAACAGTAACAAAGAGCTAACTGCTGCAATTCTTATTATGGGCTTTGCATAGCCAAAACTTGTACTTCTGCTATTTCCATTTTTTATGTTCAATTATTCACTCTCTATATTTTATTCAAGTTCCCAAGTAAAGCAAATGTTTGGCTATATTAATGCATATATGTGTGTATGTATGTGCATGTACATGTGTGTGATATATATACACACACTGTATAGGTATGTGCATGCATACATAGCAAATGTGTTCAATTTAGGAAGAAAAATAAATACATCTATATATTAGGTTAATAAAGCATTTGTTACCAAAAGTGTAAACTTTCTTTTTAAATATTCCAACCGACGCCAGTTTGGAATAATGTAAACCGAAGGACTCTAAAAGAAGGGGCCACGTTGGCAAAACACCATTAATGCTCCAATTTCAAACCAGTTATATCAACTCATGGAAAAGCTTTCTAAAATTATAAGTAAAATAAAAAAGGGTGACAAAATATGTTAAATTTAAAACAACCATGTCAATTCAAGGACAAAATTAATTATCAAAATGATCCCAGCAGGGTTGGTGGTCTTGTTTTTGTCTGGGCCACCTGCTTTTCCCATACTCACCACCCTGGCTTCTAGCACTTGTACCCATAACCCTGTCATTGGCCACGTTATTGTTTGAGAGCATTGTGATTTCTAAAAGGATGTGTGCGGGGGTCATGTTTAAACCATTGTCAGTTGCTATTATAATTACAGTGATTGTTATCTAGTGAAAGCTTTTTTGGCAGATTTCCACCAGAAAGCTAAAACTTGCATCCAAGTGTATTTTCATTAAGCTAGGGGGGTTTGTCATTCCATTTAAAATGAGATTTAAATCCACTTTTTTTGTTTTAAATAATGTTAGCTTTATTGAATTCCATAACTGTCAAAAGGGCTTCTGAATCAATTTAAGAATCAATGAGCTGATTGTCTTAAAGACTGTCACAAACCAGGACATTTAACTATATATATGCATGCTTGTGATATCTGTTAATAAAATAGGTATATACATCAAATATAGTATTTTTATGATCTTTTTTTATGAAAAGGGGATTTATAAAATCATGCACTATTAGTGTCTTAAAAAATCATGTAACACCTGTGATTAGTGTTACATATATAGCTATCAGTCTTGCATAAGTAATTCTGAATTAATAGGAAAATAATTCCTCTAAGAAATTTTACTTTCGTAAACTACTGATTACATATAAGAAGAAGTTAGGAGACTTATAACAGCTGTTTAGTAATCAGAATCCTAAAAGGGTATGCTATATTTAACGAGAAAATATAAAAATGGTCTATTATCTGAAAAGTTTGGCTAGTCCATTTTATTCTGTATGTACCTATGTACACTAAAAGGAGAGAGGAAATAAAATAACACTACCATCCTGAAAATAAAAGTCCTGCTTACTCTTTTTTCACCGGAATTATCTTCCAAGTAAAAGCTCAGCAAATAACTTCCAGATAAAAATGGACAAAAGTAAAACACAAATGAAAACCAGACGTAAGGCTTTTTATTTATTATCGGTATGATAATCAAGATAACACTTGGAAAATTAACACTGCAAAGTTCTTTCTGCATATCTAGAGCTCATATATACTTCCAAAATATAAGTGATTTCCACCTAATTGAACCATATTTCTGTGGACACAGACATTCACACTTTCAAATATTTATTTAAGATGTATGCAATCGTTTAAAAAAAGAGGCAAGTTGCTTGACCTCTTAGTTTAAGTCGTGGTCTCCTTATCTGTAAAATGATACTGATATAAATTAAACGTAGGAGACTGTTGTAAGGCTTTCACAAACACAGGGTTCCAAGAATTAAGAAAAACTAATAGTTATTAATTCTCTAATATGTACCCAAACTTTTAAAGCATACATGTGATGGCATTTAATTCATATAACAGCACTCTATGAAGCATTTGTAATAGAAGCTCTCTCATCCACCACTTTTTAATTCATAAACCAAGTTAGTGATGCTCTATGTTTCCTCGGTGAAACATAATGTTACTGCCCACTGTACCGATTGCCCAGGCACCTCTCCTACCCCAATTGGAGTCACACAAATATCAATGGTCAGTTGATGTTTACCCCTAAGTCTAGAAAGCTAAGTTAAAATGATCTGTAAATATTCTATAAAGATGAGTCATTAATAAAACAATTGCTGATACATTAGAAGAGTACAGAGTTTCAGAAGTAATGGATGTTTAGGTTTTATAAAATTTATTTCATATTTTATCTTCTACTTGTAAAACGAACAAATAGAACCTTTAATTATTAAGTAATTGCAAGGGCCAAGTGAAATGCTTTCCATTTAGCATTTGCACCAACTGGCAGACATTTGGGTTATACTGGCAATCCCTGAACGTGGGCTCATGTGTGTATTTAATAAACTGCAAGTATTTTACAGTGTAGTGGCATAGTGTTACTGTATTTGGTTAGTTTGTGATGTAAACTACATATATGTATTTTTTATTAAAAAAATTTTTTTTAATGTTTATTTATGTTTGAGAGAGAGAATGACAGAGTGCAAGCGAGGGAGGGGCAGAAAGAGGGAGACACAGAATCCGAAGTAGCCTCCAGGCTCTGAGCGGTCAGCACAGAGCCTGACATGGGGTTCGAATTCAATGGACAATGAGATCATAACCTGAGGTGAAGTCAGACGCTTAACCAACTGAGCCACCCAGGCGCCCCTACATATATGTATTTTAAATAAATTTCCTAAATAAAAATACACAAACATATAAGCTATGTACAGCATTAGGATATTGCCCATAAGATAATCTCCATTTACATGTAATTTTCTTGCCTACATTCCAGAAAAGGAAACTACCATTTAAACATAGCTATGTCGGGGTGCTTGGGTGGCTCAGTGGGTTAAGCTCCCAATTCTTGATTTTGACTCAGGTCATGATCGCAAGGTCATGATCTCCTGTTTGTGAGATCTTGCCTGTAACTGTTTAAGATTTTCTCTTTTTCTCTCTCCCTCTGCCCCTCCCTCCCTCTCAAAAAATAAAGAAAAAGAAAAAAAAACAAGACACAATACTAGGGGCAATGAATCACAAACAGCCAACTAGCCTATAAGCTGTAGCCAATCAAACAATTTCTCTTTTTTGCTTCCACACTCTATGTAAGCCTCTCCCCTGGCTCTCATGGGCAGAGTGCTCCTAACTACTTCCTGCTTCGTGTTGCCCAAGTGAAATAGATTTTTCTCAAATAAACTCTTAAGATTTCTAATATGTCTCAGTTTTTCTTTTAACAAATCTATAAGCTGTTATTAACAGACCCATTTATTGATTGTTAACACCTCCATGTTCAGGCTTTTCTACTTCAGTGAATCTTACATATTTGCTGGGTGGTAAAGAATTGATATACAGTGGTTCTTTTCAATAATGAAAAGATGAGAAAGAAAAACATTGTTTCTCTTTCAGTTGACATCATGAGGTTGAATTTAAATCAAGTAACATTTTGAGAACTCTTACACTCAAACTTTTTAGAACTGCATCATGTAAAGATTATCTTCTATTTGAATGGAAATGTTTGTGAATATGCTTAATTTGACAAGTGCTCTTGAATATAAAATATTATTACTGTGTATTTTTTCATTAAGTCATGGTCATAAGTAAGAAAAAAAATTTGTAAAGAATTTTAATTATCCTTTACATTTTCTTTTCTAAAAGTATTTACTGGCAACTTCAACATAATATTTTTTAAATTCTAAGTGTGATTTTTTTCATGGAGAAACACTTTATAATATTCTAAAACATTCATTTCTTATTGCTTTACCCACTTTCAAAATATATTTTTTTCCCTACTTCTTTTTCCCAATGTCAGACAGTTTGGTCTAATCTATATGTTATTTTGCAGTTAAAAAAGTATTTGACATGTATTCAATAGGTTAGTTCAATGCCAAATGGTTTTCACATGGTTCTCATCTCATCCTAGAATCTGCATGCTTTCAATGCACACTGAGAGGCACAGTGACAAGTAGAAGGAAAACACTGGAAGAATCACAAGTTAATTCTCTGCTTGTGATAATGTATGTTGAAGAAAAGAAAAAAAATGCTACTGCTGTAGGTCAAAGAGAGAGAAAGAAAATCTGCTTATTTTTCAATATGTCATTGTTTCTTAAACAAGAATAATGAAACACTGACCACAAATGGCTTAATTAATCTCCAGGCACAGCCTCTAGTATTGCCCCAGATTTGGGCTGACATTTGATGACAATGTAAGACATTTGTCTCTTGGGAATCTATTGTTTAGTTGGCCTTACATTTGCTGTTACAGTTACAGATTACAAGGAATGCAGGTTTTCAGAGAATCACAAATTGGAGTAAGAATGGAACGGTATGTTCTAGATCACAGACCATTTCTATGCGTATGTATTCCTAATATAATGCTAAAAATGCTCATTTAATTTCTTTATATGTAAGAGAGACACTTCTAATTTCAAATAGAGATGATCATACCAACCACTGGTAAATATCAATAGGAAAACACCAACCATTTTTAAAGTACATTTTATGTAATGGATAGATGATTCTAACTTCATGTTAATGGATTTTTTTTCCAAAAATGAACTAACACCTATTTTATTTTTAAAAGAATTTTTAATATCTATTTATTTTTGAAAGAGAGGGAGAGAGAGACAGAGCATGAATGGGGGAGGGGCAAACAGAGAAGGAGACAGAATCTGAAGCAGGCTCCAGGTTCTGAGCTGTCAGCACAAAGCCCGATGCGGGGTTCAAACTCACGACCTGCGAGATCATGACCTGAGCCGAAGTGATATGCTTAACCCACTGAGCCACCCAGGCGCCCCAAACTAATGCCTATTTTAGATTTCTATTTGATTCTTTGTTAAAACTTTAGATACAATATCTAAACGTTTACTCTTGCTGAATGTATGAGTATGATTCAGTAAAATCAACTTGTTGTTGGCAGTAAAGAAGGAAAAGAAACTTTAGTGTTGCCAATTAAAGGAAAGAGCTCTAAACTAAAATAAGATTTCTGTAAATATTAAATTTTGTGTTTCTGCTTTGTGTTTCTACAACATGGAATGACCGTCAAGTTAAATGCTTTAAAAAGGCTGAATTGAAAACAATGGTCTTTACATTTCTTCACAGGAAAAGCAAGAAAAATTTGCCATATTGTCTGTGTGTGTGTAAAAAACATCTTCCTCTGATATTAAAATGGATGAAGAAATGTCAAAATAATTTTTCAGTTAGAAATTTCCTTAACTGCTTAACAATTTTCCTTACTAAATATAAATGAGCACAAGGATACTTTCCTTACTGAGTATAAATTGAGCACAAGCTATGCCAGCTACATTGTGGACAAAAGATCTTAAAAGATGTTTTTATTCATGTAATCAGCAACTGATGATACCCAGAAAATGACAGATAGGTGGTAAACGTTCAAAAATGTTTGCTGATGGATGGACATGAATCTGTAAAAAAAACCTGCATAATAAAGAGTCTGATATTTCAAGAAATATCTTTTCACCAGAGATACTTCTATAAATATACAATTTGAGATGTTGAGAGATAATAACAAAATTACAAATGCAGATTTGTAAGGGACTTGGAATAAACATTTGCCTTTTCCCTTTACCCAATCTTCCTTTTATTTATTTATTTTTAAATTTTATTTATTTATTTTTGAGAGAGACACAGAGAAAGTGAGCAGTGGAGGGGCAGAGAGAGAGAGAGGGAGAGAGAATCCCAAGCAGGCTCCACACTGTTAGTGCAGAGCCCGACGTGGGGCTTGAACTCACAAACCAGGAGATCATGACCTGAGCTGAAACCAAGAGTCAGACACTTAACTGACTGGGTCACCCAGGTGCCCCCAATCTTCCTTTTAAATGTTCATACAGAATATATACATGCATACATACACACATACATAAATGCAATTCCTAGAGAGCAAATGGGTTGAAATGGTGGGGTTAGGGTTAGGGGGTGCCTAATGGTGCCCATGTTATTCTAGGAGGAACAATTCCAACAAAAAATGCTAAACAAGGAAGAATGATGGGTTCCCCTGAGAAAGTTGGAGAGCTGTACTAGGAACTGTGTACATTCTCCTCAGGGAACTGGACCAAGACTCAACTAACAGAGATGCCCACTAAAGGCCAGCCCACACATTCTGTTTCTTGAAAACCATTGGGGGAATCAACTCTTCCTCTTTCCGTGGGAGATGGAAGAAAAAGCACTGTGGAACGAGCAGAAGGAAACAACCTACAAAAGCTCAGAGGAAGAGCAAATGTGCAAAAAGGATTCTCACTGAAAGAAGCGACAGTTAGAAGGCCGACAGTGGGCATCAGACAGCTGGGCTGTGGGCTTCCTCTGCAGCGCAGTGAGATTCCCTAGGCAGCCATGACTTTCCGGGTGAGTGGTAGCTTCTCTGCTAAGTTAGTAGATGGCTCCAGAGAAGGGAAATCCCCCCTAATTCTGGTCAGATCTTCACCTGTGCTCTTTGGTTATTTGTTTTTACTGAATATAAAAGTAGCACAAATATGAACTTTTTCTTAAGGAGGCAATTTTAGGATTTTCTTATAAGCAACAGACAAGCAGAGAAAGAAAGAAAGAAAGAAAGAAAGAAAGAAAGAAAGAAAGAAAGAAAGAAAGAAAGAAAGAAAGAAAGAAAGAAAGAAAGAAAGAAAGAAAGAAAGAAAGAAAGAGGAAAGGAAAGAAAAGAGAAAAGAAAAGAAGAAGCTCCCTCTATAATTTCATTAGTGTTATGGCCTGAACTGTGTCCTACCCAAAATTCCTATGTTGAAACTCTAAACTCCAGTATCTCAGAATGTGACTGTATTGGAGAGAGGGCCTTTAAGAGGTGGTTAAGTTAAAATAAGCCCCTAGAGTCAGCCCTAATCCAACCTGATGGCATCTTTTATCAGAAGAAGAGATCTGGACTCCCAGAGAGACGTTAGCGGTGTGTATACACAGGGGAAAGACTATGTGAGGACACAGTGAGAAGGTGATCTCTGCAAACCAGGACCACAGAAGAAATGAAACCTGCCAACACCTTGGTTTTGCACTTCCAGCCTCTAGAACTGTGAGAAAATAAGTTTCTGTTGTTTACACCAACAGTATGTGGTACTTTGTTATGGCGGCCCTAGCAAACAGATATGGTTAATACCCAAACTGCATACACAATCTCAGTAAAGGTTTCTTTTCTAACTGTTTATTTTGAGCCCTCATCTGTTCTCCATCTCTACAACTGTATTATTTCAAGAATATTGTAGAGATAGAATCAATTGTTATGCAAACTTTCAGGATTTGGCTCTCTTCTCTCAGGATAATTCTCTTGAAATGCATCCAAGTCATTGTGTGGTCCATTCTTTTTTACTGTTGAGTAATATGCTGTGATATGGATACACCATGGTTTGCTCAGCTAGTCACAACTGAGGGATATTTGAGCTGCTTCCAGTTTGGGGCCATTACAGATAAAGCTGCTACTAACATTCATGTACAGGTTTCCATGCAGATCCATGTTTTCATTTTTCTGGGAAAAATGCGCAAGAGTGTGAATGTTGACTCATAGGGTAAATACTTTTACTTTTATATGTGCTATACCGTTTCCCAGAGCACCATTCCTCTTTACTTTCCCACCAGCGACATAGGAGAAGTCCAGTTTCTCCACAGGAAGAAACAGATAATACATATGCCGTATAAATGTTTCCAGAACATCAAAGCATGGGAATTTTTCTTATCGGGTTTGCATACCCTACATACCCAAACCCAGTAGTGTGCTGGTAAGCTAGCTCTCTGGAATTTAAGAGAAAAAGAAAAAAGCTCCAGCTTACTCCAATTGCCTATTTGCAGTGTGTAGATATTCCTGCCATGGCTGATTTCAAACCACTGAGGCTTCATTGAGAGCAAAGTTGGAGAGATAAGCATATAAGCAGTTCTCACAAACTGGCACAAGCCAGTTCCAGCACACTGCCGCACAGAAATACACATGCACACACACACACACACACACGCGCCCCGTATTTATCTCATTCATAAATATAGATGGAAAGTTAAATAAAATGGTGACACGAACTTAACAACATGGTGACATAATCAAATGAAGAGACAGATGTAAAATTAAAAGACTATGATATAATTTTGGGGAAAAAAGCATATATTAACGTATAAATATACTTGTAGACTAAAAAGGAATTGAAAACAAAATGTTAATAGTGTTTATTTCTGGGTAGTTAGTTGATGAATGATTTTGGTTTCTCTGACTATGTTTTCTTGGTATTCCAATATGCTTTCAATGAACATTTTCTTTTAATCATAAACACATTATATTTTAAAGTTTAAAATCTAAGGGGACAGAGTTATTAAAGAACATAGAACAAAGCAAAATATGGGTGACCATATTATATAATAAAGTGCTAAGTGAGCTCAGAAATAGTGAAGTTTATTTTAAATGTAAACTAAACAGGATCATATGGAGTGAATCAGAAATGTTTCCAGGAGAAAATATTTTTGAGCATGACTTTCCCTTCATCTCTATCTGAGGAAAATTCTTGAAGAGTCTCTATATGTCCCTATGTTTGTATCTATGTCAGAGAAGCAGGGAGACAAGTCCTGGCAGGCAGCTTGTTGTGAAAGGAAAATGAAGTCAGTGAGATGATCCCGACTTTGGATGCTCTTCCTCACCATCTAAGATTTTGGGGCAAGTCTCTCTCTTGAGGCCTCAGTTTCTTACTCTCTAGCATGGGGTTACTATTCCAGCTTCATTACATGTCTAAATCAAGCAATATCTAGTTTACAAAGAAGACTTTCCTTCTGTTCTATCTCACATTATTTGAAATTATAAGTCACCATAATCCCAAAGCCAGTTTTCATACTGACCTTAACAATTATTGGGACAGGAAATGTTTCATTTTAAAGAGCTAGATGGGATTTTTAAAAACATCAGTTTTATGGTTTACAGCATGAAAAGAGATTATATGGTGTTTAAAAGTGAGTATTATATTTCAAAAATCTATTACAAAAAGCAAATTTTTACCTTTTCTGTGATCTACTCATTTGTCCATTCATTCAACAGATATTTCGAGAGTAGCAACTCAGTGAAACTCAGCATTATTTTAGGAGAGAGTTACCAGAAAATGCAAGGTAAATGACCTTGGGGCCAAGAAATTTCCCATAACTTTAATAGATGGCATTTGGCACGTCCCAATGAAGATGACAACAGCTGGTACTGTGACCTCTGTCCCTTCCTCCCGTCCTAATAGGTACCTACAGGCCCGTGTCAACTAATGCTTGAGGTTAGGCAAGTACTTATTTAGCATCACAAAACAGAATGTATAAAGTGTACAATGGATAGTCACATGTATAATCATGTATTCTTGGATTACCCAATCTTTGAATTATTAGGAAATCATAACAGCAATACTCAAATCATGTCCTCCTGCCTGACTCAGTTTCCTCTAAAAGAGCTAAATTGTGCTGTTGTTTCGTGGCAACCCTTTCCCCCACTATTTAGCCATGACTATTGTATCAGTCTGCTCCAGCTGTTAGAACAAAATACCATATACCAAGTGGCATAAACTACAGGTATTTATTTCTCAGAGTTCTGGAACCTGACATGTCCAACAGCTAAAGTCTCCAAGGGATGAAGGGGAATTTCTCACTGGTATCTACACAGGTACAGTGAGGAGGGTAAGGATAATAGAAATGAAACATGAGCTTTGAATGTGCTGGGAATTTCTAAGAAGAGGGCCTGTGGGAGAGAGACAGCCTCCACCTGAAAAGGCTACAGAGGAATGCGTATCATTTGAAAGAGGGGCAGTTTCAATTAAAGAAAGGAAATGAAGGAACTTTCAAAAAATCGGTAGAGGTTGTAGAGGAATCTGTTGATGACTGCTTTTGAGCTCCAGAGTTTTCCCTCCAGAACAGATATCAAGAATTGGGACAGATGGAAGAGGGTTCAGAATAAGGGATATACAGCATGACATGGGCATGGGTTTCTGGCTACGGGAGACAGGCCATGGAGCCTCAGCCTTCTGTCTTAAACTTGAAAAGGTCCACAAAGGTAAATAAGAATACATGGTGTGACGCAGTAATTCAGGCAGATGGAAATGGAGTGGGAGAGGGGCTAAGGATCTTGCCACGAGTGTGTGGAGCTATCAAAGACGACGAGTATGTCAGAAGTGGGCAAAGTTACCAGGAACATGTAGAATTTAGAGGAAACGCATTCCAGCTGGAAATTATTGGTATGGATTTACAAATGTGATCAGTAAAGGGGCAGTTCTACTGGAACTACCGAAGGATGGGCATATAATACCAACACTAAATACTGTCATAAATACACATGATTATGAATGTATGTGTAATAAAATAATAATTCCTAAATCAATGTCTGATGACAATATTTAATTATCATTTCCTTGGTGAATGAAGTATTTAATTGTAAAAAAGTTAATCTAATAGGAAAATATGTAGAGAAACATGATAAACTTACATATACTACCATCTGAAATGAATAACTACTAATGTAAACATAAGCAGCACTTGCTTCAGATCATTTTTAGTATAATTTTTTAAAGTAAGAAAATTCAGCAATACTCCTGTGTACATTTTGCCAGACCCATTCTTCTTCCTTCTTGTCCATAGGCAACCACTATCATGAAATTTCTTTTTCTTCATATTTATGCTTTGTGTACATTTTAACACAGGTATAAATCTTTGAAAGCATGTAATATTATTTTGTGAATATTAATATTGTACATAAATTTTATCATAGTATTATCAAGATCATGTTATCTTACCTAACATAGAATTACCTTTTCATTCAGCATTGTACTTCAGAGGTCTATTCCATCACATGAATACACCATGATGTAATTAGCCATTTATCTGTTAATAACATGTTGGTTGCTTTTGGTTTTTAATATATCAGCAATGTCACAAAGCATATCTGTGAATACATCTCCTTGAACACACGTGCAAAGGTTTCTCAAGGGTATTTACTTCGAAGAGGAATTGCTAAGTTGTTAGAGACAGGTTTTTCCAGGTAAATATCCATTTACCTATACCCTTGCCTACACTTGGGACTGTAAATATCCATTTACCTATACCCTTGCCTACACTAATAAATTTGCCAATTTGATAGATGAGATATTATATCTCACTCTTTTAATTTGCTTTCACTTGATTATCAGTGAAGTTGAATTTATTATCATTTTTTATTTACCATTCTTGTACCATCTTTTGTAAATTTCCAGCTCATATCCTTGTCCCATGGATATGTTGTATGTTCTGGATTTGGGGTTTTTGTCTGCTATATGTATTTGAAATATTTTTAGTGCTTAGTTTTAGCTTTGTTTTGGTATCATTTGGAAGATTTTCAGTGTGATATAATTGAATTGATGAAACTTTTCTGCTTAAAACCTTAGATATTGTATTTGGTTTCATGTCATTAGAAAAATATTTTAATCTTTGGTAGAATCCATAGAAAGAGCTCACACTATCATTTCATGCATAGAGCTAGCTCAGCAATGAAGAGAGAATGATCAAAATTATATGACCAGACTCAGAATGGTCATTTTCCAGATAGAGTACTATCAGTCGTATGAGAAATATGTTACTGATTACAAGATACTGCTAAGCAGGTAGGACTGTAAATGTTGAAAAGACTTAAGTATTTCCTATCCACTTTGCCTTGTCCATGTTTTATGTATAGGATAAGTTTGATTGATGAGCTTTGTAAAGTTGTTACAGGAAATGTTTGGCGCAGACACAGACAACAAAATCAATACTGTCTAGATAGACTGGGTTCATGTGAGCAGATTTATTATCTTGACCTTTCACTCCAAATGCCCTGCCTTATTTTGTTATTATAAAAGTTAAACATACTTATTTATAAAGCGACAGGGAACAGATAACTGGTAAGGCAACTTTATTAACATCTCAGGGTTTGGATATAATTTGTGAGCCCAGCACTATTTTTGGCTTCTTTTAAAAATGATTCTGTTCCCAGATTAAGGTCATTCCATTGTTTCCTCTACCCCACTGCCTGGAAGACTTAGTATAACCCAATTCTGCTATATATGTGAGTGTCTATATAGACCCTACATATGTCCAATGGTAGATGAAGAAATGGACATATTAAATTACATCCTTTCTCTCTTCAGAATATGCACTAAAAATAGAACATACGAATAAGCAAACAAAAGAGACAGCATAGTGTTGTGCACATAGCAGATGGGCAATAAATCTGTGCAGAATTAATAGATTAAAAATTGCAATATGTCACAACACTCAAAGGATCATGGAGGTATCCTTTTCTCCATCATCTATGAAGGATTTAGTTGTTTGAGCTTACACAATTCTTTATTTAGAGATTATAAATTCTGCCCACATACTTTTGGAGCTAAATTATTTCAATTTTTGCCACATGCTTCATGCAAACAATGGCCTGGTAAGTCCCAAAGCTCTAGCATTGTATCACCATGTAGCTATATGTTTTATAAAAGAGACATCAGTATACTTACACACAATATACTAGAATGCTGATGCCTTTATGCTTAAGAAAATACCCAATGGAATTTCCTACTTGGTTTTTGCATTTTGTAGGGAAAGGAATTTCTCATAACAGCTGGTGAAATCCAATAAGCTAGATACATCAGGGATTTTTGTTGGAAAATACATTTAATGTAAATAAGCGTGTTTTTCTATACTTCTGTCTATATAGTATCTTAAAGTTTTAAAATAATAAAAACTGAACCTTATTTTACAAAGTGTTTAGTAGTAGCTAAAAAATCCCTTAAGACTAAATATTACCTTGATATTATGCTTGTATCAGTGCAATTGCTCTTGAAATTTACTAAGTAATCAAACCTGATTCCTTTTTTTGTGTCAGCATTTATAAGTAAGTTGAATGACTATTTGGAATACAAAAATCGGTTCAAACTATTTGCTATAAACTATCTCTATGACCTCATAACTGAATGTTTCATGTGTCCCAAACCCTGATTAAGTTAATGCCATAGGGAGTCTCTGACAATTCATTTTATCCAAAGTACTACTGATGTATTTCTGTGAGTCGTCTCTTGTAGTGGAAAAGTTATATTATTTTTCCAATTGTAGCTATTTTTATTTGATTTGAACTTTTTATCACCCATTCTCCAGCTTTACCTCTTTTACATCTAGTCTCCATAACCTTAAGAATACCAGCTAGTCTTTCCATTAAAACAAATTAATATCATTCTTATTTGGAAAATTTGACAATCGTTTAAAGACTCACGGCATCATGGGGTGTTGTAAATGGGGTTAATAATGAGCAGTGATTTTTATCTGTTGGTAATCTTGTGGGATGGTTACACAGTACTCTCAGTTAAGTCCATCCTTCTATCAGTTCAACTCAACAAGCCCCTTGCACAAATTTGTTACTGAGTTTCTCCCAAGAGAATATACGATTGAAAGTATTAGAAATTTCATTGGACATTAGAAGATTGCAAAGGATCATTTTCCCTTCTAGACTTTGACAATCTTAATAAAGTCTAAAGAAACACATTGAGGAAGCACAATGTTTTAGGGCTAGCTCATCTCCCCTGTAATTTTTATTGATAAAGAAATTAAGGACAGTCCTAAATCACTGCAGTTATCATTAATCTTTTTCAGAGAAGCATCCTACTCAGTAACCAAGCTCTCAAGAATTAAAAAAAATATCTTCTAGCTACCTTTTCCTCTGCTATCCTGTACTGTTTTTCAAAGAATTTTTTTTTAATCCAAAATTTGGTGAAGCGGAACAGACACACAGTAATGCCATGTCAACATTTATTTATGGCCTGCCAGTTAAGATGGACAAAATAAAAAAGGAGAGGATTTAAAAACAGTGCTTGCAAAGAATTCCATGGTGAGGTGGTACATCTCACTTGTCAAACTGGAAATGGAGACAGTACAATCTATATCTGTGATTATTTGCTTGGGTACACCGTCCATTTTCCCAGATCCTACATTAATCATTTTATTTCTACTTGTTTGACATGACATTCCAACTTCAGACTAGAAGGTGCTCTGTTTCTATTTATCTCTTGCATGTCATGATTTTCACAAACCTTATGAGATTTAATAGGTGCTGTTTATTTTAAATATAACAACCACATGTTATGAATGGCATGTGTTGTAAAGGTCTATAGGATTATTCAGTTATTTAGAATTTGGAATGATTTTGCCCATAAAGGCGATGCTGTGAATGCACATTAAATTTAAAAAAAAATTTTTTTTAACGTTTATTTATTTTTGAGTCAGAGAGAGACAGCATGAACGGGGGAGGGTCAGAGAGAGGGAGACACAGAATCTGAAACAGGCTTAGGCTCCGAGCTGTCAGCACAGAGCCCGACGCGGGGCTCGAACTCACGGACCGCGAGATCATGACCTGAGCCGAAGTCGGCTGCTTAACCGACTGAGCCACCCAGGCGCCCTGCACATTAAATTTTTATAGCTAATGGTGAAATTGCATCTAGTTCATGAGACACCAAAACTGTCATGCCGAAGGTAACATTTTTTTTTCCTGCTAATCATCATTTATAATTTTCTCCCATAGGTGTAGGACTTTCTCAAGCAGCTATTCAACCATCTATTTAGTAAAAGTATTCAAACAGTGCATAATAAATGCCAGATACTGGGAATTTAATAGTTCCAGAAACACTATTTCTGTTCCTCAATAGACACAAGGTACTAGGCAAAAACAATACAGTGTTATAGCTGCTCAGCCCCCTTCCCTGCAGCATGAGGCACACATTGGTCAAGGGCAAGGCAGGAGGCAGAGAGATCAGGGCAGGAGTCGTTACAATAATTCAGGAGAGATATAGTGTTGACAAAGCAAATGAAAATCAATGAAAATGGTTACAAGAGATATTATGGTAGGAAAGGAGTCCAAGATAACACCCAAGATATTGGCCTGGGCAACTGCAGGACAGTGGATTGGAGACAATTTATAGTCCAGCTTAATTTCCATAATGGAAATCATCTTTTTATGAGTAAGTAACTGGACCCAAGACAACCAGTTCTCCCATTAGGGTGACCATTTAAAGTGAACTTTTCCTCAGTGTTACCAAGATTTTCCCAAAGATTTACTAATCCCTTGATTACTACTCGCATTAATTTATGTAGCCAAATATGAAATGATAATGAGATTTCTTCTCCTTTTTTTTTGAGACTTATTCTTAATAGAACTCAGAGTTACCAGCTTGTGATCACTGCATTAATTTTAAAGTATTATCTTCTCTCAAAAAACCAAGCATGTATCACATTCTTCACCTGCCCAGGGTGTTTTAAAATTGTTCTTATTTATTAACTACTCACACAATGGGGCAGCTCAGCTCAGCCAATGAAGCAATAAGAAGCTTTTTTCTCCCTGGAATACCAAACATATCAGTAATTTGTGCAATGAGAGAACTTTAAACTTAAGAAAGGTTTTACTGTCAAGTGTTTTTATGCATTGCTTTCTCATAATTTATTGCAAGTAACTAAACTGGACATGGCGGCATTTAATACTACATTACGATAACCTATTTACTTAATAAGTTTTCAAATAAATGGTTCACAACTCTCTTTGGGTACAAACATCTTCTTTTCAGAATTGTTGGCAGGCTAGGGTCTTGGGAAATAAATATCTATCCATGTTTTATGCTCATATTTACATGGGTTCAACTGCAAACTTTCATGTAAGATTGGGCTTTACTCTTTTTTTATTTTTTACTTTTATTTATTATTTTTTAATACAATGTATTGTCAAGTTGGCTAACATACAGTGTATACAGTGTGATCTTGGTTTTGGGGGTAGATTTCCCTGATTCATCGCCTACATACAACACCCAGTGCTCATCCCAACAAGTGCCCTCCTCGATGCCCATCACCCATTTTCTCCTTTCTTCCACCCCTACCACCATCAGCCCTCAGTTTTTTCTCTGTATTTGAGAGTCCCTTATGGTTACTATTTTTTTTAACTTTTACTTTATTTTCATATAAGATTGGGTGCATGGTTTTTGGTGGACATTTTCCAACATTCTCTTCTGTAAAGTAGTCTTTCAGTGCAAATGTCATAGCTTCACTTTGTTTAATATTCCAGCTGCCTCAATCTGTTTCATTTTGGGTGTTATTCTTTTGGCAATATATTCCTGTCCTCATCCTTCAGAGTCTGAATGACATTCATTCCCTTGCAGATTTGACACATGACTTGCTCAAACATCCAATTCTTTCACTTCCTAGTACATTTCTCCTTTCCAACTGTCACTCTAATCCTTATAGCCCTTTGGAATACATTCCTTTTGTTCACTTGCACATTTTTCCTTTGGCTAAGTACTTTGTCCGTCAGAAAATGACTCACAGAATTTGTTTACCCAGTGCAGGGTAATTTGACACAGTATTGTGTGTTTCTAACACATATGCTTTTATTAATGTTGTTCCCTTGTTACCTTATTTATCATTCATATTTCCTTGACAGTTCTTTAAAAGAAGACCACTTTCCCTGCATTTATTATCACTTTTTTCAACCATCGTCCATTTAAACTAGTGCATACAACTCTGAAAGAGAAACTTACCTTTTGTTAATAATAATAAAAAACTAATAAACTGATTTTCTTGAAGTCTTCCAGGAAAAAAAAGAATAGTTTAGAAGAAATAACTGTTCATTCTCTCTCTTTTAAAGAAAAAATTCAATTTGAATAATGAAACTTTTTATGTAGGGAATACATTAAGAGCACGTTTAGTCATTGCTTTTCAACAGCAATGGCAACAATAACAATATATTTTTAACGGAGATTGTGGAGTTTAGAAGGAGGGATGCTTTAAACATGGTTAGAAACTGATGACAGTTGGGAAATGAGCCATCAATGTTAGCAGAAGCTTTTCCCCTGATCCTCAGTGTTTGTTACTGCCCACGTTTAAATAGGCAAGCCTGTCTGTTTTGATCTCGTATAATACAGGGAAGAAAAACAAGTCTAATTAAGCATTTAATTTATGTATGGTTACGTTTGTCAGTCCCTGTTTACTATATGTCAGATCACAGATATTGTCTTGCTATTACTAAAGTTAACTTGATTAGTGGGTCCATCAGGGTCATTAGGTCACAATTTTTTATAATCCACATAGCTGACATGCGTGGTCTCCATTACCACTATCTAAAACCAGTGAGAAGCCCATTTTATACTAAAGATTGCTCATCTTCATAAAGGAAAGCATGTAACAATATATTATAGAGATCAATTAGTAATGCATTTCTCTGTATCCAGAATGATAGTGAAACTATAATAATAACACGAAGATAGCACCGAATCCAGGATGAGAGTTTCTGCTTCATCCTGCACTAACTCTCTGACTTGAGACAGTATAACTAACTTTCTGGAATCACTGTTTTTCAGAAAGAGTAATTTCCGTTTCTACCACAAAGTGGTTTTTTTAAGATATCCTATGAGATAATGTATATGAAAAGCCTATAAACTTCTACATTAATATTATATTTATCCTAACACCCCCTCTCCCAGATAATCCCTCACTCAAGTATGGCAGGCATTGATTTTCTTAAACAATTCATTACTTAGTTCAATGCAAGCACTGGTTTTGTTTTTCCTTGTTTCGTTGAAACTGGGGAATAACTGTTCACCCATATTAGTAGGAAAGAATCAGAGAATTGCTCTGACATCTTCTATATATTTATAAGCTTTACGTGCTTACTCAGTATTCATATTTTCTGTTTTGAAATAGGCAATTTCCTCTTCCAACCACCCAATCTCCACTTTGTTCCCCACGTAGACTAAATACTTCAAACTGGACTATATAGTGGAATTTTGAAATTAGGCATGAAGATGAGCATTTCTTTTTAATTACATAAACATGATTTCCTCAATATATTTTTAAAAGCAACTATTTCTAATGCATTCAAAACTTAGGATGAATCAAAATCTTTGCTAGTTGGAGAAAGTGGTCTGTCCCAAAGTGAATTTGGCTTTCCCTAGATAAGTTTTTCCTCCAGGCAACTGGGGAGCTCTAAACTGTGGTCTACTTTTTAACTTCTCTCTCACTTTGTACCCTTCTAGCTTTTTCTTATTGCCCATCTTTAGTGTTTTTTTTTAAAGCTTGGGGTGCCAAGCTTGGAGCTCTGTTGGTTAAGCGTCTGATTCTTGATTTCTGCTCAGATCATGATCTCATGGTTTGTGAGTTTGAGCCCCACATCAGGCTCTGTGCTGACAGTGCAGAGCCTGCTTGGGATTCTCTGTCTCCCTCTCTCTTTGTCCATCCCCTGCTCGCTCTCTCTCTCTCTCTCTCTCAAAATAGATAAACATTAAAAAAAAAAAAGCTCTGGGGCGCCTGGGTGGCTTAGTCGGTTAAGCGTTGGACTTCGGCTTAGGTCATGATCTCATGATTTGTGAGTTTGAGCCCAGTGTCAGGCTCTGTGCTGACAGCTCAGAGCCTGGAGCCTGCTTTGGATTCTGTGTCTCCCTCTCTCTCTGCCCCTCCCCTGCTCATGGTCTGTCTGTCTCTCTCTCTCTCTCTCTAAAATAAATTTGAAAAAAACATTAAAAAAATTTATAGAAAAAAACCTCATTGGCACATCTACAAGTAAGGAGGAATTTATGAAATTTAATTAAAATCATATCATACACAGCAGCAGTGGTTAGTTATATTAAACTAACAATCGCTTTAGCATGAGCACCAACCAATCAGATATGACACTAGCAATAAGTTCAGGTACATGGGATCATTACAACTAAATGTCAGATGCTTACCAGTAACTTCAATAAAGGCTTGGTCAGTGGAAGAAGTTGTGAGAAATATATATTATTATAAAAACAATTGTAGCACTCCTTTATTCATTATAGGCAGAATCCACTTAAAATTATTTTTGGCCTTACCTCAAATTGTGGGAATAGGAATTCTCAGAAATGTGTATTTCAGACTAGGTTTTTGCATGTTTTCAAATAAGATTTTACAATATGTAAAACAGATAAAAGTGCAGCTGCTCTAGTTGAAGTAAAAGTAGGAACCTCTGATACTTTCTACATCAGCTGGTGATTACCCACCAGGGCCCAGTAAGGTTGTATAACAGTTTGAAAGTCCCAAAGAGCAAGGAACACTTCCAACTCCTGAAAGCCCAAATCTGCATTAATTTCAGTAGGAAAAAAGAAACAACCTCATTAAATAAGCTTTTTAAATATATATACTTTAAGCAGAAGTTTTAGTATATAAATGAGTTGAATGAAGTGGCCTTTCTGGTACAACTCTTCAAAATCCAAAAACCATGAAATTTTAATATACCACAATTTGCTAAATATATATTGGACATTTACCCAAATAAAGCATTTCGGTTGGTCCCCAGATGATCCCAAAATAAAGAAACCTAAGCCCTGCACTCAAGAAATTTAATTAATCTAGTAGATTATTCTAGACTGAAACCAGTAACAGTAATCAAGGGATAACATCTTTCTTGATTTCATAATTAGAATTTCCCAATTATTGTTGTCCTCTATCAATACCAATATACATTTTGTTTTTTCTTTGAGATAGTGCCAAAGAAAATGCTATAAAACCTTCTGTAACTCTAAGAAAAAAAAAAGCAGTCTTTCTGAAGGTGCCCATTCATTTATGAGACTCCATTACAGTTGGTACCATTTGAGCTGTCTACACCTGTGTTTTTTCAAGACATAGAAGAAGCCCATTCACATGCACAAGAGAGAGAACAGAAGATCCTGGTATATCATCCACAGATGTTAGCTCTTAAGAAACTTCCTAAATTTTTTATGCTTTATGTTAAATTTATATTGTACTAAAAAATAAAGTTTCTATAAGTTTTTAACAAGATAGAATAGTTCTTAAAAAGCAGCTATTTATGATTTTTTTTTTGCTAAAATCCAGCTTATGGATAGATGCTTGCCTTTAGAGAGACTGTTGCAACATCAGTTTATGAAATATATTTTTTCTTTCATTTTATCTCAGTCTATATCAATTTAGCAATGGCACATAGGCATTCAACCGGTCACATTTTCCACACAATTTAACCATAGGCTTTTATTGTCTGTTTTCTTAGTATATTAATATGGGCTTGCTGTCAGATCATTTAAGAAATAGATTTTTTGCATATGTCCATAGGTAATGGAGTGAAGTGGGCCTATACTTGGCACATACAGAAATAGGACAGGATGATAAATCTCTTCACGGCTAGCCCATCTTTTATAGCAAGGGGTTACAGTTCAGTATAGCCTCTAATTCCCTGTGCTATGGGCAATTTGCATGTATTAAATGATCCTTATCATTTCCTGTAATTAGGATGTTGCCATACAGTTGAAGTTTTTGAAGTAACATATGGCTAATTAATGTCTTATTGGTAAGTTCCACCTAGATAATAAAGAATTGAAAGATAGAAGTTGTGTGCCATAGACTGAATTCACTCCATTTTTACTCGTTTGTTAAGTATAAGCTCTTGCATGTTTTTTTTTCAGCATACATGTCTATATTGCATACAAGGATGAACGAATTGGCTAAGTGTCTACACACACACACACACACACACACAGAGAGAGAGAGAGAGAGAGAAATTCCAGGGGATTGCAATCCCACAACATTATTCAAAGGAATAGAATAACTCCCATCAAACAAGAGCTATAAAATATTAAGGATCAATACACATTCTTGGCCTATTAAAATTATCACAAATCTCAGAAAGGCAATTTTATAAATTTTAAGTGAAAAAATAATTGGTAATAGGTCAAAGTGAATGCTGAAGAAAATAAATCATACCTTGACTCATATGATGAATGTGCACAATATCCCATTTTTTCCAAACAGATGCCATACATTCCCCTACAAGTCTTCCTGAGTACCAGTAAAGTGGACCGTGGACATTAGTGAATCACATTGGCCCATGAATGGAGTATGATCTCTGGGTCATCACATACAATCCATGACAGTCACATACAGCAGAAATCTAACCCACAGTATCATTTTGGAAAGAGGAAAACAAATAATTTCTGAGTGTGCTTTGCAGGAGACTTTGGAGAATGCTTCTGCATGACCCCTTCTACCTGCAGACACAGCAGCATTCACCAAGAAGAAAAGGAGCAAATGCTCTATGTTGACTACACTATAGTCAACTCCTATGTCTATAGATATAAAAATATATATTCAAATATTTTATTTTATATGTATGTAGATATCTAATTATTCAAATATATGCCTGTATCAAATGTATGCCTGTATCTATAAAATGAAATAAAGATGAAAGATGTAAGAATTGTTTACTCTCTATAAGAGACTCTTAAAAACTGAGAACAAACTGAGGGTTGATGGGGGGTGGGAGGGACGGGAGGGTGGGTGATGGGTATTGAAGAGGGCATCTTCTGGGATGAGCACTGGGTGTTGTATGGAAACCAATTTGACAATAAATCCCACATATTAAAAAAAAAGAATTGTTTACTCTCTGAGAACCAATTCAATCAGCAAAGCTACACCTCTTTAAAAGAATAATTTATTTTATCACAGCACATAGATTTCATCTTAAAGATTTACAGTTTTTTTCTAAAAGTTTTATTTGAATGGTCTAAGTTTCATTTCCTTGGAAAGGACAGTTTATTCCATTCAAGGACATTACTCATTGTGAAGAGAGTATTTTAGGCACATGATATAGTAACATAGTAGCCTTTATTAAGAACACAGAGAGCAAGGCTTTATAAATGCTACCCTTCCAGTTTTGATGAATATGCTTTTAATAACAAACAACCTAGCGGTAATGTAAAAGAAAAAAAAATTTACAGGTAAAACTTTTTTTTTTAAAGAGAGATGTGGCTTAAAGTCTTGTTTGCTTTCATTTCTGCATAAAAAGTCACTAGAAAGGAATGAAGCATAGAGCTCGGGGACCATGCTGGCTTGTCCATGAAAGTTCCAGGGCTGCAGCTCTGACCTCTGCCCTGCTAGAGGCTTCCTCCCTCCTTCCCTCCCTCCCAGGTTCAGTGATCTCACCAGCTGGCTCCGATCTCTGAAACCAGCCCTCTGTCACTTTTCAGCAGCTGATAGTCTGCACATATCCACCAGATGTGCTACACAAAGGAAATTAAGGTCACCAGCAATAAGGATTCCAAAATTAAACCTTTCCAACCTCTGGACAAACAATGCTCAGACATTCCTGGGTTGTTTCCTGGATTTAACTTCTCCATCATTGACCTTCAAGTCTCACTTTTTCACTTTTTCAACAGGCAGTTTTAATACTATTTTTTCCGGTCAACTTAGCATTCTCCACAAGTCTTCCAAGATGAGACTTCGAATATTTGTATACACAATCCCAATACTCAATTCAGTGTGATCACTTCAGTACACTCCTTGCTTCCATTTTACGACTGTGGCTAAGAATTCATTAAACATCCCCATGGGACATTGCTAATGCTGACGCACGTTCCTCTGTATTCGTCTTATCCTACTTTCTGGCAATCTTCGTGGCCAAACTGTTTTAGATAGTGTAATGGCGAAATTCTAATGCTCTCGTTCCAGGCACCTGAATTACTTACAAACCACTCTGTCACAACAGGGCTCTCTCGCCTGTACTTTGACTTTTCAGGGTTACACCTTTCTCCTCTGAGCAGTCTCAGGTATCCTGGGTCCGAGGAAACTCTAACTCAAAGCTCCTTGTTCTTCCCACTAGTTAGACTCTCTTATGCACGAGCTTCCACCTGCTTGTGAGTCTGTGAGGGAGCCCATAGCTCTCAAAACCCACCAGCAGCTTCTACCTCACCGAAACCCTCTCGGCTGTCGGTCATCACTCATCAAATTTAGAATATACATTGTGTATTTTCACTTATTTTGATTTTATTTATCCCTCTTCCTGCTTCAAATACAGGAAATATGCCTGGCCTACCTTCATCCTTCCTCATTGTCCAAATCAGGGATAATCCTTGGAAGCTTTTCACTTACCGGGTAAGTATAGTTCACTCCCGAGTCACTGACTAACTGGACTTTTAACTGCTTCCTAATGACGCATTGTGTGAATTAAGACATTGTGCTTAAGCTTTAGTCAAGACTGGAGTAGCCTTACATTTAATGTGATCTTTGACAGAATGTATTAGGGCAAGTTAAAAGCTATAGCAAACAAAATCAGAATCTAGTGGCATAAAACAATGAGGTGTTTATTGCTCATATAATAGTCTCCTGCAGGCATTTGGCAGGCAGCTTTCTTTTTGGCAGTTCAAGGACTTGGTCTCCTTTCATTCTGTTGCTTCCTCATTGCCTAAGGCTCTGAGGTCTGCTGCTGATTGCAGATCCAGCAGATAGATAGGGGAGACACTGTGCAAGAGGTTGTTATGGGCCAGGGGACTTCCCCCTCCACAGAATTGGCTGAACCCAGTCACAAGGCAATGCTTTGTTACACTAGACTCTTTCAAATATAGTCTTGTAATGCACCCAGGGGAAAAAAAGGGAATGTTTTTTTTTGTTTTGTTTTTTAATTTTTTTAATGTTTATTTTTGAGAGAGAGAGAGACAGAGAGACAGAGAGACAGGGAGACATGGAATCTGAAGCAGGTTCCAGGCTCTGAGCTGTCAGCACAGAGCCCGATGCGAGGCTCAAACTCATGAATTGCAAGATCGTGACCTGAGCTGAAGTTAGACGCTTAACTGACTGAGCCACCCAGGCGTCCCAGGAATGCATTTTGATGATACATCACTGTCCCTATCACATAAAGTGGCCACCATGGTCAGAACTATGAGATCCCTCCTGTGTCACCGGCAGTCCCTGGAACTCAGGAAGGCAGACAGAAGCTCACCTTTCACACATCAGTGCTGTAAACATTAAGATTTAAAGGTAAGGAACAGAAAAGTTAAAGACAGAAGGTTGGTGATTATTAGCATCACAGGTGGTAAGAAAAATTAAATGCATTCCTTGTGATGAATATTCTTAGGGTGGAGAAAGGGCATTGGGCATTTCATCTTCATCATTCCATACAAAAAAAATGGAAAGAAATGGATCACTCTGCCTTTCCATTAATTTTTCAGTAGTAAGATCGGGAATAAGGTCATCAAATTTCCTTGTATGTTTGAGAACATCCCACTTCAACATTACAAACACACTACAGTTTCCCCCAGCATCACAAGCTACCTCTAGAATAAAGATCTCAAGTTCCTAGAAAACACTGCCTCCCTTATTGACTAATAATTTTAAAGTCTCTTCATTCAAAGTATCAATTTTCCATCAACAGGAATTACAAATTTATCCTTTTGCATTGTTATCTATATTGACTCAATTTTATTTTATTATTTTGCTGTCTTGCATATCAATATTTGATAGTAAAAAAGAAAATTTAATATAGTACACTAACTTTATCTTTCTTTAAAAAGTATTTTCACCTATTGTTTTTTCTTAGTGAGTGCTTATCACGTTAGTAGTTTATTTTATTATTATTATTTTTAAATATATGAAGTTTATTGTCAAATTGGTTTCCATACAACACCCAGTGCTCATCCCAAAAGGTGCCCTCCTCAATACCCATCACCCACCCTCTCCTTCCTCCCACCCCCCATCAGCCATCAGTTTGTTCTCAGGTTTTAAGAGTCTCTTATGCTTTGGCTCTCTCCCACTCTAACCTCTTTATTTTTTCCTTCCCCTCCCCCATGGGTTCCTGGATCCACATGATCCCCCAGGGTCCACATGAGAGTGAACACATATGGTATCTGTCTTTCTCTGTATGGCTTATTTCACTTAGCATCACACTCTCCAGTTCCATCCTTGTTGCTACAAAGAGCCATATTTCATTCTTTCTCATTGCCATGTAGTATTCCATTGTGTATATAAACCACATCTTCTTTATCCATTCATCAGTTGATGGACATTTAGGCTCTTTCCATAATTTGGCTATTGTTGAGAGGGTTGCTATAAACATTGGGGTACAAGTGCCCCTATGCATCAGTACTCCTGTATCCCTTGGGTAAATTCCTAGCAGTGCTACTGCTGGGTCATAGGGTAGGTCTATTTTTAATTTTTTGAGGAACCTCCACATTGGAGCAGCTGCACCAATTTGCATTCCCACCAACAGTGCAAGAGGGTTCCCGTTTCTCCACATCCTCTCCAGCATCTATAGTCTCTTGATTTGTTCATTTTGGCCACTCTTGACTGGCGTGAGATCTGAGTGTGGTTTTGATTTGTATTTCCCTGATGAGGAGCGACATTGAGCATCTTTTCACGTGCCTGTTGGCCATCCGGATGTCTTCTTTAGAGAAGTGTCTCTTCATGTTTTCTGCCCATTTTTTCCCTGGATTATTTGTGTTTCGGGTGTGGAGTTTGGTGAGCTATTTATAGATTTTGGATACTAGCCCTGTGTCCGATATGTCATTTGCAAATATCTTTTCCCATTCCGTTGGTTGCCTTTTAGTTTTGTTGGTTGTTTCCTTTGCTGTGCAGAAACTTTTTATCTTCATGAGGTCCCAATAGTTCATTTTTGCTTTTAATTCCCTTGCCTTTGGGGATGTGTCAAGTAAGAAATTGCTACGGCTGAGGTCAGAGAGGTCTTTTCCTGCTTTCTCCTCTAGGGTTTTGATGGTTTCCTGTCTCACATTCAGGTCCTTTATCCATTTTGAGTTTATTTTTGTGAATGGTGTGAGAAAGTGGTTTAGTTTCAACCTTCTGCATGTTGCTGTCCAGTTCTCCCAGCACCATTTGTTAAAGAGACTGTCTTTTTTCCATTGGAAGTTCTTTCCTGCTTTGTCAAAGATTAGTTGGCCATACGTTTGTGGGTCTAGTTCTGGGGTTTCTATTCTATTCCATTGGTCTATGTGTCTGTTTTTGTGCCAATACCATGCTGTCTTGATGATGACAGCTTTGTAGTAGAGGCTAAAGTCTGGGATTGTGATGCCTCCTGCTTTGGTATTCTTCTTCAAAATTATTTTGGCTATTTGGGGCCTTTTGTGGTTCCATATGAATTTTAGGATTGCTTGTTCTAGTTTCGAGAAGAATGCTGGTGCAATTTTGATTGGGATTGCATTGAATGTGTAGATAGCTTTGGGTAGTATTGACATTTTGACAACATTTATTCTTCCAACCCATGAGCAGAGAATGTCTTTCCATTTCTTTTTATCTTCTTCAATTTCCTTCATAAGCTTTCTATAGTTTTCAGCATACAGATTTCTCACATCTTTGGTTAGATTCATTCCTAGGTATTTTATGCTTCGTGGTGCAATTGTGAATGGGATCAGTTTCTTTATTTGTCTTTCTGTTGCTTCATTATTAGTGAATAAGAATGCAACTGATTTCTGTACATTGATTTTGTATCCTGCAACTTTGCTGAATTCATGTATCACTTCTAGCAGACTTTTGGTGGAGTCTATAGTATTTTCCATGTATAATATCATGTCAACTGCAAAAAGTGAAAGCTTGACTTCATCTTTGCGAATTTTGATGCCTTTGATTTCCTTTTGTTGTCTGATTGCTGATGCTAGAACTTCCAACACTATGTTAAACAACAGCGGTGAGAGTGGACATCCCTGTTGTGTTCCTGATCTCAGGGAAAAAACTTTCAGTTCTTCCCCATTGAGGATGGTGTTAGCTGTGGGCTTTTCATAAATGGCTTTTATGATGTTTAAGTATGTTCCTTCTATCCCGACTTTCTTGAGGGTTTTTATTAAGAAAGGATGTTGAATTTTGTCAAATGCTTTTTCTGCATCGATTGACAGGATCATATGGTTCTTATCTTTTCTTTTATTAATGTGATGTATCACGTTGATTGATTTGCGAATGTTGAACCAACCCTGCATCCCAGAAATGAATCCCACTTGATCATGGGAATCTGATCTGATATAAATAATTCTTTTTATATGCTGTTGAATTCGATTTGCTAGTATCTTATTGAGAATTTTTGCATCCATATTCATCAGGGATATTGGCCTATAGTTCTCTTTTTTTACTGGGTCTCTGTCTGGTTTAGGAATCAAAGTAATACTGGCTTCATAGAATGAGACTTGAAGTTTTCCTTCCCTTTCTATTTTTTGGAATAGCTAATAAGGATAGGTATTATCTCTGCTTTAATTATCTGGTAGAACTCCCCTGGGAAGCCATCTGGTCCTGGACTCTTATTTGTTGGGAGATTTTTGACAACTGATTCAATTTCTTTGCTGGTTATGGGTCTGTTCAAGCTTTCTACTTCCTCCTGATTGAGTTTTGGAAGCGTGTGGGTGTTTAGGAATTTGTCCATTTCTTCCAGGTTGTCGAGTTTGTTGGCATATAGTTTTTCATAGTATTCCCTGATAATTGCTTGTATTTCTTAGGGATTGGTTGTAATAATTCCATTTTCACTCATGATTTTATCTATTTGGGTCGTCTCCCTTTTCTTTTTGAGAAGCCTGGCTAGAGGTTTATCAATTTTGTTTATTTTTTCAAAAAGCCAACTCTTGGTTTCATTCATCTGCTATACAGTTTTTTAGATTCTATATTGTTTATTTCTGCTCTGACCTTTATTATTTCTCTTCTTCTGCTGGGTTTGGGGTGTCTTTGCTGTTCTGCTTCTATTTCCTTTAGGTGTGCTGTTAGATTTTGTATTTGGGATTTTTCTTGTTTCTTGAGATAGGCCTGGATTGCAATGTATTTTCCTCTCAGGACTGCCTTCACTGCAACAAGCATTGGGATTGTTGTATTTTCATTTTCATTTATTTCCATATTTTTTTTAATTTCTTCTCTAATTGCCTGGTTGACCCATTCATTCTTTAGTAGGGTGTTCTTTAACCTCCGTGCTTTTGGAGGTTTTCCAGACTTTTTTCTATGGTTGATTTCAAGCTCCATAGCATTGTGGTCTGAAAGTATGCATGGTATGATCTCAATTCTTGTATACTTATGAAGGGCTATTTTGTGACCCAGTATGTGATCCATCTTGGAGAATGTTCCATGTGCACTCGAGAAGAAAGTATATTCTGTTGCTTTGGGATGCAGAGTTCTAAATACATCTGTCAAGTCCATCTGATCCAATGTTTCATTCAGGGCCCTTGTTTCTTTATTGACCGTGTGTCTAGATGATCTATCCATTGTGAGTGAGTGGGGTGTTAAAATCCCCTGCAATTACCACATTCTTATCAATAAGGTTGCTTATGTTTGTAATTGTTTTATATATTTGGGGGCTCCCGTATTCGGCGCATAGACATTTATAATTGTTAGCTCTTCCTGATGGATAGACCCTGTAATTATTATATAATGCCCTTCTTCATCTCTTGTTACAGCCTTAATTTACAGTCTAGTTTGTCTGATATAAGTATGGCTACTCCAGCTCTCTTTTGATTTCCAGTAGCAGGATAAATAGTTCTCCATCCCCTCACTTTCAATCTGAAGGTGTCCTCAGGTCTAAAGTGAGTCTCTTGTAGACAGCAAATAAATGGGTCTTGTTTTTTAATCCATTCTGATACCCTATGTCTTTTGGTTGGCGCATTTAGTCCATTTACATTCAGTGTTATTATAGAATGATATGAATTTAGAGTCATTGTGATGTCTGTAGGTTTCATGCTTATAGCGATGTCTCTGGTACTTTGTCTCACAGGATCCCCTTAGGATCTCTTGTAGGGCTGGTTTAGTGGTGATGGATTCCTTCAGGTTTTGTTTGTTTGGGAAGGCCTTTATCTGTCCTTCTATTCTAAATGACAGATTTGCTGGATAAAGGATTCTTGGCTGCCTATTTTTTCTGTTCATCACATCGAAGATTTCCTGCCATTCCTTTCTGGCCTGCCAAGTTTCAGTAGAGAGGTCCGTCATGAGTCTTATGGGTTTCCCTTTATATGTTAGAGCACGTTTATCCCTAGCTGCTTTCAGAATTTTCTCTTTATCCTTGTATTTTGCCAGTTTCACTATGATATGTCGTGCAGAAGATCGATTCAAGTTATTTCTGAAGGGAGTTATCTGTGCCTCTTGGATTTCAATGCCTTTTTCCTTCCCCAGATCTGGGAAGTTCTTAGCTATTATTTCTTCAAGTACAACTTCAGCACCTTTCCCTCTCTCTTCCTCCTCTGGAATACCAATTATGCATAGATTATTTCTGTTTAGTGCATCACTTAGTTCTCTAATTTTCCCCTCATACTCCTGAATTTTTTTTATCTTTTTCTCAGCTTCCTCTTTTTCCATAATTTTATCTTCTAGTTCACCTATTCTCTCCTCTGCCTCTTCAGTCTGAGCTGTGGTCGTCTCCATTTTATTTTGCAGCTCATTAATAGCATTTTTCAGCTCCTCCTGGCTGTTCCTTAGTCCCTTGATCTCTGTAGCAATAGATTCTCTGCTGTCCTGTATACTGTTTTCAAGCCCAGTGATTAATTTTATGACTATTATTCTAAATTCACGTTCTGTTATATTGTTTAAATCCTTTTTGATCAGTTCATTAGCTGTCGTTATTTCCTGGAGATTCTTTTGAGGGGAATTCTTCCGTTTCATCATTTTGGATAGTCCCTGGAGTGGTGCGGAACTGCGGGGCACTGCCCCTGTGCTGTCTTGAATAACTTGCGTTGGTGGGCGGGGCCGCAGTCAGACCTGATGTCTGCCCCCAGCCCACTGCTGGGGCCACAGTCAGACTGGTGTGTGCCTTCTCTTCCCCTCTCCTAGGGGCGGGATTCACTGTGGGGTGGCGTGTCCCGTCTGGGCTACTTGCACACTGCCAGGCTTGTGGTGCTGGGGATCTGGTGTATTAGCTGGGGTGGATCCGCAAGGTGCACGGGGGGCGGGAAGGGCAGGCTCAGCTAGCTTTTCCTTTGGTGATCCGCTTCTGGAGGGGCCCTGCGGCCTCACCTACATTGTATTATGGACCCTCTCCTAAAAATGTTCTAAGGTCATTGTTATTGTTTCTAGCTTTATTTATTTCTTTATTTTTAGATGTTTATTTATTTATTTTGAGCGAGAGGGTGTTAGTGGGGGAGGGCAGAGAGAGAGAGAGAGAGAATCCCAAGCAGGCTCCATGCTGTCAGTACAGATCCTGACATAGGACTTGAACTCACATACCATGAGATCATGACCCGAGCCACAATCAAAAGTTGGACTCTTAACTGACTGAGCCACCCAGATGCCCCTGTTTCTAGCTTAAAAGCTAAAGCTCATCTAAAGATCATCTAAAGATGATCAAATTGAGGCTTCAAGAATTACCTGGACTTCTCTAAAGTCCCACGGTCACTTAGAACACACCTAGGGGTCATAATTAGCCTTTCTGGCTCTAAATCCTACGTTTAAAGGATATTTTATTAACAGGGTTATTAGAAGCCATTAAATGTATCCAAAAAAGTATTATTAATATAGAGAGAGCATTATGAATTCACAGACAAAAATAGATGTCTCTGGGGCACCTGGCTGGCTCAGTCGGTTAAGCATCTGACTCTTGATTTCAGCTGAGGACATGATCTCACAGTTCCTGGGATGGAGCCCCATGTTGGGCTCTGCACTGACAGCGTGGAGGCTGCTTGGGATTCTCTGTCTCTCTCTCTCTCTCTCTCTCTCTCTCTCTGTTCCTCCCTCATTGCGCTCACTCTCTCTTTCTCTCAAAATAAATAAGTAAACTAAAAAAAAATTTCAATCACTTTGTTTAGATGATATTAAAGAGATCCACTCTTTCACTCTCTTAAAAGATAGAAAGACAAAGTATATAATTGTGGGAGCACTCATGTATTGAGATTAGTAAAATATCCTAATTGAAAGAGGATATGTTGAAAGTGGTAGATAAATATAAATAATTCAATTGATAAAATGATTTTTCCGGTATATCAAAATTTTAGTGAAACATATACATACACGTTAGTAGGTTTTCCAAAATAGTAATCATTATAAATAGCTACAAATAAAAATTGTTGCTGTCATTCAACAGGTACTGTATATGCACCAAGTGTTCATGGTCCATATTATTTTCTTTAAAGAAAAGTAAACTGAGAATTAAAGAGGTTCTTGAACTTGACCTAATATTCAACCGAGATAAAAACCCCAGATCTGTCTGATTCTAAAGTCAAAACTCCAATATTTTATGTGATATCAATGTAGCAATAATATCAAATTCTACACATAATCTACAAATAAAGGCAGAAAAATCACTTCAATTTCTGTCAATATTTGATCTTTTAAAACTATAAGACACTAAATATAAAATAGTAGATAGAATAGTTTTTACATGATACAATGAACAAGAATAGAAACCTGCAGGGATATAGCATAGTGGAGGTGCCAAAGCTGACCCACTCCACTGGACAGGAGAGACCTAGCATCAGATTCTTAACAGAGGGACACAGCTGTCATCACAAAGGTCTTCCCATATTTATTTATAAGAGGAAGAAAGGGCAAAGCATAGAGACGGGAGTTAGGATCATGCCATATTCCGGCGTCTTTGACAGTGGTCAGCCATAGAGAAGTCTATCTGCTATTTCTGAGACTCCAGTCTCAGGTCTGAGGTGCAGGGGTGAGACTCCAGACTCTAGCACATGTGGCAGAACCAACTGGCAAAACTCAGGGGGGAATCTCAGTCCTGGAGGAACAGGGAAGATTACCAAAACAGGAATTAGATGCTGACACCAAGAAAGTAGTCCACTTTTCAGAACTGAGGAAGGTCTCAGGACCAAAGTAGCTGCCAGAATTGGGTGGATGGTTGGGGAGAGGCTAGGGCAAAGGACGATTTCCTTCTGCATACTACAGATGTTGAATTGGAGAGACTGAAGTATCTTCTGATAAGATTAGGTTCACCTCCAGATCTGGGAACAGGCCACATGTGCTCACAGGATTTGAATGGATTAAAAAAAGGGAAAGGGTCAGGAAATGGAGGAGATCTCGACCTGTGTAATACTAAGTATGTCAAGGCTATTTTTTTCAAGTTTTTATCTAAATTCCAATTAGTTAACATACAGTGTAATGTTAGTTTCAGGTATAGGATTTAGTGATTCAACATTTCCATGCAACATCTGGTGCTCATCACAAGTGCACTCCTTAATCCTTACCACCTTTTTCACACACATCCCCATCCACTTTCCCTCTATAGCCCTCAGTTTGTTCTTTATAGTTAAGAGTCTGTTTCTTGGTTTGCCTCTCCTTCTACCCACTACATTCATTTGTCTTGTTTCTTAAATTCAACATATGAGTGAAATGTCAAGGGTTATTTCTGAAATCAGGTTGATCAGAAATTTGTAATGGGTAAACATGACTTATTATATTTATTACTGAGTGTGAATACACAAGAAAATCTTGATTGCACAAATAAAACCTAAATATTTTTAAGCAAAAATGGTCATAAGAACTGTTTTAAAATAAGTCGCATAATTCTTCCTGTTTCCAAATGGAAAAAGAGAAAACAGAGGATGCCACATCCAGAAAAATGTGCGAAAGTCTATCCTCTGTAACTATGGAGAACATAGGAACAACTTTTTTAAAACCAGTGTTCTAAAATTTTATTATTTAGGTATGATGAGACCAATAGATGAAGATATAAATGTCATGGAAGGTGTTATAGTCACAGATCCCAAGAAGAGGGGCATGTCGTCCATGGAAGGGGGCATTCAGGGAAGGATCAGGTGTGGTCAGGAAGCAGAAGTGAGGGGAAAATATGGGCAAGAAGCTTTACTGTGGTTTTGTAAGAAGGAATGGTAAAGGCAGGGTAATTAGGTTTAGAATTGGCTAGTTTGAATAATGTCATTAGATTGTCCCTCTTGTCTGCCAACTGGCCCTAAAGAAGGTAGGGAAGTGGGATAGTAGTTCAAGCATAAAAGATTGATAAAGGAGTTGGTTCCAGGTATGGGCTCTGGGTTGGCTGCTTTGCAAATGAAAAGCACACTTGTAGGCAAGTCTTACTATATCTAGGAAATGGTTAGTACAGGAAGGGGCAGCCCCACAGGGGGCAGCAAAGCCCCAAGATGTCAAAGCATCAAAACTACAGAATGAAAAGACATGATGAAGACAATCACTCAGGGATCCTGTTGGCCTACATTTTTCTAAAATCACTTCTGGGACAATAAATCTATCTACATCACCATCTTGTGTACAGATTTAGGATCTGTTCCCATTTCTTCCTCCATGGGTGGACAATTTTTCACCTTGAAGCTCTCTCCTGTGGCATTGAGTAGGACCCAGTTCTACCATTTCTTGCATTCCACTCTTGAAACAAGTAAACAAACAGATTTTCTAAAATACTGTCCTTTTTCTGATTACTGAGAATAGAAGCAAACAAATAAGGGCAAGTTACAAGTTCACTAGAAATCTTAAAAACATTTTTCTAATCATTTTTGCTAGACTTCATCAGGTTGAGGCTAGAGATAAACCTCATTTTTCTCAGCACGTTTTCCCAATCCCTCTCTTCATATTTCTTCTGTATATTAGCCTTGTTGAGATCCCCTAGCTTCCATTTTATATGAGGGTGACTGCTCCAGATTTTTCTTTCCTTGTATTTCCACCTCGTTGGGTTTCAGGAACCCTCTTTAGGAAGTGAGATTAAGGTAAGCTGTCACTACTGGGGAATAGTTTGCCTTCACATATGACTCAAAGATGTTTCTTTATGGTCCAGAAGTATTAGCAAATTCATCTTCTACCTCAGTATCTTGCATGTTATAGGAAGATTCTTAGAACTTGGGGATCCATGCCTTGTCTTTCAATGTAGATGCATATCACTTATTTCCATGGTTAACTTCAAGAGACTTTGGATATGAACTATTTCTCGCAAGAGCTATGGTTCCACTGAAAGCTTCAAAAGGACCATCCTGGAATGATTATACAAGCTGTAGGTTGGGGCTAGAGATGCTTCTGAGGGACACTGAAACAACACTTCCCTCCTGGTAGGGAAGCAAAAAAAGCATTCTGGGAGCTGTGAACACATGAATTTGATTTCTGGGGTGTTTCTGGTATGTAATGGAAGTCAGCCAGGTGCCCAATAGACTGGGAGTTCTAAGCCTTAAGGAACGATCAAAAAGACATTGTCTGAAAGCCTAAGTTCAAGGAACCATTAATTAAGCAGACATTAATTGAATATCTCTTCTTCATCTTTATATCCCCAGTACTTAGATGATGGCTCATGCATCCTGACATAGCCTGGTTGAATTAAAATGCATTGTATTAGCAGAGCCAAATGTTAAGCAAATTGAAGTATTTCAAAAACATTGAATCTGACTCCTAGGCAGGTTCATATTTATAGGCCCTGCTCTAAAATATCAGCGACATGAGGAAAAAGAAAAAAAAAAAAAAAAGAACCTGGGATTGAAGATAGGTATGGAATGACCTGGAGAAATGATCCAACAGAATATTTCCCCTAAAGAAGGTAAGGCCATTGTTAGGGACAGGACTGCTGTCCCCACAGAATACCTCTTCTTGAGTTTTCTTGATAAAACATTCCAAAATATAGCACTTGCATAATTAATAGATGCCCAAGAACCAATATTTGAGCCATCAAAAGGTTGCCTCTTTCAGGTAAACTATATCATTCTTCTATATTGGGGGCCCATGAGTATTTTCCATTTTACCGTGTCATTTGCTATTTCGATGTTTGAAAGGGGAGAAGGGAGAGTAGTACCGAGATGGGGGTTAGAAACAAATAATAGAGTAAATAATGATTTTTTGACCCTAGCTCAGATCTTATAGTTTTTAAGAAACTTCTTATTACTCTAATTCTTAGAGAACTTTCTATGCTCTGAAATACAAGAGAATATTTTCTTCTTAGCACTTAATTTTGTTCATAAAAATCATTCATTTCTTGGTTATCTGGATCAAGGACAGCATCCTATTCTGCTTGGCACAGGGCTCTCTCCCATCTCCCATAAACACACATGCAATCTCACCACCACAAAACATATGGGTGCATTTCTATCATCTCCTTCTCTCCCTGCTGCCCCCCAACAACACACACACCTCACGCTCCAAATACAGCTCCCTCAACCACACTCAATCAACCTAGTGGAGAAGCCAATGCTGACTGACTGGTAGTTGCCTATATATGGAATATACTATTTTACTGTCATATTTTGTTGCAGAATTAATAATTCAGCTAATTCAAAATATTATTTTCTTATAAAGAACAATTAAGGAATCACATCCTATATTGTCTTGGTGCAATCGTCTCTATCTTTTTCCTATTTTGTAATTCTCTTGGAGGAAAGAAAAAATATTTGCTACTCCTATGTAGAAATAGCATCTTTTGATTATATCATTAAGTCTGCCTCGATTTTTAAGACTGGAGCTCAAACTGCTATCACTAATTATAATGCCCTCACTTTTACTGAAGAATAAAAAAAACCCTAAAATGGGGTAATCTATTCAAGTCTGCAAAGCTAGAAGTTTCAGGGGTAGCAAGGTAACCCTGCATGCAGACAAAAACCAGGGTGGGATTCTGGTGTGAGGTGACGCTAGGCAGTCAGGGGCCAGTACATGTGAGCATGTATATGGGGGACACAGTAGAGCCAGAGTGTGTGGATGTGTGTGTTGAGGGAGTGGAGACTAGGTAAGAGAATAGCCTGCTGGTTAGGCACATGGACTCTGGAACCAGTCTGACTAGGTTTAAATCACAGCTTTGTCATTTACTATGTGATTTTGGACTAAACAAAGACAACATAGAAACTGCCTCCTAAGGCTGGTGTCAGGATTACAGGAGTTCGTAGACGAAAAGCACTTAAAACAGCGCCTGGCAAATGGTGAGCAGTCAATAAATGTCAACCACTGTTACAAGTACACCAATCAGAAGAATGCCATACGTCAAATGCAAGTTTCACCTTTTCCAAAGGTAACCCACATTCACCCACAGTTTGGAGTATGAATTGGAAAGGATGAAGAAACTGAGATTCAAATTAAGAGTTACTAAAATAAGCATTCCTCTAAACTACTGGAAAGGGCTGGCAATGTGTAGGCAGGTATTTTAGATGGGCTAGAACACTGTCCGGCTTCTCGAAACCTCCACGTATTTGAGTGTGCGCATCACTAGATGGCGGTGTAAAATTTCTAATAACCTCCCAATAAACTAATCCTATCAAGCTTTCAAATACTTCAAGAAGAAAAAATATCCAAAGAATCACGTGAAAATGCTTAAGAATTTGTATCATTAATTTTTATCACTCAGTGACTAATGAAAAATCCATTTAGAGGGGAAGAAGTAGTGGCTATTTAAAGCTATGCAATGCGTCCATCAAAATATATTAACAAATTTTAAATGCACATATATGCGCATTAGAAAATGTGAATGTGATTATGAAAAATAATTTTAGTTTACTATTTTAATTTAGTCTGTGGCTAACTATATTTACGTAGTAAAATTTCACCAGCATTTTACATGACTTATGAATTCAAGATATCTTTCTAGTGGCAGTGCTTGAAATGTGTGGGTGGGGCAGTGCTGATAATTGGGCTCTATAAGAATAATGACAAGCCTCCCACTCTTTTCATAAGGAATATTTCAAATCTATCATATAAAGTAGGCCCCCTGCCCACATGACAACAATCCAGGAGGAAGAGTAAAGGATTTACTCTTGACACAAAGGGAATTAAAATAGAATTAGAAAACATTCTCGCTTTGGAGAGTATGTAATATATAATCAAATTCATAGTGACAAAATATTGAGAAAAAATAACTCCAAAGGTTTTACCAGGATATTTCCATATGAAAATATAGCCACATCACTCGGGTCATTATTGCATCATATGCTCAGCTGTAGGGTTCTAGACTCAGATAGAAAACAACCACTTCTACCACGATAAATGTCCTTTGGGAGTATGGATCTCATTTGCCTGCTGCTGGTCAGTTGTCCTGTCAGTTGTCCTGTCCCAACCTGGACGGCATGGTTACAGCAGGGCTGGGGACTGCCACTTCCCATCTGTCCTACCACCAGACATGGGCACAGCAGCGGGAGAAATGCAGCATCGTATCAGATGGCATGGCACACACATTTCATCCTTTAACTGCCAAAGCCAGGTGAAAAGAGAGAAAAGGATTGCTGGCTTGGGCTTTATGGTTACTTTCTTTTCTGAGTGTCCAGTCGCTCATGGGAAAAAAATAGAGCTGTGGAAGATCTAAGTGATCATTACTACTAGTCCTTTTATCCTGATGGATATCCCAGCACGGTTTTCTCCTTTTGTTCTCAACTGAAAAAGGATCGATAGTGGGATGTCCCTCAGTTAGGATTTTTCTGATGTTTTTCTCTTGATTATACTGGGCCATGAGTTTTGGGAAGAAGACCACAGAGGCAAAGAGCCATAGTCATCACATCATATCAGAAGCACAAACCATCACCATACTTTATTCTGTTGAAGTTAACTTTAACCACCTGGCTCAGGGTGTTTGTCAGGTTTCTCCACTGTTAAGTTACTCTCCCCACCCCTTTCCACACAGTACTCTTTGAAAGGAAGTCATAATGCACAACTCACATTTAAAAAGTAGAGTTATATACCATCTCCTTGGAGGTGGATAATCTACATAAATTAATTGAAATTCCTCTGCATGGGAGATTTGTCTATTCTTCTCCCATTTTATGTGTGTATGGACGTATGTATGTATGTGTGTATTCATTCATTCATTCATTCATTCAACCAAACATTCATTTATATTAACATGGCCTCATGGATATCTATTTTATATTTGGGATTATAAACCAAGATTATTTAATTGCTCAAATTTTTCCAGCTCGAGTCATTGGGAGCTCTTTCAGTTGGCTGACCTTACTCCTCAAAAAGCCAAAGTTACCAAAAAACAGGAAAGTCTGAGAAACTATCACAACCTACAGAAGTCTAAGGAAACATGATGGCTAAATGTAATGTGGTATCCTGGATAGAATCTTGAACCAGAAAAAAAGACATTATGTAAAAACTAAGATAATTTAAAAAAACCACAGCTAATGGAATCTGAACAAAGTGTAGACTTTGGTTAATAATAATAAATCAATAATTGTTCATTAATTGTGACAAATGTAACATACTAATATAAGATATTAATAATAAGAGAATAAACCATGTTGGGACACTGGATTGCCACATGCAAAAGAATGAAACTGGACACCTATCTCACATCATACACAAAAAATCAACTCCAAATGGGTTAAAGACTTGCACAACTCTTAGAAGAAAACATAGCGGGTAAGTTCCTCTACACTGGTCTTGACAATGGTTTTGTGGATCTGACATCAAAAACAAAGGCAACAAAGCAATAAAAAACAAACTAAAAGGCTTCTGCACAGCAAAGAAACCATCAACAAAATGAAAGGCAACCTATGAAACGGGAGAAAATATTTGCAAACCACATATCCTATAAAGAATGTATATCCAAAATACACAAGGAACTCACACAACTCAATAGCAAAAAGACAAATAGCCCAATTTTAAAAACAAGCGAAGGACCTAAGTAGAGATTTTTCCAAAGAAGGTGAGCAATTAGCCAATAGGTGCATGAAAAGGTGTTTCGCACTGCTAACCATCAGGGAAATACAAATCAAAACCACAGTGAGATATCACCTCACCATCGTTACAGTGTCCGTTATTGAAAAGACATCACAAACCCTGGCGAGGATGTGGAGGAAAGGGAGCATTGGTGCACTTTTTCTGTTGATAGAAAGGTAGCCTGGTAGAGCTGCTACATAAAACAGTATGCAGGCTCTGCAAGAAACTAAAAATAGAACTGCCATGTGATGCAGCAATGCCACTTCTGGGTATATGTCCAAAGGAAACGAAATCAGCAGTATCTCAAAGAAAAATCTGCACTTCCATGTTCGTTGCAACATTATTCACATTAGTCGAGGTATGGAAACAATCTGTTGATGGATGGATGGATAAAGAAAATGTGGTATGCACATACAATGAAATATTATTCAGCCTTAAAAATGAAAGAAATCCTGTCATTTGGGACATTTGGAACTGGAAGGCATTATGCTAAGGGAAATAAGCAAGACTTAGAAAGACAAATCCCACATAGTATCACTTATAGGGGGAAACCAAAATAAACAAACAGGTGAACTCAGACACTGAGAATAGAAAAGTGGTTGCCAGGGGCCGGGGGTGGGGGGCAACGGGGAGATGCTGGTAAAAGGGTATAAACTCTCAACTATAAGTTGAATGAGGCCTGAGGATCTAATGTTTAACATGGCAACTGTAACTGATAACACTGTATTGGATAATTGAAGTCTTCTAACAGAGTAGAACTTAAATATTCTCACCAAAGGAAATAAAAAGATAAACATGTGAGGTGATGATGGACGTGTTACTTAATTCGACGGGGTGAGTTCGTTCACAATGTATATGTGTACCAAATCATCATGCCATATGCTTTAAATTTCCCACAGTTTTATTAGTCAATTATACCTCAATAAAGCTGGGAAAGCGAAAGCAACAACAAACATTTCTACTTAGAACATGTTGAGCTTTGGAGAAAATGGTACTTACAAATGGACTTTCTGCCCTTTCACTTAATTTTTCTTCCTGTTTCCGATGTTTAATATACTGTTTTCCTTTTTGTCTCTGTCTCTTTCATCCTCTTCCCACCCTTTTTTTTCCTTTCTTTCATTTTTTTATACCCTTCACTGTCTGTCTGTGCTTTCATGTAGAAGTTAGGGAATTTCCCTCTTTCGGCATCTGCATTGATTATCTCAGAAAACAATCACTTCACTCCAGGACTACTATTCTATACCTAGGAAACCTTGAAGGTTTATAAATGTAAATTCATAACTGGACAGATAATTGGAATAACTGGAACGAGTAACTTCCTACCTCTTCTTCCTCATTCTCTATTTCTGTCTTCTATTATACATTTTATAAACAGAATAGTATCAAAGATCATTAAAAACTTCCTTAAAAATAGAAGACAAACAGCAGCCAGGACCTTCTGTTTCATAACAACAGTTGTTAGTTCCACTTCCAAGCACAGAGACTAATGTTCATTCTGACATTCCAGTTGGAATGTTCCATTCCAACTTCCAGGAAGTTGTCAAATAATTCCATTTTCAATGGATTTTTTATATTTTTAAATTTGTTTTCATTTATTAATTTCTATTTTTTATATTTATTTATTTATTTATTTATTTATTTTAATTTTAATTTTTTAATTATTTTAATTTCTTGACTCAAAATGTGACTAACCTACATGCATGCATGCCCTTTGACAATAAACCTCCAGTTTTCGTCGAGATTATTACAAATGGCAAAATGCAGGATCTTCCTTTCTCTCTCTACTCAGAATGAAAAAGAAAAACTTTTTTATTTTTATTTTTAAATTTTTTAAATGTTTTTTGTTTTTGAGAGAGAGAGAGAGAGAGAGAGAGCGAGCAGGAGAGAGGCAGAGAGAGAGGGAGACACAGAATCCGAAACAGGCTCCAGGCTCTGAGCTGTCAGCACAGAGCCCAGCGTGGGGCTCAAACCCAAGAACCTTGAGATCATGACCCAGGCTGAAGTCGGATACTTAACCAACTGAGCCACCTGGAGCCCTAAAGAAACACTTTTTTAAAAAAGTAATATTGTTTTAAAACCATAAATGACAAGAATAAAATAACTGCCTAAATAAAAGGCATAATGGAAACATTTTAGAAACCAAATTTCAAATTCAGATTTTGCCACAGTTTTCTCAGATTGTATAGCAATCAGCACAGTGGTCATGAAGGATCAGGCTATGGGATGGTCTATATAGTGGTTGTGATTCCCACTGGTTGTTTAATAAAATTACAATATTTATTTTATATATGCTGAAAAAGTTATATACTAAATAAAACAAGTGTTGGGGCGCCCGGGTGGCTTAGTTGGTTAAGCATCCAATTCTTGGTTTCAGCTCAGGTCACAATCTCACTCGTTCATTAATTCAAGCCCTGCATTGGGCTCTGTGCTGACAGTGTGGAGTCTCCTTGGGATTCTTTCTCTCTCCCCATATCTCTGCCCCTCCCCTACTCATGCTGTCTCTGTATCTCTCAAAAATAAATAAAGCTTAAAAAAAAACTAAATGAAACAAGTGTCTTGTAATACCATGGGTATGGGACCAAGATGTCTTGGTACTGTCTTTGCAACTTTCTTGGTAAATCTAAATCTATACTAAAATAAGAAGTCAAAAAGAAACGGCAATGCTTTTAGCTTCCATCCAGCAGAACTTTAAAGGAGTCAAAGGTCTGATTTGAGCAGCATTCCTACCTCGGCCACAAAGATATCAAGAGCAGCTCAGTTCTCACCATAAACTGAAATAGTCAAGATCTTCTCTTCTAAATGGATTTTCAAGGCTCTGCAAGGAACTCTTCATGCTTATTACAAAGTTAATTCAGTAACAGTGATCTGAAACTTCTCATCTATAGACCGGCAACTGACAAGTTAAATTAGGGCCACTGCGTATGAATGAACTCTCTCAGAAAACCTAGTGCCTACTTATTGGGTAGGGCTGCTCCCTGGGCGGGAAAGTCGAGGGTGGTGTCGCCTTGCAGATCTCTCGTCACCTGTGCTCAAGTCTGAAGGTGGCTTAGTGTCTATTCACAAATTCACCTTGATAGCCACTTAAATATTTTCTGGGTGAAGCCTAGTCTGTAGACAGGGAGCGTTATCTCTCCACTTTAGGAAGTGATGACTCTGCATCACCAGCCCCAAATTACACTGACCTTTTTGATAGCTATGTCACATCCTGTACTGATAGTCAATTAGAGTGCCCAGCTGACCCATAGGTTTTTTCCAAGCACTGGAGATTAACAAGATTTTTTTCCCCATCTCACTAAATGTCTGTATTTCTGATTTATGTCTCTATGCATTGATCTCTATTTCTTGGCCTGTTTATTTCTGGATTTGCAGCTTTTCCCTTTTTACATTCATTTTTCTCTTTCATGTAATTCTTAATTTGTGTTAGGAAGAAAGAAATAATTTCCTGCATTTAAGATTCTGAAGACCCCAAATAGCTCTGACATTTGCTGTTTTATGAATGATTGGCAATCAAAGTCATGCTTAAGATGTGATGAAAGTGTCCCTGTGATTCGAGATTTAGGGCCAGCTCTGGTATAATTATGATAATGATGAAGTCATTGCTCCTTTGTTTTTGTTTTTGTTTTTTGTATTTTCAGGAGAAGGCAGGATTCTGTACTTCATTCAGAAAGTCAGGGTAGATTTGCCAACAGAAAAACCTCTGAAAAAGGAAGGACTTTTTTCTCCAGGGGAGAGCCTTCCTGGACGGAGACTTCACGTCAAGGATACTGAAGCAGTGAGACTTGAATCATCCACCTCCACATTCCCGTGACCTACTGGGAAAATGCTGAGAGCCATTTCTTCAGAAAAAGCTGTGCTCACACTCTAAAGCTGACACACTCATTTGCTTTCCTGTTTAATTTGTCTTCATTGTTACAATCATCACCACCATGGAAAAAAAAGCAGGCATTTGTTACCAATGGCTGAGGATCTCTTCTTAGCAGCTTCCAAAGATAATTGCATATACCTCAGCAGATACGCTTACAGTCAATACTGCTCAAGGTATAAAATAAGATAGATACATCCACATAAAATTCCCGGACGGGAAGAATTGTCTTACTCATCTATTTTCCAATGTACTCAGCAAAGTGCCCTGTTGTAGGTGCTTAAGAAATATTTGTTGCATTGAGTCAAATTATAGTGAGAAGAGACATAAGCAGGCAAAGTGAGTATCATGCCAAATCCCTTGATTCCCTAAATCCACATACTGCCAACAACAAACTGTAAATTAGAACTGCCACAGATAGGTTTGAACTTCTGTTTAAATTCCTCACTAAGTTCGTGCTTCTAAATTTAACACTCCAGTCACATTCCTGGCAGGAGGATAAGCACCGGGATGGAAAATGAGAGAAGTCTAGTCTAGTGCTCATCTTGGCATTACCTTTTGGCTGCAGAAGCCCCAGGGCAAGATGCATTATGCTTCTCAGCCTCATTTCCCTTACTTGGCTGTTAAGGGGGAAAAGAGGAGCAAAAGCCAACATTTTAAAAACACTCTAATCACTTAAAAGAAAATAGAAATTTTACGGATACCCATTAACTCTTTGATGACTTTCTGTCATTAGCACCATGCTACTAAATGACCAAAGGGCAGTTTTCAAAAGCAACATAGCAGGTATGTATCTTAAAGAGTTGCAGTCTGATCCTTGCAGAGGAGATGATATATGCTAATCGCCCATAGTTTAAATAGTGTACCTGCACCAGGATCATATGAAAACAACACTAGGGGCTCACTCTGGGTGGCCTGGACCACACACTAGCTGGTTACGAGGTTACTCCCCTTTTCCTAGACAGAAGGGTAGCACCCAATGGAATGGAGAGTGTCCTCCCAAGCAGAGTCCTGCAACCCAAGCATGAGCACCAAAGTTTCCCACTGCCCAAGGTATCAGGCAGTTGATAATCCCAGAACACACTTTTAAGTATCTGACACTCAAAGTTTAGACTGCCCGGGGTCAAACAGCCTATGTATCCCATCATTAATGAAGTCATTTACTTATATGTAGAAAAAAGAGATACCTACAGGTTCCTCTCCTGGAAAAAAAGTCCACACTAGGTGATGCAGACTGTGACCTCGCAAGCCACTTTGTAGACAGAAGGGGAGATAGACTGGAGGACTCCCGTATTACTGTCTTTTTGATGCTTGCCTTGTGAATGTGTCCTTTCCCCTATAATTCTTATTCTTTAGTACATATCCTGTGGTATTTTAAAAATCACCCAACCCCTTACTCGACCAGTAGAAATCCTTCAGGGACAACCTGAACTAACAATATTATAGACAGAAAAGTATACACTTTGGGCTTAAAATCTGTAATTTACCAGTAGAAGTCCATTGATGACTTATTTAAGTTCTGTGAGTCTCAGTTTCCTCCACTCTAAAGTGAGATTGATAACTGCCTCAATTTGTAGTGGATATTAAGTAAAATGATATGACAGGCTCTAGCACGAAGCACGAACCCAATATTGGAGTTCTTTTCCAATGTCTCCCATCGGCTCCTACCACACTTACCTTCTGTTCTAAAATTGCAAAAGAAATCATGGAAACAAGGGAGAAAGCACTGAGAAAGTTCCATCAGATCAAGGACTAACAGTGGGGAGGAGCAAGGCAAGGAAGCAAAGTAGGAAGAAGGATGGCTTTGGAACAGGGTGAGAGATTTCTGGGAAACATTTTCTCTTCTGACTCAAGTGTGCTTGGATATCACCATCTCCTCTAGGCCTCAGCAAAAGGCAGTTACAGACAATTTTTCGACTATTCTTTATTTATCCTTAAGTAAAGATAGATGTTGATGATTTCTTTACTTCCTTTGGTGCCTGTGAGGTCTGCCTGGTAATCAAGGTAACACTAACAGGTGCCAAAGGACAGAGTAGCATTTCACAACAGCACCGTCTCTGCTTTTGGAAAGTATAACTACTACGACTTATAAACCTCCCTGCAAACTATCTCAAGTGATAACAGTTCCCAAGACAAAGGCTATGCTGTCCAGAGGCTGCCATGATGTGTTTTCATTTATGACTGCATGATTTATATCAGGCAATGGCAGCAGTGGCATCGTAATCACTCTGGAATTCAGCTTAGATAGACTCATAACTCTTTAAATGGGTACAGTAGCTTTCAGGCTGTCAGCACGAAGGAGGAATCATTTACAATATCAGCATCTTAACAGGATAAGGAAACAAATGGAATTCTACGTATACCAGAATGAGACAATTAACTCATCATTAATATGAACTGCAATGTTTTTGAGGCACGAGAAAAAGACATGTCAAATATTTCTGTGCTTTTTTTAGTCAGTCTGAGCTCTTGACTCAAAATACTTATTTGTAAATGACATGCTCAGATCAGACCAAATATGAGTTCAAAGGCAAGAAGCTGTTATTATTAGATACTTATCCTCAAAGCTGAACTGATTTTGCCATTTTTAAATTATATCAACTCTGCACCTGTATACCACAGCCGATAAAGAATCAGCTCTTGTTTTAAGTTTTTCTCTCCTACGGGAATTTTTTTAAAATTTTTTAAATGTTTATCTATTTTCGAGGAAGAGAGAGAGTGTGCAAGCAGGGGAGGGACAGAGAGAGGGGGAGACACAGAATCTGAAGCGGGCTCCAGGCTCTGAGCTGTCAGCAGAGCCTGACGTGGGGCTCGAACTCACGAAATGCAAGATGATGACCTGAGCTGTAGTTGGATGCTTAATTGACTGAGCCACCCAGGTGCCCCTAAAGGGATTTAAATTTTTTTTATTATTATTTGAGAGAGAGAGAGAGAGAGAGAGAGAGAGAGAGAGAGAGAGAGATCAGGGGAAAGGGACAGAAGGAGAGAGAAAATTTTAAGCAGGCTCCACAATCAGTGCTGAGCCTAACGTGGGGCTTGATCCCACGACCTTGGGATCATGACCTGAGCTGAAACCAAGAGTCAGATGCTCAGTCAACTGAGCCCCCCAGGAACACCTTCCACGGGATTTTTATTATGACTCCATGATGAGTCTAAAAAACCATCTTCCAAAAGAGGAGAGACCAAGTCATTGCTTATCAAAGTTGGAGAAAAATAAACGATCTTTTTTCCTTCTCGGCCCAGTCTCAGATGAAGGAAGGTGATGTAAGAAAACTTTATCTTGAATTTATATGGATTTTATAGTTTAGAAACCGTCTTCACATATTGCAACTGGAGTTGCAGGTACAAGAGGTAAATGTGCATATAAGGGAGACTCTTGTCATTCACTGACTATATCGAGGTACATGAAATGCCCATCTAATTCACAACAGCAATGTGGGAAAGGCCCTGGATTTAGAATCGGAAGTCAGGTGTATAAGCCTCATCTCTGCAACTTACCAGCTGTAATTTACCATGAGGACAATCACTCAATCTCTCTGGAGCTATTTTCTGTTTTCCAAAATGGAATTATTTGACTTTGGTACTTGCTAGGATCCTATTCAGTTCTAACATTCCATAATTATGTATTCTCTCTTTTTTACTCACTTCTAATTTTTTTTTTTAATTTTAAACCAGGAATTGAGGCAAACAGCAGAAATAATAGGATGTGGGCTGAAGAGCAGAGTGAGATGCTACCGGAGAGACTGCAACCAAGAGAGAAAAGCACGCCGAGGATTCAGAGTTGAAAAAGCCCAGGCAGGGCTCACAGATACTGGAGACTCTCCGGGAGCATATCCGGCTACGAACAGAAGCGCTGCTTGCACTACTATGTAAAAGTGCTGGGTGGCAGGGCACATCGGGAAAGTCTAGACAAGCCCTGTTACGAGAAGCCCAGGGAGTCCACCCTGAGAATACTTAACACTGGCCGCACTATCCAAAAGAAGGGCTTCTCTAAGGGGGCTGGAAGCATCTATGAAAACTGTATTTGCCCCTTTCTCAAACGTCGCCATCTCAGAAGACTGCTTCATAGCTGGAAATCAGGATATTCATGGGAGCTGAATGGGAAAGATAATTTATATATTCTTTTTTTAAATGTTGTATTGCTTCATAGTGGCACGTCTGCTGAAGATCCACAAGCCATCAGATAAAGTAGAGGATTTAGTAGAAAATTGGAAGAACAAGGTAGGAAGAAAGGAATCTGTGTTTTCATTTGAGAATGCTCATCTGAGTGGTGAATAAAAGGTTCACAAAAATGATAGAGAAAATTACTTGCAAGAAAAGGCTTTTGTAGAATCAATGATTTGTGACAGTAGTGGTTAAAAACTGTAATTAAGGTGTCCTGTCTTAAGCATAAGCCTAGTTCTAGAAAAAGTAGTCAGCAGTTAATAGAATTTGAGGTCTTGGTCTTTTAGGGAAAAAAAATCAGCATTCTTTTTGTTACTCCACATGAAGTTCCCTACAGTTCCTCATTCCAGTGAACATCAGAAACATCAAATCTGGTATCTGAGTTCAAAGAAAACTAGATTAAAAGAAAAAATGTCCTAATTCCAGTGGTCACAGAATATCAGCAAAAAGGAGGACAGAAAATGTCTCTAGTGTATTAGATGGATTTGCCTTTGATATAATAATGTTTTAAATGACATGATTGTATAGAAGACAAAAATGGGTATTTGTGACGTTACTTGCTACTTTATTAAACAGGCAATTCTTAAAAGGTGCAATGTGTTTTGATGTCTAGCCATTTACTTTTTACACAAAAATGTCAGAATTGGAAGAGAACTTAAACTTTTTTTTTTCTTCAGCAGACTAATTTTGCATCAGAAGAGAGGATGCTGAGCACTGGAATTGGTGCCCCTGGATTTGAGCAGGTAAGGCTGCAGGAGAGGCATCTGGAACCAGAACCTTTCCCTCTGCATCCTGAGAGCCTTCATTTTGCTCTTTTAAGCATTTCCCAGAGTTACTTTTTGTGTTTTTCCCTTTCATTTCTCCTCCCTATTTTCTCTTTCTTCCTTTTCCCCCATGTATCCATCATCTGGTTATTATTATTGTTTATAATTTTGAAATTCTTAGTTAACAGAATTCCAATTCCAACAATTCACATTGTCTCACTAAAGACTGCACTTTCCAACTTTAAAAAAAAAAAACAAAAAACAAGGAGAGGGACACCTGGGTGGCTCAGTAGGCTAAGCAGCTGACTCTTGATTTTGGCCTAGGTCATGATCTCATGTCTGTGAGTTTGAGCCCTGTGGGGGCGGGGGGGGGGGGGGCAGGGCTCAGCACTGACAGCACAGAGCCTGCTTGGGACTCTCTCTCTCTCCCTCTCTCTCTCTGCCCCTTCCCCTCTCACTCGCAAGCATGTACTCTCTCTCTCAAAATAAAGAAAAAAAACTTAAAAAAAAAAAGACTGCACTTTCCTTTTGAGTTAATTCTATTCTATTTTCTTTCTATTTTCAATGACGCTGACATATCAATCAATGACATTTTTAAAAATTTTTATGAGAAGTTGGCAGGATTAAGAAAAAGATGGTATGGTATGTAAGTATCTAACATTCCGGTTAGAAAGTCAATGAAGTGATTATCAAAAATAGATCTGAAGAGATTACAGCAGCAGCAGCTCTTGGAATCGTGTGAAATTAATCATCTGGGAAATAAAATAAATCAAGAAGTATCCAGGGAGAGAGTCTCTGCATTGGGGCCTCTAAACTTTTAGATGTTGATTCTTGGGTGTTGCAGCCCTCATGTGCTGCTAGAAATAATTCCTGGAAATAGAATTAACCCAAATCCCACTAATACATGAGGAGTCCTGGGTGTAGGCTCTGGATACTGAACAACGGTTTGTGTGATTAACATAAAATATTATATTATTGAAGATGAATGTCACCTACAAATTTTAGTTGTCTCAATTATAGTCTGCAGCTGTTATGCAAAGCTAAAAATAATGTAACTGTCACCATCAAAATGTATTTTTTTAAAGGCATGTCTATACAAATGGCACCATGGTGAATGCCTTACAGATTGAGTAAATTTAAAGGCTCCCAATTTAAAGTGGATGACTAGGTTCTCTCTTGCAGCTGGTGAAATTTGCTAGGATCTTAATTCTTTCAAGACAAGGAGACATGTCCTCAAGGAGAACCAAGTTTTCTGTTTGAGCACTCTTGAACTTCTATGTTAGGTGTACCTTCTCATATAATTTATAGCATATTTGCTATGAATTCTGGTCTTACTTGAAGCCTCCCCTCCTCTGGGGGCTTTGACATGTAATAAATTTCTTCATTTATTCTTTCTTTCAAAATGATAGGATTATTTGGAAATAAATAAGAGGTAAAGAAAAAGAGAGAAAAGTATAAACTACCATCATAATAGTTTTTATTTTAATTGTTAGGTACTTAAATATAGCCTTAGATAATTGTCACAGCAAGATATAGAAATGTCCTTTGATGAGAAAAACACCATAAATAATTTTTATTGTATATAGACAACTTTATCACACTCTTTTGGTGAAAACTGCCATATTAATTTGTACTTTCAAAATTAAAATAATTGGAATTCATTTTTCAGTATTTAGATTACCATATGCCATTTCTTCCCCCCCCCCCAAAGCATATGAATAGATCTATATCTACAGTGTCAAAATAATTACTAGACAGTGAAAAGTTCCACCAACGAGGAAGTTGGTTTTTTTTCAATGATTGCTCACAGATAATTTGACTTTTTCATGCCGAAATCTTTGCACCCACCAGGTCACCAGGTTTTTGTTGTGCTGTGGACAATGCAAAAATATCAATATATGGTTGGTCCTTAGCGGCCTCCTATCAGAACCTCCAGAGGTCAGGATAGTTGGACTATTTGGGGACAACATCTGAAGAAATAAATTCCACCTTTTGTTGTCTGGAAACGTAACCAATTAGGAGCTGAAAACAATAGAGAAGTTTAGAAATATGGGACTGTTCTTTATGATAAACTGAATTGTGAATGAAACTAGCAGTTTATTTTAAATATCTTCAAGATGCTATTTTTTTTCTCTTCATCGTAGTTATACATGTTTTTTGAGAACAACCGAAGATGCTCTTTTTTCTCTTTATCATATTTATACATGTTTTTGAGAACAAAATAAAAGTATAATCCTAGCCTATTGGTTTAACATCACAGGCATTAGGTCTGTCGTGCTGAGAAACGTCTTCCTCTCTATCTTGCAGCGTTGGTGGGTAAAGAACTGACATGAGAGAGCAGAAGAGGACAGGCCAATTTTGAGATAATAAAAATAAATGTCTCTAAAAGACTCATCATGATGAAGAAAGACTCACATTTCTCTTCAGCCAGCATTGGAGAAGAGGGCTATTTTTAGTCACAGATACACTTCAGAGTCCATCAACTAACTAAAACCAGAGGCTACTTAGGAATAATCCTGAACACAGTCCATTGTAAAATTGTAAAATACAAATGAGGATGGGGTCACAGGAAAAGTAGTTTAAGGACTGGGGCTCTAAAAACAGGAACACCAGGGTGGACGTTAAGGATGGAAAAGGAATTGTTTGGGGATCTTTCAGAAATCAGTGACCTTTAAAGGGCAGTTTCAGTCACCCCGGGAAGGTCAAGCAGTCAAGCGTCCAGGATTAGAAGCTTTCAGATTTGCTGACGAGTAACGGATGCAGTCTGCTATAACAAGGCTTCCCAAATTCCTGCGTCCAGAGCCTTATTCCTCTGTGTCAGGTACACCCAACCCAATCATCAGCAAAGCCTCCTGCTGACAGTCTGCAAGAGGGTTTTCTGGAAGCAGCTGGAAATCTCATTTGTGTTGTAACTGCTCTTCCTGACAAGAGACTCAAGCCTCCATGGGCAGAGAGGACCTGGGAGCCTTTGCTTTAAAAGAAAGCATCCCTCACCACCCCCATAATCAGCCAAGTTCAAACACAATTACACAAGCTTCAATTCTGCAAATTTCACAGCTTATACAATTTAAAATCACACTGGGTCCTAATAAATAAGGGTCATCTAATCATCCTGTCACCTAATCATTTAAATGGGGGACATCTAATCATTTCCTGTATCTAATTCTTAAGTTGAATTTATGAGAAATGAAAAAACAAACAAACAAACAAACAAAAAAGGTAATAATAAAAACCTTAACAGACTGCTATTTATTGAGTGTCTACTGTGCTCCAAGCACTAGGCATTTTACATTTTACATTCAGTACATTGAATTCTTACATAAACCTTCTATGGCAGGATTTAATAATAATAATAGAAGAAACTGACAGTCAATATTGGAAAGAAGGGGACGCCTGGGTGGCTCAGTTGGTTAAGCGTCCGACTTCAGCTCAGGTCATGATCTCATGGTCTGTGGGTTCGAGCCCCATGTTAGGCTCTGTGCTGACAGCTCAGAGCCTGGAGCCTGCTTTGGATTCTGTGTCTCCCTCTCTCTCTCTCTGCTCCTCCCCTGCTCTCCCTCTCTCAAAAATAAATAAACATTAAAAAAAATTTTTTTAAGATTGGAAAGAAAGACTTTGATGATACTTTCGTATCACTTTTCCTCTATATTGTTGCAGTCTTTCAGTAATACAAGCAATGCAGCGGTCAGTACCCTGTGTCTCCTTGTAAACATATGCCATGGTTTGTAGTATGTAGTCATAGAAGCACTGGTCATCGATTATAAACCACTTTGATTCATTCAGTTACAGTTACACTTTTAACCAATTGTAATTAGATGTTATTCTCTGTACCAATATATGGATCTAGGAGCCGGCGATGGGCATAGGAGTGACTCTGCTCACCCAGGAAACTTTTGCTTCCTATCGCCTCCTGGTAAGTTCAGACACTACTGGGAGCCCTTGTTCTCAGATTGACTGTTTCTACCAAAAGATGTAGTAAATGCTTCAGTAAACCTAAAGTTATAGCTCCTGCCTGTCACTTTGTGCCCTCATCACATCAGACAAACAGGAAAAGGGAGGAGCTGCTGTTCCGGCAGAGGTAAGCAGCCCAGGTTATCATGAGGAGGCAGGGTTGCTGCTCACAATTGAGACAGAAAGACATATGTGGCCCTGAAACTTATTCTCTTTCCAGTAACTGGGTCCCCAGCACCTCAAGAATAAAGGCCTGAGTTTCTCCATCAGGCTGGCCAGTTAAGGGAATCTTGAATAAATGGAAGAAAAGGCAAATAGTGTATATCGTTTATGGCCTTATGACCAACTATAACTTTTCTACTGAATCTGTTGTAAGCGCGTCTTGAGAAATTAGACTTTTGAGAAACGACAGGACATGGGAGTGAATCAGGGCAGTGCGAGGAGACTGCATCAGTGCTCTGTGCATCCCTGTTCTCGGGCTCTAGCTGACCTCCATGTCTGCATCTGCATCTGTGCCTATTACACAGCAGGCCCAGAGGACAAAGGAATTAACACTATTAGGAGCAGCTCTCAATCATTGATTTTCTTGAGTTTGTGTGTACATCTCCTGGTTCCCCTGCCCTTTGGGTGGGATCATTCTTTTTTTTTTTTTTTTGTAATTTTTTTTTTAATGTTTATGTATTTTTGAGACAGAGGGAGACAGAGCGTGAGTGTGGGAGGGGCAGAGAGAGAGGGAGACACAGAATCTGAAACAGGCTCCAGGCTCTGAGCTGTCAGCACAGAGCCCGATGCGGGGTTCGAACCCATGAACCGTGAGATCAGGACCTGAGCCAAAGTCAGATGATCAACTGACTGAGCCACCCAGGTGCCCCATGGGTGGGATCATTCTAATGTAGATGTTTCCCTAAAGATTAATCTCCAGTCGTTTATAACAACTGGCTAAGTAATGCATCCTATAATGCCTAACTTCCACTTCTGCATCACGTGTCCTTTCTCTTACTGGTATTATATATACTACTGGGCCTTAAATCTTTGTCTCACATCCTCCCCTGGAAGAACTCAAACTAAGACACAGGGTCTCAGCTGTATGCAGGAGTTTCCATTCCAGCTCATAAAGCTCAAGGTCATATCTCTATACAGGCACGGGTCTATGTATGCATCCAATTTGTGACGGGCCAACAGAATACCAACCTTTACTCTGGGTTCCCTTTTTGGTTTTTGTACCACCATATTTCCTGTCTGTGCTTTTTAACTTTGCATATGTTTAAGGTGATTTTCAGAATAAAACTAAAATGATGAAGTATCATGTCCCTTCTATTAGACTGACAAAGATGAGGACAGTGGGTAATGCCAGGTGTGGGCAGGGATATGAGGCCATAGGAATATTCACGTGCTTCTGCTAAAGGAGAATATTGGCACAGCCATTCTGCAGATCAGCTTAGCAGTGCTTAGCTACAATAAGTTCCACTTACCCTCTGAGACCTAGCAATTCTGCTCCTGTGTATATCTTCCAAAGCAATGTTCAGTGGATCCACAAGAAGATGTGTATGAGAAAGCTCAGTACAGTGGGGTTTCTCGCCTGTTTGTTATTTGCTGTTGTTGGTAGGAAATAGCCACCGATGCAGGCATCTACCATGAGAAAAGTTAATGGTAAGATGTGTTGCTGCCCATTCCGTAGTATATGTGTCAGGAGAAGCAACAGACTAATTACATACATACCAACTTGGATAGAGTTTAAAAATATTTTGCAAGATGAATAAAACTGAAATCACAACATGTTCTTTATCCATCCGTTCAGTCGATGGACATTTGGGAAAGAGCCCAAACGTCCATCGACTGAACGGATGGATAAAGAAGATGTGGTATATATGTATGTATGTATGTATATACATACATACCATGGAATATTACTCAGCAATCAAAAAGAAATGAAATCTTGCCATTTGCAACAACGCGGATGGAACTAGAGTGTATTATGCTAAGTGAAGTAAGTCGGTAAGAAAAAGACAAATATATGATTTCACTCATATGTAGAATTTAAAAAAAACAAAACAGATGAACATAGGGGAAAGAAGAATAAGATAAAACAGAGAGGGAGGTAAACCATAAGAGACTCTTAAATACAGAGAACAAACTGAGGGTTGTTGAAAGGGAAGTGGGTAGGGGGATGGGCTAAATGGGCAATGGGCATTAAGGAGTGCACTTTTGTGATGAGCACCGGTGTTATATGTAAGTGATGAATCACTAAATTCTATGCCTCAAACCATTATTATACTATATGTTAAGTAACTTGGATTTAAATATTTTACAAAATTAAAAAAAAAAAAAGAAACAAAATTAGGACAAAATGTGCCTGCAGATAGGCAATGGTGTCACTACTCTGGTACCTTCAGGCCCTGTGATCATATGAACCACAAAGTTTAATGCTACTTCTCTTGGGGCAGAATTAGTAATGTGCAAATGAGAAGTCTCTTGACATCCCTGTTATACTTCAGGATTTCATGACATAAAAATTTAATGTTAAAGGGCACCTGGGTGGCTCAGTCGGTTAAGCGGCCAACTTCGGCTCAGGTCATGATCTCACAGCTCGTGAGTTCGAGCCCCGCGTTGGGCTCTGTGCTGACAGCTCAGAGCCTGAAGCCTGTTTCAGATTCTGTGTCTCCCTCTCTCTCTCTCTCTGCCCCTCCCCCACTCACACTCTGTCTCTCTCAAAAATAAATAAACATTTAAAAACATTTTTAAAAATTTAATGTAAAAAAAAAGAAATCATAACAAGCTATAAAACATAATTCTTATGTGTACATTAAGGTAGGCATATAAACAGCAATTCATCTTCTATAGCAGACACTATATTCTGTACAACAAACAGTGGGAGGGGCAGGAAACAGAGGAAATAGGAATGGGAAAAAAGAAAACAAAGGAACAAAACAAGAACTGTGCCTTGTGAAGACCAGTGATAATGCACCAAGTACTGACAAATTAAGATAAACCTGACCCTTGGCACCTAAAGTAAAAAAAAAAAAAAATGTTCTGTATTTTGCGTATTTCAAGCATTTGTACAGGTTTGCTGCAGATGGAAGTTCGGGTACAAGCAGAGTTTAAGGGTTGGAAGTACTTACAATTCATTTAATGATTTCCTGGTGGTGGCTATTAGTTTGGTTCCAATTTTCTCTTATTACAAATAGTGCTGCATGAGTGGCCTTCTGTGCCCATGTGCTCGTATATGTAGCGCTGCTGAGACAAGCAGTGGGATGTAATGGGTAAGAACGCGGGGTCGTGTTGGAATCCTGGCTCGGTTACTGTGTGCCCCTGAGGAACTCAGTTAACTGCTCTAGGCCTCAGTTTCTCCACAATAAGAGTACAAACTTCCGAGAGTCAGGGGTGATAATCAAAGGAGTTAATGTTTGTAAAGCACTTAGAACAATGCTGGCACATACTGAGCACTTAACAGTATTAGTGATTATTAATCCTATTGTTTCGGCATGTGTTTCAATAGGATCAAATTACAGATATGGAATTTCTTGCTTATGGGGAACACATTTTATATGTTTATTCATTTTTTTAATCCTCAATGGGCTGTATCAATTTAGTCTCCCACAAAAGGTGCTGAGAATATCATTTTTCTATACTCTTGCCAAAATCAGATATCTTCCTTCTTTTTCATTCTTTTTTTTATTTCACTGCGAAATAAAGCATTCCATTTTACCTTGTATTTCCTTGGTTATGAGCGAGTAGGTGAGCCTTTTAAACTTTTATGGAATATTCATTCAAAAACTGGCATATTAACAAACTTAATCCTAACCGGTTTTAGACAAAAGCAGCTTCAATCAGCTTTTGTATCTATTTGGCTTATGACCTATAATAGATTCAACCAGTGCTAAGCTTAGCATGAAGCAGCCCTGCACCCTGCCTTACAGGTTCTGCCATTATTTTCTTTCTGGCCAGATGGGCTATTGGGAGATATAAATGATTGTGATTATATCAGAGCGTTGCTGTATTTCTTTTCCTAACACTCATAAACATCATCTTGATTAAAATCAAATCTCCAAAGCTGCTAGAAGTGAAAATGAATTGACTCAGAGTTATTGGACATTGGATTACTTTATAACATTGCTTTTGCTTTAAAAAATTTTCCATGACATGTAAGATTTTAGCAGCATAATTTTAATCCAAATGCCTAAATTCTATTCTGTGACCTTAAAGAAATGTAAATGTTTATTATATCTTTGTTAGAATAAAATGCTAGTTCATGAGGATTTAGAAAATGTCAGGCAATGTAGCCAAAGGGGATCTTTATTAAGACGTTCGTTTCAAAAAAAGGCAAAGCTTATAATCCTAGGGTAGTGTATATGGGAAAAAAATTAACTGCCAAAAGACAAGTAACTTCATCACAGAATTATCTTTTGATGATTCATTCTACTGAGTTCCTAGAAAAGTTTCCCAAGAAAAACATTTTTTATTCAGTGTGGTATATATTGAGACAATTCTCACTCTTCTATCTAAGATATATCCTTGATGCATGGAACTACTGCTGATACCATAGCACCTTTATCAATATAGAAAGCCCAATATGAGGAGAGGAGAGAAGAGTCAGAACGTGTGATTTTATCAATCTATTGTCGTAAGAAGGAACAGCAATGGTAGGGGAACCGTCAGTTATTAGAACACTATTTTGCTGCCCTGTATTCTCAGCTTACTTCTCTGGGAATTTGGAAAAACTAGAAGATTTCAGATTTTTATATTTTTCAGTATTAAATAAGGTTATTAATTATTGCTTCTATAAACCCCTTATTAAATGTTTCTATAACTCCAAGGTTTAGGTTATATTTTAGGAAGCTGATCTGTCTATTAACTTGAAGCCTCATCTAGGAAATAGGGTAGAACATATTAACAGTACAGAACTTCATATTTGAAAACATGTTATTAGCCACAAAAGTCCTTCCAAGTAAAGTTTTAGTCTAATGCCCTTCTAATGTATGTCAGGTTATGCTTTGTGAAGAATGACCACTTTAACAAAGAAACTCATTTCTTGTACAACCGGTGCAGTTTTTTACAATCTCTACAAGACTCTGATGTAAAACTGCTTCAGGGATAACTCTGTGAAGACTGATTTTCATCAATACATCCTTTGCGTAATTTCTCGCTGACATCATCAGTGAAATAAAGCACAGAACTCTTCTTCAATGACTCTTGGTATTAGTAAGTCTTTCCTCTTATCTTTTATGCATTTCTTTTTTTTTAAGTAGGTTTCGTGCCCAGTGCAGAGCCCAACATGGGGCTTGAACTCATCACCCTGAGATCAAGACCTGAGCTAAGATCAAGAGTCAGATACTTAACCCACTGAACCACCCAGGCACTTTTTTATTTTACCTACTGTGACAGAGCAGAGGAGGTCATCAATGAGATGCCTCTTCTCATTTTTAATTACAATGTATATTGAGATTAAGACATTCTGATTATAAAGATCAAAGACAGACATAGTCCAATTACTAAGTCCACATTGAGTTAAGTCAGGGATCATTCATTCACTCAGTGAGTGTTTAATAAATCCCGACCATGAACCAGTTACTATACATTGTAGAGGATTCACATGTAACAAACTTCGCTTTATTCAGTGTGCCCAGGTAGATAAGTTATGTACTTAATTTTTTGTGATGCAACATAGAAACGGACAGGACCTATATAGATAGCAAGAACACATCATGGAAAGACAAAGAAAGAAGGTAGTTCTTTCTACATGAGAGCATCATGGAATCCTTCATAGAGATGCCACGTAGTCTGAACTATGACAGGTGAATAGTATTTCCACATGTGGATTTGGGATAAACTAGTATTTGAATGGGAATAAAAAGGGAGAAGAGACCCTGGAGTGGGACTATGTGGAGAGCATGTAGGGAACATCTAGGAGTCTGGCCTGGCTGGGGAATAAAGTATGTGAAGGGAACTGGTGGAAAGCAGGGAGGCAGAGTCAGCTGAGACCAGATGGCAAGGACTTGGTACGCCCATGCCAAAGAACTAGGGGTTTTCTTGTTCATTGCAGGTTTTAGGTAGAGATTAAGTGATCAGAATTGTGTTTTACAGGGTGAATCTGGCTGAGGGGCTCAGGCTGGATTGCAATGGGGAGATTTGGCAAAGAGTAAAAAAGAGAATCTTCTTACAAAGGTCAGGGGATTTGGCAACAGGGCTTCAACTGAGATAATGGCACTGAAATGGAGGAGAGAGCAGTGAGTGGGAGTGATGTAGAGAACTTGGTGACAAGATGGAGGCTACAGGAAAGAAAAGAAAAAACAATAAGGTGATGCTGTTAACAGAATCAAAGGAAACAGTGGGCAAAAGATTTTGGAACAAAAGCTGAATATTTCATTTTAATTTTTTTTAACGTTTATTTATTTTTGAGACAGAGAGAGACAGAGCATGAACGGGGGAGGGGCAGAGAGAGAGGGAGACACAGAATCGGAAGCAGGCTCCAGGCTCTGAGCCATCAGCCCAGAGCCCGACGCGGGGCTCGAACCCACGGACCGCGAGATCGTGACCTGAGCCGAAGTCGGACACCCAACCGACTGAGCCACCCAGGCGCCCCTATTTCATTTTAATACATATTGAATTTTAGGTTTGGGGAACCAGACAAGTTTACTATGAGGTGTTAAATCTAAGGAAGAATACGCATCAAGACTGAGGGGAGGGTTAATGTACAATGTTTTAGAGAAACAGGAGAAACAAGAAGGGGTCCTTGAATTTAGTGACTGAGAAGTCACTGGTGAATCTCTATTTTTAAAATGTATCAATGAGAGAGAGAATGATTATATACCCAAATACTAATTTTACATTAGGTGGAGAGATTAAGGGATTGTTTTCTGTATTTTTTTCTTTCTTACAATGACCCTGCATTACTTGTGTAACAAAGAAAAAAACAAGGAAATGTCCACAGTCTTTGGTGGCATTTGGTAGTGAGAACAGAAGTCATTGCAAAATCCGATTGCAAAAACTCTAATTATTTTTTTTAGAAGAACACTTTGAGCTCTATTTCTGCATTCACAGTGAATTGTCCTGCCAGGAATTTTCTTCCATTACAGGTCCCCAGATCTGAGATTTTATTACCTGTGGATCTTTTGATCACAGCTAGTGCACACAGCATCAGTGTCTGAGCCCTTAATGCTGTCACAAAGAAGAGGATCCTCTTTCCTACCGCTTCAGTTCCTGCCCATCATTCTACAGAGGTCACCATAATGACTCCCTCCCGGCCAATTATAGTGAAAACAACTAGCTTTAATCAAGCAGTTACCACGCAACGTACATTTTAATAGTTGATTTACGTACCTTATCTGTCTGAATTCCCACAATGCCCCTATGACATCTCTGCTATTATTTTCCCTATTTACTTAGGAGGAAGCAGATATTTAGGGAATGTAGGTGACTTGTCCAAGGCAACCCAGCCAGTAAGTAGTGAGGAATACATCACTCCCTACTGTCATATTTTGTCATTTCTCTAGCATGGGATTGGGCAGTCTCTCCCCAAGAAAGAATATGATCAATGGTTCAGAGGTACATGAACTGCGTGTTTCCCCTAAATTACTAATATAATTCCTTTTCTGTGATTGCTAGCAAAATGGAATTACGGAAGGTCAAGAGATCAGAGTTCCAGTTTTAGGTCTTCTGGCATGAGCACAGAAATATCATTTAACCTCCTTGGGTCTTTGAATTCTTTTACACAAAAAATGGGTTAATTCATGGCTAGCTACGTCATAATGCTGTTTGTGACTACTGATTAAGATAACGCTGTGAAAGCTCTCCACAAACCATATAGTGCTTTGAAAATTATTCAGGTGCTGATGCAAACTTTTTGATCCTCTCCCCTTCACCCCAAACAGAACATTCCAAGTCTGTTTCTAGGGGTATTACTATCTAAGATAGGGATATTGTGGGAGTCAGGGCTCTGACTCTTGTTCTCACTAAACAGGATTACACTGGTAAAATGTTCCTAAACCTTGGATGAAAAGAGAGATTATAGTATTAATGGTTTTACTTTTCAGAATACTATATTTCTGGTTGAACCCAAAGGTTGAAATGCTAAAATTCATTCCAGGGGATTATAATGTTTTCAGTGAGTTTTCTGAGAAAAAACAAAGCCTCTATCTAGGTTTTCGTTTATTCAACATTATTGAGAAACTACTGTGGGTCAGATACTCGAGTGCCTCATAGTTTAGTGCTCATACAGGGAGGAAAATAATATTCAACATTGGCCTAACAGGTGGGAAGGAGCTCTGGGTGTTTGGATCAGCATCCACAAGGGCTTGAACATGAACCAGTATGTTTGCAGAAACTGAAAGTCGATATGGAGAATAAGGGCGAGATCAGCAGATTTCAAAAAATTCTTGAGCACTAAAGAGGAAGGCCAGATAGCAACAGCCTTGTATTCTATGTTAAAATGTCTGTATATTATCCTGAGGACTATGAGGAGTCATTGATAGTTTTTAAACATAAAATAATTCCTATATTTAAAAAATAAATCTCAGGTTCATGTAGAGAATAGATTAGATTGATGGATCAAGTTTTTCCTTCTTTCTCTCTCCTATGACAGCCTTATTTTCCTTAAATCAACTTTACAGTGATGTAATTTACATGAAATAAAATGTAAGCATTTCAAATGTACAGATAAATGCATTTAGAATAATTTATACACCTGTGTAACTCCTGCTACAATCAAGATACAGACTATTCATTACTCAAAACCTTCTCTTCTGCCCTCCTACAGGGTATCTTTTCTGCTAACCAACCCCCCACACTCACCTCTAGCCCTAGAAATCACTGATGTGTCTTTTGTCACAGTGATTAGCTCTGGCTTTTCTGGAATACCATAAGAATGATATTTTAGTGGTTGTATTCTTTTCAGTCAGGTTTCTCCTCAGCATAATGTTTTTTTTCTCAGCATAATATTTTTGAGATTCATCCACATTGTTTTATATTACATATAAACTATTACATGCCCTTTTATGATATATAATATTCCATTATATAGTTATGTCATAATTTGTTTTTCCCAGGTCTCTGTCTATGGAAATTTGAGCTATTTCTAGTTTTCAGCTATTATAAATAATGCTGCTATGAACATTCATGTACCAGTATTTGTGTTGGCACAAGATTTCATTTTTCTTACCTAAAAACCCAAGAATGAAATAGTTGGGTCATTTGGTAGGTAAATATATATTTAACCATATAAATAACTACAAAACTATTTTCCAAAATGGTTGTCATATTTTACATTCCCATCAGCAATATGAGAGCTCTAACTGTTCACGTCTTTACCAACACTGGGTATTGTCAATCTTTCTAATTTTAGACATTCTAGTGGGTGTATCTCACTGTGGTTTTAATTTGCATTTACCTAATGACTAATGATGAACAACTTTGTGTGTAGTTCCTTGTCATCCATATATCTTTTTTGTTAAAATCTTGTCTGTTAAAAACTGTCTCCTTACCGATTGGATCATGTGTCTTATTACTGAGTTGTAAGAGCTCTGTACATATTCTCAAAAGAATTCATCAGTGAAATATATATACAGTTGATCACCGAATGACACAGATGTTGGGGCACTGACCCAACAAAAATCCATGTATAACTTTTGACTTCCCCCAAACATAACTACTAATAGCCTACTGTTGACTGGAAGCCTTATCACTAACATAAATAGTCTATTAAGACATAGTTTGTATGTCATATATATTTCGTACTATATTATTATAATAAAGTAAACTAGAGAAAGAAACAGTTAATAAGAAAGTCATAAGGAGGGGCACCTGGGTGGTTCAGTCGGTTAAGCATCCAACTTCAGCTCAGGCCATGATCTCACAGCTCATGAGTTTGAGCCCTGCATCAGGCTCTGTGCTGACAACTCAGAGCCTGGAGCCTGTTTCAGATTCTGTGTCTCCTTCTCTCTCTGTCCCTCTCCTGCTTGCTCTCTCTCTCTCAAAAATAAACATTTTAAAAAGAAATTCATATGAAAATACATTTACAGTTCTGTACTGTATTTGTTGAAAAAAAAATCCGACATGTAAGTGGACTACCCAGTTCGAACTCATGTTGTTCAAGATTAACTATACATTGCAAATATTTTCTCTCAGTCTGTGGCTTGGCTTTTTCTTTTCTTTTCTTTTTTTTTTATTTATTTTTAGAGAGAGAGAGAGAGAGAGCGCGCGCGCAGGGGGCGGGGAGGGACACAGAGAGAGAATCCCAAGCAGGCTCCACACTGTCAGTGCAGAGCCCGATACGGCTTGATCTCATGAACTGAACCGTAAGATCATGACCTGAGCCAAATGAAAAGTTGGACACTTAACCAACTGCGCCACCCAGGAGCCCTGTCTTTTTATTTTGTTAATGGCGTCTTTCAAAGAGTAGAAAGTTTTAAATTTTGACAAAATTGGAGAGCAATGTTCTAAACACTAGTTAAAAGGAAGAGACTGAAAAATCAATAAAAAAGCAAGACCATATATGCTGTCTGGAAAGATACATTTTAAAGACTTAGGTAAAGATATACTTTAAATATAAAGAAATAGGCAGGGAAGTGAAAGTAAATAGATAGAAAAATATATACTATGCAAACACAGACATAAGAAGACTGTGGATTGGCTATTTTAATATGTCATAATTTGTTTTTCCTTGAATGGTTTTCAAGACAAATGGTATTACTGGAGATAAAGACAGATATTTCATAATGATGAAAGGAACAATGTATCAGCAAGACTTAAAAATTTTAAGTGTATGTGTGTCTATTTGCAGTTTTAAAATACATGAATCAAAAATTTGTAGAATTAAAGCTTATAGTAAGATATTTTAACTGTTGTCTTCTGGCAATCGATAGGACACCTACATATAAATCAGTACATGGCTTAAATGTAATTACTTTAGAACACTCGACCCAGCCACTGAAGAATACACATTCTCTTTGGGTTCACATGGTGTATCAAGCTAGATCATAACACATTTCATGAATCCAAAATTATCACAATCATATGAAATGTATTCTCTGATCATAACAGAGTCAGATTAGGAATTAACAAAAGTAAGACAGCTAGGAAAACCTCCCTTATATGTGGAAATTAAACAACACACTTCTAAATAATTAATGGGTCAATTAGCATTTAATAATCTTTTGTCTCACTTTTCTCTTTATTTTAGAGATCGTGTGAGTCGGGGAGAGGGACAGAGGGGAAAGGGAGGGAGAATCTTAAGCAGGCTCCGTGCTCAGCATGGAACCTGACACAGGATTTGATCCCATGACTCTAGGATCATGACCTGAGCTGAAAGCAAGAGTTGGACGCTCAACTGACTACCCAGGCACTTTGGCTTTTTTTTCTTTCTTTCTTTTTAAATAAAGGACAAACTATAAAACCTCCGCAACAATTTCACACAGTTATTTGAGGAAGAAATGAGGGAACAGAGGTTAGATTGCTTTGACTATCTGGAGGTCCATATGGTATTCTCAGAAAACAAAGACTGAAAAATCTTCCCTGAATAATAGCAAAACGAATTCTAATGTTACCTTTTGTAGCCAAAGAGGACAATCATGTGCCAAAGGGGAAAAATCATGGCCATTTTCGCCACCAGCTCTTCTGGTTTCATGACACAGAACAGTTTATCCCATCATTTACGGCCGTTTTCCAAATTCTGCCATTGCCACCACCACATTCTCCCTTGGCTTTTCTTGTATCATGTTTGTGATGCGGGAAGAAAATATTCTTCTTGAGAGAATTGTGTAAGGTTATGTCTTTAAGGAAAGGCTGGTAAACTAAGGCAATTGATGGTGGCCCTGGTGCACTTCTGCTAGTACAATTCTCTCTCCTTCATCTTTCTGATATTTTCTATTCCTTCCCTTCCTTTTCTCCTATATTCTCTATCCTCTCCCTTTCTTTTTCATCACCTGCTCCCTCCACATCCATTCTGACTCACTTGTCCAAACTAGTCCCTGATGGAATTTAGAACTAATGATGACACTCATAGTTCGTTGGGGAAAAAATCCAGTATTTTTTGTATTTACTTTAGAGAGAATGTTCATCTTGATGCTGTGGCCCAAAGTAGTTATGTGACTTTAATTTGACACAAATCCACTCCTTTGATCACTTGTTACACTTTTGAATTTTAAGTCCCAAGGAAGTCCCATGAAAATGGCTTTGCTGAAAGCCCTTTCCCCACCTCTGTGAACAGCCAGGTTGACTGACTTGATCTTCTCTATCATTTCCCCACCTTTTTCTAGTGACTTGGGTTTGGCTCTAAACCCTTACAGTGTTGTCCAGGATCAGTTGGTATCACAGCTTGTGTCTCCTTCCTGGATCTCTTTCCCTGAATAGTCTATCCCTCAGCTTCCTCCTCTGTGATTTTTCTCACAGTGCTTCTCATTGTCATTTGGTCAGCTGCTTTTTCTTATTCATTTATTTTTTAACTTTTTTCTTCTTCCATCTTCTAAATATGAATATTAGATAAAAACATATTTGGGGGCGCCTGAGTGGTTCAGTCAGCTGAGTGTCCAGCGCTTGATTTCGGCTCAGGTCGTGATCCCAGGGTGGTGGGATTGAGCCCCACACTGGGCTCTGCCCTGACAGCATGGAGTCTGCTTGGGATTCTCTCTGTCTCTCTCTCTTTCTCCCTCTGTCCCTCCCTTGCTCTCGCTCTCTCCCTCTATCTCTCTCAAAAACAAACAAACAAAACCATCTTTGGCACCATCCTGCCCTTTTGTCTGGTTTCCTACCCAGATTGCTGTCAGTCTGGTTAGGAACAGGACACTACTCTTCATCCTTCTCGGGCTACTTCTGATGAAAAAGCCACTCATAATACAGCATTATGGCCTACCCCATAGGTCAGCAACCCCAAATACAAATACAATTTACTTTTGGGCGGAATAACATAAAGGAGTAGTGATAACCCTTTTGCTTTTAACTGAATTTATTGTGGACACCTCAGTTACTTGAGGCACTCTAAGTGTATAGACAAATCAACGTCAGTGCCAGTTAAAATCAGAGGGAGAAAAAAAGTAATGAAAATGATAAAAATATTTGGTGAATAAGAACTGGCATTGTATTTTCCAGAAGAACTCTTTGCCTACATACTAGAGTTAACAATCCTGACTAGTATGAAATGTCCCTTTTTTCACCTCTAGGTTGCTGTCCTATTTCAGGTTCCATCACTGCACATGACCTATAGAGTTATGTATAGCTCAAATCTATTTTATTTAGCTTGCACTCTCTAAGACATTGTGCTCAGAGCTTGACCCATGTGAATGTAATCCTCATGGCCATGCTCAGAATCAAGTGCCATTATTACCTTCATTGTATAAATAATGAGCCAGTGCAAAGTCAATGGAATAAGATGAGCCAAAATTTGATTATAGTTAACCAACCTCCTAGATGTCTAATGTTGGGAAAGTTAGTTAACTTGTCTCAGTGTCAATGCTACCATCAGGAAAATTGCTACTAGATTGGCCAGAGAGGTCATTTGACAAAGTAAATGAAGGTCTCAAAAGGTTATCTGGGTAAATCTTAGTCATTAGAAGCATTTATCTAGGCTGGAAGTGGTTTGGAGGACAGGAAGAAAATTGTTCTCGTCCTACACATACACTTTCAGAGATGTAGGAGAGAATGCAGTGATGACATGGACTTGACTCTTCCAAAGAAAACTGAGTGAGTTTAAGTGTGATTAGTTTGCAAAGGCAAGAAGGAAAATGTAACAATGGCTATATGATACATACCCCCATATAGATATGGTAGAGACTTAACGGTCATCAAATAACAGATGTCAATGCACCACAAATGGAGAAAAAGACCCACTCTGCTAGAATGCCAAGGAAAATTACATCAAATCCATGTTCTTTCATTATTTCATGTTGGTTTATATTTGTTGACAGTGTGAAACTTGCTACCTGATTAGCTGGTTCTGTTAAGCAAATGCACAAAGGGCAAGAGGCCCAAGATTAGCAGAAGATGTGATTTACTCATTTTAAATACATTTTATATATACAAAAATCTGCTATGTGCTGGATTTATTATGATCTCAGATAGATAATAGCTGACCTTGTTTTGTTTCCAGTAGAGAAGACAAACATTGATTAGATATACAAATAACGAACTAAAGGCATCAAGAAATAAGAAAGCATGTTTGGGGACATCTAGACACGATATGAAGACCACCATATGAAGACCGTATGAAGATCACTAAATATTCTGTGGCTTTGGACAGGATACATAAAACTCTGTTTCTTCCCTCTCGAAATAATTAAGAAATAATACCATCCTTCCAAACTATTTACAGGTACAAAATATGGTTGAATTAAATAGTATCCAAATTCTTTGAGCATTTAAAGATTATATAATAATGGTAACACGTAATTATTATGCTGGTAGACAGCAATATCAAAGTTTAAAAAAAGATGAAAAAATTTTACACTGCTCTCATAGCAAAATCCTTGGTGTAGCTAGTCAATAATGTTATTTCCCTTCCACTGCCCATTCTCTTTCTTGAGGAGTAAAATATGCATTCAGACAGAAAATATCCATTTCAGAAAATGTGGAGAGTAGTCAAAAGTAAATTAGCAGCATTCTTCATGAATATTTAAAATAGCCAGTATGAAAACACACTCCCATTTGTGTTAATTTCTGTTATTTTAAAAGTCATCTGTGGTTTTGGCTCATGGAGGATGAATCTTAAAGAATTTATTTTCCTGCACAGCATAATCAGGTTGCAAAGAAATAACCAGTGAGTGACTATAAAGCATTTTGCTACTATCGGCGCTAATAAGAGAAAAATCTGATTTTCAATTCATAGTAGCTTGGTCTGATTTTTTTAAGGTAGGGTTTCCTAATTTCAGAAAATAAGCAAGATAGCCTTTCTCTGTATCTCTAGGAGATATATAGATACGGGGTGGGGAGGGAGACAACGGGGTGGGTGGAGAGAGAGAATTTTCCTTCTTTTCCTTCCCGTCATAATGGCCAATGGTGATCTAAGGCCAAGTTTCCAATGACTAACCAGTAAGAGAGGAGATTATGGATGCTTGAAAGAATCTTGTTATGTTGTTTCTCTTGGGCCCTAATATATCTCTACTGCATAAGAATGAAATATTAGATCTGAGTGTAGTATTTCCATTTGGGAGTAGAGCACCAGCTGTCTTCTTAAATTTCCATGCCACTTAATCTAGCTCTAAGCTTGGTTAGCTTTCAATTCACAAAGAAGGCAACAACAGTTACACAGGGTCACATTTTCAGCAAGGTCTCTGAGGTAATGAAGTGTACAAAGTATGCTAATAAGGGGAGCAGCTAAGTTAATTCCTTGAGGCATGTGGAAATACATGGCTCTAAGAGCCGCTTTTTGGTGCATACAAGGAGTGAATAGAAGGAGTTAACACTGAAAGGTAAGAATTTGAGAGTTTCTCAGCATTGTTGGGGGATTACCACTCACTTAGCCTTGCTGATGACAATGTTGAATTTATTACATTGCATGTTCATTTCTCTCCACATAAGCATCAAAAACGCGTAGGGTCAAAACCCCCAAGATGATCATCTAGAGAACCACTCACATTAAAATCACCTGCTGCATCAGCCATCCTAATGCACAAAATGGGGAACTATCACAAAATCAACTAGATATAAGATTGATATATACCCATTCTAATCACTACTAAGATTTTTCATAGCCTACTGGTACATTTGTCAAAATTTCCAAGTCCTTCATGCCTATGCTAGGTCAGAGGGGAAAAATAGATATTTAAATAAGCTTGGTACTACTTTAGAGAAGTCAAGTAATTTTGCCAGAACATGGTGTTAAAAGTTTTAGAGTTGAGGGCACTCCTTTGAAAATAACTTCTCATCTAACTCCCTAGTATGTGCTTGTTAGAGAAGATGGTTTATTAATATTAAATCACTCAATTAAGCCTGTACTACAGTAGCAGACACAGAAAAATATATGAAAAACAAAAATGGAAGTTACCAAGATACCATACTATTATTCAGATGCATACCTTATGTCTCTTTAAGATTAATAAGTGGTTGATAGGCATAATATGGAATAAATCATAGAATCACAGAATATTAATGCTACAAACTATGCTGATATATTTCTAAACACCCTAAAACTTAGTAGGATAAAATGACAATCATTTATTCTCATGTTAATAGGTCACCTGGCGTGGCTTTGTCTCAGTTTATGGGCTGTGGGACTGCTCATCTGCATCAGATTATGGATCAAGCCAAATTTGCTTTATGAGCCTCATCTAGGTCCTCAGTTATCTTAGGATATTCTCCTAATGACAAAGATCCCAGATATGTGAATAAAAACATGCAATGTTTCTCCAAGCTTAGGCACAAGAACTCTAGCTATTGGATCTCACAGATGGTGACTTCTCCCACATTCCATTGGCTGAAGCAAGTCACAAAGAGGAGAAGAAACATGTTCCTCCCAAAGAAGTAGGTGAGGGAGTCATACTTGTTGAACAATAAGTGATTCTACTCAAGCTGTTCACAATAGCCTAACCTCCTTATTCTACAGACAGGAACATTGGAGGCAATGGAAGCACTTGCTCTTGTGTGTGTGTTTGTGTGTGTGTGTGTGTGTGTGTGTGTGTGTGTGTGTGTGTTTTCAGGGCACACTACAGGTTAATTTCAAAACTAGAAAAATAGCAATGTGCTCCATATTTTAAAATAGGAAACTCCACTATATTTTGATATAATGCTCTATATTATATACCCTCTTGGAAACTGACATATTTTCCAAGTGATAAAATGAACTATTGCTGCGCAAAAGCTCATTGTAGGCATTAGGAAGGGTATGTTTTGATGTTTTTTAAATTAATAGTTCCTTTTCCCTACCCAATAGATATACACACAAACACATACACGACACACATATGTCCACACGTAATGTGGAGGGAGAGAGGAATGAAGGGAGAGACAGAAAATACTAATGTAGAAATGCAGTTTTTTACCAGATTTAAAGCTAAACCAGACCTAAGTGAATTTGGAGCTGCAGTTTCTTTTTTTTCTAGGAGTTTAGGAATCTCCAGGACAAAACAGAAGCTGCTAGGCAATCTCCTTACCAAGTCTGTCATTTTGTTAGCAGGAATGGGAAGTGTGGATTGATAATCAAGGCAACAAACCTAGCAGAGCCAAGAATTTCTATTCTTTCTCTTTCAGTGGGGATGGAAAACAAAAATTATTATTTTTTAAAATTTATAAGACTTTTTTTATATCTCAGGAACGCAGGATGTGCTGACAAAATAGGTCAATCAGAAGCTATTGGAAGGAAGAACATTTTCTTTCTTGACATAAACCCTATGAATATATGAAAAAGAAATCGCTGTAACAGAAAAAAAATACTATTACAGCTGTGACTGGTGATATATACTGAGCAGCCTGCAAATCTAACCCAGAATCACTCCGGAATTCACTCACCACACATTTACTGAGCTGCAGATGGTCTTCTTGCTTATCTGATGGCAGATGATCTCCAAACTGTTGGAATTACCCGGCAACTTAACTTTCTGAACAAGACTTCCTACAGATTTCTTCGCTACTACAATGAATGTAGAAGGAACAGATAACTAACCACTTTGGTGGACACATGTTGTGTTGGTTTGTTAATGGAGACAGAGTTTGGAATTAATTCTATAAGGTAAAGGCAAAATTCATACTTGCTTGACAATAACGATTTTACTTTTTTTGAGGATTTTCTGTTGTCTTGTATCCAATTTATGCTTTAGATTTTCACAGGTTTTTGATGGACTACCATATAGTTTTATCTCCCAGATGTTTACCTTACTTTGAGTTTCCATGAAATCAATGGAGATTGACATATTCTGGTAGAAATCCTACATTATCCCCCCTAGCCATAATGATTAAATCTTCCTCTACAGGAATTCAAATTAATATTTTCGGCACGTGAAGGGAGTGGTTCTGTGGTTTAAATGTCTTTATAACAAAATTGGTCTTTCTGTGGTTAATCAAACCAAAAAAATTTTTCATTTTTTCTCTTCTATCACTGGTTTGCCTTCATCTCCTGACATAAGTAGAAGAATTAATCTTAGAAAACAAGAGAGTTTTTTGAAATGACCATAAGAGACGCAAAGGAAAGACCAGTGTTTTTCTTTTTAATGAATTTTATGTTATTTATGAAACTGTTTTTCATGAAACATTTTTTGCAAAGCAAGCAATTCAAACACCCACCACTGTTTTCCAGCACACCTAGGTTGTGCAGAAGAAAAGACAAGTCAGATAGACCTGTATTAAAATTCTCTCTCTGCAAATTAGAAACTAAATGACCTTGAACAAGTTATTTAATTTCTGAGTTTAAGTTTACTCCTCTGGAAAAACAGAAATAATACCTATTTAATAGGTTGTGATAAGAACAAAATGATATATGCAAAGTGCTTGGCCCTTGGTGAGTATTCAGTAAATAATGATGCCTCATATCATTATATTTGGAAAACGCTAACGCATGGTAAGTAAGAGTTCAGCCTTTGGAGTCAAGATGGATCTGGGTGATTCAAATTCAGACTCCTCCACTAGCGATATGAAGAACCACTGATGAGTTTACCCTTACCATAGACTTAATTTCCTAGTTTTTATAGGGTCATAGTATTTGGGGGGAAATTCTTGGCTCCAAGCCCCTTGCTTAGTAGATAGTTGTCACTTAGTAAGTGGTAGCCAGTGTTAGTGGTGGTGGAATCAGTAGTGAGCCACTGAAAATCGTTATTTGATAAAATTAGTGTAATTTAGTTTTTCTTGTGTAATATTTTAGTCCCCATTCCAGATGAAAATACAGCAAGATCTTCCTGAGAAGCCCTACTAAAATCTTATATCTCTTCTGACACTTCATTGGATTCTAAACGTATTTATGCCTCCAAGAAAAAACTCATAATTGTCATTGTGACTTTCTCCAAGGAACTCTTCCATCCCAGTCCTAAGGGATCTTAGGATCTTCCTCAAGTAGGGAGGCCTCACGTGCACCAGAAGCCCCAGAATGACAAAGAAGGAGAGATCCACTCTTACCCTTGGCCTCCTTGATTTTACCTCCATGTTTCCTTGACTTTCTAAGTAATATGGTTGAGTGAAATATCTTCCTGGAGAAAACCTTGACATTGTAAACATGAGAGGTAAGTTTGAAATACAGAGATGCTCCTGACTCATAGGCAGTTGGCTGTCTCAGTTACCTGCTCAACTCCTGACAACTTGAGCCACCTCTTGGAGGGGCAGGCAGCTTGCTGTAAATATTAATGTCACTGGCCACTAATCTTACAATCTTCTGCTCTCCAGGAAAGTTATCATTATGTTCCAGCAAGGCAGACATAAAGTAAATCTTATTTTTAATTAGAGGTAATGAGTGGAAAGAAGAATCTTTTTTTTTTTTTTGGCTGACACAATTCTTAGTGTTTCTCAAATGTTGACACTTGTAATTCAACTGACAAAATTTGCCTTTTTCTCACTTTTATTTAGGGAAAAAAATTGCTTCTTTTTATTTATATGGTACAAACAAAACTGATGATTTTAAAAAAGGAAATTCATTTAATCGATGTATCTCTTTATGTACAAACTTGAATTAAACAACTGGTTTGATTGATTTCCCTTCTGCCAGTCTAAAATAACTATATTAATTTCAGATAGTTTCATTCCTAAACTTCAGTCAAAGGACATTTGTAGGTCTGGCTGCATAAGAATCACCTTGGGAGCTTTATAATGAATATAGACTCTTGGCCGTCCTTCCTGATACTTCAGATTCAGATGCTCCGGGCCCAAGAATCTATATTTCAACAGATATCTCAGCTATCAGTAGCGGTCTTATATTTGTCATATATAATACCAAAAAGGTCATTCAGATGACAAATAGAGATATTGTAGTTTCCTTAGGATCTCTTGCTCTGTCTGATTCTCTTTGTGATTTATCAGCTAGATTATTTGATCAATCCTTATAAGTTAGCATATGTAAACATGGTGTCATTTTAGAGCACTGGCTTCTAAGCTCATGGGGCAGGTAGAGACTTTGGGGAGAACATACACTGGGAGCTATTCTCTCTCTGTCCTTACTCTCTGTTATGACCATTGATATCTTTCTATATATTTTCCCCAACATGGTAAATAAGTAAGTAAATGGCTGAACAATGACACTGCATTCTACATAAGAGCAGTGATCCTGAGAAGAGGCAGATTTGAGTGTCCCTGGGAGCTGTTCTGAGCCTGGAAACTGTCCTCAGATGAGATTTCTGTAGTACTGACTAAGCTATCTGCAAAGTCTGAAGATACCCTTGTCATAACCACTGGATATTACTGACCAAGGGAGCTGCCTCTCTAATTCCTGCTGATGTCAGTCACTTTACTGGTTCCATAGCTGATGGCCTCAGCCCCTAAATCCAGCCAGCTTTTCAGCCAGTCCTTGTCATTAATGAGAAAGTGAGGATGAGAGATGTGGGAACCCTTTTTCCAACCCTAGGAGAACAGGGCTATGGGTACCTAAAAAAAAACAGGCATGCCTTAATTTCCAAGGTATTTAGAAAAATCATTTTTATGTAAGAATGTCAGCAATCTGGCAAAAGACTTTTTTAAATCAAGTCTAGTCTGTTAAAATGTCCCAATATGGGGACAAATGTGGTATTTTTTCCAATATAGTCACTTGGAAAAGAAACAGCTACAAGCATTTAAAAGGATCTGATACAGCCCTCAGTCATCAGAGCAGCATACTTTCGGAAATCTTTGCAGCTAGGATTCTTGAGTAGCAGAAACGTTCACATAGCAACTAGTGAGCTGCAGAAGGATATGAGGTGGCCAAAAGGTGTAATGATTACTTAGGGGGGGAGAAAAGAGCTTCCATGATTGCTCTGCTACAAGTACTCACAAAACAGAAATGCCTTCAAAGAAATCATAGTAAGGATATAAATGCAAATCTAGTTTTGACATGTTCCATCATGCTTGTTACAGGGTTCACAACATGAATTCGTTTGGTATGGTTGAGGAAGACTAATCCATTTAGGGTAGATGGTATAAAGGACCCATGGAATATCTTTGCAGTCCCACCTCTTTGGAAGTTCCCATCCTGCCCACAGAGGTGCACCCCTCTCATCTCTCTTCATGCTGTATAACCCCTACCCTCAGACCATAACTGATTAGATCATAACCAGGCACCTGACCCATGTTGGATTTATCTCATTCTCTCTCTTCAGACTTTGGTATTAAACTAGCTTGGAATTTTCACACAGTAAAGTTTACACAATCCACTTGAATAGTGGCGTTGCAGGACGGAAGTATTGGATTGCTTCATTTTCTTAAATGGCAAAGGAATTGAGAATTAAAAAATAATGAAATAAAAAGAAAGAGAACATGATTATGTGATAAACTCTCATCTCTTCCCACCCGCTGATACCATGAGGAGAGCAATAAAACATTGGTCTGTTTTATTAATAATAAGAGCAATAATTTTTGCCATAAAATACAGGCAAATGATTTATTGTTAAATATATTCTTGATATAACTTAATGAGAAAAAAGAATGATTCTGCCTCTCATGGTTGGAACTGTGAGTCACTAAATTATCGGCTGACACCTCACTGGGGCTCCCAGAGATGTTTGTGCAGAGGACAAGGCCAATGGTCCAACTGTACATTACCAACTGTCCTACCCCAGGAATTAAAAACAAGTTTCAAGAGGTTCTTTGCCTTTCCTAGCCTTACCTGACTTCAATTTCTTTCTTCTATATTTAGTTTTGATGCCAAATCAATCAAACATACAAACAAATCTTAGAAAATAAACTCAATGAAAAGAGTAACAAGAACAGAATTTCTCTCTAAATAACATGTATTCCATAATCTTCTGCTGAGTTCTCCTTGGAATTATATCACAGTGCTTCTCAAACTTTAATGTGCATACAAAACAACTGAGGCTCTTGTTAAAATTCAGATTCTGATTTCATATGTCTTGGGTGTGTTCAAGATTTGTGTCTAATAAGCACCCAGGTGGTGCCAATGGCCCTCACTTTATGTATCAAGTTTCTAAGGTCCAGTGAGAAGATACCTCCTCCCAAGTTAGGAAAATGCTCCAGATTATACTAACCAAATGAGAAAAAAAAAAGAGTGAGAGGGGTTCTTAAAAGGGGGAATACCAAGTGCTATTGAAAGAGAACTCATTGGGCACCTGGGTGGCTCAGTCAGTTAAGCGTCCAACTCTTGATTTTGACTCAGGTCATGATCTCACCATGTGAGACTGAGCCCTGCATCAGACTCTGTGCTGACAGTGGGGAGACTGCTTGGGATTCTCTCCCCCCGTCTCTTTCTGCCCATCCCCAACTTGCACACACATGCATGCATTCTTTCTCTTTCTCTTAACATAAACAAACTAAAGAGAGAGAGAGAGAGAGAGAGAGAGAGAGAACCAATGATGCAAATATAAGAGTAGTCAACTTTTTCTCAATCCTTTGGCTGCTTGGCATTCTGGGTTTTGACAAATATCTCAAACTCCAGTTCTAGAATGAAGAAAAGGAAAAAAGAGGTTTGATTTCCTCCTGATCATTCCAACATAGAATTTCTCTTCAAAATAGTTGGCAGAAATTTTTTAAGGAGATAAATTCATATGATCTAGCAAAACTTATTGAACAGAACGTTGGTGTGGGGACCCAGGTTTGTGTAAGTTTACATAGTTCAATATCAGAGCTCATGTTAACACTTATTTATTGCTGGGACTGAAGGTAATCTCATTGCATAAGAAAATCCCTTATAATAGTTATGTCCTTGTCAATATATTTTTATAAATTATTGAAACATAATCTACAATTATATTTATAATATTAAGCATACAAAATAGGGGCTCTTGATTTTGGCTCAGGTTGTGATCTCACAGTCTGTGATATAGAGCCCCTGCATTGGGCTTTGCCCTGACAGCATGGAGCCTGCTTGGGATTTTCTCTCTCCCTCTCTCTGCCCCTACCCCACCCCTCAAAATAAATAAACGTTTAAAAAATCTTTCAAAAATACTAGGAATACAAAATATAATTTAGCATGTTTCTAAAAAATGATGTATGAGTGATTATAACTCTAGAGAACAGGATTTCTTCCTAGATAACTTATAGTTGAATAGTTCTCAATAGTTTATAATTTATTTCTATGCATATTAGCAAATTTAATCCTGTAGTAACCTGATAAAATGGGTGCTATTATTTTCTCCTTTATAGATGAAGAACTTCAGACAGATAAGTATTTGCCCAAAGTCACAAAATTAATGAATACGAATGCCAGGATTTAAACAAGGTTTTTCAGATATTTATTCTCAACCTCTGTGATATGCAACAAGATTTTAAATCTGTGTAACAATTTTGAACATATAAAGCTATTATTCAAGTCTTATTGAAAACTGTCTTTCACTTTTAAAAACTTGGATGTTTGATTTACAATTTGCTGTCTTAATCAGAAGACGAATTTGATTAATACCCTTTGTCCTTCTGGCATTATATTTTGTATCCTCTGTTCTCCACGCAAAGGCCAGATTGAAAATTGAGTAACAGAAGGAGATGAAACCAGAATAAAATAAATAGAAACCATTTCACTGGTAACAGTGTTCTTGTATCCCCTTTTAGAAGAAGAGATTTTGAAAGGGTTATTTTATCACCATCTGTGAGAAATTCAGTTTCAATTACCAGAAAAAAAATTGAAAATAATTTATGGAGCAAATTTTGCTCTGAACTGTGAAAAAATACATTTTTTTAACAGAAGGATGTGGAAACTGGTAGAAGAAATCATCTCTTTTCTATGAAGTAAACTTGATGTCACTGAAGAAAGCTGAGGCTTCCTGTGGGAGCCTCATGATAGACTGTGGGAGAGGAGAAAAATATACTCAAGTGTAACTTTCAGCCCCAGAGATTTTACCTCTTTTTAAAAAAAAAATTTAATGTTTATTTATTTTGAGAGAGAGAGAAAGAGAGACAGAGCTCGAGAGGGGAAGGGCCAGAGAGAGATGGAGACACAAAATCTCAAGCAGGCTCCAGGCTCCAAGCTGTCAGCACAGAGTCCGATGTGGGGCTCGAACTCACAAACTGCAAGATCACGACCTGACCTGAAGTCAGATGCTTAACCAACTGAGCCACCCAGGCACCCCAAGATTTTACCTTTTAAAATTTACTTGCATAGTTACAAAATTCTATAGCAGTTGAATGCCATTCCTCTTAGCCAGACAGCTGTCTCTCACATTTCCTTCTCCATGGAGCCAATATTTATTTCTATCAGAAGACAGTGGATCACAAGTTGTTTGACACTTCTAGTTTATCTTTGTTAGCTGAAAAGGTTAATTTAATGCTTTCTCCACTGTATATTACAAATAGTTCTGAAAGCAGCTTCATTTAAGGAAAAATATTCAGAACATGGCATTCTATTCACTTGGATTCCCGGGCCATCACAAAGTTTGCCCTCATAAGCAAACATGAAGCTTCTGCATCATGTTGAAATGCATTGTCTCATCACTTGATGTAGTGCATCCATCCATGGCCCAGAACCCCTTCCAAATTCAAGAACTCTCATCCCTAGATCCTGGGCATGTTGGAGGCTGAGGGCTTACATCTGAGCCTTCCCTGGAACTTGTCCTTCAGAAGTGAGCTGCCTCACTCAAGATTTCACCTCATCCACAAAATAGTAGGTATGGGGATATGGAAGCCCATCTCCTTTGCCTCTATTTGAGGCACCTGGAATGCCCATCCTACATCCAGAGTACCACATGGGACCAGATGCAAATGTATCACAGTTCAGTCTGTCTCTGCCCATTCCAGATTCTCTGTTTCCTCACAAGTGTGGTTCCCAAGAACACTCACAATGAAGCTCCTGTGTAGAGATTTCAGAGATTCAGAGTCTTGGATCCCGACCTACACTACCACCAGTGCCCTAGAACACCTGACCCCCTTACAAAGACATCATTCCCTTCATTCATAAGTCCCTTAATTCATTCATTCATCAAGTATTTTTCAAGTTTCCATTATGTCAGGTGTAGTATTAATTCCTGAGAATTTGATGGTAAATAAGACAGATGTGATACCTAACTGTATGGAAATTCTGATGGGGTTTACAAAAAAGAAGCAGGTATTTATAATATATTGAAAATGTGCTACAATGGGAGAAATCCAAGGAGGGAGAAATTCAAACATTACATTATTATGCCACCCTACAAGCACTGTGCGAGAATTCTAGCTCTTTGAAATCCTCACCAACACTTCCTATGATCAGTTTTGTTTTTGTTTGTTTTTGTTTTTTGTTTGTCTTTAATTTTAGCTCTTCTGACAGGTATGCAGTGGTATCTTACTGTGGTATCTTACAGTGGTATCTTACTGTGCCTTCAATTGCAGTTCTTTAAATATTTCATGTGCTTTTAAGATTTTGTATTTTTCACTGGTTATAAGAAATTTAGTTACGATATGTCTAGGTGTAGTTTTCTTACTGTGTCATATGCTTGGCATTTATTGAAGTTTTGGATCTACGTAGGCTTATGGTTTTGATAAAATTTGGAAAAATGTTTAGTGATTATTTCTTCAGATATGTTTCTGTCCCATTCTCCTCTCTCTCCTCTCATTCGGAGTTCAATTGCACGTATATTTGGTCACTGGAAGTTGCCCCCCAGCTCTGTGATAGTCTGTTCATTCTTTTTTATTGTCCTTTTTCTCTGTGTTTCATTTTCAATGGTTTCTATTGTTGTGTCTTCAGGTTCATTACTTTTCTTCTGCAACACATGTTTTGTCATTAATTCCATCCAGTGTATTTTTCATCTCTGACATTGTCATTTTTGTCTCTAGAAAGAAGTTCTATTTGGGTCTTTTAAATTTTTTTTAACGTTTATTTATTTTTGAAACAGGGAGAGACAGAGCATGAACGGGGGAGGGTCAGAGAGAGGGAGACACAGAATCTGAAGCAGGCTCCAGGCTCTGAGCTGTCAGCACAGAGCCCAACGCGGGGCTAGAACTCACGGACCACGAGATCATGACCTGAGCCGAAGTTGGCTGCTTAACCGACTGAGCCACCCAGGCGCCCCTATTTAGGTCTTTTAAAAATATGTTTCATGTCCCTACTTAACATGTTTAACCTTCTCTCTAGCTTCTTCAACATATAGAATGCAGTTATAATTACCTTTCTAAGGTCCTTTGTTAATTTTAATGGTGTCATTTCAGGTTCCATTTCAGTTGATTGATTTTTCTCCTCATTATGAATCACATTTTCCTGCTTCTTTGCATGCTTGGTAATTCTTTATTATATGCTGGAAGTTGTGAATTTGGTCTTGCTGGATGCTGCATATTTTTATATCCCTATAAATATTCTTCAGCTTTGTTCTGGGATGTGGTTAAATTACAGTTTTGTTCTTGCTTTCATCATTTGTTAGGGCAGTTCAGAGCAGTGTTTGGTCTAGGTCTAATTATTCACTGCTACTGAGGAAGAAACTTCTGATTATTCTACACAGTGCTCCATGAATTATGAGGTTTTCCAGTCTGGCTGGTAGAAAAAGGCACTATTCCTGGCCCCATATGAGCTCCAAGTACTATTCCCTCTAATTCTCCTGACTAGTTCTTTACTTGGCCTCAAGTGGTTTCTCCACATGCACGTGCTAGTCAGTATTCAGATTAATGCTTGAGAAGGATACTCTACATATCTCTGTGACTGTTCTTCTGTATTCTCTACTCTCTGGTACTCTGTCCTATGTACTCTAACCACTGTGATCTTCCTAAACCCTCAGCTCTGTCTCCTTAACACAGGAAGTCTGCTGAGCTACACTTAGGTTCTCCCTTCCCACGCTAAGACCTAGAAACACTTTCTAGGCAGTAAGCTTGTACTTGCAATTGTAGGGCTTACCTCATTTATTTCTTAGCTCTTAGGCATCATGCCTCCTTTTCCCTGGTGTCCAATGTCTTAAAAAGTATTGTTCTATTTTTTTCTCTTTTTTATATTATTATTTCAGGCAAGAGGGTAAATTTGTTCCCTCGTCTTCCAACTCGCCTGGGAATGTTGCAAGATTTTAAACATAGAATAACTTGATGGATGTTGAGAAACACCCAGTCTACAGTATAGAGAATATTGAACTAAAGCAAACCTGGAGACAGGCAGTCAAATGAAGAGGCTTTACCACAGGTTAGGTGAAACAGCCTAGTGTGCAGCAGATTGTACCATCTTGCTTTATCAATTACTGTCAAAGAGGAATCATGATAGTCACCATTGTGTAGAGAGCAGAAAGAATGGTGTGTGTGTGTGTGTGTGTGTGTGTGTGTGTGTGTAAGGATTGATAGGTAGCATACAAAAATACAAAGAAAGGAGTCAACTTTCCAGTCTGTTTCCAGTACAACATGGTGGGGGAATCTTGTGGATTAACTTTATGTTGCAAAAATATATCAAAGAATTATTCTGCATGTTAGTATATCTCCTCTCTCCTCAGCTTGCTTACATATTTCTCAGTCACCTTTCCCCATAACAAGCAATTAAAAACAACACTCAAAGAATATTTCAAATATATACAGACAATGAGTTTTTCATTCTCCAAAGATTAGATAAGATGAGGCTAAGAAAGGTGGTCTATAAAAGGTAGATATAGAGGGAGGGGGTGTTACTGTGTGTGACTCAACCTGAGGAGGAAACAGAGAAACAACCTTGTTTCTGGACAGGGGCTCATGAATCAGAATCTTCTCTTACAAGAATCAGGGAGAAAGTGTAAGGGACTTAAGCTGTCCTAGAGTGTGGAGTTCTACTGAACCAATGTCTATGAACAATAATGCCAATCAACTGCCATCCCAGAACAATGGGTAGGGAAATGTGGGCAACTTACGTGGAAATGGAGTTGTAAAGAAAACACTTTGTCCCATATCAGAGTTGGAGGAATAAATAAGAACCAGCTGGGCCTTCCTCCATAAGCCACACTACCTCCGCGTGTCACTTGTGTTACTATCTGTTTCTCCTCTCTTGGTGATAATCTCTTTCTTCTCTTCAAGACATTTCCTAGCTTTCCTGACTTTTCCCATTGCCTTTACCTTCAAAAATGGTTTGCAGGATGAGAAATAAAATGACTAATAATGCAGGTATATAAACTAGACCACCACAGCAATATAGAAGAACTAATGAAAAACGAAGACCATCACTATTGAACTAGGTAACAACCAGGTAATTTTACCTGAAACTAATGTAACATTGTGTGTCAACTACACTTTAATAAAATAATAATAATAATAATAATAATAATAATAATAAATAATAAATGATTTAAAAACCTGGTAGATTTCTTTCTATAGTTATCATATTTACATGTGATGTCCCCTGGAAACAGATTCTAGGTTCTACATCCCTTGATCTATAGCATCGTTCCATGGTAGTAAAAAGGTCTTATACATGAAAGTTCTTAGTGAATGTTGATTGACAGACACTTATGGAGTGATTAAAGAGAGGTGATTAAAATCTGTAAGCTCCATTTTACCTGTATAAAATTATTCTCCTAACTACTTCAACCCACTATGTTTTCAGAAACCAAATATATGCATAGTACCTTAAAGTATGAAACCTTGGTCCCAGGATCTGAAAAAAGACACATATAACATATGCTTCCACCCCGACTCCCTTCCCTGGAAGGCAGAGCTTTTAATATTATTAAAGCTAACCTGGTTAGAATAGGGAGAGGCTACTTAAGACTCTGGCATCTGAATGGTAAGTTTGTAAGGTCAATCAGTAGATTCTTTATCCAAGAAGAATATTCATATATACATATGCATCCTGTTAGGTAAAAGGATAAAACTAAAGGTAGACAAAGTATTTTCCCCACTTAACATTTATGCCATTTGTAGTACCTCTGAACAAGTCTCTTAGACCTGGTAATGCCCACTGTGGCCCAGCACCCTCAAAGTCCCAGTTGAGTGGAGACTCATGATATTCCCTCCAATGGGTCTGACCAGTGATACATCACTCCACTGAGCCTATGAACAATAGTGCCAAAGAAGGACACTTTGCATGACCTTAGGTTAAATTTTGCAGCTGGAATGCCCAGTAGATTGGTATCTAAAGTTAACTTCTGAATCCTTACAAACAATAAAACATAACACTATTACTCTATTTTAGGCATTGCATTAAGCATTTCACAAACATTACTTTATTTCCACAAAAACTCCCGGAGTTAGGTAGCACAGAGAAACTGAAACTTAAAGTTTAGTGACATGTAAGGCATCACAGACCTAATAAGAGCAGAGTACATGTGGAGATTGAGCTTTTGATCTCTATGCCTCTTCACAGCTAGCAAGATTTTTTTTGGGTGGGGGAGGGGGGAATCACCTTTGGTTGTAATTCTACATTCCAGCCCATTTACATGCAAAGCACATCACCTCCAGGTCAAGCTTAAATTTAATCAAATAGTAACTCTCCTCACTGAATATTAGACATTCCCCATTTTTTAAAAGTTGATGCTCTTTCTTCTACTAAGTTAAAATTTCAAGAAAAAATATAGGGTCAAGAATAGGAGGAGATAGGATGGTAAATCAATAACTTCTCTAACAAACAATTTGTAAAATTAAAGAGGGCTAGTTGATTTAGATTAAGAAAACACTGTTGGGTGCCTATTTGTCAGGCACGCTGCTTGGACTAGAACTGCAAAACTGCCTGTGCCTTTGGAAAGTAAATAACTTGCTTAGAAGTTCTTTTACATTATAAAATATAAGACTGGGTATCATCATTTTTCTACTTGTTTTTTGTAGCTTAATAACTAATAATCTCAATTATCTGACTTCACCAAGTTAGGCCATTTTCAACAATTCCTTTACAGAAAGTGATTGTGAGACTGAGAAGTTTTCCACAATATCAGAGAGAGATTTAGCTGGGAAGCATCCATTACTTTTAATATAATTTATATAATTCAGTTTCACTGCCTCTAAAAGGTTAAATCTGAAAGATTTTCCTAAATGTTATTTCCTCTCCAAAAACTTGTTTCTGTCAAAAATAACAAGATATAGAACTCAAAAGTGATCATTATCTTTAATCTGTATTATTTTTAGTCTCTTTAGACCTTTGTCCCACTAATGATACATATATACATACTTTTATATATATGTAAATATATATGCCTTTTCTTATGCACATATGTATGCCTTTAATTATCTTATTTGGTAGGCAGTCTCTAAAATTAAGATATATATATAGATAGATATAGAGACAGATATAGAGATAGATGTAGATAGATCTCTATATCTATGTCTATATCTATATATAAATATCTCCCAACTTGGAACAACTGTAGGTGAGGTTTTGTTATTGTTGATTGATTGACTGATTGTTTTAGATAGGTAGATAGATCAATTGATCTATATTTTAACTATAAAGACTACCTACCAAGTGAGGTAATTAAAGGCACAGACTCCTTTTTAAGAAGGGATATTTTCCACTTAAATGTCTTTGTGATAAAGTGTTTTCTCTTTGAATAACAGAAGGCAACCTCACAGAAGATTTACCATGGACTCTCAGTGATAGACAATCTCCAATGGTGGTTTGTCAAGCAAACTGGGACATAACATGAGTAATAGAGTAAAAACTTAAGTCTGGACATAGCCCAATCTGCCAGGTCTCTGTTAGGAAAGCATCTGTTATCAACCCTTTGTCATTCCCACTCTCTGTATCAGTCAAGTTGACTCCTGCTGTCTAAAGTTGTAGGTGGCTTCTTTGGTTAATTCAGACTCATCATGGGTATCTCTGCTCTTTTTTTGAAACTACTTGTATAAATAGGCCAGAATAATGAGCAAAGGAGAAAACAAACAAACAACCTTCTGTTACAGTTTGATTCTCATTCACAAACACACAAGTCACGGCCTTATTCTTACAAAAGACAGGCAGATCTTGGACTGCACCCCATTGAGGAAAATGACCACCTGACAGGAGTTGGAGATGTGACAAATCTCGTAAGTTGTACAGATAACAAATCAAGATATATATTTTTTAAGCCTGGATTTTACTCCTATTGGAGGCACACTGAAAAACGGAACCATGGTGTGCAGGGTTATTAACCAAGTGCATCTAACTGCCAGAAAGTTGAAATCTCACCTCACCGTTTGCAGCCAGCAGGACTTCTCCTGGCATCCCGTGGAGTTAAGTGCAGACAGAATGGAGTTGCACAGCCAGCTTCTCCCCATGGGGTAAGGAAAAGGCTGTGCAAAGGTAGAGTGCAGAGTGTAAGTGCTTTAGGAAATGAGCTCTAACTCAAGCTTTTCTTTGTTGAATCGACATCTAATTTACATGTAAAATCAAACACCTATGAATGAATTAGATGCCCACAGAACAAAAAACATTGGAGATCAATGAGCAATGTCAATCACTGAAGAAGAGCTTTGAAGTATTATGAGGGACAGTTTATAAGTTTGTTATTTTTGGAGGGGAATAAATTTATATGATTCGTAATTCAAGAAGAGAGTTTAAATGCAGTAGGCATGTATTATATTCCTCAATTTTGCTCTGCAAAACTCAACTCCCAAATACAACTAGCATGTCTTTCTTTCTCATATATTTACAGGTGGACTGGGGTATATCTCTGCTTCTGGCTACAGTCTGGGGGTGGACATCTTCTTATCTGAGGCATCTTCTCTCGCCAGAGGACAGAAGCTCCTAGATGAATAGGCACAAATGAGAGATGCCACTGGAAGCCTTGGCTTGGGACTCTGGCGTATAATCACTTTTTTTGTTTACTTAAACTTTTGTTTATTAAAATACAGTTGGTATTTAATGTTATACTAGTTTCAGGTGTACAACATAGTGATACAACAATTCTATACATTACTCAATGCCTAACACAATAAATGTCACCAACTGTTGCCATACATCATTATCACAGTATTACTGATTATATTCCCTACTTTGCATCACTGACTATATTCCCTACTCTTCAACACTGTGATTTACTTATTTTATAACCAAAAGTTTATACTCCTTAATCCCCTAATTCCCCTCTTAATCTCCTTGTTGCTCATCCCCTCACCGCCCCTCTGGCAACCACCAGTTTGTGCTCTGTATTTATGAATCTTTGGTTTTTGTTTATTTATTTGTTTGCTTGTTTGTTCATTTGTTGTTTACATTGTACATATAAGTGAAATCATATGGTGTTTGTCTTTCTCTGTCTGACTTATTTCAGTTAGTATAATACTTGCTAGGTCCATCCATGTTGTTGCAAATAGCAAGATCTCTTTTCCTTTGACTAAGTAACATTCCATTTCATATGTATACTACATCTTCTTTATCCATTCATCTAGAGACGGGCATTAAGGTTGCTTCCATATCTTGGCTATTGTAAATAATGCTGCAATAAACATAGGGGTGCATATATCTTTTGAAATTAGTTTTTTCATTTTCTTTGGGTAAATACCCAGTAGTAGAATTACTGGATCATACGGTATTTCTATTTTTATTTTTCTGAGGATGCTCCATACTGTTTTCCATAGTGGTTGCATAAATTTACATTCCCACTAACAGTGCATGAGGGAGTGTCTTCTCAGGCAAGGTAAACAAAAGCAAAAATAAACTATTAGGATTATATCCAACTGAGAAGCTTTTGCACAGTGAAGGAAACCATTAACAAAATGAAAAAGGCAATCTAGGACTAGCAAAAGATATTTGCAAATACTACATCTGAAAAGGGGTTAATCCAGAATATATAAAGGGCTCATACAACTCAACACCAAAAAAATCAAAAAGCAAACAAACAAACAAACAAAAAACAAAAAATGCTGATTTAAAAACTGGGCAGAGGACCTGAATGAAAAGATGCTCGGCATCACTCACCATCCGCAAAATGTAAATCAACACCACAGTGAGCTATCCCCTCACACCAGTCAGAAGGGGGCTGGTATGGAAACCACAATCCTGTCTTTCCACATTCCTCTGGCAAGCCCAGCTCCAACTCAACAGAAATGTTTGTTTCTTCACCGAGATGGAGGAAAGAGAATGACTATTTGTAGAACAATGAGCTAATCTGGCACATCTCTTTCCACCCCATAATTTACAACATGTCAGAAATTAAGACAGACAAAAATAAAAATTACCAGTTAAACTATCATCCAGAGATCATCAGTGTTAATCTTCGGTGTACATTCTTCCTGTCTTTTCTTTATGGGCATGGAGTGAAGTGAGTGGTGGGAAGGCATTAGCGAAGGGGTCATGGGGAGGGAGTGAGGGGGAAGCCTGAGGCAGTTCCTACAGGGATATTACTTGAGATCGCCTGTGTATCTGTGACTATCTTATTCAAAGTAGCTATATACTGGTGCGTGTGTTAGTTAGCCTCTCTGAGCCCCAGTTTTAATCTGTAAAATGGGGCTAACAATTGTGTCTACTTCATGTAGTAGGCATGAAGATTAAAGGAGTTATTAAATGTGGATAGAACTTGCAATATGATAAATTCTCAGGAAAAATTAGCCACTATCCATAAGTGTAATGTAGCACGTGATGAGGGAGCGTGGAGCACGCTGAGGGCAAAATACAGGCTCGCACACTACCTCCCACAGGTGGAATATGTATGGTGTTCCTTGGACACTTCTGGCTGCCCAAGAACAAAGGAAAGGGGTTTAAGTGTTTGCCATGGTAATGTGGGAAACTAAGGCAAATGAAAAATTAAATTCCTTTACCAGCTACAGCCCATTGACAAGTCCTTGAAACCAGCAGAGTAATCTCCTCCTAGAAGCTCAGGTGCCTCGATGATGACACTTTGCTACGGGCAAAAGGGGAACCTTAGCTTAACATTATCCCAACCTCCAGGATCCTGTAAATTTACTTCCTTGATCTCAACTGCCCCAAGATATATCCTGCAATCATACTCCAAGCTTATGCTCCCCTCCCATACACATCTGAAGGGTCTCATGACTGAGGTTTTATTAAATGATAATAAGTGGCATTTGCCTAGCAACAGCTAGCCCCTCAATGTTCAAAATACCTTAGAGACTTACTCTATCCCTGATCCCCTTCCAACCTCATGGTATATAATGAGTTATTCGTCACAGCCCCAGTGCAGCTCTTCCTGCCCATGGGTCCTGTCCCCATGCTTTAATAAAATCACCTTTTTGCACCAAAGACATCTTCAAGAATTCTTTCTTGGCCATCATCTCTGGACCCCTCAAGCCCCATATCACCCCAAAACTTCATCAGCAGGGTTTTATCTTTAAGTAGTGGCCTATTTATTTTCTATTTATTATCCATACTTTGTTTTCTCACTGGCAACCCAAGGGTCTCTTTTCTTGCCTAAAGCATAAATAAACTATTCAAACAGAATCCTGGCAATAATGAGAGAGAGAAAGATTTGGATGCTTGCTTGCAGAGTGGCAAGAGTCTCCCAGAGGCTCTCAAAGCCTGAATCAATGGTTACTAGTATTTCCTAAAATAATATTTGGAAATCTATATATCCTCTTGCACATTTTTAACTTCACATCTAAGATTTCTCATAATGAGTTTAAATGGAAATAATTCCTGGAATTTGATAAGAAACAGGGGTCTAGTACTCTTAAATATCCAGTGAAATTTAAATAATCAAAATGATGCCAAACAATACATCAACAATTTTTTTTCCCATTCAGGAATTTTACATCTTTTGTTTTTATTCTCCTTTGAATTCATATTTCAATTCCATTTTAACCATACAATTTTATCCTAATATAATCTACTTTTTATTCTTGAAAGACTTTTATTGATAATCCCACCTTTACTCTTTGTAAAGAAAACATACACATAGTAAGTGCAAAATTTCTTTGAAGGGTTATAAGCATTCAAAAATGTTTTCAGGCTGACGCCATCAGTATTATCACTGTGCATAATAAATATAGTATCAATATATAATTATTAAACATTAAAAGTAAAATTTTAATGTTTCTTATTGAGATTAGTGATTTTTCTTTCAATTAGCTCTTGTCTGTGAATGAATAGGAAGCTGCTAGAGTGGACAGAGTTCTGCATAAATTGTATTCCGATTTGTCTTGTTTTTATAGATGTGAACAGGAGAAATTATTTTCACAGAAATCAGTAGACAAGAATGGAAGGAAGTTTGATTTCTTTTTCATCGAAGTGTCACTCAATTCCTTAAATGCCAAAAGTCAGTGATCTATCATGAAAAATTATTTTTAATTATAGACTGTTTGACACATCTTTGAAGGCTCAAATCTCAATGATATATAACCAAAAATTATTTTAGTCATTTTTAATTCTCATTTCAAATTGGCAAAAGCAAAGAATTGGAAACCTCCTGACCATAAATTATACCAGTTTCTCTTTTATTTATAGGCATCTTATTCAATCCAACACGCCCAAAAGGGATAGAAAAAAAAAACCAAAATGTTACTACACTCTTTTTAACACAGTATATTTGGATTAAATTCTTTTTATACTATTATATTCTTTAAGTATGCTTTATCAGTACTTTAGCATTATAGAATTAACCTAATAAATTTATGGAGAATGTCTGTCCTATAAACTAATCTGCATAGTATCCCCAAGCTAATCAGACTTACATTCTGTCAGAAAAATTTTGCCTTCATGTTTCAATTCAAACAAATGTATCAATTCATTATTCAGGTGTTATTGAAAGCTTTGAGGAAATAGATTATATATAAAGAGATTGCCATAAGCAGTCATGAGGATTAAAATGATGTCAATCGTGAATAATTAATGTTATGACAATAATGTAATAAATCATTAAGCCATTGCTTTTTACTTAATTTGTAATAATTTAGTGGAATATTCAGCTAAAACTGTAAATTCTTTATAAAGCGGGAGGAACAGGATAAGATTAGGAGATCCTTCGCTATGTATGAGGATTTAGAAGTTAGCTGTTGATACAATATGGTTGCAAAATAACCAGCCACATAGCATTAGTGTCCTATAACAATAAATATTTATTTCTCACATGTATTTCTATTGTCAGCTAATCTAGGCCAGCCTGGACTGGGTGGCTCTTCTATTCTTAGCAAGGGTCCCCAATCTGTTTCTGAGTAGGCTGATATAGGCTGGGTTCATAGGAGTGGCCCAGCTTTTTAGCATATGTCTCTCAACTGTTTTATCTAAAATGAACAGTTTAGCCTGGGCATGTCCTTCACAAGGTGATGGCAAAATCAAAAAAGAACAAGTGTTTTTAAATACCTAAGCCTCTTGTAGCTTATGCTAGAAATTGGCCTACTGTTTGTCATTTTATTGGTCAAAGCATGTCACAAAACCACACCGAGGAGTAGGGAATCATGCCAGGTCATAGAGAGAGCACTCCACACAGCTGCATGGCTAGGAACATGAATACAGGAAGGAAGGCAGAATGGGAGTAATAATCCAGTCCATCACTGTGTGCACAATAAGCTTTGGACTTCAGCTTTGGGAAATAATTAAATGTGAATCCAATATAACTATTAGACATAATTCAATTGAGTTCATTAGTTACCATGATCAAACATTTCCTGTATGCCAAAAAAAAAAAAAAAAAAAAAAAGAAAGAAAAAAGGAGAAAGAGAAAAAAACATATTGCCCAAATGCAAACAGTCTGGGAACTGGCATGTAGTTTTATCTTTCGTTAATAGGAGATAGATAATAGTAAACATTTTATAACATGAAATAAACTCAGGATCACCAGTAATTGGTATAAATATTTCCTTTTTACAAGATAGTTTGAAATAGCTTATTGAATTAGGAGTGCCAAATGTGAAATAAATTATGTTACAGTTTTACTTTTGAGTTTTAACCAATATACATTGAAAAATGTGGGTGATCTGAACATTTTTCCAGTTAACCAACATCCTTTACCTATACTACCTAGGCTATTTGAAAGAAGGCTTTTCCTTCAAACTAAATAATATGTCTTAGGGATGAGTGTTTGAAAAGAGTAGAAAAAACCTGCTTACATGTATAAGTGGTGTTTTGTATTTTTCTCATGGATGGTCACTTTGTTTTGCTCACAGTGCTTTCTCTCTCAGTGGTGATTTATCCTTTGGTACTGGTAGGGGAATAAGAAGCAAGTTCTAAGTAATTGTCTTTACTGCACACATCCAGTCTATTATATATTTGAATTCTAAACATCCCAACATGGGTCAAATACCTATTTCTTATAGAAACACATGTAAGAGAACTGGATGTAGTGTGACTTTAAAATGCAGTTTAAGGGGTGCCTATGTGGCTCAGTCTGTTAAGCATCTGACTCTTGGTTTTGGCTCAGGTCATGATCTCATATTCTTGAGATCGAGCCTTGCGTTGGGCTCTGGGCTGATGGAGTCAGTTTGGGATTTTCTCTCCCTTTGTCACTCTCCTCCTCTTTCTCAGCTCCAGCGCTCCCCACCCCCCCTCCACACCGCCCCATCGGCACCATGAGCTTGTACCCTCTCTCTCTCAATATAAATCAACATTTAAAACAAAAAAATAAATAAAATGCAGTTTAAAAATTATCAGGCATGTCTCCACCCCTTGTATTTTATATTTCCCTCCTACATGAATTTTGTAGTTTTTTCCCTCCTACATGAATTTTGTAATCATTTTGTCAAGTTCAAGCTATATCTTTTAAGATTTGGCTTAAAATGTGTTTAAATATGTAGATTCACTTGAGGTAGCTATCATGACTTTGCCATATTGTTATCCTATTGTCACAAGGATTATGACATCCATGTATTTATTTATTAAAGAGTCATTAATAGTCACAAGCTAAACCTTGTCTCTTTCCCAGAAGCTCTTCACATTTCTTTCTTAGGTTATTATTTGCTATTCCTATTTCCACTCTTGGGAATGAAAATTGTTTTTAATTATAATTACTGATTCTTTTTTTTAATAGGAAAGAATCTCAAAGCATATATTTTCTGGGTTGTTAGTATTTAAATGGATGGCCTCAGGATTTTTACATTTAGGGAATTTTAATTAATGTTTAATAAAGTAAATATTAATTATACTTTTGAAATGCATATGTTTTATCTTTATTTAATAATATAGGCACTTTTAAATGGCATTCTTACTTTTAAAATTATCCACTTCTAAAATCTTTAGTAACTGTTGTTTGAAAGATCTCTGCTTCCTAATTATTGTTGGTTGTAATGAACCATTTAGCATCTCAAAGATCTAAGCCTATTCTCTAAATTCTTTAGATACAATTGTATATGTTTAACTGGTTGCTGTCTCACTGAAGTATAATTCCCTTTGCCCATCCTTATAAAGATATTTTTAGCAATTCACAATAAGAAAAAATATTCTGAATACGCTTTCATTAGAAATTTCCAAGGAATACAGAGTTTATCTTTCTGTTACTTTCCTTTCAAGATTTCTCTTCTCCAACACAATAAAATATATGTCATGGGCATATATTTTGATACACCTGAAAAAGTCAGATTTACAACTCTGGCTAGAATAGGGAAAGTTTATATATTTGATGTGGCTCTAACTATAAAAATATATGGGTGATTTAAGCAACTGTCATACCGAGATACAAAGGACAAAATTTTGCTTTAATTTTCTTACAGAAATATATGTGTTATTTTAAATTGTTTTTAGTTCAAAGATTGATGGAATCAGGAGTTGTTCAAAAAGTACTGTCAATCCTTCTCTGAAGTCAACTACAATAATACAACAAAAAGAAGTATAACCCATTACCAGTATCATTAACAGTCACCTTACTCAGTGCCTACTGAAAATTGATGGCCAAAACAGAGAATGACTCCTTTAATTTACTCACATTCATCTTGAAAGTCAAAAGAATGAGTGTACTCTTTTCAAAAGATGGGAATAGGCAATTTATCTTTGTTCATACAGGACAAAATATCTCTGCCCATCAGCCCCTATACATAAAGTAAATAGAAATAAAGGGGGTGCAGGGTGAGGGTAATGGGGAAAAATGACAATGTTGGGGGGCGATAAGTTTTTAATGAAGGATGACAATATTTTAGATAAAATTTTAAAAAGGAGGAATAAGACTGAGAAGGAAAATCAAAGGAAACAGTAAAAGAAGAACGAAATAAACAGACATGTTGTAATGAACCAGAGACAATTATAGTCACAGTAGAAGAGGAAACATGCGGAGCTCAAAGAAAGAGAGTATTACGGTTTAAATTTCAGAATCCCTGATGTTATTGGATTATAACCCATAAATAAAATAAATATCTGTAAGTCCATACTGATATAAATGGAATAAACAAATCAATAAGAAGAAACAGATTTCCTTATTGAAAAATTCCAATTAATAAATGCAGAAAGAATAAAGGAAAAAAATTAGCATTGGACAAATACCATAATAACAATAATTGTTGCAGACATGATCCACACCAATGGATGCTAAAATTTGAGAGTGAAACTTTGAGGGGGAATTGAATATTTGCATATTCTCAAATATTTTCCTCAAGATATTTATTAACTACAAATGGGCAAAGAGTAACTTAGTTACTTGAGAAACTCAAGACCCAGGGACAGAACCTTAGCCAAGTGCTCACTAGTAGTATTACTAATAATAAGACTTATTGACATTACATACCCTCTGCGATGCCCTTAAAAAATCACTTCTGTGTCTTAACATGTATAACCTCATGCAAATAACATCAGATAAACCAAATGAGGGATATTCTATAAATTAAGTGACCAACACTCTTCAAAAGTGGCAATGTCCTGAAAGACAAAGACTGAAGAATAGTGACAGATTGGACAAACGAGACAGAAAAACTAAATACAATGTGGAAAACCTGCTGAAGGTTGAATAAGGTCTGTATTTTAATTAACAGTAGTGTACCAATATTAATCTCCTGGTTTTGATCATTTTGCTGTGTTATAAAGGATATTAACATTAGGGGATGCTGGGTAAACGGCAAATGGAAACTATTCACTTGCAGCGTTTCTGTAAATTTAAAAATTATCTTAAATAAAAATTTAAAAAAATTCTGGGCCTCAAGCAAAAATTTTAGACAAGACTTCAGTTGTAGGAATAATGTACTGATACATCTATTTGTGTTTGGTTTTTGCTGTTTTTTTTTTGATATACCAGGTGGTGTTTTTTCTCTTCAGTGTGTGCATCCTTTATATGGAGTGATGATGTTCCCTTTCCTCAAGGGTGACTGCAAGGCGCTGAAATTCTCAGCTCCCACCAAGATTCTTAATTCCAAGCTTGGCAACATTACAAGAACATAGAAGCGCAACAACCTCTGGGTGACTGTGTACAGCCGTGGGTAATTATTAAACCAGTAGCCATCATAATAGGCTCATGTGAAGAACACATGCCTATTCCCCTGGTACCAGGTAATTCTGGATCCATATGTTATGATGGGGGTAAAGAGAGGGCAATAACTCTCAAATTTACTTACATTTCCATCAGATATCTGAATTGAGGTTCCAATCAGAGCACGTTGATTTAAAGAAAATAATGATACATTTCTTGCATCTTCAAGATTGTTGATTAAGATTTGTACTTTTTACCTCTCCTAAACCTTCTGTTGATTATTAAATAAAATCATGATGAATAAATGAGCTTTTCTTTTTTTTTTTTTTTTTGGAATAACATATAAACCAGAAGTTCTCTGACTGGAAATGATAACATTTCCAAATTCTTCTGCCCCAGACTTTGGAAAAATCCTACTATTGATTAGTAGGCTCAAGTACCTACAAAACATGGTATCTCAGGGCGCCTGGGTGGCTCAGTTGGTCAGGAGACTGACTTCGGCTCAGGTCACGATCTTACAGTTCGTGAGTTCGAGCCCTGCGTCAGGCTCTGTGCTGACAGCTCAGATCCTGGAACCTGTTTCAGATTCTGAGTCTTCCCCTCTCTCTACCCCTCCCCTGCTCACGCTCTGTGTCTCTCTGTCTCTCAATAATAAATAAACGTGAAAAAAAATTTAAAAAATATGGTATCTCCATGCAGTTTTTTTCTTGTTTTGAGATTGGAAAGAACTGGCAATTTTCATGATGAGTTGCCATTTCTGTGACTCTGAGGTTTAAGCTGGTGTGCTTTATGGCAGTGGATTCAGGGAAGGCACCTGACAGGCTCATCAAACAGATCATGAAACATTTCAGGAACCACTTTCTCTGCTTAGCAACCAAATGAATCTCTCCCTCTCATTTGGTTTATACAAGCAAGCAACTGTGAATTTACAGAAGACTTTGATATTCATTGGATTCTACTAAAGTTCCGAGAAGTTTCCAGGGTTACACTCCATCACTACCAATTTCTTTTTCTCCATGGTACACAGGTGCATTTCATTGGGAAAGAAGAGTTTGATAGATAGCTTATAGAGAAAATAAATAATACAGTGTTTGCCAATTGTCGCTGTCTTTTATGCCTGGGTAGCCTAGATTTGCATTAGAATCCAGCCATAATTTAACAACATAATTTATGGTGTTTCTAAAAGACCTGCTTTTCTTTCTTTCTTTCTTTCTTTCTTTCTTTCTTTCTTTCTTTCTTTCTTTCTTTCTTTCTTTTCTTCTTCTTCTTCTTCTTCTTCTTCTTCTTCTTCTTCTTCTTCTTCTTCTTCTTCTTCTTTTTTTTTTTTTTGATTCCCCAGTCTGATCATCCAAGTTCATTCTTATTGTTACATTAGTGACTTAGAGGTTTCTATTTTCTCCTTGAAATCGTCAGTTTAAGAATTTATGGTTGCACCCAAAGTAAATATTCTTTAATTCTGCACAAATAGTTTATAATGACATTATCCCTGACTCACATGGCTTTCACTGGGCTTTGGAGCCAGATAAACTTTGATTCTCTGATCAGTACTTAGAAGCTGTACTAACTAGAAAATTGGGATTATATATTTGTCTTCTGAGATTTACAATGTAATATAAACACTATTGGTTAGAACATGGGTTGTCAATGACTTAAATGAAAAAACTGAAGACTTGACCACAATACTTTTTGGTAAGTAAATTAAGTATGTTAACATCTATATAAGAGAGTTTGTCAATCAGAATAAAAGCATGGGTATCTTAAAGTAATACCATTAAAACCTTGAGTTATCTAACCCTTCTTCCTCATCTAAGCATGTCCATGATTTCCATCTTGATATATCTTCAGTTCTTTTTTATTCATCATTCATCATAGAGAACTAACAATGTAGCATGAGAGAATGTATTGATTGTCCCATATTTCCACACTTCATGACTGTGATTTCTCTTGGTAAATAGATAAAATGGCAAACAGTTTTTTTTTTTCCTGCCTAAGAGCAGGGACTATTATTGTGAATATTCCCAGAATGTATGTACAGTTATTTATTTATCCATAATCTGGCTTTCTGGAGTCTGCCTCAGTGAAATGTGAATCTGATCTGGCCAACTGTGTACTGGAAGAGGAAGTCTTTGGGGTCTTCAAAGTAATGATTAAGACCCAGGCACCCTTACTTGAAGTCATAATTCTATATCACTTCCAAGTTTATCTTTTATTGATTTGTATGGAATAACATCTCTGTGTTATTTACTAGCTGTGTGACTTTAAGCAATTTATATAAACTTCTTTAAGCCAATTTTCTTTAATCCTAAATGAAACTAATAATTTGTACCTTGTAGATATGTTGTTTGGATATCTTATAATACTTAGAAAATGTACAGCACATTTCTTTGGGTACATAATAAATAATAATAAGTGATAGTAAAAATAAAATATAACAAGTTCAATATAATTAATGTTCTTATAACAAATCTATTACCTTTTACTGTCTTAAAGGTGAGGACAAATCTAAGGGCATAGCCTCAAAAAACCTGCATTAGAATATCAGGAATACATCTTATTTGCTTTATGGGAGTGCTATTTTCCAAACCTGAACACTTAAGGCAGTATTATTGGTCATTTGGTCCAATCTCATCACAAATAAATCCCTACCAGAACTTCATTTAGATTATTAAAAACCTTTAAGTGATTGAGAACAGAATTCTTTATAAAACCCATTCCTTATTCTAATTTTGGATAAACCTCCCCATGAAGATGAAATTTGTCTTTGTCACGTCTTTTTTTTTTTCTATTAGCCTCTAAGTAACAAATGGTACAAATAATTCCTCTTAAAAAACTCGTATCATGTTTCTGTTAATTTTTTTCTAGGTTGAACATCCACAATTTCCTCATCTTTCATATTTCATAATTTCTAAGTTCTTTACCATCTTTTAAATGTTAGGTGAACTATCTCCACTTGAATAGTCCACAAGTGGTCTGATAATGGCAGTGAACAATGGGAAAATGGGTCTATTGATTTCATTGATTCAAATACTGCCCTCCTCCTCTTGCGGCTTAATAATAAATTAATGTGTATTGCCTTGTTTTAGCATCTAATCATAATTTTTTTTGTTCACACTGAGCTTACAGACAACTAAGATCTTTTTTTTTTTACAATTACAATAACTACTATCAGAGTTGACTTTTCTTAAACACAGTATCAGTATGATATTTTTAACCCTGATTACATTCCTCCATATTTTTCTTAATATAATCTCTTTTATTTCTTTTCATCCAATATGATATTTATTCCCTTTAGGCTTATTCAGACATAGGTATGAACTCATTAGAGTATCAAGCAATTCACGACATATTGAACAGAATTAGAGAAGCTGACCTGACAACCACCAAGCTGTATAACGGATTTGACTTTAAAGAACTGGTACTACCTACCAGTAATCCTCTAGGTAGAAATTTGAAGAGAGGTAGAACATAAAATTCTTATACTGAAATATATTTGATAACTTTCTTATATAGTTTATTATAAAAAATTCAACAGGACATAGAGAATAGTGAATAAAAACTTATACATGATTCATTAATGGTTCAAATGAAAATAGTCCAATGCATCCATTGTCTAGACTCAGCAATTTATCGCGCAGTAATGTCATTTACCAAATTTGAGTGTGTAAGTCAGATAATAACTAATACTTTTATGTTAAGGTTACCTGGCTCCATTCCAGTAGCCATAATATTTGATTAGTAGATTCAATTAAGCAATATGGTAATCACAGCATAGTAACAGAAATCTGTTTACTACAAATGTATTACTAAATGCTCCCTAAGGCTTCATTCCATGCAATAATTCTTAGTATGTTAAACTATAAAATGAATACAAGTCCTGTCCCAAACTGTAAGGAGGGATCATTTGAGAAAAAAAATATATTTCAAGCTAACGGTACGCCCTAGCAGACTCCTTCTCTATCTTAAATCTTGTAATCATCCTAAGTGAGCAGACTTCAAACATCCTTACACCAAAATTCCAATGCAGCTTCTATGTACATTAGCTCCTTACTCCAGAACACATCTTGGGTCTGTCATCATTCAGAACTACTTCTGTTTCCTCTAAGTGTTCCCTACTATGTGAAATACTTCTAATCACGTTTTCCAACTCTATACTCACATTTATTAATGTTTATTTATTTTTGAGAGTGAGAGAGATAGAGCATGAGTGGGGGAGGGGCAGAGAGAGAGGGAGACACAGAATCAGAAGCAGGCTCCAGGCTCTGAGTGGTCTGCACAGAGCCCGACGCTGGGCTTGAACTCACAAACTTCAAGATCATGACCTAAGCCAAAGTCGGACGCTCACCCGACTGAGCCACCCAGGCGCCCCTATACTCACTTTTTAAAGCTTGGTTTAGATGTCAGCTTATTGGATAGACTTTTCTGGGGCCCAGAAGATTCCCCCCTCTGGCCTCCTGTACTATCGTGGCTAGTTCATTATTGAACCCACCACATGATGTTTTGTCTCCCCCACCAGTGGCAACATCTTTGAGGGTAAAGACCCTGAGTCATTCATCTTTGTGTCTCTAATGGTATGTACAGTGCCCAACAAGTGAAAGGTGCTCAGTGAATTTTAATGAATGAAAAGCAAAATGCAATGTTCAACAGTACAGGTGAAGTCAGAGCACTGAAGAAGGGCAAGAGAGAGAGAGAGAGAAATGAATTGTGAGTGGTGTCCTGAAGTACATAACATTTGACATGGATCTTGAAAGGCACACACGGTTTGGAATGGCACCGTGATATATAAGATAAGAGGATGGTGCATTTCAGAAGAGAGACTTAATAAACCATGACGAAAGATCAGAGTTTCACTTCGAGAATGCATCCAGAATTAAACTATGAATGAAGGAGAACCTGGTAGAACAAATGAGAACAAAACATTCTTTAACTTCTGACATGGATGATTGACAGGCCTCAAAGGAAAACCAACAGGACCTAATTAGCTGATCAAAAGGATGTCTTTGCAGTTGAAAAAGAAACATTATCTTTTGCATTCATGGAGGACCGTGAGAAAGAATGCCAAATTCAAAAATCCTTCTGGGGGGCCCTGGGTGGCTCAGTCAGTTGTGTCCAACTTCGGCTCAGGTCATTATCTCACTGTTTGTGAGTTCGAGCCCCACGTCGGGCTCTGTGCTGACTGGCTTGGAGCCTGGAGACTGCTTCAGATTCTGTGTCTCCCTCTCTCTCTGTTCCTCCCCTGCTCATGCTCTGTCTCTTTCTGTCTCTCAAAAATAATAAATGTTAAAAAAAATCAAAAATCCTTCTAGAAGAAAAGGTGTTTTTTAAAATGCAAATAATATATTGGATATATGAGTAGTATTAGTTATATTTTTGTGTTGGTAAACTGATGAATAGACACAATCATGTGTAAATGACTTAAAAATATGGCATATGAAGACATTAAAAACAGGAAATGCTGGTCAATCAACAATTATTGAGCTACTTCTTTTTTTCACTACTGTGGAAGATACAACTGAAGCAAAAAGTAAAACCCTTTGCCTTAAAATCCAATTAAAGAAGGTAGATAAACATAAAAAAATAGAAAACAAAAATACTAGATTCTAACAAGTAAAACTTACAAATATGATTGCCTTTTTAAAAGGATGTCCAGAGAAGCCAGAAGTCAACCTAGATAAGAGTCTTCAGTGGAAGGAAGACATTCAAGGTTAAAACGCTACCTTTAACAAAGGCATAGATGTTGTATCAAGTACAACAGATGCACAGAACGGCGAGGAGGCAGAGGGTCAGTGACAGCGAGTTAGTCACTGTGGTGATGAGAACATCAGGAAGAAGCCTGCAAGACTTCTCGTTGGTAAGACAGATCATTTTAGATATACACTAATAATGTGAAAGGTCCTCAAGCTTTTGAAAGGGGAAATCACATGAAAAAAGTGTGTAAGATTATCTGGGCTGTACATTTAAGTGGGAAAAAAAGGTCCACAAAAAAAAGTATTGTTTTTATAAAATTTTTTTTAACATTTATTTATTATTGAGAGACACAGAGAGACAGAGCAGGAGCATGGGGAGGGCAGAGAGAGGGGGAGACACAGAATCCAAAGCAGGCTCCAGGCTCTGAGCTGTCAGCACAGAGCCCTATGCAGGGCTCGAACTCACAAACCGTGAGATCACGACCTGAGCAGAAGTTGGATGCTTAACCAACTGAGCCACCCAGGTGCCCCTAAAAGTGCACAGAGTATTGTTACACAGACATTACTTCATTTCTTTATTCCTTTTCTCTCTTTCCCATTAATATGCACGTGTGCACACTTTTATACAAGCTTATGCTTTTCAATCTTTTATACTTTTAATTTGCTTTCCTTGTAAAAGTTCTTATAAACTATTTGTGGATTTTACTCCCAGGTCTGTTTATGCATCTATTCTTGTGACAGTTAATGTCTTCTAACCCCCGCCCCCCCCCCCCCCCGAGTTAGTGTCTTTACTTCTTTCCTCTGTTTTCATCGATGGTGTGTAAATATCACCAAAAGAACCACCAAATTCTAAATCTTCCAGTAGCCTTGTAGTTCATTTATCCCTAGCATCTCCACTCTAACACATGGAACACAAAAACTGTCTTCGTTTTTTTGTTGTTGTTGGTAACTAAAGAAAAGGAAAACACAAAGGAAAAAAGAAAGAAAGAAAAAGAATTGACAGGTAATACAATGTAACTACAAACAATAACTACAATTTATCGATGCATTGCTACATGCTATATACTCCCTGCAAAAAAATTTCCCCACATTATTTAACTACATTAATGATCTTATCAAGTAGGCATATTATTATTATTATTACTATTATTATTTTTTCTTTTTTCTTTAATTTTTTCAATATATGAAGTTTATTGTCAAATTGGTTTCCATACAATACCCAGTGCTATTATTACTATTATTTTTAGAGGGAGAGAGAGAGAGAGTACATGTGTGAGTGTGGGGAGAAGGGCAGTGTGTGTGTGGGAGAGAGAGGGAGAAAGAGAGAGAGAGAATCTTAAGCAGGCTCCACACTCAGCATGGAGACTGAGGCAGGGCTCAATTCCATGACTCTGGGATCATGACCTGAGCTGAAATCAAGAGTCAGACCCTATTCCAACTGAGCACCCAGGCTTCCCTAAAGTAGTCACATTATTATCCTCACTTGACACTTGAGGAATCAGGGAATTAGAGGTGTGAAATAATCCACCAAAGGTCACACGGGCCATCTGTGATGAAGCAGGGATCTACACTTTGGGCTTTTGGACTTCAAAACCCCTGATTTGCATCATTACACTACATTGTCTCAGCCCAGATTTGTGTCTTCCCAAACTTCATCAACCAGTATTTTTAAAGAGTACAAAAATAAATAAATAAAATTAATCAAAAGAAGATCTTTTCAAGAATGTTAAAGCTATGAAATTATGATTTCCACCAATTATGTATTCTACAAGAGTATAAAGAAGCAACCTCCTAAAAATACTTTTTTTTTTATGTTTTAACTTGTGTGATGAATATGATAGAAAATGTCAGAAAACCAGACAGATAAGGATATTTCATTTAGTCCACTCATTCAAAAGGGCATTTGGCCCAGAGAAGGAAGAAGATGAGGGAGAAGAAAAAAGAGGAAGTGAATGAGAAGGAGGAAGAAGACAGAAGGAAGGAAGGAAGGAAGGAAGGAAGGAAGGAAGGAAGGAAGGAAGGAAAGAAGGAAGGAAAGAAGGAAGGAAAGAAAGACAAGGACGAGAAGAAGAAAAAAGGGGAGGAGGTGGAGAAGGGGAAAAGGAACAGGCTTACTGAAAAAGAAAGACTAATGAATTGGTTAAATGACCACATCTAAACAACAAAATAGTATAAGATGAAGATAATTTTAACAGAAAGCTTTAGGAGAAATAATTAAACTCAGAACCATAGCAGATTAAAAAATATAAACCTCTGTCAGGGAGCAAGAATCTCCTGTCCCCTTCAAAGTCTTTCTAGAACTTGACTAAGAATCGAATTGACATGAGGCAGATTAACAGGAGAAAATCAAATTCAATTATCCAGGTCCCGGGAATCCACACAGACATGGAAGTTCCAAAGACAGACAAAATGAGGTCTCTATGTCATCCTAAACTAAGGCAAAAGGGGTAGGGGTCTGAGACCTCAGAGAGAAGGAATGTAATTCACAGGAAGATGAAAGAGAGTGAATGTTTGGTAAACACATGTTTGGTGGGCCACTCAGGAACAATGAGACACAGATGACTGATCAAACAGGCTTGCTAAGTGCTTCCCTCTCTATGGGGCCAATTCATAGCATAATGTAGTTATCTATGGCAATAGCTCTCTTCCTAGAGCAAGTCCTTTTTCTAAATTGGCTTTAGGCAGTTGTGGTGGAGGTAAAGAGCTTTTCCTGAACCTGGTAGGTTTTGACTGCTTTTTTAACTTAAAAGAATCTTCATGCCAATGTGGCCTATCTTGGGATGGCCTGCCCTTGGCCCCTACACCTGCATGGAGCTTTGCAGTATATGATGCATTGGTGTATTGGGGTGGGTTCAGTAAAATATACTGCGGTTAAACAGAAAGATTTTGGAAGAAGAATACACAATACAAAATAACTAAAATCACTGGAAGCCTGGACTTTTACTATTTTTCTTTCTTTCTTTCTTTCTTTCTTTCTTTCTTTCTTTCTTTCTTTCTTTCTTTTAAATGTTTATTTATTTTTGAGAAAGAGAGTGTGAGCAGGGGAGGGGCAGCAAGGGAAGGCGACAGAGGACCTGAAGTGGGCTCAGGGTTGACAGCACAGAACCCAATGCAGGCCTTGAACTCAAGAAACGTGAGATCATGACCTGAGCCAAAGCGGGACACTCAACCAACTGAGCCACCCAGGTCTCCCTTGCTGTCTTCTAACTTTATTGAAGTCTGAATGATCTGAATAAATCTATTGCTCCCATACTTCTCAACATTCCACAGTCACTCAATAGTTTCCATCCTAAATAATCTGAGTTTCCCCTCTCTTTACTCAAAAAGATGTATCCTGATTGTACTGACAGGACTTGCTTGAAGCCCATGGTCACTGTCTAGCAAGGAAGTTTGTCTTCCTCACTAGCCTTGCATTTGCCACCATTTATCACCTGAAAGGGTGAGAGCTGTGTGTAAATGTTTTTCTTTCATTGAGGCCTGGCACACAATATGTAGTGGGAGAGTTTTACCACGAGTTTTACTCTTGACAATAGGAGGAAAGACGGAAAGTTACATTATGGCTTTCCAATTTTAGTATATGTGCTGCCAAAGTGAGCACAACATTCTGGCTTTCCTAAAAGTCCTCAGCAGGAATAGGAATAAGCATAGGAATAAGCAAGAGATGAGAAATAGATGGTACATTTTGTAGGAAATGACTTGTGTTCCTGTTGAAAAACTCTGCTGCGTAAACAGGGTAGAAACGCCCTGGAGAAAAAGAGAAAGACCCTCAAAAGATAACCAGGAATAACAGCCCCCAAAGGTTAATTCATGCAGAAGGGCTGGAAAACATATTTTATAATGTCAGTTTCTATTATGTCAGAAACTGAGTAATGTCAAAATATAGCGTAATCAAATAAAAACTCAAAGCTTAAAAATATTTAAATAAGTCTAAATCATTCTAAAATCTCTCAGTAATCATGTTACTGTCATGGGTTTTCTACCATCTTTCTTTTAAAAGTCTTAAAATATATCCATTTCAAAACATTTTGCAAGAAAGTATACAAGATCCTTTGACCCCATTTAACATATGGAGAATCTGAACCACAAGGAAACATTGTGATTCCATGAATCACAAGGAAACATCACCTGACAAAATAAAGACAGTTTCAGGGTCTGACTTCCTTCTGCTGGATATAAAGTTCATGTTGTAGTGAAGACAGCAGGGAATTTCCACAAACTGGAAGACAAACCCTGAGTGAAGCCTCCATTACTGTCAAAATCTATTTCTTTGTCCCCAAACCGTTTCCTCATCCACTGTGAGATGTACTAACTTTTAAAGAAATATCAAGATCGAGAAAATAAATACATATTTCCCCAAAGTAAATGATTCCTAAACTTTTGGAGCTATAACGCCCTTTCACTGAGTTGTATGACACTCTATACATTCTCAAAGTTCCGCAGAGACATTTGCTTTGTTATTTATTTAAATTATTTTTTAATGTTTATTTATTTTTTGAGAAAGACAGAGTGCAAGCAGGGGAAGGGCAGAAAGAGAGAGGGAGACACAGAATCCAAAGCACACCCCAGGTTTTGAGCTGTCAGCACAGAGTCCTACGCTGGGCTCGAACCCATGAACCAAACTGTGAGATCATGACCTGAGCCAAAGTCAGATGCTTACCCAGCTGAGCCACCCAGGCGCCGCATGGACAACATTTGTTTTAAAGTTATGTGTCATCCTTTTGTGAGGGTTCTAGGATTAAGTAACTTATTCTATAGTTTATATTTCCCTTGGGGCATAATGTATTTATTAATTCATTCACTCTCTTTTCTCTCCCTCTTTACCTCCCCCTACTTATGTTTGACTATTATTCTTGTCCACAATTCCCTGAAACTATAATGTAAACAGTTTATTTTTAGGTTTGAAGTAGGTTGATGTTAGCTGTATTTTGTATGACAGCATTTCAGGGTGGTTAATCGCATACACTCTGGAGTCAGACTCTCTAAGTTTGATTCCCTGTTTCCCCATTTATTAGATGGACAACATAAGTCTTGGATAAGCAAGACCTTTCTTTGCCTCAGTCTCCTCAACTATAAAATGAATATAATAATAGTACCAAACTCACAGGATTGTGTTTAAGATGCAATCAGCTAAAACATAAAAGCACTTAGAGTAGTGTTTGGCATATATTCTTCATTGTGTAAGTTATTAGCTATTCCTGTTTTTCTTCACCTGTTCCATCACTTTGCTAACTGGTTAGGAGTTGATCAAAAGTTCCAAGCTGCTTATAGTCATCATATATTTTCATGTCATTCACAGAAGGAAGTGTCTAACCCAGAAAATTTGACTCCTTGAGACACGGATTCTCTGGCAATCCCCGGCATGTGCGTGGTCTTGGCTCATCCAAAGACCCCTTGTTGATTTTGCATCTGGACATAGTGGGCCAACATTCTATGATGTACAAGGTGTCAGTAAAGCCTGCAGGGGATCCTTCGATCCTAGGAAAATTACAAGTCTCATTGTTCCTGTGAGGGAGCAGACAAAGAGACCAGAGGATTTAACTCTTTCAAGTGAATACTATCCTACTTTGAATTCTGCCTTGAGAGGTGAGCTTCCCTGAGCTACATACAATTGAATAAAACTGTATTATTAGTAAAAGCCCCTTCAGATCTTCATCTCTTCTCTGTGATAACAAGCATCACCTTCTGCATTAACCTACATCAGGGTTGAGATTAAGGTTAAGTCTTTGTTATCCTCACAGAGTGTGTCTATATTAGCTGCTTAGAAGTTTCTTCTGAATCACTGCTTTTAAACATTTATGTTATCAGACCACCTTAGAAAGTAATATTTCATGTTTTTGGTTTGTTGTTTGTTTTAAACTATGCCTGTTGATGTGCTATATAGAAAAACAAAGTGTTCTTGTATTGGAACAATATTGTTGCCATTGATGAAGTTCCAGAGAGATTATTATATGTGGATTCTGCCATCCAGAGCCATGCAAAAGTATAGGGTTTTTTTGTAATGTTTTTAACATTTCTTTAATGTTTATTCATTTTTGAGGGAAGACACAGAAAGTGAGTGGGGTGGGGGGGGGAAGGGGCAGAGAGAGAGAGAGGGACCCAGAATCCAAAGCAGGCTCCAGTCTCCGAGCTGTTAGCACAGAGTCCAATGCAGGGGTCGAACTCACAGACCTTGAGATCATGACCTGAGCTGAAGTCAGTTGCTTAACCAATGGAGCCACCCAGGCACCCCTAATGCTTTTTGTTTTTTTTAAAGGCACTATCTTTATCGTAATAAAACAAACTGGTAATAGTTTCTTATACATATAAGACATGATTTATGAAACTTATACTCCGTTTTCAAGCATTTTTATATGCACAAAAACAAAATAAAAATTATTGTGTATAATCTTACAGAAGAACCCTGTCACCCAAATGAACATGAGTCTAGTGAGGCCTCACCAGGACAAAGTTTATTGTGCTGTTCTGTAGATTTAGGAAAGAGACTAATATTCAAACTTGTATCTTCAAGAGGAAGTGCCTGGAATAATGTAGATGCTTAGCAAATGCTTATGAAATACACAAGTGAAAAAATATCTAGGTGTTAATACAGCCATATTTAGAATCGTTGATCTAAAAACACTTAATGCTCGCTTACAAATTATAAGCAGTGCCCTTTAAAAAGAATTTCCTTAAGGATATTTATCCTGAAATCAAAACCAAAAACTATTCTTAATTACATTTTTGGGTGACTACATACTAGATGACACAGAACCTACTTCCTCAACCATATCATAGCGAAGCAAAATGGTCTAATCAATTCTCATTTCAGAGAGATATAAAAATATCCAAGATAAATTGGGGGGAGAAAGTTAGCAGAAACAGTACTACAAGTTAGCTTGTGGTTTAAAAAAGAAAACTGCTTTGTCATGAGTCAGGAGCATTTTAGCTTCTTTTAAAAAATGATTTGAAACATTTTGATTAGTGTCAAGGTTTCCAGTGAAGAAGGATCTCATAAATGCACTGGTTTTGATGAAAGATGAAAACAGTATAAGAATCACCGGATGAATAATTTGTATCTTTAATGTCTACTGATTTCTTATCTTGAACATGATAATAGGGAACTCATCTGACCTAGAGGAGATAGTACTATTTCTGGCAAGTTCCTTCATCCTGTTTGAAAGAACTATTTTGCATTATATTGTTAAAACCAAATAAATATTTAAATGCTGTTATCAAGCCCAAAATAATGATAACTGAAAGATAATTTATGAAAAACCATTGTAAATTGATATCTCTCACTTCAAGTAAATGTGTGAACAGAAGGGGTAAGGAGGGGAGACGGAAGGAAAAGGAAGCTCTAAATTATAACATCCATATGCTGATAAAGGTTTAATTAATTTGCAACACAATCTGCTGGAATTTTTTAAAGTTTTGCTTAAAGTTATAGTACCAAGCATTCTCCAGTTTTGGACAACTGCCACCAGTGGTCTGGACCACATTTTTACTTTTGGAAATACAGTGGTTTCTGTTCAGTGTCATGTCAAAACAGATACTTTCTTAACCATCTCAAGCTATGAGAGGGTTGGTGGTTGTTTCAGGACACAAGGAAGAAAGATGGGGGAAGAATGATTGTCAAGTTACTCTTCGTCTCCATCTGAAGCAATGTTCTTGATACTGACTGAATATTGGAATCACCTAGAGTTCTAAATATTACTGATGATTGAGTATCATCCCCCAAATTCTCGTTTAATTGATCTCGTTGTGGGCTGGGCATAAAAACCTTTCAAAATTCCCCCAAACAATTCTAATGTGCAACGCATTTTGAGAACCAGTGATCCAAAAGGAAGTAGGAAGGAAAATGTAAGGAATGGCTAACAGTTCACAAGCTTTCTTTTAGAGGTGCCTGGCTGGCTTAGTTGGTAGAGCATGTGACTCCTGATCTCAGGGTCGTGAGTTCAAGCCCCACACTGAGGGTAGAGCTTGCTTTAAAAAAAAAAAAAAAAGAGTCTTCTTTTAAAAATAAGCAATTCAGGGGCACTTGGGTCGCTCAGTTAGTTGAGCGTCTGACTTGTGATTTTGGCTCAGGTCATGATCCCAAGGTAGTGGGATCAAACCCCATGTCAGGCTCCATGCTGAGTGTGGAGCCTTCTAAAGATTCTCTCTCGTTCTCCCTCTGCCCCTCTCCCCTGTTCTCTCTCTAAAATAAAAAAAAGAATTCAATTAAATTCTTTGGCTTCTCTTACATTGTCAGAGACTAGAATCTTTGCTTATTATGCTCATTTGGGGCTTAAGGCAACAGATAGAATTGCATTAAAAGAAGGTTTCCATGACTTATTAAATGATCTACTCAATTTTATTTAATTCAACTTAATAAATAGTGATTAAATAACCAATTATCTGCAAAGAACTGACTTAATGTTGTAGGACATTCAAAGATGAATAAGATTTGATGCCCCTTCTCAAATAACATACAGACAAGTGGAATGTTAGCTAAGTCAACTGGAGTCAGATGTTTGCAAACAAATCAGACCTGGTAACAAAGCTTAATGGCTTCTTGAATAGCAAATGAATATCCTATAAGTTCTGACACCAAAATTACAAAATCAATTTCACAAACAGCATTAGCCCATAGACATACAGCACTATGTCTGATTAGGCCTAAGAAAGTGGAGAAATGAGCCATTAGCTGATGAATTAAAGCTATTTGTTGTTTGCCAAATTGGGAGGCTGAGGGCATGTGTTGTTCCCAAGCACAGGATTTGAGACATAAAATACTCAGTTAAAAGTCTTAACAATCCACTGGGCTTACCTATGAAAGTGCTTCTTAGGTGCCAGTTGGATTTTTTTTTCAATTCAAATTAAGAATGTAATTATGCATAATCAATTGAATGCATTTTTTAAATTTTTTTAAATGTTTTATTTATTTTTGAGACAGAGAGAGACAGAGAATGAACAGGGGAGGGGCAGAGAGAGAGAGTGAGACACAGAATCCAAAGCAGGCTCCAGGCTCTGATCTGTCAGCACAGAGCTTGACGCGGGGCTCAAACTCGCGAACCGTGAGATCATGACTTGAGCCGAAGTCGGATGATCAACCGACTGAGCCACCCAGGCATCCCGTGTTGTTTTTATTCTTAAAAAATTTTTTTAAGTTTATTTATTTATTTTGCGAAAGAGACGGGGCGGGGGGGCGGGGGGTGGGGCGAGGAGAGGGGCAGAGAGAAAGGGAAAGAGAATCCCAAGCAGGCTCCACAGTCAGCATGGAGCCCGACATGGGGCTGGAACTCATAAACTGTGAGATCATGACCTCACCTGAGACCAAGAGTTGGACGCTTAGACTGAACCACCCAGGAGCCCTGAGTACGTTGTTTTTAGATTGGCCTTGAGCCTGTTAGATGAGTGCTACCCAGTAAAATCTGGCTCAGTATCTCAGTACCCATTGTTTTCTGTATGTGTATGTTTACACATAGTTTTATCTGCCACATGTTTCTGTGGCACAAGCTTGCTTGTTCAGTGACACTATATGTAGTGACAGAAAGCTAATGCGTGGTCATATGGGTGCCGTGTGTGGAGTGTGATGATGCAGGATTATGAAGGGGCATTAATAAACTTTTGGAGGAGATGTTTATTGTCTTGACTATAGTGATGCTCTCATATATATATATATATTTCTATTTATTGTACACTTTATTATATGTAGTTTATTATATGCTATTACACTTCAATAGAACTTTTAAAACTCATTAAAAATAAACAGTTTTTGGGGCACCTGGGTGGCTCAGTCTGTAAAGCATCTGACTTCGGCTCAGGTCATGATCTCGCGGTTTGTGAGTTTGAGCCCCGCATCCGGCTCTGTGCTGACGGCTCAGAGCCTGGAGCCTACTTCAGATTCTGTGTCTCGCTCTCTCTCTCTGCCCCTCCCCTGCTCATGCTCTGTCTCTCTCTGTCTCAAAAATAAATAAAAACATTAAAAAAAATTTAATAAAAATAAACAGTTGTACTTTCTTATTCATTATCATGAAACACTTCTCTCATTTGACATAGAGATATTCTCTTACGTCAACTTTTATATTTAAGATTTTAATCCACTTGGGGGATATGTTTGGTGTGTGAATAGTGAGCTTAAAGATATACATTTATTTTTTCATATAAAAACAATTTTATTATTCTCACTTAAAAAAATAACCCAGTTTCCCTCACTGATTTGTCATGCCCCCTCAATCATAAATCTAGTTTCCATTTTTGCTTGACTGTGTTTGGGATTCTTAATTCCATCCGGCTGCTCTGTTTCCCTCTCTCTGCACCAGTACCATACTGTCACGATTATTACCGATTTAGAGTGAGCCTGTATCTGTTAGGACAAGTCCCTCTTCCTGTTCTATTTGAATATGGTCTTTGTTATTCTTAGAGTGTTGCCCTTTGACATGAATTTATAATTTGTGCAAATTCACTTTTTACACTGGGTTTAAGCCTATACTGCTGCAAGTTATCACCATAGCATAACACCCTCCTTTCAATACTTGTAATGATTGCATTGTTTTGAAATACTAAAAATCTTGCCAATTCTGTGCAATACATAATACATCTCTGCAGGTGAACTAAATGCAAAAGCAGCTCATTGATTTTCCTATGAATTGCAGACCAGGGTGGCAGGAGCACCAAAAAAGAACAATAAAAATCACCTTTGAGCTTTATCAAGGGTGAGAAAACAAAAGAACAGTTTATTCTATGTGTTCCTCCCCAAAAGTATGCTTTTGAAACTGTCAGAGATGAAATGAAATTATTTTTACTAATTAAGATTGTCCTTTGCCTATGAAAAAAAATTTTTTTCCAGTCTTGCAACCTCTGGCCCCTGACATCCATCACTCTTCCAAATTTTATGGAAAAAATATAAAATATAAAGATAGAAAATAGAAAAGAGATCAGATATGGCTCTAAACCATTTATCTTTGTCTCACAAGAGAACTGTCAAGGGGTTCAGAAGGGTAGGAAAAAATGATAATCTGTGTTTGAAAAATCACTCCACCTGCTGATCCAGGGCCTTGGGAAGCAGCTCTGAGAACCCATTGCCTTGTTTCTCCCTCAACTGTTCACTCCATGAAAGGATTTAAATATTTCTGGTTCTAAAAATACTACACACAAATCTGCATTCCTTTCCCCTCAGCTAGGAAGTGCTGAGAGACATAATCAGGGCCCTTACAAGTAATTTTAAAATTGTCATGTCTAAATGAGTAAGTTTTCAACAAACAGCAGCTTTTTACAAACTTGTTTTATACGGCAGAAATAAAAAAGCACAGGAAGCTTCGACCGGGTGTTTGCAAGTCTTGATGGGAATACAGGAATATTCTCAATTCTAAGGTCAGATGGGCTCTGACGGTGCCCTGAGAAAGCAGGCTGATGCCAGGGAAAGTACGTTTGAGTGGAGAAAAGTCTATGGAATCTTCTGCACTCATTCTGCCCCCCCACCCACACACCCAATCAGTATGTGCAAGAAACCAATGCACTGTTACCATCACCATTGCTTTCATCATTAAAGAGGTAACATGTCATAGTAATCAAGGTATCCAAGAGCACAAAAACAAGAGTCAGACTGCGTGGATTCAAATTCTAGATCTACTTCTTACTCTCAGAATGATTCAGTCTCTTTGTGCCTCCGTTTCCTCATCTGTAATATACGGGATCTACATTAAAGGGTTATGATCAGAGTTATTGTAAAGACTAAGTTAATACATACAAAGTGCTTAAATAACATGCAGTATATGTGTAGTTTTTATCATTATTATTAGTGGTAGTACTATTATAATTATCAGCACTCTAAGCTGTGAAAGGAACTGAAGTTTACAATTAGAACAATTTTGGACATTAAATTCTTTCAATCTTAACTTACTGGTGATGCTGCAAGCCATACAAGCCATACTTGTAATGACTGCTTTACAGACAGAATGAAATTCCTTATGTTATGAGATAGAAAAAGAAAACCAGCACTACACCTATTTCAATAGTTTCATAAAGCAACCTTCATTTTTACTCTGTGATTAATCTTGGCCCTGATCTATATCTATTTACTCACTAATTTATTCAACAAATAATTCATTCAATATTGTTTATTAAGCAAATACTTGCCAGTAGCTTAAAATCCATATGTGCCAGTTATTGTGTTTGCTGATGCGAAGACATCAAACACTTCTCCGCTACAGAAGACTTATAAAAACTTTTATTAATTATGATAGCATAATGGAATGATTATAACAAGGGAGACATGGGAAGTCTTCATAAGAGAAGTGACATTTGAGCTGGAATTTGAACTACGGGTAGGTGGGGAGGGCATTCCATGCAGAAAGCAAAGTGTGTAGTAAGGTTCAGGAATAAGAGTGTGTCTTACTTGGGGCACAGCGAGACATTCAATATACTTGAAGGGAAAGCTTTGTGTTGAAGGAAAAGCAGAAAACAAGGAGGCTACGAAAGCAAGTTGTGACCTCCTCGTAAAAAATCTGCATCAAGGACTACTGACTAGGTTCTGGAGACAGAGAAGAGGTAAGACTCCTTGGAGTATGAAACATATCAGCTTCATAGACTATGTGTTCTTTGCTGTGTAACAGATTACCAGAAACTCAGCGACTTAAACAAACACAAATATTATTTTGCAGTTTCCATAGGTCAGGAATCCAGCATATTTTTGTTGGATCCTCTGTGCCAGGCTGAAATCAATGAGTCAGCTAGGTTCATTTTTATCTGAAGCTCAACTAGGGAAACATCACTTCCACACTCCCTAAGGTTGTTGGCAGAATTCATTTCCTGCATGTATAACTGTGTGATGTTTTCTTGCTGGCTTTTGGCTGGAATCACTCTCAGCTCCCAAGGCTGCTCTCAGGTTCTTGCCATGCAGCCCCCTCCGTAGGCTCTCTCACACCATAGAAACTTACTTCCTCAAGGACAACAGCAGAATTTCTCTCATGCTTTGAGTCACTTTCGTCAGGAAGAACTCAATTCCTTTTAAAAACTCACCTAATTAGATCAGGCCCACTCAGGATAATCATTTTCCTCAGCTTTACTGAGGTGTAACTGACAAATAAAATTGTTATGTATTTAAAGTATACAACATAAAAAAAAAAGGAAACAACGTGATGATTTGGTATACTTACATGTTGTGACAGGATCCCCCACCATAAAGTTAATTAACAGCCATCACCTCACATAGTTATCTTTTTTTGTTTTTTGGGGTGTAAACATTTCAGTTGTATTCTCATAGTAAATTTCAATTATGCAACACGGTATTATCAACTGTGGTCACCAGTCTAATGTTATACATTAGGTCCTTAAATTATTCATCTTATAACTGAAAGCTTATACTCTTTTACCAACTTGTCCCCACTTTCCCTACTTCCCAGTCATTGGCAACCACCATTTTACCCTCTATTCTATGACTTTGACTTTGGGGTTTTTTGTTTTGTTTTGTTTTTGCTTTTAGATTCCACATGTAAGTGATACCATCTTTCCCTGTCTGTTTTATTTCACTTGGCATAATGCCCTTCTAGTTCATCCATGTTGTTGCAAATGGCAAGATTTACTTCCTTTTTTAAGGCTGAAAAATATTCTATTCTATTCTATATATATATATGACATATTTTATATATTATCATATAATACAGATTTAATAATATAAATACTAAAATTAAATAGATATTAAATTTTTAAAAAATATATAAAAGGTTATATATATGTATATATATATACATATATACGTATATATATACGTATATATATACATATATATGTATATATATGTATATATGTACATATATATATATCCATTTACTTTGTCCATTCATTTATTGACAGTTTGTTTCCAAATCTTAGCTATTGTGAATAAATGCTTCAGTGAACAAGAAAGTACAGATATCTCTTTGAGACATTAGTGATAATGATTTCCTCTCCTTTGGATGTATACCCAGATATGGGATTGCTAGATCACATGATAATTCTGTTTTTAATTTCTTAAGGAGCCTCCATACTGTTTTACATAGTGGCTGTACCAGTTTACAGTCCTACCAACAGTATATAAGTGTTTCCTTTTCTCCACAGCCTCGCCAACATTTATTATCTCTTGTCTTTTTGATAACAGACATTCTAATAAACGTGAGGTGACATTTTATTCGATTTGCATTTCTCTGATTAATGATGTCATGCACCTTTTCACATATTTTTGGCCATATGGATATCTTCTTTGGAAAAATATCCAGATCCTCTGACCATTTTTAAAATTACCCCTTTGTTGTTGTCCAGGAGATTTATGGCTTCAGGTCTTCCATTTAAGTCTGTAATCCATTTTGAGTTGACTTTTGTGTATGGTGTGTGGTGTAAGATAGGGGTCAGTTTCACTCTTTCACCTGTGGTATCCAGTTTTCTCAACACCATTTATTAAGGAGGTGATCTTTTCTCCATTGTATAGACGTGGGTCATTTATAGTCCATTGACTCTCTTGTCAAAAATTGATTGACCATTTTTAGTTATGGACTCTCTTTTCTATTCCATTTATCTGTATGTCTGTTTTTATGCCAATACCATACTGTTTTGATTACTCTAGTTTTGTAATATAGTTTGAAATGGAAGCACGATATTTCCAGCTGTGTTCTTCCTCAAGATTACCTCGGCTATATGGCATCTTTTGTGGTCCACGTGAATTTTAAGATTGTTTTCTTCTATACCTATGAAAAATGCCATTAGAATTTTGATAGGGATTGTATCAGAACTGTAGATTGCTTTAGGAAATACAAACATTTTAACAATATTAATTTGTGCAATCTATGAACATAAAATATATATTTATTGGTGTCTTGTTCAATTTCTTTCATCAACATCTTACAGTTTTTTAGTATACAGCCCTTTTGCTTAAGTGTATTCCTAAGTATTTTATTGTTTTCGATGTTATTGTAAATGGTGTTCTTTTCGTCATTTCTCTTTCCATAGTTCATTGTTAGTGTATAGAAATGTAGCAAACTTTTCTTTGCTGATTTTGTATCCTGCAACTTTACTGAATTTATTAGTTCTAACAATATTTTGATGGAATCATTAGGGTTTTCTATATATAATATCATGCCATCTGCAAACAGAGATAATTTTACCCTTTCCTTTCAGATATGCGTGCCCTTTAATTCTTTTTCTTGCCTAACTGCTCTGGCTAAGACTTCTAGTACTGTGTTAAATAAAAGCGGTGAGAATGGGCACCCTTTCATTGTTTCTTATCTTAGAGGAAAAGCTTTCAGCTTTTCAACACTGAGGATATTAGCTGTTGTATGTGACCTTTATTATGTTGAGGTACATTCTTTCTACACTCAGTATGCTGAATATCATGAAAATTTTTTGAGTTTTGTCAAATATTTTTTTCTGCACCAACTGAGATGATATAAAGTCATATGGCTTTTATCCTTCATTTTGTTAATGAGGTGTATCACATTGATTGACTTGTGAATATTGAACCATTCTTGCATTCCTGAATAAATCCCATTTGGTTACAGTGTAGGATCCTTTTGATGTAGTGTAGAATTTGGTTTGCTAATATTTTGATGAGGATTTTTGCATCTCCATTTGTCAGGTATATTGCCTGCATTTTTCTTTTTTTATAGTGTCCTTCTCTGGTTTTGGTATCAGGATAATGCTGGCCTTATAAAATGAGTTTGGAAGTGCTCCCTGCTCCTCAATTTTTTGTGAGAGGTTGAGAAGGTTTGGCATTAATTCTTCTTTAAATTTAAAAAAAAATGTTTATTTTTGAGAGAGAAAGACACACAGAGTGTGAGTGGGGGAGGCGCAGAGAGAGAGGAAGACACAGAATCCGAAGCAGGCTCCAGGCTCTGAGCTGTCAGACGGAGCCTGACATGGGACTTGAACCCATGAACTGCAAGATTGTTACCTGAGCCAAAGTCAACACTTAACCAACTGAGCCATACCAGTGCCTCTACATTAATTCTTCTTTAAATATTTGGGAGAATTCACCAGTGAAGTCATCTAGTCCTGCACATGTCTTTCTTGGGAGACTTTTGATTATTGATTCAATTACTGATTCAATTACTAGTGATTGGCCCATTCAGATTTTCTATTTCTTCATGATTCAATCTTAGTATGCTGTATGTTTCCAGGAATGTATCTATTTTTTTCCACATTACCTAATTTGCTGGAATATAATTGTTCATAGTAGTTTCTTATGACTCTTAATATTTCTATCAGTTGTAGTGTTTCCCCTTTTATTTATGATTTTATTTATGTGAGTCACCTCTCTTTTTTTCTTCTAAGTCTAAAGATTTGTCAATTTTGGTCGCTAAAAAAATCACTCTTAATTTCATTGATGCTTTCTGCTGTCTTTTTAACTTCTATTTCATTTATTTGTGCTCTTACCATTGTTATTTCCTTCCTTCTAGAATAATCTCTGTTTTGATTATCTCAAAGCCAGCTGATTTAGGACCTTAACTATATCTTCAAAATTCTTTCACATTTATGATATAATATAATCTAACCAAGTGAGTGATTATTCCATCATATTCATAGATCTGCCCACATATAAGGGAAGGGAAGAACATAGAGTATATACATCATAAGCTGGGAAACTTGGGGACCATCTTAGAATTTTACCTATAACAATAGACTTTCTCCTTTTATGGGTTAATGGAATGACTTTTTACCTCCCTAATGTCTTCTTAAAACACTTATTTAAGGGGCCTAAAAAATTACTTTTCTTTTCCTCAGTTATTTTCCACACATTTCAGTCATGTTAAACAGAATATGTGCTAGACTGACTGTACCCTGCAGTAAATTTTACTTTGTTTTTTCTAGTAGTGATTAGCTATGACCATATTACCAAAGTCATTTTCTAGTCATGTCAGGCATGCACTAATACATGTATTTGAAATGATTTATAGAGTTCAAGCAAATATAAATCAAAATTCAAGAACCAAAAACTTAAATTAAAAACCTCCTAATATGTTCAACGGATCAAATAGCTTTTAATTCCACTGATGAGGTACATTTGTCATTCGTGCATCAAACGCAAACATATACATACATTTTCCTAAGGATCGGGTTGGGGAGATAGTCAATAAAATGTGTTTAAAGATTTAGAAGCTGATGCTGTTTGAAAAGTTGTTTGAATCTTTGGTGGTATCTATTCTTCGCCAGATAGAAGCCCGGCCACATAATATCGGCCAGGGTTAAAGCTCTACTGTTCTGACATCAATGAGAATCTTGTGGAGACAGTTTCACCCAAAGGCAATGGAGCAAAATGAAAATAATGCACTTCCTTGAGTGTTTCTTTGTGTCTTTCTTGTTGCTGTGGAAGGGATCTATGTTGTAGGGGTAATTAAGTGTTCCAAAAGAACACAAAGGAGTAGAACAGGCCTGAGTGATGTGAGAGAGCTTTGGTGTACAAGGCAGACAATTAAATATATTGGTGGGGCATTACATAGTTTCTAATAGCTAACCCTCAGAATACTAAAGCGAAAGGAGAAAGAAGAGAAGAGATTGGCGCTTGCGGATTACTCGCATGAAGAGGTAGAACAAGACTGGAGTCACAAGTGTGTTCTGTTTCATCCACTGGAGGTGGGGCTCTTCTTTTGGTGCAACCATTCCTCATGGTTATTACATCTGTGCATATTTCCTTAAGTGAATGGGTTTTATAGACACTTTTTTTTTCCTGGCTGTGCTTACTTGAATTTTTTTATCAGGGAATCAGGCTTGAAAGAATATAAGGTGGTATATACCTTTTGTAGTCATCTCTTATTTTTGGATATTTTGTTTTGCATTATCAGTCTTTTTTTCTCTTTTCTTCTCAGTTTTAGAGATTTTTATTGAGATATCCTCAAGCTTAGAGATTCAGTCCTCTGCCATGTCTAGCCTACTAATGAGTTCATGAAAGGCATTCTTCATTTCCGATGCAATGCTTTTAATCTCTAATAATTAAAAAAACCCTTTTTCTTTGGATCTCCACCTGTATCATGACATTATCCATCTGTTCTTGCATGTTGTCTACTTTTTCCATTGATACCCTTAGCATATCAATCATAATTTTTTTAATTCCTTGTCTAATAATTCCAACATTCCTGCCATATCAGACTCTGGTTATGATGCTTGTTCTATCCCTTCAAACTGGAATTTTTGCCTTTTAGTATGTCTTATAATTTTCTTGTGAAAAGGTGGGCATTATGTACTGAGAAAAGGGATTTGTGTTGAGTAGGCCTGTTGTAATGTAAGGTTTGCAGGGAAAGGATGTGTTCTATAGTCCGGTGGTTAGGTCTCAGTCTTTTAGTAAGCCTGTGAGGCTGAAAGGTAAATTTCGTTGGTGCGTCTCAGAATGTTTCCTTCTTTACATGGGACCAGTTGGCTAGCGAGTGCTGGAGTTGTAGATTTCCCCTCCCCTATGTAGGTTAGGCTCTGATAAGTCATAGTATATTAGCCCCTGGTAAAATAGCTTCTCCTGAAAGCTGGAGAAACTTATCCTACCTAAGAAAACTAGAATGGTCAGGCAAACATCAAAATCGTTCTTTTTCCTCTCCTCTGACACACGTACAAGAAAATTTTCCTCTGATACTCACTGTGAGGTTCCTGTGAGTAAAACTCACAGAAGTCTCGAGGCTCTCCAATGACTAGTTTTTAACTTTTAGATTTGTCCTGGAGTTTTTAATTTTTAGATTTGTCCGCACTAAACCTCTAGCAATTCATCAACTACAGTTCAGATTTTTCTACTCCAGTACTGATTCCTACAGAGGTGCCTGCTTGTGGGTTTCTACTGCAGTAAGTTTGATTCTCTATATTTACCTGTCTCTCTAGTTCTGAGGATAGCAGTTTTTTCCCTGTGACTCACCTTTTTGGATCTAAGAAGAGTTACTGATTTTGGGGGGTTTTGGATATTTTTTTGTCTGTCTGTTTGTTTGTTGTATTCAGCTTTTTATTTGTTAAGATTCAGTGGTGGCTTTTAAACTCCTAATATGCTGGACCTAAAACTGAAGTTTCCAAATATACTTTTTAATCAAACATAGTAACTCTTGATCCAGTGTTGCCTTGATGGCCAAAGTTTATTATTAATTTTATATGGTGTCTACAAAAAATTTAAACATACTCTGATTCAAAATTTGTTTGATGTTCACAAACTGATTTATAAAAACTTTTATTTTATATTTATTATACTCCGGCTAAAATACTATATGGTATGTTATTTTTTTAAGGGGAACAAATGCCAGATGCCCATTTTTATTAGCGAGGCTGTTGATGTATGTGCACATCAAAATACTTCTTAGTTTTTAATCTACATTTCCAGAGAACAATTCATATTCTGCCACCTTCTCTCTTAGAAGGAGACAGACTTGGCCAACTGATATATTATATTGCTCTTCGATTAGAGCCAGTTTTCTGTCTTAAATACATTTCTGTAACGTGTCATTTATGGTTAAAATATTCAAGAGCTATCATTTTCTTATAGAAAGTATTTACCAAGTGCTTCCAGCCTTTATTATTGATTCATGCAAAATTCATAGAGTAAAGAATGTTTTTTTCAACTACAGTTTTCCAATAAAGAGAAACTATAAATAAGGCCCAGGAATGAAATTCCATTTCCCTGCATAAATGCTACAATGCGGTATGTAAATAGATAACTTTTAAAGATGATCAAATCTAGAAACTTAAAATAGAACTTGGAGGACGTCTACCCAACTTCTCACACAAATTAGGAATCTTTTCAATAATACCCCTGGCAAATAATCATATTATAGTTTCCTGGTAAAACACTGAGAAGTTTTTTTATATACACAATGGATTTTATTCCACAACATTTAAATTATGTCATTAACCGACTGTTATGGTCGAACACTGTATATGGGTGGTAGGTGAAAGAAGGGAGGGATAAACAGACTTGAAACTACAACTCCTGTCTCCAGACTCCTTGCCAGGTCTTCTTACCACAAATCCAGAATGATACCAACCAGACAGCCTAGGGAAGGCAGAATCCTGGCTCAGGGAACATAGCAGGGAAATATTTTTGGCATTAGTTCACGCTCCTCTTACAGAAAAAAAATGCATTTCTTCTAAAAATAGATAAACTAAAATGTATATCTCAACTTAGAGGTAAGTCTGGTATTCTGCCTAGAAAATGGCCTCAATCAAGGCAGCATGACACTACAAAGAAAATCATTCTCAGTATGTCATTTCGGTACCACTTAGAGTTCTCAAGAAGTCTCTAAACAAAGCTCTACAACAATTCTATTTTATTGTCTAAGAAAGAGGATCTTACAAATTTTGTATTCACTATCTCACGTATTAATTTGACTCAGCTATCTCAGTGTTAGTTATATAATACATTTTAAAATCCTAGCCTGATTATTCTTACTTTGTTCATGTCTCCTAGCCTATCTCTTCACTTATATGCATGCAAAAATTTTATTAACGCAATACTTTAACGGTCTATTTTGTGTAGGGTAATGGACATTCCATGTAATAAACCTGAATTTGATATTAGCATATGCAAAATATTTTTGAAGATTAAATCTGTTGTGCAAAATAATATAATTCACTCCAAAGTTAAAAGCATGCTACCTTAGTCACCGTTTTGTTATGTTCATTAATGTACTCTACAAATATTTATTGTGTACCCAATATATTTCAGCCTCTGTTTTAAGTTTTGTTGATGCAGTTCTGAAGAGAAGAATTAAAACTCAATCTTACATTCTTGTTTTGGGAGACACTGGCAACAAACAAGTTAAATTAAGAAAATATGTAGTATGTAAGTTGGTATTGACTGAAATAGGGCGGAGCACATGTGGAGGTGCAATTTTAAATGAAAATGTGACCTTTAAGTAAAAACCTGAAGGAGGTGGGAAAGTGAGCTTTGTGGACACTCAATGAATAAAACATTCCAAACAAAGGGAAACGCAAGTGTGAAGGCCCTGGGGCAAGAACACACCTGGAGTATTCACAGAAAATCCATGAGGCCAGTGTGGCTGGAGGAGAGCGAGAAATACTATATGGACAGAAGTCAGAGCAGCCATACCCTAGAGACTGAGGTCAAAATAAGAGGTTATTAGAGAGTTTTGAGTGGAGGGGTAAAATGATTTCACTTATATTTTAACAAGTTCACCAGAGGCATTGTGCAAAATAAGGGGCAAGGGAAAAAGAAAGACTACTTGGAAGGCTATCATATAATGATCTAGCTGAAAGATGATGGCAGATTGGATCAGGTCAATAGCACTGCATGTATCTTAAAAAAGATAGATCCTACAGGATGTGCTGTTGAAGTGAATGGGAAATATGAGAGTTAAAGTTTGATTCCACGCTTTCTTGGCTTCATCAACTGGAAGGATGGAGTGGCCATTAACTGAGATGGGAAAGATTGATTATAGGAGGGGCAGGTTTAGACATTAAGTTTGAGATGTCAATTAGATGTCCAAGGAAGATATACACTAGGAAACGGGTAATATAAATAAGTTTGGTGTTCAAAGGAGTTTCAGACAAGACGTGTACATTTGGGCATCGTTGGTTATAGGAGGGATTTTGGTCAATGAGACTAGATGAAGTTGTAAAAGGAAAACAAAGAGAGAGAGAAGTTCAAAGACTGAGTGTCAATCATTCCACTATTTAGTGGTTGGAAAAATGAGAAGGAGCTAGCAAGAGGGATTGAGGAGAGAAAGTTCTGGAAGCCAAAAACAGTTTCTTAAGAAAGGAAGGATCAGTTATGTCAAAAGCTGCTAATATGTCAACCGTGTTGAAGATTGAGAGATGGCACTGGATTTAACTACATAGAGATCACTGGTGACAACAAAAGTAGCTCTAGTGGAGTGGTGGAGATAAAAGCTAGTTGGAACGGTCTAGAAAGAATAAAAGGAGAAAAGTCAGAGACTGCGGGTAGAAAAACTTTTTGAAGAGTCTTGATATAAAGGAAAACAAAAAAGAAAGGACTACCAAATTTTCTTTTTTTTTCTTTTTAAATGGGTGAAATAAGATGGACTTTCCTCTATTTGTGGGCATTAGAGAATTCATTTTTTTAAAGGCAATTTATTGGAGAATCTATGTGCCAAATAGAAACACAAGATAATATAATCTTTGAAAGCCTATTTTTAGGCCAGGGAAGCATTATTTTTTAGGACTAATGGTTGGTGTAATTGCAAGAACAGTATTTTATTGTCCATAAACACAAAATGATCTTCTTTCAAACACACTAAGCTTCTTCTTTCTACGTTTACAAAATACTAGAAACAAAACCCAAATCCTTAAATGAATCTTAAGAGACAAAAATATTGACACTAGTGTTTTAAGTACAAGATAAAGTCCAAGGATATTGAAATTCCCTCACATTTATGTATGTTTTGTATAAATCACTCTGGGGGGAAAAATGCAAGCCAAATCTCAGTTAAATAAATGTTTTCATTTTTGGAAGTTTTCACAAAACTTAATAGGATAACCTATTTTGGGTATATATTTTAATGAAATAAAATCTTCTCTGGGAAAAGAATCTGAAGAATCTCATGGTATTATTATGGAAATTAAATAATACTTTTGATAACAAGCAAAGGAGAGAAAAGTAACAACTAAGTAATACCACCTATAGCTGTTACTAAATCCTAGCCAAAAAATGTTAACTAAAAGAATTCTTCTCACTGTGTGTGTCTGCAAGTTCAAAGACACTGACAATGTCAGGGAATATAGAACAACTTAATATTATAGATTAAAGAAGAAATCTTTTTAAATTGTTGACTTATACTATTGAAAATATTAAAATAATTAGATATAGCCACATACATTTTGGTTAGAATTTCCCATCCTTTTTTTTCTAACACACACACGCGCGTGCACGTGCGTGCACACACATGCACGGAGTTAAAATCTCCCAAAAGCAATAATTTTAGCTACGAATGTAGACTAGACAAGAAATGGAATAAAGCACATTTATCCCAACACTAAAGAGGGAATTTTTATTGTGAAAAAAAGATTAAGACGGAAAAAAAAAGAAATTACCAAGTGTTCAATGAACTGGAGGCTGTACTAAAATAGCATGCATTTTGTTGAGGAGGGAAAGTCACTCATAACTCAACATGAGCAATTACAATCCATTTCTTGTTTTTATCTCCTTTGAAATAAAATACACTCTATATGTTCTCAACATGTGGGGAATGATACTCTGTCAATAGAGAATAATATGACAATGGAAGCAGCATAATCATACATGGAGGAAAATGGCAAAATTCTAATCATGGTATATCTTGCACTACCAGATTTTCCACACTATTTTTTCAGAATATAAAAGACATTGAAGTAGAGTACAATTGTAAAATTAAATAGTGTAGAAAGGTTCAATTCCTTTAGAATTGGTATGCTACAGAATAAGTCTGGTTTATGAAACAGGAAGTCTCTATCATTGATATTTCTGTCAACTTTACTTATTTCACAAGTTATAGAAAATTTCTAGGTACAAATGATCATTTTGAATACCTGTACATATGACTTTGACACTTCAGATGTTCACCTTTATGATAAAAATATCAATAATTTTGGCAAAATGGAGAACCATCTCTGGATAATTTTAGAAGAAAAAACACAATTTCTGTAGAAGGTAAGGTCTTAGTGTCCTTTAGTAAGCTTAACAAGGTGTGGATGGAAGTAGGATTTAAGTCACTACATTGGATTAGCAAAATAATACTGTTATATCTCTATATAAAATATATGTTGATATTATGGCAGTAAGCTGAAAAATAAAAGTTAACTTAAAATAGTATACGTTTCTATTAATAAAAGTAATGCTCATTATAGAGTGCATGAAAACTGTTGACACAAGACAAAATAAAAATCATGTATAATCAACACTCATGAGTAACATTTAAAATTTGATATATGTACTTGAAGACATTTTCTATTCATGTCATATCAACTAAACTAAGATCATATTGTAATATATAATATTGTTTTGCATCCCACTATTTGAATAATGCTTTGCAGTGAACACTTGCCTTTATTTAATATTATTTGGAAGAGATCATGTACATAAACAATAATATATTTAACAACTCCTTCATTGTTGTATATTTGGATGTTTCCTTTTTTGGTATCCTAAATGGGGCTGAGATTAATATACATAGATTAAAGTTTTAGTTTGAATTTAGTGACTTTATAATTATATTTATTCAGTTACTGCATATCTAAATACAACTCACCAGTGATGGAATGAATGATTAAATATTTAATTAAATTTATTATGCCTAACACAACTCCAAATATTTTATGAGTATTTATTAGAGTATTCTGAGTATTAGAGCTTTTAGATGAAAAAGTAATTAAAAATGAGAAATGAAAAAGGAAACAGAGGCAGAGGAAGACAAATGGCTGAATACATGGCATAAGATCCCATACAGTAGTTAAGAGACGTAAGTCCCAGTGTTTGGAGTTTCCGAATAGCCAAGCCAGAAAGGGAAATAAACTGTAATTCCCAATACCTGTGAGTACCAATTCTTAGGATTAAAATAATAATGCTATAGTTCACTTTTTGTAGCTACTATGACTTGAGGAAACCTTCTTCCCTGGATTTTCAGGAAGACAAGTCAGGTTGCTCAAGTGGATTTCGTCTCCAACGACATCCCTGTAATTTATTCCGACACAGCTATTTATTATAGTCTCTCCATGTAGACCAAGTGCCTAATGGCAAGATTAAATAACCTTCAAAAACACATTAATGGGTCCTTATTTGTAAGATAAATTTCCATTTGAAAAATTCTATAAAATAGTGACCACTTGGCTGAGTGAAAACTAACATGTGTATATATTTTCATTTTTAATTTAACCACATTTAGCTTCAAAAAGCCATAGAATTAAAATATTTTGATCCCCTTTTTGATGGGAGGGGAGGGAATATTCTGACAGTTGGCACAGAAGCAGTTGTTATAGCAGAGATTTACAGTATATTATCCTATTTCCAAAGGAGTGACTTTGTTTCTAAATTACATACTTTACCTAATTCCAAATAGAATGTGAGTTGGCTTATAGTCAAAAGCAAAAGTGCATAGAACCACTGACACTGAAATAAAATCAGAGTTGTTAAATTATGTTATGCGAACTGGGAGTACATACTTATACCAAAAAACTAGGCTGAGGAGAGCTACATTAAAATCCTTGGCAATAAATGTGACATAAATCTAATTAAATAATAATGGAAAATAGTTCAGCTCATCTGGAAAAATAGACACTTTGTTACCATAGAATTTAAACTTAACCTTTAATTAAATATCAGCACCAGGCTTCCAGGTAAAAATGATAGATTTCTCCCTCCTTCAATATGTAATGAAATGAGTAAGAAATAAAAAGCAAAAGAAAAAGATTCATTTATCAATCTACGAACAAGGAAAGGGCACAAATGTAGTGTGGACTTTAACCACAACCCTACTTTATATTAATGGTACCAGGAATTGATTAAATATTGACAATTCTCACAAATACTACCAAGTTTATTTTATTTTATCTTTTAATTTGAATGATGGAGAACAGTAAGTGGAGTAGAGTGAATAAGTGAAAACAGGTCTTAGTGAACAACACATTGATTCCAGGTATCCTCCATAAACTGAAAAAAATGATCTAAAATTCTGAGGTGAGTACACCCCTCTTCTCCAAATTCCTACCAGCTCCACTGTGAAAGTAGGACTCCTGGTCTTTACCAGGTAAAGGAAACATTTGTACAGGAGTACTGAAATTCTCAAAAGAGCCCTTTCTCCCTAACAAAGACTGCATGCAGCTCTAGTTGATGTCTCCTCAACAGGCAACAGAACAAACCTGAAGCCCCAAAATGTAATTTGGCCAGAAACACAGACACGCCAGAGTCAATGTGGGAAGGAGAGTTAAGAAGTCATCCACAATATTTTAGGAGAAATGAACTCTCTAGATTCAGTGAGATTAAATGAAATGGTCTCATAGGCATCCCAAAACACTACACCACCCTTCTCAGAAAGAAATATAACATATGAAAGACAGAGCAGTTTGGAAAAATATGTTAGCTCCAAAACAGAGAAAATATTCCTACTAGTGTTTTACATCATAGGAGAAATTAATGAGAATAAGGATTTAATATATAAACAAACTCAAACACAAGATGATACAACAACAGAGTGAGATAAAAAAAAAGAGTCAACAAAATGAATTGAGGGTCGAAATAATACTATTACAGAAGTAAAAGAAAATCAGAAATAAAGTAGAGAATAAATATGCTTTATAATTGAGATAATAACATAATAACACAGAAGAATGACGAGATAATTACAGTGACTGCAGACAAAAAGACTATGCAATCACAGCAATTTGAAGGAAAAAAATAGACACTGAGGCAAGGCAAAAAAGAACTAACATGAAGATAACTGGTGCTCTTAAGAGAGAATCCAACCAATTGAACAGGAAAATGATTTATTAACAAAAATCCTTGAGTTGAAAGGATGTCTAAATTAACAGATTAACAAAACCCACCTACATCTCAGAAAAGAAGGTTCAGAATGATTCCAAAGAACTGGTATAGTTTGATGACCTGAGATTGAAAACTAACAAGGGACAAGAAAGAAAATTCTAAATTGCAGTTGTCTGGAGGTAGTTAACAGGCAGATAAAGAATAACTGCCCCAAGTCATCCTATGTATAAGATCTGGACTAGGATTCTATGAGCCCAGAATGCTTTGAGAGTGTCCCAAAGGCTGTGGGATGTTTAGACAATGGTGATACAACAGATAGTTCTCAGAATCACAGTGAAAATGCATGACAGAGATACTGTGGGTTGGCTCTTTCAAATTCCTTTACATCTTCCTTCTCTTTGGAAAAGTTGGACAGCTATAAAACAATATTCCAGAGGAATTCTGCTCCTATCATATCCAAATAACTGGTGCTCGACTTATTTTCTTGTGATACACCAACTGAAAACTGAAAACCATACATAAAACAGCAGTTTTCAGACATTGGACAAGAGGTAGTGCAAGACAGTGATACCCGAGGGAAAGGGTAACAAAGGAAGTGAGTCCTACAATCCTCCTGGTTTTCTATCTGGAGGCAACTTCCAGACTACAGTGCAGGAAGGGGTTCCCTAAATAAGTACAATCACAAAATAAGCACAATCTTTTCCTTCAGCTACAAGAAGTGATCTCCAAGAAATCTGGTTCCTCCGAGATTCAATTTCCTGACAAATATAATACCCTTGTTTAGAACTGTTGCAAAAATTACACTGTATTAGACAGATGTATATTGATATACTCCCAAGTCCTGATAAGTGCCCAATAAATCTTAACTATTATTATTACTAATTAGATATCTCGCAGTATTTTTATTTATAGTGAGATTACCATATTGAATTGAAGAAAATTTAGAATTTCGTGAAACACAGAGTACTTATCACAAGACTCTAAAATTTCAAAATCCACCTAATGGCAAATCATAAACGGAACTTTTAACAATTAGACTTTTCACGGGATAGAAGAAAATGGAAATATTAAAAAATGTTTGCAATTGTGTTGCACAATTTATGAGCTGAATAATGAGGGTGTTTACTTGCAAATGGAGCCTAACCAAAAAAAAAAAAAAAATTCATACTACATCTTGAAAATAAACTGCATGATTTGGAACAAAACCCAGCAGCTGTGAGTCACAACTTGTAACTGAAAACACCAGAGTTGAGGCGCTGGAGGAAGATCTGTACATGAAGACTCTTTAGAGACACCATTCCTCTTAATTAGCCCAAGAAGTGAAGGAAGGTCTTTTACATATTACTCTCAGGTGTTTGATAACGCTTCCTAGACTGAAGAACCTAATCATAGGAAAACTTTTATCTTCTAGGTAAGATCATTATCCTTTACAAATGGGTTGCCTGAGAGCAATAATTCAACATTTAATTGTGTTTTCCTTATTTCTCCTAAGAGATAAATCCAGGAAAATATGAATTGCATTGTTGTTGAAGTTTCAGCAGACCTTAGTATCAGAATAACGTTCCCAAATGGCATCTTTCCTATTATTAGTCAACAATATGAGCTTTGAGTATTTGAGTACAGTGTTTATAGGACAAGGTGCCATAAGGTAGTACAGCTTTAACTCTGGACTCCCCTGTGAGGTTTTCCCAGTTTTGAAGTAGTTCTGCTCTCTGGAAGCAGCAGAGTATCAGCATACACATATTCTGCTATAGCGAACATGACCCCCAAACGACCACAGTTGTAAATTGCAAAATGGCTCTAATCTTCCACCCCTTCCTGTGTCTGCGTTCATGCTGTTTGCCAAATAGCCTTGTAGGGTACTTCCACTCTGACTCTGGGGTCAGACAAGGCACTTGCTCAGACAACCAGGCTAGAAGTCACTTGTCCAGTTGGGCTTGCTCTCTTGCTCTCTACCATCCACGAGAAGGCCATGCTGGAAGATGAGGTACACGTAAAAGAGATGACGTATCCCAGTCAAGGCCATTCGAGATCACCCCAAATCCAGTCCACCCCTCACATGTGGGAAAGCGTAGGCACTAGCCAAGACCAGAAAATCCTCCCAGCTAACCTAGAGATGTGTGGCCGAAATAAATGCTTTTGTCTTAAGCCACTGATTTTTGGAAAAGTGGTATATCCAACATTTAGAGTGGCTTGCTTTCATCAGACTGAATCTCTGTCAACTGAATAAGAAATACATGCAATTTCCTTGGGGTCTTTTCCATCTTCAGAAACCACATTCCTGCACGCTAGCTTATTTACTTAGGTACTGGTTGTAACTCAGAAACTCTGCAATAAAGGATTTAGCAGAAAAAATACATACTTCCTCTTCTATGTATCTCCAGCTTGATTTAAAAATGTTTCTATTGGCCTAAGGAAATCTTTTCAAATGGGGCTAAAAAAATAAGTTGGATTATATTTGAAGAGAGAAGGGTAAAGTAAAGCTGAGTGATCTCAACAAATAATCATCAAAAACCGTAAAGAGTAAATTGGATGTCAAAAACAATTATGTGGGTTTTGGCATTAATTGAAAGACTTTTGTATCTAAGAGAGAGTACTTTCTCATTTATAATATGAAATTGAGTCTCCATTTCCAAAAATCTTGGGTAATTAATAAATATGCCTAAGCAACCCATAGAAATTTTGTGAATTTAAAAAATAATGTCTCAAAATTAAATGCTTAGTGGAAGCATGGTGAGTGTGCACTGGCCTATAATTTATATAATTTTAATACTTGATCTCAGAGTACTTAAGAGTTTATTTTAAAAATATTTTTGGGTAGTTGTGTTTCAAAGATAAGTCTAGATGTTATGCTCAGCATTAAAGTTAGAATACGTTTTTTTAGCAAGTAAGAGACACAAAATGTTTCTTAGAATTTGCATTCATGTCCTACACATAAAGGTTAATTTTATTCACTTTGATAGGCAATTATGTTTCTCAGGTTTTTAGAAGTCTTATTAATTTTCATTTCCTTATAATTGCTTTCTTTTATCTCTAGTATGGAAGTACTAAAATTTTATCATCTTGATTTATAAATCACATAGCAATATAGTTAATGCATGTCCAGTGTCATTGAAGATTCATACAAGAGAAAAAATGTTTTTCTCTGGAGGTCTGATCATAAGTTAATTAATATAAGTAAGTAGTGAAACCCATAATCTTATATCACAGCTCTTCAAGCTTACTTATTTGTTCATAATCATACTTATCCTTGCCTTTTCTCTCTTTTATTGTTAAAAAAAATACTCCTAATACCTCCTTTGCCCCTCCATCATGGTGTGTGTGGTTGAATGTTCCTCACCATGTCTTCTCATAAGACTTTCAGGAACAAGTGATTACTGGCCAAGAAACAAAGGCAGAATCATCCCATTCCCCAGTGGATTCAGATGAAAACTGGTAATAAAATCAGGTACAATCCAAGAGGAGGCATCGGAGAAGAACCAGGATGGGTCTATAAGGGATGGCGCATGAGATGGCACACATATTTATGTAGCATTAAGGCCACATGTTTGTATCCTATCACTCTGTAAACATCACTACTACCTAAGCAATAGACATGTTTTATCAGGGAAATGTTTTTTCTCTGATACTATACTTCTGTACCACAGGTTGGTTCAGTAATAGATATATGAGAACTTAAAAAAAATACTCCTAATACATGTTTCAACACTACAAATGCACAAATTCTCAATTATTATCCATTAGTTTTCATAATCCCACATTTTTAACTACAACTCTTTAAATACAATAGAACTACATATCAAATAAAAGCATGTAACTAATATTTTAGAAAATCTACTCATTTTCTTGAGCACGTATATTGAAATAATCTGAGTCATGGAAAGATATATGTAAGAACATTGATCTAGAAGTCAAATTTTAATGCCATTATTTGCTAAATGATAATAAAATGTAAATGTACATCCCCAAGAAAAGGTACGTGTTAAGGAAAGCAATGCTCATTAAACTTAGTTCACCTGTAAACATTACTTATAACTAGCTTAACCGATAATACAATCAAAATCATTAGAATATGTTTGTTAGGTATAGGAGCCTTAAAGTTCATCAGAAATCTCACTTTTTAAAAAAAGGATATGAAGGTAGCCATCTTTCTTTCATGCTTTAGAGAAGAATTTTCCTGAGAGAACTGTAAATTACAAAGTTTAAATCCCTGAATAGGGACCTACAAATACCCCAAAATTTAGGTTTCTCATAGATATATGACACTAACCACCACCTATCCGGAACAACATCACATATCGGGCAACTTATCTTTACAGCTCAAAATGCAAGTTAGAGCAGATATATATGGTGGAGCATGTTCCATCCAAGAGAATGTATGCATTGATATACCTGGTTAACTTGTCTCATGATGTAACATACTTGGCAACTTTCTCTACCATTTTGGCCAGTATAAACATAAAAAGCCAGAGCTAATTATAGGTAAGTCTGCAACATTTCTGAACCATGTATCTACATTCTCTGGGGGCTGCCATAAAAGAAGATTATCAAAGATTATTAAAGAGAAAATTAAAGTTGAACAGGAGGGAAGGTGGTCCACAAACACTCTGCTAACGATAGGAGGTAATCTCAGTTGTTAGAACTTGTAGGAAAAAATCCCTTAAAAGAAAATTTAGTTTATATACAAATATGTACAGAAATGAGGTGTAATCATAAATTTGGCGCTTCAAACTGGTGTGTGGGGTGGCAAGGAGAAAGGAATGGGCTATTCAGTAAGAGGTGTTAGGCCTACTGGGTTCCAGTGGAACCTAATTTGGAGAAATTAAATCTGGATCCAAACCTCCTGTTATGCAGGTCTCAGTTTATCAATAACCAGTGTTGTGGCTGGACCATCACTTGTTGGTTCTTATTATGAGTGTGGGATGCACACAGCAATAGCCGTCAGAAAACTTTGAAAGAGACAAGGTTTATTACTTATAGAAACTGGAAACTACACAGCATACCTGGGACCACACAGTGAGGTCGCAGGGGCTGAGGGGAAGAGCATGGGCCTGGGGTTCTGCTTTTACAGGGGTCCAGGGTACGGGCCTAGGGTTTCACAGGCTTACTCTGTATTGGTTAATTTAAAACATAAAAAAAGTCAAATAGTAATAATATTTACAGAAATACCATAGGTGCTGCCCCAATATAAAAAGTTACCACAAATTAATAAAAAATGACCATAAAAGTAGGAAATGAATAAACAAAGGCTTCATATAAATTAAAATAAAAGGTCTCAAATTTATTTAAAGATACTCAACTTCATTAATAACTAGAGAAATGTAAATAAAAACTATACCTCATCAAATTAGAGAGGATGAAAAAAATTGACGAAGCACTGTAGTGGAAAGACTATAGTAAATCATGGGTTCTCATACATTGTTAGTAAATTTGTAAACTGGTAACAGCATATACAACATAATTTGGCAATATTTTCAAAATTATAGATGTTCATACCCATTGGCACACCAATGCATTTGTAATCTGTTATGGAAATATGCATGCAGATATGTGAAACAACCTACATAGAGGCTATTCACTACCTCTCATTGGTAATAGCAAAATGTTTATAACAAGATAGATGCATAGCAATAGGAGATTCATTAAGTACTTATAGATCTATACAATAGAACACTACTGATATAAAAGAATGAATAAACTTTTATGTATTGATATGAAAGAACACTCAGACATGCATTTTCATGTAAAAAATGTAAGCTGAGAGTAACATCGGTGAAAATGGCAGAGTGGAGAACTCCAGGGGCCCATCCTCCCCTAGAAACACAGAAGAATCTGACAAAATGGTCAGAATCAACCTTATTGGAAATCTAGGACATTGTCAGAGATTTACAGTAACCAGGTTAATGCTTCATCAGGAAATCAATGTCTGAAGCACAGTAGACTTTTCTGGTGTTTTGACCTATCCCACCTCCTTCCCCAGCTTGGCAACCCACATTCCTGGTATTGGTTCTGGTTCTGGAGGGAGCAGAGAAGACCTGGTTCTCAAAAAATTGTGTTGGTCTATTTTGACCACCCTGGGAGCTCCCGGAAGGACTAGTGCAAAGGGCTTACTTTCCTGTTACTTAACTCATAAGTCTCAGGACAGAGAGTCCACTATGCAAGGGAATTCCTCAAAAATACTGAAAGGAAAATACACTAGCTACTGCCACTTGAGGCAGAGGATATCATTTGGGGCAAATAATAAGATGTTGCAAAGTCTATCAAGAAAAGCTGTGGAATGAGATATTTGGGGGAATAAAGGCTTTGAATGCCTCCCCACATATACTAGGGAATCTAGAAGGCCACATGCATACAACAAAAGAGCACCAAAGATAGGTCTGGAACTTTTGTGTGGCAGGCAAAAATTTAAAGTCATTAGGCTGTTTCATTACGGATTAGTAAAATGTCAGTGTCAGAGGTCCTTTTTTTTCCTGCTTATCCATTTCTTCAAAGAACCCTCCAACCTTACCTGAATGTCTTTGATATCTGTCTTTGCCATTAGACTGCAAACTCTAGCCATATCTCAGCAATAGAGCCACTGTCTAGAATAGTCATTAAATCATGGTTCATGTACACATTCATGCAAAATAGACAAAATCAGAAGCATTAAACATTGAATAAAATTATGGGTGTTGTTTCCCTGGTAAACCACCTCATTCAGTAGTCATGGGTGAAGAATCAAAGGGAGAAAGATTCATTTGTTACCTAACCCAACCCTTTAGTAGAGACCCAAGGGATATTCAGCTACCTTTGAAAGCAGTGTAGGATGTATAAGAGCCACAAATACAGAGAAATTAAACTGGACCACATAAAGCCACCTAAGCCTTGGAGTGTAAATAGAAGGCACTTTGTGATAATAAAAGGAGAGAAAAAATGTGTAGGTATTTTTTTATTATCAAAATAAAACTAAAGGTACATCTGAACATTAAACAGAAGTTAGATTTTTTAAAAGGCAGATAGAGATTTAAATATTTTTCCCAAAGACATATATTGTAGAAGACTTTAAAAGCTGAAATTATGGCTTTTAAGTGAAATCATGAGCAAAACCTTCAAGAAAGGGGAAGAATTAAGAAGAGCTTTGAGGAAATGTATGTTAAGAATTATAAATTGTTAATATAACTCATTGGTTCAGAGTCTCAAAGAACCAGGCTACAGAGTAGGAGAAAGTTTAAAATCAGTAGATTAGTGTTTTTCAGACATGGCAAATGGGCCTGCCATGCATCTCTTCCCAGGCTCTAGTCATGGATCTGAGGAAGAGATTCAAGCATTCGCCCCAGGAAGAAAGAAGACAGAGCTGAGGGACAGTGGAAAAAATCTGCAAAGGATTGAGAAAAGAGAAAAGTAAAATATCAAGTGTCTAAGAAAAAACAGGGGAACCAAACATCATTCCTGTAGATTCAGAGGGAATAAAAAATTGACATTTAAGAAATTTAAAACAATCTAGGTTGTCTTTAATGAATGAAATAAAGAGGGCCATTTCACAGGCATAAAATATTTCAGAAAATAATACTGCTTGCATGTTCCGTTTGGAAAGAAAGATATTAAAACTGCATTACAAATAACTGAAGACTCAAAGAAATGGAAAAACACTCCATGCTCATGGATTAGAAGAACAAATATTGTTAAAATGTCGATACTACCCAAAGCAATCTACATATCCAATGCAATCCCTATCAAAATAACACCAGCATTCTTCACAGAGCTAGAAAAAACAATTCTAAAATTTGTATGGAATGAGAAAAGACCCCAAACAGCCAAAGCAATGTTGAAAAAGAAAACCATGTCTGGAGGCATCACAATTCTGGACGTCATGCTATATTACAAAGCTGTAACCAAGACAGTATGGTACTGGCACAAAAGCAGACACATAGATTTAAGGAACAGAGCCCAGAACCCAGAACCCAGAAATGGGCCCACAAATGTACGGCCAACTAATCTTTGACAAAGCAGGATAGAATATCCAATGGAAGAAAGAGAGTCTCTTCAGCAAATGTTGCTGGGAAAACTGGACAGCAACATGCAGAAACACGAACCTGGACCACTTTCTTACACCATACAGAAAAATAAATTCAAAATGGATGAAAGACCTAAAGATAAGACAGGAAGCCATCAAAATCCTAGAGGAGAAAACAGGCAACGACCTCTTTGACCTCAGCCACAGCAACTTCTTACTTGACATGTCTCTAGAGGCAAGGGAAACAAAAGCAAAAATGAACTATTGGGCCCCCATCAAGATGAAAAGCTTCTGCACGGCGAAGGAAACAATCAGCAAAACTAAATGGCAGCTGACAGAATGGGAGAAAATATTTGCAAAGGGCCTATCAGATAAAGGGTTAGTATCCAGAATCTATAAAAAACTTATCAAACTCAACACCCAAAAAACAAATAATCCAGTGAAAAAATGGGCAAAAGACATGAATAGACACTTTTCCAAAGAAGACATCCAGATGGCAAACAGACACATGAAAAGATGTTCAACATCCCCATCATCAGGGAAACACAAATCAAAATCACAATGAGGTGCCACCTCACACCTGTCAGAATGGCTAAAATTAACAAGTCAGGCAACAACACATGTTGGCAAGGATGTGGAGAAACTTCTGGTGGGAATGCAAACTGGTACAGCCACTCTGGAAAACAGTATGGAGGTTTTTCAAAAAATTGAAAATAGAACTACCCTACGACCCAGCAATTGCACTACTAGGTATTTATCCAAAGGATACAAAAACGCTGATCCGAAGGGGCACCTGCACCCCAATGTTTATAGCAGTACTACTGACAATAGCCAAAGTATGGAAAGAGCACAAATTTCCATCAACTGATGAATGGATACAGAAGTGGTATGTACATACAATGGACTATTACTTGGCAATCAAAAAGAAAGAAATTTTGCCATTTGCAGCAATGTGGATGGAACTAGAGTATTATGCTAAGCAAAATAAGTCAGTCAGAGAAAGACTAATATCATATGATTTCACTAATATGTGGAATTTAAGAAACAAAACAGATGAACATAGGGGAAGAGAAAGAAAAATAAAAACAGAGACGGAGACAAACCATAGGAGACTCTTAAATACAGAGAACAAACTGAGGGTTGCTAGAGGGATGTTGGGTGGGGGGATGGGCTGAATAGGTGATGGGCATTGAGAAGGGCACCTGTTGGGATGAGCACTAGGTGTTGTTATATGTAAGTGATGAATCACTAAATTCTATTCCTGAAATCATTATTACACTATATGTTAACTAACTTGGATTAAAAAAACAAAACAAAAACCCTATATTCCAAATAACCGAGATGGGAAGATACCAAAACTACAACAAGCTTTGAATCTAGCATAGGAATCAGTGTAAAAAAATTATGAAAGTAAGTTCAAAATTGAATTAAAAAATTTTACTTAAAAGAAAGCATATGTGATAAAAATATGATTTAATCTCAAAACATCCAAATGCCAAATCATATTAAGACTCACTGAAAATCATATACATTTACATGTGCTATATAAGTATAAACAAAATTTTCAACTAAAAATAGAATAGGGAAATTGGCAAATAGAGTAAAAACAGCTCTTACATATATGTATCTGAATTAATTATATTTTGCTTTTATTACTTCAAATCAGTAGGAAGATTAATAACTGTTCTTTAAATAGTGCTAGAAGGACTGATTAATAATTTTGAAAGAAAAAGTAAGCCAGATTCTTACTTCATAACTTACACAGAAATATTTTACAGGTGAAAATACTGAAATGTTAAGAAAACATTCCAGTACTAACAGTAATGTATTGGATATTTTACAATATTGGAGAATAGGAAACAACATTTCTAAAGTTGAAAATATGTTTGCTAGTTATTCAAAGATAAATGTTTAATTTCATCAATAGCAAATATATTTTTAAATTAAATCAATACAAAACACATCCATAGGAAACAAAAAAGACTGAAGAGGAAATTCACACAAACTGACATTCTCTCTTTTTCACACACACACGCACACACACACACACGCACACACACACACACACACACACACTCACGCACACACCATGCAAACTACACACAGTCAAACATAAAATTTTACTGACAAAGAAAGAAATGCCAATTATGAACCATGACACAACATAACCTTTACTCAAAACAAGGTCAAAATGTCTAAGTGCTGTTGGTAAGAATCTGGTAAAATGTGATTTTATGCCACTGGGAGGGAAAATTTGTGTACATTTTTCAAGGAACAAATGAACAACCTCCATAAAAATCTTTAGAACTGTGTATACTCTTTGACAAGCAATTCTACCTTTAAGACTTTGTCCTAAGAAGGTCACTGTGAACATATGTAAAGATTATCATCAAGTATACTCATCACAGTCTACATACCTAAGAATATAGAAATGACATAATTAACGAGTAATAAGAAATTTCTTTTTTAAAATTAAATCCATGCAAAGGAATGCTGTATGGATATTAAAATTATATTGTAGAGAAAACCACCAGAAGACTAGCAGAACGGAGTCTCCGGAGCCAAGCGCAGACGAGAGGCCCATGGAAAAGGGTAGGAAGGGCGGCGAGGCGGTGCAAGCTCCACGGACTGGCGGGAGGGAGCTGGGGCGGAGGGGTGGCCCGCCAGCCAAGCAGAGCCCCCGAGTCTGGCTTGCAAAAGCGGAGTGGCCGGATGGAGTGTATTCCGACAGGAAGCGGGACTTGACATCTGGAAGGTTATAAGCTAACAGCTCTGCTCAGAGAACGGGAGGGCTGGAGGACAACAAGAGGGAGAGTTGCTGAGCCCCGACGACAGAGCACAGCTTGGCGGGGAACAAAGGCGCTCACCAGCGCCATCTCCCTCGCCCATCCCCTAGCCAAAATCCCAAAGGGAACCAGTTCCTGCCAGGGAACTTGCTCGCTCCACGAAAAAACCCAACGCTGTGCTTCTGCGGAGCCACCCCTCCGGCAGCGGGTCTGACTCCCTCCCGCTTCCACAGGGCCCCTCCTGAAGTGGATCACCTAAGGAAAAGCGAGCTAAGTCTGCCCCTCCTGCCCCCGTGCACCTTGCCTACCCATCCCAGCTAATACGCCAGATCCCTAGCACCACAAGCCTGGCAGTGTGCAAGTAGCCCAGACGGGCCACACCACCCCACAGTGAATCCCGCCCCTAGGAGAGGGGAAGAGAAGGCACACACCAGTCTGACTGTGGCCCCAGCGGTGGGCTGGGGGCAGACATCAGGTCGGACTGCGGCCCCGCCCACCAACTCCAGTTATACACCACAGCACAGGGGAAGTGCCCTGCAGGTCCGCACCACTCCAGGGACTATCCAAAATGACCAAACGGAAGAATTCCCCTCAGAAGAATCTCCAGGAAATAACAACAGCTAATGAACTGATCAAAAAGGATTTAAATAATATAACAGAAAGTGAATTTAGAATAATAGTCATAAAATTAATTGCTGGGCTTGAAAACAGTATAGAGGACAGCAGAGAATCTCTTGCTACAGAGATCAAGGGACTAAGGAACAGTCACGAGGGGCTGAAAAGCGCTTTAAACGAAATGCAAAACAAAATGGAAACGACAACGGCTCAGATTGAAGAGGCAGAGGAGAGAATAGGTGAACTAGAAGATAAAGTTATAGAAAAAGAGGAAGCTGAGAGAAAGAGAGATAAAAAAATCCAGGAGTATGAGGGGAAAATTAGAGAACTAAGTGATACACTAAAAAGAAATAATATACGCATAATTGGTATCCCAGAGGAGGAAGAGAGAGGGAAAGGTGCTGAAGGGGTACTTGAAGAAATAATAGCTGAGAACTTCCCTGAACTGGGGAAGGAAAAAGGCATTGAAATCCAAGAGGCACAGAGAACTCCCTTCAGACGTAACTTGAATCGATCTTCTGCACGACATATCATAGTGAAACTGGCAAAATACAAGGATAAAGAGAAAATTCTGACAGCAGCAAGGGATAAACGTGCCCTCACATATAAAGGGAGACCTATAAGACTCGTGACTGATCTCTCTTTTGAAACTTGGCAGGCCAGAAAGGATTGGCACGATATCTTCACTGTGCTAAACAGAAAAAATATGCAGCCGAGAATCCTTTATCCAGCAAGTCTGTCATTTAGAATAGAAGGAGAGATAAAGGTCTTCCCAAACAAACAAAAACTGAAGGAATCCGTCGCCACTAAACCAGCCCTACAAGAGATCCTAAGGGGGATCCTGTGAGACAAAGTACCAGAGACATCGCTACAAGCATAAAACATACAGACATCACAATGACTCTAAACCCGTATCTTTCTATAATAACACTGAATGTAAATGGATTAAATGCGCCAACCAAAAGACATAGGGTATCAGAATGGATAAAAAAACAAGACCCATCTATTTGTTGTCTACAAGAGACTCATTTTAGACCTGAGGACACCTTTAGATTGAGAGTGAGGGGATGGAAAACTATTTCTCATGCCAGTGGAAGTCAAAAGAAAGCTGGAGTAGCCATACTTATATCAGACAAACTAGACTTTAAATTAAAGGCTGTAACAAGAGATGAAGAAGGGCATTATATAATAATTACAGGGTCTATCCATCAGGAAGAGCTAACAATTATAAATGTCTATGCGCCGAATATGGGAGCCCCCAAATATATAAAACAATTACTCATAAACATAACCAACCTTATTGATAAGAATGTGGTAATTGCAGGGGACTTTAATACCCCACTTACAACAATGGATAGATCATCTAGACACACGGTCAATAAAGAAACAAGGGCCCTGAATGACACATTGGATCAGATGGACTTGACAGATATTTTTAGAACTCTGCATCCCAAAACAACAGAATATACTTTCTTCTCGAGTGCACATGGACATTCTCCAAGATAGATCATATACTGGGTCACAAAACAGCCCTTCATAAATATACAAGAATTGAAATTATACCATGAATACTTTCAGACCACAATGCTATGGAGCTTGAAATCAACCACAGGAAAAAGTCTGGAAAACCTCCAAAAGCATGGAGGTTAAAGAATACCCTACTAAAGAATGAGTGGGTCAACCAGGCATTTAGAGAAGAAATTTAAAAATATATGGAAACAAACGAAAATGAAAATACAACAATCCAAACGCTTTGGGACGCAGCAAAGGCAGTCCTGAGAGGAAAATACATTGCAATCCAGGCCTATCTCAAGAAACAAGAAAAATCCCAAATACAAAATCTAACAGCACACCTAAAGGAAATAGAAGCAGAACAGCAAAGGCAGCCTAAACCCAGCAGAAGAAGAGAAATAATAAAGATCAGAGCAGAAATAAACAATATAGAATCTAAAAAAACTGTAGAGCAAATCAACGAAACCAAGAGTTGGTTTTTTGAAAAAAATAAACAAAATTGACAAACCTCTAGCCAGGCTTCTCAAAAAGAAAAGGGAGATGACCCAAATAGATAAAATCATGAATGAAAATGAAATTATTACAACCAATCCCTCAGAAATACAAGCAATTATCAGGGAATACTATGAAAAATTATATGCCAGCAAACTGGACAACCTGGAAGAAATGGACAAATTCCTAAACACCCACACGCTTCCAAAACTCAATCAGGAGGAAATAGAAAGCTTGAACAGACCCATAACCAGCGAAGAAATTGAATCGGTTATCAAAAATCTCCCAACAAATAAGAGTCCAGGACCAGATGGCTTCCCAGGGGAGTTCTACCAGACGTTTAAAGCAGAGATAATACCTATCCTTCTCAAGCTATTCCAAGAAATAGAAAGGGAAGGAAAACTTCCAGACTCATTCTATGAAGCCAGTATTACTTTGATTCCAAAACCAGACAGAGACCCAGTAAAAAAAGAGAACTACAGGCCAATATCCCTGATGAATATGGATGCAAAAATTATCAATAAGATACTAGCAAATCGAATTCAACAGCATATAAAAAGAATTATTCACCATGATCAAGTGGGATTCATTCCTGGGATGCAGGGCTGGTTCAACATTCGCCAATCAATCAACGTGATACATCACATTAATAAAAGAAAAGATAAGAACCATATGATCCTGTCAATCGATGCAGGAAAGGCCTTTGACAAAATTCAGCACCATTTCTTAATAAAAACCCTTGAGAAAGTCGGGATAGAAGGAACATACTTAAACATCATAAAAGCCATTTATGAAAAGCCCACAGCTAACATCATCCTCAATGGGGAAAAACTGAGAGCTTTTTCCCTGAGATCAGGAACACGACAGGGATGCCCACTCTCACCGCTGTTGTTTAACATAGTGTTGGAAGTTCTAGCATCAGCAATCAGACAACAAAAAGAAATCAAAGGCATCAAAATTGGCAAAGATGAAGTCAAACTTTTACTTTTTGCAGATGACATGATACTATACATGGAAAATCCGATAGACTCCACCAAAAGTCTGCTAGAAGTGATACATGAATTCAGCAAAGTTGCAGGATACAAAATCAATGTACAGAAATCAGTTGCATTCTTATACACTAACAATGAAGCAACAGAAAGACAAATAAAGAAACTGATCCCATTCACAATTACACCAAGAAGCATAAAATGCCTAGGAATAAATCTAACCAAAGATGTGAGAGATCTGTATGCTGAAAACTATAGAAAGCTTATGCAGGTAATTGAAGAAGATATAAAGAAATGGAAAGACATTCCCTGCTCATGGATTGGAAGAATAAATATTGTCAAAATGTCAATACTACCCAAAGCTATCTACACATTCAATGCAATCCCAATCAAAATTGCACCAGCATTCTTCTCGAAACTGGAACAAGCAATCCTAAAATTCATATGGAACCACAAAAGGCCCCGAATAGCCAAAGTAATTTTGAAGAAGAAGACCAAAGCAGGAGGCATCACAATCCCAGACTTTAGCCTCTACTACAAAGCTGTCATCATCAAGACAGCATGGTATTGGCACAAAAAGACACATAGACCAATGGAATAGAATAGAAACCCCAGAACTAGACCCACAAACATATGGCCAACTCATCTTTGACAAAGCAGGAAAGAACATCCAATGGAAAAAAGACAGTCTCTTTAATAAATGGTGCTGGGAGAACTGGACAGCAACATGCAGAAGGTTGAAACTAGACCACTTTCTCACACCATTCACAAAAATAAACTCAAAATGGATAAAGGACCTGAATGTGAGACAGGAAACCATCAAAACCCTAGAGGAGAAAGCAGGAAAAGACTTCTCTGACCTCAGCCATAGCAATTTCTTACTTGACACATCCCCAAAGGCAAGGGAATTAAAAGCAAAAATGAACTATTGGGACCTCATGAAGATAAAAAGCTTCTGCACAGCAAAGGAAATAACCAACAAAACTAAAAGGCAACCAACGGAATGGGAAAAGATACTTGCAAATGACATATCGGACAAAGGGCTAGTTTCCAAAATCTATAAAGAGCTCACCAAACTCCACTCCCGAAAAACAAATAACCCAGTGAAGAAATGGGCAGAAAACATGAATAGACACTTCTCTAAAGAAGACATCCGGATGGCCAACAGGCACATGAAAAGATGCTCAACGTCACTCTTCATCAGGGAAATACAAATCAAAACCACACTCAGATATCACCTCACGCCAGTCAGAGTGGCCAAAATGAACAAATCAGGAGACTATAGATGCTGGAGAGGATGTGGAGAAACGGGAACCCTCTTGCACTGTTGGTGGGAATGCAAATTGGTACAGCCGCTCTGGAAAACAGTGTGAAGGTTCCTCAAAAAATTAAAAATAGACCTACCCTATGACCCAGCAATAGCACTGCTAGGAATTTACCCAAGGGATACAGGAGTACTGATGCATAGGGGCACTTGTACCCCAATGTTTATAGCAGCACTCTCGACAATAGCCAAATTATGGAAAGAGCCTAAATGTCCATCCACTGATGAATGGATAAAGAAATTGTGGTTTATATACACAATGGAGTACTACATGGCAACGAGAAAGAACAAAATATGGCCCTTTGTAGCAACGTGGATGGAACTGGAGAGTGTGATGCTAAGTGAAATAAGCAATACAGAGAAAGACAGATACCGTATGTTTTCACTCTTATGTGGATCCTGAGAAACTTAACAGGAACCCATGGGGGAGGGGAAGGGGAAAAAAAAAGAGGTTAGAGTGGGAGAGAGCCAAAGCATAAGAGACTCTTAAAAACTGAGAACAAACTGAGGGTTGATGGGAGGTGGGAGGGAGGGGAGGGTGGGTGATGGGTATTGAGGAGGGCACCTTTTGGGATGAGCACTGGGTGTTGTATGGAAACCAATTTGACAATAAATTTCATATGTTGAAAAAAAATAAAATTATATTGTACAAAACTAATAAGTGATATGGAATAATGACTATCACCTATTTTTAATTCTAAAAAATTCTAAAAGATAGCATATACAATTTAACTCCCTTTTTGTATTTTAGTGAGTATATAAAAATACATGAAATATATGCACACATACTAAACTAATAACTTTTCCTGAGTCATGCGCAATATTTTTTTTAAGTTTTCAATCTTTCTTTGTATTTTATATATTTTCTAAAATAAAAATACACCTTTTGAAAAAGAACAATAAATATGGATATATCTGTATGTATATGTAAATTTATGACTGTTTAATTAATATCTTCTAGGCATTCATCCAGAAGAAATTATCAGAGGTGTTGAGAATTACTTGGCTATAATTATTTTTGTCATGAGATTATTCACAATAGCCAAAATTTGGATATATACTTAATCTAGGAATTTGTTACATCAATTATGCTGAGTCTATTTTATGGAAAATCATGCAGCTATTAAAGTTCATTTTCTCTTACATTATTTCTTGACTTTGGGAAGTGCTAAAAAAAACTAGAGTAAGATAGATTATTTCACATTATCTCAATCTTATATAAGATTTGCATGTGCATGCGTGGACACACAGAACAAAACTTTGATGTTGAGGACAGATGTGGAAACAGAGAATACATACATGCTTTAACTGAGTTTGGCATTCCAGTCCTAATGATTTATGGTAGACCCCCTTATTGGTAGGGGATACATTCCAAGATCCCCCAAAGGATGCCTGAAATCACAGATAGTACCAAACTCTATATATACTATTTTTTGCCTATACGCACATACCTATGATAAAGTTTAATTTATAAAGTTTAATTTATAAAGCAAGGAATGTAAGAAATTAACAACATGATAATAAAATAGAACAATTATAAAAATAGATTATAATAAAATTTATGAGCCCTGGGTGTCGTATGTAAGAGATGAATCACTGGGTTCTACTCCTAAAGCCAAGACTATACCGTATGTTAACTAACTTGAATTAAAAAAAAAAGTTATCTGAATATTATCTCTCTCTTTGGAAATACCTTATTCTGTTGTACTCATCCTCATTCTTCTTGTGATGATGTGAGATGATAAAATGCCTACATGATGAGATGAATCGACCATATGTTAGAAGGAGGATCATATGCAGGATCATCTGCTTCCTGACCACAGTTGACCATGGGTAACTGAAACCCTGGAAAGTGAAACTGGAGATAAATGCGGACTACCGTACCTCTAGCATGATGAAGGAATCTGCAGACTCATTCAATAAATCACCTAATGAGAGTAATTATCAATGATAAGAGAGATAAAAAAAAGCTAGTGACTAAGGTATATTGATTACTAGATCACTTACAACCTGAATAGAGGTGTGCAGCATGTTAACCCCTTGCGTGTTAGGCTTTGTCTCAATCTACCTCTTTATCAATAAGGTTTTCATTATTATATGTTGTATCCTAAAGTGTACTTATCAAATTTTCAGATGCCACAATGCCAAGATCAAATACTGATATATAATACTGATTTATAGTTTTCAATATACTGGAGCAATGAGATGAAACTAATAAAATTTGACAGATAAAAATATGAAGTCCTGGAATTAGATTTAACATACATCAGCACAACTGTATGACGAGGAAACCTACAACTTGCTGTAACAGCAAATTGTTCCAATAAAAAAACTCATATATTGTCATGGTGTCCAACACCAGTAGCCAACAGGATAGCAAGGCTTTCCCAAAATAAATATGGTCTTATGCTGCATTAATAGAAACAGTGTCCACAAAAAGGCAAATCCCATAATTCTTTTCAATATCTCGAACAGCATGTTCTGTGCTAAAAATGCCTTCAGATGCTATGAACAAAGGATAGTCACCAGGATGCTAAATGTTTAGAAAAACAGTTATCAGGAAAGATTGTAGGAATTGAAAATGTTGAAATGAAAAAGAGAAGCTTTATGTGCAATACAATGGCTATTTTAAATTAAAAGATATGTCCAACCATGCGAATGACTATACATTCTATGCAGCCCAAGACCAGCAGCAGAAAAATTGAAAGAAAGATCTAGAAAAGCTGATTTCCCTTCACTCTTAAAAGCAAACTTTCAGATTGAGAGGCTAGTATCCTACTGAATTCTACCTCTATCTCCACAATATTTCATCATGCCCTCAGCTGCCAGAGGCCACAGGCACAATGACATTGGTGATAAGCACAGATTAAAGGGATTAGGCCTCTTCCATCTGGAAAAACAACTATTAGAAGATGATATGGTCCGTTTCAAGTTAACAAAGATGTGTTCACTAAAGCTTAAAATAATAGGACCTCACCTATGAACTACTAATTTTAAAGATACAAAGTGATAGTTGTTAATAGAAAACATTTGCTGAGCACAGAGTATGTGTCAGGAACAGTTCTCACAAGAACTTAATGTGCTAAAAATTAACTCTGTTTTACAGATTAGGAAACTAAAACCAAGATATGTTTTAAAGAACTGTTTTTAAGTTACCCTTGGTCACAAAGCTGGTAAGAGGACTTCATTCCTAGGTTTGTGACTTCAATGCCTCCCTTTACTTAAATGTTGTATCTTGTTGGCATGTAGGCGGTGGAACTAGAAAATATTACTGGCATAGGCAAAAATATGAATATGATTTTGAAAGAAGATAATGAAATTTATAAAGTAGATTAGTGATATATTCTTTGCAAGAAGTTTCTGGAGTTCAAGAAAATGACCTTGAGACTTTTACTTCTATCATTTTCTCAGGAACTTCACATATAATTCTATTTATAGAGCCCTTCACATTAACATTTTTTTTTTACATTTAAACTTAAAGCATATTTCTCAGAGGATCTGAAAACTCTGTTAACTAACACTTCTTCATGTTTATCACAATAAGCCATGTTGTCCCTGAGGTTTCTGTGTGATCTGGAATTGCCTTCCAAGTTATCCCCAAAAAGTATAAATTAGGCTTAGAAAACAGGACTCTTATTAGATATATTTTATCATGACTTTATTTCTTGAATGTGTTTTAATTTGACTTTTTTTGTAACCATTACTCAATTTTACAAAATAACACAAAATTTCTTGTAGCACTTACCCATCAGAAAGCAAACATTCCAAACTCTACTTCAAGCGATAAAAGTGAAAAATAGATTATAAAAAAATAATTAAATTTAAAAATATAGAAAAGTTCATACATAAAAGAAAAAATACATTGTGCTAGGAGACAAGGCTATTTGAAACATATATATTTTAACTGAGGTGATTTTAAGGCAGGATGGACACATCCTTGGTCCGAGAAACAAAACTTGATTGCATAAAACAGCTTGGACCTAAGTGGTTTATTCTTATGCTCTTATTTTCTCAGGTACTTGAAGATCCAGCCAAGTTTCAGGTCCTTACCACTGATAGACTTCAAGATCCTGGGAACACATCTGGGGAGCTCTCACTTCATGGCTTCTAAAAGCAACAGCAAAGCAAACAACTATTTTTGAGAATTCTTGTAGGTAAGCCATAAATCCATACAAACTCTTGCAAATGCCTCCTTCCTGATAGATTTTCCCACTTAAATGGGAGAAGGGTTTTCATAAGGAAAGTCTCAGTTTCAATTAAGGCCATCAGTTGGAAGAAGCATAGGAAAACTTTTTAACTATGATCAGAGAGTTTCAGAGTAAAATATAGTGATCAGGTCTGGGAGACAGTGCTAAGAGGAGTAACTTAAGGACAAATCTGGGGCAGGAAGCCAAAAATGTTCCAAAAGTGAGAATGTAAGAAACAGGAGATGACTGGAGGGGTCTATATACTGGGTGGTGACCAGAGATAAGAATAATATGAATCCTAGTGGGTTAAATTAACCACAGGCTTTCCAAGCGAAATGATTACTGCAGTCTATTGGTAGGTGGAGTGTAGGCATAGGGAGTACGAAGGCTTTTGCATCATCAGCTGTGGCCTTGCTTACCAGAGGAAATCCCTGTTTCTAGTGGATGGAGAGGCTCAAGTTTCCTTAGAAGGAGTCAGCAATGATCTGGATTGACATAACTATTAATATATTTACCTCCCTATTTTAGAAACAACATTGATATTTCTCTCAACCACAGGTGAGGTGAGAGAACATTATGCATTCACCTTTTTGCCTTTAGTGCTTTGTAGATGCTCCCAAAAATATTTATTGAATAAATCACTGAAAGTGAAAAAGAAGTAAGATGTGAAGAATTCAGAGAACCACAACTACTCATGCCAAGACTTCAGAAAATAATGACACTCAAACATAGGAGAGACTTTGAGAGTGTCCCAATAAAGATTTAAAAATAATGGTTAGAAGCCATAGTTTAAAAATCTAGGGATAATGGTAAGTATTTTAAGGTATTAGTAATTAAGGCTATGACATGAGTTTTAAGTGAAGGTTGTTTGCTCTGGGAGATCCTTCTCCTTTGGATGGGAACTAATGTCAGAGCACGTAAAATAGATCCCAGGGCAAGTTCAAACGTCTCACTAACAAATCAGTTAACACTGTGGCTGTGGCTGGTAAGTTACAATGGTGGATGAAGCAAAAATAGGAGAAAGTTTTCATTATGGTTACTTTTTCCACCTAATTTTCTTGCCTTCCACCTTCTCCAAGTAGCAACTGTTTAGATGAACCACATCACCCCACAGTACACACTTCCTTAAATTTCTTAAATTTGCCTATAGTGAAGTAAATCTGCCATATTTCTGTTCTCCCAGTGGTCACAAATATTTCTTACCACTTCAATTTATGGATTTATATAAAAACAGCCTCCAAAATGATTTGGAGGTAAGTAGGGAAGGATGTGTGGTTCATTATAAATGACCCTAATAATACTGCTTACTAACAAGTGAATTTGAACAACTAACAGTCATTTACCCTAAGTGTTTCTCAACTGTAAAGGAGAGCTAATAAAAATACTTCCCCTCCCCATATGAGAGCATATATGAGAAAAAAACCCAAGTGAGATCACATATGGGAGTCGCAGGGTAAATTTTAAAGAGTTCGAATATGTTAGCTACGATAATCTTGCTGTTTACACTTTACCACCTACAGAAATGCCTGTTAATCCCTGTCATTCCATCTGTTAAGGACCCCAGATACTGACCCATAGACAGACATTGACTCTTGACCAAGGGTTTGAAGTGGAAAGCCATTCATAAAAGAAGAATAACACATAAAACACCAGTTTTTACAGAACTGTGGGGGACAATACAAATTTTGTTCGCAATCAATTACTTGAAGTTTGCCCTCTTTGCCACTGGCAAGCATGCAAACATTTAAGAAGTATCTAATGAGAGCGAGTGATTGCACAGATTCTGCACACTGCTCAATTGTTCTCTGATGTGCCCTAAATGTGCTGACACCAGCTTTCCTTCATCCGTGCCCCTCTAGGCCAGGAACCTCAGATGGCTCTATCAATAGAAAGTGCATTGTGCTGATTCTGATTCATTAAAGATTCACAAAGACTACAATTTTGGAAGTAGTAACAAAGTACCTCTCAAGTGACAAGAAGAACATGGCAGCGGAAATATAAAATGAAAGCCTGACCAACAAGCCTTTGATTGTTGTTGGTGGTTTTTTATTTTTTTTGTATTAACATAATATCAACCATGAAACAAATTTTAAGGCAGAAAACTGACAAATCTGAAATGCCTATTTACTTGACCTCATCCTGAACCTCTCCATCATTGAACCAGAGCATTTATCTCTCCTCCATAGATTTAATTCTATACACTGTGTTCATTTATTCATTCATTTTCTTTCATTTAAAAATTTCATTATTATTTCATTCTTTTGATTTTATGCAATGTATTAGTTGTAGTATCAACATCCATTAAGCAATTACTATATTCCAGGCATCATAATAAGGGCTTTAACTAGTTATCTATTTAATCCTAATAATTCTGTGGGATTGGCCTTTTATTATGCCCATTTTACAGATAAAGAAACTAAGACTCAAGGAGGTCACATTACTTATCCAACTTCACCCAAATAAGCTAGTAGTGGTGGGTCAACAATTCAAACCAGGTCTGTATAGCTTAAAAGTCTGAGTTTTTAAGTATTATATTAAACTGTCTACCTGGGTAGGGCTCTGAGCACAAGGGGACGTGATCCCACTTATTAATTCTAATGGAGGAATACAAAGCAGGGGCTGGAGATATAGGGAGAGTGGCCGAAACTCTCTCATCTGAGGTGAAGATTATCAGAAGATATAAGAGAGGTAGAGAGGCAGGTCAAGTAAAGCCTTAGTAATTATGATAAATAGTTTTGATTTTTTGCTTAAAGTGATAGGGAAAAACTGAAGGATTAACCTTTTTCAAGGTCACTGTGCCAGATTTATGATGGATGAACTGGAATAGGACATGGCAAGAGATATAGGAAGCAGATAAGGATGCTATTGTGATAAACCAGATAAGAAGTGGTGATGATTTAGGGCGATGGCTATGAGAATGGAGACGAAGAATGGGACTTGAGAGACATGAAGGAAGCAAAAATAGTAGGTTGCAAAGACTGGGTGCAGATGATGAGGGAGAGGAAATAATCTAGAATTCCTCCTGCTTGGAGACACTTGGTGATAAATTTAACTATAAGCTAATAGAGAGGCACTGCAAATTTGGGGGAAATAAGATGTTAGCTGAGGAGTCTATGGCACAGTACAGGTGCTCAGAAGAACAGTCAAGGCTTAAAGTTTTGGGAGCCATTACATATACATATGATGATGCACAGATTCTTCTCAGATGTCAACTCTGATCCACTGACACAATGGCTGCCTGAAACTCTGTCAATCAAGATGGTGGACAAGATGAAAAGAGGCGGTCAGGGACAAGCACATAGACTTCTGTTTAGAAAATTGATCTGTCTAGAAAAAGTACTTGAAAAATGTAGAGTAGTACAAAGCCAGCAATGCCAGAAACTGATAGATACAGTGGAGTGGCCCCAGAGTTGGACAGTTTGGGCTTAGATCTCAGTTGCCCATTTACTGTCAATGTGACCCTAGGTTAGCAAGTGAATCTCACTGTTTCCAAGTCTTTACCTGGAAAGTGAGCATAACTGTATTAATATCTGTGCTTTACCATGTGAAAAAAAAATCAATGTTCATTTTATAAACAAAGAAACATGCATATATATGTATTGGGGATATACAGAAATATATATGAGGATCTTAAGCACCAGACAGAAATTCAAAAGATATGGTAGAAAACGAGACATTAAAGACATTAACAGAGAACACTGAAAACACCAGTCACTAAAAAGAACATTTTTCTTCATATAAACTAATACAGAGTAGTATGAATTAGATTGTTCAATCAATTTTGTTTTCTTTCGACAGTAAATTTGAGGCTCAGAGATGTTCAATAACATAACCAAGGTCATACCCAAACAAGCCAGAGCCCAAATCAGCACAATTTCCTAATCCTCACTATGATGAATTTTTCACTACACGATGCTAGATAATAATCCTTTTAAAGAAGAATCTATCAGTTGAGTAGAAACCTTTATAACATTCACACCTCATTTTTTTTATCACTTATCTATCAGAAATAGCTTGTGTCAAGTTGTTTTTAGGATGTAAACTCTCTGAAGCAAAGAATTTTACCTTTCCAGAATTAATTTTTCTTAATAATGAACATTGAGCTCTGGATGCATTAGGCAGCTTCAAATATAATAACAAACATTTTGTTTATGTGACTGAAAGAGAGTGAATGGGTATTTGTCCTTTGGTGAAAATCACAAACTGATCAATGTTAATCTCTTTGTTGCCTGTCTCTACAAAGTTTGTATTTCCTATAAGGCACTCTTTTTAAAGTATGTTTATGAGTGGGTTGGCAAGATAGAAACAAAGAAGATGATGGATTCAGGATGAAGAGGACAAGTGAAAGAGTTGGGGAACCGGTTCTCTCACATAATTGCCAGCCCTCCCCTCCCCTCCCTTCCCCTTCCCTCTCCTCCTCTTTTCTTCTCTCCCCTTCCCTTCCCCTGCTGAGATATTTCTACGATTTGTGATTTAATCAGGTAGGAGTGCTTACTAAACACAGAATATGAAATTTCACCTTAGTAAAGCTAAAAATTCAGATGATCATATTCCTTATGCAAAGATTTAACTATGTCTAATCAATTGCCATGAGCTTTGAAGTCAGCCTCACTTTCCCCAGGATACAAAGCAGGATTTTTTTAATGAATTCATAGACTGGGAAAATGCCTTTTTGCAAAACGTTGTTTCAAAACTCAGTATTTAAACTATTTATTTTTACTGTACTTTTCCATATTTCAGATGTCATCAGTAGGGCTTGCTCTTTTATTTTTTTACACATTAGATTTATATAGTTCTTTATAGGTAAAAAAAAATTCAAGGATATGGGTACAAAATATTGATTGGGCAGTTTAAAGACATAATATTATATATCCTTCCCTGTTCAACAGAGAATTTGAGGCATACTAATGGAGAAAGAAAAATGTAACCTGGAAACCCAGGACAATCATTCCAAGACATTCCAACAGCCACTTTAAAGGAATGACCTCTTAACACTTAGTGCTTTTCAGATGCTGCTTCAAGCAGTTATTAAAAGAAAACGAGAAATAATCCAATTACGATGTAATTCAGAATAAATGGTAATGAATAAACAGAACTCATGATAATGGTCCTTGAATGCATGCTTAAATAATGAAACATTTACATTTACAGGAAAGGGTAGATGACTTCAATAAAATTGTTATCAGATAATACTTATTTGATACTTTTCATTTTAAAAGTGTGCTGTTGTTATTGAATTGAGAAAAGAGTTTCCAACATTTTATATGAATAACTCTCACCCACAGATTATGCGTGACTAGAAAGTACATGAAAAAGTTGAAAAAATGCTATTGGTAAGTTTCATTTCTTTGCTAAGAAAAAGAAAGATTGTGAATTTAAGGAACTGAATGTTGATTTTAGAGAACTATGGAATGAGGGCCAGGAGAAGCAAAAACAGATCTTTTCAGTCGGATTACAAATAATGACACAGGAATCCATCTGCCTATGTTTTATGGGGAAGAATGCTGTGATTATTTGATGAGTAGGAGGGAAAGTTTGGTGGGATGAAAAGATGGAGAAAAGCCAGGGAAGCTGGCTGCCTCAAGTTCAACAAGAAAATGTCAAATTAAATGTGTGTTCTCTTCCTGAAAAATACCCACCCTCATTATGCATCCATGTGTTGATGACGGATGCAAATGAATTTTTCAAGTGCTCCACAAATGAGATGCCTACTGATGTTAGCCTAGTGAGAGCAAATCCCTAGTAATATACAGAATTATATTTTTAGCCTTAGATAAAATCATATAGACGTTAAATGTTAGCAGGCTCAACCTTCCTTTTCTCTACTATGTTCCAATTTAACATAGTGTTTAACGAAATACGAGAATTGGGACAGTTGTGGCTCTGGATTGGAAATTATCTGAATTCTGGCTATCATCTTTATGGGCAAAACTAGGCTACTGGTACTTCCCGAAGGCAAACACATCTGTGATTTAAGCTAATCAGTCCCTGCATGTCACTGTTGCTTCATACAAATAGGGTGAAAATAACATGTCTTTGCAATGAGAAGCCATCATTTTAAAGAGAAATCGTATCATTTTTAGTGAAGTTCACCTTAACGGATGAAATATTTCCAACTGAATAACTGTTTTAGTCAATGAGCATATGCGGACATTTTCATACATTGTCCATCAGATATAAACTCTGATTACTATATTAATCCTACATTTTTTATTTTATAAAACTAGAGATGATTTTTCTAGACAAACCTGAGAAAAGCTGGAATTGTTTTGCTTTAGTGGCTCAAGTCAGAAATTAACCTTTGTCAAAAAGTAACTGTTATTTTAGTAAATACTAACGTAAACACTGAAATACTAGCACCATAAAACACTTAACCTTTAACACAAAAAGGCATGCATGGCATAGGCATGCCTTGGACATATTGCAGGTTTGGTTCCAGACTACCAAAACCCAGCATGTCAAATGAATTTTTAGTTTCCCAGAGCATATACGAGTTATGTTTACACCGTACCATAGCCTATTAAGTGTGCAATGAAGTGTCATTGCACACTTCATTGCTAAAAAAACGCTAACCATCATATGAGCTCTCAGGGAGTCAAAATCTTGCTGGTGAAGGATGCTAATGGTAGCTGACTGATCAGGGTGGTGGTTGCTGAAGTTGGGGTGACCACGGCAATTTCTCAACTATAAGACAACAAGAAAGTTTGCCACATCAGTTGACTCTTCCTTTCACTAACGATTTCTCTGTAGCATCCAACGCTGTTTGATAGCATCTTACCCACAGGAGAACTTCTTTCAAATTGGGAGTCAATCCTTTCAAACCCTGCCCCTGCTTTATCAACTAGCTCGTATATTATAAACACTTTATCATTTCAACGGTCTTCACAGCATCTTTACCAAGAGTAGATTCCATCTGAAGACACCTTTGCTCATCCACAAAAAGTACCTCCTCACCCCTTCAGGTGTTATTGTGAAATTACAGCTATTTATTATCCAGAGGGTAGTTGTTTTGTTGCATCTTCAGGCTTCCACTTCTAGCTCTAGTCCTCTTGCTGTTTCCATCATATTTGCAGTTACTTCCTCCACTGAAGTCTTGAACCTCTCCAAGTCATCTGTGACTATCTTAGCTAGATTGTCAGGATAACTCATTGTAGCTTGTACATCAGCCCTTGGATATTATCAACACAGCTTCTTTCCTTGAACCTCATGAGCCAACCTCTGCTAGCTTCAAACTTTTCGTCCGCAGCTTCCTTAAGTCTCTCAGCCTTCATAGAATTGATGAGAATTAAGGCCTTGCTCTGGATTAGGCTTTGACTTAAGGGAATGTTGTGGCTGGTTTGATCTTCTATCCAGACCACTAACATTTTTTCCACATCGGCAACAAGGCTGTTTTGCTTTCTTATCATTTGTGTGTTCACTGGAGTAGCACTTTTAATTTCCTTCAAGAATTGTCCTTTGCATTCACACCTTGGCTAACTGTTTAGCTCAACAGGACTAGCTTTCAGTTTATCTTTCAGCTTTGGACATGCCTTCCATACTAAGCTTAATCACTCACAGCTTTTGATTTAAAGTGAGAGACACGCGACTCTTTCTTTCATTTAAACACTTAGAGGCCATTGTAGGGTAATTAATTAAGCTAGTTTCAATATTGTTGTGTCTCAGGGAATAGGGAGGCCCGAGGAGAGGGAGAGAGACAGGGAATGGCTGGTCAGTGGAGCAGTCAGAACACAACATTCATCGATTCAGTTCACTGCCTTCTGTGGGCACAGCTTGTGGCACCCCCAAACAATGACAACGGTAACATCAAATATCACTGATCACAGATCACCATAAGGAATACAGTAATAATAACGAAAACGTTTGAAATATTGCAAGAATTACCAAAATCTGAGGCAGAGACTCAGAGTGAGCAGATGTTGGAAAAAAATGGCAGTGATAGACTTGCTTGACACAGGGTTGCCACAAGCTGTCAATTTGTAAAAAACAAAATATCTATGAAGTGCAAGAAAGTAAAGTGCATTAAAAGGAGGTATGTCTGAGGGGCGCCTGGGTGGCTCAGTCGGTTGGGCGTCCGACTTCAGCTCAGGTCTCGATCTCGCGGTCCATGAGTTTGAGCCCTGCGTCGGGCTCTGGGCTGATGGCTCAGAGCCTGGAGCCTGCTTCCGATTCTGTGTCTCCCTCTCTCTCTGCCCCTCCCCCATTCATGCTCTGTCTCTCTCTGTCTCAAAAATAAATAAACGTTAAAAAAATTTTAAAAAAAAAGGAGGTATGTCTGTAGATAGTTCAGTAAGTTAATTGACTTGTTTTCAAATTACTAAATGCTTCATAACTGGAGATAGTAATGAAAACAAATACAAACGCAAAACTTCAAAGAAAAAAATTTTGGAACATTTAATCCAAATACTTTCTTTAAAATTGGAGTTTGAAATATTTTAAGTATTTTAATTCCAAGTTTACCCATAATTATAACCGTATATTTATTTTAATAATATAACTATTGTTCTTCTTAGCCATATATTTATTCTAATTATTGACAAAACTACACAATAATAAAAATACTCAGTAGCAACTCTGACATCAAACACTAATACAGCAGGTTGTTTAATCATAAGGAAAAAAAATGAGATTAATTTGTCTTGGGTTCTTTTGTCCTTTTCTTCACAAACATACTACTAGTAAAGTCCTGTAAATGTAAATGCCAATAAAATAGTATCTCATTGTTCTTCATGGAAATTAGTGATGCATGATAATGCATGTCATTACTGGTCATGAAAACCATTGGAGAAATCATATTGCATTTTAATGAATGAGTTAAATGCCTGGGATTGTCAACTGTGCTAGAGGAATAATCATCTGAGGAAAATTAATTCTGACATTTGGTAATTAGTAGTAGAAAAATTGTAAATTTCACCGAAAGAACATTTTGTCTAAAATATTTTGTGCTATCTGAAATGCAAAAGCCACAAATTACATTGCTTATAGAAAATATTTTATTACACAATCAGACTGCTCTGGATCAGGGAATTATTTTAAAAGACTTTAAAACATCCTTATCCAAGTAATAATAGCATTTATAATAACAACCACATTTTCTACCAGAGGCAAATATTCCTAACAATGACAAGATTACTTCAACAATTATTTTTATTGTACATAGTTTTAAAATATATGTGGTAAAACATGTTGTTGTTTTTTTTCTGAAGTTATGAGGCCAGTAAAATGGCATTTGAAAGTTTACTCATCACAGGGTTTTTTTATAGCAGACTTGAGATTACCAGATATATGCAGAAAAATTTTTTTACTTTTTTACTGTTTTGATGTTTGTACCAATTGTGCAAAATCAGTGGTGGGCAAAACTGCTGGTGTCTTCGGAATCAAGATCTAAGTAGCTTAGGCCAATGTACCAGTAGCTGTGTTCTTCACTAACACATACACTTAACACCAACAACCCAAAAAGGCCAGAGTCTCTAAAGAATGTCCTAATACAGCAGTATTAATTGTATTAATACTTGACCCTTGAGTATACATCCTTTAATATTCTGCATGATGAAATGAGAAGTAAGTCTAAAGCATTTCTGCTTATATGCTATAAAATACAATGGCTGTCTTGAGAAAAGTATTTGTGTGATTGAGTTGAGACCAAAACAAGACACTTTTATCACAGGACACAATTTTTACCTGAAAAACCACCAACCAACAAACTACAATTATTCCAAAGTGGATATTTGAAGAACAAAAACAATTTGGAAAAATGACAAAGTTGGAGGATTCACACTACTTGATTTCAAAACTTACCACAAATTTACAGTCATCAAAGCAGTATGGTTCTGGCAGAAGGGCAAACATATAGGGCAATGACACAGAACTGAGAAACCATGGTCATTTGATTTCGACAAGGGTGTCACAGAGGAAGAAGGATCTTTTCAACAAATGGTACTGGGAGAACTGGGTATCCAGATACAAAAGATTGGATCTGGAACTGGGTCTCATATCACATACAAAAGTTAGCTTGAAATGGTTCATATGCTTAAATGTAAAAGCTAAAGCTGAAATATACTTGAAATAAACTATAGCAGTATATCTTTGTGACCATAGGTTAGGAAAGGTTTCTTAGATACGACACCAAAACACAACTAACAAAAGACAAAGTAGATAAACCAAGCTTCATTAAAATTAGAAAAAAAAAGTTGTGCTTTACAGGATATCATATAAAAAAGTGAAAAGACAGCTCGCAGAGTAAATATTTGCAAATCATGTATCTAAAAAGGGTGTAGTACCCAGAATATATAAAGAATTCTTAAAACTAAACAACAAAAAGACAACCACCCCATTTTTAAAAAGGGCAAAGCTTCTGATTAGACATATCTCAAAAGAAGATACGTAGATACCAATAGTGTCCATTAGGGAAATTCAGACCAAAACTACAATGGGATCTCACTTCACACATACTATAATAGCTACAATAAAAGATAGGCAATAACAACTGTTGGCAAGGAAACTGAACCTTCTCACTTTGGGAATAGAATGTTAAATGGCACAGACACTGCGGAAAACACCTGGGCAGTCCCTCATATTTCAAATATTCAATTGGTATAACATTCAGCCTTCCATTCTTAGTTGTGTGCCCAAGAAAATTGAAAATGTCTGTCCGTGCACACAAAAATGTACAAGAATGTTCAAAGCAGCATTATTTATAGTAGCCCAAAGTGGAAACAACCAATTGTCCTTCAATTGATGGATAAACAAAATATGAAATATCCATACAATGAAGTATTATTCAGCCATAAAAAATGACATACTGGAGGGGTGCCTGGGTGGCTCAGTCAGCTGAATGTCCAAGTTGGGTTCAGGTCATGATCTCGCAGTCCGTGGGTTTCAGCCCCACATCCGGCTCTGTGCTGACAGGTCAGAGCCTGGATCCTGCTTCAGATTCTGTGTGTCCCTCTCACTCACTCTGCCCCTCCCCTGCTCAGGCTGTCTCAAAAATAAACATTAAAAATTTTTTTAAATGTCATACTGGATATATTACAACATTGATGAATCTTGAAAACATCATCTCCATGAAAGAAACCAGTCACAAAAGACAACATACTATATGATTCCATTTATATGAAATGTTCAGAATAGATAAATTCATAGAGACAGAAATTAGATTAGTGATTATCTAGGATTTGTGCTGAAATGGGGAGGGACTGATGAAATGGTCCAAAATTTACGGTAGTGGTAGTGCTCACTTCTATGAATGTATTGCAAACCACTGAATTTTAAAATTTAAATTGGTTGGGGTGCCTGGGTGGCTCAGTCAGTTAGGCGTTTGACTGGTTTTGGCTCAGGTTTCGGCTCAGGTCATGATCTCATGGTTTCGAGCCATCGGGGTCTTGCCAGCACAGAGCCTGCTTGGGATTCTCTGTCTCTCTCTGCCCCATCCCCACTTGCGCTGTCTCTGTCTCTCTCAAAATAAATAAATAAACTTCAAAAATTTTTGTAAAAAAACACTAATGGTGGCAAAAAAATCCTTTAAAAATTTTAAATTGGTAACTTTTATCATATGTGAATTGTATCTCAATAATACTGGTTGGAAAAGAGGTGAGAATTTGGAAGACATTTTCTCAAAAATGAATGAAGTGAGCCTGTCACTTTAAAGAAAACAACCAACAGTATTTGTTGCCAGTGATATAATTAAAACTTCCAAGCAAAAACTAAAATTTAAAAAACATTTATGTGCTGCTTAACGGCTTCTCAGTGTTGGATTTTTTTCTATGGAGATTAGTGGGGATATTAAGAAATGTGTTTTTTGATGTTTATGAGATGTTTTAATGCTTAGAAGGTCTGCAAAACTCAGTGAGCCAATTTTTTCAAATGACCAATGAGTGATGTTATAAAATCATGCATGCATGGGTAAAAGATCCATTTACAGTGCAAAAGAAGCCAATAGATTTAAAAGTAATAGAGTAAGAAAAGTTTATTGATAGAGTATAAAAAGTAGATTAAAAAGTAGGGCTTCAAATCCACATTGCAATTAACCTTTAAGAAACTGTCACCTACTGAGTTTTGCTATAGTTTTAAAGAGGAATTATCTGAAAGGACAGTTAATGTACTTCTCTTTCCAATATCATGTCTGCATATGGCTGGATTTCTTTTTTATACTTCAAGCAAAACAGCATAAAACTCTAACCAGCATCTAATAAGCCATATATTAATGAAATTAAAAGTAAAATAACACAATTCTTCCCACCAATAATTTTGTTCTTGGAAAACATAGTTACTATTCTTCATTAAAAGTATGTTACTTATGTTAATATGTAATGAGCTTAATATTATTTCAAAATTTTCTCAGTGTAATTTCTAATACAGTAAATATTGATATCTATAACAAATCTAAACAAAAGCTCTATGAGATACTCAGTAATTTGTAAGATGGTAACAGGGCCATGAAACTAAAAAGTTTACAAGCTGCTGCTCTAAGCCCTCCCATCACTTTCTGAGGGGGAAACTTGACTCTGGGTGTTCTGAGGTGTTCTGTTTTTAGTATACAGGTAGTATGTTGGATAAAGAGATTATGGAATATCTGAAAGCATGGGGTTTTTACAAAGTTTTAAAGTTCTGTGTTTATAAAAGATAGTCACGTATTTTCACCAATAATAAATAACAAGAATAGAAAAAAACTTCCTCTGCTATTGCAGGCAGCTGAACATGTGGTTGTAAAAGCCAAGCCTAAGAGCCCAGAAAAAATATAGAGAAAAGGATCATTATGGAGACATTTCAAAAAGAGTTTCGGAAAAAAAAAAGAATTTTGATAGCATATTAACAGGAATTGAGAATCGACTAGATATAGGGAGAAAGATGGATTCCAGCTTCTGAAAAAAACTTTTATACCATTGACAGATACCTTGTAAAGGGGAAGAACTGTTTTATAATCATGAGTTTCAGTTTGGTAGTTATATATGTATATATATATATATATATATATATATATATACACATATGTACATATATATTAAAAATTTACTATTTAATAGTCAAGAGCTGAGATGAGAATGGGCCACATACAATGGTAAAGCAGAAAAGACCTAACATGATTCTAAAACTAAGATGAGTTGATATGAAGGTTTTGGAAATTTTCAGAGAATGCTTTACTGCTATTTGGGCCTTGGATATTTTAGGAGGACAAAACTAAATCTCAAATGTCTTTATACTGAGAATTGGCATATTTATGAAGCCAGTTGGATGTTTGCAAAGGTGTGAGGTGAGTAGCTTAATCTTTTTGTAACCTAACCTTGGGAGTGACAGCTCATCACTTTGGTCATATTCTGTTTGTCAAAAGCAAGTCACAAAGTCCATGTTTGTGCCACAACAGGGCACAGATACTAGGAATCATTGAGAACCATCTAAGTACCTGCCTCCTGCCTCCCACAGAGTTCAATTCTAGGTTCAAATCACTGTAAGAAGGTTTTCACCTACATTACGTTACAAGAAATGACAAAAGGCTGAGGAAGGTTTTCAGTTAAAGGAGACTAATGAGACATGACAACTAAATGCAGTACGTGAGCTTGGATGAGATCCTGTACCAAATGGAAAAAAGTACTATAGAGATATAATTAGATCAGTTGACAAAACGGGAGTATGGATTGTAGATTAGGTAAATGCACCAGTGTCAAATTTTCTGAGGTTAATAACTGCTCTGTAGTTATCTTAAGGAATGTCGTTGTTCTTTGAAAATATACACTGAAATATCTACTCTAATTATTGAATATAATACTATATGCACATACATACATACACATAATATACATATGGGTATGTATTACAGGGAGAGAGCACATATAATAAAGCAAATGGAGCAAAGTATTTTAAAAAAATACTTTAAAAATAGTGATTCTGGGCAAAAGGCATATGGGAATTCTTTGTACTAATATTGCAACTTTTCAGTAAGCTAGAAATTATTTCCAAATAAAAGATTAACTAATACTATAGTCAAGGTTATATGGAGGGGTTATAAATAGTCCAGTAAGAGAAGGACGTGTTCCTTAATAATTTAGAGTATTTATTTTAGTACAAACCACACAGGGAAGGTAGTTAAATACATTGTCTTTTACATGCCAGGTACAATGCAAAATGCTTTATTATATCATTCAACTCAAATTTAACCATGTTCTTATGAGGTGAGAATTATCATCATTTTATAGCATATTTCGTAATGAGGAAACGTAGGCTCAGAGAAGTTAAGTAACTTGTGAGAGACTGGAAAGTTTTTAAGTGGACCAGCTCACATTCAAACCTAGGAGGAGTTAACTGTAACCGGTAAGAAAATCATCCATATAGTGAGTAAGAGCAAACTAGAATTCAAGCCCAGATGATTTATATATGAGCTCATTAAAGATCAGCCACTGTCACCAGCTTAAAGTGGGTTAGAAGTTAGTTCACATGAGTTTTGCAAATAAAAATAATGCCATTTTCTTATAAATATTTTAAAGTCAGGAATTTGGCAATTTAAACATAATCACCAATATTTTAGCAGAATTTTATATCTTTGAGCAAAATCTTTAAAATTCTCTACATATAGTTTGGAAAGCATTTGATTTCAATCACTGGGGGCAAAAAATCAGCCTAAATAATCAACCTGAAGATTAGTATTCAAAAACAGAGGACAAAGAATTCCCTCAAGTGTGAAAAGGGAGGCTTCCCTTTCAATCTGTGCTCTTCCATTTTCACCTACGTATCTTTATAATTCCTTTCAAGCCCAGGACCAAAGAAAATAAGCCATTCAAGCCTGGTGCTGCAAACAGTGGGTTCTGGCATGGGAACACAGTAGATGGCAGGAGGGCAGGAAACCACCTGCTTTGCGGATGTGGGGCTGTCTTTACCAAGCAATAGCTTTCAGGAAGACCTGCTGTTGGTCCTGCCTGGGACTAACTTTCAAGGCTTCTTTTTTGACATTCTGCCCCAAACTCCATTTTTCATCAATGGAGAGAGAGGTGAATATAGATCAAGAATTCCTGCAGTGAGAGAGAACAAGTTTCTTTCTGCAACGGTCTTGGAGAATATTGGCTCATCTTCTTTCAGTAAAACAATATGGCCTTTTGATTGTGTTTCAAAAGTATTTACGACAGTCCACCTATGGAAATCCTGAACTTGTATCATTAGCACTTACAAATTAGCTAGCATTTGCTGAGCACTTGCTATGTGCTTGGCATTGTGCTAATCAATTACACAGGTAGTAATTCAAGTGACTAGGGTTTCAATACAATGCTGTTGGTGTCTGCTTAATGCTTAGTTTGTATTTCCTTGTGAGAAGAGCCAGGACATACAGAAAGTTAAATTAGACATGGACAACAGTCTCAGAAAGATTACAATCAAGTAGTGGACTTAACGTATATACATAAACAGTGAAGATGCACAGTACAACGTACTAAATGTCATAAGAAAGGGTTATGGGATTTCATGAGCACAAGTCATCGATTGCTGTAAATGAGATAAGACCTTATAGAGGTGGGAAAATTTAAGTGAGGATATTTCAATATCAGATATAATTAAATAAATGAAAAAATGCCATTCTCATTCAAAAAACTACAGGAAAAAATGAGGTTGCTAGAAAACAGGAGACAAGTTTGAGAACAGTAAATATTTCCCTTTGAATGAAATACTGATTTTGTATGAAAAGTGAAGTTTGAGAATAGTTCACGGAACTTCTTGAATACTAGTTTAAGGTATTTTAACGGTACATTTTAGGCAGAGCAAAGCTATTTAAATGTTTTGAGCAGAGAGGGGACATGGTCAAGGATGTGCTTGAGAACTGTAATATTCGGTGCTGAAGCCAGCAGCACAAGTAGTTACCTAAGTTCAAATTTAACTTAATGAAAATTAAATAAAATGAAAACTTCAGCTCTCAATTGCATTAGCCATATTTCAACTTCTCAACAAGGTTCGATACCTAGTAACTTCTGTATTGAACAGGAAAGATAGACATATAACATTTCCATTATTATGGTTTATTCTATTGGACAGAGCTACTTTGAAAGATTAATCTGGTAGTGCATGGATGGGATGGGACAGGGGAGGAGACTAGAAATGGGAAGTTGATTTTAACAGTCAGGATTAGAAGTCCTGAGTAGCTATAGTTGAGAATAGAATTTAGTTTATAACATGCACAATATTATGTTCTACCCTTCTGAGTTTTCTACAGATATTCATGTTAAGGACCATTTACTATATGCTCCATAGACACCAGTCAGAATTTAGATTCCTTATATTCCTCAGCAGAAATTTTCTTTGGCACACATGAGAAAAGAAAAAAGATGAAATGACTCACCAGATTATGAATAGCTGGAGATCCTAACTTCCATGTGGAAATGGGGAATTCAAGCAGATGGGCTTCCTGGGATTCATCTCATGTGGGGATTATGGGTAACAACCGTCTGGCTTCTAATTTGGTTTGAATTTCAGCAGAGGTCCAAAATCATTCAGTTGCTCTTTAAAGTCTGTTTATACATGGAAAAATACTATTAAGAATCTACACTCTTGATTTTTTCTATTTTTAGTCTTTGAGTTTTTCTGTAATCATTACAATCTAGAATAGAAGAATTTCTCATTTTATATGTAAGGAAACTGAGGCCAAAATTAAGTGATTTGGCAAGATCACACAACTAGTTAGTTGCAAAGCTAAGGCAATAACTGGTGTTCTGGGATTTTTTTCCTCTTCTTCTTGGTATTTTCAGAGTAACTCAGAACTTTGATTATAATTAATTTCCTTTTCATATATTCACGGACTAGCAGTAACTGTAGCTCTGTAATTTAACTTATGGTATAAATACTGTCACATTCAACATATATTGTGTTGAGCATTTGCTTGAAATTGGAAGCATGAGGAATTAAATCTCACTCATGGCCAAATGTGTTCATAGAACAAAAATGTTTAATGACCCATGTTCTAGGTAAACTTGACTACTCTCTCCACCACTGTCTTCTTCAGAGTCCCCATAACACTTTATGGCCCTTACTTGCTTTCCTGCCTGTCATCCTCCACTAGAACAGGATCTACATCATTCTTGCCTTTGCTCTCCCATGCTTATCCCAGCTCTCAGCACACAGAAGAGTTGATAAATAATGTATGAATGATGTATGAGTAAAGAGGCAATTTGGAAACTCTACTTAGGTCTCCCCGTATTAATCTCACTTCCAACCTTTTCAAGTTCCAACCTTTTAAGGTTTGCTTGGGGCAGGGAGGAAAATCAGACCTGCCTCTCTGTTGGCATACCTCAGCAGCCAATTCAAAGCTGCATAGTGCAGCATGAGGAGACTCTGTAGAACCCTATTCTTTCATCCCCATGGAGATTTACCAAAGCATTCTACGGCATTTCTGGATCCCTTTAATACAGGGCTCATTTTTTTCAAAGCCTGTTTAATTGACTCTTTTCCCCTGGAAACAAAAGCCAGCCTACCAAAGGTTCCCAAAGGTGGTTCTGAGAACCTCTACTGGATTCTTAGGAGAACTAGAACCTGGCCACATTGCGGGGAGTGAAACCACCTGTGCTTGCCACAGTTGTATGACTCTGTTCTTGTGTTGGCCAGATGAGTGAGAAGACAAAACTTGGTCCCACCATTCCTATTTGTATCCAGAAAGAACAGGTAGAAATTTCAGCAAGCTGAATCAAGTGGTTTGAAATTTAAAATATGTTTTAATGAACACTAAAACCTGAACCAAAACAAAACAAGATAAAAATAATTTGTCTCATTCACCTCAAGCATCAAGTGATGATGCCTAACATAGCAGCCTCACTTTGCCTCTTGGACCAACCTGGCAAAGGGTTAATGTGCACTGCAGATTCCCTCATGACTCAGAGGACAGTGATCCAGACACAAAGAGACAATCTTATTCTTTGTTCTGGGTACTGCCATCTCATCAGTGCTCCCCACCTCCCTCTTTCCCACACTATCAGATCTCTGGTGACATCGCAGTAATTAGATGCATAAGGCACCAGGGCTCCTCAAGCTCTTTTTTCAACTCTGTATCCAATTATTACTGTCGTTTGTGTAATGCTAAGGAAGTTTGGGTGCAGACACTATGTTTTTTTGCAAGACAAGCCTTTTGTGGCAATCAATGTTATATAATGCCTGTTCTAAAAAATGCTGTTCTTCATCATCATATTCTCATCAGATGACATGTAAGAGTTTGTCTCTTAGAGAACTCATTCTTCCGAATGAGTATTTTTCAAATACCTAATTAAAAACATATATCTACCCATCCCAAAGCAGTCAAGTTTTGCACCACTGCCTTAAAACTATCATTTTGCTCCTATGAGAGCATATTCTTTATTTGTATTATTGCATTTCAGGCAGCTCGAAATCCCCCTTACTAACATCCGTGTTAACACACTTCAGTACAGGCTGTGACACTGTGATCAGCAAAGGGAAGGGGAAAGTCTTGTTAGAAGTGACATGACTTGACTAATTTAAGTTCAATGCATTTAACACAATTCTGTATTTACAATTACTATGTCCACTGGAAAGACACGTAGAAAGCCAATAATTGTTTCAAGCTTTATAATGTTTTATGCAAAGTGCAGTGCTACACATCGCAAAAGCATATTCAGAGAGTAAAAGAATCTCTGAATACATGTGAATGTGAGCTCAGAGCCATATACCTAGCAACTTCTAGCTTCTAATTTTATTTCTAATATGAAGCGAAGCCACACTTTATTTCAACTTCTTGAGATAAATTTTTCACACAAAAGCCTTGATTGATTTTTAGTGAGTTTTATGTGCAGTTTTGCTATAATACAATATATACATTCCCAAAAATCCTTACATTATGCAAAAATCTCACAATAAAAACCACAGGGCTTATGGGGGGGGGGTGGTGATTTAAGAGCACAACATTCACCAACTTTACCAGTGACACATATATGAAAAAACAGGAGTCTTATAAAAGGTGTAACAGTTTTTATGTATATTAAATGATTAGGAAATTCATAAGTAGCATAATAGATACGATACTTTACTTTGAAAGTTATCTGAAGTTTACTTGTGGAAACTGGAGGGTTCCCAGCCTGCAAATTTTTATGAAGTGACATAAAGAGTATTATCTGAACTTGGAAAGGAAATGTAATAGCAGATGTGGATGGCTGTGTCTCATAGCACAAAGAGAACTGAGAAATGATATGTGTGCATATGTGAGTTTTCTGTATTTGGACATAGCTTACTTCAGCTACTTGTAGTTTTCTGCTCTTACCTAGTGTGTAACCCAGATGAAATTGCACAAAAGCCAACATAAAATTTGAAATTTGCATTATGCTCAAATTGGTCCCTAATATATCAATAACACTGGAATAAATTTGTGTTTTCAAAGCAAGTGTTATAGCAAAATGACTGTACCAAAGTTTCCGGAGCCATTAGCATTCCCTGGGGGCCCTTTGATAGCATCACTCTCCAAGTCCCTGTGGACAAACAATGAAGAATGTCTTAGAGCAGGAGAGAACATCACATCCTGGGCCAATGGTTTAGAGACTCTTAACTTATAGAACCGGACTTGGAATGTTCACTTCTCCCCATCTGTCTCCTAGACAAGTTCACTCAGTAGTTGAACTAATCAGATACTAAAGTCCATTTTGTTTCTCTTGGGCACAACATTTCACAGATTTCAAAAATAGACCTTGGAAGATGTCTTAATGGAAATGGAAACATTAAAAATCTTTTGAAAAAGTTTTGAAAAGGCCTCAACCCCACTGGGTGTTTATGGTAGACAGGATCGATACCTGTCAGTGGTTGATTTTTTTTAACTGGGGAGACTGAGAGAGATAAGACCCCACATTATTTAACACAGGCCTGAAGCCAATTCTATGCCTGTACATTCAATTTCCCAAGTTCATAAACACCCCCTTATGCAGGTTTAAGCTGGATTTTCTGTCACCTGCCACCGATGGACTGACACACTACTCCAGTCTGCTGAGATATGCAGAGAGAAGCTTCAAATGAAGACAAAAGCCTCCCAGTGGTTCAGCCTGGTGTTTCTGATGGATTCACTCACGATTCTTACACACTGAGCACCTGCTCCCCTGATGGCTCGAACAGGCAAATCTCAATGCAGGCAATTTCTACTAGTGTTTGGGATCCAATGGCCACACTTTCTGGGCAACCTGAGCAGGACTTTATGCGTGTGGACTCCTCTCCCCCTCAAACTCACCCTTCATGGTAGCACTCAAGGCTCACTCTAATTCCACACTCCCCAGCTCTCTAGCCAGAACACCCCACCAACTTGACTTCAGCCATACTCTCTGCTCTCCAGGAAAGAGAGTCTGCTTCCCAGACTCCATACTTTTCCTCTTCCTATTCTTTCTGCCGATATATCTTTCTGCTCTGTTCAACCCTCATCTTTCACTTGTTGAGTGTCTTACAGGAGCAGAGTACATTGCCCCCACCGGGAGATGTGTTGGCTGATTCCTGTCCTGCTCATTGGCACTTTCCCTACTCCGACAGCCTCCAGGAGTCTGTGGTCTGAACTAGAAGTAGATATCATTCTGTAAAGCCATGGGTATCAGGGTCCCAGCTTGAATTATGCTGAATTTGTGTGGGGATCAGAGTAGTCCTGGCACATCTAATGAGTCAACAGGGCTGGGAGGGATCATGTGACCATTTTCAAGACCTGAGGCTTCCTATGCGCCTTCTCTGACCTTCAATTTCCACATCTATAAAAGTGGATAGGAAATAATAATACCTACCTCATATAGTTATTGTGAGGTTAAATGACATAATACATTCATGACATAACTTTCTAATGCCATTATATACAGAATACTACATTAATAGTAATTTTCATATTTTCTTGCATCTGTTTCTTGATTTAATTTGAAAAATTTTTATTGAAGTAAAATAAATAATCATAATTGTATCACTCAATAAATTTTTACAAACTGATCATATCTGCGCAAACAGAATGCGTATCAAGTACCAACACAGTACCAAACCCTACAACCCAAAAAGCCTCACTCATATCTCCTTCCATTACTCTCTCTCAGCAAGAATAACATAGTTACTATCTTTACTTCTAATGGTATACTTTAGTTTTAAATTAAAAACAATTTTATTTAAATGGGATTATTCAATATGTACTTTCATGTCTGGCTTTTTTTTTTTTTTTTTGGCTAAACCTCGTGTTTATGTTTCATCTATGTTGTTCCATGTGGTTATGAATCTTTATTCTCATTGCTATATAGTATTCACTGTGTTGATTTATCACAATAGATAGATTGAAAAAAATATACTGCTACCAATATTTGAACTATCTGACATATACAATCAACAATTTGCACATGGTTCATACTAATACCAATACACTATTGATGAGTATTGTAGTTTTCAAACCTTAATTAATATAAATAGTGCGATTCCGAACATTTTAGCACACATCTTTAAGTGAACACACACAGAATTGCTCGGTCAAAGGGTTCACCTATGTTCAGCTTTAGGAAGCACTGCAAACAGATTTCCAGAGTGTACCAATTTATTCTCCCAGCCACATCATATGAGGATACCAGCTGATCTACACTGTCACCAACACTAAGCATTTTCTCTCATTTAGATTTTAGCCTCCTGGTATATATGTACAATTACTGTGTTATAGTTTCAATTTGGATTTCTCAGCTGAATAATAAACTTGAGCCTGTCTCTATATGTTTATTTGGATTTCTCTTTTTGTTACAGATATGTTCAAAATTTTGCTCATTTGTTTTCAGTGTATGATCTTTTTCTTATTGATATTTACGATCTCTTTACATGTTCTGGATATGGGTTTTTGTCAGATATATTTTATTTCTTTTTTGTATCTTATTGCATTGAATAGAACTCCCGGTTCTATTTTACCATTGAGCATAATGTTTGCTGTAGTGGTTTGGTAAATATTCTTTACCAGATTAAGGATGTTCCCTTCTAAATATCCATTCTTGATAAGACTCTTAGCAAACTAGTTAGAGAAAGGAGCATCCGAAAGAAAGAAAGAAAGAAAGAAAGAAAGAAAGAAAGAAAGAAAGAAAGAAAGAAAAAAGAAAAGAAAGCTGGTAAATGTTTCCTTTGTTTTTATTATCTGGGAGAAATTGCATAAACTAGATGTTAATTTCTTCATTAAATATTTGGAACAATTCTCTGGTAAAGCACTTTCTTTGTGAGAAGGTTTTTAATAATGGATTTCAAGTTTCTGGTAAGGTAATTTACTTTTTCCCTATTTTTGTTAAACATTCTGCCAGAATGTTATTAATTTTTTCTAAAAGATTTTATCTTAGTTGCTATTCTCATTCTATTCCACTAGTTTCTGCTCTTATCTTTCTTTTTCTTTCCTTTTCTTTTCTTTTTCATAAAATTGATATGTTGCTCTTTTTTAGCTTTTTTTGATTTTAACCCTTTTCTAATATATATACATGTCCCTATAAACATGTATTTCACTATGCTTTACTTGCATCATGCAAGTTTAAATATGTTTTATCTTCATTATGATTCAGTTCAAACTAATTCTTATCTTGATTTCTTTCTTATTTATTTTTTCTTTTGTTTTTTAAGTAGGCTCTATGCCCAATGTGGGGCTTGAACTCATGACCCTGAGATGTCTCATGCTCTACCAACTGAACCAGCCAGGTGCCTCTCATTTTGATTTCTTAATTATTCATGTATGACTTAGAGATGTGTTATTTAATATCCAGACAGTGGGGCTTTTCTTGTTATCTTATTACTCACTTCTTAGTTATTGCATTGTGATCAGAGAATGAATTCAAAACTATTCCAGTCTTTTCAAATTTCTGAAGATTCTTTATGGCTCACCAGATGGTTGATGTTAGTAAATATTCCATGAGAACTTAAATTGTTTTTACTCATTGTTTATGTTTGAGGTTCTCAAGATTCTAATTTGTTGCTCCAGACCTACACAATGACAAAAGGTCTTCCCTCTCCCCAGCAAAGGTTCTGTACATAGGCCAACCCTGACCCTTAGCTCAAACCAGAATTGGCAATTCCTCTGCAAGAAAAAAGAACTGGTGATTCAAAGCTCATTTGTATAGAGTTTCCCTCTGTGATTTTATTTCATCTAGTCCTTATTGATTCCATAGATTTCTCAAAACTTAAAAAGTATGATTTTTGTAATTTATCCACTTTTTTCACACGGCTACAGGGGAATACTAGCCTGCTGTTACCTAGTATATCCTGCTTAGAACATGAAATCAAGACTCTTAAAACATTTGTAAAAATAAATAAGGAATTTTTTTGAAAAAGGAATCAATCCAAGCCATTTTTGCAATGCAAAGAATAGAGCTTCTAGAGCCTTGATTTACTTTGGCAAACATTTATTGATTATCTGCTGGTCTTAACAAGCACTATACCATGTGCTGTGGAATTAACAATAAGTTAAACAGTCCTGGTACCAGATGAACTTCTAGTCCACAGAGAAGTCAGAAATGGAATGACGTTGCAATGCAATGTAGCACATGGTATAATAGAGTTAAGATGATCTCCTGGAACTCAGAGGAAGCAAGGCTGCCTACCCATGGGATACAAGAGAGAGTTTACACATAAAGTTACACTTGATTCTTAATCCTAGAAGAATTTGGAAGCATAAGAGGAGGAATAATGTTCTAAACAGAGACAGCATATGCAACAACTTAGTCTCATGAAATGGTATGGAAGATTTATTGAAGAGTGAGACATGAATAACTAGAATAGAATCCCATGTGTGAGTATCTGGAGTTAAGGTGCATGTGCAAAAATAAGGTCAAAGGGGTAATTTCTGGCCACATCAGAAGCCACTTCTGGCTTGAATGTCAAGCCAGAGGCTTTAGTGTTTATTATACTGAAGGCTCTCTGGAGTTCAGAGAGATGTTTAAACAAAAGCAAATAACATGATTAGATAAATTATTTAAGAAACAGAGTTCTAGCAGCAGTGGAGAGAGTAGAATGAAAAGTGAAAGACCTAAGGAGAAGGGATGTTTGTAGGGATCCCAACAATGACTTTTTCTACAATGTTATTTATAGAGTAATTATGGATTTTGACACACTAAATCATAAAAATGACTGCTGAAATTGCCCTCTAAAATCTATCAATAGAGGCCATAATTGGCCAAAGCACAAACCTTACCTCATTCTCTTGTCATTAATGTGTGTTTTGATGCCACTAAGTAAATAGGTCTCTCCCAAACGGAGTTAGGTCTTTTTACAGTGACTCTAATTTTCTTGAAGATTCTGACAGAAATCCAAAAAGCATCTTTTTAGTCTCTGTTTTATATGCAGTGTTTCTTAGTATCATTTTCTCTTACTTAGCCAAAACTCTTTCACTTAACTTTTCTATATATAAATTAAAAATGAGAGAGGAGAGAAAGAGACTGGTGCTAGGGGGGAAAATGCAAGGATTGTGATGTGTTGTGATGCAGTGAAGCCTAATTTCTACTAGAAACTGGCTCTGTCTCTACCTTGGCCTTTCATCTTGTGCATTAGAAATATCTTGCCAGCAAGTTTCTGGAAGACAGTTCAGCTCCTTCTTTGTATAATTGGGGTAACATCTAAGCTGCCTAACTTTAAAGTACTATTCAATGCAAAATATTAGAACACAAAGTAAATAGAGATCCTTTAGCCTGTTTTTTTGTTTTTGTTTTTTTGTTTTTTTGTTTGTTTTTACCTTACTTCATGCAGAACAAAGATTTAGGCTGATGAAGTGATTTCCCACAGACAGATACCTCCTGTGACTGAGTATGGCTGAAGTGAGAACAAATACAAATGCAAAATGGGAACTTCAGAGATCCCAGATTGCATCTGGTAAATACTCTTTTTTTTTTTTGCTGCAACCTATTACCACATCCCATACTGTGATTTGACTGGTGGAGCCAATTTCAACTGCCTCTTCCCTATGAAGTAAATACTTGGATGGTAGTTAGCTTGGAATGATTGGAAAATAATAACACAAGTTATTAGGGTCATTTATAGCTTGCAACTCCCTTAAACATTCAGCATTCATCTTCTGAGGCTGTCCCCATCTTACTGAAGAGAAACCAGAAGTCCTATATATTAAATAATTCATCCAATGACACACAAGCCACATAGAAAGGATTGGAAGAAAGAACTTTTTCCAAATCCAGAACCTTCGGTTCTTTCCACATATTGCTTCTCGTAGCCTCCATACTCAACCAACCTGGAAACCAGGTTGAACACCAAAAATTTTCCTAATTTTGATACATTAAACTCTTATTGTCTGATTCTAATCCTCTCACAAAGAGAAGGAATTTTATGCTGAATTTGTGTAAATTCATATTCAGCAGGTGTTGAATGTTGTAAATAACATTAATATTTCACATCCTCTAATCTATGAGTCAATCTCATATACACAAGTGTCATTTCTTTTGTACTTAAGCCCTGAGGTGATTTTATCATGAAAAGTGCAATTTTAAAAAATCTAATCAACCGTCATCTGTCTGACCAGCAGCGCTCTGCTGCTGTAAGTAATATCTAGAATTGTGCTAGCAGGTTGTAAAGACTATATAACATCAACCACTTGCAAACACGGTGAAAACATTCCTAAGTTCTTTCCAGAGATTTAAGTATTTATTTATTTTGTAACCCTGAAGTTTACTTAATTGCCCTCTTTTCAGAATGAACCATATTCTCCTGGCCTACGTTGACATAAGTTTGACTATATATTTTAGGATAATTTATTTTTTTAATGATTATTTATTTTTGAAAGAGGGGGGGAGAGAGAGAGAGAGAGAGAGAGAGCGAGAGAGAGAGAGAGAGAGCAGGAGGGGCAGAGAGAGAGGGAGACACAGAATCCGAAGCAGGCTCCAGGCTCTGAGCTGTCAGCACGGAGCCCAAGACAGGGCTCAAACTCACAAACCACAAGATCATGACCTGAGCTGAAGCCAGACGCTTAACCGACTAAGCCACCCAGGCATCCCTATATATTCTAAGATAATTTCTTCTTATTATTCCCCTCTTAGACAGAAACATATGGAACCCATAAGTTAACTTTTTAAAAGTTCCCAAGACTTCCAGTTCGCTGCTATCAACTTGTTCTCTAATATCAAAGAGAGGTGGGCTCAAATCCTGCTCCCATCAATGGTAGAAAACCCAGAGTACTAATGATACATCTAAGGCATCATAATTTTCTATAACTTCAAGTTTATATTTTCACTCACTTCTCAGTCTCTATCTGTAACCTACATGCAGCAAACTTTTCTGAGATTCTGATGCTCTGTGGGAGGTTATATTCCAAAACATTATGGCGAGTAATTTTTTTCTTATTGAAGTATAATTGACATATAACATTAGTTTCAGGTGTACAACAAAATGACTCACTATTTGTACATATTTTGCCAGATGATTGCCACAGTAAGTCTAGTTGACACCTGTCACCACACATCAGTATACACGATTTTTTTCCTTCTGATGAAAACTTTTAAGATCTGCTTCCTTAGCAACTTTCAAACATGCAATGCAGTATTATTAACTACAGTCACCACGCTGCACATTATATCCATGACTTACTTATTTTATACTTGGAAGTTTGTGCCTTTTGAACCCTTCATCCATTTGTCTACCCCCAAGCCCCTGCCTCTGGCAACCACCAATCTGTTCTGTGTATCTACGAGCTTGTTTTGCCTCATTTTTCGATTCCACATATAAATGAGCAGATCATTCCACACAAGTGAGCAAATAATTTTACATTGAATTTTAGATGGTACTTATCATAAAATTTATTAAACACTCTGGACTCTGAATTTTCACTTATAATCTTTTTTTTATTGAAACATAAATGTCAAGATTCCCTTTTCTTTCTTTTTTGACCTCGTTTTCTCTTTGCTCACTAGTTCTCCAATTATGTATTTATATCTCATAGAGAGAAGTTTAATTCTCTTTTTATCTCACTTCTTTCCCAAGTTGCTGACATCTGAATGCTAATTTTATAAGCAAAATAGTTGGTAGATTTCTAAGAACCCTCAATGACCCAAGCCCTTGTATAAGCCTCTCTAGTTTGTGTGGTGGAGACACTTGCTTCCAACCATTAGGTTGTGGTGATGGGATGTCACTCTTGTGGTAACGTTACATTATGTGGTAAAGGGATCCTGCAGATGTAATTCAGGTCCCCAATTAGTGAACTTTAAGTTAATCAAAAGGGAAATTATCCTGGGTGAGCCTCACTTAATCTGACGAGCCCTTTAAAAGAGGGTCTAGAAGTCAGAAACTCTGTTTTCTAGAATTAGAGAAGCAAGCCACCTTGATTTTACACAAAATTTTCAACAAAACGAATTCTCCTGAGGCTCCTTAGACAGACAGGATACTCCTTTTTAATTTTAACCATGTCTTAGGGTTGCCAAATTTAAATGTGAATTTCATAAATGACATTTTGTTAGTATAAGTTAGTATAAGTATATTCCATAGAATGGAGCTCAAGATTATATATTTAAGTATCCCAGGTGATTCAAGAGACCTTTAGTATCTAGGGGCTCCTGGGTGGCTCAGTCGATTAAGTGTTGGACTTCAGCCCTGGTCATGATCTCACAGCTGGTGAGTTAGAGCCCACGCATCTGGCTCTGTGCTGACAGTTCAGAGCCTGGAGCCTGTTTCAGATTCTGTGACTCCCTCTCTATACATCCCTCACTCGCACTCTGTGTCTCTCTCTCAAAAAGAAGTAAACATTAAAAAAATGAACCTTAGTATCTGATAACAAATGAACTTTATGTTAGGTCCCGTGCTCACCTTTGGAAATGCAGAAATAATCTAAGATAGTCTTTCCCCTAGAGCTTCTCATTGACAAGTGTGGGGGATGGGGAAACACAAAAATAATTATCCGATCTTCTTTCCTCCTTTTACTGCCTTATAAAATATCACTAGTTTCCAATTTCATTAGTTTTATTATCAGAATTTTACAGAATGGTATTGTTAGCTTGTGACCTTATTCAAATTTTAGAACTACAACTGATGCTTTTTAGACACTTAGACTTACAGAGTGCCAAGCGATTATCAATGAAGCATCTATTTCTTTGTTGTCTTCAAAATATCCTAGTTGCTCTGTCCTACTTTCTCTAAGTTGGTTATTATTAAAGATGAAAATGTCCCCAAGAAAGGAACATGCTCAAAATGTTCTTAACAAGAGATTTTGAAATATTTGACCTGTCAGAAACCAGGATTTCAAAGGGTGACAGTTTAGTTCATCCAATTCCCACATAACTGCTGTGCCATCAAAATTCAGTACTACTGTCTATAGACTAAAAGCAGAAACTATTATACCTAACACATGAGAAAATTCTTTCTGCTGATTTGGAGTCATTCTCTGCTTTGAGAATATTCATGTCCTTATTAAAAGTGTTAGCATCAAAGAGAAGATTTATAACTAATATAATTTCCCCTATCTTCAATTCCCCTTAGCCTGATGTATTTTATTCCATAGCACTCATTCGCTTGTAACACACTATATCATTTACTTGTTAGTTATCTTTATTGCTCATTGTGTGTTTGTCTCTACTAGATGATATAACCTTCACAAAAGCAGAGGATTAAAAAAAACCATAAAAATAGTTTTGTGCACTGATACCTCTCCAGTGGAGAACTAAGTAGCACATAAAAGGTTCTCAGTAAATTTATTTAAAAAGTTAACTAATTAAATAATATTCAATCACTCTTGGTACTAATCCATCTCTAAGAAATAAGACCATTCAAGTTCTGCTATGCTGAGTTTTCTCCAATATGCTAGAAAACATTTTAGAATAAAATGTTTATCTTTCTATATGGAAAGGGGTTACCACACAGCCAACAATGGGCCCCACTCTGTGCCCTCTTTGACTGTCATAGAGCTGACTTTATGCTGAGTCATTCCTATCCTCTCACCCGGAGATCATCTGACCAATGACCAAACTCTGAAAATATAGCAGTCATGGGTTCAGAAGGATCACAACAAAGCTCAGTGGCTCACATGGGAAGTAAGGTCCTAATGCTGTCTTCATTAAAATCTATCTGCGAGAATATCATTACTTTTAATCCTTTTTTAAATTATTTTAGAGAGAGAGAGAGAGAGAGAGAGGTGTGCACACAAGCAGGGGAGAGGGGCAGAGGGAGGGGGAGAGAGGGAGAGGGAGAGAATCTTAAGCAGGCTCCATGCTCGGTATGGAAACTGATGTGGGGCTCGATTCCATGACCCTGAGATCATGACCTGAGCTGAAATCAAGAGTGAGATGCTCAACCAACTGAGCTACCAGGCACCCCATTATTACTTTTAATTTTACAGGACTTATGAACCTGACTTATAGTTAAAATAGAATCCATTTTCAAATATCTCTTTTCTATTAGAGAAGATGTTAGATCTGTTGATAAAGTCTAAAAAATGCCCATTTAAGAGAAAAAACTGTAATTTGGATCTCTTCCCACAGTAAATCTTTGTTTTTTAAAGTACATTTTATATCATGCTTCTGTCCAATCACACCCACCCCTTTATGTGGAGGCAGATGTGCTTTGGAGGTCAAGAGGTAGAGAGTATAAATAAGAAAAATATGGAGAACACAGTGTATAAATTGAACCCTAGATAATTAGTAAGCAATACATTTACCTAACATAGCACTTTTGTTTTTTCACTTTTTCTCCTGTTATATGCACAAAGTTAAATATCTCATTAAAGTCACCATTTTAATGGCTCTCCAGCTGTGAGAAAGTAGAAAGAGCACTGGATTTGGAGTAGAATACAACTCGAATTTCAGCTCTGCTACTGACTGGTAATGTTACATTTGCAAATTACTTAAATTCTATAAGTGTCAGTATTCTCTTTTGTAAAACTATTAGAGCAACATTTACTAGGCAAAGATCCTGGGAAAGCCCCCAGCATGGTAAGTGGAACAGACTGGATCCCTCCACCAGTAAACTGGATTCCAACCCTAATTGTCTCTCTAGGACTTTGCTCTAGTAAGTCTTTCTCTAGACAAGGATTCTTTGTACCATTCCATCAACATACAAGCATACTTCCATTTCACTTCCTTAACACACACACATACACATACACACACACACACACACACACACACACACACACACACACACTCCCACATTCATACACTTTGGATTCCACAAACATTGACTCTCCAGTCTTTCCCAACTACACGCATTCCCTGGGTGCACTTTTCCATTTCAGGACCATAAACACCATCCACACACTAATGACTCTCACATTCATGTCTCTAATCAAGACTGTCCTGGAGAGCCTGGGTGGCTCAGTCAGTTAAGTGTTCGACTCTTGAACTCAGCTCAGGTCTTGATCTCAGAGCCCACACTGGGCCCTGTGCTGGATGTGAAGCCTATTAAAAAAAAAAGATTGTCCTGCTAACCTCATGATCAAAGACCCAATTCCCTACCTGATTTCTCCTCTTAGATGCTTACCAGGCTTCTCTGACAACCTTTCTACAAAGAGCTTCTACTCTACACATCAACCTTTGCCTCTCAGTGGGAACTCAATCCTTCCATTTGTACAGTTTAGAAAACCTTGTTATCACCCTTGATTCCTGTCTTTGGCCCACTTTCCATAAGTAAACCAAATACTGGCTTTAACTCAAAGTATATCCAAATACTGACCACATCTCATGACAACGACTCCTACCCGCTTAATCCAGGTCACCATCATCTCCTGCCTAACTGGTCTCCCTGCTTCCATCTCGCCCCACCACAATCTGTACTAACATTATAAGCAAAGTGATCCTGTTTACAACGTAGCTCAGATTATGTCGTTTCTTGGTTCAAACCCTCCAATGCTTCCCATCTCACTCATAGTAAAAGTCAAAATTCTTACAATAGCCAACCCAGACCTTACATGATCACGTTTCTCATCATCTCTCTGACTCACTCCAAGTACAACTGCTCCCTTGTTGTTCCTGGAAGACTCCTAGCACACTCGTGCCTCAGGGCCTTTGCAATTCTTGTTCTCTCAGCCTAAAATGCTCACTCTCACTCTCTTGTAGTCTTTGTTCAAGTGTCCCCTTCCCTGTGTGCCATTCCCTGGCTCAACTATTTGAAATGGCAAACCACAGTGCCTGACACCCCCTCTTCCATTTCCCCACCTACATTCTTCATAACACTTACTAATTCCTAACATACTATTCAATTTACTTATCTATTTTTAGTTGTCTTTCTCTGTCCATAAGAGTGGAGGCTCCATGGGGGCTGGTGTTTTGGGATGTTTTATTTTCTGGTGAATCTACAGTGTCCACAATAGTGCCAGCACATAGTAGGTACTTAATAAATGTTGGTTAAAAGAGCATTAGACAATACGAAAATTATTTTAGGAAACTGACAAAAATCATATATTCACCTACACAATTCAGTTGTGTTTGTAATTTTTTTTCAATTTTTTTTAACGTTTATTTATTTTTGAGACAGAGAGAGACAGAGCATGAATGGGGGAAGGTCAGAGAGAGGGAGACACAGAATCTGAAACAGGCTCCAGGCTCTGAGCTGTCAGCACAGAGCCCAACGTGGGGCTCAAACTCACGGACCGCGAGATCACGACCTGAGCCGAAGTCGGATGCTTAACTGACTGAGCCACCCAGGCGCCCTTGTGTTTGTAATTTAAACAAGAAAAATGTATAAATTCTTATATACTCTTACTCACACATTTATTCGGTAAACATTAAAAGCCAAACTCTGGGGAATATAAATAGTAAAGAATGTGCCAGCTGAAGGAGTTTATAATTTAAAAGAGTAAAGATACATGCATTAATAATAATAAGTTATTACATATTACATATTTAAATATAGAAGAAATAACATAAAACAGATTATGTACTTCTATGGTTGCCAACCATAGAGTACTTTAAATTTTAATAATGTTACTACAAAAAACAGAATACCCAAGATATGTTTAGCAATACTTTTATGAGCAAAATCAGAGACTAAATAAATTAGGGAAACTCTGGATTCAATTAAATTAAGAACGTTCTTTTCTGTAGAATTAATTGGGATTATGTTAAGGTGCACTGTGACCCTATAAGAGGAGAAACAGCCAGATTTAATTTGGTCAAGGAGGTAATTTGCTGTGTTTTTGGTTTTCTGGGTTTTTTTTTTAAATCAAAACTAGCGTCCTGAAGAACACTGGAGCACCTGGACATAGACTTGTTCACTTTATTCTCAAAAATAACTCTGAATGTACAACTGAAAATAATATAACACTGTATGTTAATTATACTGGAATTGAAATAAAATTTAAAAAAGAATGTCTTTAAAAAGTGACTCTGACTTATTGTACATGTATACTTATTTAGCAGAAGAGGAAATGAAGGTTCAGAATGAGTAAATAAATTGTCCAAGTCACTTAAGAAACCCACAGGTTTTCTCAGTGGAAAATCTAAGAATAGAATATAGATTTTTGATTCCTAACTGAGGAATCTTCCCCAATCTAAATTCGGTACACCTTTCTTAAAGGTATGAAAATGCATATCCCTCTTACTGCACTTGCTACAATGTTTACTGATTCCCTATTTGCCAGACGTTCTTATCTATTGCTCTGTTAGACCCTTATTGACTGTAGCTGTGAGTAGTTCATTTTACATTCTTGATGCTTTCTTTGTGTTGTGTCTGGCATGGAGGGAGTGTTCAATCAGTATAGGTTGGATGAATGAACACATATATGCATGTATGAAGGAATGAATGTATAAATGTATGATTGAATAAATCTTTTGGTTACAAAACTCTGCTTCTTTGTAAATTCATAGAACATTTTAAAAAGATAACTTTTGAAAAAATAAGACCCAAAACTGGTAAGCAACTACCTTATCTTTTTCATTTCAAGTAGAACATTTTGTGTTTAGAGCCATTATGTGTCATTAGATATAAAGAAAATGAGCAACAATGAAGGAAAATACTCTTAGTTCTCTAGAAGATTAGATCACTAAGCTCTCAACCATTAAGACCTGGGTACGTTTTCCTCACTGATATCCATACTTTGCCTACCTCAATATGTGCATTGCTTTTTTGGAATAGGTTAAAATCCAATTTAACATTAAGCAACTAATAAGTACTAAGGTAACTAAAAACATATGACAACTTGCATTGTAAGGTATTTCATATGAATGTTTAATTTTTTTCGTTGGTAAGATTATAAAATATTTGTATATTTTATGTGCACTTAGGTTCAGAAAGCTAAAAACTGTCAGGTACGCATATTAAATATAACAATTTGGAAAGATTTCAATATCTTCCTCTTTTAAAAAAGCTTGTACTCACCTCATAAATTAATTTGAAAGTAGTATGAAATATATATGCCCATATAAAACATGTTCTAAAAAAACTTCTATATTAATGTCACTTATAATTAGAAAATGTGGATCTTTTTAAATAGACTTTATATTTTAGCGCAGTTTTAGGATCATAGCACAACTGAGTGAAAGGTACAGAGATTTCCCACACCTCCTTGCCTCCACACACACATAGCTATTATCAACATCCCTCACCAGACTGGACATTTGTTACAATTAATAAGCCTACAATGACACATCATTATCATCCCCCCCAAAAAAGTGACTTTGACTTCTATACAGATATATTTATTTAACAGAGGAGGAAACTAAGGCTCAGAGATAATAATTTGTACAAGTAATAAGTTGTCCAAGGTCACTTAGGAAATCCACAGGTTTTGTAATCCGTAGTTTACAGTAGGGTTCATTCTTAGTGTTGTACATTCTATGGTATATGCACTATCTTATTAAATTTCCCATGTATCCACCATTATAGTATCATACACACAAGTTTCACTGCCTTAAATATCCTCTGTGCTCCACCTATTCATTCTGTCTTCCCACTAACCCTTAGTAACCACTGATCCTTTTATATCTCCCAGTTTTGCCTTTTCCAGAAGGTCATATATTGGAATTAAACAATATGAAGCCTTTTCAGATTGGCTTCTTTCACTTAGGAATATGCATTGAAGTTTCCTCCATGTCTTTTCATAGCTTAATAGCTCATTTCTTTTTTTTTTTTTTTTTTTGAGTAAAATTGAGTAATATTCTGTAGTCTGGATATATCACAGTTTACTTACCCATTCACATACTGAAGGACATCTTGGTTGCTTTTAAGTTTTGGCAATTATGAAAAAGACTGCTATAAATACGTGTGTGCAAGTTTTTGTGTGGATGTGAGTTTTCAGTTTATTTGGATAAATACTAAGGAGTGTGATTGCTGGATCTTATGGCCAAACTATGCTTAGTTTTATAAGAAACTGCCAATCTGAGGAAGTATTCCCTCAGCTTCTATCTTCTGAAAGAGATTATAGAGAATTGGTGTAATTCTCCCCTTAAGTGTCTGTTAGAATTCACCAGTGAATCCATTTGGGCCTGATGTTTTCTGTTTTGAAAGATTATTAATTACTGATCCAATTTCTTTATTAGATATACGCCTATTCAGATTATCTATTTCTTTTTGCATGAGTTTTGGCAGTTTATGTCTTTCAAGGAATTGGTTCACTTCATCTAGGTTATCAAATTTATGGGCATAGACTTGTTCTTGGTATTCTTTTGTTATTCTCTTAATATCCATGGGATCTATAGTGATGTCTCTACATTTACTTCTTTTACTTGTCTCATGTGTTTTATGGAAGTGTGTTGCTTCATCTCCAAGTATCTTGGGATTTTCCATCTGTCTTTCTGTTATTGATTTATAGTTTAATTTAACTGTGGTCTGAAATCAGACTTTGTATGATTTCTATTCTTTTAAATTTCTTAAGGTCTTTTTTTATGGCCCAGAATGTGGTTTATCCTGGTAAATATTCCATGTGAGCTGGAGATGAAAGTATATTCTGCTGTTGTTAGACAAATAGTCTATAGACATTCATTATATCCAGTCGCTTGATGGTGTTGCTGAGTTCAACTACGTGTTTTCTGACTTTCTACCTGCTGGATCTGTCCATATCTGATAGAAGGGTGTTGACGTGTCCAATTAAAATAGTGGATTCACAGGAGACTGACTATAGATGCTGGAGAGGATGTGGAGAAACGGGAACCCTCTTGCACTGTTGGTGGGAATGCAAATTGGTGCAGCCGCTCTGGAAAACAGTGTGAAGGTTCCTCAAAAAATTAAAAATAGAACTACCCTATGACCCAGCAATAGCACTGCTAGGAATTTATCCAAGGGATACAGGAGTACTGATGCATAGGGGCACTTGTACCCCAATGTTTATAGCAGCACTCTCAACAATAGCCAAATTATGGAAAGAACCTAAAGGTCCATCAATTGATGAATGGATAAAGAAATTGTGGTTTATATACACAATGGAGTACTACGTGGCAATGAGAAAGAATGAAATATGGCCCTTTGTAGCAACGTAGATGGAACTGGAAAGTGTGATGCTAAGTGAAATAAGCCATACAGAGAAAGACAGATACCATATGTTTTCACTCTTATGTGGATCCTGAGAAACTTAACAGGAACCCATGGGTGAGGGGAAGGAAAAAAAAAGAGGTTAGAGTGGGAGAGAGCCAAAGCAAAAGAGACTCTTAAAAACTGAGAACAAACTGAGGGTTGATGGGGGGTGGGAGGGAGGGGAGGATGGGTGATGGGTACTGAAGAGGGCATCTTTTGGGATGAGCACTGGGTGTTGTATGGAAACCAATTTGACAATAAATTTCATATATTAAAAAAATAAAAAATAATAAAAAATACATTAAAAAAATAAAAATAAAAAATAATAAAATAGTGGATTCATCTATTTCTCTTTGCAGTTCTATCAGGTTTGGCCTCATGTACTTTGACTCTGTTGTTAGGCACATACATGTCAAAGATTATTATGTCTTCTTATAATACTGGCCCCTTTCTTGTTATGATATGTAGCTCTTTATCCCTGATGACTTCCTTTTCTCTGAAGTCTACTCTACCAAAATTAATATAGCTAGTCCTGCCTTCTTTCGATTAGTGTTAGCATGGTATATCTTTCTCCATTCACTTACTTTTAATCTATATGCATCTTTATATTTATGTGGGTTTCTTGTAGACATGTGGTTAGGTCTCATTTTTTGATCCATTCTATCAATTTTTATCTTTTAATTGGTGCATTTAGACCCCTGATGTTTAAAGTGATTATTGATATAGTTGGATTAATATCTACCATATCAGTTGCTGTTTATTATTTGTTGCTCTTGTTCTTTGTTCCTGTTCTTGTCTTCTACTCTTTTCTCTTCCTTTTGTGCCTTTAATTGTGCATTTTATGTAATTCCATTTTCTCTCCACTCTTAGTGTATCTGGTTTACTTCACTTTTTTTTTTTACTTTTTTTAGTGGTTGCTTTAAAGTTTTCAATATATATTTATAAGTACTCCAAGTCCACTTCCAATAATACTCTATCACTTCATCAGTATAACACCTTATAATAACAAAATGATCTTAATTCCTCTCTCCTATCCATTATATCACCGATGTCATTCATTTCACTTATATATAAGTACATATAGGCATATATAAGCTTGGATAAACATACACATATATACATAATATATATGGACATAGTCAAATACATTGCTATTATTATTTTGAATAAACTATTATTTTTTAGATCAATAAAGAATATAAAAAAGAGGGGCACCTGGGTGGCTCAGTCAGTTAAGCATCCTACTTCAGCTCAGGTCATGATTTTACAGTTTGTGGGTTTGAGCCCCATGTCAGGCTCTCTGCTGTCAGCACAGAGCCTGCTACCAAAGAGCCTGCTTAGGATCCCCTCTCTCCTTCTCTCTGTGCCCCTCCCCTACTTGCATACACTCTCCCAAAAATAAATAAATATTTTTAAAAAGCGTGAAAAAAGAACAGTTGTTTTAAATTCCTGGTCTAATAATTCCAACACCCTTGCCATATCTGAGTCTGGGTCTGATGCTTGCTCTGTCTCTTCATCCTGTTTTTGGCCTTTTAGTTTGTCTCATGCTAGGTAACAGGAACTGCTACAAACAGACCTTTAGTAATGCAGTGACAATGTTGGGGGAGGGGAAGCATTCTATAGTTCTATAATTAGGCCTCAGTCTTTTAGTGACATTAGGACTCTGGACTGTGAACCACACAAACGTTTCTCAGTTTTCACCTCCCCTGTTAGGGGTACAGAATGGCTAAATAGACTGGAGTTGGGTATTTTCTTTCTCCCAGTTCAGTAAGGCTCTGGTAAAACCACAGCACACTAGATTCTGGCTAATTCGCTTCTCCTGAGGACAAACGTTTTCAAGAACAGAATGCTCTGGTATATTTCAAAATGGTTTCTTTACCCTCCCTCTGCAGGAATCAGAAAGGAGTTTTTTTCTCTAGTTATCACTATGAGAACTATGTGGAATTCCTGCTGATGAACTCAGTAGTGTAGGCCCATACAACTGGGTGCCCCTGGTGTTTCTAAGTCTCAGAGTTGTCCACAGTGACCCTTTACCAATTTGCCAATTACAATTCAGAGTTTCCTTCCCTGGCACTGATTCCTACAGAGATTTTGGCCTATGAGTTCTGCTCTAGTAAGTTCTCTGTTCACCTGTTTGTCCAGTGTTGGGGGCAGCAGTTTCCCCTATGACCTCTCTTTGTTATGAATCTAAAAATTGTTTCTTTTTTAGTTTCTTCAACTTTTTACTTGTTATTTAGACAGTGGTGACCTCCTAACATCTTATATGCCAGACCAAATCAAGGGGGAGGTACTTTATTAAAATGACATCAGAAAACTGGTGTACTATTGACCTCTGAAAGTTTTACTTAAAAAACAAAAAAAGCAGAAATGAATGGAAAGGTAACTTACAGATATAATTTAAAATTGGCTAAATAAACTCATGCTGAGATTAACATAAAAGATAATATAAAATTTCATTGTGTTATTAACCAAATATAGCTGCACATTAAAAGGATTCTGAGTTTTCACATATTTGTTCTACTTGTAAAGAAATCTACTTGAGTAAATTCAACACACCCAGAAAGTTCTATACTCCTCTTTCTCTCAAATACAAAAACTTTGTATCCATGAGTTAGTAGACAATTTAAAAATAAAAGGTATACCCCAGATTTCTTTAGAAAATGTAGACATTGCTCCTTTATATTTTGGGAAATACAGATTGCATTCAGGAAAAAATCCAAACACTGACAGATGAGTAGAATAAATCTTATCTAGGCACTTCAAAAGAGTGACTGGCTTGTTTATTAGTTATTTATCAGTTCTTTCTTCTGGTAAAATTCAACAAAAATACAAAGGGAATAATAATTCTAGTATGCACTTATAAAGTACTTACTTGTTGGCTGACGTTACTGAGAGGGGAACTCAAACTGAATCCAATAAAAATATTTATACTCTCCAAATCTCATCCTGTTGAAGAAGGATCCTGAATCCTTCCAAGCATGTCCAGGGCTGACTGCATGGAATTTTAATGCTTTCTAGTCGATATGGTCCCTGAACTCAAGGCACAATTGGTTTTAAATACTTCTAATGCCAAGAGCAATAAGCAATTTCCCTTGAGTCTTTCATGCTGCTCTTGAACAAATTAGTTTGTTTTTCTTTAACTACTATTCAAACTTAAATAGCACCCAATGTCCAGCTGGTTATCCTCATCCAAATGGGAAGCGTTGTTCCCAGAGATGACTTGGCATACTTTTGATTAAAGACTATTTTCACACATCCAGGAAAACAGCACAGTTAGCTGTGGAGACATAGAGTGTGGCCCAGAGGATTAATAAAGACCAATGAACACTGACAAATGAAGCTTATTTGTTCTGTTCCTATTATTTACTCTTATTCTTTTGGTAGAAAGGCTGCCTACCATCAGCAGAAATTGAAGTCTAGAGGGATTTAAGCGTTAACCAGACATTGCAGGAAAGAAGAAGAAAAAAGAGAATAATAAAATCATTGCATAGCACAAATACAACTTTTACAAAGAATTAAAAATTATTACCTATGGAGATTTCACATATATATACTTAAGAATTCAGCATGATAAAATTTCTAATGCAAATGTGCTGTATTTCCTTACTGAAAAAAAAATTTATATCTGTCCTAAGCAGCATAATATTTACATTGAATCTTGTCATCATTTATCAATACTTAAAGTCTCTTGCAATGTGTGCTTCTATCAGTAGTAATTGTCAACAATTCATGCTACTTTTAAAACTCTGTTTTCTGAGAAATTAACCCATGATTTCTTTTAAACAAATGCTTGTGATATTATTTAGATCTCCCTTTTACCACAGTCTTCTCTTTTCAGAGATTTTAAAATTTGGGTATAAGGAAAGGGTCTAGGGGATATAGAAACACATTTTGGGCAAATGAGTATTTTTCTCAGGAGTGTCCCTACCATTTTCTAGTTCCTCAAAGTGGTCTAAAGCAAAAACAAAATGCAAAAACAGACAAAAACATCAAGAACGTGTTTAAAACATTTAAGTTGATGTACGTTTATTTAAAGCACTTTGTTTGATGCTCAAGCCAGTGAACTAGAATGACCTACTTGTTTGAGAAAAGAAAAAGTTCTTATTTGCAAAAATAAGTTCTTGTCAGTTTAAAATCATTATTGTAAATTTAAAGTTAAATATGGTATTCTACTCACTTTTAATTTTTATTCAATATTTGAAAATATCTCAGAAGAACAGAGGTAGAGTAGGGGTGTGAGCAAAGTAAAAGAAGTTTGCTAGGGCTAGCCTTAAACTATGCAAAACACCATGGTCCATCCTTGGACCAATAATTTAATCAGACAAATTTTCAGCTTCCTAATCTAAATAGCATCTATCATAAGATAGATGTGGTATCTCACACACGCTAGCTATCCAATATATATTAGTTTCAGTCTCTTGTTTTCTTTCAGTTGCCATAAAAGTACATATTCTTATTTCTATTTATTTTCTCAGAAGTGACATTTTAGTTACTAGTAACAGAGTATAGTGACTTTCTCTATCTTTCTCATAGTCTTTAGAAAGGCACAAGTGAAGGGCCAAAATGGTAGAGCAGCATGGAACTTTTTTTGTGTGTGTCTCATCCCTGAAATGTAGCTAGATCAACATCAAACCATCTTGCACACATAGCAAATTGATCTGAGGATTAACACAACAATCTGCACAACTTGAACCACAGAACCACAGGTATGTGGCATGGAGAGGTGAACTGGGGGAGAGAGAAGCCGTGGAGGGTAGGGAGCTGTTTTTTTTTAAACTTTTTTAAATGTTTATTTATTTTTGAGAGACAGAGACAGACAGAGTGTGAGCAGGGGAGAGGCAAAGAGAGAGAGAAAGACAGAATCTGAAGAGGCTCCAGGCTCTGAGCTGTCCACACAGAGCCCGATGCAGGGCTCGAACTCATAAGCCATGAGATCATGACCTGGGCCAAAGTCAGATGCTTAACCAACTGAGCCACCCAGGCGCTCCTAGGGAGCTGTTTTTGCTTGCAAAGAGAGGACGGAGATGGGGGGGCTAGGGGGGCAGGGAGAATACAGGAAAAGCACTACACCTTGAGAGCAGCTAGAGAGAAAGAGAAAGAGTGGATTGAACAGAAAAGGGAGAAAGGAGAAAAAGACTGCAAAGGACTGAACAAAAAAAAGGAGAAAGGAGAGAAGGAGAGGGTTTAAATTCCATTAAGACTGTAAACAAGGGGAGCGGAGTCTGAAACCCCACAGCTCAATACCTGGTGGTGCTCTGGTGGGAAAGGCAAATCCCCAGGAGTAGACAGCAAGATTGACGGGTCCTCAGGCCACATGGGGAGAGGTGGTTTCCCTACTGGGAGGACATTTGGTACAGGCTGCCTGCCTCCCCACAGGCAAAGGTCCCAGTGGATCCCAGAGAACAGACACATCCTCAAATGTTGGAACAAGGACGTTAAGGGTTCACCGAAGCCTGGAGCCAGATGGGTGTTGTGATTTACCATAATCCATGAAACACGGCTGCTACACAATCTCAAAATCTTTTTCTGGGACAGATTGGCATGCAACCGCAGTCTCTGGGCATCTGCAGCAGCACAGTCGTGGAATGTTCCAGGGGGCGGGCTGGTACCCAGCCATTGCTCAGAGAGACCCTCCCCCAGAGGTTATGAGCAGGTCAAAGCCACAGGGCCCTCAGAAGTGAAGAGTTGGAAAATGCGGCTCCATCTGAGATAAATCTCGGGAGGGAGGTGGCACCTGGCAGGCTGATGGCTTGGTTATAGACAGTGTAGAAACAGGAAGTGAATGGAAGACAGAGACAAAGGAGGGGTGCTTGGTTGCTGCCAGTTGGTGAGAGCACAGAGTTCTGATACTAGAGACTGGGTAGCTGGGTGACACCATTTTCACCCCTCCCATGCATGCACATACACACATACACATGCCACAACTATCCACCCCAGTGCTAGTGCTTTCTCCACTAGCAGCGCCATCTAGTGGAGAACAGAGCCACTACACAAGATCTGCCCAACTAGGTCACCATGTTCTAGTGGAACACCACAAATTTCTCTGCCTGATTAGCTTATGGATTATAAAGTGCTTCATAGTTTGACTTCTAAGGGAAACTGGATGTAATTATAATTATATTTCATTCTGTTCCTGGTCCATCTTTATTTTATTTTTTCTTTTTCTTTTCTTATTCTTGAATACAGAAAGAGAAAAAAATTATTTTTATTTTCCATTTTTATTAAAAGATTTTTGTTTAATTTTTTTATACATTTTTTATTTTCTCATAAATTTTTTAATTCTATTTTACTTTCATCATTTTATTGTATTCATCTTTTTAAACTTCTAAACATTTTCCCTTTTTTTTCCTTTCTTTTATTTTCTTTCACTTTTTTCTCTATACTATCAAGCTTCTTTGAACAACCAGACCAAAATACACCTAGGAGCTAGCATCCTTTATTTGATTTTTTTTGTGTTGTTTTAACTTTTTAACTTTTATTTTTTAATTTTTTTTTATTTTATTCACTCTTTCTTCCTTCAAAATGACAAAATGAAGAAATTCACCCCAAAAGAAAGAACAGGAAGAAATGACAGCGAGGGGCTTAATCAACACAGATACAAGCAAGATGTCTGAACCAGAATTTAGCATCATGATAATAAGAATACTAGCTGGGGTTGAAAAAAGCACAGAAACCCTTTCTGCGGAGATAAAGGAAGTACAATCTAGCCAGGACACAATTAAAAATGCTATAACTGAGCTGCAATCTCGATTGGATGCCACAGCAGCAAGGATAGATGAAGCAGAGCATCAAATCAGCAATACAGAGGACAAACTTACAGAGAATAATAAAGCAGAAGAAAAGAGGGAAACTAAAGCAAAAGAGCACGATATAAGAATTAGAGAACTCAGTGACTCATAAAAAAGGAATAACATCCGAATCATAAGAGTCCCAGAAGATGAAGAGAGAGAAAAAAGGGTAGCTGTTTTATGTGAGCAAATCATAGAGGAAAACTTTCCTAACCTGAGAAGAGACACAGACATCAAAATCCAGGAAACACAGAGAACTCCCACTAGATTCAACAAAAACCTACCATCAACAAGGCATATCACTGTCAAATTCACAAAATACTCAGGCTAGAAAAGAATGAAAGCAGCAAGGGGGAAAAAAGTCCTTAACCTACAAGGGTAGACACATAATGTTGTAGCAGATCTGTCCACAGAAACTTGGCAGGCCAGAAAGAAGTGGCAGGATATATTCAATGTGCTGAATTGGAAAAATATGCAGCCAAGAATTCTTTATACAGCAAGACTGTCATTCAAAATAGAATGACAGATACAAATTTTCCCAAACAAAAACTAAAGGAGTTCATGACCACTAAATCAGCTCTGCAAGAAATTTTAAGGGGGACTCTCTGAGGGGAGAAAAGATGAAAACAAACAAACAAACAAACAAACAAACACCAAAAGCAACAATGACTAGAAAGAACCAGAGAACAGCACCAGAAACTCCAACTCTATAGGGAATATAATGGCAATAAATTCATATCTTTCAGTACTCACTCTAAATGTCAATGGACTCAATGCTCCAATCAAAAGACATAGGGTAACAGAATGGATAAGAAAACAAGATCCATCTATATGCTGTTTACAAGAGACCCATTTTAGACCTAAACTCACCTTCAGATTGAAAGTGAGGGGATGGAGAACCATCTATCATGCTAATGATTACCAAAAGAAAGCCGGAGTAGCCATACTTATATCAGACAATCTAGATTTTAAAATAAAGACTGTAACAAGAGATGAAGAAGGGCATTATATCATAATTAAGTAGTTTATCCACCAAAGAGATCTAATAATTGTAAATATTTATTCTCCAAATGTGGAATAACCCAAATATATAAATCAATTATTCACAAACATACAGAAACTCATTGATAACAATACCATAATAGTAGGGGACTTCAACACCTCACTTACAGCAATGGACAGATAATCTAAACAGAAAATCAGCAAGGAAACAATGGCTTTGAATGACACACTGGACCAGATGGACTTAATAGATATATTTAGAACGTTTCATCCTAAAGCAGCAGAATATACATTCTTCTAAAGTGCACATGGAATTTCTCCAGAATATCACATACTGGGACACAAATCATCCCTCAACAAGTACAAAAAAATAGGGATCATACCATGCATATTTTCAGACCACAACACTATGAAACTTGAGATCAACCACAAGAAAACATTTGGAATGATAACAAATACTTGGAAACTAAAGAACATCCTACTAAAGAATGAATGGGCTAAACAAGAAGTTAAAAAAAATTTAAAAATATATGGAAGTCAGTGAAAACGATAACACCACAACCCAAAACCTCTGGGACTCAGCAAAGGCAGTCACAAGAGGAAACTATATAGCAATCCAGGCCTTCCTAAAGAAGGAAGAAAGGTCTCAGATACACAACCTAAGCTTACACCTCAAAGAGCTAGAAAAAGAACAGCAAATAAAACCCAAAACCAGCAGAAGACAGGAAATAATAAAGATTAGAGCAGAAATCAATGCTATCGAAACAAACAAACAAAAAACAGTAGAACAGATCCATGAAACCGGAAGCTGGTTCTTTGAAAGAATTAACAAAATTGATAAACCCCTAGTGAGTTTGATCAAAAGGGAAAAGGAAAGGACCCAAATAAATAAAATCAAGAATGAAAGAGGAGAGGTCACAACCAACACAGAAGAAATACAAACAATAATAAGAGAATATTATGGGGAATTATACACCAATAAAATGGGCAATCTGTGAGAAATGGACAAATTCCTAGCAACATATAAACTACCAAAACTGAAACAGGAAATCGAAAAGTTGAATACATCCATAATCAGTAAAGAAATCAAATTAGTAATCAAAAATCTCCCAAAAACAAGAGTCCAGGGCCAGATAGCTTTCCAGGGGAATTCTACAAAACATTAAAGAAGAGTTAAGACCAATTCTTTTGAAGCTGTTCCAGGAAATAGAAATGGAAGGAAAACTTCCAAACTCATTCTATAAAGCCAGCATTACCTTGATTCCAAAACCAGACAAAGACCCGACTAAAAAGGAGAACTACAGACCAATTTCCCTGATGAACACGGATGCAAAAATGCTCAAGAAGACATTACCTAACCAGATCCAACAATACATTAAAAGAATTATTCACCAGACCAAGTGGGATTTATATCTGGGATGCAGGGCTGGTTCAATACTGGCAAAACAATCAATGTGATACATCACATCAATAAAAGAAAGGACAAGAACCACATGATCCTCTCAGTATTTACAGAGAAAGCATTTGACAAAATACAGCATCCTTTCTTGATAAAAACCCTCAAGAATGTAGAGATAGAAGGATTATACCTCAAGATCATAAAAGCCATATATGAAAGACTCACTACTAATATCAACCTCAATGGGGAAAAACTGAGGGCTTTCCCTCTAAGGTCAGGACATGAAGGGATGTCCACTCTTGCCAAGGTTATTCAACATAGTATTAGAAGTCATAGCCTCAGCAATCAGATAACACAAAGGAATAAAAGGCATCCAAGTCAGCAAAGAGGAAGTCAAACTTTCACTCTTCATAGACGACAAGATACTCTATATGGAAAACCCAAAAGATTCCACCAAAAAACTGCTAGAACTGAATTCGGCAAAGTCGCAGGGTATAAAATCAATGCACAGAAATTGGTTGCATTCCTATACACCAATAATGAAGCAACAGAAAGAGAAATCAAGGAATCAATCCCATTTACTATTGCACCAAAACCCATAAAATACCTAGGAATAAATCCAACCAAAGAGTTGAAAAATCTATACACTGAAAACTATAGAAAGCTTATGAAAGAAATTGAAGACAACACCAAAAAAAAAAAAAAGGAAAAATATTCCATGCTTATAGATTCGAAGAACAAATATTGTAAAAATGTCAATGTTACCCAAAGCAATGTACATATTCAATGCAATACCTATCAAAATAACACCAGAATTCTTCACAGAGCCAGAAGAAATAATCCTAAAATTTGTATGTAACCAAAAAAAGACCCAAAATAGCTAACGCAATCCTGAAAAAGAAAACCAAAGTGGAAGGCATCACAATCACAGACTTCAAGACGTATTACAAAGCTGTAATCATCAAGACAGTATGGTACTCACACAAAAACAGACACGCAGATCAATGGAACAGAATAGGGAATCCAGAAATGGACCCACAAATGTATGGCCAACTAATCTTTGACAAAGCAGGAAAGAATATTCAATTGAATAAAGAGAGTCTCTTCAGCAAATGGTGCAGGGAAAACTGGACAGCGACATGCAGAAGAATGAACCTGGACCACTTTCCTACACCATACACAAAAATAAACCCAAAAGGATGAAAGACCTAAACATAAGATGGGAAGCCATCAAAATCATAGAAGAGAAAGCAGGCAAAAACCTCTTTGACCTTGGCCACAGCAACTTCTTACTCAACACATCTCCAGAGGCAAGGGAAACAAAAGATGAACTACTGGGACCTCATCAAGATAAAAAGCTTCTGCACAGTGAATGAAACCATCGGCAAAACTAAAAGGCAATCAACAGAATGGGAGAAGATATTTGCAAGTGACCCTTCAGATACAGCGTTAGTATCCAAAATCTATAAAGAACTTATCAAACCCCACACTCAAAAAACAAATTATCCAGTGAAGAAATGGGCAAAAGACATAAACAGACTTTTCTCCAAAGAAGACATCCAGATGGCCAACTGACACACGAGAAAAGGTCAACATCACTCATCATCAGGGACATACAAGTTAAAACCACAATGACATACCACCTCACACCAGTCAGAATGGCTTAAATAAATAACTCAGGCAATAACAGATGTTGGTGACGATGTAGAGAAAGAGGACCTGTTTTGCACTGCTGGTGGGAATGCAAGCTGGTGCAGCCACTCTGGAAAACAGTATGGAGGTTCCTCAAAAAATTAAAAATAGAATTACCCTATGACCCAGCAATTGCACTACTAGGTATTTATCTAAGGGATACAGGTGTGCTGTTTCGAAGGGGCACATGCACTCCAATGTTTATAGCAGCACTATTGACAATATCTAAAGTATGGAATGAACCCAAATGTCATCGATGGATGAATGGATAAAGAAGCCATGGTGTGTCTTCCCAATACACACACACACGCGCGCACACACACACACACACACACACACACACAATGGAGTATTACTCAGTAATCAAAAAGAATGAAATCCTGCCATTTGCATCTAGATGGAACTACAGGGTTATTATGCTAAGTGAATTAGTTAATCAAGGAAAGACAAATATCATATGACATCACCCATATGAGGACTTTAATATACAAAACAGATGAACATAAGGGAAGGGAAGCAAAAAATAAAAATCTAAAAACAAGGAGGGGGACAAAACATAAGAGACTTAAATACAGAAAACAAACTGAGGGTTTCTGGGGGTGGGGGAGAGGCTAAATGGGTAAGTGGCATTAAGGAAGACACTTGTTGGGATGAGCACTGGGTATTATACATAGGGGATGAATCACTGGAATCTATTCCTGAAATCATTATAGCACTATATGCTAACTACCTTGGATGTAAATTAAAAAATAAATTAATAAAAAAGTGGCTTATGTCAATAGTGAGAGATGATATCAGCCTGTGGCATGGTGTTCAGTGAAGCATCTCCTATGATTGATATTAGCTCGGGTCTTGGGAAGCATCTATATTTTTCAGGAGTTAGGTAAACAGCATGTTAATTGTGTGACTGGCTGTTTCCATCATCCTTAATGTTGCCTGGCATTTGTTTATGTGAGAAGTGTATAGTTTGGAAAGGTGCTTTGGGATCTTTCAAGGTGAACGATGGTGTATAAATGCAAGTCACCATAATTATTAAAAATGTATAGGTCGTATATTAAACTACAGTTAAAAACAAACATCAGTAAAAACTACAAGTAATTATATATAGCCACTGTGGGAGAATTAGCCGTCTGAATAGGGAATGGTGAGAGGCGATTTCACTAGGAAAATTGAGAGCAACAATTTAAAAAAAAATTTTTAATGTTTATTTATTTTTGAGAAAGAGAGAGAGAAAGAGGTGGGGGAGGGGCACAGAGAGGGAGACACAGCATCTGAAGTGGGCTCCAGGTTCTGAGCTGTTAGTACAGAGCCGATGCGGGGCTCAAACCCACAAGTGGTGAGGTCATGGCCTGATCTGAAGTCGGATGCTTGACTAACTGAGCTACCCAGGTGCCCCAAGAGCGATAGTTTAAATCTCTTGGGAAGAATTACTCTAAAACACCAGTATTAAATATTAGATGACTAAGCAAGACACCGTGATCTTAAAAGAAATGTAAGATACAGTGGGGTGAATATTAGATATTTACACTCTAGTAGGACACATTGTGTTTTCATGAATGGCATGTATGTGCAACACGATTTTGAGTAACTTTGGAAGTAAACTTCAGGGGATTCAGTACAATTCCCAACTGCTGCTCCTATTGCCAATATTTTATTACAACTTGTGGCATCAGAATAGAAAGGGGATGGGGGATGGTTTATCTTCTGTCTCAATAAAACTGTTTCCAAAAGAAAAAAAAAAAAAGAAGAAAGGCACAAGTGGCAGAAAAAATGGTCAATGCTGCAGAAACTCACCAAACCTATTTGTATCTTGGCCAAATTAGTTTTTACAGACTACTGAAAGCAAATCAATTGGGTGTGCCTAAATCTTAATTACATTCTAGACACAAATACACATGGAAAAAGTAGAAGTTTTATATTGAGGTGGCTCTGGAGGTATGGCTCAAGAATCTATGGTAAATTGTGGTAGTTCTGCAATGTGGGATGCTTTCTGGGGCCACAGGCTCAAATAAACCAGGTCTGTAGGGGTCCTGGGAAGAAGAAAAAGTTGGATGGCAAAGACAAACTTGCAGTGTCTCACTGTTTCCCAGGACAGTTTCATTCAGGTCTAGTCCTGTGAATGGCTACTGGGAAGCCTGATTCTAATCTTCATGAAGTTCTGGGAATATTGTTTATGCTTAAAATTTAATGCTATATAGTTCTCTTACTAATAACGACATCTCAAAGTTCTTATAAAGATCTAAACAACGTGACAGGATTCCCTAGAAATACCAAACAACATAAATGTATCAAAGATAGTTTCTTAAAAATTGAAAGGAGTATCAGTGTTGAGTTATTGAAAAGGACTGTATGCCCTACTGAGGTAATTATCTAAGATTGTGATCATTTATACTTCTCCCTACTAACCCACTGCAGTTCATAATATATGCATCTTATTTATACTTAGAATCCAATTTAAAGATGAATTTTAATCCTAAATATTTTAGTTTTGCATATAAATTTACTCTGACATTTTGAATAATAATTAATTTGCATTTTTTTCCACTTGACTTTCATTAACTAAGTTTCTTGACATGAAGTTATAATGTTCAAACCATATAAATATTTCATTATGGGGAAAGTTTTACAAAGATAAAACTGTTTCCTCAAAACACTGCCTTCTATACCTAACATATTTAATGTCATTTTTTAAATTACATTTTTATTTTTGTAATATGAAATGCTTTATGAAGATGCAATTTTTGTTGTATTACTAAAGAACACAGAAGGTACAATAAGTCTATTATACATAAAGCTAATATAGTGTCTAGCACACTGCACAGGAATAAAATAAAATGAAATTATCCTTTTTCTTAAATATTTCCAGAAGATCTTCTATAATTATTATACTGAAATTGATCAACAACAGTTCACCTTCTGAAGGTTACTAGCCTAGCAGCAAGTTAACTGAGAACTGGAGACTTCTAGAACTGCAAAAATTTATTCTTATTCAAATGGGATAGATAGATTTCAAACTTGACCATAATCCCTAAGAATCACTTCAACAATATTTTCTAATTTGGGTATAAGACAACTAGCCTCAGAATGAAATGTATAAAGAAAAGCAGAGAAAAAATAGTCCTTCTCTCTTCTCTTTTTGTTTCTTCATGATAATGAAATAGGTGGGAGGAACAAGAGGGAAGGGAAAGCCCTAGTAGATTGCCAGAAGCCAAGAAACCTTATACCATGACACTGCCAATAGAAAACAGCTCTGGGAAGATTGGCCAGCTACCAATACAGGGACCAAACCCTGCCCACAACAAAGAGAGCAATTGCAGATGACTGAACTAAAGGTAAATGCAGCTCGTCCACAACAATAGGGTGCATGCAACACACACAGGAGACATCCCTGAAGCACAAGGTTCCGGTGAACAGGGAACACTGCACTGTAGGGCACTACAGGACTTCTTCATAAAGCCACTACTTTCAAGAGTAGGAGACACTGCTAACTTTCCTAACACACAGAAAGAGACACAGATAGCTAGACAAAATGAGGAGGCAAGGAACACATCCCAAATGAAAGAATAGGACAAAATCACACCAATAGAGCTAAACAAAATGGAAGTAAGTAATATGTCTGATAGAGAATTTAAAGTAATGGTCATAAAGATTCTCACTGGACTTGAGAAAAAAGTGGAAGACCTCAGTGAGACCCTCAAGAAAGAGATAGAAAACATAAAAAAAAAAAAGAACCAAAGAACCAATCAGAGATGTAAAACTTAAGAAGTGAAGTTAAAAATACATTAGATGGAATAAAAAGTAGACTGGGAGAAGCAGAAGAATGGATCAGCAACCTGAGGAGGAGAGACTATTGGAAATCAAGCTGAACAAGAAAGAGAACAAAAAATAACAATAAGTAAGTAAAAATAGACTTGGGGAACTCAGCAACACCAGCAAGTGTAACAAAATTCACATTAAAGTAATTCCAGACAGAGAAGAGAGAGAAAAGGGAGCAGAAAATTTACTTAAAGAAATAATAGCTGAAAAGTTCCCAAATCTGGGCAAGAGAACAGAAATCCACATCTAGGAAGCCTCCAGTAAAATCAACCCATGGAGGTCCACACCAAGTCACACAGTAATTAAAATGGTAAAAAGCAGTGATAAGGGTAGAATTTTAAAAGCAGCAAGAGAAAAGAAAACAGTTATATACAAGGGAATCCCCATAAGGCTATCAGCAGATTTTTTAGCAGAAACTTTGCAGCCCAGACAGGAGTGGCATGATATATTCAAAGTGATGATAGAAAAAACCTGCAGCCAAGAATACTTGATTCAGCAAGGATATCATTCAGAAGAGGAGAGAGAAGAAGTTTCCCAGACAAACAAAAGTTAAAGGAATTCATAACCACTAAACTAGTGTTACCAGAACTCTCAGCGATCATGATCTCACAGTTCATGGCTTCAAGCCCTACATCGGGCTCTGGGCTGACAGCTCAGAACTTGGAGTCTGCTTCAGATTCTGTGTCTCCCTCTCTCTCTGCCCCTCCCCTGCTCACAGTGTTTCTCTCTGTCTCTCAAAAATGAATAAACGTTAAAAAAAATGTTTTAAAAATAAGAGGACTCTGAGTGAAAAGGAAAGACCATAAGCAGAAGTAAGAAAAGTAGGAAACACGAAAGTACTAAAATTAAGTAAACCTATAGAAATCAGTCAAGGAATTTACAAAAGGATGTAAAGTATGGCACCATATACCTAAAATGGGGAGGGGGGAGAGTAAAGAATGGATTCAAACTTAAGTGACCATCAACAATATAGACAGCTATATGCATAAAATGTTATATATAAACCTAGTGGTAACTACAAATCAAAAACCAGTAACAGATATGCAAAAAATAAAGAGGAAGGAATCCAAGTATATCACCAAAGACAGCCAGCAAACCCTAAGAATAGGGAGGAAGAGAAGAAAGGAAGGAAGAACTACGAAAACAACCACACAAGTAACAAAATGGCAGTAAGCACACACGTATTGATAATCACTTTAAGCACACACCTGTCAATATTTACTTTGAATTTAAATAAACCAAACACTTTTCCTATAGGAGCCTCGGGATTGAGAGGAGTGTGGCCCTCTCCTCTTCCCAGAATGACAACTGCTTGCCCATTGACATCAGTGTATTCTGAAAAGGGAATGTCATCGGGCAAAAATGTTACTTTGCCTGCTGTATTCAAGGCTTCCATTAAACCTGATATTGTGAACTTTGTTCACACCAACTTGCACAAAAACAACAGACAGTCATATGCTGTCAATGAATTAGCAGGTCATCAAACCAGTACTGGCAGAACCATGGCTTGAATTCCCAGAGTTTGAGGCATGGGACTCACTGTTGCAGCCAGGGTGCTTCTGGAAATATGTGTCATGGGGGCCACATGTTTGCACCAACCAAATTAGGCCACCATTGGCACCTCAGAGTAAACATAACACAGAAGCAATATGCCATCTGCTCTGCCCTGGCTGCCTCAACCTTACCAGCACTGGTCATTCTAAAAGTCATTGTATGAAGGAAGTTCCTGAACTTTCTTTGGTGGTTAAAGATAAAGGTGAAGGCTACAAGAAGATCAAAGAGGTTGTTTTGCTTCTTAAGAAACTTAAAGCCTGGAATGATATGAAAAAGTTCTATGCCTCTCAGCAAATGAGAGCTGGCAAAGGTAAGATGAAGAACTGTCATCATATCCAGTGCAGGGGACCTTGTATCATGTATAATGAGGACAACAGTATCAAGACCTTCAGAAACATCCCTGGAATTACTTAATGCAAGCAAACTGAACATTTTGAAACTTGCTCCTGGTGGGCACGTAGGACATTTCTGCACTTGGACTGAAAGTACTTTCTGCAAGTTAGATGATCTGTATGGCACTTGGTGTAAGGCTGCCTACTTCCATGCATAAGACACTTAACACAGACCTTAGCAGAATCTTGAAAAGCTCAGAGATCCAAAGAGCCCCCTGAGTACCATGCAAGAAGATTCATCACAGAGTCCTGAAGTCCACAGAAAACCTGAGAATCATACTGAAGCTAAACCCATATGCAAAGACCATGCACTATATATAACACCATTCTTCGCCTGGCCAAGAATCACAAACTCCGGATGAATAAGGCAGCAGTAGCCTTAGGAGCCAAATCAGATGAGAAGGGGGTTCCAGGAGAAAGGTCTGTGGTAGAGAAGAAGGGAAAGAAGGCTGTTGGTGTTAAGAAGCAGAAGAAACCTTTAGTAGGAAAAAAGGCTGCAGCTACTGAGAAACCAGCAGCTAAGAAGAAGTCTGCTGAAAAGAAACCCACCATAGAAGAAAGGAAGCCTGCTGCATAAAAACTTAAATTTGTTTTTTCTGTAGAAGTCAAATCATTATGAACAGCTAATTTTGAATAAAGATCTGGTCAAAAGAAAAACAAACAACAATAACAGCAACAACAACAACAACAACAAAAACCCCAAACCAAAACCAAATCAAAACACCAATAAAAATAAATAAATAAATAGACTAAACATTCCAATCAAAAGACATAGGGTGATGGAATGGATTAAAAAGCAAGACCCATCTATATACTGCCTACAAGAGACTCATTTCAGACCTAAAGAGATATGCAGATTGAAAGTAAGAGATGGAAAAGCACTTACCATGCAAATGAAAGTGAAAAGAAAGCTAGGGTAGCAATACTTATATTGGACAAACTAGATTTTAAACCAAAGACTGTAACAAGAGTTGAAGAAGGGGACTACATAAAAATAAAGGGAACAGTCCAACAAGAAGCTATACCAATTATAAATATTTATGCATCCAACATGGGAGCACCCAAATATATAAAGCAAATAATAACAAACATAAAGGAAGTAATTGATAGTAATACAATAATAGTAGGGAATTTTAACACCCCACTTTCTTCAATGGATCAATCATCCAAACAGAAAATCAAAAAGGAAACAGTAGCTCTGAATAACACTTTGGATCAGATGGATCTAACAGATATATTCAGAACATTCCATCCTAAAACAGCGGAATACAGATTCCTTGCAAGTGCTAAAAAGATTGATGTCATACCATGCATCTTCTCTGAACATGATGTTATGAAACTAGAAATTATCACAAAGAAAAGATCTGGAAAGAGTAAAAATACATGGAGGTTAAATATCATGCTACCAAACAATGAATGGGTCAACCAAAAAATCAAAGAGGAAATCAAAAGATATACGGAAATAAGTGAAAATGAAAACACAATGGTCCAAAGTCCTCAGGATGCAGCAAAAGCTGTCCTAAGTGGGGAGTTTATAGCACTAGAGGTCTACCTCAAGAAGCAAGAAAAATCGCAAATAAACAACCTAACCTCACACATAAAGGAGGTAGAAAAAGAACAAACAAACCCCAAAGCCAACAGAATAAAGAAAATAATGAATATTAGAGAAGAAACAAATAAAATAGAAACTAAAAGAGCAATAGAACAGATCAATGAAACCAGAATCTGGTTCCTTGAAAAGATAAAAAAGTAAATAAAAAAATTGTAGCCAGACTCATAAAAAAAAAGAAACAAAAAAAAAACAACAAAAAAAGTGCTCAAATAAGCAAAATTAGAAATGAAAGAGGAGAAATAACAACTGACACCACAGAAATAAAAAGGGTTATAAGAGAATGTTACAAAAATTATATGTTAACAAATTGGGCCAACTAGAATAAAATGGATAAATTCCTAAAAACATATAACCTCCCAAAACTGAATCAGGAAGAAATGCAAAATCTGAACAGACCAATTACCAGCAATAAAATCAAATCCATAGTAAAAAAAAACATTTCAAACAAAAGTCCAGAATCAGATGTCTTCACAGTTGAATTCTACAAAAATTTATTTATTTACTCATTTATTTTAATTTTTTTTACATCTATTTATTTTCAAGAGACAGAGAGAGACACAGTGCGAGTGGGGGAGGGGCAGAAAGAGAAGGAGACAACAGAATCCAATGCAGGCTCCAGGCTCTAAGCTGTAGCACAGAGCCTGATGCAGGGCTCAACCTGGGGCTTGAACCCACAAATTGTGAGATCATGACCTGAGCTGAAGTTAGACTGAGCCACCCAGGTGCCCCTCTACCAAAATTTAAAGAAGAGTTAATATGTATTCTTCTCAAACTATTTCAAAAAATAGAAGAGGAAGGAAAACATTCAAATTCATTCTATCAGGCCAGCATTACCTTGATACCAAAACCAGATTTTAAAAAACACTACAAAAAAAGAGAACTACAGGCCAATATCTCTGATGAACATAGATGCAAAAATCCTCAACAAAATATTAGCAAACTGAATTCAACAATACATTTAAAAAGATCATTCACAATGATCAAGTAGGATTTATTGCCTGGCTGCAAAGGTGGTTCAATATTCACAAATCAATCAACATGATACATTACATAAATAACAGAAAGGATAAAAACCATATGATCATTTCAATAGATGCAGAAAAAGCATTTGACAAAGTACAACATCCATTTATGATAAAAACCCTCAACAAAGTGGATTTAAAGGGAACATACCTCAACAAAATAAAGATCATATATGAAAAACCCACAGCTAATATCATACTCCATTGGTAAAAAACGAAGATTTTCCCTAAAGATCAGGAACAAGACAGGATGTCCATTGTCACCACTTTTATTCAACATAGTATTGGAAATCCTAGCCACAGAAATCAGACAATAAAAGGAATAAAAGACATCCAAATTAGTAAGGAAGAAGAAAACTTTCATTATTTGTTGATGACATGACACTATATAGAAAACCCTAAAGACTCCACCAAAACAAACAAACAAACTTACTAGAAATGATAAATGAATTCACTAGGTTACGGGATACAAAATCAATATACAGAAACCCATTGCATTTCTACACTAAAAATGAAGTAGCAGAAAGAAAAATTAAGGAACCAATCCCATTTACAATTGCACTAAAAATAATAAAATAGGAATAAACTTAACCAAAGAGCTGAAAGACCTATATTCTGAAAAATATGAAACACTGGTGAAAAAATGTGACGATGACACAAAGATATTCCATGTTCATGAATTGGAAGAAAAAATTATTACAATGACCATACTACCCAAAGTAATCTATAGATTTAATACAATCCCTATCAAAATACCAATAGCATTTTTTCACAGAACTAGAACAAATAATCCTACAATTTGTATGGCACCACAAAAGACCTATAATAGCCAAAGCAATCTTGAAAAAGAACAAAACTAGAGGTATCACAATCCCAGATTTCAAGATATACTATACATTTATAGTAATCAAAACAGTATAGTACTGGCACAAAAATAGACACATAGATCAATGGAACAAAATAGCCTGGAAACAAACCCGTGACTATATAGTCAATTAACCTTTGACAAAGAAGGCAAAAATATGCAGTGGAAAAAGACAGTCTCTTCAACAAATAGTGTTGGGAAAACTGGACAGCTACATGCAAAAGACTGAAACTAAGCCAATTTTTATACCATACACAAAAATAAACTCAAAATGGATTAAAGACCTAAATGTGAGACCTGAAAACATAAAAATCCTAGAAGAGAGCACAGGCAATAATTTCTCTGACATTGGCTGTAGCAACATTTTTCTAGATATGTCTCCTGAAGTAAGGGAAACAAAACAAACAAACAAAACACTATTAGGACTACATGAAAATAAAAAGTTTCTGCACAGCAAAGGAATCAGTCAACAAAACTAAAATACAACCTATTTAATGGGAAGAGACATTTGCAAATGACATATCTGATAAAGGTTTAGTATCCTAAATATATAAAGAACTGATAAAACTCAACACACAAACAAATAATCCAATTAAAAAATGGGCAGAAGATTGCCAACAGACACATGAAAAAATGCTCCACATCAGAGAAATGCAAATCAAAACCACAATGAGAGATCACCTTACAGCTGTCAAATAACTAAAATCAAAAACACAAGAAACAATAAGTGTTGTCAAAGATGTGAAGAAAAAGAAACCCCCATGCACTGTTGGCAAAATGCAAACTGGTATAACTACTGTGGAACACAGTATGGATGTTCTTCAAAAAATTAAAAATAGAATTACCATATGATCCAGTAATTCCACTACTGGATATTTACCCAAAGAAATTTCAAAAGATATATGCACCAATATTTTTATTGCAGCATCATTTACAGTAGCCAAGATATGAAAGCAACTTAAATGTTCATCAGTAGATGAATGCATAAAGAAGATTTGGGGTGTGTGTGTGTGTGTGTGTGTGTGTGCGCGCGCACGCGCACGCTCGCACATGCAAGTGTGTGTGATGGAATATTACATAGCCAGAAAAAAGAATGAAATCTTGCCATTCACAACATAGATGGACCTAGAGAGTATAATGCTAAGTGAAATAAGTCAGTTAGAGAAAGACAAATACCATACTTCACTCATGTGGAATTTAAGAAATAAAATAAACAACAACAAAAAAGAGACAAATCAAAAAACAGGCTCTTAAGTACAGAGAACAAACTGAGGGTTGGTGGGGGGCTGGGGGAGAGGGGAAAATGGGCGATGGGCATTGAGGAGTGCACTTGTTGGGATGAGCACTTGGTGTTGTTTTTAAGTGATGAATCTCAGCAATCTACCCCCAAGACCAAGATCACACTGTATATACACTGTATGTTAGCCAACTTGACAATAAATCATATTTTAAAAAAGTAAAAAATAAAATATAAATTCAAAAACAAAAACAAGCAAACAAACAAACAAAAAAAACCAGGCTCTTACCTATAGAGAACAAACTGATGGTTACCACAGAGGAGGTGGGTGGGAGGATGGGTGAAATAGGTGAAGGGGATTAAGAGTACACTTATCATGATGAGCACTGAGTAACGTATAGAATTCTTGAATTACTATATTGTACACCTGAAATTAACATAAAATTGTATGTTAACTATACTGGAGTTAAAATTCTTAAAAATTAACAAGTGAACAAAGAAAGAGAAAAGTAAAAATCCCTGGGGATAGGGTGAATGAAATAACTTTTGAGACTAAAGATGTTCAATTTTAAAATATTTGATATTGGCTATATAATTGCCACCATTATGTCCTCTTCCCCTCAGTTTTACCAAATCTTTAGTAAAGTCTTCTATACCCATAAGCTTTGTGAGACTGACTTTTTTGTTTAATTTTACCTACCATCTCTCTCCTTCACTCCCACCCTCAATCCCAAAATTCGCATTTCCCATTTTGTCTGGCATAATGCAAAATAGAAACACAAAGGGTTGAACTCAGAAGCATTTTAGTAGAAATAGAACTCAGCACTAGAGAAACCATTAAAATATAAGTTGTACAAAAATCTGCAGGAATCTTAAAGAAAGAGTACATTAGAATATTCACACGTTGTGGAATAGTATTTTTATTAAATCTTATATGAGATCTTAAATATTGAGGTATACTAGTAGTCATGTTATGATGTTGTGGTGAACAAAATAAGGGTCCCCAAAGATGTCCATGCCCTAATCACTGGAACTTGTGAATATGTTACTTCATATAATAAAACAGAATTAAGCCTGAATTTGTAATTACATTTGCTTATCAGTTGACTTGGAGATGTGGAAATTATTCTGAATTACCTAGCCCATGGATCAGTTCCCTCTGGACCAGATATCTTCCTCTGAACAACTGGCTGAGGACAGGAATGGATGAAGCTATATCCTAGAAGAATGACTACAGAAATATGACTACTAGCTCAGAAATGGGTGTTAAGTTCTGGTGAGATGCTCATAACTTCATTGCATCACGAAATGTAAGTTAGTAATAGGTAACACGTTAACTCTCATGTCCTGTTCCACATGCCCATATGTGTCAATTATCCTTAAAATCCATATCCACAAGAACCCTCTCTCCCTGCCATCAGGTTTTCCATTCTTATTCCTAGCCTGTGAATCCTGCTAAAAATGGTTACATAGACAGACCGGTATCACTAGAAATTTATAGTATCTGATTTTTACTCAGCTTGCTCCTTCTACTGTTTCCCAAAGAAATAATACCAAGCGCTTATCCACCTCTCACTGCCCAGGACGTCTTTGTCCAATCATCTCTGGTCTGTGATAAACAGAGTAGAAACTATAAGTCAAGAACTACGTTAAGACTCTTTCTTCTCTCCCCAGTAGACATATGTGTGTATCTACTTCTAAAGTCTGCAATCTCAGAAGAAAGTGGCTTCCTTTCCTCTATTCAAATACTATCCATCCATCCATCTGAGCTCTCAAAACAAGCTTTTGAAAGAATTTCTTCTCTCTACTCCATTATCCATTCACTTGTCCCCTGAACTTTGTTTCTTTCAACAGATTCAGGCTTCTGAATACAATATATGTAAGAAACTCCCATGTTAAAAAATATATAATCTAACCCCCATTATGTCTATCTTTAGTTTCTATAGTTAATGACTCAGAAATATTTATCTTTTGCTAAGATTAGGCTAACTGAATTGCAATTTACTCGATGATTAATTTACTAGATAGTTTTAGGAGACTTCTCTCACTTTGCCCTCCAAAATAAGGGCTAAGTCCTGGACATACTGTTGTTTACATATCTTCTGAATCTGTGCACTTCTACCTCCATGCACTAACTTGATGTAGGCCACCATTTCTCACCTGGACTATTGCAATTGTTTAACTATACCAACATAAGTGCATCGGTACCCATGAACATTTTCCCTCTTGTTATAATGGATAAATTTGTCTATGCTTCTAACATCAGATTCCATTTTACAATGGATCCTATACTCTCCAATTACTCAAAGGTTTTGATCATCTTTATGTCTTGCATTATCAACTTTGCCCTCTTGAAAGGATCACTTCCATCAACATACAAGCAAGCTCTATTACTTTCATTGTAAAAACTAGAATCTCCTCCAGTCACCGTCCCTATTCTCTCTTAAGAGCAAAGCTCTCCTTCCACTGCTTTTGACATTCTCTCTTCTTCCTCTTTTTTTAAATTTTCTCCTGAACCTACTTCAAACAGGCTGTTGTCCCCACCACATTATCAAAGTGCCATGGTCAAGGTCACAAACAGTCTACAAGTATAAGATCAAATTTTTTTTCTCACTTCTTCTCTTCCTCATATATCAATAGCATTTAACGTAGTAGTTTTTCTCTTTCCTTTCTGAAACATGTTCTTTGATTTGTGAAGTATGTGTTTCTCCTCCTGCCAGTAACATTAGCAATTCCTTGTCATGCTCCCTTGCCAGATCCTCTTATTTCCAACCACCAAATGTTGGAATGCTACAATACTTAGTCCTTGAGTCAGTCATCTGCTCAATATACACTCATTCCCAAGGAAAATGGTCCATCTCCTCGGTTTAAAAATGCTGAGCGGCACCTGGGTGGCTCAGTTGGTTGAGGACTGACTTTGACTCAGGTCATGGTCTCGTGGTTCATGAGTTTGAGTCCTGCATTGGGCTCTGTGCTGACAGCTCAGAGCCTGGAGCCTGCTTTAGATTCTGTGTCTCCCTCTCTCTCTGCCCCTCCCCTGCTCATGTTCTGTCACTCTCTGTCTCTCAAAAAAATAAACATTAAAAAAATGTTTAATGTTGACAATTCTCAAGTCTATATTTCCCCAACCCAGATTTCTCCTCCAAATATGGTCTCATAAAAACCATTTTCTGCTCATAATTTCTACTCATAACACCTAGATGCTTATAGACATCTTGAAAGTCACAGTGGAACACCTGATATCACCATCCCACTTCCTAAAAGGGTCTCTTCAGCATCTCAGAGACTAAGGACTCCATTCTTCCAATTGCTCAGGGCAAAAACCTTAGACCTGTTCTTTCAGTCATGTTAAAGTCAGCAGCTCTGCATTCGAAGTATATCCTGAAACAAGTATTCCTCTCACCTCCACCATCACTACCGCCCTTGTCCAAGTCACCAATACCTCTGTCCTGGATAAGTGCATTAGTCCTCTAACTGGTATTCCTGCTGTCCTTACCTACATGGTTTATTCTCTACAAGGAGGTAGGATTATCCTTTGAAAATGATATAGATCATGTCATTCCTTTGCTCAAACTTTCCATCTCAGCCAGAATAAAAGCCGAAGCACTTACAGTGACTGAGTGGACACCGTGTGATCCAGCTCTCAACCACTTGTCTCTGCATATCGACTTGAGCAATCTTCCTTATGAAAATCTGTGGGTGTCACTACTGCTTTGAATCCTCCAGTGATGGCTTCCTATCCTTGCCTTCAAAAGAAGACCAGATTTCCTAGAAAAGCATTTACTACTCTTCAGTTCTCACTAGTCTCAGTTCCTGCCATTTCCTTTTCCAAGGGCACCCTAGATCCTAACCTAACCACACTGAACTTCTTGTTTCTTCTTCATTAAATAGTGTACTCATGCCTCCATTTTGTTGCTGTTCCTTCAGCTTCAGATAATCTCGGTGTAGAATTCTCTTTACCACCTGCCTGTGATGTCCCTCCTTTGACTGAATAACCACTTTGTTGGACTCCCATTAAATTTATAAAGAATAACTTTTTATTCCCCTGGACTGTGCTCCGGTAGAATTTTGATTATAGAGTTTACATTTGTTACATCAGTTTTTATCACGTTGTATTAAAGTTTTAATCTATTTGCCTACCTCTCTCTCTGAGAGAACATTCCATATGCTCATTGGAAGTGATGGGAAACATATCTTTCTTATCCTTAAGTGCTTAGCATTTAGCACAGTGCTTAGCATACGGCAAGTTTTCAAAACCATTGGATGATACTATCAACCATACTAAGTGTGACTATGTAAGATGAATGGCATTCATTGAAATTTTAACCATTTAACTGTTTAATCATTTAACTATGTGACCATGTAAATTTTTTAACCATTTAACCAAATTCAAATGAAAAGATGGTAGTCTAAGAAAAAGTAAAGGGTAAGAGAGGAACTTGTAATTTTTTTGTTTTCATTTTTAATTCAGAATAACCACAATATATTTACATACTGGGTTATTCTTATCTTCAAAAAGTATTCCATTTAGTAATTAAGAAACTAGACTGAATGAAATCCTTTAGGAAACTATAATGCTCTCTTCTCTCTGAGAGTTTGTAATCACCAAACTACTACATAATCTCCAATTTTATCTTCCTTTAATCCAATTCTAAAGCTATACTAGATAACACACAAGAAATCAAATGAAAAGACTCCAGCACCAAATGATAGGCTACCAGGCCTGTTTTACAATCCTTTTTCACTAGAAAAGACTTGTCTGACTTCACATGTGACAAAACCATCTGAGTTTCTCTTGCCACAGTGCTTCCCTCTTCACTGTGATAGACATTAGGTTAATCGCGAAAGAGAAAAGGGGGCAAAGTTAAAAAAAGGTCATCGGCTGATAACGTGGCACGTACTGCCTTCACATTGATGTCATAATGCTCGAAACCACGACTCCTGCCACTTTGGACATTACTGGAGTTGTATCATTTCCTAAGATCATGAAACTGTGTAGATTACGTAAACGGTTACTACAGCAGCAGATGTCAAGACTTTCTTTTGTCGCCTCCCCATTCACACTAAGTACTGGTGCCATCCCCGTCATGTTTTCTTCATTTTATTCTTCTTTAGCCCCCATCTGATACACTCCTTCCATAACAGTGTTTTATCTCATTTGCATGACACTTTCCTGTATATAAAATACTTCCACACAAATTCTCTCACACAGCCTCATGATAACCCTAGGAGATAGGCCGCACTGGCATTGCTGCATAAATTCAGCAAGGTACTGTTAGCAGCTATCATTACTGAAAACCTTCTTGATAGGAGGCACTTTAATAAACACTTTATACCTTAGTCTCATAAACACATTATTTTATAGTTGAAGACATAAAGGCTAAGCAACATGTCCAAGGTCACACAGTAAAATAGTGGCAAAACAGGGCTTTTATGGTAATGTATAATAGAGATTAATACATATATGTACACATATGTATACGTGTATATTATATATGTACATGCAGGTGTATATCTGTTTGTGTGAATATATATTTACTCTGGGTCCTGTATAAAGCTCTCCAGGGCTTTTAAAAAGTTCCTAGCTTAGCACAATTTTTACTCTGTCAGAACTAGAAGGCAATTAGCTTTGACCCCTAATAAAATACATTACATGAAGTGAGATTCAGGACAAGGCAAAGCAAAGCATTTCCTCTCAGGGGGTCACAAGTCTGGAAAAGGTTTTATGGTGGAGGATATTTAAAAAAGAGTATGCTGTGCCCTTTTCATCTGACATAGTGTCATTTCTGTTAATTCATGGACGTGACTCAACTCTCAGGTGGGGAAGTCTTGTCTTCCTCAGACAAAGTTACAGACAGCAGAGCTCAGGAATAGAACTGCTAAATTTACTAAATTGGCTAGAAAGCTTCCAGAGTTTTCTAAGACATACCTGTCTGCTTTGCCCAGGTCTCTTTCTTTGTAATGCTAATAGGCAGGACAGCTGAAAAGAATGAAGCATAGGGGCACATCTCTTGTAAGCCATCAAAAATTAGTGGGTGGCACAAAACAGTTTTCCATGCCTTTGCAACTCAGAAAATCTCCACAATGTCCACTGAACCTAAGAGTGTTTAGTGCTGAGGGACTTTTGACATTTGTGGAAAGAGGTAGAGATGATTCTGACATCATATTTAATGGTAATCATGGAGAAACCTGCATGTCTCCTGAACTGTAGCTTCTGGAGACATGCAGGAAGGGTTGTCCCTGTTAAAGAATCTGCATCTTGCAGAGCTCTTCATCTGACAGGACAAGATGAGAAATCCACTAGGAACCCAGGATCAATTAACTTCTAACCCACCCAGCTCATAGATTTTCAACAACCGTATCTGTACAAAAGTATTTTGAAAGGTAGAAAAATTAGCTTATATTTTTTACTGTATTAAACATTCATTTGTATATTCATTAGTATTAATATTGTTTTGCCATTTGGTTATGATAGTCCATCCTCCATCACTTAGGTTGTGTAGCATTAGACAGTCTATGAGAATAAATCAGAACTCTTTTGGTACTAGAGACTAGTATTTAAAATGGTTTAGGGAGCATATTAAAGTCATGTCATCCCATTGTCACCATCCCCGCCCCCCAAGGTTTTTGATATCCAGGAAACTAGATTTCCACTAGGGATAGATGAATTTCAAATTAGATAAGAGTGATATTGACAATTTTCTAAACTTTTGATAAATTAGCATTTCTTGTAATTGAATAATTCAACATCAAACTTGTATGGCCTAAGAGAAAAAAGTATAATTTCAATGCATTCCATTGTTTGTATAAGGAATTTTAATTCTCTATTCTTGCAAACATTCAATATTCTTCTCAGTTCTGCATAAACCCTGGATTGGAGGGTTCTGTATGAAACCAACTTAAAGACAATCTCCCTTTTAAGTAATCCAAACAAAGATGGCTAACTTATTCCACAAGTGGCTTTATATGTTCTGAAAAGACATTGATTGCACTGAACAATAATCTTTAAGTGGAGTGATTAAGATAAAATAAATATATAGCAACTCAATCACCAATAAAAATAGTTACCCACACTCTGAGTCACTGTTCTCAAGTGGTTTTCAAAATTCCATGCCATGGACAATGTTTTAGCTAATGGCTGGGTCTACAGACTCCAGGTAAGTAGTAAAGCTTCTGTGGCTTCTCCACTCAAGAGATTGGCCCTACTGATAAATGGTTATCCCCATTATCTCTTTCAATACAATGGGTTTTCCCCCATCAAACACCATTTAAAATGTATTACCTCAGTGAGGAACAAAATCAAGTGTAGTTTTAAAGGTATGTATTAAGGTCATATGTTAGACCATGCCCTGAAAAACCTTATCACCTAGAGGAAAACAGTACCAGAGGCTGACTGGTGAAGGAGAAGCAGAGAAATGAGGACAAATCTAGATTTAATAACACGGCTCTGGAAAGCTAAGAGCTCTCACTGTATAAACTAATAATTGATTCTGGAACATGGAGAGAATTGAGCACGCAAGTAGTGGTGAAGGTAAAGGAGATGAAGAGCAATCAGCAATTCCATTAGTCAATGAGACATTTACTAGGGGTCTATAAATACAGCACACTTGGTCTTGAATATGTATAAAATTTGAACCAATAGGAGACTATACCCACAAAGAGTTTGTTTACAACATAGCCTTAGGCTGACTATATACAGGTGAAACACAGTTGTAATTAATGAGTTTCTAGTGGTACATTCAATAACAAAATCCTTTGGATGGAATCCAAGGAAGATTTGCCCTTGCTGAATCATAGCTTCTCATTTATTAGAGAGAAGATCCAGTATTTTGAAAATGCATTTTAGTCACTCAAAAATTAAACAGAAGAGCACTGACAAATTCATGAGCTACCAAACTTGAACATGAATATTAATATGAGAACTTTTCTTATATTAATCTCAAAAATTGTGTATATTATAGAATTGTTTTACCAAAAGCAATTTTATATTTTGCCATCAGTTCTCATGATACAACAAGAAACTAAGCATGAAATTTTTGCCGATGTATTTATTTTAGAGCTCTTAAAAAATTCTTCACCATAGTATATTTCATTTATGAGGATTCATAAGAGAAATGTTTTTCAGTTTAATCCAAAACAAATGGTTTGCTTCCATTTTATTAACATTATGAAACATGTTAATGATTTTGTTTCCTTCATTGAGCTCATAAGTAGGAGGTAATTAGGAAACAAATTTTCTTCACACCTATTGTTGCACAGGATGACATGGCATGCATTTTTGTGCATTCACCTTACATGTAATTTTGTTTCTTATCCCTATTGTTTTCCTTTTTTCTGCAATAATTTTCTCCTTTATTTTTTATCCTGATATATATTATTTATTCTGATACACCCATTTTATCCTGATATATAATTATCACATACAAATAAATGTATGCATACTATGTGCACATAATATATATAATTGTTGACATTAATAGAAGCAATATATAAACACTAAGATTCCCATTCAAGATGAGAGGCTGGCGAGTTTGCTAATAACTATCAGTTTAGGTTTTGAGTCACTAAACTGTGTATGTAGGTATATGGACATACATGTACACATACACACATATATACATATGCACACACATATATAAACACACGATAGAAAGAAAATACATATATGTTATTTTTATATGTGTGTGTGTATAAATCACCTCAATAACCTCATATCTTTTTGAAAGCAAAACAAGTAGTTCTTAATTTCTTTTTCCATTTCCTTACAACTGATACCACAGTCAATTATCAAATCATTGCCAGGTAAAATGCAGGCGTATAAAGGTGCTTCTTATTAGTTTAGTCATACGGATTTTTGTTAAATAAATTATACACATACCAAACAAGAACACTAAAGGAGACTTTCCTTTTCACACTGGAGAGTGAAGACGGAGTGTTTTCTTATCATTGTTTCTTATGGAAGACAAAAGGACTTTAAACTCACAGATTTTGTTTAATCTCTTAGCTCATTTCCTATTTTGAAATGAAATTTCAAATTGAAATTTCAAAATGAAAACAAATTTCAAATTGTTACTATTTTATTAAATATAATACTAACTGCCATCATCTAGCAAGATTCATGTGAGTGAATTTCCAAACACAAAAGTTATTTTATTTATTCTAATTTTTCTCCTTCTTATCCTAACCTGAAAATAATATCTGATAAAATATAAATCTCCTGAAAAACAAGATTTTTGTATTTAAAGCTTTTGTTGACTTTTCCTTCACCTACTGATGTAATTATCATAGAAAATTTGAAAAATACAGGAATATATAAAATATTTCATTGTTATTAAAGTAATTCTTATAAATACATATTGTATCAGGACAAGCAACATTATACCATGCTAACAAAGAACCCCCAAATTTCAATGGTCTCAACCCACTGAAGTTTATTTTTCATAAATTCTATGTCCAATTCAGGTCATCTGGGATCTCTGTTCATTATAATTGTTAAGGACTGAGGTTGGCTAATATTTGGTCTAAGTCTATATTTTGCCACAGGGAAGCCACAAGCCACACAGTGTTACTGAACGCTTGAAATGTGGCTAGTTCAAATTGAAATATGCTATAAATATGAAATACATATCAGACACTGATGACATAATGCTAAAAATAAATGAAAATATCCCATGTATAATTATTATATTGGTTACATGTTGAAATATTTGAGATATATAAGTTAAATAAAATACATTATTAAAATTAGTGTCTCCTTTTTCTTTTTCCTTTTAGAATTTCACTACTAAAAATTTTAAATTACAAATATGATTCACATTATATGTCATTTGGCTAGTGCTTATTTAGACAATGTTTCCATAATTGTCACAGCAGGACAAAGAGAATGTAGTAAATCATGCACCATTTGTTGAAAGTTTTCACCTGGAAACAACACTCATCATTTGCACTAACACTGCATTGGCTAGAGAAATTCATAAGGTCATGAATAGTTTCAAGAAGGTGGAGGAATAGAGAAGTACAGACCTACCATGTACTTAATAGGGGAATAATTTTGAACATGACTATAATATATATCATCATAACTATAATATATATTCTTAATCTGTTCATACAACTTTGTAAGCATATTAACAAAAGTACTTTTTTAAAAAAATTCCATTTTAATTACTTCAGTGATCACCATTATCTTCCTATCCTTGATTGCCTGGCTTTGATTGATATTTTATTGGTAAATTAGAGTATTCTCTCAATTAATTTTATAAAGAGCAGCACACTCCTTATAGGGGTATCAGACACTAACAAAGGAATTTTGTTAATGTTCCTGAAAAGTGAGAGGGATAGGAAGAGAGGAAAAGTGAGAGAGAGAGAAAGAGAAGAGAAAATTCAGGACAGAAGAAAGGATCTTCAGGGGAGAGGTCATTCATTAAATCATTCTTCGAAAGAAAGGGAGAAAACACCTTAAGAATTCTGATGAACAAAAGTTTTCTACTACGTTACATTAGTAACCTAATTTTCTCCTTCGATGACAGTAGGAATTTTAAACTTTTCATTTATTTTTTTAAAAATTTTTATTGATTTATTTGAAACAGAGAGAGAGAGAGAGAATGAGAGCACACACACACGAGCAGGGGAGGGCCAGAGAGAGGGAGAGAGAGAATCCCAAGCAAGCTCCTCACTGTCAGCACAGAATCCAGTGTGGGGCTTGATTTCACAGTGAGATCACGACCTGAGCTAAAATCAAGAGTCCAATGCTTAACTGACTGAGCCACCCAGGAGCCCCACACTTTAAATTTTTTTAAGCTAACTTCCCTTTTATTTTAACCTCTCATCCCCAAATCACTTTCTGTTTTTTTTGTATAGTGCAGCAGTGTCTACCAGGACTATCTGCAATGATGGAAATGTTCTACATCTTTTCTGCCCATTGCAGTAGCCACCAGCCACATGGGACAGGAAGGTGACTAGTGAGACTGAGGAAAGAAATTTTTAATTTCCTTTAAATTTAATTTAAATTTAAAAACCACATATAGACCACACGAAAATAGAATACGTGCTTTCTCAAATATTAATAATGTCAGAAAATATTTTTCTTTGAGCTCCTTTAGTATACCATTTTCAGAGTTATGCTCTTACATTGTTCTGGGTGATATTACCATCATCTGCTGTATTTTGTTGTAGCCTCCATATTGGATATTTCCACTTAATCATCTTGGAATGAAGAAGAAGCTTCCAGATCTTGTATTTGCTAAGAGACAATTATATAAATTATTATTCTTTTTTACTTTGTTTACTGTCTTATAAGAGTGTGGAATCCTCTCAGACTTAAAGCGATATGTACAACTGGGTATAACAGGACAGTACCTAACCCAGTTTCCAAGGTCTAGAACATGCATTCATTGGGTATGCTCTAATGAAATATGTCAGTGTCTTTTTTTTACTCCACTATCTGATCACTGATGCTCAAACTCAATGAAATGCTTGCAAATTTAGAATTTCTAACATAGACTCTTTAGGTTTCTACTCCTCTCTAGAGTAATTAACATATTGGGATTAAACTTCCCAGAGTACAGTGTATCATATTGGTTTACCTCCCCATCTCCACCTCCCTGCCACCTGCTTTGCTATTTTCTGGGAGTTGGCATCCTAATGGCTTCTGAGTTTTTTTGGACATGTTACTGTTGCCTTCTGATATGACAAGTTGTTCAAATTCATATTGGATATTTCTTGCCTCGGACTTCGAATCACTAATTCTCCAAGGATCCCTGATTTATTTTAGCGGGAACTGGTACTAGGAATGCTCATTGCTATTGCGCTGGCATTGTTTCCTCCACCTTTTCAGTGGACAGAACTGGAAATAACTACTTATTTGTTTTACACCATATTGCATACACAATCGCCATCACAACAGCCAATACTGCCATCAACAACATAACTACCAAAATATTTGCTTTAGGGATGGTGTTCTTTTTGGCCTTAGGATATCCTACCAGGACTGAAGAGCCATATTACTTCATTTTAAATTCACTTAGAACAATCTTATCTCTGAGGCTATTTTACCGCTGGGTAAAAATCTAGGTCCATGTATTTTATTTTACTTTCCATTTTTAGTTATTTTAAATTTTGATTTTATTTTATAATTAAGGAAAACATAGCACCTTAAGGAAAGATAGAAATCTATAACTCTACACTGACATAAATCAATAAATGAATAAATAAATGGAAAGAAAACCTTCAAACCTTCCTTACAGTAGAATGCCAACTAATAATGTAGAAATACTGCAAACCAGAAAGTTAGTATTTAGCATCATCACAGTAATAATTAATTGATGCATAAAATATCAATGGATGCTAAAACTCATGGTGAAAGCAGGATGAGAAATAGAACTTTTGCATAGTCTGAAAATATCTATCCCTCAAAAAAGCTTCAGGGAAAAAGAAGTACCTTTACCGTGAAAAAAACCTGACAGATACACCTCCTTAATCAAGTGATCAAAACCATAACCACCAGTACTGAACATCAACATCATGTGCTACCGGTAAAGACAGCAACACTTCTGTGACATTCCAGCCCAAACTACATAATCTACATCTACATCTAATTGTAAGGAAACATTAGACAAACTCAAACTGAGGGATAACAAAGACAGCAACTGACCTATAAGCTTAAAAAATATGTCAAAGTCATGAAAATAAAGAAAAGACTGGTCTTCCAAAAGAGATACTAAAAAGACATAACCAGGTGGAACATTTAATCCTAGATTGGATTTTTTTGCTATAGTGGATATGACTGAAACAACACGAGAAGGTTGAAGTGAGTCTCTGGAAAAAAGATATGTGAGTGTTCTTTATAATACCTTTACAATATTCTTGTAAGTTTGAAACTGTTGGTTGGTTGGTTGGTTGGTTTTTTAATTACATGGTTCCAAAAGTCCAATATACAGAGCTCAGGCCTTTTGGCTTTTTCTTTGATTTCATAAGTAACTTGGTGTAAATCTGAAAGAATACTAAGACCCCATTTTAAGTCAGAAACTGAGTTTGTAAACATTCTTTCAGAAATTTGTCTTTTGCACGAACAAAGGCATATGTCTAGATCTGCAAACCACATTTTTGATGCTTCTTTAATATATGTATCTCACATAAGAAATAGGAATCTAGGGGCGCCTGGGTGGCTCAATCCATTGAGCGACCGACTTCGGCTCAGGTCATGATCTCAAGGTTTGTGAGTTCGAGCCCCACATCGGGCTCAGTGCTGACAGCTAGGAGCCTGGAGCCTGCTTTGGATTCTGTGTCTCCCTCTCTCTCTGCCCCTTCCCCACTCATGCTCTGTCTCTGTCTCAGAAATAAATAAACATTAAAAAAATTAAAAAAAAAAAAAAGAAATAGGAATCTATGGTCAAAAAATAGCAAATATGAAAACCATCCTTTAGTATTACTGATAAAACACTGACAAAGAAAACTCAGGACAATATTGCAGAAGTCTCTACAACTTAAATCAAAGTGGGAATCCAATTTTAGTAAATATAGTTTGAGAATTTAAGAGAATCAGAACCAAATTTTTTCCATCTATTGACTGATTGACTTGATGAGTTTCTGACAACATCTTTTTATTTGGATGATTTGAAAAAGCAAGAATTAATATACTTCTAGAACCTAGACTCCCCCAAAGTATTACTTCCAAGAAGATGAATGTAATTTAAATCAGTAACATTCCCCAGCAAGTCAGTCAAGCAACCCTCCTGCATTATAGGATTGATGTCATAAATATTAATCCATCTATTAACCTGACTTCAAAGATTTCGCATTATAGGATTCCCTTCTCTTCTCTAAGAGCTTATTCTATTGCTCAACCCTTCCTAAAATGATCAGGTTTTTATACCAAAACTTGAAGAAATTATTTTTCTGTCTAGAATTTTAAGTTGATTAATCCCTTATTTTAAGATGAATAATCATAAAATTGATCCATGGTCTCCCTAGGATCTACCCTTATTTATTCATAGATATTTGGTATCACTCTTTTCTACTGTCTTCAAGTTTTGCTCATTTTCTCATTTATTCATCATAAAAGCTTCTATTAATTTATACATTCTTCTAATTGCTTCCCCAGATTTAACTGTAATTTATTTATGGTTTAATGTAATACTCAAAAAAATCAAAGACATTGAAAAAATAATATAATAATTTAGCCATTCATGTTGAACTAAATTCTCAAACTCCTGGAGAGATTATATGGGCTTATGCTTCCTTAGCTAGAGCCCATAAGGTAAATTAATTGGGCTGGTTTTATTTCATTTTTCATCATAATAGATTTGAAATAGAGTTTCCAGCTTACAGATTTGCTTATATTGAACTAACTCCAATTACAGAATATTAAATTAAAAGCCCAGAAATGTTTAAATTTGGAAGCAACTCTTTTAAGACTTAGGTGCTAACTCTAAAAATTCATTATTACAATAAAATTATGCAATTTGGGAGAAATGTGGATAGGACATGGATTCAGATCTCCTGAGGTGGATCTGTGATCTGTAAGTATCACCTAACTAACTTTAGGAGAATCATTTAATCTCTTTGAGAAGTTCCTTGTTTATAAATATATTAAAAACGTCATACACAGATTTTTTTCAGGAGCCAACATGGAAGAAGTATTTGACTGTGTCTAATCTCTGCCTCCGAATTTTGACTTGCAAAGAAGTTTCCTGGAATAACAGGATACTCCCATAGGGTCAGGGATAAACCAATGGGCAAATACCTCATCCCGGATGAATACTAAAAAGTGATATAGAATTATCTTCCTCAGGGGTGCCTGAGTGGCTCGTTGGTTAAGCCTCCTACTCTTGATCTCAGCTCAGATCATGATCTCACGGTTTGAGTTTGAGCCCCACATCGAGGTCTGCGTGACAGCATAGAACCTGCTTGGGATTCTCTCTCCCTCTCTCTCTCTCTCTGCCCCTCCCCCACTCTCTCTCTCTCCTCAAAATAAATAAATAAACGTAAACAAATAATTATCTCCTTCATATTTATCTTCAATAAGGAATAATCCCCAGAGTATTTGAAAAGAGTGTAAAAGTTTACTGAACACCCACTATGGGCAGGTCCCATCTGAGACATTGTAATCATGAAAGAGAAGGTTATAATTTGGGGTTAAATAAGTATACTCAGAGAGACCAATCCTCTAGTGTTAACGGAATTTGGGTGTCACATTTTCACGAGAAATATTTCCCTTTGGGTGGGAAAAATGACTTTTTAATGTTTATTTTTGAGAGAGAGGGTGACAGAGAGAGCAAGCAGAGGAGGGGCAGAGAGAGAGGGAGTTAGGGAATCTCAAGAAGGCTCTGGCTGCCAACACAGAGCCTGATGTGGGGCTCAAACTCAAGAGTCCTGAGATCATGTCCTGAGATGTTTAACCAACTGAGCCACTCAGGTTCCCCAGGAAGAATGACTCTTTAAGCAGAGCTTTCATAGGAAAGGCAACAGTATGAAACCAGAACCACTAGGAGAAGAGGAGAGAGCCATGGATTGGCTCCAACACCCATATAGGATGAAAGTCAAAATGTAGCAAAAAGATGAGGCAGGAGTTAGAACTCAAGTAAAGATTGGGAGCCAATAGAAGTTGCTGCAAGTTTGGTACCAGTAATTTTTACCAAGTGATATATATTATGTATTTAAACTGGATGATATAATATAAACTAAATTAAAAAATGAGGTTCTCAAAACATTTACATATTCACTGTTAAGAAATGCTTTCTTGTTTGTGACACTGAGGTGTCTTGGCCCAAAGACTAAAATTAGCAGATGAGAAGGAAAGAGAGAGAGCCAGAATCATTTGTTACTTGCTCATACTTTCATTGTAAGACGCAGCACATATTTATACCAGCACCATCTCTCATTACCCTGAGTTGAAAATTTGGGATGAATAATGTGTTAAGCCTCAAAGGAATATAGCTTTGCAATGCATCAATAGTACCATCTGTCAATATGTTAAATGTTATTGGAATATACATGGAATATTATCAGTCTCATCCAATTCTGTTATCTCCTTTCATTAGACTCTGGGCCTTTAATGATATCTGGAAACTTATTTTACAAATCATGATTCCTAAGTCTCTGTTCAAGCATATACTATATTCCACGTGTTCTTCTTGTTCTTTTGTAAACTATTATTGTTAATCCTCAAGCCAATAAAATATATTTATGTATATATTTGTTTTATATATAATACTTGTTTTATTTTATTTAATAAATACAACTGTTACTTTGTGGTTATATAAGAACTCTACAAATACTAATGCATTTGATCCTGTTAACAATTATATAGAGTCTGTTATTATCTCTATTTTTCCAATGGAGCAGAGAAAGATTAAGTGACTTCCACAGTGTCACCTGCAAGCAAGTGGCAAAGCCTTCTGGTATTAGAGTCCATGTTTTTAATCACATATCTATGCTGTAACAATTATTATCCTGCTATTATTTATAAAGAAAATGAGGTCCCAAATAGTTAAATCATCCAAAATGCTCACTAAGCATTACTGTAGAACCAGGATGCAATGGTTCTTTGAAAAAATAGGACTTCCTGGTTTTCATGCAGATTTCAAAGGGTAGTCCTGGAACTCTGGGAATCCCACAGGTACTTTCAGGGAGCTAAAGAGATCAAAGCTATCTTCCTTTTAATATTAAAACATTAGTTGTCTATTTTTTTTCTCTCCTCTCATGTGTACAATTGAACTTTGCAGAGGATACATGACATATGATAGTGCAACAGTTTGAATGCAGAAGGAGCTATGAGAATCCAGTTGTCTTGTATTAAATCAGACATTAAGATATCTGCACAATGTCACTCTTCCCGCTAATTTTTTTCAAGAATAGATTTTTCCATAACAACATGTTGTGTTAACCTATATAATAGGTTTGTTAATTTTAAATAAATTAAATATAAGTCTTTGTAATGTCTTAGTTTTAATTTTTTATATAGGAAACATCAAGAAATGTAGGAAACCCACATGGGCAGAAGTTCATTGAGGTCTTCAATAATTTTCAAGAGTGTAAAGGGGTCTCAAGGCCCCAAATCTGAAAGACGCTATTCTTTAGAAACAGTTTATTATATATCAGCTGGCCCAATAATGCAGTGAGAAATTAAATGAATGTGAATTTGGAATATCCAAGTTATTGTCTATGTTATCAGGATAAGTCATTTGGCTTTTGTGTCCTTATATTCCTTACATGTTCAAGAGATTCGAGGACCTAATATTTATTACTTTCCTAGTTAATTTTCAAACCATATAACCTAAAGCAATAAAAACAGCTAGCTTTAATGATTTTCATTTTTATCATGGCATTTGATTATGTATTTCATAGCAAAGTACTTTTGCCTCTTTAAAAAATGTAACATTAAGTAGAGACCAATAACCTGACTTAGAGTCTTTTAAGTTTCCAATGTTTCTAATTTTGCGTTTGTTTTCTCTTTTGAACGGAGTTAGAGGACATGGGAAGAGCAAAGTTTGAGAAATAACATGATGAATTTAGTGTGAGGTATGCAGATTGCCAGGTGCCTGTGGACATTTGTACAGAGATATCCTGAAGGAAGCTGAGGAAATTAAGCTGAACCTCAGAGACATCAATTCGATAGCTATAGATTCTTAACATACAGGTGGAAATTTGAGCCATGAGAATACATGAGTTTAAGAAGAGAGCAAAAGCATGTAAAGACTGAAAGGAGGGGTGCCAGGGTGGCTCAGTTGGTTAAGCATCTGACTTCAGCTCAGGTCATGATCTCACCGTTTGTGGATTCGAGCCCCAGGTTGAGCCCTGCATCGGGCTCTGTGCTGACAGCTCAGAGCCTGGAGCCTGCTTCAGATTCCGTGTCTCCCTCTCTCTCTGCTCCTCCTCCGCCCATGGTCTGTCTCTCTTTCTCTCAAAAATGAAATAAACATTAAAAAAAAATTTTTTTTAAAGACTGAAAGGAGAAGCATGACAGGAACCAAGTTGTAGGGAATGCCAGAAAGGAGGAATCCTTGAAGCAAACAAGAGCTAATCATAGAGAACTAGGAGAAGGTGGTATCAGGACACATAGGAAGAAGCATAAAATATCAAGGAGAAAACGATCTTAGAGTTAAATGCAAAAGAGAAGTCCAATATACCATTGAAAATATGACTTGCAAGAAGTTTCAGAGTATCTGTAGAGTATCCGGTGCAAGGTCAGATTGCAATGGGTTAAGTAGAAAATGGGAAGTAAGTGAAGAGTATGTATAAACCACTCTGTCTAGATATTGAGGAGAGATTAAAGTAGGGAAGACCAGGGAGAAGAAATCTCACGTATTTTTCACAAAAACATAAATTTAGAACTCAAATGTTCTATTTAACACTTCACTGTGCACAAACTTTTAATTCCTCCCAAATTAGTTCCACTTACTAATCAGCTGTCATCTAATTACAGAAATGATCACAGTAAACCACTTTAACTTCATTACTAAATACCCAAGGGATCAAGTGATTCCCTCATGCCTCTGTGGTCACACTGCCCACCCAAAAGTCCCATACTAGCTGAACAGTTAAGTGACTTTCTGAGAAAGGTCTTAGAATCACCTAGAATATGGACTTCACACTGAATAGCGAAATGAGAAGTGATAAATTAATTTCAACTTTCAAATTCAAATCCCCATGAATGATTTACTTTCCTATCTACTTTTAAGCCTAAAGAATTCTCCTTTTCAAGATCTAAGTGATAACTGTGTTTTGGCATTAATAGTCCTTGAATAAAAAACATCCTGTGCATAATAAAGGACCACATTGCAAAATTAACGTAACCATTTCACATTCCCTCACTTAAGGATTCATTTATGGCCTGTGCTACATTTCATCTGACCCTGAGTTCCACTAAACCTTTTAAAATTACCAGGCATGTCAGTATTTCTTTGTATCAATGAGTTCTGGTTCAAAATGGTGACATAAGAGGAGCCTGGGCTCATCTCCTCCCACACACAGTCTCTAGCTATATAGGGAACAACTTCCTCTGGAAAAAAATACACACACACAACAACAACCACCACCTAAAAACTGTTATCTGAGCAACTGGGAGGCCTCCCAACAACAGAAGGCTCACACAGAATCAGGTAGGAGAGGCTGGGACACTGTCTCACCATAAACCCCATCCACGGCACCGCGGGGACTCACAGTCAGGAGGGCATTCAAATCCCGGGGCTCCTCCCTGAGGACTGAAGGGCTTGAACCCACGTCAGGCACCTCCAAACTTTTAAGACCTGCACTTGAGAGAGGAGGTCCCCAAACATCCAGCTTTGAAACCCACAGGGTTTCCGCCTCGTCAGACGCACAGGGCTCTAAGGACCCAAGAAATAGCTCAGGACTGGAACTCACCTGCTCCAGGGATTGGCCTAGACGTGGCCCGCTGAGAGGCTTAATAAGCTTAAAGTGTAGGCCTGAAATGCAGGCATCTAATTTAGCGTACAGCTAGAGGCCTGCTAGCTGGTGGGCATCTTTACCTCTCTCTTTGCCTCTCTCTTGCCAGCGGGTGACCTCTTCCTTCTTTTTCTTTTTTTCCTGGTGGGCGCCATCTGTGCGTTCTCCCTCTGCCGCACTCCAGCTTCCTTCTGCCAGCAGACCGCCCAGCCTTTGGACCGCCCAGTCTTTGGAGGGAAGCTTTTACATGCCTCCTGTGCCTGGTTTTTACGTCTGGCGCCAGGGCTTTTGCAGCTGCAGCCCAGGGGACCCCTGTAGATCACCTAGCACTGGTGGCCAGCAGGACTTACTTGTAGCCCCACTGACGGTCTATATATGCATACTTTATTTTTTTACTATTTAAAAATGTTTTAATATTTATTTCTGAGAGAGAGAGAGAGAGACAGAGAGACAGAGTGTGGGCGGGGGCGGGGCAGAGAGGGAAACACAGAATCTGAAGCAGGTTGGGGTGGGAGGCTAAAACCCACAAACTTGGAGATCATTACCTGAGTCGAGGTTTAAGGACTGAGCCACCCAGGCGCCCCTATATTTGCATACTTTAAAAGCTGCTGCCTGAGCTCTGGCTTCCAATCAGCCTGAATCCAGGTGCTGGCTGAGATCATCCGCTTCAGGTCACTGACAGGTGTTAGCACATCCTCAACCACTGGGAGCCATTAAAGACAAAACTGGCTGCTGGGACAATCACAAAGGTTTGAGGGACAACCAGGAGGGAGACCAGAGTTGAACCGTATTCAACCTCCTTCCCCCACCCCCAGAAGGCCACTCCTTCAAGACTGAGAGAGGTGGCTGTTTTACCTAATGCACGGAAACCAGCACAGGGTTGAGCAAAATTAAAATAAAATAAAATAAAATAAAATAACATAACACAACATAACATAACATAACATAACATAACATAACATAACATAACATAAAATAAAGAAATATGTTCCAACTAAAAAAATAAAACCCCAGAAGGAGAAGAAAACTTTAATGAAATGGAGATAAGTAATTTATCTTTATATCCATTTTCTTAATACTCTGTGGATCTTTGATATCCTGAATACATAAGAAGCAAATTTCTCTAACAAAGTTTTTTTTTTTTTTAATTCTCCAAGAATACATCTCATTCCTTTCCCATTCTCCACAAAAGGAATAATCAAACAAATCTTACTTTTCTATATGGATTTCAACAGGCTTTTTAGGTTGAAAAAAATGGGTAATAATCTAATAATCCAGTGAGTACTGAAGTGCTCCTATATTCTCATGCTGAGTCCTAACTGAAGTGACCATAAACTTTATCACTCAGACTGGGACATTCAGCAGAGTGAAAATACGTTGTTATTCATAACTATACACAAAGTAGGCACTGACTAGGACAGTCATAGAAACCTGGGTGTATGGTCACTCAACTTTCAGCTCTCCTGTACCAAAATAAATAAATACTGAAAGAATTTCAACAATGATGGGTAAGGAGTGGATACAGTGAAGGTTTGTATCTTGCTTTTACAATCCCTATGACTGTAAAGATGTGTGATTTTACAACCCCAATCTCATTTTGATGTGCTGCTATCACTTCAAAAATAATACTGGTGTGGCACTCTCTGAAGATATCATTGACCTCACTTTTAAACCACTGTAATGGCCCAGCTGCTTAAGTCACATTCCAACTTTCTCTTTTTCTTCTTTTTCTCTTTTTCTCCAGCTTTCTGACTTCATTGTTTCTTTTTTCCCCATTCTTTGCCTTGCCTCATTCTTTGGTCTTGCTTTATGTAGTACTGTTTTTTTGTTGTTGTTGTTTTTTTTACTCCAAACGTGGTTTCCTTTCAACCACGATTTGCCCAGACTAAACTGAGTTCAACTCCAACATAAGACAACAGAAAATGCTGAAATTGCCCAACTTTTCCAGTATTCTCTCATCAGAGAAAGATCTATGGGAGCCATGAATTATTTCATTCTCAATGAATTTGAATGCCATAATTCTGGGTTAAAACATACTCTTCTCTCAGAATATGACCAAAAGCAGGTGTAATGTTAAATATTAATATATTCTTACCACTTCCAATTTTAATTATTTCAACAGAAAACAGATGCAGACAGATCATTTTATAAGCAGTCGTCAAACCCATGGAGATGACATTGGTTGCTAGTTTAGAAAACAAGTCATTAAACCTTCCTCCATTATTATTTAAATAGCTCTATAAATAAATGTGTCATTTGCAATCTGAAAGAGTTGGCTGGCAAAGCTGAGTGTCATCCAAGTTTATTTTAAATCAGGGCTTTCAGGTTTAGAGTTTTCATGTAAAGCATCCATTTATGACTACTCTTCTTTTTTTTTGTTTGTGCCAATGGGAATGGAAATAAGTTTACTATATGTCTTTGTTGTAATGCACCTAGGAGACACTACAAATTTAGATGACAGATGGGAAGAACCACTATTGACTTTGGGCAGTTCAGAGAGGGTTTCCAAGAGCCCATTAATTTTGTGTTCCAGAAATTTAGGCACCAGCTTGAAAATAATAAATTAACTGTGCTAAAGTAATGAAAAAAAAAATTCCTTTGCTTTTGTATAATGAGAAAATGCACAAATAATATATGTCTATTTATTAACACACAACCAAATGAGTATTTGGCCCTTTTTTATTCCCTAGAAGTTTATAAATTATGATGCTTCCACTCTGAAGTGGGAATGTATTATAATTAAGGACATTTGGGATTTATTCCAGTTCTCATCATGATATAAAGTGTCTCAAATCTGAGAGAAGAAAAATAACATACATTTTCTGCATGCAATGCTTATTCTGTAGCTAGATCCAGCCTTGCAGGACCAGTATTCATTTGGGGTGGATTAAATGTAGGAGATGATAAAGAAGTGGTCAATAGGGTGAGATACCCTAGCTAGGATATGCTGGGAAAATACTGCTTAAACTGCATTTAACATAATCGATGTCTTCTGTAAATAATCAGCAACTTCTCAAACAGCATTTATTTTATTCCCCAAGAATGTATTTATTTTTAAAATCCATGGTTTACATGAATTTATTATTGAGGAAGTTGATCTGTGGGCCTTTCTGATGTCTTACTTGAAATTTGAGTCACGCTCTGTAGAACAAATGTTTCATACCATTTATATTGAATAGATGTTAAACTTAATTTCTGAAACTAAAAAAGACAATTACACTTATCAAAAGGGAGTTATGTTTTATTGTTGCTTATTGAAATTTTACCATATAATTTCTTCTAAGATAGAAAAGACTCAGAATTACCAGATGAGCTTTTACTTTTTTTTTCCAAAATAAAACTTATGAAAAAATTACATATACAAAGAGGTCTCCTGGAATGTGTTCAACTGTAGGCCCCTGAGTGAGATAGATGTAAGGAGTGAAAGACTCCAATTTACCTTTGGGAAGAAGATGGGAGGGAGGTTAATGCTGATGAGGCAGAAATAGGAGATTTCAAAATAAAAGTCCCAATGTTCTGCTCCTTGGGGATCTCAATCAAATCCAAACTTACATGATCTCTGCATGTTATTTACAAATGTTGTAGTAACACAATGAAGTTAAATATAAATTGTGCCATAATTCAGCTGTATGTGTATGTGCACACATGTATCCCTATCCTATCCATCTTAGGAAAAGAACAATTGTAAAATGTTAAGAGAGTTCTCTCATATCTCCCAAAAAATCTAATCAAAAGGATAATGAAAGGAGAACAAAACCTAACTTCAGTCAAGTTTGCATAGGGTAAAAGCAAATGAAAATTGTAAATCAATCTAAAGAAAAGTTTGGCTCTTAATTCTTAATCCCCTCCAGAACTGTGAAAAATAAATTTTGTTATTTATAAGATACTATTACTAGCTCATGGTAGTATGCTATAGCAGCCGAAATGGACCAAGACAACAAATTATCCCCACAATGTATCATTTTAAAAAAGTGAATGTTTAGTGTCCCTTTTCTGTGAGTCAGGAATCCGAGTGCAGCTTAGCTAGGTGCCTCTGGCTCAGAGTTTCTCACAAAGTGTAGGCCAGGACGTAGTCATTTCAAGCCTCCAGTGAATACACTTTTAAACACCTACTTGGCTGCTGACAGCCTCGGGTCCTCATTGACTACTGACTGGGGATATTAGTTCCTTGTCACATGGATCTTTCCAGAGAGAAGCTCACAACATGGTAGCTGACTTCCTGCAGAGCAAGCCATTTAGAGGCGAAGGAAGTCCATGGAGAATGGCAGCCACAATCTCTTTTTAAGCTTATCTTGAAAGTGACATATTAATCACTTTGCCATAGTCTGTTCTTTAGGAAATGAACCACGAGGTCCTGCCCACACTCGGGTACATCAAGAGGGAAGTATGGATCATTGGAGTCCACCTTTTTTTTTTTTTACATTTATTTATTATTGAGAGACAGAGAGAGACAGAGCATGAGCATGGGAGGGGCAGAGAAAGAGGGAGACAGAATCCAAAGCAGGCTCCAGGCTCTGAGCTGTCAGCACAGAGCCCGATGCGGGACTCAAACTCACAAACCGTGAGATCATAACCTGAGCCGAAGTCAGATGCTCAATCGACTAAGCAACCCAGGCACCCCCATCTTTTTTTTTTAATTTTATTTATTTTTGAGACGGAGAGAGAAAGCACGAGCAGGGGAAGGGCAGAGAGAGAGGGAGATAGAAGATCTGAAACAGGCTCTGCGTTGACAGCAGAGAGCCTGTTGTAGGGCTCAAACTCACAGCCTCAAGATGGTGACCTGAGCCAAAGTCACATAATCGACTAAGCCACCCAGATGCCTCGTTGGAGTCCATCTTAACAGCTGCCTACCATACTTATGTATAAAGTGGAAATAACATTGCCTGCCACACAAGATGGTTGGTTATAAAAGCATAACATAAATATATTCTCACTGACTTATTTGCATATAACTTATTTCAAGTCTTTGTTATAAACCATGGAACTATATATATAAGATCAACGAAATAGCTCTCTTGCAGATGAAAAAGATTTAAAGGGAACTTCTCAGAGCACAGAAATTACTGTTAGAGTTATGAGCAGAATTCCAAAGATAAAATGTCATTCTGTGCCATACCCACTTATTTATGCTTTGATTTCTTCATCCATAAGTGGTGCCAACTAGTATTTTCTAATGCATCCTCCAACAAAATTCTAGTTGCCAAGTATAATTACTCTAAATATTTAGAATCCTTTTGGGAAAATAAATATACTTCCAGCATTAAAAATTTAATGAGCTTAACGTCACTCCTCATCAGGGAAATACAAATCAAAACCACACTGAGATACCACTTCACGCTGGTCAGAGTGGCTAAAATGAACAAATCAGGAGACTAGAGATGCTGGAGAGGATGTGGAGAAACGGGAACCTTCTTGCACTGTTGGTGGGCATGCAAACTGGTGCAGCCGCTGTGGAAAACAGTGTGGAGGTTCCCCCCAAAATTAAAAATAGGTCTACCCTATGACCCAGCAATAGTCCTGCTAGGAATTTACCCAAGGGATACAGGAATGCTGATGCATAGGGGCACTTGTACACCAATGTTTGTAGCAGCACTTTCAACAATAGCCAAATTATGGAAAGAGCCTAAATGTCCATCAACTGACGAATGGATGAAGAAGATGTGGTTTATGTACACAATGGAATACTACTCGGCAATGAGAAAGAATGAAATCTGGCCATTTGTAGCAATGTGGATGGAACCGGAGAGTGTTATGTTAAGTGAAATAAATCAGGCAGAGAAAGATACCATATGTTTTCACTCATATGTGGATCCTAAGAAACTTAACAGAAGACCAAGGGGGAGGGGAAGAGCGAAAAAAAAATTACAGAGAGGAAAGGAAGCAAACCATAAAAGGCTCTTAAATACTGAGAACAAACTGAGGGTTGATGGGGGGTGGGGGAGAGGGGAAAGTGGGTGATGGGCATTGAGGAGGGCACCTATTGGGATGAACACTGGGTGTTGTATGGACCAATTTGACAATAAATTAAATAAATAAATAAATAAATAAATAAATAAATAAATAAATAAAATGCAACTTTAAAGAGAAAAAAAATAATAATCCAAAAAACCTTTAATGAGTTTAGCCACAGATTAACTCACAAAGTTAAAATAATCATAAGCTTTAGAATACATAAGAGGTCTGAAATACTTGCTGAGAAATTAAACTAACTTTAAGAAGTTAAACTATCATATATTTTCACATATAAAACTAGTTTATAGACATTATTTTAAAAGAATGACCATTGTATTCCATAGAAATATTAAACAGCCCAGATTTGCTAGAAAAAGTCAGGGGAAAAGTTATTTTCTAAGAATTCCTGCAAGAGTTAAGAGCCTGGAACCTTAAAAGTCCATAAGAGGGGAAAAAAGGGGGCATCTGGGTGGCTTAGTCAGTTGAGCATCTGACTCTTGATTTTGGCTCAGGTCATGATCCCAGTGTCATGGAATTGAGCCCCTTGTGGGACTCCTCACTGAGCGCGGAGCCTGTTTAAGATTCTCTTTCTCTCCCTCAGCCCCTTTCCCCTGCTTGCTCTCTCTCTCTCTCTCTCTCAATCTCTCTCTCTCAAAAAAAAAAAAAAAAAAAAAAAGAGTTCACAATAGAAAAACCTAAATATCATAAATCTAGGACACTTTCATTCACAATCAATCCACCACACTTTCACTTTAGTGTACACACAACACACAAATTCAATAAATATATAACAGCCTACATTGTGCAAAATACACTATGCAGAAAAATGATTAATGATAAAAAAGACAACCAGAAATTTAAAATATAGTGAAAAAAAAAAAAGGATAAGATAATCACATCAAATGGTAACCAAATATAAGACCTAATTCCCACTTGGGTCACCCTACCTTTCAAGGTCTGTATAAGATTAGTTGACCCCACGTTCTTCATTCATTGGGAAGATCAATGTCTGGGAACCATTTCTCCCAGATCCCTCTGGCTCTAATTTCTCCCTTCTTAATCCTCCATCCAGCTTCTGATGGCTAGTTGTTCCTTCCTCCTCTCTGCTTTACTTTAACCTTGACACAGACCTCCATTGATTTGATTTCCATGAAAACCACTTACATCAGGCCTTTGTATGTATAGCAGGACTCACTTAATATTTGGGAAGACAAAAGTTTATATCATGGCCACAAAGATGACTAAAAATTCAGTCTCAGGCATCTGCTAGGCCATTTCCGTTAGCAGCAGCCTCTTCCAATGTTGTGGGTCTCTTTGCTTCTCTCTTCAGGCTCCCCTCGCCAACACCTCCAATTTTGCTTCATTTTTGTGTTTACTTTGTCCCTCACATATTTATTCTTATATAGTCTTGCGTTTTCTCTCCCAAGCATTAAAGGATTTCCTTAACAAGAAAGTGTTCGCAGAAGAAATAGTGGTGCCAGATGTTCAGAAAATAGCTTTTTCGCCCTTTCACACTATTTTATGTATTGAGAATACTTTTACGGTTCAAGAGGAGAGAGGACCAAGAGGTTAGCCAGAGTAGGATAATAAGGAAAATCTTTAATTTGGTGGTAGCATGGTAGTATTAAACGACCTATTGGATAGGCTATGCAAATGGTGGGAGGATGCCTTGGAACATTCCAAATAAAAACAGGGTGAGCATAATCCATACCGGCATTTGTCAATAAAGAATATGATAATTATAGGGTCTTGTGCAATCTAGATGCTCTAAAGGGGTTTTCTTTAATTTTAACTTTGTCTTCTCTGGCATGATGCCTAAGGACGTTATAGGAAGGCCTTAGTATGTGATATTATTTGCTTTTAATCTTTATGACTAGCTTAATAGATATTGGTCAACATATATAAAGAGGTCATCTCACAGAATTTAACTTGATTGTTGGATTGTTTTACACGTGGGTCTTATAAGCAATTTGTATGCAGGAGTAAGTTAAGATGGAGTATACAGCTACTTTAGCTTAATTAGAGCTTTAGACTATTAAGCCTTGTCTAAAACCATTTCTAATACAGCCCTGAATTGTATAAGTGAATACTCACCTCAGGTCTGTATTTATTCAGATCTCCTATTCTCCAGTTAATTTGGATCAGTGAAGCATTATGTCATAAACACGTTGCATCTTCAATTGGGCTGAATCTCAATCTTGCTATACAATTCCTCCATAGAGCAGTATGTGGGGTCTGAAATGATTCTTCACTCTCTTTCGTGACAGTAGTGGGTAAGAGCATATAATATAGAGTTAGATTTTCAGGGCTTGTAACCCTGATTCTGTTTTACTACCTGTATTTCCTCGGGAAAGTTACCCTTTGTGTGCTTCAGTTGTTTTGTTTGTTTGCATTTGTTGTTGTTGTTTTTGTTCATCTCTCTATGTTGCACTGCAGACAGAGCTTTAAATAACACCTTCATGTATATGTATGTGTAATCCCATGATCAACTTTTTCTCTTGGTATTTTTTCATCAATATTTACAAATATCCTTTTTCATTTTGTCCTAAAATAATAATGTTATTTATGTTTATTGTTTTCTATTCATTCTAAACTCCACATTTGTGCTTTTATGCAAATTGCTTATGATCATTTTCTAACTTAAATTCACTTAAATTCATTTTGTCTAAGTTAGTCAGTAATTTTTAGACTTCAGCATGTGTAAGGCGGTCTGTAAGATGCACTTTAAGAAAATCTAATCATATTCAGTGACAAAAACATTAAACAGAATTGATTTAGTTCTCTCCTCTAACGAATACCATGAACACTGGCTACTTGGTTTAAAAATAATTCATAGCAATTACTTCAAAAAGGTAAATAAACTTTAAAATGATAAGATTAAAATATATAAAAATTTTAAAAATGATATAAGATTTTTTAAAACAAATGAAATAAAATGATGATTGGCAAAAAATAATTTGTAAGTTTTTCTGGAGGTTGGGGAAGGAAAAGACAATGTTAGATATAGATGTATATACCAGAATGAAAGGCCGACTATACAGACAGATTTTTATCTGCATAATTCATTGCTGAATTCTTAGCACCTAGACTTGTGTCTGGAATATGGTTAGGTCTTAATACAACCTCCAGGTTAGGTCTTAATACAAGTAAGAATGTGAAGTACTATAGCAATCAGTTATGGACACAAAAAGGTAAGAACAAAGGTAGTTTGTTCTCTCAGTGTATTCTTTGTCAAAATCTGATGTCATCGTTTAGTGGCAACTTTCTAGGGGCCAAAATCACTCTGTTCCCTCTTCACCTCATGAAATTTTTAAAGTGTGTGTTAGAGCAGAGGCCTTGGGAAGAATGCCTGTCTGTTAAGAAAGTTTCAATCTATGGAGATAGAGATTTCATTTTATGGCAAAAATATATGACTCTAACATCACCCTCTGTTCAAAAATTAGTTTATGGAACAAACAGTTGACAGTCTAAAATATTTCTCCACTAGTAACAACACTGTAGACATTTGGTAGAATACATGATGCCATTTAAACACATCAGCTACCCATAAAAAGGGGACTTGGAAAAAAAATGGCGGGGGGGACTTGGCATTGTATAAATATCCTGGTAGAAACACATGATATATGTGGCTGATTTCTATGTTTTGATTGTGCTGTTTGTATTGTAAATGAATCTATTTTGCTCCAGTCCTTGTTCCTCTGACCTTTTAGAGTCTCAATGAGACTCCAAAAGCAGCAATCAAAAGCTCAGTGTTTCATTTTGGAAGCATTCAGAAAGCAATGCACTTTGGCTAAATTTAGTTGTAGCATTCAGAATTTAAAACCATGTTTGATCATCTTCTAAGAGACACATAGTAATTGAGTGACGACTCACTTTTGATTTTAAATAAATTAGTCAAATAATAGCTGCTTCTTCTTGGTTCACTCATGTAAAACAAAAAAGAAGGGTCTAGATGGGGGACAGTAACAAAAACTGACCTGGGTAAGGCTTTTCAATGGTTGCAGCTAGGCGTGCTCATTTTGTAGGACACCAAACAATAGAAACTTTTGTGTTCATTTGAAACAATTCTGGCTCAGAAAACACAAATCACAATTAAAATTGAGGCAACAAAATTGGAAGCCAAAAACAGTGAGAAGAGCTCATGTAAAAGAAATATTGTCTTCTTTATCAAGAATTGTATTTGGTAAAAACTTTAGAGAATAATTGAAAGTTATTTTTTAGAAAAAGGGGGACTCAAACTTCAAAGTAATATTTCATGTCCTAAATGATAACATGGGAAATATCATGTATCTTTAAGAATTCAAATGTTGATTTATTTAAGCAATAATTCTGATTTTCAGGCATATGTTGTTTATAGTACATGGTCAGCAATCTTTTTTCTGAGTAACATAATCTAAGAAAGCACATCGAACAACAAGATTTCAGTTCTTGGGCTTCACAAAGTTAAGTTCTGACTATGAAAAATTGCCAGAGACCAGAGACCAGATGCAATTTGGAAGTCTGAGCATAACCCAAGTGTAATCTAGCTTTCATCACGGGAAAATAAATTTCTTTTTAATTTTATTGTGGAAAGAACACTTAACATGAGATCTATCCTCTTAGCGAAGTTTTAAGTGTACGATACAGTATTGTTGACTGTAGGTGCAATGTTGTGCAACAAAGCTCTAGAACGTATACAATGTAACTAAAACTGTATACCCATTGATTAGTAACTCCCCATTTCCTCCTCCCTCCAGCCCCTGGCAGCCACCGTTTCACTCTTTGATTCCATGAATTTGACTTTTGGTCACCTCACATAAGTGGAATCATGCAGTATTTATCTTTCTGTGATTGGTGTATGTCACTCAGCACAATGTCCTCAAGGTGCATCCATGTGGTAGCATATTTCAGGATTTCCATTCTGTGTATATGCCACATTTTCTAAAGTAAATAAAAAGCAGTTCTCTCAGAATTTACAAAATTGTAAAAGAAGAGAAAAGCCAGTCTGCTGTCTGTGATACAGTAAGGTTGTGTGCAAACCAATCTCGAGACGCACTAGCCAGCAGTGTCAGAACCCAGTGTGGAAGGAGGAGAGTAAAAGGAACAGGATTGGGAAAGTCGTCCCCTCTTCTCCCTTCTTGGCCACCTTTTCCTTGTGGATCTAACCTCATCTGTAAGGTAGTGTCAATGGTTGGCTGAACCTGCTGGGGAAGAAGCTCTGGGAAGGAAAGGGAAGGAGTGTGGGAAAGAAAGGAACATTAGAGGAACATGGAATTCAGCAGACCCGTGTATGTTGGTTGAGGTAAGATTAAAGCCATTTCCCAACCCCTCTGCCATACAAACAGGACAAACATTTCCACTCAGCTGTACAGATCTCTACTGGATGGTGTGTAAGTCTAAAATTCCAACTGTCCATAATCTTAGCAATTAATAAGTCGACCATTATATTGCATTATGTGCAAGACGTGAAGAAGCCAAAATGAAACCAGGTTCAGCTGTCTTTCAGACCCTTGCCCTTTCCACCTAACTGTAGCCAAAAGTTCCTAATAAAGAACAGAAGAGGTGCAGTGAGGAAAGCCCACAACGTGAAGTCTAAATAAAACAAGCAAAAACCTCACCAAGCTCATACAAATATGTAAGGGCTTCCTGAATTAGATAGCTTATGATAATAAAGCTCTCTTAGGGCAAATTCTGGAAAAAAAACTAAGATATCAATGCGTAACAGGTGTGCGAATCAGAATGTAGATGCAGGCATATTATAGATAAGAGCTGAAATTAGTTCTAAATGGAGTCTTCTGGCACAGCAGTTTTAATTCAAGAAATGTTCTAATTTCAAAACCATCATTTTAGAAGTCAGCAAATTATGAGCATAAATACAGAGAAATTGCAGCTAAGGAATCTTCCCCCATCCCCCCAAACCACTGGAGTGCAGCTATAGAGAAAACATTTACTTGTAAAACACTTAGAAATAATTGTGAGTGCAACTCAAAACCTTGATAAGATTAAGTATTATTATTTGGCATCTAAGTGTTTGCACAAGCAAAAACAATGTGTTAATGAAAGCAGGCCAAGTTCAAAGAGATTGTCTAAGTTTTCAAACTTGAGGGAGGTGTGGTCTTCCATCACTTCAAAACAGACTAGACCACAGAGGTTAAGAGTAAACAGTCTGGGAGTTCCTCAGAAGATTAAATAGAATTACAATGTGACCCAGCAGTTCCATACCTGAGAGGTACAGATCCGAGAGAAGTGAAAACATATGTCTACCCCAAAACTTACACGAATGTTCACAGATGCATTATTTACAGCAGCCAAGAGAGTAGAAACAACCCAAATGCCCATTAACTGATGAATGGATAAATAAAATGTGGTCTACCCACACACAGAAATATTACTCAGCAAGAAAAAGGAATGAAGTACTGATACATGCTATGACATGGATAAACCCTGAAAACATATGCTAAGTGCAAGAAGTAAGTCACAAAAATCACATGTTGTATGATTTCATTTATATGAAATGTCCATAGTGGGTAAACCTCAACATCCAGACAGCAGACTCTTTTATAGCAGTGGTGAGAAATGGGTGTGGGGTTCTCTCTGGGATGATGAAAATGTTCTGAAGTTGATGGTGGTGATGATTGCACAACTCTGAAGATACTAAAAAACTATTGAATTGTGTGCCTCAAATGGGTGAATTGTATGGCAAGTGAATCATACCTCAACAAAGCTGTTAAAAAAAAAAGAGTAAGGTCTTACTCTTACAATTTCAAGAAACTAGAGCAACCTGGTTTTTGTTTGTTTATTGATGCTTATTGCGGAACAGTTCAGAAGAATAACTATTTGTAGAATCACCTGTTATCGCTAAATTTTCCACTACTTTACCTACATTTGTAGAGAGACGTGCAGGATGGGAGATAGTAATCAAAGCAAAATCATGCTTCAGGTTGATGCCCAAACAGCAATTTAAAACATTTTAAATGTTCTTATGTTATTTTTTTTCCTGCACAGAATTGTCTAGAAAGCTTTCCTAAGGATTATAGTTACTGGTTTAAACAACCTGTATATGAACATGAAGCATGAAAATAAATTAACACCGAGTGAGTAGTCACAATCCCCACTACAGCCCATTCTTCCATCAGCTAACATTTCATCAAGCAACAAATATGATAATGGATGATTTTGAAAAAGGCACTATTGTTTCCCTGTGAAGATAATCGCTTCTTGCTTTCAATATCAAATTGATCTCTACCTGCATCTATACCCTTAAATTCCACCTTCCCTCCTGCTGTGGTGAATGAATTTGTCCCCTTTGTACCCACAGCCTCTTCTTCCCTTTATGGCTAAAACTAGTGGAAATAGTTATTTCAACTTCCTCGCCTCCTACTATCTGCTCAACCCACTCAACCAGCTTCCCAGCACCTCCATCTTGCTCTGCCCTGTGGCCAGTTCTCCAACTTCATCTCTCTCAACCTGCCAGCAGTGTTTGACACAGTTGTCACGTCCTTACTGACGTGTTTTTGTTTTTGACACTCTACCATGCTAATTTGCCTGCTTCTTCAGCTGCCTCCCCTTCTCAGTCTCTTTTGCTTGTTTCTTTTCCCCTTCCTGACATCTAAATGATAGAGTGTCCAGGACTCAGGCCACGGCTCCATTTTTTCCTCTATCAATAGTCTTCCATATGGCTTTATCTAGTTCCTGCATGTAAATACCATCTCTCTGCTAATGACTACCCACTGCGTATATCCAGCCCTGACTCCTCCTGAACCCCAGGCTCATATATCCAACAGCCTACTCATCGTCTCCATTGGGTGTCTGTTAAGCATGTGCCCAGAGCAGCAGCCTTAATCACCCCCTCCAGAGCTTCTCCTTCCAGTCTGCTCCATTTGACTCAGTTGCTAAGTCAAAAACACCCAGAAGTTTTCTTTGAATACCTTTCCCTCTCCCCTACAATAAATCTATCTGCAAGTCTTGTCAATTTGTGTGTATCAAAACGCTTCCTAAAGCCAGTCACTTTTGCTGCCTCTCCTGCTATGTTATCATTGACACTTACCTCAACTAGTGTAACAGCCTGCCCACCAGTTAACTTGCTTCCATTCCCACCCTCCTCCACCTCGTTCTCCACAGAGCAACAGGACAGAGCTTTTAAACACTAAATCAGATTATGTCACTTCTCCACTCAAAACCTCCCGGGGTGTAGGCATCACACTTAGCATAAAATCCATACTGCTTATCGCCCGCCCCCCCCCCACCCCGCATCTGGCTCTGGCCACCCTTCAGATCTATCTCGTACCACCCTCTTGTCCCATGCCCTACTATTTTCAGACAAATAGCCCTCATTATTCCCCAAACACACCAATGTGTTTCCCTCCAGCAGGCTATTTATTGATGTACACTAGGCTCTTGATCATTATTTACTAGCCAAATTATTTTAAGCTGGGTGTTTTCCCTTCTCCATTCTCATTATGATTTCCCATTAATTTATATCATTTCCTGTACCCACTTTTGTATCCACTCTGCATTATGACCAGAGCAAAAGAAAACTATCAGTATTATTTCAGGGTTACTCACTGTGGATTATTCAGAGTGTTTCTTTTTCAAGTGAGAAACCTAACCAAAGGAGTGGCTGTCTTGATTTAAGGTAGCTTGGGAGCATGTCTTTTAAAAAAGTTACCCAAGATGATTCAATTTTACAGATCTACTATATAACATTGTGACTATAGTTAACAACACTGTATTGTACACTTACCCATTTATTGAGAGGCTAGATCCTATGTTAAGTATTCTCACCGCAATAAAAAACTTACACCATCAGATTTGTTAGATAAGTTTGTGGAGACCTCAGGCTTCTGTCAGAGGCCTGCTACTTCTGTAGGTGACCAGATTAGAGTCAGTGTCTTATAATGTGCATGTGTACTAACATCACATCTATCTTTTTACCAGGGAGATTCAAGATCTGATCAGCTCTCACCACTGTTTTCCAGCACCCCCCCTCAATATATCTTCCTGAAATTGAGTAAGGCTAAAACCTAGAAACCAGACTTGGTTTTCTCTACTATCCTTCCAAAATACCAAGAACTTCACATTCTCATTCCATAAATATTAACTGAATTCTTCCTTGATTCCAGGCATTTTCTTGTCTCTGGTGATATGAAATGTATGGCAATGGATTGACCTATGCCTGTATTACTGCAATTCCCTTGAGTTCCTTGAAAGAAAATTGCTATGTAAATATAAATATTTTACAATCTTTAACTTACTCTGTTTCCCAAGGTTCATCCTAACTCCCTCCCTTACCCTCCACTTTCCTATCTTTTAACTTCCCACCACATTTTCACTGCATATCATAAGATCTCAGTAAATGAGAGGGACTGGCATCTTCTGTTATGTCCCCTTTCCTACATTCTTCAATTCTGCATCTGCCAAACTACTCTCTACCTCAAATTCAGAAGCCAAACCAAATTCTGATTAATCTAGGAAGACTATGTGGCTGAGCCCAAGTACTAAAGGGCTTTAGGAAAAAAAATCCAAAGCACTGAGAGAGATGCAAAATGAATAAGGCCAAGCACTGTCCTCAGCACCTTATTATCTGGGGAGTGGACATAACATAAATACACTGTGAGTATAATGTTATGACCTAAGGAAAATCATAAAATATGGATATCCCATACAGTTGACTCACAAAGGGCTTCTTGGAGGTGGTGGCACGTGCAGTAAGCAGGATTTCAATAGATACAAATAATTGAGAGTTCCAGACAGAGAGGCCAGTATGAAAGAAGAGCAGTACAAGAGGAAGGATCCTAAATGATGATCCCTCTATCCTGTGGCAGCAAACGTCAGGAGCATATGTGCTTTCTGAACTCTCATTCGGCTGGCAGAAAAGATTATCTGCCACTATATGTTATGTTTGTTTGATGATACTAATGACAGCTGGACAATACAGACTCACTCTTATGGGCTGATATATGAGTGTCACTGGCACTATCAAGACAAGGTATCTCTTCCTTAAAGGGAATGGCAGAGAAAAATCATACAAACACAGGTAGAAAGTGTTTTTCAAAGATGCCATGAAGCTATAACAAGGCAGTTTTTATCTGTGGCTAGAAAATGCAACAGAAGACAGAGTCTCCCTGAGTTTTAACCACAATAACAGAAACATGGCTTATTTGAGCAGGAGGAGAGAGCCAACTAAGTCCTAGATGGTGAGACAGAGCTACATAACACACACACACACAGAGGGATGAAGGCAGGTTTTGTTTATTTTCATAATGCCTTTCAGCTTCGTGCACGTAGAACATACTCTGTGAGACTCAGAGTATGTGTAGACACTCGATCCTAAGCAGGGCATGAAGGAAGCAAAGGGAGTTTTTGTCTTCCTCCCATATGCTCTACAAGACCCCTTCTATCTTCTGGGAAGCCACTTCCTTAGCTTCTTTGCTTTCCTTTTTTCCCATACCCTTAAATATAAATAGTCACTTTGAGTTCAAGCTCTTTCCTTGAAGCACGCCAAAACAACAGCTTGCTCTACCTGTTTCCATACTTGGCCCTAAAAATTACATGTCATAATTATAAGAGAAAGAGTGTATTAATTTAAAAAAAAGAAGGTAAAAATAAAGAACAGCAGCTGTATGTTTTAACATGGGGCTGCAGTAGGGCCCAAGGTATTTCTAAGGCAGTTGAATACTGTGATGTGAGTCACAGCTCCAAGGGACCAGCTCTTCAGAGCATAATTCCTTCTGTTGCCATAAAACCCTACCGCACATTAAAGAGTGTTTTTTTTTTTTCCCATGGGAAATGTTCAGTGTAAGGCAATCTGTTCAGGAGGCATCATCTGAAAGAGGGATTGGGAGAAGTCACATTGACTCCAGAACAAAGGTTCCCAGTCTCGCCTGGCAGCGGTTGGGGGTGGGGGTGGGGGTGGGGGGGTCTGTGGATGGGCTGCAGAACATCTGTAAACTTCTGAAACAGTATGTAAAATTGCAGCTATTTGCATCTCTTGAGAGGGCCTCCATTGTCCATTTATATTTAAAAAGGATGTGTAACCTCTGCAATTATAAAGGTCTGGGTTCCAGGGAAAGTGTATTAGTTGGCCCAGGGCTACCAAACAAAAGTGTCACAAACAGGGTGGATTATGAATTCAAGAAATACCTTCATGGTTTTCATGGTTCTGGAGGCTGGAAGTCTGAAATCAATATGTTGACAGGCTTGGTTCCTTCTGAGGGTTGTTAAAAATCTGTTCTGGGCCTTTCTCCTGGGCTTGTAGATGACTATCTTCATGTTCATGCGGAATGCTCCCTGTACATGTGTATGTCCATTCTCTCCTTTGGATAAGGACACCAGTCATATCGGATTAGGATCCACCTTACTCCAGTGTGACCTCATCTTTAGTTATATCTACAACAACTCTTTTTCCAAATAAGATCACCTTCTCAGGTATTGGAGGTCAGGACTTCAACACAGGAATGTTGAGAGGACACAATTCTACCCATAACAGAAAGCATAGCAGTAGAGTGTAAGGTATCTTTTGTCCCATTTCAAACATACATCCCCGTCTCCAATACGGGGAGACAGATAGTATCAATAAGACTACAAGAATGTTGTAACTTCTCTATCCCAACATGACTCTCATAACAGGATCTTTAAAACTCATAGATCAGTGCCCAGCACATAGTATTTGTTGGAAAAACATTGACATCATTTATACACATTCACTCATGGTTTCCTGTCTCACTACTTTCCCCTTGTCACTCACATCTGAACCGGAGATGTTCTGGATTTCCCTGATTTTCTCCTCCTTTCTCACAATCACAAGTTACAGCTTTCTCAGGAGATGGAAGCATCTGGTATCCTGTGTATATCATGCTGCCCTAAATTCAACAGGAACCTTTAACCATTCAATAGGAACCTTTATCCCCTTTATAGTCACCCAACAGGGACCACAAGACCCATAACACAGATCTGATCTGCTGAAGAAGAGGTCAGCAGAAGGCTATACATCCCTTTCCCTACGGTTCTTTCCCTCCCATGACCAATGTCAAGTGCATATTTTGAAGCCTACTTTTTTCTCTTTTCCTGACTCAATAAGAGATAAAATTGATTCCATTTGAAAAAAAAAATTATTTTATCTACTTTTTCAGAGGATTTTAACAGTTCACATTCTTTTTATGTTTCCAAATGTACTTGTTCTTGTAACTTTCTATAGCCTTTATTACAGCATGAACATTTGTACTCCTTCCCTGAAATATATTTACTATTTTCAACCTGCTGTTCTAGTTCAAGGGTGAACCATTGATAAGTCAGTTTTTTTGCTTTCTAAACAAAAATATTTCTCTTCTCTATACTTCAATCCTTTTATGTACATTTTCCTAGATATGTAATGTTACATCAGAAACCTCATATAAGTCCCATTAAGTAATAATAAACATATTAATTTAACTCCATTAATTAATTCCATTTAATTCCATATTAAATTAATTCCATTAATTTAATATCCACCATGTCCTGGGTGCTGTGCTTTTCACCAGAGATGGAAAAAAATAAAACAAAGCAAGACTGCATTTTTCTAGGACAGAGGGATAGTAGGAGAAGGGAAATAGTAGCTATTAGAAATTAGAAGTCATCATGTCATGCATTGTGTGGAGAAATTCATGTGTTATATTACTTAATATCATCATATAAGAAAACAGGGGTGCCTGGGTGGCTCAGCTGGGTAAGTGTCCAATTCTTGATTTCTGCTCAGGTCATGGTCTCATGAGTTTGTGAGTTCAAGCCCACATCAGGGCTGTCAGCATCGCAGCTGCTTGGGATTCTCTCTCTCTCTCTCTCTCTCTCTCTCTCTCTCTCTCTCCCCCTCTCCCTCTGCATCCCACCCCCTCCCCCACTCATGCTCTCTCTCTCTCTCTCTCAAAATAAATAAACATTAAAAAATTAATTTAAAAAATACCATATGAGAAAACAGAGTAAAAGACTAACAAGACTTATGAAAATTGTATTTCTAGTAAAGTGGCAAAATCTAACTGCAAAACTAGACCCCTTTTTACTTTACTGCACTGCCTATTCATTCTACAAATATGATCAAAAATCTACTATTAATGCCAAGCAGATTGTTGGGTACTGTGAGCAAAATAATTAAAACACAGCCATAATCATCACCTACATGAATCTTGGAGTCTAATAAAGGAAGGACGTTAATCAAATAATCAGTCAAATTCATTTAATATTGCTATTTTAAAAGACATGCTAGGAAGAAGGGAAATGCATGCTTTTATGAGAGCTTCTGATAGTCAATTGATTTAAGTCCTAAGGGAAGTGAGAGAATGGTTCCCAGTGGAAGGGAATCTGAGCTAAGATCTAAAGCATAATGGACATTTTAAAAAGCCAAGGGTCATTACCACTTCTGCGAAGATGAAACAGGCATATATTTTCCTATTATTCATGCTAAGTACAACTAAAATTCCTTGATATTATATATTAAGCAAACATCAGAAGACTGAAAGGTGGAGAGAGAAGGCAATTTATCTAGGAACCTCAGGACCCAAGGAATGACAGAGTGGTTAAGTTTCCTGGGTTTTTCTTTTTGCCTTATGTATCCTAGACTTCTAACCAAAGTAGCTGGTAATCCAGAAACATCGATGAGTACAGACAAAAGAAATCCCAACAAAAGCCTGATCTCTCTAGCCAAAGGATGAGAACAAGGAAAAAGTAGCAAGACAGAAAACTTTTAGACAGTAATCATTCCACTCTACTCAAACACCACAGAAAAACCGTAGCCCTGCTCTCATCTATGCTGATGAATGCTGCATGGGGAACCTACACATATACCTTCAGGAGGTTTGTACCAAGTGTCCCCAAATACCTGCCAAGGTAGCATCAGAATAGGTCAAATAGGGAGATAGGATTTTCATCCCCAGCATTCAGTTTAATAAGTACCCACCACCTCCAATTGTACTACTAGAAACCACAAAGGAAGCTAAGTGGATGGTCAGAACTTTCACAATCACCCAGAGATAATGAAGTCACTGTGATGTCCGTGGAGACTGCTTGTATTAGCCTAACTCAGCCCTGCCAAGCAGTAACAAGGAGCCCCTGCCCCACGTCTTGGATGTCAGGAGGTGGTGTGAGGAACCTGAATTTTCACCTCAACTTGGCAATAATGAGGTGGTGCTCCTCCCCCCCCCCCCCCCGCAAACTTCTGGAGTGGTGTCAGAAGGAAACAAGTTTAAATAAGGTCCAGAGTCTCAGAGCATAATACGAAAAATGTGTAAGTTTTAAGAAAAATCACTAGTCATGCCAAAAACCAGGAAGATCTCAAATTGAAAAAGACAACAGATGCCAACCAACAACAGTATGACAGAGATGTTAGAATTATCTGACAACAATGTTTAAACTCCCATGATAAAATTGCTTCAATGTGCAATTATTGGCATGCCTGAAACAAAAGAAAAAATAAAAAGATTTATTAAAGAAAAAGGAATATCCAACAAAGAGAATATACAAAAAATTACCAAATGGAAATTTTAGATCTGAAAAATATAATAACCGATAAAAATGTCAGCAATTGGCTCAACAGCAGAATAGGGAGAACAGAGGAAAGATTAGTGAACTGGAAGTCAGAAAAATAGATACTATGTAATCTAAAAAAAGAAAAATCTAAACTGGGCCTTGGAAACCTGTGGAAGTATACCATGTGTTTAGAGTCCAAGAAGAAAAAGGATACAAGGTCAGGGCTGGAAAAACATGAGGAGAAATAACAGATTGAAATTTTACAAATTTTGGTAAGGGGTGTAAACTTACAGATTCAAGAAGTTTAGTGAAACCAAACAGGAAAAACCCAAAGAAACCCATACCAAGCAACATCATAATTGAATTTCTGAAAACTAATGACAAAGAAAAAAATCTTAAATGTATCCATAGAAAAATGACACCTAACCTATAGAACAAAATTCAAGTAACAGCAGATTTCTCATCAGTTACTACAGAAGCCAGAGGAAGTGGCACAGTATTTCTCACATATTGAAAGAAAAGATATGTCAAACCAGAATTCTGTACCCAGTGAAAATATCCTTTAGGAATGAAGAAGAAATCAACACATTCCCATATGATAGAAATCTGAGAGAATCTGTCATTAGAAGACCTTCTGCAAAAGAATATAGGAGGGCAACTGTATTTCTATATCCTAGCAAACAAAGATTTAGACAACAAAACATACAATACTATTTACAATCGTTCAAAAAAATAAAATTACTTAAATGTAACTCTAACAACATGTATAGGACTTATATGATTAAATTCATCACTGATGAAAGATAAAAAAAGCTTAATAAGTCAAGAGACATATTATGTTCATGGGTTGGAAGGCTCAGCGCAGTAAAGATATGAATTTTTCCCAAATTGATATACAGGTATAATGCATTTCCTATCAAAACCCAAGCAAGAAAGTGAAATAAGTCAGTCAGGGAAAGACAGACATTATATGATTTCACTCATGTGGAATTGAAGAAACAAAACAGGTGAACAAGGAGAAGGAAGGAAAAATAAGATGAAAACAGAGAGGGAAGCAAACCATAAGAGACTCTTACATAGAACAAATTGAGGGTTGATGGAGGGAAGTTGGGCGGGGGAGGTGAGCTAAATGAGTGATGGGCACTAAGGAGGGTACTTGTTGGGATGAGCACTGGGTTTTATATTTAAGTGATGAATCATTAAATTCTTCTAAAACCATTAAAACATAAAATAGAATAAAATAAACCCAAGCAAGTTTTTCTCATAGATCCAGATAAGATTATTCTACAATGTATATGAAAAGGCAAAGGAGCTAAAATAGCTAAAATTCTGAAAAGAAAAATAAAGTAGGAGGAATTCACCTACCCAATTTCAAGGCTTACCATATGGCTATAGTAATCAAGGCTGTGTGGTATTGCTAGATAAATAAACATATAATCTGTGGAAAAGAATAGAGAACACAGAAGTAGATGCCTATAAACATGCCCAACTGATTTTTTGACAACGTTCAAAAGCAGTTTAATGGAGGTAAGTGGTCTTTGAACTTACTACTAGAGCAATGAGATCTGAATAGGCAATAAAATAAACCTTGACCTCAGTCTCACAGCTAACACAAAATTAACTCAGAATGGATCAAAGACTTAAAAGTAAAATGTGAAACTACAGAACTTTTAGAAAAACCATGAGAAGATCTTCAGGATCTAGGACTAGGCAGAGTTGTTAGACTTGATACCAAAAGCATGATCCATAAAAGGAAAAGTTAGTACATCAGACTTCATTACAGTTAAAAACTTCTGTGCACAAGACCCTGTTAAGAAGATGAAAGGACAATGCTACAGAATGGGATAATCAAACCACACTTCCAACAGCATATCTCGAATATGTAAAGAACTCTCAAAACTTCTTCAGTACAAAACCAAATAATCCAAACTAAACATGGGCAAACGACATGAAACATTTCACAGGAGATATACAGATGGCAAATAAACAAATGAAAGATTATTCATTTATCATTAGTTATTAAGAAAATGCAAATTAAAACCACAGTAAGAGCTTACTACACACCCATCAGAATGACCAAAATAAAAATTAGTGACAAGACCAAATGCTGGTGAAGATGCAGGGAAACTGAATCACTGATACATTACTGGTGCTAATGAAGAATATAGCCACTCTGGAAACAGTTTGGCAGGTTTTTGTTTTTTGTTTAACTTAACATACAACTACCAGGTGATGCAGCAATTGTACTTATGGGCAATTATCCCAGAGAGACAATGATTGGTGTTCACACAAAACCATGTACCTGGATGTTTATAGCAGCCCTATTCATAATAGGACAAAACTAAAAAAACATGCAGATACCAGTGGTACATCACAATAAAAAATATCAAATTACTGATACATATAGCAACCTGGGTGAATCTCCAAAAAATTAAACTGAATGAAAAAAGTCAACCCCAAAGGTTACATATTTGACAATTACATTTACACAACATTCGTGAAATGACAAATTACAGAAATGGAGAACAGATTAGTGGTTTCCAGAGATTAGTAGGGGGTGGGGCACTGGAGGGAAGAGAATGATTATAAAGGAAAACATTAGGGATCCTTGTGGTGATATAAACATTGTATATTTTGACTGTATGAATATCAATACCCTGGTTGTGATCTTCAACTACAGTTTTGCAAAATGTTACCACTAGGGAACGGGATGGATGATAAACAGAATATGTCTGTATAGTTTCTTAAAACTGCATGTGAAACTAAAATTATCTCAAAACGAAAAGTTTAATTTAATAAAGACAAAGAATGATGGGTAGAAACAGATTATTTCAAACAGAGGAAACAGTTTATGAAAAGGCCCGGGCAGGAGGAACTTATTGTATAACTGATGAAACATGGAAGGCCAGTGTGGCTGACATGCTGACATTAAGGAGTGTGTATGTGGGAGTAAGGGCGGGAAGTGAGGGGCATACGTGTAAGGGACAAGGTGTAAGATGCATATGGAGAGGTAGGTGTACTGTGCAGAGAATATGGGTCACCTTAAGCAGTATGGTCTCGAGCTAAGAGTGTAGGAGTCATTGCAGTGTGTTAAGCAGAGAACTGGCTTAATTGGAGTAGTGTTTGAAAAAAAATCACTGCCCACAATGTGGAAAACAGAGGGGCAGAAGTGGTTACCTCCCCCATATGCTGCTTACACTTCAATTTTGCTGCTCCAGCTACAGAGGTTCAGTCCGTGATAGAGAAGCTGCCTAGAAAATCATGTCATTGATTAATCAGTTGCCTTGAGCTAAATTCTCCTCTGATGTGTTCATGGGAAAATTCCCATAGAGTTGAAAAGGCGAAAACATTTGAAAATTGGTTTGATGTGTTGACTATTTTAATTCATCAGTCAGGTAGGCATGATCAAAAGCAACCTGAGCATCCTTTGTGACCTCTACCAAAAGAAAGAAAAGCCTTACTTCAGCTTCTAAACTAAATCATTTCACAGAGACACTACAAATATCAGTGGTAACAGGATTCTCTTTAGTATGTGCTAGAGATTTAATGCATTCAGACACATTAAAAGACTTGTTCATGAAAACTTACAGAAGATGAAAAATGATGCTATGTCACAATTTATTGTGCCTCAACAGGTCACCTTTCTCTGAAACAAAATATTAGTGCCTTTAAATATAGTTTTGGGATTCATCACCCTACTTGTTTATTGACTACCTTTTACCTAAGGATACAATCCATGCCAGTGGCTCTAAATTACGATTTATCTACAGTAAGCAGCCAACTGGTTTTGTTTTCCATCTTTATAAAAAAATATATAATTTGTTTTCCTTACTGCATTGAATAAATTGCCTCTTACTTTAGTGTCATGAAGACAATGGCTAAACGGACACTACCAGTTTTTCATAAACCGTCTTTTATTGGGCATCATTCATTTTCACGTACATTACTTTATTTAATCATTATATTGATGTTCAGAGTAGGCTTCCAGTTTATGCAGAATTACAAAAAGCTCAGACAAGCATCAGAGTCAAGACTTGAACTCCCAATTCCTCCAAATACTTAGCCACTAGCCATATATGGTTGTAAAGCTCTTGAAATATGCTGGTCCAAATTGAAATGTATCATAAGTGTAAATTACACTCTGGATTTTGAAGATTATAAAATATCTCATTAATATTTTAAAATATGGACTGCATGTTGAAATGATAATTTAGATACACATGGTTAAATTAAATATATGATTAAAATTAATTTCACTTGTTTTTTTTTTTCCCTTTAAACTTAAAATTATACATGGGGCTCACATTACATTGCTATTGACAGCAGTGCCCCAAATCTTGTCATGTGTCTGAAATCCAGGCTCCTCTCTCCATTTCCACTGAGAACACCCCGATCCAGGCCACCTGTCTTCTTCCTAGAGAATGACCATACTCTTCTTATATTAGCTTTGTCTGCCCATCCACACTCTGCCCTTCACTGCAGCCAGAATGATGTTTTTAAAATTATAATCTTATCATACTATTCCCCAATTTCAACCCTTCCAGGGAACACCCATTGTTTTTTTCAGTTAAATGCAGCATTCTCACCTTGGTGTATGAGACTTCGTGAATAATTTTTGCCCTTATCCAGCCTCACTTCTCCCACTTCCAATATGCTGAAATTTTCTCGGTGAGACAATTCAGGTTTGCTTCTGCCGTAGGCCATTTGTGTATTTGTTCACTTATACTCTCTTCTGCCATCTTCTAGTCATTCCTTAGACCCCAAGCTTAAATAGCATTTTCTCATGATTCCCCACAACAGGATACACTTCCCATCATAGAACCCCATAGTCCTCATAACACTTACACTTATTTAATATTCATCTTCTCAATAGACTGTGAACTCCATTAAGGCAAAGACCTTTGGCCTCATCCACCACTGCATTTCCAGCACATGGCTGGAACTATGCTTGTCAGATAGGGAACTGTATACTTATTAGTATCTGGTGGCCGACCGACATTCCAAGGTACTGGAACCACATTAAGAGTGAGAAAGCCGATTCTCACAAGATAGTTTTACCAGTCAAGTTACAAAATATACATGTTGGTTACAGGCAAGAATTGGGTGACTAAAAGCCATTAGTATACATGAAAAACTTTCAAGTTTCACTTATTTATTTTTTTCATTCCCAGTTGTGTCACAGAAAACAGAAAAGAGATCCAGAAGATCTAAAGATAAAATAGTCAATGCCTGAAATTTTGGAGCAGAAAGTCAAACTTGTACAGATTTTTTTCCAAAAAGGAAATGTGCCTAATTCATACTCCATGCAACTTTTTTTTTCACTCTACTGAATAATGGACTGCGTTCAGTAAATACACTTACTATAAATAATAGCTGAGCACACACACCAGGCCTTTATAGTTATCACCTGTTGCTTCAATGTGTTCTCTTCAGGGACTTTGCTCCAGAATCTTTTGACATATATTCTTAGTTGTCCTTCATTAAAAACAAAACAAAACAAAACAAAACAAAACAAAACAAAACAAAACAAAACAAAACAATCTTTGTTGAACCTTGCTTTCTCATCTAGGTCCCATTCTACACACAACTGTTCCTTTGCCATCAACCTTAATACTTAATGTGTATAGAACTTGTGGTGTGTGCAGAGCCCCTCCAGTCTGTACTAACTCCTTGCAATAATTCTTTGAATTTGTTCTCAGTGCATTGCTCTCCTTTCACATCTAGGACTGTTGACATTCACCAGAAAGTCATGAGTGACTTTGCCAATCTACTTTGCTCTCTGCAAGATTTGATATCCTTGGAAAATACCTTTCTGTAATTTCTACAATTTTCACTGACTTTCACTGTTTTTCTGACTTAAAAACAGTGCATAATTTTTCAAGAAAGTACTGTAGTCACCCACAATCTCATCACGTTATAACCGTCTGAACATTTGACATCATTCTTCTTAGTCTTTTCCTGTGCTAATTTCAAAACTTTTTTTATTTGAAAAGTCCTTACTAAGTATAGACATAAATTTTCCCTTTTGTAATTAAGAGCATTTCAAAAACATAATTTTAATGCTTTATGTGATTTATGTCATATGTGATTTAATATTGAATGTTTAAACCTTTTCTATTCCTTATTACTGGAGATTTACATTATTTAAAAATTTTAATATTATAAGCTGAACTCTATTAAATATTTTATACGTTAATATTTTTCATTATTTCTTTTTCAACGTTTTTTTTTATTTTTATTTTTGGGACAGAGAGAGACAGAGCATGAACGGGGGAGGGGCAGAGAGAGAGGGAGACACAGAATCGGAAACAGGCTCCAGGCTCCGAGCCATCAGCCCAGAGCCTGACGCGGGGCTCGAACTCACGGACCGCGAGATCGTGACCTGGCTGAAGTCGGACGCTTAACCGACTGCGCCACCCAGGCGCCCCTATTTTTCATTATTTCAAAGTAACATGGGATCATTTCCCAGAAATAGCATTAATAGATCAAACACCTGATATTTTTGTTTTTTATATAAGATATTAATTTCAACAATACATCCCCATTACCAATGTATGAATGGGCCCATTTCTCTACACATTTATCAGCATTAAACAGTATATATATTTTAATTACTGATTTTGAAGGCAAAATATTCCTTTTAGCTAGCATCATACTAATATGGTTAAAATATCAATATTAGACATTGTTTTCCTCTTTTTAAATTGACAGTTCAAATCCTCTGTATAATTATTTATGAGGCCTTTGATTTTTCTTATTAATTTTTAGGAGCTTTTTATAGTTTAATTTTTTTATAGCAGTTTTAGGTTTACAACAAAATCTAAAGGGAGATACAGAGATTTCCCATAACCTCCTGCCCCCACAAACATACAGTCTTCCTCATTATCAACACTGCTCACAAGAATGGTATATTTTTACTGAGAATGGACCTATATTGACACATCATAATCACCTAAATTTCATAGTTTACCTCAGGGTTTAATCTTGGTGTTGTACATTCTATAGTTTTGGGCAAATAAATAGTAACATAAATACATCATTATAGTATCATACAGAGTATTTCCACTGCCCTAAAACTCCTCTGTCCTCCACCTATTCATCCTGCTTCCCCACCCCCAGCAATCACTGATGTTTTCACTGCCTTCGTAGTTTTGCCTTTTCCAGAATATCATATACTTGAGATCATATAGTGTGTAGCCTTTTCAGATAAGACTTCTCTTACTTAGTAATATGCATTTAAGTTCCTCCATGTCTAGTCACGGCTTAATAGCTCATTCTTTTTAGCACTGAATAATATTCCAGTGTCTGATGTACCAGTTTATTTATCCATTCATTCACTGAAGAACACGTTGGTTGCTTCCAAGTTTTAGCAACTTGGAAGTTATGCCGTAGATGTTATCAATTTTTTTAAGTTTGTTTATTTATTTTGAGAGAGAGAGAACACGAGCAGGGGAGGGGCAGAGAGAGAGCGAGAGAGAGAGAATCCTAGGCAGGCTCCACACTGTCAGCACAGAGCTCCATACAGGGCTCAAACTCACAAACTTTGAGATCATGACCTGAGCTGAAACCAAGAGTTGGACGCTTAACAGACTGAGCCACCCAGGTGCCCTTGAATAAAGATGTTATAAACATCCATGTGCAGGTTTTTGTGTGAACATAAATCTTCTACTTCTTTGGATAAATACCAAGAACACCTGCTGGATTTTATACTAGGAGTTTGTTTAGTTCTGTAAGAAACAGTCAACGTATCTTCCAAAGCGGCCGTACCATTTTGCCTTCCACGTGTGAGAGTTCCTTTGCTCCACGTCCTCAAAACATTTGGTGTTGTCAATGTTCTGAATTTTGGTACCTCATTATTTCAATTTACGTCTCCCTGATGACTTAAGATGTGGATAATCTTTTCATATGCTTATTTGCCATGTGTGTATCTTCTTTGGTGAGGTGTCTGTTGAGGTATTTGGCCCATTTTTTAATTGGGTTGTTTGTTTTTTAATTGTTGGGTTTTAAGTGTCCTTTGTATATTTTTGATGACAGTCCTTTATCAGATGCGTCTTTTGAAAATATTTTCTCCCAGTTTGTGGCTTGTCTTCTACTTCTTCTGATATCGCCTTTGCAAAGCAAACATTCCTAATTTTAATGAAGTCCAGGTTATCAATTATTTCTTCCATGTGTCGTTATCTTCGGTGTTGTATCTAAAATGTCATCATCATACCCAAGGTCATCTAGGTTTTCTCCTGTATCTTTGAGGAGTTTTATACTTTTGCACTTTTACATTTAGGACTATGACCAATTCTGGACTAATTTTTGTGACAGAGGTAAGGTCTGTGTCTAGATTCATTTTTTTTGCCTTCAAAGATTCCCCATCTGTATAATTCCATAGTACTTTGTATAATCTTCATAATACTTGGTATAATTTTCCTTATTTAAGAGAAATTTTAATATGTATATGAATAACTATACATATATATGTATAATTTATGTATACATACACATATATATTGCTCTCTGTTCTCAGGATAATATACTCTGTGCTTATAGAAAAGGGATTTTTTTATTTGTCTCAGTACTAGTTATCACTAGGAAATGAACTAGCAAAGCAACTGGGGTTACTAATTCTGAAGAAGAAATTCTGATGGATTATTCAATAGTTCTCATATAAGTGAAAGAATTTTAAGCAGATGGCAATGAACAGCTGTTCTCCATTTTTGCTAAGGACCAAACAAGAAATTACAACAGAATTAGAGGGATGAGAAAGTTAAGTTAAACGCACTAAAAGTTTTGTAATCCAAAACTTTGCCAAGTAGGATACTTTAGAAGCCATTTTTCTGTCATCTCACAATAGAGGTATTCAGCTTAAATGAAGGCAAACTCAAATAATGTTGCAGAAATAAAATGGAAGTAGCATAGAACTGCTTGCTTTGACACCAATTTGGAATAACAAATCCGCTTGATCTTTGGCTCACAAAACTTTCTCGACTCACATGTGATCATTGGTGCCTGTTTCATAAGCAAAATTATAAGAAAGCAAAGGAAAACTGGAAGCCAAATCAACAAATCAGAGTTGTTTATGAATACTTTAATCTACAAGTGAGTCATAAATAAAGTTCTTACTGTTCAAAACTATGTATTTGTAAACAGAAGCGCATTTAGGTGTAAGGTAAGTGGTTAGTTAGTATGCATTAATTAAGGTCTTTAAAAAAAAGTATCTTTCATTTGATGTTTTTATTTAACAAATATTAATTAAGAACTAACTACATGTTCTGTGCTAGCTAATAGAAAGGAGCATTACCCCTTGCCTCGTGGCATAACACTGTAGTTTAATTGTACCCTCTTACATAAAGACCAAAATATAATTGGAAAGTATGTTGACTGATTTTAAAAAAAGCACTAAGTAAAGCATTGTATCAGTTAAAAAAAAATAGGGGGATTTCTGTAGAAAATTATTTCTGTGGAGTGTGAAAAGATATTATTTGGGGGGGAAAAAGAGTTCCATGGCTAGACATAACTTGGGAATTCGAAGATAAAGTTTAAGATTACTTTATAACAGGTTTTCTCCGAGTGTTTGTTTTTATTTTATAAACCTTTGCACAACAGTATATAGTAATTTTTCACTCAAAAGACTTCACAAATGCTAACTCATCAGTCGTCATAATAATCCCAGTATAAAGGCATTTTATTTTCTCCCTCTGTTTTATAAGTGAGGAAACTAAGACTCAGAGAGATTAGGTTACTTGCCCAAATTCACACAGCTCTGGAATCTGTCCTCTTAACAACTATTCTATACTGCCTTCCTACCTCCTAATGTTCATCATGAATCTCTAAGATATAGCACGCAGGATCACTGGAACTTATTTGATTATGAAACACATCTCTTACACACACAGGACATTTTTATTTGGCAAAATATTTGTAGTAATAGTGGCATAAAGAAATGCCCTGTTTGTGAGGTAATTGCTCCAGCTCCTCCTCAAACTGGCTCTCATTTCTATTATTTTGTAGTTTCTTCTCAATGATTTTGTTTCTTCTAGATAGTGGAGGTGTCAAGATCAAAGATAATCCATGTGTTCAATGGGTTAACATTAGAATTTTAGTGTGATCAACACCGGTGAGAAGTGCCCTCAGGGATTTATGTCTGAACCGTAACAAGAAAAGGATGGAAAACAAAAACTAAACCAACAAGAATAATGAGGAAAGCGATACCTTCTATTTCAACAAAGCAGCTTCAGCGCAGTATGGCCTGGTTCATTGTAATTTTAAGGGACCATAAACAAGAAGAAATAAGAGAGGTGGGGATTGAGACTCTAAGACGTGCAGTGGTAAAACATCAGATGGCATTGTGGGTAACATCCCCGGGGGGAAAGAAAAATAATGGACCTCCTATAGAGGTCTATGTTTTCCTCTCTGGAACCTGTGAATATGTTGTCTTACATGAAAAGGGACTTTGCAGATAGGATTAAGTTAAGAATATTTAAGATGAGGAGACTGTCCTGGATCATCCGAGTGACCCAACTAATTACAAGTGTCCTTGAATTTACTAGAGGGAAGCAGAAGAAGAAGGGAGACATGACCCTTGTCAATGAGATGCAACACTGCTGGCTTTGAAGATGGAGGAAAGGGACCATGAAACAAGGAATGCAGGAGCTCCTGTGGAATTTGGAAAAGCCAAAGACATAGATTCTCTTTTGAAGCCTCCAGAAAGGAACAGAGCCCTGCCAACACAGGATTTTATCCCAGTGAAACTTGTGCCAGACTTTTCATCTAAAAAACTATAAAATAATAGTTTTGTAAGAACTATAAATCTTATAAAATAAAAGTTTATCAGATAATAGTTGTGTTGTTTTAAGACACTAAGTTTGTGGTAATTTGTTATAGCAGCAATAGAAAACTCACACATTCCCCTAAAGGAGCTTAGGCATGGTGGGAAAATAGTTGATGCTGTTTGGTGACTTTTCTTCAGGGAAACACATTACACAGTAGAAAGGGTCAAGAGTAGGAATCCTACTTGATATCAGGCACGATGAATCACAATAAAAGATGAGCTACCATCTCCTAAAGTACATTTCTCCAGGACTAAAATATTTCAAAGTTTCATTTGGTGGCCAAACTATTTTTAGTAAAATCTGATTAAAAGAAAATATGATTAAGACCAAGGACTTTGCGGTAAGTAATAAGAGAAGTTAAAGTAGAGAACATGGATTTTAGACCGCCAGGTAACTTCCCTGTATCCTCACCTGAAATTCTGTTGCAAGATTTGATAAATACCACACTCTTGCACACGGTGCTTAAAGGTAAACCATCAACACAGCAATACCCACCACTATATTTCCCCATAATAATTCCAAATTCTTCCTAAAATACTTACAGAATTTCCTTTAAAGTTTTCCCAGGGATGTCTCTGGAAATCACTTACCTCAACAAGCATGAGTTCAGAGTTTTATGATGTGTAAAAAAATGTTTGGGGCACACAAAGTTAGCCTCATTGTGTAGTGGGCTCACTTTAAATGTGTCTTTTAAATTCTCAACCAAACACTATTTGTTCATTATGAAACACTGCATGATCCCAGGCTCCTGACCCAGATGTACCTTTCTTTTCCATCTCATTAGGAAGCAGAACAGTTCTACAGCACTGGTTAGGAAGCCAGATGACTATTTCCAGAACTGTCACCAATAGTGTAACTCCTTTTATCTGTTTAAGATCTTTATTTCCATTTTAGTATAATTCTTTTCATTTTCTGCTAAGAGGTAGAACAAAGGTTTTTACACCTTTAGCAGTAGACACTGTGGTAAACTAGGAAATGCATGATTTCAGTACAGTTTCTTCAATTATTGCTTCTTAACAAACTAACCCCGCAGCCTACATATTAAAGCACAGTTTCACACAGGTTTGTCCTTATGAAACAGGAACTCAGAACTAAGATTCAGCATAGGTTTTCAAGTGGGTGGTAAAGCTTTATTTATCTCACGAATAAGTATGCGCCAGTTTCTGAAAATTCTTATGACCATGATTTTGAGCAAAGAAGAAATTAAAGACTGAGTCCCTTTTACCACTAGAATGTATTAACCACAATAATAAACACTGAGTAACATAATACTATATTAAGTTATAAATTGCAGTAGTATTGAGGGGAAGCAAGATTAACAACAGGTTGCTTCAGCATTACTTTCCCCTGGGTAAAATGTACATAAAACGTTTCTTCCTTTTTAGTCCCACAAGGGATCTTCCTATCTCTAATAACATTATTCATCCTTTCCAAGTAGGCTCCCAATTTCAGAATGAATGTGGAAATACATTGTTTGTTTTTATCTTTTACCTCAAGGAAAACTACATTTTGTTTTCTATGATCAATATCTTTTTTCTATGATAAGATTCTCTGTAATATAGTTATCTTCCATAAGATTTCCCCCAAAATTTATGCTAGGTACTTCTCAAGTGAGTAAAAAAAGTGCCTAGAATCATTGAGACTATGCTAATTTCCTGAGAAATGAAAGAACTTATAAGGGAAATTAAGGCTGGAAAAAGTCAATTTACCTATTTTTTTCAATCACTAATGTTTATGGGCATAGACCATCTGAACATTTATATTCTTAAGATACATTTTTTTGTGATGCAGTATCTTATCTTACTAAAGCTGTTGTATCTTAAGCCCTTACTAGATTTTAAGCTTCACAAAGTCAGTCCTACATCTTTTTTTTTTTTTTTTTTTTTTTTAATTCTTCCAGCACCTAGACTGGGACTTTATACATTGCTGGTGTTCAGTGCTCAGATCCTGAGATATTGGAATACTTGCTTCAGCCTAAAAGATATCTAATCCAAAAACATGGACTATGGCAAATGTAGTGGTTGTCAACTCAATATCCACTTTCCTCTTCACTGTAGTTTACAGAACCTCCTGTTTTTCAGGTTGGCTTTGTTTCCAGGTAAATTTCTGCATTTCCTGGTGTTTTTCCACTAAAGGAGCCATATCATTACCACGAGAGGCCACTAGGGGCCAGTGATATAGGAACAAAATTTTGCTTGGGATTTCTAGTATTTCTTTTCATTATATATATATAAAAAAAATCCGTACTTCTTACTAACCACGTTATTATTTTTCTTCCCATTGGAAACACTGATGTGAGGCTCAAAGTTGAGAAACCATATTATACCAATGCGGCAAACATGGATTCTAAGAGCCATATGGTAAGGATCACCAAGCACTAAGACAAGAGACCAGGACACTAATGACAGGGAGTTGCTGCCTCTGCCTTGGACCACTACTGTACTTCCTATTATGTTAGAATATTAATTGCCATTTTATTAGACTACCATGTAGAATATTCATTGCATATGGCCAAGATTAGTCTTTGATTGTCACAAGTTTTGCCACAGCCTTTGGGTTCAGGTTTCCTGGTGGATTGTGCTGTGGAAGCATGCAACATTTTCTTAGCTGAAAGCAGAAGTTTGTGTTCTTTGATTCAGCCTGACTCAGTGAATTTAGTCCAACAGTCAACTGAATCTACAATATCCATGGTATCCTGCTCCTTCCCCATTCCCAAACAAACAAACAAACAAAAAAAAACCCAAAACTGGCTGCTTGAGCAATATTCTCACATTCAGCTAGTAGAATGCTCATCATATCTACACTTCCCAAGTACAGAAATCTAAGACGCCGAAGGTCTACCTACGCCTTGTGGCCTGGGACAAAACTGCAGCAGCCTTCCTCAGTCTGTGGACAGATCCTATTTTTAAGCATCTATCAACATCCACCAGGTGAGTAAAACTCCCACAGGCTAAACACGATAGCAAAAATAATAAATTAAAAAGCTGATATGATACCAATGGAATGGTTGTATCCATGTACTAGCTATGATATCCACGTAGGAGTCTCTGGGAAAGTACATCATTTCTGTACTTCACATCTTCTTCACAGGGTTGTTGTGAGACTTCAGTTAGTTGATACATGCAAAACATATCACAGTTCCGGAATGAAAACTTGAAATAATACAGAATTATGTTTATAATAAAAATTTAGTTACTTTGATTTATTACTCAGAATTTGTGTTTCAGTTTTAAAAACCACTGAAATTTGACCATTTTTAGGAAAAGACAAGCTAAAAGATAAAGAATATATTACCATAATGTGATAATAATATAGTCATAAGTTTATGTTCCCATTCACTTGTTGCCTATGGTCATTCAAAAGGCATCCCTTGAATGTCTGCCCTTCTCCAGGAGTAGCGATAGAAGTCATCCTCATAATAGGCTGTGTTATTCTGCCTGGACATTTTTGAAGCTTGCCAATTTTTTGAAATTTAACTTATATCAAAGATATAAAGAGCTTTGACAAAATTCTCTGTAAAGAATTAGAAACCATTAAAACAAATAACTATATACCTTTGGTTGATCTAGTGTGTTCCTTAAGATGAGGAAAAAAATCAGAGATTGAATTGTCTTTTGATCATACATAACACAATCAACTGCTAGGTTCATGCCAGTTATAATCTCGCAATTCTTTTGAAAATCTGTAAAAAGAAACAATTTCCTATGTCACTTAATTGAAAAATACTTCAAACTGACTATTAAAATAAGCCTTTCGCAAACCATTGGGTTCACTTGGAGTAAATCATATCAGTTAATGAGATATGGAAAAAGTTAAAGCCAAGTAAATAAAAATAAGGTGGTAAGAGGATGAGATAGGTCATCTATTTTTTTTAATGTTGTATTTTATATTTGAGAGAGAGAGAGCATGAACAGGGGAGGGGCATAGAGAGGGAGACACAGAATGTGAAGCAGGCTCCAGGCTCTGAGCTGTCAGCACAGAGCCTGAACTCACGAGCAGTGAGATCACGATCTGAGCCGAATTCGGACGCTTAACCGACTGAGCCACCCAGGCGCCCCACAGGTCATCTATTTTACAGGAAAGTGAAAACGTTAGTCATTAGTCATTTAGTCAATAATATTCGTTTGTATTTTTATTATTTAGTGCAATATGTTTGCTTTTAGAGTTCAGAGATTTTATTGGTTTAGATTGCACGGTTTGGTTCTAGAATTCCTTGGCAGAATATAAGCATATTTCAACACGACAGCCATTCTAATATCCTCAAAAACTGATATCAAAACACTTCTCTATTGAGACTCGTCACCATCAAGGTAATTAGAAAGTAGTTAACTGTGCTGAGACTCCACATGCCAAACTTGTTTGCTGCAATGAGACATTTGATTTTTTCATGAAAATAAAATATTGTTTTAAAGGCAACAATCACTCATCACTCAAAAGAAAAATTTTTTAGGTGGTAATTGGAAAACAACAAGTTACCTCAAATGGTTTTAAGTTATTTAAGAGAATTCTAAAGTTCAGAGTGCTGGAATTAAAAGAGTTCTTATATTTAAGAAATCTTCAATTCCAATGGCTCTTAAATTGTTAATTAAAAACCCCTCAGATTATTTTCTTCCAATAAAAGTTGGAAGAACTCAGAACTTTTAGATGTAGGAGAAACATAGAACTGTTATAAGGAAGGCAGACAAGGACTCACAGAGTGTCTTTTAAGAATACCGCTCACTCAACCTTCTCTCAGCTCCAATTAAGTATCCTTGGAGCATTTGAAAATTTGAAAATTACTGCGAAGTCAGAATATTTCTACAGCTTATTCTCATAATTTGTGGGAGTTATGTTTTATAAAGATACTGCAAATGCTGAATTAGCAAATACCGACCCTAGATCCTAGCAGATACAGAGTTAGGTTCCTATGAACACCTGGCCACAATATTTTCACCAACCAATTGAATATAACTTTGTTTTATGTGTGTTTCTGCTTAAAGACACCTTATTTAATATATCTCTCATAAAAATCATTAATTTAGTGTGTTTTTATTTAAAAAACACTAGTCAAGAGGGGTTTAACATTTTCCTGATCCTGGGTAATGTGACCATAAATTTCTTTGGGTTTCAGACTCACAAAATTTCACTTAAAAAAAAATGAGTTGTCATCTCATGAATCCATATTTGACCACTTTCCATCTTTTCCATAGATACATTACACACTATAGATATTACTTTAACCCTTTCTGGGGTGGCCTCACATACAGATCAACACATTTTATCTTCCTTTCTCTGAATATATCCCATTATTGATTCATTAACATAGAGCTCATGGCCAATAACATTATAACTCACACCTGAACGAAGCTTATCTAACACATGTATTTTCTGCCTAAGACACATCACAGCCTTCCTGTGCTCAGGAATAATAAATAGACAGCATTTCATCACTATGCTTAGGGGCCATTTTAAACAGTGAAATCAACAACAAAAAGCACAAAATTAAAAAAAAAATGGACAAAATAAGCTACAAAAAAAAGGACACTAGTTTACATTAGGAAAGCTGAAATAAGGTTATCAGATCAATCCCAAGCAAACTGGGACAGTTAGTCACTCTGAGAAGTTTTCTCAGAAAGGAAAAGGATTATCACCATAATTTTCCTAGAGTTATCTCTTGTTATATTTATTTACCATGTTCATTCATTCATTTCTTCAAACATCAGTGGGTATTTATAGAGTGCCTATCATGTACCAGGTAACGTAGCTACAAAGGAATAAGACACGTGTCAGCTCTGACTGAATTTATAATCCACCTGGGATATAGTAGGCAAATTACAATACAATGTGATATAAGTGTTGTGAAAAGTAAATTAAAGTACTATGGGAACATGTGGAGGACTTCACCTAACCCCATTTTAAAGAGAAGATACAAGTTTTCCCACTTTTCTTTATTTCAATGACCATTCTTTAAACTGAAGCTCAAGAGTCACCTTCAGAAAGCTTTTCTGGGCTTCGCCAAACCCCTCCCTAGTTTAGGCTCAGTTTTCCCTGCTGTATGTCCTCATTAATGGAAACAATAATGAAGGCAAAGACTATTTTAAAAGCTTCTTGAGGTACTGAAAAATCAGTTCTGAAGGCCAGAACTAAGAAACTGGCAGCACTTTTGGAGAAAAGAAAAGAGATCCGGCTGCAAATAAGCAAAGGGAATTCTCAGAGTTGCCTTAAACAGGATACAAAATCCTCTGACTCTTAGAGTCCCCATTGATAAAATGAAGAGTTGGTTGAAATAATATTCCTTAAGACATTTTGTAGTTTGAAAATTCTATGAGAAGTACAAGGTAAATAAAAAAATATACATATTACCAGTGATTTTGCCATGGCATGTAATACTTAGCCTTGATAGTTCATTTTTAATCTGCTGGGAAAATCCAAATTTAATTTAGAAATTAATACTTTCAGCAAAATTCCACCTGACTAGAAAGTATGCTTTTTGAACAATTTTTAAGGACTTAATTTTTGGAGGAGACAATAATTAAACAGAAAAAATATTGGATTTATTCTAGAATCAACCATAACTACATTAACTGTCGGTATTCATAATAGCCATCAGTCTAAAAATACTTCTTTAGGTAATATGAGAACAAGACAATCAAGTGACTTTCAAGAACTTGAAAAAAAGAAAAATCAGGTTGCCCTTTGAACTTTACACTAGCAAAATTCAAAAAATATATGTAACGATCCTGAAATTAACTAAAGAACTTTCTTTAAATGTGTGACTTAAAAGTCTGGAAACAACAATGAATTTTAAATGGATGTAATCACAGGAAGACTGGTCTGAAATGGGTTTGCAGCTAGTAAGCAGAAGAGAAAGGAACCACATTTTACCCTGTCTGAAGAAAGACTGAACAAAAACAGGGATGGCTAGCCGGGAACATCTAAAGGGGAGCTGAAAGAGATGACAGCTGGCAACGTCTAGCCAATGCTGTGCAGGGGAGTCATCAAAAAGTTGCCTACTGTTGGGGAGGTGAAGAGGATTCATTGGGTGTATCATGGCTTGGATAAAGTACCTCTTACAAGAACCACCACACTCTTTAAGCAACCACTTAAGATTTGCCATCACTGCAACCTGAAAACGGTCCAGACAAGAACCCTCAGTGTATGATAAATGGGGAGAATGTTTAAGGAGGAGCAAAATTTGGTCTTAAAGTGTCTCCCCACAGATTGCTTATGAGTTCCAAAGGGAAAATAGTATCTATCCAGGAGAGAAGCAAAGTCACACCTTGATCAGGAGATCAAAATTAATTATCACCAATGAAGGCTACCTCCACATAGGCCATCCTAAGAGGGACACTATTATCAGTAGTGGAACGTAGATTCATGCCAGACACACATAACCTGAATCCAATCATGAGGAAACATCAGACAACCTAAAACAAGAAGCGTTCCCTGAAGAAAAAGAGAGAAGGAGAAATTTAGAAAGAAGAAAAACCTGGCCTATGTTCATTAAAAATTTCAGTGTCAAAAAGGACAAAGAAAGACTGAAGAACTGCTGCAGATTAAAGGGAACTAGAACCATGACAACTAAATGCAACACATGAGCCTTGACTGATGGGGAGAAAAATCATTAAAAAGTTAATTATTGGGGCCAATGACAAACTTGGATCATGAATAGTAAAGTATTATATCAATGTTAAATTTCTTGAATTTGATAACTGTACTAAAGATTATGTAAGAGAATATCCTTGTTCTTAGGAAATATACACTGAAGTATTAAGGGATAAAGGTCATGATGTGTGTAACCTACTCTCAATGGTTCAGAAACAATTTTATGTACATATGTATGTGTGTGTAGAGAGAGAAAGAGAATAATAATTTAAACAGATTAAAAAAAAAAAAAAAGAACCACTGCACTCTAATGTATTTTGTAAATGAAGAAAGTCATTTCCCCTTTACAAGATTCCCTTGCCTTCTTCCCTTTACAAGATTCTTGCCTGACACCACAAAGGCGATGTGCTAGAGGGGGAATATGAACACTTTGATTACGAAAACTTAGGAATTTTTTTCCTGGTTTAGATCAGTGGTTTTTGAAATTAGCTTTTGAGTTTAGTTAGTATGGGTTCCTGCCTATGCAAAGGTGGAGAGCTAAACCCTGTATCATGGTGAATTTATTCAGGTGGCTCTGGAAAACTGGCCAAATAGCCATCCCTGGATACATCCCCATTTATAATTTTATAATACTTTATAATTTAAAGAAAGTCTTCATGGAGCACCTGGGTGGCTCAGTTGGTTAAGCGTCCAACTCTTGGTTTTAGCTTAGGTCATGATCTCATGGTTCGTGGGATCGAGCCCCACATTGGGCTGTGTGTGGACAGCATGCAGCCTGCTTGGAATTCTCTCTCTCTTCTCTCTCTCTTTCTCAATAAATAAACTTTAAAAAAAATAAAGAACATCTTCACATAGATCAACTCCTTTACACTGAGAAATCCCACAAAGAAATCAAAACAGGTATGATCTCCATTTTACACACCTGTAAACTGAGAGGCAGAAACCCTAAGTTGGCTAACTCAGTTGCATGGAACTCGAATACAAGTTAAATACAAACATTTATTTGGTTACCTTATATAATAATACTTTCCTGTTATATGTCATAATTTATGTTTAAGATGATGAATCAGAAGCAGTTAAGATCATATGACAAAGAAGGGTTAAATTGCACCTATTATTATTATTATTATAGTAGAAAAGCAAACTAGTGTATTTTAAATGATGCTTTAAGATCTAAAGGTAAATCTATGCTTAATTATGAGTTAATTAGAAAAAGTTCAAAAGCATATTTCTAGAATACTGGCTTAATAGAATATTTGCTTAACCAGGAAAATCTATTTTATATTTCCTACATTTCTAGAGCTCACACTGTTTGGATGGGAGGCAGCATGGAAGGGAGCTCATGGTCCTGGGTATTACAGCACTCTCTGTCTCTAACCAGCTGGGTTACTTGTAGAAAAGACAATCAATCTTCCACATCCTCAGTCTATAAATTACTAACATTAAAAAATTGAACTAGATGATTGTATGTTTTTTTCAGGTACAACATTCTCCAACCAAACAGTCATACTTTAAAAAAAAAATGTTTATTCATTTTGGAGACAGACAGATCGAGTGGGGAAGGGGCAGAGAGATAGGGGGACAGAGGATCTGAAGTGGACCCCATGCAGACAGCAGTGAGTCCAACATAGGGCTCAAACTTATAAACCGCGAGAACATGACCCAAGTGGAAGGCACACGCCCAACTGACTGAGCCACCCAGGCGCCCAGACGTAGTTTTTTGAACTCTGATTCTGGTCCTCTTGATGATCTGAGGTTTCAATGAAGTGAAACAAAAAATGTTTTATTAAATCACGCAGAGGTGGATTGTGTCAGTATTCTAGACACATAAAAGGATTATTTACTTATTTTAGAAAAAGAAACCAAACGGAGAAAGAAAATCGTGGAGATAGAATAAAAACACAATTTGGCCTACAATTTAGAAAAGTGGGCAAAAAAGAAGTTTTCAAATAATACCACTTAAAAGGTTACAGTTTTTTATAAAAGCACATTTGGTTCATTACCACATATTGAAAATAAATTATTTAAAATAACTGGGAGAGAAAAAATTGCCAGGCAATTGTCTCCATACTGAACTTACTTTATACTTCATTAAAATTATGTCGCCCCAGAGAGATGCCCCTAATAGAAATTTTACAGTTTCCTCTTGAAATGCTAAAACTAGTATATGAATTCGCAGGCCAGGAAACCTTGAGAGAAAAGAGAAGCAAATCTAGAGGAAAAACAGCATTAAGAAATCAGAAATCTTTTTATAATTCTTTGGCATCCTATTAGCTCACAAAACACCCACTCAGCCTTATTGTCTGCAACAGACATTGTATATGATAGTATTTTTTTTGCAGTGAAAGAATATTAAACCTGTTTCTCAAGTCACTAAGCACACTGCTGCTTTAAAACCACAGCTATTCCCAAAACGTGCATAGACATTGTTGTACTTTAATTTTTTGTCTACCGTTAATGGCTTTGCCAATATTTTATCCTAGAGAAAAAGAAGTGATATAGAGATCGTAGTTTTCAACAGAGGAAGGAGAGTAGGGTCATCTTCCTCGTTCATCTTCTTCAGCCTTCAGCCAATGTTAACTATGGGTCAGACGCTGTTTTTATATACCCTAATCTGATCCTCACAATGACTTTAAGAGTTGAGCATAACTGTTATCCCCCTATCACATTTAACACATGAGAGGGAAAGGATTCTGATGGGGTTATGGTTCTAGGAGGTGAAAAAGTGCAAGAGAAGATTAGATGCCATAGGAGGATGGGAGCCTTTTCTACTTTAACAAGAGGGAAGAAAAGAGAATGTGTACTGATGTGGTAAGTCATGGAGGGTCAATAGGAATCAAAGGAGTTTATCTGTGATTACTTCAGTTTCTTTGGTTTCCTCATTTGTAAAATTGGGAAAAATAAATCCTCCCATAGTGTAAGATTATCTTGGGGATAAAGGGACATTATATTTTTAAAATACACTTAAGATTTCTAGCATGGACTAAGGATCACAATTTATAATAGCTATTATTATTGTTATACGTTGATTAATGTATATTATATATTGTTGCATAACTATAGTTATGTATATAGTATTACATATAATACTATTATTGTGATTGTTGTAACTATTATTATATCTAAACTGGAGGCTAAACTCTGTCTGATATGTATCTAGTAGGTATCTATTGAAAGTCACTTGGAATTATACCTGAAACTAAAGTAACACTGTGGCAAGTATATTCAAATTGAAAAAAAATAACTCACTTGGAATACATTTTTAAAAAAGAAACAAAGAAAAAAGAAAGTCACTTGGAATGAACAGGCCACAATTTATTATGACAGAAACATCTCTAGAGAATAATCAGAAGAATCATACCTATGAATCCTGAAAATGAAGTTTTAACAAAGAAGCCAATTCCTATCAGTGTCAATCTCAAGAAACCAAGAAATTATATGCACCCAAATCCTAGTGAAAATAGAGCTACCTTATTTTTTCTTCTCTCTGAATTCCAAAACAGCTATTGGAATGGACTTGAGTATGTGAACATATGTTTCTTCAAAGAGGTAGCTTCAAAGAAAAAAGCAAATCTGACAATATTTCATGCTGGTGTATTTGATTTCATATGTTTATAATTAATTAATGTTGTTATCACTTCCTTTTTGCTGTCGAACATTCAAGATGTGTTTGGCATGCACAAACATGAAAGTCTTTGCCCCAGAGGCATGTGATGTAAGCTGACCCCCTATGATCCTGAGTCCCATCTACTGCACAGGCTTCTTTCAGTGCTTTCCTTTGTTTCTGTGTCCAAGTACTATACCTTGTGACACTTTCCACAAGCAACCAAATATGTCTCCCTTTCGCTCTCTAATATGGAGTACTGAATGTCAATGAGAGAGCCTTTATCATTCAATTAGTTGTTCCATTGTCCCAACTATTACTATAAAAAACATTTCAGAGTTAGACAATTAATTGCCACCTGGAAAAGGAAAGAACAACTAGTAAATCCCTATGTTGTCTTCAGTTTAAATGTCACATAAATATATTAGCTGTTTACTTGGGTAGCAAATTACACCTTAAGACAGGTAAAAAGAAAAAAACCATAAAACCATGAGCACATTTGCATTGTGTGGTCTTGCACTTTACTTCCTCAGAGCCATGCTCGGCCAACTTGAAAATAGCCAAGGACATAAATATTAGGAAATATTATTTTTTTAAATTAGCCTTTATCATTTGGAATTGAAGTGTGTCCATGTTCCCATACTCCTCTTTGCCTTTGGCAAAACTGTAACCTTCATAATTGCAGAAAAAGGCCTCTGTGTTTTTCACTGAGGGCAATTTTCTTACTCTCCATTCTGTTCCATAGACTGCAACACAAATCTACAAGAGAAGAAAAATCTAGTCTGCAAATCTTAACTAAGACACATCTCTTTGTTGGTTTGTTGCTCGAAAACACAGCTTACTCCCCATTCATGTACAGAATCTCTAAAATGTAGCCAATAACTACAACATTAAGGAAAAATTCCTCAAGATAGTCCTAAGAAAAATTTCTCAAGAAAGTCTTCCCATTCCAGGGGTGGGATTCATCATGGACTAAAGATTTTGAAAGTCGTGTATCCTGTCTCCTGTGTCTTTCTATGTACCTTTCTCTTCCAGGGCATCTCTTAGGTAGAACTCTCTCACTGAAATGCTTGGAGTCATCCCACAACCTGCTTGCAAACCCTGCCTGAAGCAAGAGATATCCATTAGTTTACATTTCTACCCTTTCCCTAAAAACATACATCACAGAGTGTAATTACCAAACAAAACAAGAGTGTCATTCTGTCAGTCCCAATCACGATTATAATTAACACAATTATAATTAATCAGACCCATTTAACCTGTTGTGAGATTTATGGGCCTTATTCAGTTTTAGTTCCTAGCTATAATCCTGTCTCTTCCCTAACTCCTGTACCAACTTCATCCTGGTAGTTGGGGTCTTTGGAGACCTGCCTTCTTTTGACACGTCTGGAACTGGAACCAAAAACCTAAAAAGAGATCTTGTGATGGAGGGGGGGGGGGAGGGTGTGCTAGCTGACTCTTCAGTACCAGCCATTATGTTGCCCCAGTTTTCTGACTGGAAGCATGAACTGGACATACATGGAGACCTGATCCCCAAGGCTGTACTTCTACCGTTAGATTCTGCTGCTGGGTTCGCTCCATCAAACTTGGCAGTCATGCTGCACTCTAGGCATCACATGGTAGCCTCTGTTCTCTACTCCACAAACCCAGTCTTAACTGTAGTGCAGGTGAAGCAGCTACGGGAAGTGTTCCATGGAGCTTGGAAGAAAGCCTTCATTTCTTCTCCCATAATAAACTACCACAGATTTCCCTCAAAATGGACCAAACAAGGAGACCATTACATATGCATGTGAGTTGTATAAATTTGAGACATAGAAACATTTTGTTAGTCAGGATTATAAGTTTTAGAATTGAATTAGAAAAGACTATTTCTCTCATGATTTCCAAAAAATGAATATACACAGGAAAATCAGGGGAAATATTCAACTACCAAACTGAAAATTTTAAACCTCAATTTCTAGGAAAAATGTTTTCTTCAATCATAATTTGATGTGCAAATTACAGTTTTAACTATATGGATGCCATCTGAGGGAAATTGCGCTTTTATATCTTTTTTTAAGTAGAAGGTCATCACTACAAGAGGCTCCTGGCAGGAGCAGAAAATTATGACTCTTATATTGGTTTTGGGTAATTATATAAAGATGAGGCAGTAAACTACCCTGCAGTTTTCAAACGGAGGTTTTAAAAGCTTACTCAAAACATGGAGTGTTTTTCTCCCATTTTCCCAGTGTACAGTGATCTCCTCCTCAATGCCATTTTATGAACTTTGTCCTAGCAAAAGCCTTTTGAACAACTTCCCTACAGTCAAAGGCAAGAAGGATTAATTATCCACTCCAACTTTTCAGTTTGCATCCAAGAAGGAATCTGCCAATGGGATGTCAAAAATATTTACAGGAAAATCCTGACATTTCTGACAGTTGGTGAAGGAAGATAATCTGGACTAATATAATCTTATTGGAGTCTAGTATAGTTTGGATACATTAATGTAATGAAGGGTTGTGAGAGCAGAAGTTGTGTTCCCACAGCCAGCCTTTTTGTAGAAAACTTTTTCCATCTGTGCAAAATAAGTTATTCACTCCAGTTCCAGACTTAGTGGACAAATATCAAGACTTTAGGAACTGCCATTTAATTTGTTAAATCACAGTTAATTCATAGTTAAATCATAGCCTGCAGGATCAAGTTAGTAGACATGTTAAAAGTTTATGAGTCTATATGTCTGACCTCCTTCCTGAGACCAGGAAAAGGTTTTATAGTATAGGAGGTATGAAAGTCCAACTAGTTTTTATAATTAAGAAAAATGGCTTTACTCTTATTCTTTAAAGTGATAAGTGAGTAGAAAATGAAATTAATTAAATAAAGTATACTTGGTGTTTAGTAAAGTATCTAATATAAATGGATGCTTCAAAGTGCTAATTATCTTCCCTCAACCAATGCCATTTTAAGTAATGGAGAATCAGTCTCTACTGTTTTCCTTTTATGGACTCCAATCTATGATCAGCTAAGGGAATGGTATTAAAATCAGACCTTCATTAACAGATTTCATACAAATCGACTCAAGAATTCCAGAAATACAAAACAAATGAACAAAGAAAAAAAGACACAAACAAAAAAAGAGACTCTTCAATACAGAGAACAAACTGGTCATTGCCAAAGAAGAGGTCGGTGGGGGGATGGGTGAAATAGGTGATGGGGTTAAGAGTACACTTATTGTAATTAGCACTGGGAATGTATAGAATTGGTTCATCATTACATTGTATACCTGATACTAATATAACCCTGTATGTTAACAATAAAATGTTAACAATAAAAATTAATAAATACATAAGTACATAGGTAGGTAAATAAGTAAATAAATCCAATGATTGTCCAGGTTTCAGGGCAAGAAAAAAAGAGAAAGAATTCCAGACATCAAAGAAGCTAAACCTTTTCTTAAAGTAAAGATGGAAACCTATCCCTTTGAGCAGAATAAGAGAAAACTAGATATGCTTATATAAATAAACAAGGCCTTAAACAAGGAGTCTGATGAAATTACACTTAATAAAAGAACACTTTCTTATGCCTCGGTGAATATAATTTTTTACCACATAAGTCTATCGCTTTTCTAACTGATCTCCTAAGGGGTTAACAATGTGAGGAATGACTTTCTAGTGGCCTTAGAAGCAAGAAATCATGGGAAGTAATGAATGACCTCAGTGGGAGAAACCAATTTTTCCCCCCGTCATTCACTGTGACTACAGCTGTCCTGGGAGATGACAGGGTGCCTTCGTTATTGCTCACATATGCAGTACTAAATAGAAGATATTAAGTATCTTCTTAATATCCATATTAAGAAGTATAATATGGAGTGTATGGCTCAAGTATCCATAATGCCTTAGGTACTTTATCTCCTAATAGGAAACTCAAGATCTTTTCAGCTAAGAGATAAATCCTAGGGAAAGATTATTTAAATTATTGAATTTTTTTTCTCCTGGTGTTTTTTAAGGAAGCTTTTATTCAGTGAATTACATGAACTGGGAGTTATAGTTACCCTAGTAATTCTATTATTTCAATTATGAAAACTAGTGGCTTTCTCTGTACTGTTGAAAGGGTCTAAGTGTCACTGCACTCTTTATTTAAACTAAGAATTTTGGAAGTTAGTGTAAAAAACTTTGTGAGGCCAAAGTTTTCAATGGTCTCAATTAAACTTTATAAATTGGTTTTGTACACTGACAGCTGAAATTACAACAGTTAATTGTGGGCAGATCTAGCTAACTAAGCAACACGATAAAATGGCAAGTGATCATTTAACACCTTTATTTGTATAATAAAAAAAAACTGCTTGTGTAACAAGAAGGTACACCATGGTAGTTGGCCCATAGATTATCTTGCTACCCAAGAGAAACAGTATATATGAAACAGAACATGGATGTTGACTTACAGTCAACTTGATGTCTTCATGTCACAGGGAGAATAATGTCATATCTAAGAATTACTGAAGCATTACTACGTTCCTAGAACTCTTCTATGCTCTTTAGAATAACTTGATTTATCCTCGCAGCACTCTATTATTATCAACTCAGTTTAAGGAAAAAAGTCACAGAGAAATAAAGTATCTTGTTCAAGGTCACACAGCCAGGAAGTTGTAAAGCAATGATTTAAATCTAAAATTTTTGAATCCAGAGACTATAATTTTAATTCATTCATTCATTCATTCATTCATTCATCCATACACCCATTTATATACTTATGCATGTATATAGGTCTTTATATTGCATTATTAAATTATATACAGTGAAACACACAGACATTAAGTATGCGGTTGAGTATTTAAAAATGTGTACACCTGGGCAAACCACCTACTGAATCAAGATAAGGAATATTTCCATCACCCCAGAAAGTTGCTTCCTATCCATTTTTAATCATTTCCATACCACAACCTCACCACCAAAGGCAATTACTAATTTCTAATACCATCGTTTAGTCTTGCAAGTTTGTAGTCTTCCTATAATGGAATGTGATAGTATGTACTATTTGTGTCTGGCTTCTGTCACAATATGTCTGTCAGATCCACCATCGTTGTACAGTTCTTTTTTCTTTGCATTGCTGAGAAGTATTCCATGGTATGATTATACCTCAATTCGTTTATCCATTTGCTTGTTTCTTTTTATTGCTAAGGAGCAGTCTATTGTATGCTTCAGTTTGCTTGTTGGTGGACGTTTGGGTTGTTTACAGGTTTTCATTGTTATAAATAAAGACACTATTAACATTCTTCCACTCTTCTTTTTGTGGACCTATTTTCTTGTATGTTGAGTAAATTCTTGCACGTGGAGTGGAATTGCGAGATAGTATATGTTTACCTTTATAAAAAACTATCAAGCTGTTGTCCAAAGTGGCAGTATCATTTTACACTCCCTGCAGCAGCATATATGAGTTCCAGTTCCTTCATATCGTCAATAACATTTGATCCAGCAGACACCGCGCTCTTGCAAAATGATTCTGCTGAAAGCATGGGGTGAGATTATACATGAACATAAAAAATTAAGTCGAGGAATAAATAGATGGCAAAAACAGCTGTGGCCATCTAAGCCTTACTAAATAGCCTCATTCCAAATCTTTGTTTGACATCTATTGCTTAGTCATCCACAAATTAATTTCTAATTTCCACCTATCTTAAAAATTTCTAGACAAAGAATAGAAAAAGACGAAAATTTATGAACCAGTTATGGAGCACAACTTAGGAGTTATTTCAAAGCCACTGACTTGAAGCAGCATTTCAAAGGCAGCATTGCTACCTCAACACTTTTTGCATAAAGATAAAATAAAGCTCAAATCAACTGAGGATTGGAAAACTCATTCTATTAAGTACCAGCATAATCAACCAATGCAGCATAAAGATATGGGGGGGGGGTGTAAAACACACATTTGAAAACTTTTGCCTCAGAGGGAGACACAGTATGAATACTGATTATACAAGCAGTTTGGCTAATACATTTGACATAAGACAAAACTGCATGTTCAGATTCCTATAACACTTTTGGTCATAGGTAAGAAATACAACTGTCTCAAACAAGTGTTTGCTTTGAATACATCTAAATAAAGTTGGCTAAAACATATACTTTGGTAATTATTTCACAAAGGAAATGACTAATAAGTGAAATTTTTTCCTAAAGTCAACCAATGCTACCCTGTAAGAATGATACACGGATTGATAGAAATGGTTTTCTAATTATGTCAAAAAACCTTCAGAAAACCACTATGATTTTTCTTTCCAAGGCTCAAAAGAACATAATTCAACCTGGCAGCTAAAATTTTGAAATCAATTTGCAAAAGGCATTTAACTAGCAGTTAATAATCAGTGGCAGGCTCTTTGAATCTTCCTAATATCAGTAATAAAAGGATTTTTTTCTCTTAATTGACCATATCATAGCACTCTTCCTTTTTATAGAAAATAGTAACATTTTAGTGATCTTGTTAAAAATGTTTTTATGTTACACACACCAAAACTTCCTAAGAGATTAGTAAGTTTGAATGTATTATATGTACTCTTCTTGTCATTTGCTGCAAATTCTCAACAATACCAAGGGAATAAAAATAAGAGTTTCCTATAACTTCTGATTTTCTAGCATATGCAATTCACATGGGTCATGCAAATGACTTTTAGTATTTACTAGTGGCGTTTTAACAATCAACAGTGTAATTAGCAAAATGGTGTTTCTGACCAACCAAAGAAGTAAGCCTATTTTAAATACCTGACTTGCCTTTTAAATTAGAAAACCTTATTATATTTTCAGTATCCTGGGGCATTCCCTGAACCCGCCTCACCCTGTGGACCTTGCTAATTAGCCCCCAAAGGTTACAACGATTGAATCTACAACTGCTTACTCAGATGGAACTCTCATTCATCATCTTTCTCATTCTTTCAACTGCTTATGTTCTCCGTGGCCTCATTGACATTTATGGTTTCTACGCAGCCCGTATTTAGTATGTATCATGGCATATGAATAAAGAATCACCATCTCTATCCCTTATATGTCTGTGTGAATGAAACTCTATGAAAAGATGATGGCACAAACATTAACCTACCTTTGTATTACCTTTCAGTTAGGCCAGCCATCCTTACAGTATGTAGCTGTTAAGTGGTTGTATCATATTTTTGTTTAATTGATGAAGGTTCCTTCAGGATATCCCATGTTGAGCAATAACGGAGAGTGTAAACAAATACAAGGCCCACACTATTTTCATCCATCTTTCCCACACTAAAAATTCTATTTTTTTTAAAATACACTGAAATAGGTGGGAATTTTATTATGTGCTTGCTCGTTTTCCTAGAGACAGGGCAATAGGACTTGCAGGGAATTGCTTTAGACATCTTTGACAACAGACTGAATGAGCCTAGTGTCCTGCTTATACCAGGATGTAACTAGTGGTTCACTGTTCATATTAACTGCCTGAGGGTCTTCTGTAAAAATATGTTTCTAAAGGTCATCCTTAATGATTCTGATTATGAATAACTGAAGTGAGAGCCAAAAATCTGCATCTTTAATAGTCCCCCATGTGATTTTCACCAGGGTGGTTCACAACCATATATGTACATTTGGTTTACAACCATATTTGAAAACACTGTTTTTATCTGTGGTATTATCTTCTTTAATGAGACAGAAAATCTACATGAACTAACTGGATATAGATAGATATACAGGGTTGGCTTTGAGAAGTTACTGTGATGCCAAGGACATCATTCTGGATTCTTCCAATCCTCTACTTCTGATTCACTTTCCTTTTGCCATGCCAGAAACTTACCCTCCCTTGTATCTTACGTAGGGGAGGTTCAATGGTAAATATCTCAGGATGTGTGCTAAGTGGTGAGTTTAGGAAGCAGACAAAAAGCACCCACTTTGTGATAAAGGAGTGGTTATGACAATTGGCGGATACACAGATATACAGTAGGTTGGGGGACAGGGAATGAAGATGCAAACACCCCCACCTGGACTGGTCAGACAGAATAGGCAGGGGGTATGGCCAAGGGGAGTCTAGTAGCTGGGACCCCTCAACTGGGTTGCTATATTGCACAAGTAAACAAAAAAACAGCATACAAAAGGAGTAAGCTATATATCTACTTATCACAGCTAGCATTTGACCATAATTTGATTTCTCCCAGACCTCATTTGATTTTCAGACCCCATGACTGCAAAACTATATAAATGTAATACCTTTAAAAATAGAGTGGTCAATCCTTAAAATGACCTTAGGTCTCCTGGCTGAGTCTGTCACCATCATCCCCTTGGTTTTCTTACTTCCAAGTTAACACACCTGCCATCCAATTAACACTTCATTTAACTATACACCTGAGGTCTTTGCTTCAGAACTCTATTTTTGAAACAATTAGCCTTCTACTGAATACTATAGTGTGATTATAATTAGGTGGGAGACAAAGAACAGTGTGATTAAGCCTTTGTGAAAACCCTTAACAGAAGTGGGGGACACAATAAAGAGAAAATAATGAAGTTAGGATAAAGGCAACTTTCTTTTAAATTGTAACATGTTTTGGCACACAGTATTGCTTACATTACTTATCTTACTTTTATCAACTCATAGCAGTGAATTCCTTATATATTACATTCTCCCAAGAATGAGGACCTGTAATATGTTCCTTGAAACTATTATCATATATTTTGGTCTAATAAAAACCTGTAAATAGCTATACCTCTGAATTTCAGTTTTACCTGGAGACGACTGGGATTATTTATAATTAAAACACTGTGGTTTCAGGGCGCCTGGGTGGCTCAGCCCATTAAGCATAGGACTTCGACTCAGGTGGTGATCTCATGGTTCGTGAGTTCAAGCCCTGCATCGGGCTCTGTGCTGACAGCTCAGAGCCTGGACCCTGCTTCAGATTCTGTCTCCCTCTCTCTCTGCCCCTCCCCCACTTGCACTCTGTCTCGTCAAAAATAAACATTTTAAAAAATTAAAAAATAAAATAAAATACTGTTTTTTAGAAATCAGTGATTTTTTACATATAAATATGAATTTAATTTTCCCTGTAAATTTGTAAAATCTACTAATTAAAAACCCCACATATTTGCATTTTCACTCCTACATGGATTTTTTTATTCTAGATTTTTATCGTATTAAGCCTTTCTAGAGCAGTGTTTCTCAAACTTTAATGTGCATGAAAATTGCCTGGGGTATGTCTATAAAAAGCAGAATCTGATTTACTAGCCCTGGAATGAAGACTTTAATTTTGAATTCTAGCAAGCTTCTGAGCGATGCTCATGTTGCTGGTTCAAGGTCTCACTCTGGAATATATCTCCTAAGTAGCCACAATAGGTGTTCATTGAAGAGAAAAATTCTTTTCTATTTCAAATTTTATGTTTATGAATTATGAATTATCACTGGAACAGAATTGAGACTAAGTTTTCATAGCAGAAACAGATACATTCTAGTCCTTTGAAAGTTCCTAAACTTTATGACGTATGGTATCTTCAACTGACTTCAATTTTTTCTGGTATTCTATATGAAAAGGCTTATTACTCTTGCTATTTTAGATGAGATGTTTAATTTGTATTCACTAAGGAAATACAAATAACTTGACCACTCATCCCCTCACTCCCAATCTGGAATCATCTCAACAGGAAAAACCCGTAAAGTATTTATTTGATCATTGAGATGTAGAAATGAGTGAGTATAGGCCCTTTATATGCCCTTAAATTTGCTAGTAGTCAGGACAATATGTCATTTCCAGACAAGAAGCACCTCAAATGAGCGAATTTGTAAAGGGTAAGACACTTGGCTTTGTTAACTGGTTGACATAGAAAATAAACAGCAAGAGAGAGAGAAGAGAAAAATAACCCACATATGGTCAGAATAAAGCAGGGAGGGAAAAAAGAGGAAGAGTAAACAAGAGGAGCCAAAGTAAAAGCCAGTGAAACACAGAGGGTTTCTGACCCCATGGGCACACATAGATGCACAGGTAGGAGGCACAGGAATGAAAACCCTTACTCTACTTTCTCCATCCTGAAGAAATAAAAAAACAAAGGGGAAAAAACTCTTTTCTTCAGTGACCAAGAGAGTTTAGGAGGAGAACTTAAATTTGGTTCAGAAGTGAAACAGACAGCATCTAGGAAGTCAGTTCAAAGGAAACCAAGAAAACATGGGCTTCAGTTGGGGAGAGGCAGGACTTCGGTGAATGACAGAGGGCTCCCCACTAGAGATACGAATTAAGTAGGAAAGACCTTGTGCTGGTCTTCCCTGGGCCACATCCACTCTGTATCAGTGTGTCATCACTTAACTAATTCCTGGAAAATCACACCACTGAGAAGGTGTAGACGCTTGGTCCAGGAAAATACATTCAATATGGCCCAATCCAGTTCTTCCAGTTTGTAATGTAGTGGGACTAGTTCCCCTCCCAAAAGCTAGGTGACTGGTCCAAGGTCAGATTTTAGGCAGAGCTGATTCTGAAACCTGGTTCCCCAGACTCTACTTGGGCATAAGATGAAGGCAGAGGAAGGATTAAGAGGAGAGAAACACTTTTGCAGGAAACCCCTCAAACTGCTCCCCGCCCACACGCTGTCTTAGAAAGGGACCAGACAGGATGGCCTGACATGGCAGGTCATCTAGATGTGGCCCTCAGTGCCTAAAAAGAAACTGTAAAGAAATGGAAATACAAGAATTAAGATGAGCTTCCATCATCTTCTGCCATCCTCTTTTTCTTCCAGATTCCAGTCATATTTTAAGCCATTTTACATACTTGCAAGAGTTAGATGTGAATTTATGTACGTATATCAGCTTTGCTATTATTTTGTAATATATTCCTTTATAGACAAAGACTTCTTTGACAGTATGATCAACATTTTTGACAATAAAGGTACGTATTTCATTTCACCAAACATTCTTACTTTCAAAATGTTATAAGTGCAGGGCACCTGGGTGGCTCAGTCGGTTAAGTGTCCGACTTCAGCCCAGGTCATGATCCCGCACTTCATGGGTTCGAGCCCCATGTCGGGCTCTGTGCTGGCAGCTCGGAGCCTGGAGCCTGCTTTAAATTCTGTATTTCTTTCTCTCTCTCTGCTCCTCCCCTGCTTGCACTACACCTCTCTGTCTCCCCAAAATAAATATTTTAAAAAATTCAAAATGTTATAAGTGCAACATAATATATATACAACTTATGAGAGTTTTAATCAATTCAAAAAGCAAAGCCTTGTTTCAATATGCTATAAGACACTGTGCATTAATAAGGAGCATATTTGCTTCCTCAAAACAATAAAAAGCTATATTTATTTTTAACACAATTGCAACAGAAAGGCTAAATTACTGATGAGGGAAATTTGAGGCACAATTTTTATCCAAAAGACAAAAGTAATTATTCTACTGCAATTTATTAAAGGCATATAAATTCAGATATTAAACTTTAAAGTACATTGTAGGCTGCATTGTTTTATTCAGTTTATGAGTTTACTGACTAAGCTTAAGGAAACTGCAAAGTCTAGAACCATTGTTCAACCTATTCAGGGTTTAACAGTCAAGTTGTAGTTAGAATATCTCTCCATATAGGTAATTAAGTATGAGTAGCTCCTACTTTTATATAATGATTTCCTGTAGTTTCCTCTCTTAAATCCTCTGAAAAACCAAACCCTCTGAAGCAAAAATTTTTCATCAAAATTTAGCCTCAGAGAGTTCAAGTGGCCTTAAGTGACAGAAGTATCCTGGACATTTCCTCACTATACTCATTCGTGAATACTGATACATACACTGGGACATTCAGTTTATATACCAAGAACAACCAACCCTTGCAAATGTCAAATTTTCTTTCCTGTACTAACAGGCAGAAATTGACCATTTGGATTTTTCCATGAAATAGCTAGCCTTGGGGAAAGGTAAAAGAAAGACACTAATGTTAACAGCTAGAAGAGAATTTATACAAACTAAGAAAGAATAAACCACAAGTTTAAAAGAAACCAGGCATATAGAGCTTTACCTGCAAGCACACAGGAGGTTCACAGGTCAATTACATTAACCATATTCTGATGCAAAGTTCAATAGGCCGGTGCCATTGAAAAAGAAATTATACATTTGTAAAAATCCAGTGGCTATGAGATGCAGGATAGTCTAGAGGTTAAAGATGTGCTCCTCAGAATCAGATCTCTGTATTAAATCCCAGTGCTGTCACCATCCATGTGACCATGAACAAATTACTATGCAGAAAATCATAGTACATACTTTATACTATTAACCACCAGAATAATGTTCCCCCAGAAGATGCCCCATCCTAAACACTGATACCTGTGACCATGTTACCTTGGCAAGAGGACTTTACAGGTGTGATTAAATCAATGATATTGAGATGAGAAGATTATCCTGGGTTATGTAATCACAAGAACCCTTATGAAAGGGAGGCGAGATGATCAGAGAAGGAGATGGAAAGGCCAAAGCAGCAGTCAGAGTGATGCAGGTTCATAAGCCAAGGAATGTGGCAACCTCTAGAAACAGAATAGACAAGGAAATGGATTCTCCCCTAGATCCACTTGAAGGAACCCAGCTCTGGTAACACCTTGAATTTAGCTCAGAGGAACTGAGGACTTCTGACCTCCAGAACAGTAAGACAATAAATTGTGTTGTTTTAAGACACTAAGTTAATGGTAATTTGTTGCAACAGTAATTGGAAAATAATACACTACCTTGTAGGGTAATAGATGTAGTCAATACATGTAAAGCACTTAGAATGGTGCCCAGAACATGATAAGTGCTATGCAGCATCAGCTATTAGTAACATAAATCAGATTATTTCACATTTCTGCTTAAACACCTGCCCTCTTTCCCTAAATGCTGTGAATGAAATTAATTTGCTGAATTATATCCTCTAAAGTTTCTGTGTGCTTTAGTTCCTGCTGACTTCTCGAAACCTTTCCTGCCACCTTCCACCTCACTCACCCCTGCCCAACCTTTCAGTCCCTCTAAAAGTCAAATGCCTTTGAACCTCAGGATCTTTGTAACAGCTGTTCTCTCCACATGGGGATTTTTCCTGTCATGCTTATCCCAGCTAAATCCTACCTACATTTCAAATTTATTAAAATATCTTGTTCTTAAAAAGGCCTTCCCTGAAAGCAGAAACTCTTTCAGAATATCTTCTTCTTAATGGCCAGTAAGCACATAAAAGATGCTCAATATTATTAGTCATCAGGGAAATGCAAACCAAAACCGCAATGAAACACCACCAGGTAACAACAGGGAGGGTTAAAATAGAAAAGACAGACAATAACAAGTGTCAAGCAAGGACTGAGAAGAATTGGAACCTTCATATATTGTCTGTGGGATGGTAAAGTGGCACAGCCACTTTGGCAAACGGTTTGGCAGTCTTTCTAAGTGTTAACCAGAGTTACCTTCCATAATGTATATAATTGTTGAATTACTATGTTGTACACCTGAAAATAATATACTATTGTATGTCAACTCTCCTTCAATAAAAAAAAAAAAATAGTGTGAACAATGACCCAGCAATTCTACTCCTAGGCGTACACAAGAGAAATAAAGACATATGGACACACAAAAACCTGTACATGTATGTTCACAGCAGCATTATTTGTAACAGCCAAAAAGTGTTAACAATCCAATGTCCATCAACTGATAAATAAACAAAATATGGTCTGCTCATACAACAGAATACTATTCAGCAATAAAAATGAACAAAGCACTGATACATACTACAACATAAATGAACCTGAAAACATTATACCAAGTGAGAAAAGCCAGTGACAGAGGCAACATATAGTATAATTTCATTTACATTAGATATCCAGAATAGACAACAGACAGATCCAGAGTGGCACAAACTTGATTCGTAGTTGCCAGGGCATGGAGGGAGTAGGGACTGGGGAGTGACCGATAACAGATACTGGAGTTTCTTTGGTGGATGACAAAAATGTCCTCAAATTCCAGTGATGGTTGCAAAACTCTATACTATACTATACTATACTAAAAATATTGAATTGTATATTTTAAAAGGGTAAAATTCATAGTATGGGAATTATATCTCCATAAAGTTATTTTTTTTATATTTAAAAAATACTGCCTTCTGTATCATGGCAGCAATTATCATATTTGATATCAATGTAAGTTCTAAAAAGCCAAAACCATATCTGGGTTTTCTTCTTTGCTTGTTGTACTGCCTCTGCCCCTTATCATGCCAAATATATGGTAAATGTTCAATATTTGCTGAACTAGCAAATACTGGATTCTGACTGGCATGTGTAAATGACAATGGCAATGATGATGACATATGGAGAGCAGCCATCAGTTTGTGCCTAAATGAGGAAACTAAAGGTAACCTTGAAAACCAGCTCTGTTTCTACCTCTTTTAAAATCAAGTTTATTTGCTGTTACCTGACTTCTATAGCAACCAAGTTTATCCACAATGTTCATTTCTGAACTAGCTTCAGAGAAGCAAAGAATGTCTTTTATGGACAGAGAATAATTTGGGGCATTATTACTTTCATAACATCATTGATGAGTACATTAGAGCCTCAATCTTCTGGCACAGTTCCTTGCTTGTTGCAGAACACAGACATGCCTGGGTCTTTGCTGTTCATCAAGGTATACTTTGTTCTTTCTCATATTTGCCCACTCAGCATTTGTTTCATTGCTCTTTTTCTAGGTGATAAAAATATAAAAATTAAAACCATCAGATACGCCCTCAAGAAACAAAAAAAAATGTCATAGGGAGAGAGAGGACAGAGATCAGTTTTGTAACAGAGTGTCCTATTGGAATGTGGAGGGAAACACTACAAGGGAGAAATGCCTTGGTAGTTTTGCCACATCTACCACGTAATTCCAACTAAGCACAATATACAATACCATTTGTTTATGATTGAAGATATTTTATTAAAGTTCTACTATTTGCCAGGCACTGTTCTGCTGGATATACAAATAAAAATAACAAAAATCCCCCGATTGAGTTTACACTGCAGTGCTGGAAAGAGAGTCAAAAAAGTTAAGTAAAATAGATGTATTCCAGATCATGAATGCAGCAGGAGTGGAAGGTAGGGAGAATGGGCACACAAACTAAATGGATGATCAGGAAAGACTTCCATGAGAAGGAGATATTCAATGATCAAAGACCTGAAGAAAGTGAGCTGGTGGGCTGGTGAACTAGATGGGGGAGCACTCCAGGCAAAGAAAAAAAAAAAAACAATGAGGGCAAAGTCCTGAGGTGGAAGTTCTCTTGTGTTAAAGAAACAAGGAGGCCCAAATGACTGGTGTGAAGTGAGTGAGAAGGAGCTAAGTAGGATAATAGGGTGCAAAAGTTAAGGAGGGGATTCAATCCCAAGGACACTCACTTTTACTTTGAAGAAGACAGGAAACACTGGAACATTTCAAAGAGTGAGTAGATCTGTTACTTGTCTGTTACCTTGTCACAGATCATATTGTTGTGCTGAAAATAGGTGGATGGGGGAGGGAACGTTATGAGGGTTGAAACGGGGAGACAATGTTGGGAAGCTATTGCAATGATCCAGGTGGGTTATGATCCAGGTGACTTGGACCAGGGTGATAGCAATAGAAATGATATAAAGTGATGAGATTTGGGATACAATGTGAAGCTAGATCCAAGGGGATGTGCTGATTGAGTGGATGGGAGGTTATTGGTCATCTTAACAAGACAAGTTTTGGGGGAATGGAAGGAACAAATGCCTGTTTACAGCAGGTTTAAGAGTCATGGGGAGGAAAGGAGTTGGACACAGATTATAGAAAACACTTCTGAACAGTTTTGCTTTAAAGTGACAGTAGATGGAGAGGAAGTAGGGTCAAGAGAAGGTTATTTATTTTTTGTTTTTTAACAAGGAGAAATCATAGCATTTTTTAAATATTGATGGGAGTGATATAGCAGAGAGGAAAAAATGATATGAGAGAGAGGTCATAAATAGCCAAAGTAACCGAGTAGATGAGAGAGGATGAGAGCTAGTACACAACAAAAACAGTTGTTCAATTAGGAGTGTGGACAGTGGATCCATAGTGATGAAGACAGAGGGTATAGGCTGTGAGAATGTAGTTGATAGAAAGGGCCATGTAGTGTAGTGTTTTTGTTCCTGTTAACTCATGAAATGGGAAGCGAGGTTTTCAGTAGAGAGTGAGGGTGGTGGAAGCAGAGTTGGCCATGTGAAGAAAGAGGTGACGGTAAAAAGTAATCATCTAGGGGTGCCTGGGTGGCTCAGTTGGTTAAGCATCTGACTCTTGGTACCGGCTCAGGCCATTATTTCACTATTGGTGGGATCAAGCCCAGCAGTGGGCTCTGCTCTGACAGTGCAGAGCATGCTTGGGATTCTCTCTCTCTCTCTCTCTCTCTCGCTCTCTCGCTCTCTCGCTCTCTCTCTCTCTCCATCTGTCTCTACCCTTTCCCTGCTCATGCTGTCTCTGCCTCACCCAAAATAAATAAATAAACTTAAAAAATAGTAGTCATCTAGGAAAGAAAGAGAAGGAGAGAGAGAGAACTCAAATATCCAGGTGTAAGTGTGGGAGTAAGTGACTAAGACTGTGTGAAGGACGTTATTGATGGACAGGAAGTCAAGGAAATGAGAGGTCAAAATATCATGTATGGATATACTGAAATCAGTCAACCAAAGCATAATAAGAAAAGTACTGCAAAAGACAATAAGCTAAAGCTGAAATCTTCAAGTTTTACTAAACTGACTTAGGTTTAAGCCTCTGTTTTCATTTATATTGAACACTCAGACAGTTTTTAAAATGTTCATCTTTTATAAATTATTTCTTTGATTTTTTTAATGCAATTAAACAATTAAGAATGGGAATTTATAGGGGTGGCTGGGTGACTCAGTCAGTTAAGCATCTGTCTTCAGCCTAGGTCATGATCTTGCCATTCTTGAGTTTGAGCCCCACATAGGGCTCTGTGCTGACAGCTCAGAGCCTGGAGCCTGTTTCGGATTCTGTGTCTCCTTTTCTCTCTCTCTGACCTTCCCCCACTCACACTCTGTCTCTGTCTCTCTCACAAATAAATATACCTAAAAAAAAAAAAGAATGTGAATTTATAGGGGAGTTCTCAGTGCCTCTTGGACTTGAATGCCTGTTTCCTTCTCAAGATTAGCAAAGTTCTCAGCTATAATTTGTTCAATTAAATGTTCTACCCCTTTTTCCCTCTCTTCTTCTAGGACTCCTGTGATACAGATATTGCTTTATGGAATCACTAAGTTCTCTAAGTCTCCCATCACCTAATTGTTTTCTGTCCCTCTTTTTAGCTTCATTATTTTCCATAATTTTACTTCTATATCACCTATTTTCTCTTCTGTTTCTTTAATCTTCATTGTGACTGTATCCAGTCATTTTTGCATCTCAGTTATGGCATTTTTAAAAAATTTCAGCCTATTAGTTTTTAGATCTTTGATCTCTGCAGCAGGGGTTTCCCTGGTGTCTTCTATGGTTTTCTTCAAGCTCAGCTAGTAGTCTTATGATTGTTGTTCTAAATTCTTGTTCAGATATATTGTTTATATCTCTTATGAGCAAGTAAACATGATACACCACATCAATAAAAGAAAGGATAAGAACCATATGATCCTTCCAATAGATACAGAAAAAGCATTTGACAAAATACAGCATCCTTTCTTGATTAAAAAAAACCCTTAAGAAAGTAGGGATAGAAGGAACATATCTCAACATCCTAAAGGCCATATCTGAAAGACCCACAGCTAATATCATCCTCAAAGGGGAAAAACTGAGAGAGCTTTCCCCCTACAGTCAGAAACATGACAGGAATGTCCACTCTCACAACAGTTGTTCAACACAGTACTAGAAGTCCTAGCCTCAGCAATCAGACAACACAAAGAAATACAAGGCATACAAATTGACAAGGAATAAGTCAAACTTTCATTCTTCACAGATGACATGGTACTCGATGTGGAAAACTCATAAGACTCCACCAAGAAACTACTAGAACTAATACATGAATTCAGCAAAGTTGCAGAATATAAAATCAACATACAGAAATCAGTTGCGTTTCTATACACCAATAATGAAGCAGCATAAAGAGAAATCAAGGAATCTATACCAATTTACAATTGCACCAAAAATGATAAGATACCTAGAAATAAACCTAACCAAAGAGATAAAAGATCTGTATGTTGAAAACTATAGAGAGCTTATGAAAGAAATTGGAAGACACAAATAAATGGAAAAATACTCCAGGCATATGGGTTGGAAGAACAAATATTGTCAAGATGTCTGTACTATTCAAAGAATTCTACACATTCAATGCAATCCCTATCAAAATAACACCAGCATTCTTTACAGAGCTAGAACAAATAATTCTAAAATTTGCATGGAACCAGAAAAGACCCCAACTGCCACAGTAATGTTGAAAAATAAAATCAGGGGCGCCTGGGTGGTGCAGTCGGTTGAGCGTCCAACTTCAGCCAGGTCACGATCTCGCGGTCCGTGAGTTCGAGCCCCGCGTCGGGCTCTGGGCTGATGGCTCGGAGCCTGGAGCCTGTTTCCGATTCTGTGTCTCCCTCTCTCTCTGCCCCTCCCCCGTTCATGCTCTGTCTCTCTCTGTCCCAAAAATAAATAAAAAACGTTGAAAAAAAAATTTAAAAAAAAGAAAAATAAAATCAAAGCTAGAAGCATCACAATTCCAGATTTCAAGTTGTATTACAAAGTTTTAATCATCAAGACAGTATGGTACTGGCACAAGAACAGACACATAGATCATGGAACAGAACAGAGAACCCAGAAATGGACTCACAAATGTATGTCTGGCTAATCTTCAACAAAGCAGGAAAGAATATCAAATGAAAGAAAGACAGTCTCTTCAGCAAATGATGTTGGGAAAACTGGATGGCTACATGCAGAAGAATGAAACTGGACCATTTTCTTACACCATGCACAAAAATGAATTCAAAATGGATGAAAGACCTAAATACGAAATGGGAAACTATCAAAAATCCTAGAGGAGAAAACAGGCAGAAACCTCTTTGACCTCAGCTGTAGAAATTTCTCATTAGACATGTTTTCAGAGGCAAGGGAAACAAAAGCAAAAATGAACTATTGGGACCTCATCAAGATAAAGATTCTGCACATAAAATGAATCAACAAAACTAAAAGGCAACCGATGGAATGGGAGAAGATATTTGCAAATGACATTTCAGATTAAGAAGGTTAGTATCCAAAATCTATAAAGAACTTATCAAACTCCACACCCAAAAAAACAAATAATCCAATGAAGAAATAGGCAGAAGACATGAATAGACACTTTTCCAAAGAAGACGTCCAGATGGCTAACAGACACATGAAAAGATGCTCAACATCACTCATCATCAGGGAAATACAAATCAAAACCACAATGCGATACCACCTCACACCTGTCAGAATGGCTAAAATGAATGTTCAGGAAATAACAGATTTTGGAGAGTATGCGGAGGAAGGGGAATCCTTTTGCACTCCTGGTGGGAATGTAAACTGGTGCAGCCACTCTGGAAAACAGTATGGAGGTTCCTCAAAGAATTGAAAATAGAATTACCCTATGATCCAGCAATTGCACTATTAGGCATGTATCCAAAGGATTCAAAAATGTTGATTTGAAGGGGCACATGTACCCATGTTTATAGCAACACTATCAACAATAGACAAATTATGAAAAGAGCTCAGTTGTCCTTCAACTGACAAAATGATAAAGAAGATGAGGTATAAACACACACACACACACACACACACACACACACACACAAACTGGAATATTACTTATCAATCAAAAAGAATGAAATCTTGCCATTTGCAGCAATGTGGATAGAACTTTTGCTTATGCTAAGCAAAATAAGTCAGTCAAAGACAAATATATGATTTCACTCATGTGTGGAATTTAAGAAGTGAAACAGATGAACATAGGGGAAGGGAAAGAAAAATAAGACAAGAACAGAGAGGGAGGCAAACCATAAGAGACTCTTAAATATAGAGAGCAAACTGAGAATTGCTGGAGGGGAGGTGAGTAGGGGGATGGCCTAAATGGGTGATGGGCATTAAGGAGGGCATTTGTTGGGATGAGCACTGGCTGTTATATGTAAGTGATAACTCACTAAATTCTACTCCTGAAACCAGTACTACACTATATGTTAACTTGACTTCAAATACAAAAAATAAATGAAATAAAATAAAATAAAAAATAAAAAGAATGGGAATTTATAGCTAGCCTGTGACTAGTATGTACGTGAATTTTTAAAATTACAAAGCACATAATGAATATAAGCATATACCTACAATGAATCCAAATTTGAAACAGTCACTCAAAGATTTATACCTAGAAAAGAAAATTTTCCATTGGGTAGAAGAGAAAAGAAAAACACCAATTTTCTTTCTTTGATATGCAATTTTAGAGAAAAGAAAGTTTTAAAAAGATGTGGCTAGTAAATGTGTGCAAATTTTAAATGTTGCAATGATCGAGTTCAATGACTCTAACTGGTGAATGACTATAGCCAGAAAAGAATATTAAGTGAAATAGTCCAAAAACAATCATAAGTGAAATCCATCACAGACCCATCATTTCACATTGGGCCATTAATCTTCAACAAGATGCCAACTGTGAATCACATGAATATCTGGATGTGAGAGGGTATCATCTATAATACCCAGTGTTAATAGAAAACTGTCAGACCCAAGCTCAGTTGCCTACTGGTGATGATCATTGATCTGCTCTTATGGAAAGACAGAGACTTATGAATTTTGGACACCATTTTGAAGCAGGCTTTCACATGCTGCCCCATCAGTCACCTGCAGAATATTAATCAAACTCTAGCTTTTTTTAGTTTCAGATGGCTCAGTCCTTTCCAGATTCGTTACTGGGAAAGGGATATATAAGATTAATGAGGGATCTAAGTTGATATTAAAGTGCTGAAAGCTAAACAGCAGAACAGAGATCCAATTAGTTTGGGCTAAATCTCAAGTTGTAAGCCTATTACCTCACATGAGAAATAAGAAGAAAATACAGTAATATTTATTAACATTTGAAGACACCAGTGACCAACAGAATTTAAATATCTTTGTAAGTGATCTCAAAGCATGGACAATTGTACATACTGTGAAATTTCCAGCACTAATTTTTTTTTCACATTTATTTTTGAGAGAGAGAGACACAGCAGGGAGGGGCAGACAGAGAGGGAGACACAGAATCCAAAGCAGGCTCCAGGCTCCAAGCTGTCAGCACAGAGCATGACTCAGGGCTTGAACTTATAAACCTCGAGATCATGACCTGAGCCAAAGTCAGACACTTAACTGACTGAGCCACCCAGGTGCCCCTGCAGCACTAATTTTTAGTTCATACATAGAAATCACTCTAAATCTGTTTAAAGTAAGTGTTTTCATTTTCACTTGCTATTTTTAGAAAAAGAAATTTAATGTGAAAGAACTTGAGACCATTTTAAGATGTGAATGTTTAAAGAACCAAATAGAAATTCACCAACTTAAGGAAAAATAAGAGATTTGAGAAAAAGGAAGTTTGGTGAACAAAATAAGTATGTGTGAATTAGGTGAGGACAAGCGTAAAGTGTTTTACAAAGTTTGAAACAGCATGACCCACCACCAATCATTTCCATCTGCACTACAGAAAAAAGAGAAAATCACCTGATGTTCTAACAAAATCTCAATAAAACTGATGCAGTTAATAAAAAAAAAAAAAAAAAAAAAACACGAATAACACATTTCCCCAGCTGTGTGTGAGGAGTGTGTGAGGAGGCTGAAGTTATGTCATGAGTGCTATGTGATGTTACACATTTGTGGTAAAGCAACCCGCCTTAGTCGGTTTGGGTGGCTATAACAGTTTACCATAGACTGGGGTGCTTAAACCACATTCATTTCTCACAGTTTGGGAGGATACAAGTCTGAGATCATGGTGCCAGTACAGTCAGGTTCTGGTGAGGGCTCTCATCTGGGTTGCAGATGGCTGACTTCTCATTGCATCCTAACATGGTGGACAGATGGGTGAGCAAGCTTTCTGTCTTCAACTTATCAGTGCATAATTCCATTTGTGAGGTCTCCACCTTTATCACTTAATTATTGCTCAAAGGCCCCACCTCCAAATACCACTGCAGCAGTGGGGATTAGATCTCAACATATGGACTCAAACATTCAGTCCATAACACAGCTGTTGACTCATGAGAAAAATAGGGACAAAGATATATTAGAACCAAGGAGAAACCAGAGTAAAAATGTCAACTAGAACAAAGCCACTGGCACAAGAATGTTGATGTTTATCTTCCATATAGCGAATGAAGAGGAACTGAGTGAACCAAGAAAGAACCACTAGAAGAATGGCTTTTGGAATTTGACCTTGGGTTGAAGGATAAGGAGAGAACTGATTATATTGCTCTTGAATTCAGTGAGGAGTAAATAGTTCAGTTTTATTTTGCTTTGCTTTTTACTGAAGTTGAGCTTATAGGTATACAGATAATAGTATTATTTTCAATTAGTTGTTATACTGAGAACTCAGTCAGAAAAGGGCCTTACTTTTCCACCAAACACTGGCAGTTAAGAGAAGCAGACAAGTGTAGCAGAGAAAGAAACATATAATAACCATTAATTCAGAAATCTAGTTGATCTTTGCAATAGTACTATCAGTCTATACGCTTGCCTACCTGTATGCACTTTGAATACTAACATTTTTCCTACTGATTCTCTCCAATTCATGAAAGGCTAAATTTATGATCTTATGAAGACACTCCTGGGTGATCAGTAAGAGGAGGTTGAGGGGGGTATGCAAAACTACTACTGAGCCAGCCTATTGTCCAACTGTCTGGAACTACCTCTCAAAATTTTCTAGTATCATTCTGGATACATGGGGTAATTATATTTCCTTACCTCCCTGAGGTTAGGAATGGCCATATGACTCAAAAAAAAAAAAAATAGAATGCAGGTGGAGGTGGTATATGTCACCTCTGGGCAGAAGTATTTAATTGCCATTGGAGACTTTTCAGGACTCTCTTCCTTGGCTACTACAATCATGGAAGCATATACCAATATTGAGATGCAAAGCTGAGCTATCATGTGGAGGACAGGTGCCTGGAAGGTTACCGGAGGTGCAGTGAACTCTGTTTGAACAAGATTTAAACCTTTGTTTTTAGGCCACTGACATTTGGGGGTCGTCTATCACTGCACAATAACCTAGCCTATCCAGACTAATACAAGCTCCAACTTCCCCAAAGACTCAGAATAAACAAAAGAAACACCTTAGTTCTTTGGTATCAAAGCTGGCATACAATTATGTTGGCATATAACTTTATGTTAGAAGACTCATTTGCAACTTTATCACTGAAGTTTACAAGACTGCGCCTTTTAGTAGTACATATTTATTAAAACACAGCCCTCAGTGCAACTATATACTGAAAATCGGGTGCCCAATAAAGTTAGTTACAAAACAACTGCCCTATTGAATGCATTCCATATACCCACTCACCTCTACTTACTAGGCTTTCTTTGAATTGCAAGTCCTCTAAAGGAATGCCAACTTAGCCTAAGACCCTAGGATTTCTTCAATGTCCTTTAATTTAGATGTAAAATAGGACTTTATTTTATTTTCCGCCTTTTATTCATTTCATAGGACTTCTTTCTAACCTATCAGAAAGACAGATGAGCAAGGTAGTAAATGTTTTCATTTTTGTGGACTATATGGTCTCTGTTGAAACTTCTCAATTCTGTCATTGTGGCAGGAAAGCTTCCACAGACACCAAATGGGTGTGCCTATTCACAAAAATTAACAACAGGCTGCATTTGGCCCACGGATAATAGTTTGCCATATCTTGCTTTAGATGTTACTTCTGGTATAAGTCACACCCATATAATTCCATATTATCAGCTATCATTATAGCTTATTTGGGGACTACATTAATTAAATAGCCATGCCCTCTGACAACTTATCTGATACTCTTCACAATCATGAAACAAAATACATACTCTATTTATGCTTTGGGCTTAATATCTTTTTTTGAAAAATAATTTCATACAATACTCGTTCTGCAGGGATAGATGTAAAAAAAGAAAATAAATATCGTATCTTTGTAGGATATTCATAAACCCATTTTTGCCCAATATTATATTTTAAATGGACGTCTTTTATGGAAACATTTATTTTTTGCCTCACACAAATACCAAGAGATAAAAATCTTAGTGAGATAAAGGAGAGAAAGAGATGACAGTAGCCAGCACAGAACAGAATGGATCTGTAAAACTGTTTTCAGAAAATGAAATCATGACTGACATGATCTAACATCTCTCCCTCAGGAAAATACTAGCCCATATCAAATTAGGTCTGTGTTTATTAGTTCAAAATAAAACATCTCTAAAATAGCCACATATACAGGAGACTGTTGGAAAGAAGAGGAAAGAAAGAGAAAGAAAAAAGAAATGCGTATATACCTGAATCTCCTTGAAGGAAAACAAAACAGTTTTACTCTTTTTAATTTCAATCTCAAATTAATTTATTTTAACACAATACATGTTTTTAGGTTTCCATTTGAATTCCAGTTAGTTAAAATACAGTGTAATATTAGTTTCAGGTGTAGAATATAGTGATTCAACACTTCCATACATCACCTGATGCTCATCACAGCAAGTGCACTCCTTAAGCCCCATCACAATTTCACCCTTCCCCCTACCCACTTTCCCTCTGGTAACCATCAGTTTGTCCTCTAGAGTTAAGAGTCTGTTTCTTGGTTTGCCTCATTTCTCTTTTTTTTCCCTTTTAATGCAACATATTTTGAATTACTGGGCAAACGGGAAGCCAGCTATGGCAAGTGAATTCAAGCACAAAGTTATGTAAATAGATGAATTATGATAAGACCCAAGGCGATTTTTGTTTTCTGCCTCAAACAGCATGCGTATGGGTGGGGGGGAGAGGGGAGAGATATATATGTATCACACAATAGTGCAGTGTCTCAATGAGCACATCTAGAACACTAATTAAAATCAATTTTATTGGCTTACAAAAGACACATGAATGAACTTTGTCTTTTAATGTACTTGGTTCATTTGTTCCTGTATAAACCCCTGAATATACTCATCAGTTGGTTTCTAAAGAAACTGGGATAAGTTCTCCACCTGACCGCTTCATTGCTCACTCAGGATATAACCAAGGACAAGACCTTCAAAGGGAGGAAAATAGATTGATGCAGACTGGAATGGTTCAAGCATGAAATAGATTGTAATGTGCCCCTGTGTCCCAACAAAAAGTAGAAGTGCTTCTATGTTCAGGCTACTTTGACTGCAGTGTAAGCGCCACATAGCTGGAGATGTCACTGAGCCTGAACAGGACTGAACACTGAAAGCAGACTGGCCAAGAGATGTGTACATAGACTTTGGATCAAAGCTAGCTCATCTACCACAAACTATATGAACTTGTGCAAATTAATCATTAAGTTTTGGTTTTTCAACTATTACATTGAGCTATATGAAACTGCCAATATTTGACTACTTTTCATCTACAAAATCTGCAATTTCATGATTCATCATCTGCATCTACATCATTCTATGGTTGTGATTAAGTAACATGTTTCTATAAATGTATAGGTACAGTATAAATGCATTTGTAATTTTTCTACTTCCTTTAAAAAATTAATGATTAGGAGGTATTATTTAATAATAGTTGCAACGCATTTTACTTAATTGATTTATACACACAAACTAATAATTGATAAGTACATATTTGTCATCAAAGAAATATCAACTGTATTGTAGAACAATTAATTTAATGGTGTGTATACTCGTGGTCCTGGGACCCTAAAGTTTACTTCCTCGTTGGTAGAGCCTTTGCCAATAGTCATGCCATCAGGCTAGACATGTTTTATGCAAAACATGCTCCTCTGATATAGTTTTGATACACCTGTTTGATACCTGTCTTATTTCAGGTTGGCATGCATTTGTAAAGTTAACTTAATGATACTGGCAAGCTCTGTCAAGATGTTGCAACAGCGACTTCACTTGTGACCTCCATCTACATGAACAAGCCTCCAGATATATAGCAGAGCTCCATTATTAATTGAAATTGGATCTGTACCTTACACATACACTCAGCTCCGGTAAAGCCCAGTTATACAACACTGAACACTGAAATGCTCAGAAGATGTTTGGTTTTAAAAAAGTACACATTCATAAAGTTATTTAACTTTTTAGCCAAGGGTATATTTATACAGTATTATAAAACCTGGGAATTTTGATCAAATATCCGTTTGATAGATCTTAAGATTGAATAAATCCAAGGTGAAGGGTTGGGCGTTCATATAGGGAGAAGATTGAAGCAGGACAGCAGAAAATGGTCACTGAGTCTCTAGGGTAATTAAGGAATCCCTAATGAGTAGTTTTAGAACTGAAGAAACAAAGAATAATCCATAATTAATAATGAGATGTGACAGATTTGCTGGTAATGTTTATAATTACAATTAAACCATGAAAGGCACCTGACTCCCATTGGAATGTGGCAAGTGCCTTGTGGTTGCAATGCATCTCCTACTCAAATTTCTCAAAATGCTTTTTAGACAGATACTCTATTAGGTTAAAAACACTCAAGAAAAACATTTACAGTCAGAAAGACACATCACCCTTCTCCTTTATATCTGGAGTTTACGGGAGGTGACTTCAGTGAGAGAGGCTATGCACCTCCAAGTTTCAATCATACTCTACAAACTAGAGGATGTTGAATATTTTATTACTCTTTCATCCTCACCTATTTCACAGGTCTCAGACTGCCCTGGAAATAACTGGAGTTGTAGTCTGAACACTAATGAATTTTCTGAACCTTCAAGATCCATTGGAAACTAGGCTGAGACCAAAACTCTTGGCCGAATTTTAAAACATACGTCCATTGGCTTAATTTCCCATCAAAGAGCCTCTTCTTGTGTCCTTGTGAACTTTGCCCACATCCTACAGTCCCAAGGTCCTTCTCACACCTTAAGCAGCCATTGTCCAGAATAGGTTACTTTAGTATCCATTTTTAATTTTACAGATTATTTTTTAAACGTTTCTTTATTTATTTTGAGAGGGAGAGCACATGCACACGAAGGGCAAAGAGAGAAGGAGAGAATCACAAGCAGGCTCCGTGCTGTCTGTGCAGAGCCTGACGCACAGCTCAAACTCAAGAACTGTGAGATCATAACCTGAGCTCAAATCAAGAGCCGGACGCCCAACTGAGTCACCCAGGCAACCCTAGTTTTACAGATTATTTTACAATGATTTTATAGTTTGTAATAATGGTAGTTAATAGAATGACACTCACTTTTGGTAATAATTACATTTTATTTTTAAGAGAAAGTCGAAAACAGTCACTAATGATATAAGTTTGAAGTGCTCTGATACTGATGTTGGATATTTACTGGTAGATATTTTGAGAAATGTTTGAAGCATCTTAGTGACATGGTCCTATATTTCTGACCTACATAACGTCACTCCTGTTACTAATCAATCAAGAAGCATTTATTCTGTGCCTAGTACTAATGTAGATGTTGTGGAGCATTACAACATAAGATAAAGTTCTTCTGAAAAACACCGGATTTTTTTTTTTTTTTTTGAGCCTTCTAGGCATCACTGTGTCATGTGAGAATGCCCAGCTGCTGGAGGAAAATTGCCCAGAGGCCAAAAATTGCAGCTTGCAAAAATCTAACCAAAGTACAAAGGGAGCCTTTGGTGTTAACCACTGAATAAGAAACCCAGCAGAGATCTTACTCAGAAAGCAGAAGTTCCCCGTGAACAGCTTTACCTTGAGAAGCACAACAAAAAAGGAAGGAAGCAAGTGTCACAAAAGAAAACCCTGGATTTTACAATGTGTCTCTTGCCGAATATTTTGTAGAATAAGCATTTGAGGAGATGTGGGGGGTGGGGAGACAATTCCGTTTTCCTCCTCCTTCCAAGAACCCTGTTCAGCCTGCATTTCTGAAGATAGTTTACCTTGATAGATAGTCTAAGGTCTAAGGAATCGATATGGCAGTGTGAGTCATTCCCTGAGAAAAACCCTCCCAATTCCACCTTCTCCCTCACACCTCCCTCTATAATTAAATTCATGCTAAAATGGACAGCAATGAATGGCAGCATGAGTGGGAAAATAATGTAGAAATTGCTGCAACCCGTGGAATGTACAACTGTGATTAAAGTGAACTTCTTTACTGGCAGTGAGGTTATGGGCTGATGACCTTTGGAACAGGGATGACAAACAGACCACCCATGGGACAAATTTAACTGACAAATGGGATTTAAATGGGTTTATTTTCTCAAACATGTAATTAAAAGCACACATATTCTTCTAAGAGAATATAAAAATTGTACCTTTCCAGACAGCAGATTTAAGGCTTAACTGTTTACCTTTGCAATAATTATTTTCATAATATTCATTTTTAAGCCATCATATCTTTAACTTATTTCTAAGAGGGAAAAACATGAATTTTATTTTATTGTATTTTATTTAAATATAATTTATTGTCAAGTTAGCTAACACACAGTGTATACAATGTACTCTTGGGTTAGGGAGTAGATTCCCACAATCCATCGCTTACATACAACACCCAGTGTTCATCCCAACAAATGCCCTCCTCAATGCCCATTTCCCCCTCTCCCTCACACCCCCCCTCAACCCTTAGTTTGTTCTCTGTATTTAAGAGTCTCTTATGGTTTGCCTCCCTCTCTGTTTGAAACTTCCATTCCCCCATGCTCTTCTGTTAAGTTTCTCAAATTCCACATATGAGTGAAAACATATGATTTCTGTCTTTCTCTGACTGACTTTTCACTTAGCATAATCCATTCCAGTCCCATCCACATTGTTCCAAGTGGCAATATTTCATTCTTTCTCATTGTCAAGTAGTATTCCATTGTATATATAAGTCACATCTTCCTTACCCAGTCATCATTTGATGGGCATTTGGGCTTTTTCCATAACTTGGCTATTGTTGATAGTGCTGCTACAAACATTGGGGTACATGTGCCCCCTATAATCAGCACTCCTGTATCCTTTGGATAAATTCCTAGTAGTGCTAGTGCTGAGTCATAGGGTTATTCTACTTTTAATTGTTTAAGGAACCTTCACAGTTTTCCAGAGCAGCTGCACCAGTTTGCATTCCCACCAACAGTGCGAGAGGGTTCCTTTTTCTCTGTATCCTCTCCAAAATCTGTTGTTTCCTGACCTGTTCATTTTAGCCATTCTGACAGGTATGAGGTGGTATCTCATTGTGGTTTTGATTTGTATTTCCCTGATGATGAGTGATGCTGAACATCTTTTCATGTGTCTATTGGCCATCTAGATGTCTTCTTTGGAAAAGTGTCTATTCATGTCTTTTGTCTATTTCCTCATTGGATTATTTGTTTTTTGGGTGTGGAGTTTAAGTTCTTTATAGATTTTGGATACTAACCTTCTTTATCTGATATGTCATTTGCAAATATCTTCTCCCATTCCATCATTTGCCTTTTAGTTTTGTTGATTGTTTCCTTTGCTGTACAGAAGATTTTTATCTTGATAAGATCCCAATAGTTCATTTTTGCTTTTGTTTCCCTTGCCCTCAGAGACATGTCTAGTAAGTTGCTGCAGCTGAGGTCAAAGAGGTTACTGCCTGTTTTCTCCTCTAGGATTTTTGATAGTTTCCTGTCCCACATTTATGTCTTTCAACCCTTTTATTTTTGTGTATGGTATAAGAAAGTGGTTCAGTTTCATTCTTCTGCATGTTGCTGTCCAGTTCTCCCAGCACCATTTGCTAAAGAGACTGTCTTTTTTCCATTGGATACTCTCCTACTTTGTCAAAGATTAGTTGGCCAACCCATTTCTGGATTCTCTATTCTATTCCATCAGTTTACATATCTATGTTTGTGTCAATACCATACTGTCTTGATGATTACAGCTTTGTAGTAGAGGCTAAAGTCTGGGCTTGTGATGCCTCCCGCTTTGGTTTACTTTTTCAACATTACTTTGGCTATTCAGGGTGTTTTGTGGTTCCAAACAAATTTTAAGACTGTTTGTTCTAGCTCTGAGAAGAATGCCAGTGCAATTGTTCCTGGGTATCTCATGGTTCTTGGTACAATTGTAAACAGGATCAATTTCTGGATTTCTCATTCTGTTGCTTCATTATTGTTGTATAGAAATGCAACCAATTTCTGTACATTGATCTTGTATCCTGTGACTTTGCTGAATTCATGTATCAGTTCTAGCAGCTTTTTGGTGGTCTTGTGGGTTTCCCATGTAGAGTATCATATCATCTGTGAAAAGTGGAAGTTTAACTTCTTCTTTGCCAATTTGGATGCCTTTTGTATCATTTTGTTGTCTGCTGAGGCTAGGACTTCCAACACTATGTTAAACAACAGTAGTGAGAGTGGACATCCCTGTCATGTTCCTGATCTCAGGGGGAAAGCTCTCAGTTTTTCCCCATTGAAGATGATATTAGCTGCAGGCTTTTCATATGGCTTTTATGATGTCAAAGTAATGTTTCTTCTATCCCAACTTTCTTGAGGGTTTTTATCAAGAAAGGATGCTGTATTTTGTCAAACGCTTTTTCTGCATCTATTGACAGGACATATGGTTCTTATCCATTCTTCTATTAACGTGATGTATCACATTGACTGATTTGCGAATATGGAACCAGCCCTGCATCCTGGGAATGAATCCCACTTGATCATGGTGAATAATCCTTTTAATACACTGTTGAATTTGATTTGCTAGTATCTTGTTGAGAATTTTTGCATTCCTGTTCATGAGGAATATTGGCCTATAATTCTCCTTTTTAGTAGGGTCTCTGTCTGGTTTGGGAATCAAGGTAATGCTGGCTTCACTGAACGAGTCCAGAAGCTTTCCTTCCACTTCTATTTTTTGGAACAGCTTGAGAAGAATAGGTATTAACTCTGCTTTAAATGTCTGGTAGAGTTCCCCTGGGAAGCCATCTGGCCCAGGACTCTCATATGTTGGGAGATTTTTGATAACTGATTCAATTTCTTTGTGGTTAAGGGTCTGTTCAAATTTTCTATTTCTTCCCATTTGAGTTTTGGTAGTGTCTGGGTGTCTAGGAATTTGTCCATTTCTTCCAGGTTGTCCAGTTTATTGGCATATAATTTTTCATAGTATTCTCTAATAATTGTTTGTATTTCTGTGGTGTTGGTTGTGATCTCTCCTCTTTCATTCATGATTTTATCTATTTGAGTTCTCTCTCTTTTCTTTTTAAGAAGCCTAGCTAGGGGTCTATCAAGTTTGTTTACTCATTCAAAAAATCAGCTGTTAGATTCACTGATCTGTTCTACGGCTTTTTTGAATTCTATATTGTTTATTTTTGCTCTAATTTTTATCATTTATCTTCTTCTGATGACTGTGGGGTTTCTTTGCTGTTCTACTTCTAGTTCCTTTAAGTGTGTGGTTAGGTTTTGTATTTGGGATTTTTCTTGTTTTTTGAGATAGGCCTGGATTGCAATGTATTTTCCTCTGAGGACTGCCTTTGCTGCATCCCAAAGGGTTTGGACTGCTGTGTTAATTTTCATTTGCTTCCATATATTTTTTAAATTTCTTCTTTAATTTCCTGGTTGACCCATTCATTCTTTAGTAAGATGTTATTTAACCTCCATGCATTTGGAGGCTTTCCAAATTTTTTCTTATGGTTGATTTCACGTTTTATAGCATTGTGATCAGAAAACACACATGGTATGATCTCAATTCTTTTATATTTATTAAGGGCTGTTTTGTGATCCACTATGTGATCTATCTTGGAGAATGTTCCATTTGCACTCAAGAAGAATGTGTATTCTGCTGCTTTTGGATGAAAAGTTCTTAATATATCTGTCAAGTCCATCTGGTCCAGTGTAACATTCAAAGCCATTGTTTCTTCATTGATTTTCTATTTGGATGATCTGTCCATTGTTGTAAGTGGATTATTAACAAGTCCCCTGTAATTACCATATTCTTATCAATAAGATTGCTTATGTTTGTGATTAATTGATTTATATATTTGGGTGCTATCAAGTTAGGGCATAAATATTTAAAATTGTTAGCTCTTCTTGATGGCTAAAGCCCATAATTATGATATAATGCCCTTCTTCATCTCTTGTTACAACCTTTAGTTTAGAATCTAGTTTGTCTGATAGAAGTATGGCTACTCCAGCTTTCTTTCGACTTCTAGGAACATGATAGATGGTTCTCTATCCCTCACTTTCAATCTGAAGATGTCCTCAGTTCTCTTGAAGACAGCATATAGATGGATCTTAGTGTGTTTTTTGTTTTGTTTTGTTTTTTGTTTTTGTTTTTTTTAACCATTCTGATACCCTATGTCTTTTGATTGGGGCATTTAGTCTATTGACATTCAGAGTTATTATTGAAAGATGGATTTAGTGTCATTGTGTTATCTGTAGGTTTCATGCTTGTGGTGATGTTTCTGGTCCTTTGTAGTCTTTGTAGCATTTCACTCACAGAGTCCCCCTTAGGATCTCTTGCAGGGCTGGTTTAGTGGTCATTAATTCCTTCAGTTTTTGTTTGTCTGGGAAAGGCTTTATCTCTCCCGCTAATTCTGAATGACAGCCTTGCTGGATAAAGGATTCTTGGCTGCATATTTTTCCTATTCAGCACATTGAATATTTCCTGCCACTCCCTTCTGGCCTGCCAACATTCAGTGGACAGATCTGCTACTACCCTTATGTGTCTACCCTTGTAAGTTAAGGCCCATTTGTCCCTGGCTGCTTCCAGAAACCTCTATTTTTGTATTTTTCCAGTTTTACTATGATATGCTGTGGAGAAGACCTATTCCTGTTGAAACTGAAGGGAGTTGTCTGTGCCTTCTGGATTAGGATGTCTGCTTCCCTCCCTAGATTAGGGAAATTCTCAGCTGTAATTTGTTCAAGTAAACCTTCTGCCCCTTTCTCTCTCTCTCTTCTTCTTCTGGAACTCCTATGATATGGATATTATTACATTTCATTGAATCACTTAGTTCTCTAATTCTCCCCTCGTGGTCTATATTTTCTTATCTTTTTCTCAGCTTCATCATTTTCCATAATTTTATCTTCTATTTCACTTATTCTCCCCTCTGCTTCCTCCGTCTATGCTGTCACTGCATCTGATTTATTTTGCACCTTATTTACAGCATTTCTTTTTTTTAATTTAAAAAAAACATTTTAATGTTTATTTACTTTTGAGAGATAGAGAGAGAGAGGCCTGAGCAGGAAGGGGCAGAGACAGAGGGAGACACAGAATCTGAAGCAAGCTTCAGGCTCTGAGCTATCAGCACAGAGCCTGACACAGGGTTCAAACTTATAGACTGCGAGATCATGACCTGAGCCAAAGTCAGACACAATTGACTGAGCCACCCAGACACCCCATAGCATTTCTTAATTTGTCATGACTATTTCTTAGTTCCTTGATCTCTGCAACAATAGATTCTCTGCTGTCTTCTATGCTTTTTTCAAGCCCAGCTATTAATCTTATGACTATAATTCTAAATTCTTGATCAGATATATTGTTTATATCTGTTTTGAGCAATTCTCTAGCTGTCATTTCTTTCTGGAATTTCTCTTGAGGAGAATTCTTCCATTTCATCATTTTGTCTAGTTTTCTTTTATGTGTTTTAATAGCTTGTTACGTGTCCCACACCTGCAAGTACTACTATATTAAAAAGGGGTCATACACTGTCCAGGGCCTGGCCCTTCAGAAGATGTTTTTGGAGTGTGTTGCATGCTCCCTGTCATTGTGACTCTGGTTCCTTTATCGCCCTACTCATAGTGGTGGTTTGGACCTTCTACCAGGTGTGCTTTGATTTATTTGTTGAAGTAACCCCAGAAAAAATTTTAAATAAAGAGGGTGGTGGTGGAAGAAGCCTTATCTCCTACAAAGAGAGAAATGACAGGGGCAAGGAAAAAGAAAAGAAGAAAAAAAATTTTACCAGGCAGAAAATCAGAGAAACTATACAGTTTAATCCAGAGAGAGAGAGAGAGGAAAATAAAGAAGGATACAGAAGGGGATTAAAAACGTCTGCTTAAACAAACCAACAACCAGGCTAGAGAAGGTAAGAAATAGGAGGAAGAAAAGGAAAAAGAATAATAATAAGAAAAAAAATATATATATATATATAAGAATTGAACAAGAATCAAATCAGATAATGCAAAACCACTGGACTCATATCAGATGGTGCCTTGGAACTGGTGGCTGTGCTGGTCTGGAGGAGGGGCCATCTGGTTTGGTCAGTGTCAATCTTCTTCTGGTAGATACACAGTTACCAGGCACGGAGGGGCATGGTTTGGTGTGGGTGGGTCCTGCCTCCACTGTGGGCCCCTTTTCTGTTCCCTGAAGCCCCACCTTGTTGGTGATGGGGAGAAATATGGCGACACCCCAGTCTCTCCTCCCTGGACTGGGTGACCCAAATCACTCTGTTCAGGCTGTCCTCACAGTGCCTCAGGGGCATGAGCGCTCTGGTTTGTCTCACTCCACAGTCTCCCATGCCTCCCAGGCACTCAGCTGTGATTCAAACCCTGATGTCTTAAAGGACCCCACTCCCTGTGCCCCAGTTCCAGGGTAGTGCCATTCCACCCAGCCCACTGACAAAGGGCCTCTGGCTGGGGGGCACCTGTAGGGTCTTTTGTCCTCAGAGCAGCTATATGCCTTCTTCCCACAGCACTCAAGGGAGAAGACTGCTCTCTCCAACTGGGCCTCTGAGCTTATTCAGGACCCCGGGGCTGGCTCCCCCTCCTCCCCAGGTGGCATACAGGATGGCAGGCCCAGTCCAGAGAAAGCCCTGCAACCCTGGATCAAGTTAGAAATTGGTTCTTTCTCTGCTTTTTCCGTTCCCTAGTTCATGGTTTTTCTCTTGTCCAAATACAATCCTACACTTCCACAGCCTCTCTTTCTCTTCCTTTTCTCTCTCCACAGAAGGGGATCCTTCCCCTCTGTGCCTACACTGCCTGTTTTATCTCTCCCAGTTTGCGATTACACACCTATGGCCCTCCAAGTTGTCCCCGTGGGCCCCTGGAGATGTTTCTGTCACTCTGTAGTCCAGATTCCTGGAATTCCAAGTCTTCTGGCCTCAATGTGTTTGAGGGACAAGGGAACAAAGGGTCCCCCTACTTTTCTGCCATGTTCAAAAACATGAATTTTAAAATACTAAGTGTTAACACCCAGTTTCATGTATAAGCATTATGTGACCTCAATATTTGAAAATGTTGTTTGAATTATATGATAGGAATCCTGCCTGTAGAATTGTGGATAACTGTTTTTAAATCCTCCTCAGTTAGTTTGGAGAGAAAAAAACAATATTGTACTATACTATAAGTAGCAAAAATAGTTTAAAATTAAGCTTAAAATCATGGTCCACACAAAATCATTGGGAGGGATCTTATTAGATAAAGAAACAATTTTTATGGGGAAACAAAAACTGCAGAAATTAACGAGGGTTGTTTTGTTTTGTTTTGCAATATTTTACATAGGTTTTCTGAAATATATTGGAGGTAATTATATACTTTTATTATTGAAGATTTAAAAATACCTGTACTTCTGCTCTTTTCAATATATGATTACAGTTCTATTCTCAAGTGTGATTAAAACCAGTTGAAAGCCAGTAATCTCTGATGTTAATAATAATCCCTTTTACTCCTAAGTAATGTTTTCCTCTCATTATTTCCTTACACTGCCTTGTTAATTATCACTTTTTACAGTTTAAAAGTTTTTCCTTAGGGAAAATAAAACAAAGGGAGAAAGAACTTAGCTTGAAAGTATAATTCTTTATTTTTCTTTTTCCAAACAACGATGACCTATTTTATGGCACCCACTTTGCAAATTATAACAAAATCTAGTTCCTTAGTCACTGGAAATATCAGAAGGAAGTATACTAATGTGGCTCAGTCTATGGCATTATGTTCTTCATATATCTACATACTTAACTTATTTGATTGCTTTAATTAAATTGGATTGATGTAAAATGGCGGCATGAAAAGAAATGTAATTACCATTCTTAGAAAACACCTAAGTAAGTTTCTTTTATTGGGTGTCTATTCCTTTCTCCTTTGAATTCAGTGGTGTTTTCTGGTTTCCTCATGCTATACATGGAAAAAATCTCCTTCAACCTCTGAGGTTGTATAACATGACAAACATGTTCTGTTCTGCAATAGGACAGAATAGCCTAATTGGTCTAGAATTTTCTGGTCCTGGTGTTAGCAAAACTTTTAAGAGTAAGATGGACAGCAAGCTTGTGGAATAATCTAAGCTCAAGTGACCTAACTTTTATTTGATTACCCAGCAAGTATGTAGCCCAAAGGGAAGATGTGATTTGGCCCAGGTTGCCTTACTCAATTCTGGGATGTCCTTCCTGGAAAAGTTTCTGCTAGGTCAATTCATTGGCAATATACTTCTGTTGTGATATACCTTACTGTTTAGGTTTGCCTTTGTGACAATTGTTAGTTTGTTGCTAGATAGCTAAACTGTTTTTTCCCTACACGTTTCAAAAATCATGATATAATATACCAAAAGGAACCATTTGGAGTATGTATATGTTGGGATTCTTCAGGTGAAAACAACAAAAAAATCCACCACCTTGATATGAACCCAGTGAGACACATATCAGATTTCAGGCCTACAGAACTGTAAGAGAATAAATTCATATTGTATAAGTCGTTAAATTTATGGTAATCTGCTACAACAGCCACAAAATACTAATACACTGAATACGGACACATGGGTTGGGAAAATTTAGACTCACTGCTGAACATATCAGAGTGGCAAGGGAACTGCTATGAGCTGGTCGGCTGAGGCAGTAAGTAACCAAACAAATTATTCTGGAGAGAAAGATGGGGTAAGAATCAACGAGCCTCCCTTTGGAGCTGGCAGAAGCAATCCACACCATTCGCGGCTGTTTCACAATAAAGAATAAATGTGGATGGGAAGTCTAGAATATGTTCTTTAGTACACTTACCTCAGAAGGGATGTGAAACTGGCAGGTACTTTTAAAACTTGATGGTCTGTTCAGCTCAAAGGTCATTCAGCAAAGTGGTTCCTTCTTTTCTTTCTAAGAGAGGTATGGATTAATTTTTCTTCCATGTCTTACAACTTCTTTTGATCAATGTATTTTTAATGTCTGAGGAGGCTGTAATTTGTCACAGGGTCTGTCTGAAATGAGGTGAATGATGTTTCATGCTTGGAGACTGCTTGCCTGATGCCTAATGGAGGAAAGAATGATTCAGTGGAAGAAAAATAAGGGTGAGACACAACTATGACTAAGTGTTTACAGGAGTACAATGTTTTTCCTACTTAGAACAATATAAGATGATAAACTCATGAAAAATATTATAGCAACCTATTTAAATTTATTACATAATTCTTAGTTCACTGAGGTATTTCAATAGTTCTTTAAATGTGTATTAACAAAGACCTATTTTCTAACTTTTTATGCTTATTTCCATTTCTGGCATATAGTAAATGCTCTATAAATATTTGCTGTCATTAATGCTATTTTATCTATATGAGTATCTGCAGTATATGAGATGACTCATTTCTTCATGAGTCATCAGGAAGAACTCTGAGATGTGAGGAAGACTATTTCCCTCTGAAGTAAAATTAATGTCAACCCCAAATAGGAAGCAATAGATCATTTCCTAGACGTGTGGGAACAGTGAACTTGGCTAGAAACAGCATTCAATTTAATCTGTGAAGTTAACACAGAGGTATATAGAAGTAAATTCTTGCAGCTTATCTACCACTGTCCTAAGGATAGAGAATCAGAATCTGAGGGACATGGGCATTTCAGTTATGAAAGGACATTTGCCCAGATATCTTCATGGACTAGAAGAGCTGGGCTTCAGGACCTGTCATTTTCTTTCACTACGGTTACTAATGCAAATCCTCAGGATCTTTGATCTTAGGACATAATACCATAGAGGGTTTGAGAATATGCTTCTATGGCCCCCAATATGCAAATTAGTTGATATTCTTGTCATATCTGAGCCAGCAAGCTTCTCAACCCAGTCACATTGTCCTGGGTAATATTGAAAGAGTTCAAGGCCAAAAACCAGAATCTGGACTTTGTCAAATTCAACTCTTGCTTGATGCCACACCTCTATGAGTCTCTGACCTTTCTAGTCAAAAAACTCTACAACTTTTTGAATAAATCTTGGTGATGCAACCTAATTGTTTCTATAGAAAAGTGTGTATAAAGTTATAAATAACTACTTTTTAAAAATGTAAACCCTTTTGGAATATTTTCAAAGGCAGGAGTTGTCTACACGTACTCTATAGTTTTACGGCTGAATGTTACTTTTCATATTCTAATTTTTATAAAACATAGTCAACTTACTGCAACATTGGGAGAATCACACACAAGAAAGAACAACAAAAACTGTTTTGCCCCAAACGCCAATTGTATTTCCATTGGAAACATTTCTCCTAGTTTTTTATGATGTAAGGATTGATTGTGACTTTATGAGGTTATGATTTAAAACAGAAAGACTTTGGAGGTCTGAGTGAATTTCCCAATGCGAAATCAGGAAATAGTATTACCAGCTTGACTTTTTACTCCCATATTACTGTATACAGCAGTAGGGGGTGGGGAGGTGGATGGGTGTGGGTATAGCTGGCTTTCTATGAATTTCTTTACTTTTCAAAAGGCTCTAACAATAAAAAATATTTCTTCTCCTTTTTCAATGGCCAAAGCCTGATGACATAGTCCTTGGGTCTGTAGGAAATGAAAATCTTCTAAACTTTCTAGTTAATGTGATCAATCAAAACAGCCAAGTCAGATACCTCACCTTGGTTACAGGGAATTGCAGACTTGGAAACAAAGTCCCAGTCCTCACTCGCTTGGTATGGATCAGTCATTCACTTAACACTTATAATTATTCACATAACACTTCTTTCCACTAGACGTAATCATCTAAAGGTGACAGTATAGGGGGAACCTCTGATCACCCAAGCATATTCTCAACCAGATTACAAAGACCAGCATTATATGCACACTTTGCTGATGTAGAAATAGGTTGAGATACAAATAGGGGCTGATCAAATATCAGAGCAGGGCTGACCATTTACACAAAGGCATTCATTCCAGAGACAGATGCAGCTGGGTCTCACAGGCCTGCCCGAGACAAAGACTCTTCAGCCACAATCCTTTATGAGTGAGGCTTAAACAATCATACAATCAGTTGGCATTACAGCATCCAGTCTTTTTAAACTCAGTGACCAAAGATCAGTCCCAACCAGTGAACTTTCTAATTGTTGTAAATGTCATGTAAATGCCTGGCTTATCCCCAGCCCCAACATTTTCAGGAGATAAAAGTTAATTCGGAGACAAAGTTGTATGGAAGTCAGAGAAGCCTTTTAAAGAAACATTATTGAGATTTTTTAATCTCTTGCCAAAATGAAGAAAAGAAAAAGTTACATTTCTGTCCAACAATCTCAAAATCAGCAAGACAAAGAAAAATAATCCAACCCCCAAAGCCAACAAAAGGCCCATTTACTATCTGACACCCTGGGTGGACTTTGAAGCCACACTTCTCCAACAATCACTGTATTATGTCCATAGAATAATGCCAACCTATTAATGTGGGGTTTGTTCAATCAATTTGGAATTCAAATCAGAGTAAATCAGGATAGAAGGCTGCCCTAACACCAAGTCACTGAAGCTAATCAAATGTAGAGATACAAAAAACAAACAAACAAATAAAAAATAAAGTCTTCATTCCAGGAGCAGGGAAGGCAAGATTAAAACTTAATAGAACTAAAAACTCTGTCCACATTAACCTAACTATCTGGTACAAAAGCGTATTTCCAAAATAAAAGAAAACATGACCCTCATGACTTTCAGGACTCAAATGTGATTCATGCTGTCTGTCCCTCCTGTCCTCACACTAATTCACAAAAGAACATATTCATCTTTACAAACTGTTCTTAAAATGTTTAGACTTTAAACTTGAAATGTCAATGTGATAGAAACAAGCTGTAGGGAGACTTTAAATATGTCTATATGTTTAAAACTTGTTTTTAAACAAAAACATGGATGTGTTTTTAGAATGAATAAAGCACATCCCAACATAACTTCCCATTGCCAAAATGCTTCATGACTTAGGTCACTGCACTTAGGTCATCTTGGAAGCACTGGTAATTAGAGGCCACTTAATTGGTAAACAGAATTAGAACAATAAGATATTCAGAAATAAAAGTCATTAGTGGAGGAAGAAGACAGAAGAAAAATATGATTATATCATTTTTATAAACTTTGAAATCACACATTCTTCTAGATATTTCAAATGTTCTGTCTCTCTGTCAGAGGCACTGTTCCTGTAAACTTCCAAATTCTGTCTAAGGTAAACTTTCAAATTGTATCAAGGTCAAAATACTTTAATTAGGGAAAAGAAATCTTAGTGGACTTAAATTTCTAAATACATTATGAACACAAATTCAAATAAGAATAAAATTACTAAAGACCATTTTTCTTAAAACTCAGGAAAATAAATGATGATTAAATAGAAAAATTTTAAATGTGTATGTTTATACTTAAATTCAGTATATATATGCAAAGTATGAAACAAACCAATCACATCCCTGTCCATATAGCAAGGCATTCAGTGTGAGAAGTTTCTATGGATTTCACAGAATGTATTGAATATGAGTTATTTATATCTCTTAAACATTCAAGAAAAAACACTGAATTCAGTTTCCAGAATTGATAATAATTGGACTAGTAGGAAGTCAAAATGTCATGTAATAGCTATCTGATTGATTACAAAGTATTATTAGTTCAAGAGAACACTCACTTTGAGACTGATTAAGGAAAACTGGGGTTTTTTTTGTTTTTTTTTTTAATTTTTTTTTTCAACGTTTTTTATTTATTTTTGGGACAGAGAGAGACAGAGCATGAACGGGGGAGGGGCAGAGAGAGAGGGAGACACAGAATCGGAAACAGGCTCCAGGCTCCGAGCCATCAGCCCAGAGCCCGACGCGGGGCTCGAACTCAGGGACCGCGAGATCGTGACCTGGCTGAAGTCGGACGCTTAACCGACTGCGCCACCCAGGCGCCCCAAAACTGTTTTTTTTTAAGTTGGTCTTCAAGTTTTGAGCCCTTGAGCCAAGACTTCTATCCTCTACAAATTTATGGGATGCAATGGAAAACTGATTTAGCACCAAAGTTCTAGGAATCAAAGATATCATAACTATGATAGTAACTAATAATTATCTTCTGCTTATACTAATACAATCTCTTCAATCAATGAATTATTACCCTATTTGAGATTGCCATGTTTGGGGTGCAAGTGGGGAAACATAATTCAGCAAAACGTAATGAAAGATCAAGACTGAGAATTGTGAGGCTGTTACATTCAAATATGTAGGAAGTCAGTTTTCTAATAACGATGATAGGTGGTCTCCTATGAACCACAGAAGGGCAGTCTAACATTGATCAAGTGAAGTTATTCTAACTACATATAACAGGAACCCACTGTAGATGAGCAGCAATTTGCTTCATACAAATCCTGATCTCACGGTACTCTCACTTGTCTTGGCTTGTTGCATGCCAGCCTTCTTTGGCCTTTCTCAGTTCTTGAACTTGCTCTGTTCTGTCTCCACAAAGAATCTTAATACTGTACAGCAGTCCCCCCTTATCCATGGGAGATACGTTCCAAGGCTCCCAGCAGAAGCTTGAAATCATAGCATATATATATATTTTTTTATATAAAATATATTTATATGTATTTTATATATATGATATTTCATATATATTATCACAGCATATATACACATTTTATATATTTTATAAACATATCAATATCATGGCATATATATATTCATAGTATATATATGCTGTGATATATATATATATGCTGTGATATATATATATATTTGCTGTGAAATCCATATATATATATACATATATATATATATATATGTATATATATATATATACTGTGATTTCAAGCATCCACTGGGAACCTTGGAATATATATACACACCTATAATAAAGTTTAATTTGTAAATTAGGCACCGTAGAGATTAATAGCAATAATAACACAGAAGAGTTATATAACAACATACTGTAGTAAAAGTTATGTGAAGGTGGCCTCACAAGAGCATACTTGCAAAATACCTTACTGTCCTGTACTCACCCTCCTTCCCCGATAATGTGAGACGGTAAAATGCCTACGTGATGAGAAGCGCGGTGAACGACGTGAGCACGCCTGACGTAGGGTCAGGCTGCTGTTGACCTTCTGCTGATTCGTCAGGCGGATCCTCTGCTTCAGGAGTGCAGTGGGCGGGGAGGAACCGAAACTCGGAAAGAAAGCGAAACTGCTGTTCTCCCTCTACCTTGGCCCATCCCTCTTCAATCCTTTCCTAACGCTTCTTCAAGGAACCGGTCTCCGACACTACCACTGGGTCTGTTTCCCTGTTAATACTCTCGGAGCACTTTTCTTTCTGAACTTTCTGTCTCGGCGTTACTCATACTTTCAGTAAATACTTGATTGAGGAAATAATGTTCAAAACCTGTAGGTGCTGCCGTGGTGTAAACTCCAAAAGGGTCCGAATTGTATCTAATTCATATATTGTTCGGTCTCTAGGATTTAGCATAATGTCTGGCAGCAAAGTGTTTAATGCAGTGAATGAGGGAGGGCACGAAGTGGGCAAAATATTAATATGGGCTTTTTATGGGGTGCTTGGGTGGCTCAGTGGGTTAAGCCTTGTACTTCAGCTCAGGTCATGATCTCACCATTGGTGAGTTCACACCCCGCATCGGGCTCTGTGCTGACAGCTCGGACCCTGGAGCCTGCTCCTGGTTCTTTGTCTCCCTCGCTCTCTGCCCCTCCCCCACTCATGCGCTGTCTCTCTCCGTCTCTCAAAAATGAATAAATGTTAAAAAAAATTTAAGTGGCTTTTTAGATACTTGGACTCAGTAACTTTGGGATGAAGAAGTTTGAAGATTTCGTTGTAGCACTCAGATGTTACCATTTGCCTAAAATATATACCATGAATGTGGCCATAGCTATGTTCGTGATATCACTTAATGCCGGACTGCAAATTGTACAGTTTGAGCACTCTTAAAAAAAAACAAAAACCTGTACTTTCTTCCTTTTTCTTTTATTGCTGCTTATCTCACAGTCCTGGTTTCCAGCTGATTTTGCCTGTTTTCTGCATGTTATTTCAGTTTCAAGATTTATTTATTCTTTCATTGATCCGATATTTATTGAACACCTACTATGTTATCCAAATTAAGACAGTATTTCATAGATTGTTGTTAAGTGTATCAGTTAAGTAGGAAAGAATTATTATCTATAATTCCTGGAAGATCTCCTACTTCTTAGAATTCCTATGCTAAATCTATATTTAATAAGGGTCAAATTACATGACTTTGTGTAAGTCAGTTAACTTCTCAGAGAATTCATTCTATATATATAAAGAAAGAGCTGGGTAATACTGGATGAGTTTGAGATCATTTTGAGCTCTACAGTAATGTAATTCCAGTCTATTATGTAAGCCCTGTTTTGGGTGATTTCAAATGAAAAAATAGACAGTATGAGTAGCAAAGCAAAACTGGGGTTCGGTACATACTCTTCAGTTGCATTTACTACAAGACCAGGCCAAGGAAAATATAGCAAATATTCTTCTCTCAGAAAGAGAGAGGGGATACTCATAAAACATGATTGGGACATTGCAGAAACTTCAACATGTTTTTTCTTCCTCTTTATGAAAACGGTTAGCCATAAGTAGATATGCTGGGAACATGCTTTCTAGAAAGAGAACGTAGAAACCCAAACCAACAGAAAATAACTGAAGAGTACTTGAAAATACAAGATGAATTCAAATCATCAGGAAGAGGCTTTAGCTTGTTATTTTGAAGAATTCTTGGAAGACTCGAAAAAGGTCATCTCTTTTTTTAATTAATTTATTTTTATTTTGAGAGGGAGAGAGAGTGCATGTATGCACGTGAGAGGAGGAGGGGCAGAGAGAGAGAAGGGAGAGAGAATCCCAAGCAGGCTCCACACTGTCAGTACAGAGCCCAGTGCGGGGCTCTGAATTCACAAACCATGAGATCATGACTGGAGCTGAAATTAAGAATCAGATGCATAACCGACTGAACCACCTAGGCACTCCAAAAGGCCATCTGTTTTTATTTATATATTTTTTATTATTTTATTTTGTTTTGTTTTTGAGAGAGAGAGAGACAGAGTGCAAGTGGGAGAGGGGCAGAGAGAGAGGGAGACACAGAATCTGCAGCAGGCTCCGGCTCTGAGCTATGGGCACAGAGCCTGAGGTGGGACTCAAACTCACGGACCGTGAGAGCTTGACCTGAGCTGAAGTCAGATGTTTAACCCACTGAGCCACCCAGGCACCCAAGGCCATCTGTTTTTAAACTGAGAGGCAAGGTTTGGAGAAGAACATTTCTTGAATAGAAGTATCTTAAATGTTTCTCAGAGGAACCGAGCTCCCTGGCAAACATTTTCCAATTCAGGACCAGGAGTGATTATAGGGGAAAAGTTGCTACACCTGCTGCTAATTAAGACATACTATTCAAGTACAGGATAAAGGGAGGGCAGGACATTTGGAATGCCAAAGACATAAGTTTAAATAACTGCTTGTTCACTGATACAAGCTTTAGGAATATGGACCAGTCTGCAGGAGTGTAAGTTTGTGTTTTGAATATCTGACGGTAAAGGCATCTTCTGTAGGATCAGACCAGTTCTTAACCTAGGTAGTCCTAAAATGGAACATTCTGGTTGACACAAATAATGTAAGTATTGCTAAGTAACTATGAAGTTGAGGAAATTTGAAGCGTGTCCTTTTTGAAGTTCATAGTGTTGCTAATACATAAGAATAATATTAATAAAATACAATAGTAGTGGCTAATATTTAGTGAGCATTTATTCTACAAAAGACTCTGTTCTCTATATATATGTTAATTCATCTACTCAATATTGTAGGTCCCTGAAAATATCAACCATGAGAGAATATTCGTATAATTATAAATTAGTTACATATCCTTGGAAATTATGAGGAATTGTAAAAGGCTAGAATGAACAAAGGAAGAATCATCACAGTTATTTGGAACATCTATGGCAATGTTTCTCCAAGAGAGGTCCCCAACGGAACCACTTGGGTGCTTAGCCCACCATAGACTTAGATTCAGATCCAGTGGCTGAGAATTAGCTTGGAAAAGAGATAGTGTCTCATGTGATAAATAATGGATCCAAGACTTTTCACAGAATCGGGGAACTTTCTGAATGTGAAATATTCAGAGTCTGAAACAGAAATTCCTACATGAAAAGCCTGTAAGACTCAGAGAGGTGAAGAATTCAAATGTAATCATTGCCATACACATCGTGAAAATGAAGTAGTAATTGAAAATCTTTCCACAATTAAAAGCCCCATCCAAGATGGTTTGCTCAGGAGTTCTGTTGAATACTTAAGAAGAAATAATAGGAATTCCTCAGAAGTTCTTTCAGAAAATTAAGAGTGGAGCATTTCTCACCTCATTCTCTGGAGCCAGTATTACTCAGAGAATAAAACCAGAAAAGGGGGGTGCCTGGGTGGCTCAGTTGGTTAAATGTCTGACTTCAGCTCAGGTCATGATCTCACTGTTCGTGGCTTCAAGCCCCACATCAGGCTCTGTGCTGACAGCTTGGAGCCTGGAGTTTGCTTCAGATTCTGTGTCTCCCTGTCTCTCTTCCCTCCCCTGCTCATGCTCTGTCTCTGTCTCAAAAATAAACATGAAAAAAAATTTTAATTAAAAAAAAAAAAACCAGAGAAGGATATCACAAGGAAAAACATACAAACTATCGACCAATATTCCTCAAAAATAGGAAAAAAGGAACAAATAAGTCACTGGCACTTAAATCCTTCTCTGGTTTTGCTTTCAGGAACCCCACCTAAGATAATAGTAACGTCCCAAATCTAAAAAGAACCAAGAAAGAAGAGTGGAGGAATAGGGAAAGAAGTTTTATAAGGGAAACTCCTATAAAGGACATTATTGGGCATAATTTGGGAAATTTGAAAATGTACTGGATATTAGGAAATATGGCTGTTTCAATGTTTAATTTCTTGGCTCTGATAATGATGCTGAGTTCAGCAGGAGAATGTTCCTGTTCTTAGGAGATACATGATGAAGTGTTTACAAGTGAAGCATCACTAATATCTGTAACTTATTTTCAGACGGTAAGAAAAAAAAGAGAGCAGGTGTGGAAACTTAATAACTTGTGATTCCAAGTGAATAAGGTACACATATTCATTATCCTTTTGATTTTTCTGTTGATCTTTTTTTAAAGAATAAAATTGATTAGAGAAGTGCAAAAACCACAGCTACCACTACATACCTATCAGAATGGCTAAAATTTTTAAAAATTAAAAACAGGCAATACCAATTACTGTTGGCAATATGGAGGAAGTGATGTGGGCTCTCATACACCGCTGGTGAGAGGGCAAAATGGTACAGCAGCTTTGGCAAACAGGTGGTCGTTTCTCATAGTTAAAAAGTAGACTTACCTAAATTTCCTCTCCTAGCTGTTTACCAGAGATATGAAAACTTATGTCCACATAAAAAACTATACATCAATGTTTATAGTGACTTTATTCATAACAACTGGAAACTGGAGACAGTGCAAATGTCCCTTAACTGGGAAAGACATACACTGTGATACATCCATACAATAAAATATTACTTCACAATAAAAAGAAATAAACTACTGATACACACAGCAACATGGATGAATATCCAATATATTACGCAAAGACTCAAAAGCTATATATTGTATAATCCATTTATATGACAGTCTGAAAAAGGTAAATTATAAGGACAGAAAACAGATCAGTAGATGGGCTGAGGGTGAAATAAGGAGTTGGCTACAAAGACACATGCCTCCATGTGTCTTTGGAGACTTTCTAGAAAGATAGAACTGTTCTATAGAACTATAGAACTTTCTAGAATGATAGAACTGTTCTATACTTTTTGGTGGTGGTTACATGATGATATGTGCTCAGGACTATATGCTAAAAGGGGTGAATTTATATCTTAATAAAAATGTATCTTAATTTTAAAACTAAATAACTAAATGTTATTTAAAAAGTCAAGTCAGTCCTCTCTCTAAACCATCCAACGGAGTCTTACCCAGAATAAACAGCAAAGTCATTGCAATAGCTTATCATCTGGCATCCTTTCAGCTCTCTGATCTCATATGGTACTTCTCTTCCCCTCCCTCAATCTGTTCGAGCCACATTGGCCACTTTCTATTCCCGAAACCTATCAAGGCATGTGTCCACCTCAGAGCCTTTGCACCTCACCTATTCCCTCTGCTCTTCCCCCAGATGGCTATATAACTTGTTTACTCTAATATCACTTTTACACTAACGTCTTCTTCCTAATCCCTCCTTACACTGGTACTCCTTTTGTCCATGTTACTTTTCATTATCAAACATACCATGTGTATATAATACTTTAACATTTATTTAGTATAATTTCTGTCTCTCTCAACAAGAGATGGGAGGGCTTCTTCAGAATTTTTTAACAGCTATGGCACATGCACACACAACAGTGCTTAACATATAGTAGTAAGTTGAATAAATGGTATTCATTGGTTGAATAAATGAATTGAGATATAATGGAAGAGTCATTATTTCACCCATCCATGCTCTGCACTCAATTTCACTTGCATACTTTTTATAACACACTAAAAATCAATCTTATCATAATTATTAAGGAAGTGGACCTTTATTCTAATTCCACTTTTATGAGAAAAAAGTAAATGATGAAAAAAAAGAATTATTAAGCATATATTTGTAAAAACAGTATCAACATGTCCATAGAATAAACACAAATTCATCTGGATTCAGATGTAAATCACTTAGATCTAAAATACGGAACCAAGTGCTCGTTTGTTCTTCCTCCTCTGTGAAGTCTTCATTCCTATCTCTTTCCTCCCAACCACTGAGCTCTCAAAGGGAGTTGGTTCACTGTCAGCTTCCCACCATCCACTCTGTGCTTCATGCATGCTGCACTTGTCACACGAAATTTTATTTGCAAGGATCTTAAGGTTAAGAATGTTAGGGGCGCCTGGGTGGCTCAGTTGGTCAAGCATCTGACTTTGGCTCAGGTCATAATTTCATGGTTCGTGAATTCAAGCCCCACATCAAGCTCCACGCTGTAGTGCAGAGCCTGCTTGGGATTCCCTCTCTCTCTCTCCCTCTCTCTCTCTCTCTGCCCCTGCCCCACTCATGCGTGCTCGTGCTCTCTAGCTATCTCAAAATAAATGAAAAGAAAAAAAGTTAAATTATGTGTTCCAACTGCCTAGCCTAGCACCAGGCATAAAGAGGTTTAATAAAGGATCATTGAGTTGAATGTAAATGAGTTGATTTTTGAAGTCATAGATTTGAAGTCTTCAGAATTGTGAATTATCAAGGAAATGCTGAGTTGATTATACAATCCAGTTATAGATATATAATAGATATAATGAATAATCTATATCTATATAGACATACATCTAGATATATAGATACAGACATAGATATTTTGAAGAGAGTTTTATTGACTATCCCGAAACCACAGAGTTGATTTGGTTCAGTAGCTCAGACATCATTTGTAGAGTTTTCTGATCAATCACAATTTTAGTAGACTTAATCTTATGCATGAATTTCTCTTCTTAAGGAAACTTTGAGGAGGGGGAAGACACGGGACGGGATCTGGATTATTAAGAAGTAGAGCAAAAAAGGTTAATTTTTTTTTTTTAAAAGCATGCTGTAGGAATTCTTATGAGAAAGCTGTGATCAAGGCCATGAGAAAACTTCCAAGCTACTTCACCCTTGGGATGACTTCATTGTGGTTATCAAAGTTTCTACTTTGACAGAGATAGCATTCAATAAGAAGGCATATGTTTCAACTGAAAGTCAAGGATACCAGGAAAAAAGAAATTTGAGTCCCAACTGCCTCCATTGGAGTCCAACCTGTATAATATTTTCCTAATTGTTTTTTCACTTTCAGACTCTTCCCAATAGCCCATTTAAATTGTCTTCAAATTGATCTTCCTACCACAGAGTTGCGACAATGTTTTTCCAATGCTCAAAAAACAAGCCACATTTCCTGAAGGACTCTGTCTGAACATCTTGCAAAGCATGACCCTTTTATAATATGGTTTCAGTGCATATTTTCATCAGCATATTCCATGAGGCTTCTATGCACACATAGCATGGGAACCAGACCGGACCAAACCAAACATTTATTCTTCAGTCATACCCCACGAGTTTTCTCTCTCTTCCTTTAACCAGCTCCCTCCTCCTGGAGTGTTCACTCCTCATAGTACTTTTATCAAACTTCTGACAGACTATCCATCCAGTTATCTTACACAGCCTTTCACGATCTCTCCCAGTCTGGTGGGCTCTCTCTCTCTTTTCTGATCCATCGTGGACCTTTACACCTCCCTAGCAGGTCCCAGCTTTAACCATCATTGTACACGCATTTGTCTTATTCCTGCTTTCTCATGCCACCCCTGCCTGATTTTGAAAATCTGACACTAAGCTCTGGTTACTTTTATTTACTATAGGTGATAACATAGAACATTTTCTACATCATGTTCTCAATCAGTTTTTCTCTCTTTTTAAAAATTTATTTATTTTGAGAGAAAGAGGGAGTGAGAAAGAGAGTGAGGACATGAGCAGGGGAGGGGCAGAGGGAGAGAGAGAGAATCCCAAGCAGGATCCTTACTGTCAGCACAGAGCCCACCGCACGGCTCGATCCCGCGAACTGCCAGATCTGAGCTGAAACCAAGAGTCGGATGCTTAACTGACTGAGCCACCTCAGTCAGTATTTCTTGATTTATGAAGTTGACTAAGTCTCAGGAGAGACACTGTGAAATCACAATTGTCGATCTCAGTAGCCAAAACCTAGTTTAGGTGTCCTCAAGAAGATTTCCAAAGATTTATTACAGGGATCTATAAGAAGACAATGGTATCTTTTTTTTTTTTTTTTCTCATTCTCAAATCCCTCAAATTCCATACAATACAGATAGTGGGGCAGTGGGGTGGGTGGAAATCCCTTCACAGAGTACTGGACCAGGGAAAAGGAGATATTCTGGACATTGTCATTTAGTTACTCTGAGTGTCATCTGGAAGATGAACGGTCTAGATTAAGTAATTTTTCTAACACTAAAGCTTAACAATGAAAAAACATCATGCTATAATCTGGAAGAAAGAAGTCACCACTCGGTTATGCTCAATGTACAGAAATTGACCAGCTGAAAACAGAGGATGGTTTCTGGCCAGCAAATTGGTTTCCCTTCTGTGCTCTGTCTGAAGACAGGGACGTTACATCTATCGCTAGGCCGCTGTCTCTGCCACCTGATTTAGACACGTGTCCTGCACGGTAGGCAGTCATCCTACACAACTGCCGGAGCTTAAACTCCTGAGGGGAATCTAATATTCAAATGGAGAGGATTAGTTTTTTGTTGGAAGCTTATGGAATATCAATTCAAAATAAATTTGAATATTCAAGTGTTCAAATCAAGATATATAAATATTTTATTATCCTACTACTGTACTTTCATTCTACTTCGAGAAATTAAATCACACAGATGTAACCAAGTTCATTTTTTAAGTGGAGAAAAGTTAGAATTCAGAGTGCTTCAAAGGTCAGTGTTCAGAGGAAATCAGATGACAGGTGCATCATGTTTTAATCCTAGATTCTGCTCATAATTCATAACGGGAAAATCTATAGCTCTATATGCTAGTTCAGAGGTGAATAATAATGATAAAAAAGATACTTTCTTCCTGCTCTGCTGTCTATTCACATTTTATAAATACTTGGAAGTAATTTTACATCTGTATCTGAATATTAAAAATACAATTTTGTTTGAACATACAATATAGTTGTATATGAATCATGCATATAAAATAGTACTATTAGGAAAACTGCTTTAGAACATAGTGATTACCTGCCTTAAAGGAAAATAGAACTTTAAAGCAATAAGGCTGACTTTAAATTGTGCGTAGAACCAGTAATTGTGTATTTAAGGCAATTAAAAGATTTATTGAATCTCGGTTAAAAGTAGATTGACAATGACATTAAACAATAAAGTATAATTTATTTGGTGCTACTTTGTGAATGCTCCTTAACTACAAATCATCTCACGATACCATATACAATATACTGTCAATCACAACTCAAACATAAAATAACCTACAAAATCGCATGGCTATCATCAATATACACTGATTATATTTTTAAAAGAAAGTTAGTAATTAATTAAGTTAAGGTGCAGTAACTTTTTTCAAATAAAATATTAGCACCATACCAGATGTAATGATCTAAAACTATTGGCCTTCTCATACGTCTTAAATAACTAAATATAAACATTTTTTTTCAAAGCACAAATATTAATTTGCAAAATCAGTTCTACAGTCGTTAATATTTCTCTCTTTCATTGCATTTTTCCCCGGTAGGGAAAAATATGAAGTAAAAACGTTGACAGGATATGAAAATCAAACACATAGATCTAACCAAAGAAAAGGCTGTTCTTCAGCAATGCGTTCCAACAGAAGCGAAAGTGGACATTTCGCGGCGGATGGTACTGAAAGGCGAGAGTTCGAGTTCTGTGGTGTATTCGTTGTCATTGTCGTCGCTGGTCACTGTCGAAGACTTCTGAATGCACTCATCACAGCAACAGCAGCAACACTCCATGAAGGCCCGACTGAAGGGTTTGCAAAGACAGAAAAGGAGGACAGGGGTGACACAGGACTTAAAGAACAAAAGGAACTGGCTGATGATATAAAGCAGGTCCATGGTCTGCTGGGAAACCCCCGTAGCCATGTAGGCAGTAACAATGTTGCAGATATTTTCAGGAATGATGCAAAACCCATACAAAATGGTCAGAGCCACCACTGTACAGTTCATCTGGCTTTCCAGCTGAATCTGTCGCTTATTCCCTCGGGTACAGGCTTTCTCCGCTTTGCGGATTTTCCTCGCAGTCACTAAAGAGCAGGTGATGGTGAAAAGTGTGGGCAAACAAAAGTAACAGCCGAAGTACCACCAGAGTCTTGCGCTGTCATAGGTAAGGGCTAGAACGTAGATGGTGTCCGGTAAGTCAGGGGAGACCTTGATGACGCAGCGTTCCGCGGGAGCTCGGCCACTAAACCCCAAATCCTCCTTGCTCAGCTGGCGGAGAACAACTTCTGGAAGTGCTAACAGTAGGGCACCCACCCATATAACAGCAAGCTTGGCAGTTGTGGAAGAACAGTTCTCGATCATTTCATAGTACATCTGCACGTTGGTGGCTGCTCGGAAGCGGTCTATACACAGAGCACATAAGGTGAAGGTAGTGACTCCGAGGGAAGCCACCTGCGGGAGGAGCACAGAATGCATTTATTCCGGGTGATCTCTGAAAGGTCGGAATACTAGGCAATAAATACAGATTGGCAAAACGGGGGGGAAACCAAACAAACAAACGAAAAAACACAAACAGAACAATTTCCTGGAATGAGGCACGGTTAACTGGTTAACTGGGTTGGTGACATTTGCCAAATCATTGTAAAGATGAAAATAGGCAGGGAAAAAAAAAAAGGAAAGAAATGTAGTGGTTCAGGGTCATGCAGTCAGAAAAATTTACAGCTGGAAGGATCCATAAGGACCCACTAGTCCAATACCATTTTGTTATTGAAAAGAACACAGACACCCCAAGAATTTCAGTCACCACAAAAATGCCTGCCACCAGAAGATCTAGATAAGGAAGGATAGTTGAGTGTATCCCATTTTCATTACTAAAAGGGTAATCATGTTTTCCAGTGTGGGGGCCAATAGCACACCTCACACACAGCAAACATTTAAGAGCTTATTGGGGCGCCTGGGTGGCTCAGTCAGTTACATGTCTGACTCTTGTTTCAGCTCAGGTCATGATCTCACGGTTTGTGAGTTTGCTCTGCACTGACAGCACAAAGCCTGCTTGAGATTCTTTCTCTCTCTCTCTCTCTCTGCCCCTCCTCCATTGTCTCTCTGTCTGTCTCTGTCTCTCTGTCTCTCTCTCTTCCTCAAATAAACTTGAAACATACAAGAGTTTATTTCCAACAAATGAGTTGAGTAGAGATCTCCAATTTCTCCTAATGCAAAATAAAGTATTTTAATATTATTTTCAAATGATATACTTCTGGAAAACAAGAAAGGCAAAGTCTCCAGAATTTGAAATCAATGAAAAAACAAATGCCCAACAGGTCAGTGACTCCTCCCCCTGCACATTGCATGCTTGCCCTACGGACATCTGCATTTCCTAGTGAGAGTTTCAGGTTGGTTTTAGCCAGAGGGATGGGGCCAGGTACCCAGGTAGAGAGGTAAGAAACAAGGCTAGAGTCAGTGTTTGTGGGGATTAGGTCAAAGATCCCCTTATGAATTTCAAATTCCCCAAATAGTGACATCTTCACGGGTATATAGAGAAAAAACATAAAGGGAAATAGTAGAGAAACTTGTCTGCATTACATGATTTGGATCTAGGTGAACTGGAGATTAAAAAAAGGGCAAATTCTAACCAGGAGCCCGAATTTACACTGGCCTAAGGCCAGAATTAACACCATCTATGTGGCTCAGAAAAACCCAAATTACAATTTTAAATTGTCCCAGGCACCTGGTGGAAGAAAGCACAAACCTCTCTGGAAAAACACACTTTAAAAGCGGGCCTCAGAGAAATCCACCGATAAAACTCAAGGGAACATGAATTCACAATTAAAAATCACGATATGCAAGAGACAACCCACCACTTATGAACTTATGTGCCAAAAGAAGCAAGGTACAGAATCAGGCATATATCAGCCGTATACATTTACCATGAAATAAGTACATTATCCAATTTAAAATTATATGATACTAAAAGAATGTCAAAGAAATAGGAGACATAAAAAGTAACCATGAAAATATACAAAAAGGAGCCAGATATAATGTCTAAATATACCAGTCATAGGAAAATTTCAGATCAAAGAACCCTTTGACGCTGCCCACATAGAGCCCTGTATCCAAACTCATATATGTGCATGGCCCAGGCATCTAACTAAATCAACAATTAAAGGTTAACAACCAAAACTATGTACATATCTTTTTCACACAGATACTTTGCCAGGAATATAAATGCATGTTCCTAATGTAAACATACTATCATTCTGTAGTCTGTAAAATATTTACAAACATCATACACTCTAATAGGGTACACAGACATGTACTCAACGCAAGCATACATTCACTGATATCAATTATGTGCCAAACACTCTGCTAGATATTGGGGATATAGAAAGAAACAAGAAACCGTTCTTTCCCTCAGAGAGGTCATAGTCAGCCAAGAGGGGGAAGGTGGTTCTCACGGTCACAAGATAAACACGGTCGTCATCTGGGAGCACCAGATTTACTCAATTATTCAGAGGAAATTGAAGTAATTTAATGTTTAATACATGTAGCCATTATTTATATACTTAAGTAAAGACAATGAAGGTAGATGGTAAACTGTCCATGAGGTTTAAGATGAAACAGGAGACAAAAACTCCCTAGGTGGGAAAGATGTTTTGGGGTGTACCCTGGACACTCGGTATGTGCATGCACTCTCCTCTGGCAGCTATTGGTCATGCCTTGGCAAAGGGGCAAGGGGGGAAATATATATATGTGTGTATACATACATATATATATATATATGTATGTATACACACATACATACATATATATTAGACATATATATTACATATATATATTGGACATATATATAATAGACATTAACATTATATATATATAATTAGATATTAACATTTTATAAACGTTAATGTCTAATTTTTTGGAACTCAAAGGGATCATGTTGAAAAAAGGAAAACCATTTGTCATAACAATTTGGACACTCAACACATTGGTTGTTTATCTGCCACATTCAAGCTGTCACTCTCCCCAGTAACGATGGCAACTTGCTTTGCAGATTCTACGAGAGTTCCAATGTCCAATGTTCTCCCCTTTTTACATGCAACACATTAGTCAACGTCTACCAGTCCCGCTACAGAAAGTAAGGACGTGGCATCCATGCCCTGACTATTCTCACAACTCTTAGTGGAGACAGTCTGAAAACGAGATGTAATGAGGGCTTAAGTGTATGAAAAGCAAAACTGAAGAAAAAGTATGACTCACAATCCACATCAGGGCAGATCAAGACTACATGACTGAGCTTATAAGCACAATTCCTGTTGTACAAAATCTTCAGAAAGTTTTGCATACATACCAGTACAAGAAATATCAATCCGATATGACTGCCGTAAAAAGTCATCTCTACATATACGTTTTTAAAATTAACCTTCAAATTAATGAATTGTTCATCTTGATGGTAATTTATTTTGCATCTCTGCCAGAGATTCAAAATAATTCTAAAATTGAGGCCCCTGCTGTGCGACTGTCTTAAGATCAGATCTGTCAGTAACTGCCACACATTGAATGGAAACCCGAGGACTTGCTCTCTTCTCAAGGTCTGTATCAAACAGTATTACTTAGAAATTGCAGTATTTTATTTCATGGATTTCTGAAACATTACATTTACATACTAGTTTTTCAAGCAGTTTGATTCATTTCTCTAGAAGAACAGAAAACAACAAAAGGTTCTCCAACTATCAAATGCACACACATCCTCAGCAAGGCTTTCTGTGTCATCTTCACTAATGCAAATCTTTGTGCATGTCACCTATGTATCCTGAGTCAGTCCATAAAGAAAGCTACAAAGGTTAATGCTGTGCATTCTTTTACAATTATGAATAGCATTTCTATTAAAAGGAAAGCTTGGCAAGACAAAAACACTAGGGAATCTGATGACAGGCAATCTCTCAGAGACTTGGAACATCTATTTGCTTGGTAGTTTTCTATCATTCTTTACAAAGAACACATAACACTCAAGAGATAGCATCTTCTCCCCTGATTAATCTCCTTAATTTTAAACACAGAGATTTAAGATCTGGACCAATGATCACAAGAGCTAGCATTTGCATACCTAACTCTCAGTCTGTTGCAAAGCATTTCATGAAAGGTAATAACCGATGAACGTAGGTGGACATGTACTAAGAAGGGTGTGTTAGATTGCCTCTCCTTAGATATTTATGAACTGTGATACATATCCACTTTTAATTAGAAGAAGTTCACTTGCTAGAAAACCAAAAAATGCTTTCTAGGTTCTGTATATTTCATTGCACATGATAACAAAAGCCAGAGCAAGTTTTAAGCAAAATTTACATGTGCTCCTACTTTCACTCAGGAATTCTATGCTATTCTTTTTTTTAGTTTATTTGCATGTGAAAGCAGGGGAGGGGCAGAGAGAGCGAGGGAGAGAGAGAATCCCAAGCAGGCTCCATGCTATGAGCCTGAGCCCATCACGGGACTCGATCCCACCGATCGTGAGATCATGACCTGAGCAGAAACCAAGAGTCTGGTGCTTAACCGACCGAGCCACACAGGCACCCTTCTACATTGTATTTTATTTGCAGATGCTTAGTTCTTCAGCCATATTCTCAAAAGCTTTAGGACTGAGCACCAAATATGTTTAAAAGAACATATTTGATCTATAATCCAAATCGCGGTTTGAGGGAAGCTTCCCAAGTTTCATACACAAGTTTCAGGAGGCTCCTGTGCCTAGTTTCTTGTTGTCAAATCGTACTTCTCTCTGATAGTGTTCTCCTCCATTAGGATCCAGCTGAAGCAGGAAAGTCACCAGAGCTGGGGCCTTGGAGTAAAATGCTGCCCCAAATGCAGATGGCACTTACCATGTAGTTGCCAACAGCAACCGCAGCCCCAAGGCCGGTCCTAGATGTCTCCTCCCTCTTACTGCCACTGCCTGCAGTGCTATCACTTTAGATACTTTTCTGCAAATCCACTTATGCACTTGATTTTATGAAGCGAAAGAGCAAGAAAGGTACAAAGCCCCTGCTCAGTACTTCCCCAAATTATTTATAGAAGGCCTTAAACATCTGTAAAGAATCAACTTCAGAAATTAATTGATAAAAAACATCTGGATCATGGGTGGTGGGCTAATTTCTGCTATTTCAGATATGAAATCTATCCTTGCAATTAAAAATGCAAAATGTTGGTGTAACATGAAAAGATCTCTATCACAGTTTTCAAACATATTTGTTTACTTACAGCTCATTAGAAATTCTACCGAGATGAATAGTGCAATTATATGCAATTATAAAACTGTATCATAAATGCTGGATCTTCTGCATTTAATGACCATATCAGATTGCTAAAATTCAACGTCACTAAGAAATATGCTCTTGGGAGTAAAGCTGGTAAGGGGTGGTTTTTTGAAGCAACATCCTGAGAGATGGAATGAATAAGATGCAATCTCCTATTAATTAAACTGCAATGGGAGAAATAATTAACGTCAACAAAAGCAGAACTGTAAACACTTCTAATAGACAAGACTATTAATTTTGAGAATGAAGATCAGAGGGAAGCTGGAAGCATAAATTTTTAACTATTTGGGAAAAAGATATTAAGCATTTGAGGGTGTTGGCATCAAAATACACAAACAAGAGAATCTAAAGGAACAATTCAAAAATCTTTCTTTCAAACAGCAATGCTCTGCCCTTCTCCATATCCCAGAGGAACAACCATAAAACTCCTTCAGCGCCCGCTCAGTCCACATCCAGAGTGGTGAGGCTTCTCCAAGCTGCAGCCACCTGTGGCATTGCTTCGAGGCACTGGGCAGGCACAAAGTTGATACATGAGTACTCACCGTGGGAAAGCAGCAGCTCTGGGGTCAAAATGTTCTTCCCACTGTTCAAGTTCAAATTCAATACAAAAATATCAGCCCATGAGAAAGCCTAGGCCATCATAGTCACTTTTCCCGTTCCCTCAAAATGATAGGAAGAAAGTATGCACGGATGCTTTATGAAAAATGGTAAGGATCTTTGTAGGAAGATCCTTGGCTGTTGTCTTATCTGTTGCTCCATTTCTCAGAAGCGTACTGCAGACAGACAAATAAGAAATCATTTTGAATGAGAGTAAGCTATGAAAGTACAACTCTTACCAAATAAATAGTATCTCTTGCTAAACTTTCTGATATAAATCAGTGATAACAATGGGGGGGGGAAGACCAATGTACTTCCAAAGCAAAATGTCTTTCATATGAAATTAAGTCTATATGCTTCAGTACGGTGAATAGGCTGATTTTTAGAAAATAGGGAAATTTCTAGCTAAAGTCATGACAACTGTACTCTATCCTAACTTATATTTTACCTCAAAAAGATGTTTAAGTAGATCTATTTCTGTGTACTCCTTTGTATACAAGTAACTCACAAAACAAGGGCATTACTGTTAAGAAAACCCATTCATTTGGACCATGAATGATAATCTATTATAAGTCTGTGGTTACAGGCCTAACAATCAGTCAGGAAAAAAGCAGGAGGAGCACAGGGTAGAGTTTCCTTTGAAACTCTAAATGTCTTCAGCTTGTATGTCTTTGGCGTCCTCTTGCATTTTCCATAATCCTTACGCTTACAGCACTTGAGGGCAACTTTTCCAGGAAAGAGACGCTTCTTTGAACACCAGTGGGACTAACATGTTATCAGAGACTCTGCTGTGAATAAGATGGCCTTTTTCAAGAGGTCTTCATTTCAGAAAGCATGCAAGTCATGACACTGTAGTAGTAACACACATCCATTAGTGTTTCCAAGTCAAAATAGAGCAAGGAGGAGAGATTTGCCGCACCCCTTCCAGGCATGCGTGCATCTCTAAAACAAAATAAAGCTATTTACAGACACTCTTCCACAGTCAAAGAGAAGGCTTCTTACCTTTATCAAAATCACTAGGATTTAATCTGATACACCCACATATTATAAATATCCATTTATTTCAATTATACCCGATATATTTCATCTATACTTGATTCCCAATGTTATGGAAAAGCAAAATATTTTGAAGACATTGACTATTACTATTGTCTCATTCTCTACCTCCCTCCCTTTTGCTTAAGTTTAGTAACACGCTCTTACTTATTTTAAAAACAATTGAGACTATTTTTTTTAATATGAAATTTATTGTCAAATTGGTTTCCATACAACACCCAGTGCTCATCCCAACAGGTGCCCTCCTCAATGCTCATCACCCACTTTCCCCTCCCTCCCACCCCCCATCAACGCTCAGTTTATTCTCAATTTTTAAGAGTCTCTTATGGTTTGGCTCCCTCCCTCTCTCTCTCTCTCTCTCTCTCTCTCTCTCTTTTTTTTCAATTGAGACTATTTAAAAGCTAACATATCACCCCCAAACTTGTATTGATGTTATAAATCTTTCTTTACCTTATTGTCCCACCTTGACATAAGGTTTCCTACCAATTGTGACTTCTGGCTTCTGCAGCACAGTACATTTCTGTGTACTATATATACACAGTATAACAGTACATATATATACGTATACACACACACACACATATACACACACACATTTTACTACAACTTGCGTAAAATATTATAATTTGGTTATAAATGTGTCAATGCTCATTAGTATAAAAAATAACAGCGAAGCAAGATTAACATCATTTGTCCTAGGAGGGAAACAATCTATTGAAATCAACAGATGTTAATATATATAATTTATATATTCCATGTTGATTCTCAATAATTAAAATCCATTTAAAAATGTAATATTTATCCCAAGCCCAAGCTTGGCCATCCCAAGCTCTGATGAGCTTCCAAAGAACAGTAATCAATTTTCACCAATTTTCCTTTGTCCTTAATAATATTAGTTTGCATGACAGAAAACCTAAACTAAAAACATATTCCTCATCCATTTGTGGCTGGGTAATTATGATTTGAATGACACTAAGAAACCCGAAATTTTGAAGACAAAATTTCTCTTCTCTTAGCCAAAACTCCACTCTTGGTAGTCTGTTAAGGAAGTACTCTTTCTCCACTCAATCCTCCTATAAAATGTATGTACCTCTAAATCTTTCATCTTGCTGTGAATGAGTTAACAGATCTTTTCCTATACATGAGAAAGTTGAGCCAAGGAGAAGACAGTGAAGGTAGGAGAAAAGGCACTTAGGGTGAGGAGTGACGAGCAGGAAGTAAAAAATGGCAGCCTTGAGCACAGTCATAGACTAATGAAAATGACTCATTCCAGTCCTGGATCAAATCAGTGACCTTGGCCTTGTTAATGCTATGAACCATTCAAGTGTGCTGACAAATAACAGTGAAAACCATCATAAATTCACAAACTGAAAGTATTCTATCTCGGGAATAAGCCTGGCACTGTGATTCCATCCTGTGTTTTATGGAAGTTTTATGGAAGGTATGTATACCTACTTTTCAAATAGAGAGGCCCCATATCTGAAGTTGCAGCAACCCCATTTTCCACTCTACCTTGAAAGTTTAGATGAGATCATCTCCTCTGGCAAAAAGAATGCCATTCTGATTAGGATACTTGAGAGTTAGTCTTGACAAGAAGGTCGGGTTAATTAGTAGACTTTGGCAGGTCAATTCTTGGGAAGTTAAAGGACAGGAGGATCCCAAGAGGATGAAATCAGAAGCGCAATGCCAGACACAAATCTCACTGCATAGTAGCTTGCCCATCCCTCTCCCCACACAGTCCACACCCCAGACACAGATCCCTGCGCTTCCAATGTGACACTGTTAAATCTAGTCGCAGCACATGGAAAGAGCTTTTAAAGGTGGAAACATTCTATCAAGGTCCATGGTGTGGAAGGGTGAAAGCATGGTACATACGCCTTCACCTACTCAGCCTGGGAATCATAAACTCAGACCTATTTTGCTTTTGCAGGTATATTTGCTTCCTTTTTGCTGTTGAAGGATGCTTTGTTAGTATAACTAGGTATCTTGGCAATCCATGGGAACTCAGGATAAGTCCTCACTCAGAATCTTTCTTGCTTGAAAGATTAATCCAATTCTTGAGAAAGTCCATTCTTTCTTATACTCTTTCTATAATAGGGTCTGAAGTATCTATAATAGGGTCTGAAGTATCTCCATTGTCAGCCCTTCTTCCTAGGTTCTCTAAGGTCAAATTAAATAAGAGGTACATTTTTGAGATTTTTTCAGAAGGAAAGGACTCAAATCAGTGTACTATTTATTACACTGTTAAATAAATCATTCATTTAAGTAAAATTTTAAAATTTGATTAACTTAATTCCTTATGGCTAATAGACTCATAATTCCAAGGCAGAGATGGTTATCTCAGGCAATGTATTCCAGATAATAATTTAACTTTTAGAATAATTCTGTGTTCTAAGTGAAATTTCTAGGGCTGTCCTATCTGCCCAATTATCTTGCCAATCATTCTAATGGGCTTCCTATCCCATGAAATATTGAGAAAATAAGAAAGCACGAATTAAGAGACTTTCATATTTGTATCTTTTCATCATGGACCTAGGCTGTATAGATTTATGCAGATTAATAAGAATACAATTGAAAAATAATTAGAGCACAGTTTTCACTTGTATTTCTCCATTTTTGGTTCTGAGTACAACTGTGAGTGGACTCATTCCAGGACCCATTCCTGACTTCCATAATACCCTGTTTAAACCTCTGTTATAGGTTTATAGGTTTTAAACCTCTGTTATAGGTTTAAGGCACCTGGGTGACTTAGTTGAGCGTCGGACTCTTGATTTTGGCTCAGGTTATGATCTCAAAGTTCATGAGTTAGAGCCCCACATCAGACTCCGTACTGACAGTGCAGAGCCTGCTTGGAATTCTCTCTCTCTCTCTCTCTCTCTCTCTCTCCCTTTCTCTCTCTCTCTCTGCCCTTTTTCTGCTTGTGTGCAAATGTACATGTGTGTGCACACACACACACTCTCTCTCTCTCTAAAATAAGCAAATAAACATGAAAAAAATTAAATAAACCTGTTATAGCACTCATTACACTGCAGAACATTACTTCCCTATAACTTAATTTTTTTAAGTTTATTTTTATTTATTTTGAGAGAGAGTGTGTGTATGTGCACGTGCACGCATGCGCATGTGAGTGGGGGAGAGGGAGAGGGAGAGAGAGAGAGAGAGAGAGAGAGAGAGAGAGAATCCCAAGCAGGCTCCAGGCTGTCAGCACAGAGCCTGACTTGGGGCTTGATCTTAAGAGCCATGAGATCAGGACCTGAAGGGAGGTGAAGAGCTGGATGCTTAACCAACTGAGCCACCCAGGTGCCTCACTTATTCTATAACTTTAAAAGCAGTAAGGAATCTATGTTATTCATCTCTGGAAACTCTCCCCCCTTTTCTCCCATGCTTTCTACTCCCATCCCCACCTAACATGGTACCTGACATAGTAGAAAAGTCCGATAAATGTTTGATGAATAAACGAATAGTAAATAAATGAATGAATGATGACATACATGGAAAAGGATTATAGAAGATAATGAATTACTCAAATTGTTCTTTAATCAGTTATTGGGTGCTGCTGTTTTATATATCATCCTTCCAAGCTGAATGCCAATGAATATCTCAAGAAGGGGAGTAGAGAAAATCCATATTTCTGTGTGTCTTCACTGACAAACTTTAGAAAAGGATGGCTTCTCAGTATAATAAATAGTTAAGGAAATTATTTGAATTTCACATTTGATTATCATAAAACTTTTATTTATGTAGAATCTAAATTCAGTAAACCTTGCCATACACTATTCATAAATGGCATTGTAAATAAGAGTTCATTCTATAACTTTTTAAAACTTGTCTGTGAGAATCATCAACTATTTTTATTCCATGGAAATGTAGAAAACGATTATAAAAGGATTAATGGGAAGTCATAAAATATTTGTTAAGCACCATTCTCACACAGTGAGTTTATTTTTCCAGAGAATATTATTAGTAACTCTCAAATTGCTCAAAAAACTGTTTGTTTCCACTTACAAATCCATCAGAATACCTAATGGCTAATCCACAACTCAAGCAAATTTGCCATCCGCCATGTTAAGTGCGCTGTTACTTGAATGTGGGGGCTCTAGGGCAATCTGTGTGGAATCGCATACCTGTATGGTAAGTCATCTTCAGCTTCCAGGATCCTTCCTTTCTTACCTGCCAGTGCTAACTACAGACTCAGGCAATTAAGGAGCCATCTAGTCCACTCAGTTTAAAAACAGTATTTTTAAAGCCATTGGAGAATTTGGCTCTTTTCACCACAAAAGATTGTAGATCTTTCACAAATCATCCCTGGTCCAGGGGTCCTGGGGAGATGCATTCCCTCTATCCATCCTCTACCCTCACATAGGAATCTTGTGTCCCAGTAAAATAAAAATAAAGTTCGATCTGGGATTATCTTACAACTATTTGAAGCCTTCTTCCCTATCACACATCATGAAGGTGTGAGTTCTTTAAACTAAGGGGGAGCCTGTATCATTCAAAACTTCCAATTAATGTCCCAACAGAAATAAATATTTGGCAGCAGACTGGAATCAGACGATACACTGACCGGTTGGCTTCCATCAAGTAATGAGCAATGATCTGTTCCAGTTGCCATATTCAGTGCCTGAATTATTTGGCTTTAATAATTTTTTACATCCTTAAAGGAATAGTATGGTAGGAAACTCCTATACCATTCTCTTATTGCAGTCCATACCCAGACCTTCATTTCCATCTTTCTCTCTCTCCCTCCTTTTTTCCCCTCCCTCTCCCTTGCCCCTCTCTTTCCACATACAACTATCATTTTGAGCATAGTTTTGTTTATTTTGACTATTTCTAGATTTGTTTATTTTGTCTATTTTGTCTACTATCTGATAAACGAGTTTAAAATGATGTGTCTGTTAGGATGACCACCATCCACTCAGATTCTCTTCTCTCCTATCCCCTTCTCCTACCATTCCATTTGACCTTGGTCCTTACAGGATTTATCACTAGGCCCCAAAGATACCAGAATCCTGGAGTAGAAAGAGAGAAGTTATCAAGTACAACAGTTCCCAGTATATTCCCACTCATAGCAACATTAAATATGATAAAACAACTCTCTAGCAACAGACCCAGGAAGCTGGCTACTCTCGTCAAGCCTTATGCCAACAAAGTGAAATAAAAACAAGAGTTGAATGTAAATTGCAAAGATGTGTAATTTCTGCTGAAGAAACAACTCCTATTTTTCTACACAAGCCCAACTTTCCCCAAAATTCCACTGTCTCCTTAAGATTATGCTAATACTGAAGTTGTAGGGGGGGTGGGGGTGGGGAAAGAACTATGGTAGAAGAGGAAAAGAAGGCAAAGAGAAGAGAGGAGAGAAAATTTGTGAATACAAATTAACTGTGGTCTAGCTACTATGGAAAACAGTATGGAGATTTCTCAAAAATTTGAAAATAGAATTACCATATGATTTAGCAATTCCACTTTTGGGTATTTATCTGAAGAACATGAAAACACTAACTTGAAAAGATATACACACCCCTATGTTCATTGTAGCATGATTTACATTAGCCAAGATATGGAAACAACCTAAGTGTCCACTGATGAATGAATGGTAAAGAAAATGTGGTGTGCGTATGTATGTGTATATATTTACAATGGAATATTATTCTGCCACAAAAAAGAATGAAATCTTGCCATTTGCAACAACATGGAGGACCTCAAGGGCATTATGCTAAATGAAATAAACCAGACCGGGAAAGACAAAGACCATATGATCTCAGTTATATATGGAATCTAAAGAATGAAAAATCTCAAAACACAAAAAACCAAGCTCATAGAAACAGAGAAGAGACTGGTGTCTATTAGAGGCTGGAATTTCTGGGGATGGTTGAAGGGTGTCAAAAGATACAAGCTTCCAGTTATAAAATAAGTCATGGGGATGTAATGTACAACATGGTGACTATAGGTAATAACACTGCATTACATATTTGAAAGTTGCTAAGAAAGTAAAAAAGTAGATCTTAAGATTTTCATAAGGTAAAAGAATGTCATAACTATGTAAGGTGATGGATACTAACTAGAGTTATTGTGGTGATCATTTCACGATTACACAGCTATTAAATCATTATGTTGTACACACGAAACTAATATCATATGTCAATTATACATCAATAAAAAATAAAAATTAATTGTGGATAAAATTTTATACTAAGAAATATTAAAAATAAAAACACTGGATAAGGCAAAACAGATTACTATCTAAAAGGTAAATCATACACTATAAATCAATAATAACGTGCATGGGGGGATGTCAACAAATATAGTAAATATAAGAAAGTAAAAAGTGAAGAGAAGGCAAAATCTAAATAAAAGGAAATAAAATTCAAATAATTTTAGAAGCCTTGTGATCAAGAAGAAAACAATTTGGTGGGGGAAAGGTTTTTGAGAAAGTTTAAAGAAATGTAATTATTTATAGTGTCTTTTACCAATCTAAAACACTTCGTGATTTTGAGAACATGAAATGTAACCTATATAACTTGATTTGGTAACTAAAGTAATCATGCTTGACATATTAAAAACTGCAATTGTATCAGATTATTGAAATTAAAAAAAATTTTTTTTTTTTAAAAGAGCTACCAACTCTGGAACTTAATGTTCTAGGTTTTTTCAAAGGTTTTATTTTAAGTAATCCCTATACACAATGTGGGGCTCGAACTCACAACCCCAAGATCAAGAGTTGCATGCTCTACCGAATGAGCCAGCCAGGCACCCCTGGAACTTACTGTTAATTTAAGACAAACAAGATGAAACCTAAGAATATAAAAAGCCATAAACTTCATCATATAGCAAATGATGTTAACTGGGCTTATTTTTTCCCTACCTACTGGATATAAAAATCTTCTTTAAAAGACACCAAGGAGCGGACATAGAAAGAAAACACTCCCTGGACATTCTTGCCTCCTAGATGTTTGTCTGATAAACAAGCTTGAGACAAAATGTCTGGCTACTACGGAATAGGTATATATGCTTGAGATGATCATTTCTCCTCTCTGGGTCTCATGTTTCATCTTTAAAATCAGAGGGTTGGATCAGACTGCCCGCTGGTTCTAATTTAACATGATAATTCAAAAGCCACTGTAGTGAGGGCTGTGGTTCCAGACTGCCTCCCCACAGAATTCCTTCAGGTATAAAGTGCTGATTCCAACTTCTGGGACTAGTGGTGATTGACGGCTCTTAGCTGCATCCCTCTCTAGGAACTGCCCTTTAGAGAGATCCACCCAGCTCAAGGTTATGCCCCCTTCCTGGAAGCAACTTGCATCCAGTGACTGGTCCCTTTAGGGGACATAAAGTCTGGGCCATCTTGCCTCAATTCAGGATATTGTACAAGGCCCTCGGGGCCCTGCAACTCCCTGTGGTATCAGCTGAGGTCTCAGTGGGATCTGTATCACGGTTCAACTTTCCCCCCTGCCCAATTCTGCTTCCTTCATTCCCTAGGAGGCACTGAACCTAAGCACACACCCCAATAAACTTCCTGTGAAGCAAATATCCACATTTGGGTCGGATTTCTCAGGGACGCGACACGGAACAGGCACTAAATCTCTTACTTCTTGGAGGCAGAACTGTTTTATTTTGAGTTTTGGACTGTATTTCTTGTTCTCAAAATCAGGAACTATGGAGCTGATACTACTATCCAATAATTATTTTCACAAAACATACTAACACATTATAAAATTATTTCAGAAGAATAGGATTAGGTAGGAATGTAGAAACACTACATCTGAAGATATTCATTACTTTAACAATAAAAAATGTATATTATAGTCTAATTTTTAAAGAAAAAAATGAGTAAATTTTTTTCCAACCTTTGCTTCTCTAGGGAAAATAAAACCTAGTACTAATAACTAAAAAAATAGGGCTATATAGAATAGGAAAAACTACAGAGCAAAAAACAAAACAAAACAAAACAAAAAAAGCAGTAATTGTTTTAATAATAAAAGAGGTAAAAAATAAACTTAAGAAGCAGAGAATTAAAAAATGAAATACAAATGAAAATACACATTTTTTAAGAATCCTCAGAGTTAGAAAAACAATGAAAAGACATACATAATACCATCATCACTCAAAACTCATAGGTTGCATTAAACTTGAGTTTTTATATCCTTTTCTGAATTTGGATGGGATTCCTTTCTTTTAAAGTTTTTTTTTTCAAGAACTTGGATAATAGGTTTTTTCTTTCCCCATTTTTTTTCTGTCTTCTTTATATGGTTTTTTCTCCTCTAATGTATAAAGGTTTTATCATGCCCAGTACATTTTGACAAGCCAATACATTTCTCTTGTATGGCAGCAGTGGGGGGGGGGGGGGGGGGGGGGGGAGGAGGAGCAGGTAACTCTCCTGGTCACTGTATAGTTTACTTTTGTCTCATTCTTGTATGTCAATTTCTTCTGCATTATTCAAGCAAACAATCAGAGAAATCTTAAATCTTGACCTTGAAGCTGCAATTGATAGGAACATTTCTCTTACATGAATTCAATTACCTCCTCTGCAATTCAAAAATGAACTACCAAATAAATTAGACATTTCAGAGCTACTTGGAGCCTGGCAACAAGAGAAACCCTAGGTCTTGGTGAAGCAGCAACAGCTGATTTAGCCAGCATGGAATGATTCTGCATCTGATCCCTGCCAGGATAACAGAGGGTCTCATTTACTGTCTCTTCCCTTACTTCTTCTAAGTAGGTACTGTTTTCTGTTTACTTATCCCCTAGCTTTAGGCCCTGGAACAATGTTGAACATAGTGTCACTGGCCCTGGTGCCAGACAGGATCAGGGGCTCTGGAATATTTACAGTTTCCCTTCTTCTGCTTCCATAAATGAAATGGGCAGTCTGAATGGAGGAAATCAAGGGCCAGCTGGCTAAAAACACAACTGGCAACAAAGCACTTGGGCTCCTTCCAAGAGCTGGTGTTTAAAGAGAGGCCATTTAAAGAGCAAATTCCAACCACCGTAATAATGGTTCAGGACACTAGCTGTAAGAAGAAACAGAAAGATTTTCCTCGGAAATATTTTTGTTTCCAAAGTTTGGAACCTGTTATATTCCCTCTTCTTCTTAAGAAATTTTCTAGAGTTAGTCAATCCCTTAAAATAGCCAATCAATACCCTAACAAATGACAAGTGTATGTTGTATGCTTCTGGGAATTTATATACCTATATATAAATTCTATGCCATGATGGCCAACGTGTTATTCTTGCTTAAGTGCATTCACACGAAAGACATAAAACTGTTAAGAAATGGAGAAGGAAAAGGAAAGAAATCAAAAATGACATAAGAATTTGGATGGGATAGCATGGCAGATAGCCAAAGACACGTAAACTAATTTTGGAAGGTTATTAACATATCATGAAGCCAACCGACAAAAGCAGATTTCCTTTATTAAATAAAATAGTATTCCAACTTATATATTTAAGAAAAAAATGCAATAATCTTCTTGGGGAGAAATCATACTGGAGCCCTACTGGATAAACAAAACATGGTTTTTTGTGGTTGCTGAGTTCTGGTAAGACAACCTTGACTGGTCACTTATTAACCCTAGAATCTCTGATAGGTGCCAAATAAAAAATATATATAAATGCCATATTCAGAGAGATAAATTTAAAATCTAAACAATTCTATACATTATGAGATCATAATTAATTATATCATAATCCAGGAGAAAATGAATTTGAAGGTGGGGGAACAAAGCTGCCTCTCTCTCTCTCTCTCTCTCTCTCTCTCTCTCTCCCCCCTCCCTCCTTCCTCCCTCCTTCTCTCTCAATGATTGGCAAGAGAAATGGAGGAAGGTACCCAGAAAAAAAGTGAAGGGGTTCAGCAGCCAGGTAGGTGCGTGGAACAGCAGTTCTGATGCTATAAATCCCAGAAATGGGTAAAGCCAGTAGCTTGAGACCCCCTGGAAGGCATTACCTCGATATAGGGCACAATCTTACAAGAGAAGTCCTCCAGCAGCCACTTTTTCGTCAGCTCGTGAAAGATGACAAGCGGAAGGCAGAAGAAGATGATGAGAAAGTCCCAGAAGGCCAGGTTGGCCAAGAGGGAGTTGGAGATGCTCCGCATGTAGTAGTTGTGACACACGATGCACATCACCGCCAGGTTGCCAATGATGCCAGTCCCGAAGATCACCACAGACAAACACATGACCGCATAGGCGCCGTAGGACTCCTGGGTCAGTGGGTAGAAGGGGTTCTTTATTCTCAAGCGTCGGTTTGTGCTGTTTCCCCGGCGGGGACCCCCGCGCTCGTGGATCCCTTCGCCGGAGGACCCATTCTGGGCCAGCGCCCTGCCAGGGGGTGCAATTGTCCTCCTTTCGTGCCCAGACAGTCCACTGACCGTCTTGGGTGGGGTGTCGTGGTGGGAGCCCTGGAGTTTCCCGCCTCTCCTTGGCCAGTAATAAAGGTCGCTGGCGCCAGGTTCCACCCTCACACTCTGCTCCTGGCTGTGCCCAGAAATGCCAGAGCCTCTAGGACCCTTCTCTTCCTCCTCTGAGATCTGAAGGAGGAGTTGGAGAGCCGGGGGGTTCCCTCTCGCCAAATTTCCAGGGGGCTCCTGACCTCGGACACCTTTCCACCTCCAGGCTCCAGGCGGCCTGGCTGGAGGTCCCGAGGGTTCTGCGATCAACGCCTCCGCCCCTCTGCCCGCACCTGGGTCACCGCCCGGAGCTGCCCTTATGTCCCTAAAGGGCGGTGCGCGCACCGCTGCCCCCTGCTCCTCCTCCCTGAGCGCACGGGCTAGCAGGTCTTCTGCAGAATTTCCCAGTCCCCAAGAGTCCCTGCTGCGACGGTGGCTCAGTGCAGGTGAACAGTTTTCCCCCAGGCAAGTTTCGTTTCTTGGCGAAGAAGCGGACCCGAGGGCAGGAGAGGCAGAAACCTTGAGCAGTAGCAGAAGCAGCAGCCGCAAGGTGCGGGCGAGAGGCGAGCCCGGGGCCCGCATGGCTCGGTGAGGGCGCACCCGGCGGCCGCGGCTCCCGGTTAGGACCGACACCTGCTGCCTAAGTTGCTGCTGAGAGTTAGACACATGTCACATACTCACCCCCGCCCCGGCAGTGGGGGACGGGAGATTACGGGGAGGTTGGGGGATGGGTCTTGGGTCACAAACCCTCCCCCTCTACAATCCTTCCTCGTTTGGCTTCCCGTGCATCTCTCGGCCGAACCCACCCCGAGCGCTGCGTATCCCCCCCGCAAGGTTCAGAGAAGGAGTCACTGCTCCCGACGGCTGACCTTGAAAAGTTGTAACCAACACCTGACTGTTGATGAATGTTGCTACCGGGAGAAGCCCGGACCAAGCCCCACGTTCCTCCCTGCCTTTGGGTGGTTGCCTTCTTGGTAACAGTTGCTCTGCCTATTTACATCCTTTCGATACAGCTTTATCCAGTTGGTAACAGTTGTGCTGCCTTTTTACATCCTTTCAACCGCTTTCTCCAGTTGTAAGCCGAGGTCGCTTCGGGGGGAGAAAAACAAGTTCCCCTTCTTCAGATGACTGGCAGCCACAATCCCGCTCCCGGCTCGCTGGAAACAGGTTGCAAACAGCCAGACGCCGCGCAGACGCGCCCGGGAAACTCTTGCCCCACCTAACCCCAGCGACTCGCCAGGCCGCGGCTGCCGTGGAGAAGCGGGATGCGAAACCGTGGTCACTGTCAAAGTTGCTTCTCCTCCAGCTCAAAGTTGACCAGGGGGCGGCGCCGGCTGCTGGGCGGTGCGTCCTGGCGGAGAAGGGAGTCGATGGCGGGAGTGAGGAGGGCGGGCGCCGCTCCTCGGTGGACGGTGCCGTGCCGGCGGCCGAAAGAGCTGGTGGCGGCGACAGCGGGCGCTACCCGGGCGGAGAGTGTGGTGCCTGGAGCCGCCGCGGGCGAGGCGGTGCATGGCCGGAAAGGGGGAGGTGGCCCGGCCTCTCCCCGCGGCTCCTGTCGCTGCGCGCGAGGGCGACACCCAGCGCTCCGCTCCTTGCCTCCTCCCCCTCCTCTGCCTCTTCCGAGAGATGCCGGTTTGTGGGGAGACTGGATTCCCTGGTGGTTTACGACTCATTAAACCCACACACGTTTCATTCAAGCCCTTTGTAGCTGCTTTCACTCGTAGGAGCTGGAAGCGGAGAGGGAACAAGGGCGGGGCGCGGAGCTGGAGATGGGCGGGACACGTTAATTCCCCAGATGTCGGAACCAGCTTGACAGGTCCCAGAGCCGGGTGGGGAGGAGCAGGGGCGAGACCCGTGCTTTCTCTTCCCATCCGCCGTGCGCATGCCCAGGCCTCGGCCCCGAAGGAGTAGTAAGGTGAGCAGCCCGCTCACCTCGTTCGGTATTCCCAGGGGCCGAGACTCGAGAGAAAGGAAGCTCAGAGGTTTCGTTCGCAGAGAAGGAGCAGTTGCGGGAATGGGACGCACAGTGAAAATGTCCAGGATGCATCGTTACCTTTAACACCGAGTTAGGAAGCATGCTAACAGGGGTTACTTAGAATGCCCAGAGTACAAAGAAAGTAGTTTCGTTTGATGAACTAGTGGGAAATGACAGGCGGGCGAAAATTAACTTGGCATGGCTGACCATGCCTTTCCAACCTTTAGCAGGAACCCTGCTAAAGCTGTTCAGGGTATAGTTGGTAAGACAGACAAATATAACATAAGATGGGCAAACTAATTAAGAGAGAAAGTGACAGACGAAGAAAAAAAAACCCACATTTTGAAATGAAAAAAAAAGGCAACATCTAGAAAGAAGAGAAAATACAATGAAAAATATGATGCCAATTGTGACAGGTATAGAACAATGGCCCTCCAAAAGATGTCCACATCCTAATTCCCAATACCTGTGAAAATCTGGCAAAAGGGACTTTGCAGATGTGATACAGTTAAAGATCTTGAGATAGGAGGAATTATCATCCAGGTGGGTCCACTGAAATCACAAAGGTCCTTACAAGAGGGAACTGGAAGGCTCAGAGTGGTGCAATGAGTCAAGCAATCTCTAGAAGCTGGAAAAGTCCCCGCTTGCTCATTTTACACTTCTGACTTCCAGAACTATAAGATAATGAATTTGTGTTGTTTTAGGCCACTAAATTTGTAGTAATTTGTTGCAGCAGTAATAATAAACTAATATACCAATTAACCTGAAAATGTAGACAGCAACAATTTTATTGGAAAATATTAACTACCAAAAATAGCTCAAGAAGAATTATTTTAGAAACCTAAGTAGAACCTTAACATTAAAGAAATGAAATCATTCATCACGTTCTACTTATCAGAAAGCACTAGACATTATCAAATCCTAAGGAGTAATTATGCTTTATATGAAATGTTTGATAGCTACCCATTTTGTGAAGCCAGAATAACCTTAATATCAAATTGGAAAATGCCAGAAAAAGGAAAAAAAGGGGTTAATAGCACTCATTTATACATTAATTCATTTACATATAATAATTCTCTCAAGTGCATGAATCCAATAAACAAATATTCTGCTCACATTATTTAGGGAAGAGCAGTGAACAAAATAAAGGTCTGCTCCCTCTGAATTTATATTCTCTTGGGGGAGACAGATAATAAACAAATAAATATACAATACATCAGATGATGATAAGTGCTAGAGAGAAAAGAATGGAGAGTAAGGAAGTAGAGTAATGGGTCAGGGAAATATGTTAAAAAGATGGGCAGTGAAAGCCTTTTTAATATAAAAGGTGATTTTTGAATACTTACTAACATAAATCCAATAATCCCAAATAAAACCTTGACGAACCTTCAACACTACCTGTTTTATTTTTAAATATGGCTTATAATAGGGTTTATCCCAGAAATATCAGGATAGCCTAACAGAATATTTTTTTATAATTTATGAAATTAAGCAATTTATGAAAATAAGGACAAAGATATATTTATCTCAACAGATGCAGAAGAAGCATTTGGTTAAATGCCATCATCATTGATTATTAAAACTGTTAGCAAACTCCTTTAGAAAAAAAAACACTTTAATATAACAAATGTTAATTTAAAAATACAGCAAACATTAATGTCAAAATAACAGACACATTCCCTTTAAAATGAAACAAGACAGGATCATCTCTTCTATAATCAGCACTATACTGAAAATACTTACCAATGCAATAAGACAAGAAAAAGAAATAGTTGCAGTAAAGAAGTACAGTTGGTATTATTTGTAGATTAGATAAGCCTACATACAAAATTTAAAGTGAATTAAGGTATCAAGGCTTATATAGCTACAGTAACAAAAAGAGCATGATACTGGTGCAGGGTGTGCCAAATAGATCAATGAAACAGAACAGAAAAGAGGTAAGCATGCATAAACTTACGTTAGAATTTGACATAGCAAGAGAACTGCCATTACAAATAGTTGGAATGGGCCTGGGTGGCTCAGTCGGTTGAGTGTCTGACTTCAGCTCAGGTCATGATCTCAAGGTTCATGAGTTCGAGCCCTGCCTGCATCAGGCTCCGTGCTGACAGCTCAGAGCCTGGAGCCTGCTTCAGATTCTGTGTCTCCCTCTCTCTGACCCTCCCCCACTCATGCTCTGTCTCTCTCTCTCTCTCTGTCAAAAATCAATAAACTTAAAAAAAAAAAACAAATAGTTGGAATGGTTGGACTGGGCAATAAATGGTACTGAAAAAAATTGACAATCCATAGAGGGAAAAAATAGAGTTATATTTCTTTTTTTAATGCTATATATAAAATATATTTCAGATTAAAGATTTTAATATGAAAACCAAGTATTTAAAACTTTGAGAAGAAAATATAGGAAAATATTATGACATAAGAGTAGGAAAGATTTCATATGATTGAAGAAGAAAAAGTGTAAAAAATAATAACGATAAATATGATTATCTTCAAGTTTTACATTTCTGAACCAACAAGGAAACCAACAGCAAAGTTAAAATCAAGCTACAGGTTTGAAGCCAACTGTGGTACAAAAAGAACAGTAAGATCTAGTGCTGCCTATCAATGAGAGAAAAGTCTAGCTCCAGTGGGTCTTTTAAAGACACAAAACATGCTACCGTACAGGTTTACAACTGCCCACCTGAAATACAAAGTAATCACCCAGCAAACTCACTCAAAGCTGAATTATTATTACACAAATCATCATAACAAAGTGATACAATTTCTATTAATTTGCATGCACTTTGGTAAAACTGAGAGGGCTTCCCAAGGTGGTCCCCCTAGCAGTATCCCTGTTTGGGACAACTTATTAAAATTTTGCTCTACGATGAAGAGGAGCAAATATGGGAACACTCATGCATGCTGTAGTCTTGAGGTTATTTACTACCATTTTATCATTTTCTCTCAAATAATCCACGTTCCACAGAGATCTTCGGAACTTACTTTTTGTCCTGCAACAGGGCAAACAGATTGGCCTCCAACATCTACAAAAAACACCTATAAAGAGAAGCAAAAAATATTAATTTTAAAAAGATGAACAAAGGATGAGATCAGGAATTTCACAAAGTTAGAAACTCAAATGACCATTAACAATGTGGAACTATAGGGGTGCCTGGGTGGCTCAGTTGGTTAAGTGTCGGACTTTGGCTCAGGTCATGGTCTTGCGGTTTGTGAGTTCGAGCCCTGTGTCAGGCTCTGTGATGACAGCTGGGAGCCTGCTTCAGATGCTGTGTCTCCCTCTCTCTCTGCCCCTCCCCTGCTTATGCTCTGTCTCTCAATAATAATAAATAATCATCAAAAAACTTTTTAAAAACAATGTGGAACTATGGTCAATCTAATAATTAGAGAACTGCAAATTATAATAACAATGGGATGCCATTTTACCTCTATTAGACTATTATAGAGAATGTCAATATCCAACTGCTTGACACGGTAGGAAGAAATGGGAGCTGTCATAACCTGCTCTTGGAAGACAGTATTTTGTCAATACCTTAAAAAAGTTGATGACGGGGCGCCTGGGGGGCTCAGTTGATAGAGCATCTAACTTTGGTTCAGGTCATGATCTCAGGGTCCGTGAGTTCAAGCCCCGCGTCAGGCTCTGTACATCCAGCTCAAAGCCTGGAGCCTGCTTCAGATTCTGTCTCTCTTTCTCTCTCTCTCAAAAATAAATAAACATTTAAAAAAATTAAAAAGGGGGCACCTGGATGGCTCAGTTGGTTAGGCATCCGACTTTGGCTCACGTCATGGTCTCATGGCTTGTGGGTTCAAGCCCCACATGAGGCTCTGTGCTAACAACTCAGAGCCTAGAGCCCGCTTCAGATTCTGTGTCTCCCTCTTTCTCTGCCCCTCCTCTGCTCATGCTCTATCTCTCTCCTTCAAAAATAAACATTAAAAAAATTTTTTTAATTAAAAAAAAAAAAAGTTGACGATGTTTATACCTTCTGAACATGAAACACTACCCTTAAGAATAAACCCTAGAGGAGCTCTTGAATGTGGGCATAAGGAAACCTTTATACTTGTTTTTAATAAAAAGAATGGAAACATTGCAAATGTCAATCAATATAGGAATGGAAAAATTAATTGTAGTATATTCATGAAAAGGACAAACATATCAACTTACAATCCTTACAAATCCTCTATGGATTGTAAGGACTTACACATATCAACAAGGCTGAATCTGAGAAATATAAATGTCAGGGGAAAAAAGCAAGATTCAATGTCAACTATACTATGCTGTCATTTGTGTAACTCTTAAAAAAAACAGAAAACACTATGGTAAGCCACACATGATATATCACAAAAGTATAAAATATATGGAGGAAAAATACATATCAGCTTCAGAATATTAGTTACCTCTGGGGCTAGAGGGACGGGAATGGGATGAGAGAGAGCTTCTACTCTGTCGCATTTCGTATTTTGTTAAAAAAAAAAAAAAATTCAAGAGGGGGTAATCTGGGTTAATTCCAGAACAAGAAAAAATAGTTACCAAAATAAAACCAGAGGTATTGCCTCCCCTCTTATCTCATTAGTTTGAAGCTTGAGTTAATAAGGGTAAGATATTTTTATATCCTTTTTACTCTAGATCACAATAATGTGTCACTAATTTTCACCTCTACCCAGAAAGGAAGCCAAACTCAATAGGAAAAAATCTCTTTGCACCCTTCCCAGAAACCCACTGTAACTGACACATGCTTGCCCTCAGGTGGGCATCATTCTCAGAGTGGTAAGCTGCAGAACTAAGGTATCCAGCTTGGGGAGTTGCTTAGGGAAGTCCTGGCTGCCTTTGCTGGTCTGAGATGATACCTCCTTAACCTGCCTGAACAACAGTGCCTTTCTATTAGGATGGCTACCATGCTCTGGCTCCTTAAGTAAAGGCTTATTGTGGCCACGAATAAAACTACGGAGAGCTCCAGCCACGCTGTTGGAGCCTGGGACAATGTAAATCATTTATCTTCTTGGCAACAATTTTCTTATCTGTACAACAATGATATTCACACCTGTTCTCAGCTGTGTCCACTCAAGTCATTATGATGATTAGGCAAATATGAAAACACTTCATAAAATGTACAATATCTGTCTTTGTTCCTTTTAGTATTCAACTATTTGTTGCTATTAGCAAAATTTAAATGACAACAGGAATACACAAGCTGTGAAGGAGATCATGGTTGATAAAGGAAAGTCTGAAGTAATAGGTTAAATTTAGAAAGCATTCACTGCAAAAAAGAAGAAACAAATGTCTTTGAATCTTTTTCCAAAGCTTATCTCATCTGTAACCATAATTTTTAAAATAGGAATAGTCACAACTCATCTATTTCTGTAGTTTCTACTATAGATATATAGATCAGAAAATATGTTGCCTAATCATTGTCTGATTTACATCAGGGGTCATTTATCTGCACAAGAACTGATTTGAACATGGATTTCTCTGTGTCAGCATCCCACAGGGTTTATAATATATAATATTGATTTTTTTTATATACAAAACAGAACATGTAAATTATTACATGTCTTGGCATTTCTGTACAATCTATTACACTTTGTTTAGTGTTTGGTGTGAAGTTAGGACACATTACAAAATCAGAGAAATGACTATTTCAACTTTTAAGATACATGACTGAACAGAGGAAGTTTTACTCAGCACCCAATTTACTTCTCAAATAATATTTCTTTCCTTTCGGCTTCAGAGAGTTCAAATGGACCACTTCTCTAAAAGAAATTATAACATGCAAACAATAGTTTATTATCTTCTGAGATTCAAAATATGTCTTTTTTTTTTTTTTTTTTTTTTTTTTTTTTTTTTACAGTTTGTGATTGCGAACTCTATCCCCAAATTACTAAATGTTAGTTTGGTAGCTTCCTTGACTACCTACTCTACCCCCTCCCTTTGCCACATATTAGAATTAACTAGAATTAATGGAAAAAATGTTCTGTTTAGGATAAAACACTAATATGATTATGTCTATCTTAAAAATAAAATGTCAATATTAAAGTATGTAAAGTATTTTAAATGAAACAATAATTAAAATGGTCCTTTACTTATGCCAGAAAAAAATTATGTAGCTGTTGGGCTGCATAAATTATGTTTAGACCACTACACTATATTGCATAACTAAATCTTTTTTGTTGTTGTTAATTGGAAAGAAACTTGAATGCAGAAAAGGATAAAATTGAAGATTATATAACCAAACATTCTAACCTTTCACGTCTCTTCATCAAGGTAATTCTTTATCAAATGCAGCCCCACCATTTTATGAAAATTCGTTGAGAAGCAATGATATTTAGTTGGCACTGAGCCAATAATGATATCCCAGGAAACCAGAGTACCTCAGGCTTTGGTCCCTCATAACTTCTCAAATAACATGTCTTCCCTAGCAATTTTATTACTTGAGTTCTATTCCTGTAAATAATCACAGTAAGCAGAACTTTTCAACAGTTATCCAAAGAAAATGTAATATTATAAAAGACACATTATACTTCTTCTTCTAATGTTTGGATCCATGTTGTTGTATATTGTATCAATAAGATTCCTTCTAAGACTCTCCAAAACAAATCATCCTGTTCTACTGTTGCCCCATCTCTGACCAAACATCACTCTTTAAATCAGTTTTTGTGTAACATTGGCACTGAATAGTACTCAAGCATAAAAGCAAGTCAAGCCAAACTTTTAATGCTAGAGAAGCATTATCTTATTTAAAACTTAAAAATACTAGTAAATTTGACCAGAATGCAATTTTTCTGTACCAAGCCAATAAGGAAGATCATGCATTTCTATATGAAAAGTGAAGAGCTGAGATAGTTAGAAGGATTTTAAAAGAGAATACATCACTGAGTTGGCTATCTCTCATCAACCTTTTAAATTTTAGCTCCAGCAAAGACATCAATTCAATGAACACATCTAAGCCTTGAGTCTTGGCACTTTTCGCAATTATTTTCTTGATTAGCAGCTGAAATATAAACGGTTCTAAAACAAGGTTTGCTTTGTGAGTGAGAGTCATAAAACTCTACCCTAAAGATTGGTCAACAAAAGGGAAACAATAAACCTTTTGAGTATAATTTTTTCTGGTTTGTGTTCCCCTTTTTAGAAGATCTCCTTTAAAGATGTGATTTTTAAGTAATCTCTATACCCAACATGGTCTTGAACTCACAACCCCACCCCAAAGATTTAGAGTTGCATGCTCTACCTACTGAGGCAGCCAGACAACCCCTAGAAGACCTCCTTTATGTGATTTTTAACTTGATATATTGAGAGGGTGTGACTGAGTATTATCACTACAACAAACTGATCTGACAACAGAAAATTTTTGAGTGGTTAAATTAACAAAATGTTAAGATTTGGCTAAGGCAATTAAATTTGTACTTGAGATTAGTTCTTTAGTGTTTGCATTTTCAGGCTACCATATGCAGCCATTTCCAAGGCCCCAGCTGGTCCACAGAGTGCTTTTTTAGGACTGGTTTTATGCTCATCCCTTCATGAACTCAATATCCTTTCCTGAGCATCTACCTTTTGGAGAAGGGAAGGCTTTCGTTTCAACTATCAGAAAACAAAGAAGCTGATTATCTCCTCTCGTATGACAGAGAGGACATAATGTAATATGATTGAAGTCCCTTGCAGTGCTCTACCTTCTAAGCGAGGTGCCCCTGGGATTACAAGGTGTCCACAAGGGTGGCCTCTTTTAGGCAGTGTAGAGTGGAGTAGTTTCCATGATTTCAAGATGCTTTTTAGATCATTAGAGAAAACACGATACTTGCACCCTCTGACATGACTTCCATTAATGTGTATATTGAACTCCATGAAAGAATTTTACTTATAAAATAAGAGGATTTGGCTGCTAAAAAGAAACTAAACACCATTCATCTAGTACAACCTCCTTTGTTTTAGAAATAACTGAAACCAAAATGGGTGAGGTAATTTCCCCTATATCATGCAGTGCAGAACAGAACTTGGACTAAAACCCAAGTTCTTTGAGAGTGAAGAGAAAGAACCACCAGCCAGTGGTTCAGAGAGGCTTCCTGAAGGAGGTGGATGGCACAAGGGCAGAAGGGTAGGGGTTAGTTATTGAAGTGGGAGGAGGAAGAGTCCATGGTGCAAGCAGAGGGATTGAGTCCAGCAAAAATAGGGAGAACAGAAAAAAGGCTGAAGTATAGAGAACACCAAGCAGTTCAAGGTTTCTAGGAATAATGGATGAGAATTTGTGTTCTTAAGGAAAAAAGTTTACTGTCAATTTTACTTTTTGAGCGATGCTCAATTAGGGCAATACTTAGATGACATTTGACTTAGAGATCTACTTATTCTGATTCTAGCAATGTTTAAATCCATATTAATCTTTTATTTATTCGATAACACTTATTGCTTACCTCCTCTATGCCAGGAACTATGTGTGTGCTATATGTAGAATGGCTAAGTGAATTCATGGAAAAATCGTGGGGGCATTTCCCAATAGAGAAGGGGTTCTGAATGGGAAAAGTCATGGGTCTTCACTGCATTGACTAGAAAAGCTGCTGTAATGATGGAAAAGGTAATGCATGTAAAATCAGAGTGTACTTTCACATACATCCATAGCTGGTAACTGTTATTTAACTGATTTATTTTAGTTGCTGAATATCAATGAAGATACTGAAATTTTTGCAAGGACCCCTTGTTTTGTCTTACCACCAACCACACACACACTCTTCTGGGAAGTATGCCCACCCAGTTTATTGTCCTAGTACTGGCTCTGTCAAATTACCCAAAGTTTAGCCAATTAATCCCATGTCTGGAACTTTTCCAACTATGAAAGAAACAGGGAGAAGGTATGGGGAGTTGCTCCCATTTAGGTAGATCTTCAGACAGGTGTTGTTGGCAGCCATATTTCCACTGAGGATAAAGGCACACAGAAAAGCAATCTATAGTTAGAAAGACAAATGAAGGATATTCAGAAATAGATTTAAATAAACAACATATTTATGTTTTATAAAGATTAAAATATTTAAGGCAGGCATGAATCACTTTCTGATGATTCCTCACACTGACTCTTCTTCAGTGATGTAACCAACTATAGGATCTACTTGAATCAGATAAGAAAATTCCTATTACAACTATTTCTCTAGATATAGTAGGATAAATAATATTTCTGTGACTCCTTTCCTACTAGACTTACAAATGAATCTCAAACCCATCCTCCCTTTTCAAATCCTTCTTTAATTAGCAGCAAAGCATAGATGCCTCCTGAACTATAACCAGAAAGAAAACAGCTGTAAGACAATTATCTCAAAGTACCCATTAATAATCTGCTTTTAATCCTGACTATTATTCTAATTAGTACTATTTTTTAAGTTTATTTATTTATTTTGAGAGAGAGAGAGAGAGCGAGCATGTGAGCAGGGGAGGGGCAAAGAGAGAGGGAGAGAAAGAGAATCTGAAGCAGTCTCCACATAGAGCCCAATGAGGGGCTTGAAACCACAAACTGTGAGATCATAACCTAAGCTGAAACAAAGAGTCAGACGTTTAACTGACTGAGACACCCAGGCACCCAAAATTACTGCTATTTTTTAAGAGACTTCATTCTTGGTCAAATCAGGAATTCATTCATCCAACTTTTTTGTCCCATGCAGAGCCGGGTATTATCCCACTAGTGCACAGTTTCGAAAATTAAAAAATAAACATTATACCTTCACCAAATTAAATGAAAAAAATTACTATTTCCCAGAATGGTTTGTGAGGGCAGAATATTAACTCAACAAACACTCATTGGTTATCTGTTATGCACAAGACAGTGCGATATGGTTGTAGGTACATTTTAAAAAAAGAAAAAAGAGATCTTATCAAAAAGTATGAAACAGACTATGTAAAAAGTGAAGGGAAATCCAATCATATAGCTAAAACATTCTCTGATGAAAGTACTTTCTCCTGAAAAATACAAGGACAAATGCATGAATTCTCAAAAGATGGGGAAGAAAAATCAAAAAATAAAAACGAAAAGGGAAACTCTCAAGATTCGGGTTAAAGGTTGTTATTGCTTTAATCTGTATTCAATATCCTGAAAATCTTTATACTTTTCTACTTAAACCTATGCATCGAAACAATGCCTGACATATTTTCTCACTGTGTGTCTTCAGCAATGCACGGTTGCTAATGACAGCATTTGCTCATGAGGCTTCCCTGCAGGAGAGCCTTTGGGGTGGAGAATTTTCTATAACAGCAGACCTGCCATAGCTGATCTGTCAGGGTGAGTCAGACAGACATTCTGCTCCCTGAGGATGACAAGAAAACAAATAAAAATTAAACCAAATGCAAACAGTTTCATCAAAGGCATTTGACAAATTAGCAGGTGCCCTAAGGAATCAAAAGCAAGGGCAGAAATAAATAACAATTCCTTCATTGAAATCTTTTGATTTTAAATTCCAAACACATAAATTAAACCATCTATTATGTCTTCTGATATTCAATCGCACAAATATGTGGGCTTGAAACTTGGCCAACATTATATGCTTTCATGCTCTACTCATACTCATTTTTCACTCTTTCTACAGAGTCTTATCAAGCTTCAGCTATTCCAAGGCACAGTGCTGGACACTGGGGGATTGTTACGGTGAGCAGACACTGACAAATACTCCCTCACAGAGCCCATAGCTCAACAGAGATGGAGAGGCAGGCATAGCAATTAAGAGTTCACACAAGTAAATGTGAAATTTAGTAGAGACAAATTTGACAAAGAACAGCTATGTGATGCTTAGGATCTATGACTGGAGTCTTTTAAGCAATTCAGAGGGTCTAAGATGGCTTCTATAAAGAAGTTCTGAAGGACTCTTAGAAGGTAACTACTCAACAAGGGAAGGGAAAGATACTCCAGGCAGAAGAAACATCGATGTCCTAAGGCACGTGATCAGTTGAGAGACTAAAAGGAGGTCACTGTGGCTAAAGCAGAGCGTGCCAAGGTGCTATGGCTGGAGACGGGGCTCAAGACAAAGGAGCCAAGCCATGAAGCATCAAGGCATGGCATGATAAAGGGCTTACTTGCATCGTGAAAGATCTATAAAGTCAATGGAGTGCTCAGTGGTGTGCGTGTGAACGTTCGTGTGTCTGTCTGCTGGGGTGGGGGGGGGGGGCGGTGTCAGGCTATTTGGGTGGCAAAGTCACGTTTACTTTTGTACTCTATTTGATCACTTGTGAATTTTACCAACAGACAACTGTCCTTGCTAACAGTTTCTCCTATGGTAAGAGCAATTGGAGTTGAATAGAAAGTGGTTTATATCTAGATTGTGGAAAAACACAAATATAGCATCATATATAAAGAGAATATTAAGTCAGTAGACATAAAACACAATCACAAGTTTTGCATGCTGTTCACTTGTAACATAACACAACCAAATGCCTCTTTTAAATGTATAATTTGTGTTCAAAAGTAGTACAATTTGCTATTCTTAAGATGAAGAGAATCAAGAAAAAAACTCATCCTAAAACCAATTAAATGTTTGAATAATCACCTTTAAGCATATACACTGCTGTTCCCGAGCAAAATAATGAATAAAATATCTGGTGACATTCAAAGGTGAACGGTGTTCCTCTTTTAGAGAATTTAAAAGATAGCAAATGCACAAGAGGTTAGGAATATGAAAAATCTGAATACAGTGTGAGCACAGTACACTCAATGATAATATACAGAATAATATGTTCATAGTAATATAATAACTTGCAGTGATGGCTGACGTTAGCAACAAAGAGAACCCAGATCCCAGAATATTGTCTTTTCAACTCAATTTAATAATGCAGTAATACACCTACAGAATTATGCGCATCGTATATGTCGGAATTCCAGTTTTTAAATGGTTGAGCGCCTGTTATATGCCAGGTGCTTTAAACATTTCCACGTTGGATCTTTGTGAGCTAGTTGTTTGCAGGAAAGGCCCTCACAGAGCTTGAAGCCCAAGCCTGCTGAAGCCTGATCGTGGGTAATAGAACCTCACTTCATTCCACCTCCATATAAACGCTCAGGAAGGTGCTAATTTTATTTTGCACTAGTTATTTGCACCTAGTGAGGAGGCAGGCACGCAGCCAGAGTCTCTACAACAGCCTGGTTGATACCAACAGCAGCGTATAAAGAACGCTTGAAAATGGCAAGGGAAGCTTCTCCTGCTTGGTAGGGTCCTTATTCCACGCGGGCAGCGTCATCCAAACCTGCACGATACCACAGGCCTCCGGGGGGAATACGAGAAGCCATACCTGCACCTCTAAAACCCGCGTCAACCCCTATTGTATGTAACCGCTCTCTGTTCTTGCTATCTCTGTAAAGTTCCTAACCAACTGCCACTAAAACCTTCTAGCTTTCTGTCGATCACATTACCATCCCATTGTGACATTGTGGAAATTATTTCACTTACTTTAGAAATGAAGACGGGGAGGCTCTGAGCATTACGGTAACTCATCCGAATTAACAAGCAATAGTGCCGAGGTCCCGATCAACACAAGTGTGGCCTTTGTGGATGCAACTGTTAGAAAAGGCAGGAGAGCTGAGGCCACAGTGATAGGGTGAGCATTGCACAAAGAACAAGAAGTCGGTGTTGTAAGTGTGTAATTGTGACACTAAGGAGAGAAAATTTAGGTTGCATTTTTTTTTCACGTTGCACATGAAAATCATAATGTGATATTACAAATATGTTTATCTTACCATCAAACGGTAAGTTCTGTGAATATGGGAAGTCTATTTCATTCACCTACGTAAGGCCAGTATGAAGCAAAGGGCCACACGTGTAGTAGACATGTAAATAATAAAATTGTAAACTTTCAAAATGCCTTTTGAGCTGACTGATTTCATTACTTAACTAAGGTGAAAAGATTAGTTTGGTGATTTGGGGGATATATTCTAAGTACTGTTTCTGTGAGGGTGTTTTTAGATGAGATTTACATTTAAATTGGTGAACCTTCAGCAAAGCACCTCCATACTGTGGGTGGGCCTCATCCAATCAGTTAAAGGTCTGAATAGAACAAAAGACTGACCTTCCCCACACAAGAAGGAATTCCGCATCGCTTCTCTGCCTTTTGGCTCAGATCAAGTGAAGAAGGAATTCCGCTAGCAGACTGCTTCCAGACTTCAACTGTAACATTGGCTCTTCTCTGGGTCTCCAGTTTGGCAGCCCACCCTGCAAAATTTGAACTTCCCGACCTTTATAATCGTGTGAACCAATTCATCAATAAATCTCTCTCTTTCTCTGCTTCTCTAGAAAACCTTAACTAATACAGGCAGCATTAACATAACAGTTTAAGGATATAAATGTCTCAACATATACAGCCTTTAATGGTGTACAGACCATTAAGGTGGGGTCATATCCTATATTTTTTTCCATTTACTTATACATTCATCAAATACTTCTTCAGCATCTCTGATAACCCCGGGCACTTGTTCCAGGAGCTGAGGGTACAGTGAAGAATGAGATTGCTTAGCAAAATTTATGTATTAATTTCTGAAAACCTTTTTGACTTAAGTAATTAAGTCAAAGTAGTCCATTCAACTTGGAAGTGAAACAAAACTTATTTCTACAGGATAGAAATATTTTACATTTTGTTTCCTTTTAACTCAAACTTGGAAGCAACTGTGCCATGAAAAAAACAGAAGATAATTATTATCCACAAACTATTTGTCTCCAGCTTTTGTACATTTTACTTATTTCCATATTCTTATTTTCATATTTCATATTCTTATTTCCATATTGCCTTATCAGGCCATGTTTGTGTGTATTAGTATCTACCTGTATCTAACATATAGGTCTTATTTCTTTATAGCTGTATGTATAGATATATACACATATATAATATATACTTTCGTTTTTTTCTAATACTGTATAAGGGTGAATAATTTTAACTCCTTAACTGACTATGCCCCATTCTGCACAGTTGACATCTCTGTCGCCTGAGACTCAGCAGAAAATACACATCGCATTGATACAGCTAATTAGTTGTAGACCCAGGAGCAGGTGTCTTCACTCTCCTGCTGCTTCTGCTACGGCCCAAACTGCCTCCCTGGCCAAAGATTTTCATTGAAGAACAGCTAGATGTCAATTTGCCCATAAAATGCCATTTGGGTGCCATTTTCCTAACTTTTCCTTGAAAACATACATAACCCCCTTGACTATTTTCTGAATGTTAGAAACCTATTGAAGGATCTCATCATTTCAACATGATAACTTAAGCTTACAGATGATGTTTCCATTTATTTCTGAGAACAAATTTAATGTGAGCTTTTTAATTCACCCCATCACAATTTAATATCAACCCTCCTTTAAAAGTAGGCCTAGACGTTATCAGCAGATACTCAGTCTTAAGGATGGGGACTATGCAATACTCCCTCTCATTGTTAACAAAAATAAGCATTTCCATGCTATCGTGATGCTTTAAGTAAAGCAATGAGGCTCGTGACAAGCACAGTGCAAATTAAAGCAGAATAAAAAGAATGCAGGAGGAGTTTGTTGAGCTCCCAAAATATATAGCTAAAACCATTCTTTAAAGAGTGCACAGGCAGTTCAAAATTTCAGCCCTCCAAAGATCACAAACTTCTTTGTATTTCAGAACGCTTAAAGGATATGTGAAAAAAGCGATCCAGAATCCAAAGTCAAAATCCACGGTCTGTATCACAAAGCCCCCACCCACATAGTATAGCTTGACTCCAGCACACTTCAGATTGTAGGCTGGGAATGAACTTGAATGAACCTCCTGAGTTCAAAGCCCTCCATTTTTAGCTCTGAGTAGACACATAACTTCCCTATTCCTCCTAAACCATTTGGAATCCAAATATGAATAGAATCCAAAAATGGCCTCCCGTTTTTGTGATGGACATAATTATGTTTCTCAAGGTCTCCAAACACAGCACTGCCATGATGCTGCTCAAACTTGTGGGGTGTTTCCTCTGACTGGGCTGGCTTCTCACGCCCGGTTCTCTCTGGGACCACTAGACCAGGATACTGTGGGGAAGAGCTCCCTCGCCTGCCTCTAGAAGGTAATGCCGCTGCGGGCAATCGCCAGAGTGGCTTCATCAACTGCCTCCTGCAGCCAAACTAGTTAATTTGATCACACAAAGTTTGCACTTTAGCTTGGCTAAATCTTTTTTATATTTATAGTCTTTCATTTGGAAATCCAAGTTTCATGTATAAACAAATGTCTAATTACAACATCAACTATAGATCACATGTATAAACAAAATGTATAATTTGCACATTGACTACAGATTTTCTCCAGAAAAACAACAATTATTTCATATGAAGTTTTGGAATTAACAGGAATCTGCTCCGTTGTGATTTATGTGCACTTCCAATGTGAGATTGTTACGGAGGAAATTGTGGCAGTTAATCAACATGCAAATGACATGTTTATGCATGAGTTAAAATGAATTTTGACAGATGTATGAATACCAGATATTAAAGTTTAATGTTTTAGCCCTGTAATGAAAATGACACAAACCACAGAAAGAACTGTCTTACCTGTAGACATACTGAAGGTCAAGAGAGTTTTAATTAATACCAGGTAGTTTTTCACTTGTTAGTAACAGATGAAATATAAAATATAAATACTCAAAATGCCAGAGGAAAACGCTCTTGTACTCAGAACCTTACCTGGCACCTCCATCACAATGTGTTATTATAATATTCATTCCAGTAAATAGAGTTTTCAGACATGTCTTCAGAATTAAAATGAGTGTATTTAAGTAACCATTCTGAGATCAAATTCTTTTTCTCTGTTCATAAATATTTGAAAATGTATTACAGTTTCTGAATATTAACCATGAAAGTTCAACTTCTGTTAGGAAGGAGTTGTTATGAAAAAGTATGAGATTAGAAGATAAACACAAAAGTAATTAAAGTAATTTTCTATAATGTCACTCATCTGTGCTTTACTTAATTCTCATCACTCATTTGGAAGATCCTCAAATTAGTATGAATTAACACTTACGGAGTGTTCCACAAATGTTACCGGCCATTTATTATGTACTCTTATGTGCTACTATTATGTACCGGCCATTGTGCTAATTACATTACATTTATTACCCCCTTTAAACCTCAGGAATTCCAGGAAATCTAAGCAAACTGAGGCCGAGGGAGTCAAATATCTTGACCAAGCTCACACTGCCAGGAAGTAGTGGAACTGTGTTTTCAATCAAGGTCTGGTTTCAGACTTCCTGTACTTAACCACTACACTGTAGATTTCAGACTACACCATTGACTAATAACTGCTTTCTCCCACAATCCTTTGCCATTTCCTGGGTACGGTACTGGTCAATGAATTCAGTGTGGAACTGGAGTTGAGGATCCACAATAGCACCTACGATGCCTAGGAAAGACTGCAAGAAGGAGAAATACTCGCTTTTGGTATGAGAGACAACAAGAAGTCAAAAGAGGATAACTGGACAGAAGAGAAATGGATCTGGGTAGAGATTAACTTAACAAATGTTAGGGCTTCCATGAGATAATAAGACAGAAAGGAAGAGAGTGGGATGGGCGTAAAAAAGTAAAAGCTGACAAACGTAAAATGTCTGTTATAGAAATCTCATTATGAAGTGGAGGAGAAACATGAACCACTAATTGGAAAGGGGTGATGGAAACAAGGAAAGGAGAATGGAAAAGGTGAGACAAAGAAAGAGAAGCTAAGATGTGTTTAGAATCCTCCACAGGACAGGCATTTTTTATATGTTTCACTCCATTTAATTTTCGTATTAACTGCACCAAGTGTAAAATACCGTAGAATATTTTTTCCTTATTTTTACAGGTGAAGGTACCAAACAACATTTCGGAGAACATTCAGCTGATAGAATTTAAAAAGTCAAGACTTGAACCCACATCCTTTGATCCCAAATGCTGCCACATGTTTAAGTCTAAGGAGGGAGGGAGCTGATAAATGGAGATGTCTGAGACGATTCTGAATCGTCTATTCAAACGGCTATTGCTTCCTTGCTACATTGGAAACATTCTGCATATGACTTCTAGTTTTAGCAATTACACATACTTATTGAAAGAAATGGGAAAATTTTTCTAAAATTTCCTGCTGCATTCTTTTTACAAAGAAAATGTTTGTACTTTTCTTGTGAACTGGAATGTGTTTTTGTGAGTCTAATAATGACCTATTTTGTTTCCATTTACTCTACCTTTTAAAGGAAAGTCTGTAGTTGAAATGAGGTCCATCGGACCTTGGTACAGATCCCTGCCTGAACCTTCTGGGTGCAGAGGAAGAGAAAAGGGATTAATTTAGGCTGTACATTTACTTGACCAGCTAGCTAAGAGATACAACAGACTGAAGGCAATAAAGAGGGGCACTCTTCTCCTTTGAAGATACTAGCTTTTTAAATTTTGTTTTGATTGGCAACCAGAAATCAACTATGGTAGGCCACCATTTTTGTGTGCGCAATAAACCAGGACACATTAAATATGGAGGATGCAGCATACTCTTTGTGACTCTGTCACAGGCTCCCCAGTTGGTGAACATCCAGACTTTCTTTGACATGTTCTCCACGTATTCCCAGGGACACTTGGCTATGAGGTGGCAGTTTCCATTTGCCCTTCATTTTCCTCCTTGCTCTACATGGAGAAAAATCTGTTTCTGGAGTGTGGCCATCACTATTCTATATTTAACTGCTCTAGTGAAGGGTTTCTTTACTTTTTTAATTATTATTATTGTTTTGTTTTTTTTTGGTTAAATAATACACTGTTCAATTCAATGGCAATCTACATAGAGAGATTTAGATACATGGTAATGTTGCCATCTTAAATCTAAGACACTCTTGAGACTGTCTTCATACATTTTTAATAAAACTTAAGTCTTTCAGGGGCGCTTGGGTGGCTCATTCAGTTAAGCATCTGACTCTTGGTTTTGGCTCAGATCATGATCTCACAGTTCATGGGATCGAGCCCCACATCGGGCTTCATGCTGACAATGCGGAGCCTGCTTGGGATTCTCTCTCTCTCCTTCTCTCTGCCCCTCCCCTACTTGCTCTCTCAAAATAAATAAATAAAACTTAAAAAAAATTAAGTCTTTCAAAACTAACAAATGTATGTGGGAAATCCTCCAAGCAATTGTGAGGTGTTTTCTCCCTTCCCTTTTCTTTCTTTTTCTTTTTCTTTCTTTCTCTCTTTTTCTTTCTTTCTTTCACTTTCTTTCTTTCTTTCTTTCTTTCTTTCTTTCTTTCTTTCTCTTTCCTTCCTTCCTTTTCTTTCCTCTTTTCTTTTCTTTCCATATTTGCAAATCTAGTGTATATCTCAAAGTACTTTTAAGTACACTGTAGCAAAGCAAGAATCAGATTGTAAATGTTTTATCTGCCTACAAATAAATAGATCTAATGTTTTTGTCTGCTTTGTAATTGTGTGTCGCAAATTCCACTGAACTCTCACAGAGCCTGTCTGTATAGGAATCTAAACGCAGTGGGTCCTACAACACCTGTTGGCAGAGTTTACAGAAGAACAGGAAAAGTACTTTTTTTTCCTTTAGATATTTACTCAAATTACATGTTATTTAAATAATTTTTAAAAACCCATTTTAAAGAGTTATAAAGGAAGTCAAATCCTATAAAAACTAAAGAATTCTGAGCAAGTATTATTTATGGTTTGTTTCACTGCCCATGGGCTGTTTACACTTCTTTTCCTATTCGTTTTGTTCTGTATTACTAAGGAAGAAACATTTAAGCTCCCTGTAAATGGACAATCTGTATGTTCCTCCAAAGACTGGAGACCATGTTTTTTGGAGCCATGCCTAAACATTCCCACAACTAATCCAAGAGGCACGGACAAACACTGACTGATTGCACTTCCTTTCCTTTCTCAGGATTTTCATCTCTTCTCTCCTTTGAACTCTTTTCCTTTTTAAATTTTCTATTCCTCGTCTTTATCTATTTCTTGGGTCTGTTTCTTTGTTTTTTTTTTAATTCTTTCAGTCTCTCAGTTTTTCAAGCACATTCATTGCATTTTGCTCCTAGTCTTCCTTCCATTTTACATTATCTGCATTTATCCTCTTGCTTTCTTCCTGCTCATGATGTTTCCTTCCACTTCTGTCCTCAAGCCTTATCGTCCACATTCCCAATTTTCTCCTTCCTGACCTCCACCACCCACTTCATCCTCTTCCTTCTCCCCGAAGATGAAGTAATGCTATCATTTTACCTTTACCTCCCGTGACAAGTTTAATGTCCACTCTAGTTTCTTTTGCTTTTATAGTTCTATTTTCTTTCCAAGGAATGAAAAGGAATAAACATTGAATTCAGAGGCAAGATTTATCATTTGCTTTCATATTCATTACGCTTGGCATTTCCCCCCTGATTTTCAATAAAAGAGGGATACTTTATTTGACCATATAATGTGCATTCAATTTATATGTTCTAGAGCAGACCACCCTGCTAAACTGCTGATGGGAAGCAATGTTTTTTTCCATTTTGATATAAATGCGCTCTTCCTGGATGGCACATAGCATGTTTCCTTAACACAAGCCAGCCTTCTCTTTACCATCCCTGTTTCAGCTCTTGAGCCTACCTCTGTGCTCATCAGACTAGATTCCCGCTTTATCCTGCATGACTCTAGCTGCCATTACTCCCAGGAACTTTTACTATCCACTCTGAGGAAGTTGTCGCATCCTGTCTCTTTCAGTATTTGGCTTCCTCCTGCTTGACAGTGAACTCAAAGGCTTTCGAGTTCTATACCTTGAATGGTCCTCCTACTGAGACAACAAAAATGCTAGATATAACATCAAAAAATCTTTTTCAGTGCCTACCCAATCTGGCACAAAATTGAGGACTAGAGTCAAAATCTGAAGTGAAAGTGAGAACACGGGAGGTAAGTGACAAAATTAGCTTTATTATCAGTGGTTTCTAACAACCCCATCGCAGGACTGGGTGGAAGGAGACTAGGAGGTGAAAGCTACAGCCTAAACACAGCATGGACCCCAGTATACCAAACTCTCAAAGTAAAGATGAATAAGGACTAAATCCTCTCTTTAGAAGAGTACAACAAAGAACATAATGTCTCCTCTGACAATTTATAACCATTAGCAAGCTTTCACCTGGGCTTCTAGTCCAAATCATCACCACTTTTGTGGTCTGAAGAAAGTCTGAGTGGAAATTTTCATTTAAAGCACTCCTGATTTTAATTAAAGAAAGAGAACTTTAAGAAATTGAGAAAGCAAATATTAAAGAAACTAAATAATATAATTATACAGCAAATGAATTGTTCAATGAATCCCCAGCAGAAAATTGTAAATTCATACTTCAAATCTTATAATAAAGTTGCAGGGACCCCTAAAGGCAAAGTAAAGATAATAAGCCACAATTTTTGCTTTCAGTGATCTCATTGTTTGGAGACATGTAAAAGGCCTCCCCTGTTTTATAGCATTTACTTTGGGCATGAAAGGCCTTCATAATTGTTTCTATAAATATGATTTGCCCCGCCATCTCACTTTTGTTTGTCCCATGCCCCTGTTAACAGAAAGATGAACTCCTGCAAACCTATGATTTCGTTCTGGCTCCAGTGAAGTCCTCAGAATCCAGAACCTCAAGCACAGTGGTCTATCTAAAACAGGGTAGAGACTAAACATCTCTCCTCTCAGTGCTGCTCTTCGTGATTCTCTGACTTCTCATGTTTTCAATCTTTAGTGCTTGTCTACGCCCATCCTGACTACATTGTGCTTATGCAATCATCTATGTACTCCTGACCACATCTGTATACTCAGCTGACCTCTTGTCATGGATTCATTTTCTTATCTTCCCAAAGAATCATCATTTCTACGAGCTAAAATTGGAGCACAAAAACTGCACAGGCAGAATGACCATTATCCTGGCCCCCAAGCCCCCCCCCCCCACCAACACACACGCGCGCGCACACACACACACACACACACACACACACACACACACACACACTTCCAAGGATCTATACATGTTAGAATAAGGGAAACCACTAAAGTAGGACTCCTGGAGGACTAGGATTCAAGGGGATCCTATAACGGTGAATCAGCAGAGGCTAAATGAGGTAGTGATGTCAAAGATGTAACTAGGCTATAAAAGCAACACTGCACTCATCAGCTTCCATCTGGGAGACTTGGCAAGCTAGAGAAGAATGTCACTGAAGGAAATTTTTTTCTGTTTCTTCTGAGTTATATAGACAGGCTTGCTTACTATAATGTCATTCAGTCTGTACTAACCTCTACTCCTTACTTCTGTCATCTACTGACTTCCGGGTAACTCCCTCGCATTCACCGAAGCCTTTAGTGTCTGACTCATGGTTTTTATGTCAACCTCAATTTTCGTTTTAAAATTCAAAAGAAATATGGGGTGCCTGGGTGGCTCAGTCGGTTGAGCATCCAACTTTGGCTCAGGTCATGATCTCGCAGTCTGTGGGTTCGAGCCCCACGTTGGGCTCTGTGCTGACAGGTCAGAGCCTGGAGCCGGCTTCAGATTCTGTGTCTCCCTCTCTCTCTCTGCCCCTCCCCTACTCATGCTCTGTCTCTCTCTGTGTGAAAAATAAATAAGCATTAAAAATTTTTTAAAAATAAAATAAAATTCAAAAGAAATGTGAAGATCTCTTCCACTGCTACACCTACTGCCTCCTTGGCTCTCTGTCCCCCATGACCTTCACCTCCACCTAACTTCAGTCACAAGCTCCCCCCTATTGCACATCCTGGGCTTTATCATCACTTGACATTCCTCCACCTCCGAGATCTTGACTGGAAAGTCCCACTCTGTGCACAAAGTTTCTTCCAGCTTTCTCAATCTGTGACTTTCATTAAACATGAAGTTTTACTTCACAGTGACCTCAGTGCTCTTGAAACCACTTCTATGAACTCCTTTTTGATATTCACATTTTTTATAACAGTTTAGATTCCAATGACCCTTTTTTTTAAATATAGCAAGTCTTGCAATTCTACCACTTCAATATTTCAGAAATCTACACTCCTCTCTCTATCCCACAGTCAACATCCCATTTCAAGTTACCATTACCTTGCCCACAGATTAACTAACAATATCCACATAAGTCTTCCTGACCCTAGTCCTTCCAAACGTACCCCCCCTTCCAGCCCATTCTCTACACTGCAGCCAGAGTGATCTTTCTACAACACAAATCTGACCATGTCATTCCCCTTTTTAAAACACTGCAACAACTTGTAGTTGCTTCTGCCTCACTCCATATTTCAAGTAGACTGAGTTATTTTGGGTTTACTGAATTTGCCATGCCTTCTCCCACCTATAGGCTTTTGCATATGCTAGAATCTCTTCTTGCAACATTCTTCTGTACATTATGTTCTTCTTCCATCATTTCCCAAATGCTAATCATTCTTTAAGTCTCACCTTAGAGATCTCTTAGAAATCTCCCATCTCTCAGGAAGTGTTCCCTGATCTCCCGAGTCTGAATTACATGCCCTTTCCTATGTGCTTGTACTTCCTTATCATAGCGCTTAACACAATATCTCATAACTCTAATTGTGGCGCCTCTCATTAGATTAGAGAGATAAGGATTGGGATAGTATCCCCGTGGCCTGGCACAGTCTGGAATATATTAGCTACTGAATAAATATTAAGTGAGTGAAAAAAAAAGACAACTCAGAGAGTCAGAAATAGAGACATTAAGTAGACATAACAATAAATCAGGGTATTAAATTAAGAAACTAGAAGATTCCTATGAGATTATGTACCAGGAAATATGGAACCTTATCTGCCATCCTTGAAGGCTACTGGAAAAAAAAAAAAATCAGTATAGCCAAAATGATTAAAATTGCCTTTACTTTATATTACATTAAATAAGCATTTATATTCCAAGAATTCTACACTTAAAAAAAAAATCCACATTGAGGTTTGCACATGTAATCTCCATGCTCAGCTCATGCATATTACCACTATAAATCATTCTCATGAGTTCAAATCAGCATATTTCCTGAAGAGACTTCTTTTACATTTTTGCATCAGCATGATAGAAGGTGACATCTAGGGCATGAGAAAGAGGCTTATATCAAATCTCTCATGACCTGCTTGATAATGTACTGCACACGTCTCGTCGGACCCTCCAGCATTTCTGACAGATTCTCCATCTTTCACACAGCTTTGGTTTTATAGAAGTCTAGTAAGTGCCACAGACTTGTCTCCTTAAAACCTCAATGCCAAACCTGCTCGGGCCGTAAATGTGTGAGTTGACAGAGAGCACTGATATTCCCTTACAAGTCTCCTTTTCCTGTAAAAATGGAAGTGTCAGATTATGATAATTCTCTCCCCATCAAATGCCTATAAAAGGCAGACAAATTGAGGGAAGATAAAAGTTAGCAAGCGGTACGGAAGAATAAAAGAGAAAATAGCAAGCTGTTAAGCTCTCCAAGGCTGTGGTAACTGCTGTCATTTTGATAACATAGTTCTCGCAGACCATCAGGCCACATCCAGCTTCTTCCAGCTGACAAAGTCTGAGGTTCCTCACGCTCCATCTTCCAACGGAGTGATGTGTCTGTGTGGAGAGAATGGCCCGAGAGAGGCCTTGTCCTTTCATAAGCACAGGAAGGTTGGTGAAGTCAACCTACATCAGTAGTTTCAAACCAAGTGACCATCATATTCAGGGGGAGTGGGTGTTATACAAATTCCTGAACCCCACTCCCTAATTCTGATCCACAAGATCTATTTTTGTTCATTTTGTTTTGTATTTTTCTTACGCCTTATTAAAGTTAAATTTTACATCCAGTGAAATGCACAGATCTCTTTCTTGCCCTCCTTTGGGTTAACTATTATTTATTATTCTATTTTAAATCTTTTGGGCTTTTAGCCCCACCTCTGTGTTGATTTAAGTAGTTTATGTATAATTACCACGCACATCTTTATCACTCTAGAGTTAATGTTTTTCCACTTGACTTAAAATATGAGAGCCTAGATAGAGCATGATCCCATTTACCCCTATTTTCTGTCATTGTTGACATATATTTCAAACCCACATACATTGTAAACCACAAGCTTATAATATTTCCATTAAATAATTAAATAATATACAAGCTTATCATATTTGCATTAAAAGGCAGTGGTCTTTTAATAAAAAGAAGTTAAGGGGGGAAGAAAAAGATAACTGTTTCACATGTATGTACATAATCATCTTTCTTCCTGCATTCCTTCCTGGAGATCTGAGTTTGCCAGTCATGATTTTTCTTCAACCTGAAGAAAAGCCCGTAGCATTTCTTGTAGTGTATGTCTTCTGGTAGGAAATTATCAGCTTTTATCTACTTGAAAAATCTTTGCCTTTATTTTTTAGAGAGATTTCTTCTGAAGAAAGAATTCTGAGTTGAGAGGATCCCCTTTTGGCACTTTAAACTTTTTGTTCCATTGTCTTCTGTTGAGATTTCAATCATCTCAATTCATCTTTGAATCATTGTTTCCCTGTATATACTAATATTCTAACACACACACATACTTCTGACAACTTTCAAGATTTTCTCTTTATTTTTTATCATTAGTTTATGATGTGTACACTTAGGGTTTTCTATGTATTAATTCTACTAAGATTTTGAAATCTGAGCTATGTTTTCATACCTCAGGCATTATGTTTTGAATTCATTCTCTCCCATTTTCTCTCTTGTCAGCTGGGACTTCACATATGCATACATTAGACAACTTGATATTATCCCACATATCTCTTAATGTCTGTTCCTTGTCTTTAATCTTGTTTTCTCTTCGTTCTTTAAACTGGATAATTTTTAATTGATCTTCCACCATCTTTAATGTACTGTTAAATCCATCATGTGATATTTTTATTTCAGATATTTTCATTTTCAGCTCTCAAGTTTACATTACATTCTGTTTTATGGTCAGCATTTCTCTGGGGAGATTCTCCACATGTTCACGCAATATGACCATCTTTTCTTTCAGCCCTTGAACATATTTATAAAAGCAACTTCAAAGGTGCTTTTAAATTAATTTAAATAAATTAAAATTACTAAAATGATTCCAGCATCTTATCCATCTCTGGGTCAGTTGGTCTATTTCTATTGCTTTCCTCTTGATCTAGTGTCATAATTTTATTTCGCATATTTAGTGATGCTCGTAATACTCTGAACATGATGGATGGTACACTGGTGAGAAACTGGATTCTGTGTTGTTCTCTGAGTGCTACTTTTTTCCTCTAGCAGTTACATTATTGGTTGCTCACCTGGAACTTGTGAATGTTTGCTTTTATATATTGTTAAAGCAGGCATAATTTTAGATTTGTTATATCTCAGGGAAAATCCCATAGGGCTAATCCCGCAATACAGTTTTTAGTCTGAAAGTACGATGTGTCAATAAAAACCCTAAGGTGGGGCACCTGGGTGGCTCAGTTGATTAAGCGTCCGACTTCAGCTCAGGTCATGATCTCGCGGTCCGTGGGTTCGAGCCCCGCGTCGGGCTCTGTGCTGACAGCTCAGAGCCTGGAGCCTGCTTTGGATTCTGTTTCTCCCTCTCTCTCTCTGCCCCTCCCCTACTTGCACTGTCTCTCTCTCTCTCTCTCTCTCTCTCAAAAATAAATAAACATTAAAAAAATTTAAAAATTAAATAAAAAAAAAACACAAGGTATTTTTAAGCCCTTTAATTTGCCACATGACTCGTTCCAAATGTTTGTCTTCCCTGTGGTGGGCAGCAGCTAACATCTCTACCTCTACTGAGCCTTTTAAACTTCTGCTTTCCACTGATCTTGGATTCTCCCCTCACACTTACACAGTTCCAAGCAAAGTTTATCTTTATAATGTGGTGTTCCCTCCTTTGTAACCCTTTCCTTCCTGTGGAGAAATTCTCAGACACTTAGGCAGCCCTAAATCCTACCCCTGGACACTCAGCTGTCTGCTGAGTTCCTGCTGCCCTGTAGTATGCCAAGTAGTGGGAAAGAAGGACAAGTACAGTACCCTTACATCAAAGGTCAAATTCTGCTTTTGCTCATTCTCTAGTGGCTTCATTATTTTTCTCTAAGATTTTGTAATTTGTAACTATGTGAGGTGATGGATGTTAATATAATTTCACTACATCTATATCTACCTATATCTGTCTATATATATATGTCAAATCATTGTGTTGTACACCTTAAACTCTTACAATATTGTATGTCAATTATATCTCAAAAAGCTGGAAAAAAAAAAGATTTTATAATTGTTACATTAGGTGGGGTGTGGGGAACGTCAATCAAATACAACCTACTCCACCATTATCAGAACCAGAATATCTGTTTGGTCAGTTGGCTGGTTGGTTTTTAAATAAAACTTCTCTTTGCTTCATTTATTAAATAAACATTTATTTGCTGAGCACATCTTAAATGCTGATGACTCGGGGCGCCTGGGTGGCGCAGTCGGTTAAGCGTCCGACTTCAGCTCAGGTCACGATCTCGCGGTCCGTGAGTTCGAGCCCCGCGTCGGGCTCTGGACTGATGGCTCGGAACCTGGAGCCTGTTTCCGACTCTGTGTCTCCCTCTCTCTCTGCCCCTCCGCCGTTCATGCTCTGTCTCTCTCTGTCCCAAAAATAAATTAAAAAAAAAAAATGCTGATGACTCTTCCTGACTCTTCCTGACAATGCAACAGCGAACAAAATAGATAAATTCCCCCATTTCTGAGAGCTGAAATTCTAGTGAAGTAGGGAGGCAGAAAAATATATATAGAAATAGAAAGTAATGTCGTCTAGTGATAAGTTCCATAAAAAAATTAAAACAGAATAAAGAGGTATACCCATTCCTCTTCTCCCTTCAAATGTTTATGCACATTACTGAAAAAAGAAATCATCAAAACCTTTACAATAAAATAAAAAATGCATATAATAAGAAAGGCACAGGGTAGCATTTAAATCAAAATGGTTAAAAGCCATTTTGTAATCTAATGTTACAACTTAAAAACACCTTATTACAAGTATTTATAACAAGTACAAACTGTATCATGCTGATTATTTGAAATACTATAAAACTAACCATAACATTATCTTGTTACTCTACATTTGCAAGGAGACAACGTAAAGATCCCCAGTTCAATTCACCTCTTAATTATCTAATATTCTAAAGTCCTTACTCCCCATGATTCTCACTGGCTCACATGTGCTCCATGTCTGCCCTCGCTCCATCACTCTGGGGACTCAGTTCTTTCCCTTCCTCTAGGATTATCACTCTGAGGATTCCCCTCTTACTCCCCTGTCCACAGTGTTCTCCCTCACAATTCCATTCAGCTAGGCAAATATGAAATAAGCATTTATTATGCACTACCACTGTGATAATGACCAGGGATTAAAACATAGGGAGGGACCATCCAGGTAGGTTCCATCCTTAAAAGAATCTAGTGGGAGATACAGACTCATCATCAATCACCACAATTCAGTCAGTATACTAAGTAGCACGAACTAAGTATTACAGGAGACAGGCCTATTAAAGCTATCTCCTTCATGGAGATTTGGTCATGGGAAATGACAGAAAGGAGATGACATTTGAAATAACCTTTGAAAGATGAGTGATCATACGCCAAAAGACAACAGGAGAAGGGGTGCCTGGGTGGCTCAGTCGGTTAAGCATCCGACTTTGGCTCAGGATGTGATCATGTGGTTCACGGGTCTGAGACCAGCTTAGGGCTGAGAGCCTGGAGCCTGCTCCAGATTCTGTCTCCCTCTCTCTGTTCCCGCCCCCCCCCCCCCCCATCCCTGCTCATGCTTTGTCTCTCTCTCTCTCAAAAATAAATAAACATTAAAAAAATTTTTTTGGTTTAAAAAAAAAAAAAGATGGCAGGAGTGGACACGACCTGCAGAGGGCAGGCACATCATGCTAACGCCCACAGAAAGTGTGCTCCGCTTGCTGCATTTAGATACAATGAGAAACCTAGTGCAGAGAAGGGTAAATGTGAGGCGGTAAAGGTAACTGGCAAAGATGGAGAAAATATTTGTAACCACTGATGAAGTCCCTTGTATGTCTTTTTAAGGAGGCTGAACTCAAATCCTATTGACTAACAGTTTCTAAGCCTAAGAAGTATGATCAGATCTGGTTTTATCTAACACAGGAATTTCGACAGTACTTTCTTTGCACTACTTGTCAGTCCCATACCTTGTTCCACAAATAGGCTGCAAGCTTCCCCAATAAACACCTATAGTCTTACACCTACTTATATTGTCCAGTGCCTTTCACAAAGGCGTTGGATATGTTGGCTCCCTATAAATATTTCTTGATCAGTTGGTTAACATATTCTAATACACACTTATACACCATGTCATCTTGTATTGAAAAATGTTCCTTTTCCCTTCTAAAATACTTGAACATTCTTTAGAAACTTAAAGGCATTACCTCTATATTAAAGAACGCTGCTTGATTCAAAACCTATGGTACTGCAAAATGATGTAGGGGATATATATGAGAAAGTAGCAGGAAAACAGGCAGAAAATATTTGCTGTCAAGTCATGAAGCATCTTGCATGTAATTGATGTCTATACTGAATCTTTTCCTGAACAGCAGACTGTCCTATGCCATTGCTATTAATGTAGTTTTTGTACATGTCATAGCATGGTTTTCTTGAGGTTGATTTAATTATTTTTGCATAGCAGTGCAACTAATGTAGTTTACTGGCTTTTTTTCCCTTTGATATCCAACTTTCAAGTTCCAAACTCAGCATCATTTAACTGTTTTCTGTATTTTCATTTTAGTTCAATTGTTCCATGTGTCACACATAAATAAAACTATAAATTAAAAAACTAAGAGAATAAATAAACACTTTTTTTTGAATAAATACATTTCTTAATTAGGGAATTCTTTTGTACTACCATAGTCCGAAAGTATTCTCTGTGGCTGTTGCTAAGGTACATGGTGAAGAGGCAATGTACGTTTTTTTCCAAAAAGAAGCTATGGAAAATAAGTCACTTTCTATCTGGCTTGGTTTGTTTGACAGGACGCAGTATTATCAGTGAGACAAGTGTCATTGATTTAAGCTCCAAGGGGCTCTGACATCATTGCTGCACGCCTCCCTTTTGCTGTCCCACAGGATGAGAACAGTGAGGGTAAGGGACTCACAGGAGAAACAGCGTGCGCTGCCCAGTGCGAATCCACCCCCACTTTTGGAAACCACTTGAATTGCATGCCCTCTGTGCCTGCTCCGGTCATGTCTGTTCTTGTACCCCCTTCTGCTTTGTATCCAGAGAGGCTGACCTCTGCGATCTGCTTTTCCCAGGCTCCAGGACCATCTGCAGATTCGAGGGCAGGAGGAAGGGAAAAGTCAAGGAACTGCTTTTTCTGCCTTTGCAGTAGCTACCTTCACTTTCAAGATTCCAGCTCCTGTCAGAGAAGCCCTCTAGCTTCACGCTTCATACAGTAACCCATGGCCACGGGCTACCATCATACCTCTTGCTCCTTTGTCCTTCAGTCTGCAAATGGCGGGAGCTTTGATTTTGCCAATGTTGGGATAGCCTCTTTGGCTCTGGATAGCTTCTCAGCAATTTCCATCACCCATTCCATCCATTTCCTACTAAATTCTTTATTTTAAATACTGAGAATGGTTTCTTTTTCTCACTTGGTCCCTAAACAATAGCACTCTGCTAGTGGAGTATAATAACACTGTCTTTTTATTTTTCTTAAAAATTTTTCTTTTTAAAATAGATCAGTAAAAACCCATGTAGACACACACACTAAAAAGCGGTGATAACATTTTTAAGACGTTCTGACTAAAATGTTGCTTAAAGTCATCATGCTCTGCTAAACACTAAATTCTTTAACCAGATATATATAAGAAAGAAACTATAAGACCACCAGTATTGTATGTAGTAGATGAAATACATCTAAATCAGAAACAGGAAGATGATCTATGGAATCAAAGAGCTCAAACATACATTTTAGATTCATGGTCAAGTGAATTATCCTAATCATTAAGAGATTAAAATTGCAATAAACAGGACGCGTTTCTTGAGGTTTGTCTGATTCTTAAGTTTGAATATAGTTCTTACATGTTTACATGGTTTACAGATCGGTTTACAGATAATTAAATGCAAAGAATCTTCTGGGGTAACCATATGAATCAGTGAAAGGATAGCTACACCTTAAACAACTGCATGAGCCCCAGTTTGGAGGAGCCTAGAACCATTATTATGGCCATCTTTTCCTAAAAAGCTATGTTGTTTGCCTAAGTGGATTATGAGATTGTAAATTCTTAACATTTCCTTTGTAAAGTCAATCACACAATGCCTGCTACATAGTAGATGCTAAAAGATGTATTACGACACATGATTCAATAAATGAATTCACATGGCCTGGTAGATACATATTCTGTTTGCCTAAACTTGCTACAAGAAACATTGCAGGCAGTCCAGAATTGCACTAAAACTATGTAAGAGCTTTTAATAACTTTCAAGTTAACCAAAATCCCAAACTTGAGGTTATAAATGGGAAGGGAAAAAATGGATAGTCTCATAGACCCACTCAGGCTTACTGATGAGAGATGAAGACAAGAAGACCTAATTCTTTCTTATCCATATTTTTAGCAAACGTGCCATTAACTGAACTTTAACTATAGGAAGCACAAGTTTTTATTTTTAAATTTGTAATAATAAAAATAAATTTGTAGATAGTCTAACACATTAAAAAAAAATCTATTCCCATTTATTTGGGGATTTTTTGGTGGTCCCACAAGACTTAAATGTTTAAGTAGTCACATTAAGAACTGTTTTAGAAACAGGGGTGCCTGGGTGGCTCAGTCGGTTGAGCTCCGACTTCGGCTCAGGTCATGATCTCACAGTCTGTGAGTTTAAGCCCCGTGTCGGGCTCCGTGCTGACAACTCAGAGCCTGGAGCCTGCTTCGGATTCTGTGTCTCCCTCTCTCTCTGCCCCTCCCCTGCTCACGCTCTGTCTCTGTCTCTCTCTCAAAAATAAATAAACATTAAAAAAAAAATTAAAAAAAAAGAACTGTTTTAGAAACAGATCAGAATGTATTGCATAGAAAAATCACACAGCCTTATTTTAAGAGCCTCTCTTAGGTCTTTAAAACCAGTGCATGAAAAGGGCAGAAATTTAAAAGGAGGCAAAGAACTCAGAACACCCTGGCCCTCATGGCACGCATCAGCCTCAAGACAGCATCATGAAGTCCTGCTTCCCTCCACCCTCAGGAGTAGGTGTCGTATGTATGTATGTATGTATGTATGTGTATGTATGCTTTTAATTTTAGCAAGAGAGTGGGGGTCGGGGGGAGAGGAGCAGAGGGAGAGAGAGAGAATCTTATGTAGGCTCCAGACTCTGCACAGAGCCTCACACAGGGCTGGATCCCACAACCCTGAGATCATGACCTGAGCCAAAATCAAAAGTTGGAGGCTCAACTGACTGAGCTACCCAGGTGCCCTGGAGGCGCCCGGATGGCTCAGTCGGTTAAGAGTTCAACTCTTGATTTTGGCTCAGGTCCTGATCCCAGAGTCGTGGTTTCGGGGCCCTTGTCAGGCTCCATGCTGAACATAGAGCTTGCTTAAGATTCTCTCATTCATTCATTCTCTCTCTCTCTCTCTCTCTCTCTCTCTCTCTCTCCCTCCCTCCCTCCCTCCCTCCCTCCCTCTCTCCCCCTCTGCCCCATCCCTCCCCTTGCATATCCGTGCTCTCTCTCTAAAATAATAATAATAAAAAGACCACAATCCTAACCTGCAATGCAGAATGCATACAAAAGGAGAAAGGAGATAGATTATAACTTTCTATGGATAGACCTCCAATATCTTGATAACATACACCTCAAGGCACTCTGGCTTTACATCCCCTTTACCCTCCCCATAAACCCTCCAAGTTCTCCTAAGTATTATGCAAAAGTCTTTGGACAAAAAAGTCTTTGCTTCCTGTTCAGTCAATGCTCCCCTGAGGAAATGAAATGCAGAACTCAGATTTACTTAAATTGTGGATGGTCAGGGGGTAGATAAAGAAACATAAATCATAATCTTGAAACATTATCTAGCCTCAACGATATTTAAGAAAACTTATGATTTGAGGGTAATTAAATTTTGTTCTGCCAATTTACTCAGTTGTTTTGATTTGTTCTAATAAATTTCCAGTTAATGCTTGGATTTTCTAATATCATAGAATGTTTTGCATATATTTATATTTTGTTTTCCTTCTCTGTGTTTATACTACTGGGTCTGCTTCATAACTTCATACATTGGCCATAACTTCCAGAATCTTAAGAAGGTATAGAATTGTTTCACATTCTTGTATTTTTTTAAAATAAAACAAAAAGGTTTCACATAATTCTCTATTAGTTATGATATTTATGATGTTGACCCCAGTTATGAAGGAGATATCCTTTATCATAAGAGATTGATAGAAAGGAACAGAAACTTCAGTTATAGACAAAATATGCAGGATTTTTTTCTTTGTTTTTGTTCAGTTTTTACACATGATAGATGTGGCATTCTAGAAAACTGGGAAAATTGCAATTTTACCCCATGTCTTACACCAAAATAATATCTTGGTAGATCAAAGATATAAAATCAAACAATTAGACTATAAAAGTATTTGAATAAAATTACAAATATGGTTTTCTTAGAGGTCTAAGAAATTTCTACATATAATAACCAGAAAGTATAAAAGAAATTAATGAATTTAACTTCACAATAAAATTATTTTGCATGACAAATAAAACCCCTGAGCAAACCGAAAATGACAAATGACAAATAGGAAAGAATGGAAGAGGTTCAGACCCATTTCTAATAATAGGAATGCCCTGATAGAAAAGTGGGCAACATTCATGATAAAGACAAATGCATTTGAAAAGAACCTCAGCATTGCCATAAATCAAATTTAAGCAAAAATGAGTTTAAGTCAAGAAAATTATAAAGTCATGAAATTTGGTAATATGACTGACATTGTTTGAATTCTAGTACTGCCACTTACTAGCTACGCAAAGTCACTTAACACTTTGGTGCTCTGGTTCCTTCATTTGATAAATCCATTCCAGTCACACAGGGATCCGTTCGCCCATATGCCGGCATGTTATCTGTAGCGAAGTGTCACTTTCTTCATGGCTGTCATGTGGCTGAAATTAATTGATATATATAAAACACTTAGCACAGTGCCTGGCACAGAGGTACTCAATGGCAGATAAATGATTTAAAATTGTAAATTGATTAGGAATGAACACAGCTGCAAATAGCAAAAACAAAAACAAAAATAAAAGTTCAAGCAAATGGGAATCCATTTTTCATACGGAACAGTAAGTCCAGAGGTGGGATATTAGTTCAGCTTCCCAAAGATGCTATCGGGGACACAGGCTCTTTTTTGATGTTGTACTCGACAATCTTCAGTGTGAAGGTCTCTGTACTCATAGTTATTGCCTCATGATTCTAGAGTGATGCTGTATCTTTGGGTATCACCTCTCCATTAGAAAACAGGAAAAAGCAGGAAGGAGCAAAAGGCATAAAATTAGAGTGGGGTGCCAGCTCAGCTTCTCTCTTATCAGGAAAGCAAACCCCTAAAATAGTAAACTCTTACTTATATCTATGACTCAGAAATGTATCACATGGTCATCACTAGCTCCAATGTAGTGGAGAGAAGGGGCTAGTAGATGGGTATTGGGTCCACCAACCAATTCTCCCCATAAAGGCAACAGTGAAAAAAACCCAAAACACTTAGCAGTGGCTTTCACCTTCACTGCTCCTCCACCCCCATACCTCCTCCCCACCCCAGCCTCTGACAAACACCAACCTCTTTTTTGTATCTATGAAGTTTGTTTCTGGGAACCCTATAATGGGAATATTATGCTTGATGATGTCACCGGGTTCCCTAAGTCTATTTTCATTTATTACTATTATTTGTCTCTCTCCTGTTCAGCCGGATTGCTCTCCATTGCTCTGTCCTCCAGGTCGCTCATTGATTCTTCTGCTTCCTCCAGTCTATTTCCTCCATGTAGTCTATTTTTAATTTCACTTATTTTTTCATCTCTGGTTCTTTTTTGTTTCCTGTTTTGTTGAGGGTCTCACTGAAGTCCTCTACTCTTCTGTCGAGCCCAGTGCATATCTTCATGACCATTGCTTTAAATTCTTTATCAGGCATATTGGTCATCTGTTTCATTTAGATGTTTGCTGTGATTTTGTCCTGTTCTTTCATTTGAGACATATTCCGTTGTCTCATTTTGTCTAACTCTCTGTGTTTCTGTTAGCAAAGTCGGCTAGGTTTCCTGATCTTGAAACTAGCAGCCTTGGGGCGCCTGGGTGGCTCAGTCAGTTAAGCCGCCGACTTCAGCTCAGGTCATGATCTCGCGGTCCGTGAGTTCAAGCCCCGCGTCGGGCTCTGTGCTGACAGCTCAGAGCCCGGAGCCTGTTTCAGATTCTGTGTCTCCCTCTCTCTGACCCTCCCCCGTTCATGCTCTGTCTCTCTCTGTCTCAAAAATAAATAAACGTTAAAAAAAAAATTTTTTTTAAAAAGAAACTAGCAGCTTATGAAGAAGAGGCCTGTAGTGTCCTGAAGAGCAATGTCTCCTGTTAATTAGAACTTAGCACGTCAAGGGTGTCTCCTATGTGTGTTGTGTGTACCCTGCTATTGTGGCTGAGACGCATTTGCCTTCGGTACTGTCATTTGCAATGGCTTTCTTTGCCTGTTGGGGGCATTTCTGTCCCTGTGTTAATGGGCCAGTCTGGGGCCACCTTGGGCTTGAGTTTAGTCACACCAGGCATTTGCCAGAGATGCAGTTGCACTGGACTTCAGGGTCCTTCAGGGCACTTTTCCTGTGTTGTCCCCTTGAGAAATCTTCTTTGGTGTGAGGGGCCTGCAGTCAGACCAGATGTCTGGCTCCAGCCCTCCACTGAGGCCTCAGTCAGACTGGTATGTGTGGTTATCTTCCCCTTTCCACAGGGCAGGAGTCACTTTGAAGCTGTGCTGGCCGCCATCAGGGCTGCTTGCATGCTGCCAGACTTGTGACACCACTTTGGATGGGCTCCACCCAATGGTGTATTGGAGGGAGCAGGACTACTGGAGAACATGAGGGTACACGGTGTTAAAGTCTGCAAGGGTCTGTTGTGGAGGGGACTTGGAGCCGCTTTAGAAAACTCCAGGGTTGGAGAGGTGAGTGACCAGGAGACCATGGGGGTGGGGCTCATGGTGCCACAAGGTCCTTGCTGGTTTGCTGTGTGAGGGGAGAGCTCCCACCAGGTGCTGGTTTGGAGAGAGCATGTCCACAGCACAGAATGGGGACGGGCACACTGTTAGCAAGCTAGGTGGTGTGGTGGCACTGAGCTGCTTCCTGCAGGCGTCTGTGTGTTCAGGCTGGGAGGTAGGCGGGGGGGGGGGGGGGGGGGGGGGGGAATAGCGCCACCAACTTCTTTGTTCCCGAAGTCTTCCAAAGTTCCCTGCTCCTCCAGCACATGCTCCGAGATTAGGAAACAAATGTCCCTCCAGTATAGCCCGGGCGTTTTTCAAACTACTGCTTCTACGCTGTATCTCTGAGGGGCTGTTGTGCTCTCTCTTTATGGGCAGGGACTCAGTTTCCTCACTGCTCCCCCAGGGAAGAGCCTATTCATTTTTAAAGATCACATGTTAAGCTCCATGGATTGTTAGGCCCTTCTGCTTTTCAAAGCCAAATCTCATGGAGGTTCGTCTTCCCTGTGCCGGTGGTGCCTGGTTTGAGGATCTTATCCTCCCCGCTGTATGCACACACGGCATCCCTCTCTCCCATTGACAGGTCCGTTTGGCTCCCGACCGCATGTCTGCCCTTCCCACCCACTTTGACGTGGCCTCTTCTCTACACTTAGCTTTTGGGGGTTTGTTCTGCCAGGCTTCTGGTCATCTTCTGAGTTATTTACACGAATATGGTGTTTTTAGTTGCATCCACGGGATGAGCTTGGGATCTTCCTACTCCACCATCTTCCCTGGAAATCCTAATCTGATTCATTTTAATCAAATAATCTCTCATTTCTAAGAAAAGGTCATGAAAGAAGAGAATGACATACTAGAGAGAACCCGAGTTTCAAGTAAATACATTAAGAGCATGGAGAGAGGTCTCATCAATTGTGATGTGTGGTGAGAAACATACGAGGAGGACTTATTTGATGTGATGAAGGTGTTAACTAATGCTATGGAAGTAATTATTTTGTAATATGTAGGTGTATCAATATACATCGTACACCTTACATTTACACAAAGTTATGTCTGGACTTTAAAAAAGGATGACAACCATCAATCTAAATTAGACTATCTCTGCCTCTGCCTATTTGAAATAAAATCAACCACAACACATTTTTTCTTACATGAAGGTACACATCCATAAAGTATTTATTTTGCTATTTTGTCCTACTACTACAGAAGCCCAAAATCTGGCATTTAGGACAAAGTTGCAAATAATCTTTGTTATTTTAATTTGTGGAGGAAATTTAAAGGCCAAATATATTTGCATGTGAGATCTGAAAGTGAAGGTTTCTAAAACCTTGAGAAGAGTTTTCTGCTGACCTTAATGAAAGTGGTTTGCACTGATTTTACGACAAATAAATACCCTGAGAAGCTTCACAGGAGCATCTTCTTTAATTCTTACAAAAGTTCACTACAGAAGACAGGTAGTTAATAGTGCTTCAAAAGATGACAAATATCTGAACCTGGAAAAAAAAAATGCAGCCCAAGGAAGCAGAGTCATTTATGGTAGATCGCACACTAAGTTAATGCCAGAACCAATAAGACATTTCAGTCCAGCTGACTTTTCTCAGTTATAAGAACATTCTGGGCCTAGTAGAGATTTCCATTCTTCTTTGGAATCTCAAAGAGAGTTGCTCAATTTGTTCTTGATAATCATAGTGGATGATGAGTTATTATTCTGACACAGCAGATATTCATGCATATGTGTTAAATGAAAGGACAAAAGAGACCACATAAACTACTCAGTAAAATTCACTTTCGAGACTAAAACTATGGAATCAAACGTTCCTAAACTTATCTGAATTCATGCCTGGTTTTCACATTTTAGATGAATAATGACTTTCCAATTGCTAATTTTCTTTCTTTTTGTTGCTCTTGTTTTAGACTATTTGCTTTATCAGGGCAAGGCAGGGCAAGAGCAAGGACAATTTGGTTTGGGTTTAATGCCAGACTAATCTCATTGAACTTAGGATACTTTTACTCAGATTTATTTGGGATCAAAAGGAGTTGCTCTCTAAAGAGATATATGGATAGTGGCTATACAGCAAAACTGATTAGTATTCTGACATTCTCCATCATACTCACGACTCAAATGTTATGCATCTGATGTATACTGATATGTATACTGATACAAAGTCAGTATTTTAAAGCTTGAAGTCGAAAGCACATCTCTGTTACATGTGTAATAAGTTTCTGTTTAGCATTCACAAGCCCCAAATCCATCCTCTTTTCCTTTTGGAAAGCAATTTCAAATAGATTTCATATGGAGGAATAAACAAATCCAAAGTATACAAACCACATACATCTGATCAGAATCAGTGAAACAAAAATTTGAGTATTGCAGAAAAGATCTATCAAATGGATTGTTTTCTGCCTATCAAGTCCAAAACTGCTAACGTGAAGGCAATGACATATATCAATTATCATAATTTTGTGAGGAAGGCTTAAATGGCCTACTGCCATTTAAGCAGTAAGTGAAGACTTCTAAGATCTAAAGTCACAAATGTAAGTGTTGATTTTGATTATCTCTGTAGCGTGATTTTGATGATTTTTTTAAGGTGGGAGCAAAATTTAATCATTGAGTTCACAACTAAAAAGGCAGCAAAAATTCCTGTCAAATCTTTTAATATTAACTTGAACTTCTATTCATCCATAAAGTCCTAACAAAATTAACCTTCTCATCACTAAGGACATAAGAAATAATAAATTCTGCTTAATGTTAAGCTTATGAAAAATATGTGACTTATTTTACATAATGTTAACTTAAAACCGGCAATTGTTTCCTTGAATTATGCAATACATTGAGAAGCCCAGTGGAATCAAGAGTTTTTCTAAGGAAAATTATGAATTGATAATTAAACTATTTGGGATTTTTAGCATAATTAAAAGTGACAGACCATGCACAGTATTTGACTTATTGAATAGATACTAAATTAGCGATTTTACACAAATTCTGGATAGCCAAAGCAGTAGTAATATTCTAGAGTTCTTCTATTTTTCTATCAATTCTCCCTAGAAACATTTGACTAGGTTTTAAAATAATGCCTCTCTTAGTCGAAAAATGCAAATACCAGACACCAGAGTGCTCTCTGCATTAGTTTCGCTCTTTATCTTAGAGAGTAGCAACATGTGGTGGAGACTATCATAAATGCTATGCTACACTGAGATTGCTTTTCTTCAACTGCTTAAGAAAATAACTTTTATTCTGCTAGGGTCTTCCTTGAATATGCATGACGTGAATAAAGTTACAAAAACATGTTTATGCTGTAGTCTGAATATGAGTTGATACATGATCCTGCTAGGATTCGGAGAAGTCAAGTCAGGTTTAAAAAAGGAAATAGACACCAAAATCCCAAACCGTTAGCACTCTGACTGGTTCTGCCTGTACTATTTGGCATGCGTATGATTTTGAGGGAAGGGACGGTCTTATTTACTGCTGCTATCCCAGTTCTCATCACAGAGCTCTGAACAAGGTAAATGCTCAGTGAAATTTGATCATTGAATAAATACATAGACACACAGACTGAACTGGGGTCAAACTGTTGATATACTTTTTTCATGCAACAATAAATAGAAGAATTTTCTAAGTATTCCAAAACATGATCTTTGAAGTTTGCATTATACTCTTTTTTTTTTAAAGGTGATCGGTAATTTATCTAATCAGCATTCTGGGGACATTATAGTTGTTTCCATTTTTTTTTAAACATCATTTTTTGGGCATTACAGTCATTCTCAATTTTTTGCAGATCATAAAAGAGGAAAAACTGGCATATAGAGGACAATTTTTTTAAAGTTTTAACTTCGTGCCACTAAATAACCTTACAGAAAAAGTTCAACTCCTAACACTATAAGAGGCTATTTTTTTCTTTTTTAATATATCTTCAGAAAAAATTTCTAATACAAAGATGGGAACACATGAGCACAATAGTTTTTATTATTTTCATTGGAGGAAGGACCGTTTGAAGGTTTCCTCATAATCCTCTAAACTAGAAGAGGTAGACTCTAAATAAACATTGTAATATCATAGTCATCGCTTTATCCACTTAACTCAAACCACATTCCACACACCTAGAATTGTATTTGCAAATTCTTTCTACAAACGGAGAAAATCAAATTAATCATTGCTCCAAGGTTGGAGGAGGTACACAGGAGAATCTGGAGCAGATCAATACCACCAATCTGGCCTCTGTGTAAGTGCACTGTAAATTGTAAAGGGTCATTCGAATGTACACTATTATTTCTTTAAGTCTGTAATTTTCCATTTAAAATATCACCTACTTCCTAAATGAACTGCCAGGGAACCTAAACAATATTAATGATTACATTTTGGTTTGCCAGAACACTAGTGTTTGACCCACCCGCTACAGATTAAAATCAAGAGTAAAAACAAAACAAAAACAATAGAAACAACTCCATTCAGATGAAGGAGGAGCTAAGTAATTGATTTGCCTCTTCCTTAAAATACTGAAATGACTGGATGACTTAAAGTTTTCCAAGAAAGATCTTTTGAAATTCTCACTTTGGAAGAGGAAAGAAATGATTTTAAGCATCATCTGGTTGACTGGTTTACAGTCTGAATTTGTGAACTATTGGAGGGCATTAGAAAAGTAATAGGTAGAACGTAAGGTTCTTAAACTATTTTCAACATTACAAAAAGCTTTAAAAATTGTACAATCACCCATGAGAAATCTGGGCTGATTCCTTTTGCTTAGGATTAGATGAATTCAGTGATTAGCACTAGTTGTATTAAATCAGACCCAGAGGTACATATCAGGTCCTGAATGTTTGCAGAGTTGGCTTCCTTTATAATTAAAGGGAAGAAACTGGATAACGCCATGTGGTTTGACCTCCTCTGCCGTGATCCTGCGGGTGTAGTCTTGTCTGAAAGATTTGTCTTACTACCTTAGGATAACCAAATGTTGTATCATCAAGCCTAAGGAATACATGCAAGCCAGGTTTCAGTAAATTTTAAGTACCTAACATGTGTCCTCTTTATAAGAACCAAATCTTATTTTCTGAGGCAGATAAATTATGGTATGCGTCACATGCCCTTTTTGTGATCTTAGAGTAGAAAGCAATTTTGCACATTCAATACTGGAAATTGAGTGCTTTCAAATAGGTGTCAGTTATGGTCTGTGGAACCATAAAATAAGCATTAAAGTAGCTCACCAAATATCCTGGCATAAAAAATGCATTTTGATTTGCATTTAGATTTAACTAAAACCATAGGGACTCAACACTTGTAGTGTATTATTCTTTGTTACACTTGTAGTGTATTATCATTATTCTTTGTTTAACTTTCTGTTACAAGAAGAGACAGGTACATAGAGTCATAGAAGCTCATTCCAAAATTAGATCTTACCAAATATTAACTAAAAACTTTCCTGATGACTTTCCGAAAAACAACTAATAGCTAGTCAATGGCACTAAATATAACCACTTCTGAGTGACAAAAACACTGGGAAATCCATAGCTTTACTTGTATTTTAGTTTTAACTGACTCAAAGAAACCGAAGAGACTTTTATAAACAGACTATACTGCCCAATAATTTCCCCGTGAAATTTCCCCATGACATTTTCTTCCATCTCTACCATTGTTTCAGAGCTGTGTTTTTTCAACGGAACAAGAATATTTTCATTCTTTTCTAGCGCTTGCACACTGTGCTATTTTCAGATTCCTCCCCTTGTTACTCAGTCAAGCTAGCCCCTATTTTAAAATAAGTATCAGCCCTACTGGTACATAATGATGGATATTTCTCTTGAATTTATTTTATTTCTCTTATTTCTCCCAGTAAGAATGAGATATTTGAGAAAATGGGATTTGAAAAAATAAAACTATCCAAAATGACCATCTCAGGAGAGGATCCTTTGGTCAGTTGGTCCACTGCCATTCACTCCATTCCGTTCCCATATAGGTAGCAGCTTCACTAGATTGGGCCTGAAATGACCCGAGGATGTAGCTGTTTCCCTTTGTCACCACTGCAGCTGGGTTTGCTTGGAAGTTAAGGAATCAGCAAAGTAGAATAGAATAAATCTCAAGTCTTCTTTGTAAGAGAAGAGCAATAAAGATGATCGGTTTTTGTCACCAAAACTTAGTAATACTATCTAATCCTTTATGAGGGTTTCCTAAGTGCCAGATTCTAAGTGTTTTACATATATAATTTGAATTCATTTACGGGGGGCCCCTCCATGATCTTCTGAAGAGAGCACTATCACTACTCACAGTTTCCAAGAGAAGGTAACCAACCTGCCTAAGGTCAAAAAGCCAGTGAGAAGTGCAGCCGGAGATTGAATCCATGCAGTCTTAAACAACAGCTGAGGGCGACATCCAAGGATCTGATGCTTTGAGAGCTCTTTCCCCAGATGATTACAATATGAAGCCAAGGTTAAGAAGCACTGACTGGTCCAGATTCCATATCAAGGTACTTCAGCTCAAATGCTTTCAGGATCAGGCAGGTAATACAATGTCTGAAGCAAGCAGATATAGATCCCATATTCTAATTTCTATAATAATGGTACTAAATCTTATACCTGCAAAGGAATCACCTGTGGAGACTGTTAAAAATGCAAATTATTAAGCCTCAGCCTCATAAAATCTTCGTTCGATCTATATCAAAATTATCTTGGTTTTATTTTTAAGCACAAATTTCTGAGTCCCTGGTAACCACTGCTCTAAAATCACCTTACGTGCTAATACATTCTAGTAGTCTCAGATTTTGAGTTGGGCTCTCAAATATGAGATGATCACTTTATTCATTCTAGAAATATTTCTTGAGCATCTGTTATAAAAAAGGAACTTCTAGGCACTGGGTAAACATCAGGGAACAAATCTAACACCTTCCCCAAGGAGCTCATGCTGCTAGGGAAGGGAAACAGAGTACAAGTGAATAAATGTATGTTATGTAAGTACAATGGAGAAAAGTCAGTTGGAGGGGGGAATGATGGAATCGAATGGTCTTTTACATGGTCAGGGGTAGACTTTCTGAATTAGGTCACATTGGTACAAAGGATGTGGGAGAGTGAATCATGGAACCTGGAATAGCTCAACAATGTCCAGACTAAAGTGACAACAGAAAGTACAAAGCCTGTGAAGGGGAAGTTTACTGGTATGTTGAAAAAACAAGGAGACCAGTGTTTGGACAGGAGAGGAGAAAGGTCATAATATGTCAGGGAGGTAGAAAGGAAATGGATCACATGGTGGTGAAGGTCACGGTAATCTCAACTCTGCGTGACATTAGAAAACACTGGAAAATGACATTATCTGCCTTACATTTTAATGGGTCAACCTAGCTATGTATAGAGGATAGATATAGTTTGTGGGGAAGCTGTAGGAGCAGGAAGACCAATTGGGAAAGTAAGGCTGTAGTCCAGGCAAGGGAAGATGGTAGCATGGCCAGCATGGTAGTAGAGGAAGTGGTAAGTAGTCAAAATCTGGATATATTTTAAAGAGTGCATCCTGATGATTTTTCAAATGGACTGGATGTGGGCCATGAATGAAAGAGAGGGATCAAGGATGACTAGATCTAACGTTTGGGAATTTAGAGCTTAGGAAATTTGGTATAGGTAAAATACCCTCCCAGCAAATTCCCAGTTAGTTGGACACCGGTGTGAAGCTTGTTTTACTTAGGACTTAAGCAACACTTCCCATGAAGCACTGAGGGTGAAATATGGGAGTACACATCTTCCAAACGACTGTGATTCATTAAAACCCGTATTCTTCCAGACATTAAACACTAAAAACAAGACAATTCTTTCATTACCTGTAACAACAATAGGAAAAGGTAAGAAAAGCTAATATTCTCAATGATATTTATATCAGAAGAGAACTGATTTAATACCAGAAAAATACAAGTCTGTCCTGTAGTAATTAATGCTTCTAATAATTCTTGAGCATGTGGAGATACTGCAAACATTTTACATTCATCATTAGTAACAAAAACAAAACAAGAAAGTGCCTCAAGAAAGAGCCAAAAAGTGGACAGCCAGTGGAAAATTCCCTTGCTCTATTTCTTCCACCTGCAGAGTTTACGTCCTACCATTTTGGAACAAATTTCTGCATTTTAAAATAACCGTCACTACAAAAAGACATTGTTGTTTAGTGTGCCTAGTATAAAAATCCACCTTGTTACTCTTAATATTGAGATAAATAAAAGGCTTGTATCTTCTAATAAGATGATAACTTTGTGAATAAGAGCCATGAAATCTGTTGCATTTTCATGTATGAGTTTTGTTCAAAACCCATAGCTTAGGTTTTATAACTATCCCATATGTTAGGGATAATGAGTTAATAGCTACTCCTCTATTTAGCTCTTGTCCTCTTGCCCTATTTCTAAAGATTGTGTCTCATGTCTGTCTTTTATTGTAAACCACGTGAAATCCTTTATGGCGACAGACACCATATGAATAATAAATGAATATAAATGTATCAGCTGACTTTTAAATACATACCTATTTTGTACTCTGTATTCTTTTGCTTAACCTCCATTCAAGCTTTGATCATTGTGCAGAAATACTTGCCAATGATTCCAAAATTTAAGTATTAAGCTTATTGCTCCTGAACCTCATCTAATGGGAATGAACACATAGGATTCTTAACCAACCAAATAAAAGCCACCACCATGCCTATCCACTGCAAGCTATGTTTTCATGTGACTCACAAATGAATACTTTTGATTTTCAAATGTGTTGCCTTTTCTATTTACTGTTATGGAAGTCTGAGACAGAAAGTCATTTAAGAGGTAGCTAAACTTGATACAAATTTTACATTCTAAAAGGACTTTGCCCTCTAATAGAGGACAAAAAATCTATTGAGGAAGAGAGTCATATGTAAAAACAAATTGGCTTTTATCTGGGAGTTCCTATGTTTGTTTTTTTTTGTTTTTTTGTTTTTTTTTTTTTAAGTAGGCCTCCTTCCCAGCCCAGAGCCCAATGTGGGACCCGAACCCATGACCCTGAAATCAAGACCTGAGCTGAGATCAAGAGTTGGAAGCCTGAGTGAGCACCCCCAGGCACCCCTGGGAGTTCATATTTCAAAGAAGGGAACAATCATTCTGAAGGTATAGAAAACAAAAAAAGGATATACCATAGATTTAAGGTTGTATATGAAAGGGTACTTGTTTAGAAACTGTTAACAATATTTGATGGAATATATTAACAGATAATAAGGTATTTAACAAATACACGCTCCAAATCTTCAGAATGTTGTGAACAGATGAAATAAAAGAAACTTTTCACTCAAGCTGAAAATGTCTTTCTTTGGTAGTTGTGGACTAGGTTGTTAGGAAAATTCTAACGTAGTACCCTGCAAAGTGAATTCAAAGTAGAGAATAAAAGCAGCACGTGTGCTCACACACACATATGCACACACTGTACCAATGTGCCTTTATGGCCTAGATTTCAAGGGGAAAAAATAGACATTAAGATGTTGCTACAGTCCAAAAATAGCAGAGGAGTCTCTGAACTATCCACGTTTCATCGGTTGGAGCATCTGAGGGAGAGCTCCCATATACACTAATGCATTATCCTTATCACTGTAATTGATACCTAACACTTCTCAACCCATCAAAAGCAGTCCTAAATGGAAGGACATTTATCTCCATGTAAGATGACCATCACTTCGAAACCTTACATGATCTCAAATTTCGTAACAGCTTAAATCACTTTCTGCAGAGAAAAATAATACATGGTGCTACTAATTCACTTCCTGGCTGCCAAGGCAAGATACGATCTCACATACCTGAACACACTGGTGACTTCCTGTTTAGTGAGTTCTGATACTATTTCCAAGTATCAGAGGGAAGAGAAGGAATATCACTAGGCCCAGATTTTACTAGCTGACTAGTTCTTTTTCCAGAAGTGGGTAGAAGGCTTTGACACCATCCAGAGATCCTGAAGGGCAAGCACAGGAAGAGAGATCTTTATTTCCTCTAAAATGATGCTTTACAACTTTAGGGTGACTCATCATAGCCATCATAGCACCTTTCTCATAATGAAAAGCATTACAGGAGGCATTCTCCTTTCTTACATTAACATACATGTGTATATATACACATACATAAACAAACATATATATTATGTATACGTAAACATATATACATGTATATATATGTGTGTGTGTATACATATATATACATGTATATATACATATATACATATATGTGTATATATATACACATATACATATATACACATACATATATACACATATATGTACATATATATACATATGTGTATATATACACATATATGTGTATATATGTGTGTATATATGTATATATATATACACATATATATATATACACACACATATATATATATATATTACAATGAGTCTTTTAAAGCATATTTCAAGACAATTCTGTCATGGCAGAGTCCTAATCTGTACTAGAAGTTGGGTAGGACTTCAAAATTCTGATCACCTAAGAACCAACCGCCAGTGGATACAGTGAAACCAGGTCCCAGGGGCTTCAGATTTATTTAAAAGGAAAATAACACCAAAAAACCCCAATAAACAAAAATACAGACTAAAATAATAACAAAATATTATTATTAATAAGTATAAGGCAACAAAGTCAACAAAATAGGTAACAATAAAAATATAAAATTCCAAAACTGTCACAATAATAGAAATACATAAACAGACCCAAAACCACGACAAAAATAGGTCAAATAATCAGAGAATTCCCACTAAAAAGTTACTTATGCTGAGTAATTAAAAACAAGTTTCTCCTATGTGTATTGACATAAAAAAACAAACTCTATAAAAGTGACAAAAGCAAGTTGCAGAAATATATTTATAACATGATGTTATTTTTAAAACGTATGTATACACATATTTACACATTCTTAGGGAAAACAGTCTGGAAAAGCATATACCACATAGTTAAAAGTAGTTTGCTTTGGGGTACTAGTTAAGAGTCAGAATTAGTCCAACTTCATATACTTTGTTGCTTCAATATTTACAAATGCATACTGGTTTCATTTTACAAAATTCTGGATAAAAACAAAACTTGATGAAACACATGGTCAAAATTTAAACCAGTGAAAACAATAAGAATCTAGCTATTTCACCAGATCCCAAGGAAAGCTTCCAGAAAGTGTAGAAGAGAATTGGCTGGAATGAGAGTCACAAGTCGTGACAAACTCATGCTTTAACTTTGGAAACCAAACAGCACAGCCGGTGAAGGATTCTGGTCCATCCCTGTGACCTGCAAAAGTGGCAGCACGGGACATAGGTGGACTCAAAACCTGGGCAGCCGGTGCCCTAGTGCGTGGAGACGGCTTTCTCAGGGAGACAGAGGGGTCTTCAGCTCCTATTTCAACACTAGTCTTTCTATATTCATTCAGAAACAACTCCCGAAGTGCAACATGACCAGGGGTTTAAAAAAAAAAAAAAAAAAAGAGGGGGAATGATGCATTGCATCTCGGCCTGTAGAGTTCCCCCAAAGAAAGCAGTAAAATGGAGGGTAGGGACAGAGGAAAGAGCGTGTGAGCAGTACACTTCTCATTACTGTATAATCAACTGCCTCAGACTGTCTAGGCTACGCCTTCTCTTCCTCCCACGAAACAGTGCAGGGGCTATAAGAGACAGTCTGGTAGTATCTAATGGATGCTGCAGGGACTGGAAATTGAGCAAAGAGGCTGTACACAAACTATTTTCTTAAATTTATGTAATTTTGAGTCTGACCGGAAAGGTACCAGGATTCACATGGACAATAAAGAGGACATGGCTCAAATCAGGGCACAATGAACTACTATCTACTTGTTGCTCCAGAAATAGAATTCTCCTAGCATTCTGGATTCCTGATTCAGGTATGGCGCATGCATCACAGCTGGACAAACACTAGGTGTTGACAGAACTCGTCTTGTTTGTTCAAAGCTAAAAAGTTAAAAAAGAAAACAAATGATGACAACGTGGGGGGCTATTTAAAAACAGAAAAGAGAGAAGTGACCCATCACTGTAAAGACTCATATGAGGCATCTGACTTTGATAACTTGGAGCGAGCACTGTGACCTGCCCTACCTTCTGACCTCTCCTCTTCTGGGCATTTCCTGTAGAGAAACTGGCTCTCTCACCTTTGTATCCTCAGTATACCATTGGTACTGAAATCTACTCATCTATACGGTTCTTAAAACATTTCCCTGAAGATGTTTTGAACCAAGTGATTATATCCCCCCAAAAAGCAGCATCAGCTTCTTTCACCATCTCCAAAAAGCTGGTAATTCAGTGATGGGAGATGGGTCGTTAGGTTGGGGGATGGGCTAATTTACTCAGGAACTAGAACTTGGAGTTATTGGGGCACTTGGGTGGCTCAGTCGATTAAGCATCCAACTCTTGATTTCAGCTCAGGTCATGACCTCACAGCCTGTAAATTCAAGCTCCACGTTGGGCTTTGGGCTGGGCATGAGGCACTGTCAGTGTGGAGCCTGTTTGGGATTCTCTGACTCCCTCTCTCTCTGCCCCTCCCCTGCTTGCTCTCTCTCTCTCTCTCATAATAAATAAACATTAAAAAAATAATTTAGAGTTATTATAAACACAGGAAATCAGGTATTTGACCCTTTTTGCCAATAAAATGTTAAAAGCTTTTTGATAGGGTAAGAAAATGTAACACTGACTCCTCTCATAATCTGCTTCCAACGTCATTTCAAATATTTAAGAGAGGACGCAGTTGTAGAAAACCCATGCTAGCTTTTGCCCCAGAATCCTAGAGTGGTTAGCAGAACAGCCTCTGAACACAGATTACCTGAATGAGAGTACTGACTAGCATATTGTGTGAACTTAGTGAAGTCAGCTTCTCAATCAAGTTTTATCAGGAAATCAGTTTTATTAGGCAAATGGGTTTTTATGAAACTCAAATATATGTTGAATGCTTTGTACAGTACCTAGTGTATAGACGGTCCTAAATATCTATTATAGTGACATTCCTGCTTTCTTTGCCTCCAATCATGTCTCAACTCAACACACGGCAAACAAAGAAAACAGCTGAAATATGTGCGTTAATTTATTCTTCACTGATACTGAACTAGGCAGATCTGTATGTCTTAGTCTTTACCAAATAATATACATAAATCTATACATACATACAAATATATGGAAGTATTTGTATAAAACTGAATATTCATGATTTTGAACTTCACAAACACTGTCAGGTAAAAAGTGGACTATGATACTGAGTTAATATCTCATTTTGTGTTCAACCTGAAATATAAGTACACATTACATAAGACTATTAAAAAATGGTAATATAAGTCACTAACATTATAAATCTGACTGCTTTATTAGATCGAGGTGGAATGCAATAACTTCATGTAGAGAAACGAGCAATCAAAAGAACATAATTCAGGTCTTAAGAAATGGATTTATCCTAAATTGGTCAATAGTACCGAAAGAAAGCAATTCTGCCACGTACACTTAAAGTAAATCATTCCTTTAAGTATGCTGTAGCTCACTCAGAAGAGCACTTCTCAACAAGAGTGCTTGTTTAAGCAGATCCCTTTGTACAAAACAAAACAAAACGACTCAGCTGCTACACCCCTCGCACTCAGTAAAAGCTGAGTAATTTAATGTAAGGACATTTTCTAACCCCATACCTGTGCTAAAATCATTAACACTGCTGATACAAAAATCAGGGCAGGAAAGAAGGAAGGCCTAGGATGATGGCTGGCAGAGAAATCAGTGGCTGACATATGGAAAAAACAAACTTAGAGCAGGATAACAAAACAGCTTCTCTGAAAGGGCTGCAAGGGATAAATGAAAACACAGTCCTTATTTCTTCCACTTCTTCCTTTATATCCCTAGCAGCCATCATACTGGAAATTTTGAGCAACGGGACCATTTTTAACTTACCCACAAGTAGGCATTTGATAACACAATGTCTATTTGCCAAAAGAATTTTAAATTGTGGTTAAAGTAGAAAATAAACTATACAGCTAAATCTTTATAATAATCTCACAGAAAATGATGTTTTCTAAAATTATAGTATTTTACATGTGCTAAGCTAAATGACAATATTAGATTAGATCTTCCGCAACTGTGGTGTCAAAAATCTGATAGCAAATCTGCTGCTCTGTTCCGCTTGTGACATTATACGACTTGATGAGGCACTCCAACCATGGGTATGCATCTACAGATGAGAAAAAATGTTATTTATGCGTTAAAACTAAATAAATATCTCTAAAATAAGTAGCTGAGCATAATGATTAGCTAGAAAAATTAACATATTTAATTTAGCTGGAGAAGTAAATAAAATACACTTACCAAATATATTATTATCTACGCTTGCAAATACACACTGGGTTCATGTTATTATTGTGTAACAATCCTAACTAATCTTTTCCCCCACAGGACACAATAATTAAATGTGGAGTTTCCCAAATGTCTGATCGCAAAGGTAGCAGCCATCTCATTCCCATTCTTTATTTCTTTATTCTTTATTTCTGCTGATTGCTTCCTGACCTCCCCAGGTGTTTTTTTTTCTTTTTTTCTTGGTTGACTGCAAAGAAAGTGAACCCCAAGTTCACATCAGCTCAGGCCCTTAACACCTGTCTAGCTGAAACTCCCCATCAATTTCCAAGCACTTAGTCCAGACAATGCAGATGCTATTCCCAAGCTCTGATTATGACCACAGTAAATCTATTTAAAACTTCTAGAAAAGTTTCTTAGCGCTTCTTCAAGTTCAACTTTGAAAGATACTTAATATAGTCAATCTTGGCAAGAGTCGAGCAAGATAGGCACTCTACTGCTGGAAGAACTATAAATAGGTAAAAATATTCTTGAAAAGCAATCTGGCAGCATGTATCAAAAGCCTACCAAACCCATCCTTTTTGATATGGCAGTTTTATTTCCAGAAATCTATCCAAAAGAATTGAAACTAAAAATTAAAACTGACACCAAATAAAAAGTGTGTAAATTAAAACTTGTTAAGATGTATAAAAAGCTATCTTTCTGGAACTGTTATAAAATGCAAAGACTGACCAGGGGAAAATAAAGTCTGATTAAAAATAACCTATAAGGGGCACCTGGGTGGCTCACTGGGTTAAGTGTTCGACTTTTGGTTTTTGGCTCAGGTCATGAGGTCATGATCTTGCGGTTTGTGAGTTGGAGCCCCGCATCGGGCTCTGTGCCAACGGTGCAGACCCTGCTTGGGATTCTCTCTCCCTCTCTCTCTGCCTCTTCCCTGCTTATGCTCTTTCTTTCTCTCAAAATAAACTTAAAAAAAATAATAATAATAACCTCTAAAAGGTAAACTGACAGCAGCTAAATCTGCAGCTGGTAAAATTTGTTACTGATGAAAAATTGTTAATAGTGTCAAACTAACTAACTATGAGAGGGATTTGCAAACTTCAATGTAAACAGAAATAATGACCACAAAAGGAAAACTCAGTGGCAGTAGATGGAATCAATACAATTTGACCTGAAGATCTGGTTGATTAATCAAATGTTATCCAGAGAACAACTAAAGTAAATAAAAATAATTAGTAAAATAAAAACGCATACAATCTGAAACTAGTTAATATTAATAGAACATTTATGAATGAGGGGCACCTGGGTGACTCAGTAAGTTGAGGTCTGACTCTTGATTTCGGCTCAGGTCATGATCTCACAGTTTGTGGGATCGAGCCCCACGTCAGCCTCTGCACTGACAGCTTGAAGCCCACTTGGGATTCTTTCTCTCCTCTCTCTGCCTCTCCTCCACTCATGTTCTCTCTCTCTCCCTCAGTAAATAAACATTTGAAAAAGAGAGAGAGAGAAAGAAAATTCATGAATGAATTACACTGGCTGTATGTAGTCTGTTACACAAAAATGTTTCTTCTCAAAATTTCATATTTGTTGGTATAATTTCAATGAAAATGCTTGTATACGTAAACATCGTATCAAATGTGCTTGTGATCAAGCAAAACTGCCTCCTTTTGTTATATTTCAAAAATATTTTCTAAATCTTTTCATTTCAGGAATTATGATTCTTACCTATCTTCTCCCTGCCAATGTCTTCATGAAAAGACAAATCAGACAATAATTTACTTAGTACTTTGTAACAGTATTCAGATTTTAAAGTTTTTCCAACCCCTATGTCTACAGATTCGATATGTGCTAGGTAGGTATTATTTCAAGAAAAAGAATGAATGAGATTGTTAAAATATTAGTGCCTACCAATTTTTGTTCCTGAAGGACAAAACATGCCCATGATCATTTCCATACTTTGCTGCAGGTCATCATTGATGAGGATTTCTGACGCTGGGATCTGGAAGAATTTGTCCTTAAAAAAAAATTACAGGAGAAAATAGGAAACTATATTAATCTTTTTTAAAAGCCATAATTAATATAAAAGCATTTCAATATCATCTAATTAAAATAATCTAGACTATTTCACTCTGTGAAGATTGTAGACTTCATAAACTAGAGTTCTAGTCTAAACTCTAAAATCTGGTTTACTACTTTAATCTAAAAACAGCATTGATATATATATATATATATATATATATATATATGTACATACATATATACACACATATATACATACACATATATAAATATATATTTATACATATATAAATATATTTATACATATAGATGTGTATGTATATTTGTATATATATATATAAATGAAAGTAAGAATAGTAATTAGAAAAGAGTGAGGCTTATCATTCTTTGTGTACAGGAAAAAAATCTAGTGTTAAATTTAAAAGAGTATAACGTATAGTGTATATTTAATTTTTCTCTCCTCGATCAGATTATAAGTTATACTTTCTTAAAAGAAGAAAGGGATCTTGTTTGCTTTTGTTCGCTGCTAAATCCCCATCACATACAACAGTATCTGGCACATAGCAGGTGCTCATTAAATATTTATTCAATAAATGGACCAATGAACTGTTTTGGCAAGAGAAAACATTCTCTCAAACCTACCCCAGATTGTTTCCCAACGTGTGTAGTAAACCAATTTGACCTTACGGCGAAAAGAAATCTGGTCTTTGCCCTTGGCTCCTGGAAATCACCTCTAAGCCCTTGGAATATCAGGCCTGTTAGGAATGTCTTTGTCCTACTAGCTAAGTCTATCAGCGTGATTTAGGGCACAAAGTTTGGGGCATGTGGTATTAGCTCGATCTCTGGAAGGACTGAAACCAGATGAGCCTATGGGCTGTCTACATGTCTCTACCATGACTACATGATGGAGCCCCAATAAAAACTCTAGCCACCAAGACTTGGCTTGTGGAATCACAAGGCTTCCCTGGCTGGCAGTACCGCTTGTGTCCTGTTTCACTTCACTGCTAGGCTGGTAACGCTGGCTGCTACTCCACAGCAAAGGGCAACTGGAAGCCCCATGTCTGGAACTTCTTGGACTCTGCCCTACGTACCTCTTCCCTTGGATGATTTTAATTTGTATTCTTTAGGTGTAACAAACAATAATAGCAGAATAACTTCCAGTAAGTTCCATGAGTCTTTCTAGGGGAGTATCAAAACTAAGGTGGTCCTAAGAACTCCCAAACTTAGAACTGTTGTTAGAAATGAGAGAAGTTTGTGGACAGCTCTCCAGCTTCGTATGCTATAACCATCTCTCCTCCAAAGTAACTTCATTCCCTCTACTACAGAAATGTGGAGACTCCAAAAACCTGGTAAAATGCTGCTTAGACAATGTCCAGAAGGTGCAGCCATACCTCTGCCTTTGGCTCCTGGAGTAAAACTTCTGAAGACTCTCTCCTCAAATTCCTATTCTTTGATTTTTCATTATTTGGATATTAAATTTACAGAGTCAAATCGGAACAGGATAAATATACAGACAATTCAAGATTTATGTGCTTGCATTTTATTTGTTCTTCTAAGTTGCCTTAAATCCTCTCAGTAATAAAGTTGGTATGAATAAACATATTAAAATCAAAAACATATTGTTAGTGAAAAATATCTACACTCCCTCTGTTACTTACAGAATCCATGAGATAAGCTTCCAGTACCCCTGTTCCATCATCAAGAATAAATGTCATCACAAACACATGTTGAAGGGGTACAATACCCAGCACTAGTGAAGGAAGAAAAGATCAAACCATATGAATCTTCTATTCTTTATGATCAAAGTAAGATAAAAATTGTTTTATGATGTTAATTTTGTTTACTAAAATAATTTGAGATTAAAAAAATATGCCTTTTGTTCTCTAGTAACAATATATTAAGCTCATTTAGCAGGTTCACTTTGGAATAGTAAACCATACCTATGTAGTGACAATGACTCATGAGCAATTCTACCTTTTTGATTAAATATTAATATAAGGTATCTTTACAATGAGTTGATAACTTGATAGAAAACACAAAAACGAATTCATGAACTACAGTTCACCACGTTAGCCACATGAAAGACAAAATTAAAATACCAGAATGTTCTAAAAAGAATAGCATGTGGCTCGCTATTTATGATTTTGTAAAATGTTTCTCCCCTTTATATTATAAACACAAGGATCACGTATGTCTTAAGAGATCTCATCTGGTTGAATGGCCAAAAATGTCAGAATACGGGATTGAATAATTTGGTAAGATGAGGAAAAAGAAATTGAAGAGATACTAAATTATACAAAAATCCATGGGTTAAAATGTTACTTTGTGTTTGGAAATGGGAGACATTTATATGTTTAAAAAATGAAATACTGTCTTTCGTTTGTGGAATCCATATTTAAAAGGATTAACTACGGGGCAAATAGAAGAATAAAGCAGCATACAGAGAAATGAATTAGAACACACAGACATGACAAAAAGTGGTTAATACAGAGGAACTGATTTTTAGGATTCTAAAGGTCTCGATAGGTTAAAACTGAGCTAAAACCAAGAAGGGCGAATGTAGAACCTACTCTGAGGGACCACACAAACGAAGAATTGCATTTTAGAATGGGATGAGGAGACCAAACGGGATCGCAAGGGGCTCACGTGACTGGACCACAAACAAAACAGGAAATAGAAGTACTAACAGAGCTGGATTACAAAAGAAAGAAAACAAAACCAAGTATACAAATAAATATATATACAATAAAATTTTCAGGCTAGTAGAAGCAAAGTGTCCAATTTTAGAGAAATAAAGGTTTTCTTTATATTTTGAACTGGCCAATATTTGTAGCCCTATTTGCAGCTTTTAAGGGCAAACTTTGAGAAGAGCATTGGTAAAGTGAAATGTTTACTAAGGAAGAGAAAGAGAATAGTAAGGAATGTGGTGAATACCAAATGAAGTGAGGGTGCCTACTTGGAGAAATAAAGACTCAATGAAGGCATGACAGATATCTTCAAATGCATGAAGCTGTTGATCTTCTACAAGACCTATACTCTAACTCTAGTAGATAGAACGTGGGCCATGTTAAAATTTAAGTAGGTAGATTTTGCTTCACTGCTAAGAACTACTTAAAAATTAAGGGGATATGTTTGCTTTGTAATGTAATGAGTCCCCTATCACTGAAAGAGTTTTAAGCCAAGGCTGGATGATCACAGTTAAGAACAGGATATAAAAAGCTTCTTGTCGTTCCAACTAAAGATGTATATTGGGTGGAGAGTGTAACAGCTGTCTCTAAAATTGTTTTGAATCCTAAGATACTATAAACTGGAGGAATTTTTCAGAATCTGTATTTGTGATTAATGATTAACACTAAAACAAATTACTGAACATTAAAATGTGAGCAATGATTAAAGATACTGGCAGATGCCTGAAAGCAAGTTTTCAAATACGTTTAAACTATGTTATGCTCTTATTATAATCACCGTGAACAGTTTTGCTTAAGTAAAGTTAAACGTTAGCTCAGTCTTTGTCTGGTTTTACTATATCCACAAACACTGAAATATAATCAGTGAGATCACCTTACACAAAGACAGTTGCAGTTGTAGAACACAGAAATTTAGCTAACCTTCTGCCACAGAAGAAGGAATCCAAGGTGTTTTATCAACCAGAGAATTTAGATTTTGTATTGGTCTCAAAGTAGAACACTGTTTACATCTGAAATTAATGAGAGAAAAAAAACCATACAGATTTAAAAATAATTTATTATTATAACTCATTTAATTATAACTTACCTTTGCTGTTCAAAATGTACAGTTTAAAAAGTTAATTATTAAATAGTATTACACCTTCCACATTATAACACACATAATACAAACAGAATTATAAACAAACAAGATTTTTACATTTGAAACAATCACAAAGATAGTATGGTTCAGAATAAACAACACTAAGTTGAGAATAAGAGAAAGGGTCCAGATCTAGATTGTTAATTAATTTGGCTGATTTCTTAATTTGGTAAAATGAAAAAAATTAAAGAGATTATCTCTAAGGACTCTTTCATTTTATGGCTCTTTGATAACAGCTAAGGTATTAAATAAATATAACCAATACCAGAAAATTATTCTCATTAAAGAAGTCAGTAGTAGCAAGACTTTGGATAATATATTCAGTAAGCATGTATTTAGAGGTTCATAGTTTATAATGCCAATACTATACTTATCCTTCATAATGTAAGTCAATCGGAAACTACACAACATACTAAGAATGCACATGATTTAGTATAGGTTATTTTGCTTTATTTACATACAAACATACTTTAAATATAAGTAATTATTTTTTATTATATATTATCATAAGATTAGGAGATGCTACTAAGAAAATATATTTGAGTAAAAATATAAAAAGAAATCAATGTTCAAAAGATTTACGTAGACTCCTTTTCATTTGTAATCTGCGGAAAAGTAGAGGGTACCTATATTAAATATTTTCCCCTTCTAGCCTTCAAATACATAGAAATTTATTCTTTAAGAGAAAAAAGCATGGAGAAAAGACAGTCTCTTTAAAAACAGTGTTGGGAAAACTGGATAGCAACATGCAGAAGAATGAAACTGGACCACTTTCTTACACTATACCCAAAAATAAATTAAAAAATGGATGAAAGACCTAAATGTGAGACAGGAAACCATCAAAATCCTAGAGAAGAACACAGGCAGCAACCTCTTTGGCCTTGGCCGTAGCAACTTCTTACTAGACACATCATCAGAGGCAAGGGAAACAAAAGCAAAAATGAACTACTGGGACTTCATCAAGATAAAAAGCTTCTACACAGTACAGGAAACAATCAACAAAACTAAAAGGTAGCCTATGGAATAGGGGAAGATATTTGAGTCTTCTGATATTGAATATCAGAAGACATATCTGATAAAGGGTTAGTGTTCAAAATCTATAAAGAACTTAACAAATTCAACACCCTAAAAAACAAATAATCCAGTGAAGAAATGGGCAGAAGACATGAATAGACACTTTTGCAAAGAAGGCATCCAGTTGGCTAACAGGATCCATGGAAAGATGCTCAAAATCACTCATCATCAGGGAAATACAAATCAAAACCATGATGAGATACCATTTCACACCTGTCAGAATGGCTAAAATTAACAACACAGGAAACATCAGGTGTTGGCGAGGATGCAGAGAAGGGAAACCCTCTTGTACTGTTGGAGGGAAAGGAAACCGGTGGAGCCACTCTGGAAAATAGTATGGAGGTTCCTCAAAAAGTTAAAAATACAAGTACCCAAGACCAGCAATTAAACTAGTAGGTATTTACCCAAAGGATACAAAAATACCAATTTGAAGGGGCACATGTACCCCAATGTTTATAGCAGCATTATCAACAGTGAAACCACGAAAAGAGCCCAAACATCCATTAACTGATGAATGGATACAGAAGATGTGGTATATATTACACAGTGAAATATTACACTCAGTCATAAAAAAGAATGAAATCTTTCCATCTGCAATGACATGGATGGAGCTACAGAAGTAATGCTAGGTGAATAAGTCAGAGAAAGACAAATACCGTATGATCTCACTGACGTGTGGAATTTAGGAAACAAAACAGATGAACATATGGGATGGGAAAAAAAAGAGACGGAAGCAAACCATAAAAGACTCTTAATGACAGAGAACAATCTGAGGGTTGATGAGGGGACGTGGATGGGCAATGGGCTAAATGGGTGAAGGGTATTAAGCAAGGTACTTACTATGATGAGCGCTGGATGCTATACGCAAATGATGAACCACTAAATTCTACTCCTGAAACCCATATTATACTACATGTTAATTAACTAGAATTTAAATAAAATTATGGGGAAAAAAAAGGCAATAGAATGAAGAAATATTACTTCCTTAAAGACTAGGATATTAACTTTAGACATCGATAAAACAAGTATGTAAACTAAAAATTAAGTATATAAATTAGAATTTAAGGGTAACAAGTAAAAATTAAGTAGAGATTTATTATTTCCAAAGCAATAAAAGACAAAAGAGGGGAAAATTAAGAACACTTTTATAAATGAATCCAATAGAAGATTAGAGGAAAAAAATAAGCTAAATAATAACCAAAAAAGGGGAGGGAGACGGAAGAAGTAATAATGTAAGTGGAAAACAAAATAAGATGTAGAAATAAAACCTAAATATATCAGTAATGAACATATTTTAAACTTATCTACTAAAAAACAACTAAAATCTAGTCCTATTTATTTATGAGACTTCCTAACATAGAACACAAAGAAACATGAAAGCAAACCAGCAAAAGAACCTCAAAATGTAGAAAGCAAACACTGACCGAATTAAAAATCACAAACCTACAACCACATAGGACATTAAGCACAGTCTCTAAGAAGTGATTAAACAAAGTTACAAAGGAAAAAGAAGTTTTGAATATGATTAACAAGCTTGTCTAATGGACACAAGTAAACACTTTTAAAGACTAAACACAACTATTAAAGAATACACGTTCTTTTTAAAATATAGGCAATATATACAAAATCTGAACAAACATATTCTAGGATACAGCAAAGGTAAATGAATCTCAAAGATCATTATGAAGTGTATCAAGCAATTTGGTTAAAAAGTAATCTAACTAAAATACAAACAAATGTAGCACCTAAATTGTGTGTGTGAAATTTTTAAAACACACAGCTAAGTAATTCATGGGCCTAAGAAGATATCACAATGAGAAATTAGAAAACATTTAGAAGTGACAAAAGAAAACCAAAAACCAAAAACCTACTACATATCAAATCCTGGGTTAAAGCTATGGCTATTTTCTCAGGGGAAAAATTATGGACTTAAATATAAATATTAAAAAATATACTAAAATTAATGAATTAAGTGAGGTATGCATTCAATTAAAAACATTTGAAAAAGAAAAACCAAGGGAACCTAGGGGCACCTGCGTGGCTCAGTCCATTGAGCATCCGACTCTTGATTTTAGTTCAGGTAATGATCTCATGGTTTGTGGGTTTGAGCCCTCTGTCAGGCTCTGCGCTGACAATGGGGAGACTGCTTGAGATTCTTTCTCTCCCTCTAACTCTGCCCCTCCCCTGCTCATGCATACTTGCTCTCTCTCTCTCTCAAAATAAATAAATAAACTTAAAAAAACAACAACAAAAAAAACCCGAAGAAATCTAGAAAAAGTAAATGCAGAAACTAAAGATAAGAACAATAAAACAACAGAGAGTATCAACAAAACAAAAGCTAGTTATTTTGGCAAAAAAAAGTCAAGGAAAAAAGGTGCAAATAATATTAAGTGGATTCAGGAACAAAGTAGAAATTTAAAAATCATCAAAAGTACTATGAACAATTTTATGTCAATAAATGTAAATTTACATAAGAAATGAAACTATAAAAAATTCATTAATAAAATAGATTCAAGAAATACAAAAAAAAGATAAAAGATGTATAACTGTTAAATAAACTAAAGCATTAGTTTAAAATTCTGTTTACAAAGAATCAGGTCCAGAAATCTGAGCAAAATAACTAAAACCTAAAGTAAGAAAAACATTTAAGGTTTCATAAGCATTTTAATAATTTGATTGTATTAATATTTTACAAATTCGTAAAACAAAAGAAACCATAAAGTTAAAAAGGTACAAGATCTCGAGAGACTGTAAGTTTCTTGAAATGCATGTCTACTTCTAGCTCCCAATATATCCTGATACCTTCCAGTTCCTCAGTGGCAACTAATCTGTAACTTCGTGGCACAGAAATTTTGGAATTCAATCACTTAACTTTTACTAGGATACAGCTCTAAACCTTTCTCTGTATTAGCATCTAAATCTTTGTGAAAGAAAGCAAATGAATATTAACTTCTGGGCTAGCCTTATACTTAGCACATTGTTGGTATTCGATATATATGCTATCAGAAGAATAAAATACATACCAGAATCTTGTACATATAAATTGGTATTCAATAAGTATCCACTGAATATATAGCAACTAGTAGGATAAAATAATAACAATTACTCCTAAGCAGTTATTAATTCTCAAAATTCCCAGATCTGAAAGCATACCCATAGTGATGTACTTTTCCTTGTATAAGGAATGGTACTGAAAGATCAAGGACTTCCAGGTCTTCATAGCCAGATCTCACAGGAATTACACTATGAAACTTATTTGCGAGTTTGTAGATTTCACCGAGTGTTCCTCCTATGAACACAGAATAAATAAATCCTTCAAGTAGTACAAATATAATGAAGGCAAAATTGAGTGTGTATTTAAAGGAACACATGAGGTGTATAGTAAAAGACTAAAAGGACTGAAAGAAAAATACAATGAAGAATTTAGATGATTAATACATTATAAAAAAATAATAATTTGTTAACTTAGTATCCTGCACTGATTAAAGAAACCACTACACAGAAATGCTGAGACTTGAGCAAAATAGAAGACTTGTGAAACTTTAACCATCTTCCTAAATTTATACAAACCGCTCTTTTATGCTATAACACTTTGGTTTAAGTATTCAAAAGAAAATAAAATTGAGAGCCAAAATATAACAGGATTCTCATTATTAAATTTGCTATATACTAATAATGTCTAGGTAAATTAAGTCTTGAGTTTGAAATAAGTCTTTTAAACTTCCAGGTCAACATTAAATTTATATATAGCTGCGAAAAGTTTGTGTAATTACAATTCATGTAAAGTGTTTGTTCATTTTTCCTAAAAAATCATTACATTTCTAATTGTATGACACAGTGGCCATGAAAGCCATCACTAGCTGAGAAGAAAGAGTAAGCCCAGGGGTGCAATACTACTAGAAGGCAGGATTATCTAGAATAACTCAAACCTACTGGTTCCTTTCCTGGTGTATTTTTCACCTAGACTGAGCATTCCTCCTTCCTAGGGAAAGAGAATATGATTTATAAGAATACTTTTGTGTATTTCCTAATATTTGTAACGTTAAATTCAATTGTGAGGGGAAAGCACTCCCAGCACAGCAGAATAAGGACGTCCAACAATACACTGCTCCATACAAGGAAGAAGAACACTGGCAAAAACTGTCAAATTTGACTTTTTTTGGAACTCTAGAAATTAACCAAAGCCTTGCAACAATCCAAGGAGTGTTTATTCAGAATAAGCAGATAAATCTTGGTAAGAACAAGTTTTGTGGTGTTCTAAGTTGCCCAGCTCCCATTCCTCTTTCCACAGCATTGCGAAGTTGGAAGCCACAGTTCTGCCGTGTCGCACTGCAGTTAGGTCCTTGCCCCTGGGTAGGGTTATAATACTCAGAAATATGATAAAATAAAAATAGCTTGCATTTTCATGAAACCCTTTTATATTTTAAAGTGCTTTCAGATATATTTTCACATTTGAGTTTCGTTAAAAAGTTCTGTAAGTCAGTGTTATTACTCTGGATATATTTATTTGTTCAATAAATATTTACTGAGAGCCAGCTGCATGCCTAGTGTCCTACCCTAGGAGCTAAAGATACAAAGATTAAAATGAACATGGATCCTAGTTACAGTCTAGTAAGCAAACAAGTCTATAAACAGATATAATACAAATACAATACAGGAAGAAAAGTGATCTACTGAAAGTTCATACACTATGCAATAAAAACCACTCAAATCTGCCTTGAGAATCAAGAGTGCTTGGTAGGTGTAGGTGTTCATTAAATATTTCACATGAATTGTTGAGTAAAGGGAATTATTAAGTTACTTATGAACATTAGAGCAGAAATTCTCAGGAGAATAGCAACAGAATGGCAAAGAGGTACAGAGAAATACCCTGGGTTTAGGAATTGCCTCCGGTTCAATATGGCTGGAGGGTGTAATGGAAATTGAGGAATGGCAGGAGGTGAGACTGAAAGTTTGTGGGATGAGTGACAGGATCAGGAGCTAAAGGTACTTCTTCATTCAAGCTTCTTTTGGACCCTCAAGGTCAACTTGGCTTTAACACAGAATTCTCTGGGAGGCAGTTCACAGGAGAACACTAAGGTGTACTGGATATCCTCCCAGTTGGCCCTACAAGGACAATACTTATAGAAACTGATAGTTTCAAAGCTTTATTTTATTTTTAGGGCATACGAATAGTCTTACTCCATTTTTGTGTGTGTGCATGTGTCTGTGTGCTTTGTTTTTATATCTACTTACTGGTAGAGATTCCAGTATTGCTAATGGACTAAGATGATACCACATTTCACTCATCAAAGTGGACACATTTTTTAAAGGGCTAGTATATGATGATGAAGATGGGGGAACAGATAATCTCATATGCTACTAAAGCATATGAATACTACGACAGCTTTACTGGAAAGTAACTGGGCAACATTTACTTAATTCTTTGTGCCCCCCGCCCCCACCTCCCAATTACATTTCATTCAGGGAGAAGAAACTTCATCACAGAGTTAAAATGTCAAAAAACCAGAAACAATTCAGTTCCACTTACTACCTGTAGTGGGGAAGATCCACAACTTCTCTATGATTCAGTTTTCTCATGTATAAAAAAAGAGCTTACAATAAGACCAAATGAATAAGAATATTGTCATGGTTAATTAATACATAGAAATTAAAATCATTTCTGGTATGTTGTAAGTGTATTAAAATAAGAGATGTTCATGAAAGGATACCAATGGTCATATTCATATGTATTTACATATATGTATTTTCTAAAACAGGTACATATTACTTTTATAAATAGAAAAATGTCACTAACAAAAATGATCATAATCCACTATAATAAAGATTAATTCATTTATAAAATAAAACTAAAGATTTCTCTGCAAATTAAAGATGATGTTTTCCTTCTATCATAGAATATTACTGAGGAAGAAAAGTCTCAAGGAAAATTATGAAACTTTAAATTTGGCATGGGGAAAAATAAGTTTTTATGTGTGTGTGTATATATATATATATATTAGATAGATATTAAAATTAGTGAAAAGTGGAAAGGAAATGCAAAAATATATATGACTCAGTTTCTTCCTTTTAAAACCTGTCAAGTTATCTTTACTTGTTTCCAGGGTCCCTTCCTTGACCTAAATATCAATAGATGACTTTCAGGTTTTTTTGTTTTTTTTTTTTATGGAACAACAGTGACATCCAGAGGCCAAGGTAACAACAACTGTACATAACAAGCAGCCTCCTGATGAAACACTGCTCGACAATGAGCTTGAATCTGATTAAGATTCTATCCAAATTCAACAAGATAGACAAATGCAAACACTTGAGTTCAATATATGATTTCTAAATGTAATTCAGATTAGTTTATATGTGTGTGTATATATATATATATTTAAATTTATTTGTTATATATAATATACTCTATTTTATATTTTATAATTTAATAATATTTTGACTTTGTATGTCCTAGGTTGCCCCTAAAATATATTTAACAATCATTAATCAGAGAAAGACACAAGCAAAAGCTATATTCTAATAAAACAGTAACTTAAATACCTTACCTTCTATCAAAATCAGACAGTCACTTGAAAGTGGGAGAATACCATTATTTTTCACAAAATGAACAGCTACTTTTCGTTCTCCTTGATCTTTAGTGGTCCACATTTTAGAATCATATAATGATGTATTTTGTAGTTTAGTATCTGGGATTTTAGTTGCACCCTCTTGTAAAATTATATCCAAATCACCCTCATGTGGAACTTCTTGCCTAAAATCATTGACAATGAAATAATACAAAACAATTGGTATAAGCTTGGAAATTCAAATTTAACAAATTATCCAATTAAGACAAATTTGTTTACATGCTGATGCACCAGCTACTTATTTTAAAATGTGGAGGTAATTCACTTTGCAGGTTAAATGACTCTTATTCACAGAAAAAGATTTGATGATACTTCACAACTAAGTAGATCCATATCATAACTATATTAACTGCTAGCAATTTCCTTATCTGGTTTTGTGATACCAAGGATCCTATAACTATTTCTAACACCAATTCATTCTCCTCTGTAAGGAATGTTAAACTTCTCCATGGGAGAAAAAGATACAGCTTCTTGTTAAATATCCACTTACCACCTAAGTAATCTCTTTCACAGGGCACCCACTTTACAAACCAATACTCCTTCCAATTCCTTTTAACCTAGACTGATAATTTTAAAAAGTCACGTGGTAAAGTATGTATACAATGGAAATGGCATGATCTGGAACCAAAATGTCTATGTCCTTGCCTTGGTTCTGTCCCCAACCAGCTGTGTAACTTCAGGTAACACCACTTTACCTTTTTGACGTGATTCTCTTATTTGTCTAAAAAAATGCTCATAGACAGTAGTTTTGTTTGGCAAAGCTATATGACTTTACAGAATTTAACAAACTGTAATTTAATAATTCTTCAACAATTATATAAAATCTGTATTTATATTTTAATTCCGACCATCATTTTAAGCTCAAATGGGTAGAAGATGGTCCCCATTTTATTTAAAGTCTGATGATCAAAACTGTCTACAAATAGTATTATAGATTGTGGAGGAGAAAATATACATATATTAATGTACATACACAAATTATATTTATATACACAAATATAATGGACTATGTAATTATATAATTTTATAATATATATACACACATGCACACACACAAATATAAAGGAAATGTACTATATTTACACATTATATATTTAAAGGGAAGACAGTCAAATTGCATAAAAAAGAAAAAAGAGATTAAAACTAAATTCAGAATGTCTTGAGTAAGTACATAATCATTCTAATATAAATTTATTTTATATAACTATATGTATTCATGCATGTATTAAAGCTACTAAACTGAATTTAGATCTGAAAACAGCACCCACTTTTATTTATTACTACTAAGAAATGTCAGAAGGATTTACTAAGAATTTAGTATTTTCTCTTAAAAATGTTACCACTGTTTCAAAATATAATATACAAAGTCACAATTTACACACGGCCAGGACTTAAACTGATTGGTATATATGAAAATGTATATTCACAAAATTATGAAATAAAAACTTCTGTTTTATTACAGAAAATACTTACAGTGCATGACATTTAGGACAGTGAAGTTTAACAGACTGAAGGAGACTTCTGGGCTTATATGACCTTAATTTTGCTCGAATACGATACTGTTGAGGAGCTTTTTGTTTCAAAATAGCACATAGTGGGGTTTTCTCCAAATAGTGATGATCTGTAAGTACTAAAAATAATTTTTAGATTAAGTCAGAATAACCTACAAGAATAATAAGAATATTCATAATACGAATTCCCTTGAACCAGATACAATAAAACTGAATTATTTAAGTTCTATTGCCAACCTCGTTAATATTTTGCCACATTTGTCATCATCTCCATCTGGTAGCTCCCTCTCCATATATATCTCCTTACATATTCATATATATACATGAATCATTTATGAATAATTTCCAGATATCATGCTCTTTTATCCCTAAATACTTCACTGTGTATTTCAGAAGATTCTGAAGATTGGCATATTACAGTGCAATTTTCAACTTCAGAATATGTAACATTATCACTGAATCGACAGACATTATTCAAATTTTTCCAACTGTCCCTGTAATGTTCTTCCTTAGATCTTTATTTCTGGGTCCAGAATCCAGTCTTGAACCATGCATTGCATTTATTTTTCCTGTCTCTTTGGACTCCTTTAATGTAGAATGGTCCCTCAGCCTTTCTTGGTCTTTTATGACACTGATATATTTGAGCAGAGGCCATTGACTTGGGTGTGACTGGTTCTGCTCATGGTCAGATACAGATTATGCCCTTTTGGCAGTCTAGTATACTGCAAGTGATACAGGCATCCCTCTCTGCATTGGAACAAGAGGCATACAAGTCACCAGCGTTTTCATTCCTGGGGATGTTAACTTTGCTCACTTGGTTATAGTGGTGTTCAGCAGGTTTCTTCTCCACTATAAATTTATTATTTCCCCCTTTATAACTAATAAGAAAGTACTTGGGGAAATAGAAGTATCTCACTCCTCAGTAAACATTTAGGATCCTGCTAGTTTAGGACCCACTGGTGATTTACAACTAAGTCAGTTATTACTATCATGGTTGCAAAATGATTTTTTTTCCTAACTTCATCATTCCTTTTACATTCGTTAGCTGTCATTCTATTGTAACTAGGAGCTCTCCACTCAATCGCACATATTTATTCATTCATTCATTTGTTCTTTTATTTACTATCCACACGGACTAATGGATCCCTACTACTGTTCGGTTTTACTCCATCACTAGTATTTTTTATTTTGATGCTCAAATTGTATCAGATTTGACATGCTCCATAATTAACTGAGAACTTCTTTACCTTCTGGCACAACAAGATGTTCTGGATTCATCTTGTAATTCTCCTGTCCCAATCCTGGAGTCTGCTATCTCTCCAAGCAGCCCTGATTCTTTTTAAGGGGGAATATCATTTATAAACCAAGATCTGTGCATGAGGTGCATCCATTGCTATTGGGTTGCCATTATTTTGAAGCCCTTTAACTGGACAGAGATAGGATATACATGCAAATGTGTTCATACTTATACTTCCACACACGCACCTGCACATGTATAAATGTATACATATATACATACATGTATATATATGCACACACACACACACAGACATCTACATCTATTTCTACATTTATTTATAAAATCATGAGTCCATACTGACCCTTCCTATTCCAATACAACACCACAAGTTTCTTTCTTCTGGCTTTCCCTCATTTCACAGTTATATGTTCTTTCTCCAATGAGAAACTCATATTATTATAATAGTATATTATAGAGCTTTATTTAATAGACTCGTGCTTAAAAATTGTTTTTCTTAATTTTTTTCATCTTAGCTGAACTAACAGAAAGAGGGCATCTGACAGATTTACTATCATTGCTAACATTAAAGTTTTGGGGTATACTGCCTTTATGGGCACATCGCTAAATTCATAGTGTGAATAGATAAAAATTATGTCATATATTTTATCACATTCTCAAAATGAAATAAGCCCCACTGCACTGTTAAATAGAATATGTTTTACAAACCTCATACCTGTAGGACTTAAAATATATGTTCAATGTAAAAACATGTATCTTTCTGAGTTCCATTTTATGCCAGTTAGGATGAGGTACAGAAATGAAAGATAAATATGTGCATATTTTCGCCCTCATGGATATCTGCTCTCAATAATAGATAGGAACAAATTAGTTGATAAATGTAAGGACAGACTTTATTATGCACACTATTACACCCTCATTTCAAAAATGAAACATAGTCTTACTTGTAGCTGATAGTTGCTGACATCTTTCTACCTCATACAGTGATACTGATCCAGAGCCTAGAAAGAAAAAGGAAAGAAAAAGGAAGAATTATACAGTTTTAAGATCCATGAAAAATTCCATATGGAACTGAAAACTATATAACATTGTTGATAAGAATTGAAGAAAATCTAAACAATAGTAAAACATGCCATGTTCATGGACTAGAAGGCTCAAAACTGTTTGTTAAGACATCAATTCTACCCAAACTGATCTGCAGAGTCAATATAATCCTAATCAAAATTGCAGAGGCTTTATTACAGTAAAAGATAAGAGACTCTATCACTTAAGTGGAAATGCAAAGAAACCAGAATATAAAATATAATTCTGAAAAAGAATAAAACTGGCAGACTTATGCTACCTGACTTAAAGACTTATTATAAAGCTACAGTAATCAAGGCAATATGATATTGGCATAAAAACTGACAAGCATATCAAGAGAATTACATAGAAAGCCTAGAAATAAACCTGCACTTACATGGTCACTTTGATTTCTGATAAAGCAGGAAACAACCCAAAGGGAAAGCACAACCCTGGTGCTACAAAAACTGGAAATTAGTTTTAGGAGAAAAAAAGTTTACTTCATACCATACTATGAAGTATTTCTGACTGGAAAACCCAGAAATAAATCCACATTTACACTCACTTGATTTTTGACAAAGACACCCAAGCCATCTCATAGAAAAAAACAAAAAACAAAACAAAACAAAAAAAACAAAAAAACTAATGGTGCAAAGACTGGAAATTCATATTAAAAACAATGTCTACCTCATAGGGTACTCCTGGGTATTACAAGGGAATTAGCGATACAGGCAATACAGATGAATTTCAAAAACAGTACATAAGAGAGAATATATTATTCCATTTATTTGAAGTTATAGACAATCTATGGTGGAAAAAAATCAGAACTTCTGGGGATGGACTGAATGGGAAGGAACATGAGGGAACTTCCTGCAACAAGGGTGATATTTTACATTTTTAAAGGGGTTTAAGTTACACAGGTTTATGTATTAGCCAGAACTTGTGGAATGGTACACTTCAGTTGTCCACTGAGTTTAACTTTACATCAAAAATCAAAAAGGTTCATCAACAAATACTGAATTCTAGTTAATGATGTTATTCTGAAGTTTTGAGGAGGCGTATTTATTTCTGCAACTTACTTTGACATGGATCAAATTATCAGATGGGTTGATTAGGAGAGAGTGAGAGAGAAATATATGACAGAACAAAGAGAATCCAGAGAGCAGGTATATGAGTGTTCACTGTACAACTGTTCCAATTTTTCTGCATGTTTGAAAATTTTTATTATTTTAGAAAAACACATTGTGAAAGAAATAAATGGAGAAGTGGATAAGACAATAAAGTTATTAAATTTAATAAGATGATGGCTTGATGAACACCATAAAATAGGATTTTACTTTAACAAGAAAGCAAAGGAGGGGCGCCTGGGTGGCTCAGTCGGTTAAGTGTCTGACTTTGGCTCAGGTCATGATCTCACTGTTCAAGGGTTCAAGCCCCACATCAGGCTCTGTGCTGACAGCTCAGAGCCTGGAGCCTGCTTTCAATTCTGTGTCTCCATCTCTCTCTGTCCCTCCCCTGCTTGGCTCTGTCTCTCTCTTAAAAATAAATAAACATGAAAAAAAAATTAAAAAAACAAGAAAGCAAAGGAAGTGAACATAGCAGTAAGTTTTAATAGTGCTTTCTAAAATGAATTTGAGACTAAAAAAGTATCCATATTTTGGAATTACTTTGGCTTACATTCTATTGCATATCATAGTATGTTTGGGCAGCACCTGGGTGGCTCAGTGGTTAAGCATCTGACTCTTGGTCATGATCTCACAGTTCATGAGATCGAGCCTGATATTGAGTTCTGTACTGACAGTGTGGAGCCTACTTAGGATACTCTCTCTCTCCCTCTGTCCCTCCCCCCACACTCTCTCTCAAAATAAATAAACTTAAAAACAATTTTATAGTATGTTTTTATAATTTTTTTATGTGGAATCATACACAAACATGCATTAATAGTCCTTCTTCTTCAACATCACTAATAAATGGCATAAGAATTCATGACAAGAGAACCTGACTGGACATCATAAGCTGGCTAAGTAGAATTTCAATGAATCTGATCACCTAGTATTAGCCATTCTGCATGAAGTGAAAACAATTGTAAAAACCTTAAAAACAGTCGAATAAGAAGAAAATCAGAGAAACTGTGTAAAATATATATATGGTCTCCCTCAAACTGCTTAAAATAATGTTAAAAACCCAATGGAAAATCAGGTAAAAGGTAAGAGCAGACAATTCAAAGAAGAGGAAGTAAAAAGGGCTGATAAAATATACAATATTTTCTATTTCCCAAGTACTCAAGGAAACTAAGTAAGATATCACCTTATATTTGCTACACTGCTATTTGCATATGAATTCTATGGCATTTTGTCATATAATCTGACAGCATCTATTAAAATAAAAGATGTGCTTATCCTTTGATCTGTCAACTCCTCTTTTAGGAGTTTATTTTAGAGAAAGAAAAGCAGGAATTTATAATTGTTCAAGGATAGCTATTAAAGCATTATTTGTAAGAGCAAAAAACTGGAAACCTGAAGGTATATCAAATGGAAAATAGCTACATTTATAATGTTAGACTCACATTACAAAACATTATGCAACTATTAAAATGAGTTTAAGATTTGGGTATGCAACTATTAAAATGAGTTTAAGATTTGGGGCGCCTGGGTGGCTCAGTTGGTTGAGCGGCCGACTTCAGCTCAGGTCATGATCTCGCGGTCCGTGAGTTTGAGCCCCGCGTCCGGCTCTGTGCTGACACCTCGGAGCCTGGAGCCTGTTTCGGACTCTGTGTCTCCCTCTCTCTGACCCTCCCCCGTTCATGCTCTGTCTCTCTCTGTCTCAAAAATAAATAAATGTTAAAAAAAATTTTAAAAAATAAAATAAAATAAAATAAAATAAAATAAAATAAAATAAAATAAAATAAAATAAAATGAGTTTAAGATGGATTAGCCCAGGAAGAGATCTATGATACACTGACAAAGCAACTATGTAGTATGTCCCATTTTTTAAAATATTTTAAACAGAGGGGAAAGTCATATCTGTTAATGTACAGGCATATATATTTCTATAAACATGAAAGTGTTGAAGAAACCACACTAAACTGTTAACATTACCTCAGTAGTGGGCATAAAGGCATGAGGAAGCTGTGTCACTTGGTATCATGACATGTATTATTAACTTTATAGTTTAAAAATAATTTTAAAATCTCTGAAAAAGGAGAAAAGAAATTTCAAAAAGTGTAATTACAAATTATGCTGTCTCCAAATGACTGTCAGTTGAAGTAAATTGCCCTCCTAATTGTAGTTTAACTAATCACAGATCTGGCCAGGTGCTAGGAAATGTGGAGAGTTTTAAGGCAGAGAGAATAAAGAAATAAATTTAAAATATGTCCAAAAAATCAGGGGCACGTGGGTGGGTCAGTCAGTTGAATGTCAATTCTTGATTTCAGGTCAGGTCATGATCCCTGAGTTGTGGGATCGAGCCCTGCATCAAGCTCTGTGCTGAGCATGGAGCCTGATGAAGATTCTCATTCTCTCATTCTCTCTCTCTCTCTCTCTCTCTCTCTCTCTCTCTCCCTCCCTCTCTCTCTCTCTCTCTCTCTCTCTCTCTCTCTCTCTCGCTGTCTCTCGCTCTCTCCCTACCCTCCCCTGCTCGCACTCTCTCTCTCTCTCTCAACTTAAAAAAAAAAGGTACAAAAAAATCAAATAATCTGCAGTTGAATCTGACTGACTTTGCCTTTAGTTAATAGCTAAGTAACCCTGGGTGACTTACACGACCCCTGTCACTCAAAGCCTGTTTCCTTTGTGTAAAAGGGACAAAACAATTTCAACCTCAAAGGAATACTGTTAGGATTAATGCATGTAGGCACTTAGTAAGTTCCTACACCAAGCAATACATGTTAATTTTAATGCTTGTTATTACTAGTATAGAAAAAAAAATACTCATAAAATAGATTGTAAATATATGTGTGTGTGTGTGTGTGTGTGTGTGTGTATGCATATATAAATGGCATAGATTCTAGGTCCCAGAATGTACCCTTGTACATTAAGACAGTAAGGCAAAATAGTAAAGGACAAAAATCTTGCAGATTTTTAAAATTTAGATTTGAACAGTATACAATAATATAATATATAATACAGAACTATGTGTGTGTTTAAGAGCTTGTAACTAGGTACCTGATTAACTTGATAAAGACTGGGATCTATATGCATCTCTGAAATATGTATGATCAAAAAATAATTGAGCTCTTTGAAATAAAGCAGCAAAAACAATCACTGTTCATATTAGAAACTGACAAGCAAAATGGTTGCCTAGGAAATACAAAATCTTAATGAATATATATACATACACATATAAATATATACATATAAATACTACATATATCACAAATCAAGTAATCCTTACCATCCCAATTTGAAAATGCAATTACACAATAAGGGAAGAATAATGTTTACTTTGCATAGGACACAGATAAAGATTTAGCCTATTCCTTTACAATGAATATGGATTTAACAAAAAAGAGAAAGAGGCAGAGATGGGAAGATATTCAAAAAAAGAGAATATTGATTGATAAAGCCATTTTACTTAGCACAGACTAAACTGTTAACATTAAAAACTGTCCTTACTTGAAAGAGACCGAAAGCTGTCCTCATGTTCTGACTGACATATACCATCAAAACACTGACCGGCTGTCAAATCTGCAGATTCTAAAACCCTATAATTGAAAGAATATAATTTCAAATCAAATTGCATAAAACAAAGTCAATATGATCAGTTCCGTTCTATCCTTAGAATATAAGAAATCACTGAAATTGTATAAAAATTACGTATGTGTGTAGTACACCGTCTTCAGTAGAAAGTCTACAGCTTTCTTCAGAGTATCTGGGAGTTCTAAGATCCCCCAAATTTAAAAAACCTGATTCTACAAAGATATGAGTGAAACAGTAGGATGATGAAATACAGCAAACAAAAGTAAACCAGGAATTTATTGGATGGCATTCTGTCAGAACAATCTTACTCCGGATTCAAAAAGTAAAATACTATGCTCTATATATGGAAATATGAGAAATAAAGAGGTACAACTGATAGAAGATTATTAAAATAGCTAATTTAATTGGCTTTACAAGTCATACTATTTCAATATATTAAAACATAAAAATATTATTTCATTTGAACTTACTGAACAGGTCATTTTCTAGAGCTCTTTGAAGACATGCAGAAGATTTATTTTTTATTCCTCTAGAATCCTGGTCAAAAAGTTTCTGTACACAGTGAGCACCAGAAACACTTGACAAAGAAGGGAACTGCATATGTAGCAGGACCTAAGGCATTATTCACTTTCTGGGCACATTTCAAAGTTTTTAAAATATACTCTAAAACATTTCTGTTACCTATTTGATCGGTCCTAGGCACTTTAGAAAGATAATTATTTTTTCATGGCAGGATTAAGTACGTTTGGAATTCTAGATATGTATCAAGTTTTCCAAACTTGAGCTCAGCTCCAGTTTCAACTGTTTGTTGGTGTTACGTGGGGAATGTGACCCATGGTGGAAGAAGAGAATAAGCACACAGAGTAGACATAAGTGCACAAGAACTGTTGGAAACCTGACATTACACCCCTAGCTCTGCTACTGTTTAGCTATTTGAACCTGCAATCACTTGAGTTTGGTTTCATTTGGTTCACCTATTTAGACAAATGGATAATGGCACAGTAGCCTATGAGGATTGATTACAAAGAACTTATCAAATCCACCCACCCCAGCACAGAACAACAGTATCTTGGAAATCAGCTTAATTAATACCTTATTTACAACTTCTAAATAGGTGTATCATTTGCTTACTTTTTCAGTTGATCCACATCAGAGTTACTTTCTGGCAAGACTCTGATTCCCCGGCCATAACTGGTACCCCCATGGAGATGAAACTCTAGAGCTAACAATGTTGCTTGGTTCTCCAAATTCACTGATTGAAGTTTGGTATGGAGGCTATAAATTCTAAGAAAGCTTCCAACCTAAAAATAGATTATTTACGATTTAAAAAATGAGAAAAAGCAAACAATTTCTGATACATAAAATACTTAACAACAAATATGGGGCACAGACCAACAGTCAAAAGTGCTGACCTATCAGAAAGGATACTGGTATGCGATACTGATGTGTACTGAATATCAGTCTCAAGGACACTGTATCAAAACCAAAATGTGTTTTTATGTGTGCACGCACATGTGTATATACATATACGTGTTCGTGTATATTTAGGCACGTATATATGTATATACCTACACATACGTAGACCCATGTATTTATGTAGATGTGTATATGTAGTATATAAGTGTATGTACATATGCATATTACGTATCTCTCTATCCGTATGTTTTTTCTAATGAAAGACATTTCAGAGATACTGAAGTGTGAAATAAAACTGAATCTTAGCAGTGATAAAATACACTAGTTAAGAAACCTATAACCTAAATCAAACCCAAGCCCTCTATTTGATTTGGAAGCCTGTTTAAGGTTTCTTAACTTGCTTTAGCTACTTGAAGGTAAGATTTCATTAAATACGGTTGCTAAAATACTCTCATTATGAGAATACTAGAAAATATTTTTTAATGCACTATAATAGCAAAAATATCCCCCTATTCCACAAGTTCTATGGAAATAGCAAAAATATCCCTCTATTCCACAAGTTTTATAGAAAGAAAACTTTTGTAATAAGAACTCTTGTCACCCTGTGAAATACATTCTGTGAGTTCAAATACAAAACTAAACCAATTATAATTTTTAACTAAATGTTCTACAATTTTAGATGTTTTATTTAGTCTTAGAAATGTCTTTAACTATAGAGTATTTGTTTAAGGGAGAAGACTTAAAATGACAGATGCAGAATGTTTATAAAAGAAATTGACACCTACTCAAAGGAAGAAGCTACATAACCTTTTTCCAACCCAGTCATGTTTTTGTGAGAAGGAGATAGGACATTTAGGTCTTTTTTTCTCTGACTTCTTCCACTGACATACATCTACAACATGGCAGAGGAGCAGGGTAAAAAGAGTCAGAGAAAGAAAACTCCAAAAGAAAAGAAGACAAAACTAGTTTTCCTTATGGTCTCTAAAGTGAGATACTAGAAGAAAAAAAAAAACAAAACAGTCCATTTCTATTTACTTTTATCTCACTTTTTCTGGATGTTTATTATTCTGTGATTCCTTTTCAAAGTAGGTAATACACTAGTACACATATAAAAAAAGCACTTAGGGAAGGCCTAAAACATGCAGGGACCTGGCTGGCCCAGTCAGTAGAGCACGTAACTCTTAATCTTGGAGTCCTGAGTTCTAGCCCCATGTTGGGGGAAGAGGTCACGTAAGGAAAAAACAAAACAAACAAACAAACAAAAAAAACAAATTAAAAACCACCTCCCTCTAAATAAAATGCTCCATGTAAATTAAAAAAAATGCTTTTAAAGGCCTAAGCATGGAGAAAGATATCATATTCATAAATAACAAGCTTTAACACTATAAAGATAGTAATTTCCCCCAAAATTAATTTTTAAAATCAGTATAATTTCAATCAAAATCTCCAGTGTCTTACATGAAATTTGAAAAGCTAATCTGAAAATGCATACAGACGTGAACAGCAAGTCAAGTTTGAAGACTAAACTGCGGGAGTGGGGGGTGGGGGAGGGGAAGGTTTGCTTGATCTGTAGAATCATTTAAAAATAAAGCTGTAATAATTAAGACTCTCTGGTATTAACGCAGACACTTGTATGAACATGGATATATCTTAAAAATATAAAAGAAAAAAGTAAATTACAGAATAATATATATACCTTATGCATTTTTCAGAGAAAAGTACATTATTAAAATAAAAGCATAATAAACCTGGGTGTATATACCTACATGTTAGAATAAATAGAAAGATACTAAGGAGCAAAACATGAGAATGAGCAGAGGTACAAAGAAGACTCAACATGTAGAGATTTATGTCCTAAAAATTAAAAGCACCTGAAATTAGTGTGGCAAAACATTTAAAAATATTAAGTTTGAATGGTAGGCACATGGGTATTTATTACACTATCTTTTCCACTACTATATTTCATAATAAAACAATATTTAAAGACCACGAAAGAATTTATTTATATAAATAGGCTATCAAGATGACAAATTGTTATTTCCACAAATTCCTTCTGGAGGCAGCATTGTATTTTTTTTAAGCTGGCTAAATATACCATGAAATGTGCCAGATGCTGTACTATAATAGACACACATTGCTTAGTCTTGTCAGTAATGTGATAAGATTCTAAAATTACAAGTGAGGGAGTCATAACCAAAAATTATAAAAATATACTTTCACAAATTGTGATAAATATCCCTTTCAATGAATATCAAAAAGGAAGTAAAGCAGGGGTGCCTGGGTGGCTCAGTCAGTTAAGCCTACAACTCCTGATTTCAGCTCAGGTCATGATCTCATTCATGGTTGGTCGTGAGATCAAACCCTGTGTTGGGCTCCATGCTGAGCAAGGGGTCTGCTGAAGACTTTCTCCTATCCCTCTGTCCCTCCCCGCTAGCAAAATAAAAAAGCAAAGCAAATGTAGCTATTAAGAAACCACTATCCCTTTAGAAATAATTTAAATCTTCCCTATAAACTATCGAGAAGTTCCCTTTAATAGTTTTAATTACCTGTATATGTCTGAAAATAACCTAACTATATAGCTCTTGGGTCACTGAAGGCCAAAACATAATTATAACTATATATTTTTTATAATTATGTTTAAATTGTGTCAGGATAAGACTGGGGATTAGAAATACACTGCTTTAATTTCTAGACAAAAAGTTTGTGACGTGCATGTGCTTGTGCACATGTGTGTGTGCCCGCATATAGGTGGGTTTGTGCATGTGTGAATGTGTAACACTCAAAAAGCAAAATTTAGGAAGAATGTTAAGGGCGATTTCAACTGTAAAATGTACTGCATATAAAAGCCAATTATATTATACTTAAATTGCCTTCACTGTCTTCTCTTTATTAAAAACATTTTTTTTTCCTGTTCCTATGCAACAAAAATACATGTGTCCCATGTATTTCAGTATAAAAATGCAATTTCAAACAGTTGTCTTCAAGCGTTGATAAGAATTCATTTGTATTAATGTCATCTGACTGGGAATTTCTTAAGTTAATATGAAATGGTATAGAGGTTTCCTTAGTATAAATAAAATGTGATGTCAATATACATTAACTAAAAGCTTACAGTTGCCTTACTTATACAGAGAAAATCCCTTCCATTTTTCTATTACAGTGTAGATAAATAATGTAATATTATGATATCTTTAGAAAAAGATTAAGTGCCCTATATTTTCTTAGCAATGTGCGCTCAGAGCACCCTCTAGTGGGTAAGATAAGGTAAACAAAAAGGGACCTGAAAAAAATTCACAGCTCTCATTGATTTGTTCATTCACTAGCAGATACTATTTACTTCATCTTTACTGTAAGAAAAGCACTGTGCTAGGTGTTATTCAAGTCTTGGACAGGTGAGAGGGAATAGGAAAACTTATAAATTCAGCATAGGGAAAGAGAGGAAATTAAATTGTGAAAGCGGAATCTAAAAAAAAATGCAAATCTTTTTTCATTCAAAAAAGAACTCTATCTGTATTTTAAAAAGACTTTGAGGGGCGCCTGGGTGGCTCAGTCAGTTGGGCGTCTGACTTCGGCTCAGGTCATGATCCCAAGGTTCGTGGGTTCGAGCCCCACATCGGGCTCTGTGCTGACAGCTCAGAGCCTGGAGCCTGTTTCAGATTCTGTGTCTCCCTCTCTCTCTCTGACCCTCCCCTGTTCATGCTCTGTCTCTCTCTGTCTCAAAAACCAATAAACGCTAAAAAAAAAAAAAAAAAAAAAAAATTAAAAAAAAATAAGACTTTGAATTGACTCTATCATTATGTGTATTTTTGAAATAATCAGTGTAGACAAAATCAGGGAGAAGCATCAAAAATGTATTTTCAACAGTCAATTTTCTCTGATCTGTTAGGTATGAAAACGTGTATACACACACACACACATACATACATACATACATACATACATACATACATACATACATATAAAGGACAAGCAAGTTCAGTTATCACCCCTCCTGGACCCAGACTTTAGCCTCATTTATCGATGAGTTGGGGGGGCTTATTTGTAACGCAGTGTTAGAGGAACTATTTCCTTCTCCAAGAACATTTATTTACAAAGGGAGACTGGGCATAAAATTCAGATCAAAAACAGCTGCAATTCACTTTTACTGTTTTCTTCCTATAAGTAGGCCATATAACTTTCTATAAGCAGGCTGTATAACTCCCTAAAGGTAGGATCGAAGCTATTTGCAATAAAGAAAATCATTTCTTTATACTGCTTAAAAGGACTGGCTCTGGAAACCAAACACTACAGATTCACATACAAGTAGCCGTGAAATCTTGGGCTTAACAGCTGACTCCTCAGTTTTCTCATATGTAAAACGGGAATGGTGACAATACTGACTACACAGGATAGTGCTAAATACATCTGAAGTGTTTAACAAATGTTGCTATTATCACTGTTGTTATAATGATGCCATATGTTGCTAGAAAAGATACTTCCAAATAAAAGACACAATACAATGAAGAAAAATATTCCCTAAAATATTAATAATCAAGAAGTGCCACATCTCAACAGTGAGCTTTTACCTAAAAAAACCAGTAACTCAAAAGCAGTGAGCAAATTCTAATAAACTGTACAGTATAAACACACACAATTTATGACATATATTAGAGGTGGATCAACAATTTCTTAAACTAATGAGTAGAAAGTTGTAGGCTAAATTTTCAAAACCCAATTTATAAAGCTTAAATGTTTAAGTTTACAAACATTTTATACAACCATATACCAGAACATTTTTCCTTACTACTTTTATGGTAAAGTTGTGTACAGTCTTAAAATATCCAGGAAATGTTCTTTAATTTTTAAAAGTTATTCAAGCCATTATAATTTAATGAAATCTTCTAATATTTTCCTTTTTCTAACAACTTATTTTAAATACATTTTACAAATAAAAATTAAAGAAAAATAAATTTGGAGTTAATTTCTAGACCTCAAATATCATCTATAAATGTGATTTACCCCCACATTTATAAAAACACAAAATAGAAAACATTTGCTACTCAACATCACCTTCAGAAATTTTGCCACTTGAACATGATTATCATAGACTAAAATGTCTATTGTTAGATTCTGTAGCTGATGGATGTGACTTAAATCTCCTTCAAGTGCAAGGTCTTCTATCAAGACTCTCCAAGATGGGAATGGGGTCCTGGTGCCATCCCATACCTGCCATAACAGGGTAAAGCAAACTTTAATGATCTTTCTGAGCAACAGTGGAGACTTTAAAAAGAACATTATTTTCCAGTAATATAACTTACAAGTATTAAATGTATTCCCCCAAATATCTGCTAAACTTTAAAAATGGTGTATATTCTGGTTGTAAAAGGACTACATAGATATAGGTCATGTAGAAACTATAAAGAAAAAAATTGACACTACCTGGAAAAAAAGTGCTAACACATTGTTGAATTTCTTTATCTTTTTTTCTTCTGTGTATTTATGTGTCTTTTTCTGTTTTTAACTGGCATTATATTCTGCTTTGCATTTCTTAGCTTACTGTCGAGCAATTTATCAGCTAATATAAATATTTTTCTAAAATATGATCGTCAATTGCTTCTTTCATTTTATGCTGTGGATATACAAAAATTTATTAAACTGATCCCTGTACTGGTGATTTGCTATTTTAAATAATTTAAAATACACCTTTATGACTACATCTGCTCATTTTCTTAAGTATAAATCCCTTTTAGGAATGTATTCTAACGTTTGCTTATTTTTTCACTTTGTTTTCATTTGGAAGAGGCTTTTAAAAGTACAGATAGGAACGTTCTGTTTAAGTTAGAGGTTATGAACACAAATGAATGAAAATCGTGCTGGAAAAGGAAAGGACATCTTGGATTGCTACGTATGCTACATTAAGATGAGGATGGGAACATGGGCACAGGAGGAGTATGTGCTACCCTATCCTTAGGGTGTGAGCTAGCCTGCGTTGTGCTAGGCTTTGAAGAGATGGCTGTGCTTTGTTATAAAAGGGTATGACAAAAGACATCTGGCACGAGATAAGAATGCCTCTGCATGTGAGAAATTTGGCTGGACAAGAGAAACAGGCTCTCTGAACAGAATACACTCATTTCAGCTGTCTGCCAGCGTGAGCTTACAGAGGAAGTACTGAATAACGTTGGTGACTATTCCAAGTTTCAAATAAACAATCACTGAGTTTGGGTCACTCACCGTTCCCTAAATTATTCAAAGAACCAGGATACACACTCTGGGAGCAGGTACAGTGTATGTCACAAACTTTTTTCTCCACCTGGAATGTGTTCTTTCATACTGTTTTTGTGACTTATAAATAGCTTTACAGATGAATCTCCCAGCCTTTTGGGGGAGGGGCTGAGAGAGTAGAGTGTAGCTACATTGTTTTTATGCTTCAGTTCTAATCACCTAGAAGTCTTTTTTTTTTTTTTTTTAATGTTTTCTGGAACTTTTGTAATTTTGTATCAAAACTTAATCTGTTAGGAATTTGTATCTTATGTACAGATCTGATTCTTTTCTAAATAGATAACAATCACCATTTAGCAATCTGTCTTCATCAATTTGAAATGTTATGTTATTATCATGTATGTCTTGTATGTACAGTGTAAGAGGTTCCTAATCTTTTGATTAACTAATTGCACTATAATTTCAATTACTATAATTTCATAATATGCTTTAATATCAGATATCTGAGTTTTTTTTAATCAAGCTTTTCTTGTTTTATTCTTGACCATTTAATGTTTCTAATAAATTTTAGAATTACAGTCAATTTAGAAAATTTGGTTTTAATTAAAATGGCATTTTATTCTTTAAGAAAGAATAAAAAAATATTTGAATATGCTCAATGAAGTTTTGTAGTTTTCTTCACAGAATATCAGGGATTTCTTTCATGAATTGGCTTGTTTCACAGTTGATGTGACTTTGAAAGAACTTTCGTTCACGTATATGTTCTATTTATTACTGATAGGTACCAAAGCTACATTTTACTAATATTTAAACCAGTTATCTCATTGAATAATTTTATTAATCCAAATAGCCTTTCAGTTCATTGTTTGGGTTTTACATCTTGTGACTAATGACCTTCTCTTTTTCTTTCTTTTAAAAGAGTTCTAGCTCTGGGGCGCCTGGGTGGCTCAGTCGGTTGAGCGTCCGACTTCGGCTCAGGTCATGATCTCACGGTCTGTGAGTTCGAGCCCCACATCGGGCTCTGTGCTGACAGCTCAGAGCCTGGAGCCTGTTTCAGATTCTGTGTCTCCCTCTCTCTCTGCCCCTCCCCCGCTCATGCTCGCGCTCTCTCTCTCTCTCTCTCTCTCTCTCTCTCTCTGTCAAAAATAAACATAAAAAAAAATTTTAAAGAGTTATAGCTCTCATTTTTTTTTCTTAGTGAATTTCTTAAGATTTCCTGAAAAATATTAGGTAACAGAAAATAGTGGGCATTTTTGTCTTGTTCCTGGCATTACTGACTCCAAAATTTGAACACTAAATATTTTGTTTGATTACAAGAGAAATTTTTTATCAAGTTAGGGAGGCATACTTCTAATTCTAAACATTTGACATAATTTGCTAAACATTTTCACAAATCTATTGAACATTCACCAAGAGGAATGTAATTTTCCTAAAGTTATCCTAAAATTAATTCCTTAAATTTCTGATTTCTAAAATAAACCATGGATTGCAGTGTATTACTGTTTTAATACATTATTGGTGTAACATGTCTACTGGTATGATTAAAATGAACTAGTTACTAATAAAGGAATCAATATTGGTATCATATCCATGTTCAGACTGGATATGAGACCAGATGCCCAAACACTGGAAATAATTATGTTGTTGCATTCCATGCTTTCCACAACTCACTTGGAATAATGTCTGGCTCCTTTTGTGCTTAAAACATAATTTAAAAAGTTATTTCTGCTGTGTGATAGGAAAATCAATCTCAGAAAAACAAATCACTCAAAATTCAATTTTCCAGAGGTAATGAGTAAAATATTGCTATATATTCTTCCTAATATATTTTTACTATGCATATAATACATTTTAGTATAGAAAACTGCATTAATCTCTAAATAGAATATTATAAATATCTATCTTAGTAACTATACATCTACAATGTCATTTTATTGTAACAGAGTATTCCATAATACGGAAACACTTCACACAATTAATTCTCCATTGTTAGTATGAGTTTTCTAATTTTTGTTACTGCAATATAAGAATATTCTCTTAAATTCATTTTTCCACATTTACGAAGTTAATTTAGAAAATTTACAAAAATAAATTTACAAAAATAAAATTGTTGAGTCAAAGAATATACACAGACTTCTGAGATTTAAATTGTCTTCAAGAAAGTCTTACATTCACTTCCGAATGCTGTGTTTTAAAATAACATCTACGTAAAAGCTGTTTTCACTTATCTGAAAAGGCTATCTATAAAAATGGAATGCAGGCATATGTTTTGTTGCTTTAGAATGAACGTACATTCTGCCATGTCAGCTAAAAGGTGGCAGATTTTATCCCAGAATTTAAGAATTTTCTACACAGCAGTGAAAAGATGGAGTATATTCTGCACAGCATATTATATGCCATTGGAAGTATTCAGTGCCTATCAAATGTTCAACTGTTAAGGATGTCACTTTGGGCATCCAAAGTGTGATCAGTATGACTGGCTGACCTATGATTTCTTCTAACTTTGGATGATTTTACTTTGCTTTAACTTCAGATGTCATACTTGACTTACCTATCTTTTTTACAGCATGTAATTACTTTTCTCAAAGTATTTCACATGTATATATGTATGCTATTTTCAACTTTAAAAACTTCATATTTCATTCAATAGCTTTTATCTTCACCAACTCCTTAATAAGGGCAAGGTATAAATGATAATAATGCTAAACCCAATACTTGTCCAAGTGCCACGGTACAGTTTCTTGTCCTGTTGTTTCATAGAGTCAGAAGCTAAAGAAATAACCATAGGCACGGAGCTGAAGCAGTGTTTGTTTAAATGCATTCTGACTAGGGTGGATAGGTGAGGTTAATATTGGACAACTGTCTTTTTCAGAAGCTATTCATGAGTAAATTGGGGTAGGTGTAAAGAAAGATTAGATAGGTCTTACTTTACTTTTTAAAATCCTTCTGATTTAAAAACAAAACATAACAAGAACAAAAATAAACACTTCAAAACCATCTGTGATCTACCCATGAGGCAGGCAGTGAAATGACATGGGAAGAGAAGCCAACATCAATGAACCAAGAAAATAAATGAGAAGCAAGGCTACCTTGACAGGGAAGCAGAAATATGCATACATAAAATTGTAACTGAAATATAACAGTAGAAAACAACTCCATATTTTATTAATATTAAAATAAGAAATATATAAATAAACCATAACCTATATTTAAACTATTGACAATACTATTTTTCTCTGGATGCATAAAAAAAGAGAAGTTCAAGAGTAGAGCTGCATGAATATCTATGCTCATCAAAAATGGTAAGTTAGATTTAAAGTTCTTAATATAATACAATAGTGGGCATACTTATTCCTTCAGAATGCTGAGCTATAAGCTCTTTATAGATATGTAGGTGGTGCTAACTTATAATTTCAAGTATTTAAAATACCTACCTTTAGAAGAAATGATGCTCCATCCACTTCGGCTTTGCCCAAGAGCTGACAAGTCAGGTCAAAATACTGCAGGGGCTGAACATCACACAATTTTACTAATGTTGAAGAAGGTGAAATATGAGTAGATGCCCAAACACGTAAAGCTTCTACCATTCTGTGGTCCTCCGCGGTGAAGTTAAAATACTTGCTTGAAGTACGAGGTATGATAGGAGCTCCCAAAGTTCCCTCAAATGTCAAAGAGGCAAAGCCAGAGCTGGTGATACCTTGAGTCTCCTTTTTATATACTTGGATCTAAGAAAGTCGGGCAAAGTAGAAAACAGAATAGCTTACTGATGCAGAACCCGAAAAGTAAGATACTTGAGGGATTATAAAATCTTGCCAGCACAGTTAATAAAGAATATAAGCAATTAATATATTTCATTTAATTAGCATATGAAATTATAAAATCAACCAGGCTATATCAAGGTCCACTGTGTAACATTTATTTCTATTTTTTAAAGGTCTAGGTGGTCAACCCCTTGATCCTATCAAGCTTGCACTTTCACAATTGTTACTTTTCTTATTAAGGTATAATTTACAAAAGGAAAAAGGATAGTGACAATTACTTATGAATGTTACCAGGAAAACTAGAACACTTAAAATACAGGACTTCAAAGTGAACAAAACGCAAGAGGCTAAGGTTTCATCAGTCTGACTGAGAGGCAAGACAGTGACAAAGACTTTGGCTTTCAGGTTCTGAGGCTCTGCTATTACATGCATATGCATTTATGATGCTTACATCTTCTTCATAAAGCAATCGTTTTGTCTTTATGAAATGCCCCCCCTTTTAATCTGTAATATTCTGTCTGATATTAATATAGTGATTTCATTTTCCTTATGTTTATTGTTTGCTTGGTATGTCTTTTCTACAGTTTTGCAACTTGCCTGTTGGTGTGGGGAGTGGTGTTTGTTCTTGCTTTTTTATTTGGTCTATTTTTTTTTTCCTTGCAAAAGGAATGTTTAGTCCATTTACATAAAATTACTGATACGGTTATATTTAAGTCTACTGTCTTGTTTTCCTTTTGTATCCCCCCCCTTTTTGCTCTTTAAAAATTTTGTTCTTCTACTGTTCTTTTCCCATCTTATTTTGACCTTATTAGTGTTCTGTTTATTTCCTCTGAATTATGAATGAATCTTTACCGCAAAGTCTATTTGGAATCAGTATTGTTCTACTACATAATGACTAGTTTCCAGGTCACATTTCCACTTGCCCATATCCTGTTTTACACTTTCTACTGAAAGTATTATTGAAAGTATTATCTGAAGATAATAACTTTTCAGTGGTATAATTCCTTTTAACTATCCTTTGTGCTATCATTCATATTTTTCTACTATTTTATAAACTCCATCTTCCAATGTTATTATTATTTTTTTAATAGCCATTTATCTTTTAGTGAAATTTTGGGAAGAAATACAAAACATTATCTTTCACCATTTTCTTTTTTTAGTTTTGGTCATTTCCTAACCATCAAAAGTTTCTGGCTGGTAGCATGCTTTTCTGTCCTGAATAACCATCCTTTAGCGTTTACTTGTACTGAAGATACACTGGCTGGGGATTCTCACATTTTTGGAAAATATTTTCTTTGGATACAAAATTCCAGGTGAATACATTTTCTATCACCACTTTTATCATTGCTTTGTTCTTCGGGCACCATCATTTCAGATAAGAAATCAAAGATGGCTGGTATTGTTTCTTATGTGGAATGTGTTATTTCTCTGCCAGCTCATTTCAAGATTTTTTAAATCTTTTTCAATGATTTCACAGTGACTTGTTTAGATGTGCTTTTTCTCTGAGGTGCCAGCATGGAGTGCACCAAGTTTCTAACAGCTGTAAGTCAATGTTTTCCATCAAATTTGGAAAAATTCTAGTCCTTTCTATTTATTTCTATAAATATATTTTTTCCCATTCACACTGTTTTCTTGTGCATCTCAAATGACAGGTTTCACCATTTGATATTGTTCCACAATCTTTAAGTAAACATGATATATCTAATCTATTTAGCTTATCTAGTAAATTTTCATTAATAAAAATATTAATATATATACTCACTAAAAGATATTAGACTGTTTATGGCAGCATAATATCCTCAAACTGAAAACTAGTTAAACGTTCCACAAAATATATACATTCTGATGCATTCACACGACGGAATACCACTTACCGATGAAAGTGAACAAACTAAAATTATACGCAGTAACATGGTTGAATCACACGGGCATAACCCAGACATTAAAAACAAAACAAAACCTGAAGTCTATTCTCTTTATATAAAGAGCAAACAGAGATGAAACTAATGTATGTTGTTTGAAGTTATGAGAGTATTTATTCCTGGATGGGGTATGAAGGAAGTTTCCGAGTGCTAGTTACAGACTATACTTATATTGTGAACTGAGAGATGTACAGTCTACTTCAGTTAAACAACAGCAAGAATAACAACTAAAAACATTAGGAGGGAAGAGTGCACTCTCGGAATACAAATACTATAGGAAACAACAGTATGTGAGAAATGATAACACTACGATGATAATATTTCTATTTCTCTTTTAACATAACAAAAATATTCTCTACTACTCTTCTATTCTCAGGAGAAGGGCCTTAAGAGATCAAGATAGCTAATTCTTACCAAAACTAAGAATAGAACACACCCAGAATATTGTGCTCACTTCATGAGCATCTCACTGACCATGAGGGACACAGAATAACTGAAGCATGAGAAGAAAAAAGACAATCAAGATAATGAAAGAGTTGCATGGAAATCTTCATGTAACAAGAAGAAAAGATGAAAGGACAAAACTACTTAAAACCTATGGACTGAAAATATTACAGTACTGAATTTTTTAAAAAATCAGATAGTATTTAATAGCTGTACTTTCATAATAAAGGTGGGTTTTTTTTACCTTTACTTGTTTAACTGCTTAGCATAATTTTGTAAGAACTGAAATATGCTCATGTTTTAATACATTTTTCATAAAGATCAACTTACTTTGATTTTATACTCACATCTCAATGCTTTCACTGTACTTGAATTAACACAATCTCCCAATCTTTGTGTAAGTTTTTAATAAAAAAGTAAAACAAAACAAAACCCCAGCAGCCTAGGGCTTTTTTTTTTTTAAACCCAACTCTACCTGGAAAACCTTTAAACCATCAATCTATCTTTAGAAGTGAGAAGAGGAAATGCAACTAGTCTTAATCATGGCAACTAACACATTTCTGTGGAAGGAAGGCACACAGTTTGTCCAAATGAGGAGATTTCTTAATATTCATTATTCGAAGTCTAGTATTATTTACATTTCTTCTTACCTCTTGAAATGGCTGATGCCATGTTCCACCACAGCAACCACATAATTAGTGCTAACTAGTACTAATGAAAAATACAGAGCCCTCTTCAAATACATATGAGTTTGGACAGTATGAATTTTACCTTCAGCCTGTGAAAGCGAACAATATCTCCATTTTTATAAATTATTGGTAGGGCTTCGTAACTTCCACTGAAGAGCAGGCAAGTTAACTTTACATTTGTCTGGTCCACAATTGTTACAACTGAGCAATAATCTGGAAAACATAAAAATATTTTACCTTTTGGTATTTCAAAGAATTTGACAAAATAAGAATATGGGTGAATTCAAAACACCAAACAAATTTTTATCCCTCCTTTTAATTAAGCCTTCTGAGAACAGGATCAAAACACAGGGACATTTTCTTGGCTCTCAAAATGCACTGCCAAATTATTTTGCAACAGTATTCCACAAAAATTTTAGAAAATTTAGTAAAACAAAAATAAAAATCCTAATTAATATAAATTATCTGGAGGGGCATGACTTTTATATTATTTCAAAGTTTAGAAATCATGAAACATTCAAATAACATAATTTATAAAATAATAAAAGTTAGGGTGAAAACAAAAGACTAGAAGGTATTTGAAGTAAATGTGATGGAAAATCAATATTCTGCACGAAAATCCTATGAAAACTGATTATAAAACCCAGAATTTCACAGTGACTATGTAATTCAAGTGAACAAACAACTCCTAGAAAATTATAGTAACAAAAACAAACTCAAAAGAAAAAAATGAGGATTTGCCAGTTCCTTACAGAAGATTACACGTTAGAACAAGAAACTGGCAAAAAAAAAAAACCAAAAAAAAAAACAACAACCCAAAGAAACCACTAATAATACTTGGGTTGCTATGAAAATGAAAACTTCAAATACTGGTGGTAGTAAAAACTGTAATAGATGCTACTCTGAGATACGCATGTTTCAGAAAGTTGCACACTGAGGAAATGTGTTGACTTTAGCCCTTCCCAGTACCCTAGTAATTACAGTACTGGGATAGAAAAGAATAAACCCAGAACGTGAAGGGAGAGAAGGAGTGACAGAGCAGGGAGAAGGTAGCAACATGTTACAGGAAGATGGGAAAACAAATGGTTAGGGATAAAATAAACAGGGAGGCTGAAATCCAGAAGATAGTATAAAGTGGCTGGAATAAAGATAGAAGCCACCGGCATTAAGGGTGGGAATGAAAAGTAGAGCCAAATCAAGGTTAATTAAAAGTTTACATACAGAACTGTTTCAGTAACCACTTGTCCTGACCTCTATTGCCCAGGAAAATGATTTCAGGTAGGGAGGCACTGTATTTAAACCTAGCACTTCCAGGAACACAGGCTGCTTTCCAAGGACATTTTTCACTGATTAACCAGAGGGTGCTAAGTCTTCCAACCTGGGTGTTATCACCCAGAATAAATCCTTCCATGTTATCACTTTAGGGGGCCTACAGCCTGATGGACAGCCCTCCTTTCACCCACCCTAGAATGACACTGTCAATCAACATGCCCTATGCAAGTACTATTTGTCTCTATCAGATTTCCCATTCAAGCAATCTTGAAAAAGAACAATCTAAGACTGCATCACAATCTCAGATTTCAAGATAGACTACAAAGCTGTAGTAATCAAAACTGTATGGAAAAACAAAGTACTTATACACAAAGCAAACAAGATGAATGTTTATAACCTAAAACAAGCCATACCTACATTTTAAAATGTAAAGCCAGGAAACAATTATGGTAAAATAAATATCTGGCAAAAATAAAAAGGAAGGAAGGAAGGAAGGAAGGAAGGAAGGAAGGAAGGAAGGAAGGAAAGAAGGAAGGTAGGAAGGCAAGCAGGAAGGAGGGAAGGACAGACTAATGGGCCAAGGGAGGCAGAGGGAGAGAAAGAAGGGAGGAGCAGAAAATAGAAATGGGAGGGGAAAGGGAGGAGAGGGCTAAGAGAGAGTTAAGGAAGGAGGGAGAAAAAGAAACCTGATTCTGTGAAGAGGGGGAAATAATTCAGAGAACATTAAAAAAAAAAGAAAACTTAAAATCAGGAGTGCTGGCTGGTTGTTAAGTGTCCCACTCTCAATTTTGGCTCAGATTATGGCCTCACAGTTCCTGAGATGCAGCCTGGCCTTGGGCTCTGGGCTCTGGGCCTCACAGCTCAGAGCCTGCTTGGGACTCTCTCTCCGCCCTCTCTCTCTCTCTCTGCCCCTCCACTGTTCATACTCTCTCTCTCTCTCTCTCTCTCAAAATAAACATTTTAAAAATAAATAAAATCAAAACCTTGATAAGCATCTTCAAAGAGCAAAAATTATTACATCTTCATTTCTTGATACACCAGCAGGATCCACTGGGCCCAAATTTATATTCAGAATTTCCTTTCTTAGTACCTCTACTCATGAGGAGTGTTGTTTCACGGTTTGTTTTTTTTTCTTAGCAGTCTTACAAAAAAATCAAAGACCAATTTTACTTATTTTTAATAGAATATAATCATTCTTGTTTGCAATTATCATATGGCCTTATTGTACCCTTTTATAAATCTAAGATGTATTAGGAGACCTTAGCTATATTTCTATATGTTGAAATATTTTGCTATTTCATTACTCTAGTAATTAGTTCATTATTCCTACCTATGCTATAAAATACTAAATTGATTTTTTAAATGGAAAAATGAGGGCCCTGCTTAGAAGACAGACACAAGAGTGAAATGAAGCATCCCCAATGCATTGCACTGCTCAAGTATTGTAACACCTTTCAAGGAGACAAAGTTCAGAGACACTATCTGGAGTTTCTTCTTCTTTATATAAATGCTGTTAAGAATTAAGAACTGAACAGTTAAGTGTCCGACCTCTTTTCAGGTCTGATCTCACTGTTTGTGAGTTTGAGCCCCACATGGGGCTCTGTGCTGACAGCTCAGAGCCTGGAGCCTATTTCAGACTCAGTGTCTCCCTCTCTCTCTGAACCTCCCCCACTTACTGAGAAATTTTTGCCAATAGTCACCGGGAAGGAAACTGACAGAGCCAGTCCCTTCACCATGATTAGATGAATCAAAAGCTAAACGCAAAGACAGGAGCACTTTAGATCTCACTGCTAACAATGAATGTACTTAGAATACAACACAAATGCTCCGAAGGTTTTAAATTTCATAAAATTCCATGACAGACAAAACATAGGGCAAAGAAATTACAAGTCCATCAAAATCCGATTCGGGTATGCACCATCAAACTTGACTTTTTTTTTTTTTTTTTTTTTTTACATTTTTCTTGACAGCTTCTGCAAAATCACACATTGCAGATTCATATGTAATAGAATGAGCAATCTCACACATCATATTTGTATTGGAGAACTATTTACTACTTATATTCATAATGTGATTTTAAGTTGTAGTAATCCTACAACATTCTTCTTGCTTTAAATGCTTCAAAATGAGCCACATGTAAACTGGGGCTACAAAGCAAAAACAAAACTGCACATTTAGCGGGCATAAGTAATAATAGCTGAATTTAAACGTTAGCCAAGATGAACTGACATAGTACCAGCCTTGCAGCACATACACAATATTGAGGAATAAATGAAAAAACCAAAATATTAATTTAAAAAAGGCTTAATCTAAACCTCAAAATATTGGAACCTGTCTCATTGTTTTACTTTTCCTAAGAAAATGTCAGCTTTCTAAAAAATGACTTGGTGGGCTACAAAGGACTCCAGGGTCTAGCTTTTGCAGTGCCTTCCTGCAAATTAGAAAAAAGCCTCCCCTTTTCTCAAAAAGAAATACTACACAACCTGAAGAGCTTTCCAGAGGAATTTTACTGAGCCCAAGAGAGAAGCAGTCTTCACTGCACCTACACGTGCATCTGCATTCCAGTCTTTTCACATAAACCCGAAGAGGAACAGATATGCCACTTGCAATGTACACATTCCTTCTCCAGGCCTTTCCTCCCAGGCTCCCTAGGAATCAGGTTCAGAGTGAGGGTGGTGAGGGTGTCAGGTTTAGAGCTGGGGTGGGAATGGAGGCCGAGAGAGAAAACCTCAGGGGATGCCCAAAGAGCATCGCAACAGGTGTGTGTCTGCCAGGTGTGTCGGTGTATGCTCAGAGTTCGGAGTCCATAAATGAAATGGGGCCACGTGCTGGTACAGATTTATGCAGAAGAGTGCTCCCCAGCTGCATCAGGACTTGAGTGGGGGGCCTGAAATCTCCACACCTGCATGTTTTCATGTAAGTGGTTCCATGTGGATGAAAGTGGCATCTCCTTAAACGGAGCACACTGTGCACCACATATCTGAGCTATCATATGCTAAGTGCCTGTTCCTTACTCTTCTCTTTTTCAAGTTTGTTTATTTTGAGAGAGAGAGAGAGAGAGAGCAAACAGGGGAGAGACAGAGAGAGAGAGAGACAGAAAAAGAGAGAGAGACATGAAGAGAATCCCAAGCAGGCTCCGTGTTGCCAGTGCTGAGCCGGATGCGGGGCTCAATCTCAAAGAAGCTCACGAATGGTGAGATCAAAAGTCGGACACTTAACCGACTGAGCCACCCAGATGTCCCCCTTACTCTTTCTCTTGGCTTATGTATTTTCTTTTTAAAGTATCATCTGTGACTTTTAGCAAGTTTAAGCCAAACAGACCCACCATGTGTTCATATTTTATTTTTTCTTATTTTTTGAGAGAGAGCATACACACCCATGCACGTGCAGGGGAGGGGCAATGGGAGAGAGAGAGAAAATCTTAAACAGGCTCTACACCCAACACGGAGCCCAATGCGGGGCTCAATCCAGGACCTTGAGACAACGACCTGAGCTGAAATCCAGAGCTGGACATTTAACCAACCGAGCCACCCAAGCACACCCCTTTAATAAAATGTTATTAACAAAGAAAGAAAACAAAAATTCACATTGAAGAAAACAAAAGACATTAAAAAAAAAATCTGTCCAATAATTTTCTCTCAATTGCAATAAAAACAACAATCTAAATGAAATATTAAATAGCTTTCAAAAGGTTCTTTCAAATAGCACTTGATTTATGACATGACTGGAAACCAAGCTACCCATTTTAACAAATACTAACGAGGCAAACTGCTAAATGTTTTATTTTCCTGCTTCAAAGTGTCTTACCAAATAATCCATCAAAAATGATTGTATATTTAAAGTACTTATTTTCCCCATGCCTCATTTTTGGCTCATTCTCAAATGAAGGAAAAATAACTTGTGAAATCACAACTTACAACTTCATATTTTAATAATAAAGCTACAAAGCCAAAAGATAATTGTTTTCTTGATAGCTAACACCAGCAGGAAAGATAGGAAGAGTAGAAAGAACTTTAATAAATCAGTATTCTTACCTTACCTACATAGTACATTTAGGTGCTAATATAAAAATAAATATAAATTCCTTAAAATGTTTTAAAATAATAAAATATATATTTAAACCTTTGAGAAAGTCTTGACTTTAATGCTTTAGCAAGACTTCATATGTAAACCGTTGACTAAGTATTTACTTTAACTTCACGTAACCTGATATAAATCTGGAGAAGATAACAAATGATAAACTAGGTCCTATATTCTGCAATGTTGAGTAACTCACCTAATTTCATCAATATGATTAAGTGTAAACTGCCTTGAAGTTTTATAATAAGAGGAAGCTGGTAGTTTAATCAAAGAAGCATACATGCATAAATTATACAATCCACAAAAAAAATTCCTCCATGAAAGTTATTTCATCTCCTTTTACCAATTATAGTACTATTTATAAACCAATCAGTATTTCAGTAAGTTTCTATTTCTATAAAAGTTTATTACTGAAAACCCAACTAAAAATTATAAAAGGCAAATCGCTAAATCAACACAATATTATATGCTACAATTTTACTTGTTTTACAAGTTTATCTGTTTTACTATACAAAATATAATAGCACTCCCTTAATTATGCTGGTGTGAAGTTACATTAATTTTCCCTCATGTTTTAATCATATTGGTAAAGATAAGGAAAGACAGGAAAGAAAGCATAAACATTATGTTAGAGATATACATGCTTGTATGAGTACACATACAGATTAAAAACGAATTAGGTAGGTAGGTATGTAAGCTGATATTCTGTGAGTTCCTAAGTGTCATTCTGGAATTACATCTGGAGGAGTTTTACATTTTACCCCACATATTGAGAAACCACAGTAGATGGTATACCTAGGTGTAAGGATTTATACTAAGACTAGCAATGGCCTCTATCTTCACAGCATTTGTATTTAAAATAAGAAAGGCACAACAATAATAATTTTTAAAATAACTATCAAAGTGTATTAATATTCAGCAATAAAAATACATGCTACGACTGACTATACATTTTGATACATGCTACAGCATGAATGAACTTCAAAATCATTATGTTAAGTGAAAGAAGCCAGAAGCAAAGACCAGATGTTGTATGAGTCTATCTATATGAAGTGTCCAGAAAGGTAGTACACAGAAAGAAAGCATATTAGTATGAATATTGTAGAGGTAAGCAACATACTCCTGCAAGTCTTAAAAAATATTAAAATGATAAATGAAGAAACCAAAAACTAAGATCAACAAGAAGACTGTATTATTATATGAAAAATTAGAATGGAGATAAAGAATCTTACCAACCCAAACATCTCCAAAAAGTTCACGTGGAGATTGTAGCAAATACTCTGCCTAATGATTAAAAATTGGACAGCTGAACAGGCCTCCTCTTAATTAAGGAGAACCATCACAGAGTCACATATTGGGAGAAGAAAATTTACCTGGAGTTCTGTTAGGCGTTGCTCCTCAGACCTCTATATACAAGTACACATATTATATGGGACTCACACATCACATTATTTAATACATGATTTTGAAACAACATGAAAGTTACCAGGAAAAAGTCAGACCATTACACACAACATACAAAACAAAATTCCGGGTAATATATGCAATATCTGTTTTTAAAAATATTAAAGAATTTTAAGGGGCTGGGTGGCTCAGTTGGTTGAGCGTCCACGAATCTTGATTTTAGCTCAGGTCACTGTTCGGGGAATCAAGCCCCATGTTGGGCTCCATGTTCTCAGCGCAGAGCCTGCTTGGGACTGACTCACTGACTCTCTCTCTCTGCCCCTCTCCTGCTTGTGCACATGCTCTCTCTCTCTCTCTCAAAATAAACTTTAATAAAAAAAAAAACTAAAGAATTTTAAGAAAATACAGACTAATATTTTTCGAATCTTACAATGAATAAGCCTTTCCAAACAAAATCATGACTCCAAAAGTATGTTAAACATTTGTGTTTTGAAAACTATCAGCACCAGAACTAAAAAGCTGGAAAAAGCATCTAACACTTAGGACAAAAAAGAGATTAATACCACTAATATAAGAGAAGCTTCCAGAAATTGCTGACAAAAGACAACCAAACTGAAAACGAAAATATATTTTGATTATCTTAATCAATGTGGGTAAAGTGGAAGAAAAGTAGTACACTGAAAAAGATCTTAAAAATGCAGATAGAAATCAAAGCAATTTATAACTTGAAAGTAATATTTGTGACTTAAATATTACTAGAATCCACTTGACCTGATAAGTAATGTAGCAAAGCATTCCACTGATGGCCACTTAAAACATTTTATTTGTAATAATTCTGAATACATAATCTTTCAAAAACCTACCGCCAACTGTATTATAGTTTTATCATAAAAATAAAGTTGCTCATTACATACATAATAAAACAATCAGTTTTACCACATACAGAAAGTTAAATACAAAAAATACTTTTTAAATTTTGACCTAGAATATAAACAAAGTGTATAAAACAGAAGTATTATAAGTCTTTAATAATGATCCCTGAAAAAGACTGCTACAAGAGCATAAAATTATGCACCAACATACTGCAGATGTTCCATCACTTAAAATTATTATTTAACTTCTTCAGCAGTTAGATTTTGAAATTGAAAGTTCACATTTTCATTATAAAAGTCTGACAACTTTTATTGCTATTCCAACACCTGCAATGCTGGCCTCTTCTTCCTCATCTATCAAAATCCAATTTATCCTCAAAAGTTCAGCTTAAATGCCGTATCTCTTAGTAGCCTTTCCCCTGTTGGCATTAATCTCTCCATTCTTGCTCCCAAAGCATTTTGTTTGTTTCTTTAGTTACAGCATACAACTGTGCCTTAGCGAATTGATTCAATTCAGGTCTTCCTCATCTCCCTCAGGAAAAACTCTCTGAGACTCTCTCATTTTATCACTATGGACAACAACCAAGTCCAGTACAAGGCTACACAGGGCTGGCAAAGAAATTTTTTAATTGAATGAATAAAAGGATGTAACTTAAGTTTTAAGAAAGAATGAAGAAACAGTACTGATATTTATGATCAATTAAAGCAATTCAAATCATAAACTAATGAAACATAAGGATAATTCTCTAAATAAGCAGGCTAATAATTTGTTTGAGGAAAAGGTCATAAAAGACAGAGTCAGTTCTAGGATATATATAGAAAGCCAGATAGAAGCCTCAAGCTTCATCATAGTCATTCCTGAATATAAGCAAGCAGGCAATACAAAGGTTCAGTGACCTCTTTCTCCACCTTCATTGTCCGAGTGGAAACCTACTTCTTACTGGCATGGACAAAACAGCTGGAAATAGTTTTGAAGAGAGGTGTAGCTCACCTTTCCAAATCGTTAAGAGGTTAAGTGATGACTAACCATGCCCTAGATGCCTTCCTGATCCCGAAAGTCGGATAGCCAAACACTTGAGAAGAGTCTTACCTCACTCAACTTGATGTTATTTTTTAGTTCTTAGGAAATGGAAAACCCCACGCCTGCCCAATCCACAACCTCCATTCTTTATAATAGGTAAATCCATTATTCAACTTTAACATATAAACTCAAAAGCATGGTGTGTTTTACAATGAAGATTCTATCTTACACCTCCAACAATAAAGTGGATGAATAAAAGTGGAATTTCATAAATTAAGGAAAGACTAAAAACAAAGTGAAATCATAAATAATTATAATCATTGTACTGTAATTATTATCTGTCTTAAACATTCCTTAAGGGTAGAAACAATGACTTACATATGTTTGAATTTTCCATGTCTAATATGATACACAGCATATAGAAAGTACTTAATGTTTACTGAGTAAGGGAACAGATGAGTGAACCAAAAAGCTATTTATTTTAAAAGCCATACATTAAACCAAAAACGTATGCTGTGGTCTTGATACCAGCTGAATATTCAAATAACATACGAACGTAACACAGATAAGGAGTTTGCAATCTGGGGTTCAAAGAATGGGGGCGTGAACTTCCACATGGCATGTTTAAGTCTTCAGGCATGCATGTGCATTTTTGTAGGACAAGCTCTATAGCTGTCTTCGTTTGCATAAGGGTGCAGGACAGCAAAAGGGTTAAAACTTCCAAAGATGCATTATAAATTTAAAAACAAAAGGGGAGGGGTGCCTGGGTGGCTCAATCAGTTGAGCATCCAACTCTTGATTTCGGCTCAGATCATGATCTCACAGTTCATGCGTTTGAGCCCCGCGCAGAGCCTGCTTGAGATTCTCTTTCTCCCTCACTCTCTCCCCCTCCCCTGCTTGCACGTGCCCTCTCTCTCTCTCTCAAAATAAACAAACATTAAAAAAAGTAAAAAAATAAAATAAAAAATATAATTCAACATACATGTAATTTTAAATTGTACTACATGCTTTAATCTCTCTTTGATGAATCAGCAGTGTTCTGGATATTATGTTAACACCAATGAGTTATTAATTATTCAATAATTAAATTATTTTTAACCATTTTAATGTAAAATATGAAGGAAAAAGTTAAAAGACACTACGTAATCATTTAACCTGCAACAATTAACACTCCCACGAAACAAAAACATTCAAACAATAACGCTACTTGATATAAATGTATACATGGCGAGTCATTCATTCTTATAAGTGAAAATATTTTTACCCAGCCACAACTAGCATTCTAGCATTAGCTGGGATGTTTTACAGGAAAAGAGAAACTCCCAGGGCCCTATGTCCTAGCACTCTATCGCAAGAAGTAAAAGAAGCAAAATAGTTAGGGGCTCTCAGAAGTGCAATGTTTTAGATACTCCTCTAAGAAATCGGATTCTATACTCAGTTATTGGCTAAAACAGGTATCCTTTCATAAGATAATGAACAGCAAACGAAAGGTCTGCTTCTGGAAACACTGTAACATCTAAAGCTGTTTGAGGTTAATCAAACTGCTTTCCAAAAATGGAGGATTTTAATGGGAGGCACGGTATGAAAAACAAGTAAGTTAGGGACATAAAGCATTCTTGAAGTAACAGGCTAGGGAGCCACAGGCAATGTGCCACATTATGTGGCACAAAAAGGCGGAGAGCTGCAGGGTCCCAAAATTTGAAAAAGAAAAAGACAAAAAAGGAGAGGTGGACAGCAAAAACATGATGTAAGTATTTTGGTTATCCTCTCCCTTCCTCTGGACTCAAATACTAGAAAAGTAAGCACAAACAGGGTTCCCTTTACTTCTCCCATTTGCTCACAGAGCAAGCAGACATTATGTTATCAATAACAAGCAAGCATGAGTCCCATACTATTAAGCCTGGAAGTGTTTTATGGCCTGCGTACATTTATAATATTTAGCAAGAACAGACAATGAGAACAGAGTAAATGTGCCTCACGCTTAAAAATAGCTGTATGCTATTTCTTAAAATCTGAGACAAAGCTAAAATTAAACTTCTTCATTGGTGTTACCTAAAAAAATATAATCAGTGTTATCTGTTTAAGGCAAAAAAACGTACATACCTGTCTAGCCAGCTCTCTAAAGCAAAAGGAAATGTGAGGCTTTCAAAGATAACTGCTATAAAATTTCAAATTCCTAAGAAGGCAGCAATGACCTTGTCTGCCTACACAAATGAGGACATATTACATACCTCTGATGAGTCATTATTAAAATCAATTCCGATGATACAAAGATCTTTTAATATACATTGTTTCCATAATCTTTCAGAAATTCTCAGTTTTCATGATGAATGTTATCATAATTGAAGAAGAATGTAAGTATCTATTGTCCTTTTAGCAACAGGACTGACAGACTTCAGCAAGAATAAAAAGCTACAACTTGTTCAAGACTGAATATAAAGCTTGGGAAATGAAGTGGTTGCTACCAAAAAGAAGACAGCTGCATGCTACAGGTCGTATGTAATCATTATTACTATGGAGGGGAAGTTTTAAGTCAAGAAGTACAAACGCTAGAGTGCATCAAATGGCCTGTATGGCACTAAATTTAACATTTTTAAAAGAAATTTTAACGAAAACTCTAGCAAACGATATATAACAGAATAAACTTCTTTCCATTTACCTAAATTTGAGTTACATATAGGTAATTTTCCTCCACAGAACTAGTTATGTACATCTGGATGTAGTATTTAAGATTGCAGCCCCATATTTGCAAAATAAAGTTGCTCTACATAATATAAAAAAGGCGCAGCTGTGGATTGTTCAGGGACATCTCAGTGGTAATACTAATGAAGTTGATCTTTTCCTCAACACAAAAAGTGCTATTTCGTCTGACTCCCTTTCTTGCAGTATGTTGAAGGATGAGTTCTATCAACAGAAATAAAAAGTGTAACTAAAGTTATATAAGATCATTTAAAACTTTACCATCTTGCTAGTAGTAAAGACATTATCAATATACTTTAAAATATACTTTAGTTTCAATATGTTGTGATAAAATTGATGAGATTCATTTTAATTTAGTATCTCAGAAGAAACAGAGAAACATATTATCATTGTAATAACAGATGGCTTATTACTACTCATGACTTTTTTATTTAGGGACTGGATCCAACTAAACATATCTGATAGAGATATAAAATACATATGAATATATAATAAATATTATAGCTCCCCAAGGCTTTCATTATATACATATGATTTAACAACACTGTCAGAAGAAAACATGATTATGCTGTCTAATAACAACTTAAAATTAATAGTCATCAATGTTATAAAAACAGCTATCATTTTGTTCTACATTATCATTTGCTATTTTAGAATATATTTGCTGATTAGCAAAAACTTTCAATGACAAGAATTAGCAACATATCAAGTGCAAAAAGTTTTAAAATTATACCTTCTACCAAGCCAGGTGGACCTTTATTTGCAGTAATATAGCTTATTCCTGAATTCAGCAGGCTAATTAGAGGCCACCAGAAAACACCCGCAATTGGAAGAGGATCATAGTCATCGCACCTTTGTAAGTGAATTCCCAGAATGGGCGTATATTAAGATTCAGGGGGAACAAAACCTGAAGATGAGAAGAAATCACCAAGGTGGAAGTATGCAAGTCTATGTTGATCAGTATGATGGCGCGGGGAACACAGACTTTGGGAGAAAGTAAAGTCAAATGAAAATATTTAAGAAATAAATACTTAATAACTTCTCGCTCCAACCTTAATGTTTAATATTTCCCTTTCTGCTAAAACAGAAATCATCAGTTTTCTTTTTTTTTTTTTAATGTTTATTTTTGAGAGAGAGAGAGAGAAAGAACGAACGCGAGCAGGGGAGGGGCAGAGAGACACAGAATCCAAAGCAGGCTCCAGGCTCGGAGCTGTCAGCACAGAGCCTGATGCGGGGCTCGAACCCATGAACCACGAGATCACGGCCTGAGGTGAAGTCGGACGCTTAACCGACTGAGCCACCCAGGTGCCCCATCATCAGTTTCCAATAAAACATCCCTCTTCAGACTTACGTACCACTGATTTCAAACTTCTCTAGATTTAACAGTCTTCACACAGTCGTTTCCACACAAAGTCTTCACAGTCTACATTAACAAAATACTCTGACCACATGAGAATAAGATGTTTCTCCCATCTCCCCACGAAAGAGTACACTTCAAGTTCACTCCACGATAATAAAATGTACATATGTGTAATTTAATAAAATAATTTGTAAATATGAACTCAACGAGAACATCTTTGTGTCTCTAAGCATGAGCCACAGGGCAGGCATGAAGCAGATAAAGACAGGATTTCATCAACAACACCATTTTGCATTTTTAACATCTTTAAAATACGGCTACATCTTACAATGGACAGTGAAGCATAACTCAACTGGCAGAGCTTTCTGAATGATACATAAATAATGATGCCTTTTACAAATGTTGTTTCAGATTAAATGGATTAATGACTGTTAAATTTAGTCAAATTGAATTAAACCAAGGTAAAGGTGTAATGGTGTGTTTGCCATATTAACTCTCAGAAAACTGAAATCCATGTTTTTTTATTCTTTTCTATGCGATTCTGTTTAAAAGCTTGTATTACTATACAGAATTAATTAGCTTACTCCTCAATTATCTTCAAAAACCACCAAAGTACTATGTCTTTGGGGTGTTTAATTTTTTTTTTTTACATTTAAAGTAATTATTGATCGGAAAGGTCTTATTACTGCCATTTTGGTAACTGTTCTCTGTCTTGTAGCACTTTTGTCCTCCTTTGTATTTCATTGATTTTTTTGTGTGTAGTGACATACTCTGATTCCTCTCTCATTTCCTTTTGCAGGTATTTTCTTTGTGGTGACCATGGAGTTTACATAAAACATCTTACAGTTACAACAACCTATCTTAAGCTGATAATACCACATACAAAAACTATACTTCTACTCCTCCTCACATACACTTTATGCTGTAATTTGTATCTTTTTATATTGTGTATTCATTAAAGTGTTTACAGGTAGTTATTTTTTTATACTTTTGTCTTTTTTAAATTCTATAACCAGAATTAGAAGTGATTTATATACCAGGGGTACAGTATTAAAATAGTCTATATTTGTTTATATAGTTACCTTTCCTAGCTTGTTTTATACTTTCATATGTTGCAGATTAGCATCTTTTTTTTTTTTTAAGTTTTATTTATTTAAGTAATCTCCATACCACACATGGGGCTCAAACTCACAACCCCAAGATCAAGAGCCACATGCTCTTCTAACTGAGCCAGTCAGGCGCCCCTTAGCATCCTTTTCTTAACTTAGTCTTCAGAATCTTAAGACCATACTTATTTTATAAAACAGCCAAGCCAAAACATATGCATCCATGTTGTGTGGCAATTATAAATTAGAACTGAGTTTCTAAGACTTAGGGTACTGAAGGAGCTATGTTTCTGAAACCAATAAAGTAGTTCCAGTCCATTAAAATCTTCGCTAATTTTAATACCTACCAGTTCCTTTGCTTAGATATGGAGGCTTAAAGAACTTGACAACACCATAGACATTGACGATTGTACCACCCTTAAGTTGATTCAGGGGTGTATATATATAATGTGTTGTTGGAACCTAAGAAAGAGAAGACAGTAAATATATATAGTGTTTAGAATGATGTTTTGATTAAAATTTTAAATTAACAAATCCATCTAATTGCATTTTTTTTCCTTTTAAGTGTCTAAAAAGAGTCTATAGTCTGAAAAAAAAGGAAATACACAGCTTATAAAGGTTACTATATAAACCACCCAGTTTTTCTTAGAAAGAACTTTGATTATAAATAATGCAATTTGTATACAATTCTAAGAAATGCAGTTTAAGAGATTTGGGTTCTGGATTTTAATCTTAAGTAATAACAAAACTTATGATATGTATTTTTTTCTTTTCCTATACACTATGAAGATTTTACTTAGGCCTAAAAAAAGCCAGGTTTTCATTATAAATGGTATAAAGACATTAAAAATGGTAATTTTTAATAGGGTGGCTCAGTCAGTTAAGCATATGACTCTTGGTTTGGGCTTAGGTCATGATCTCACGGTTTTGTGAGTTCAAGCCCATCCGGCTCTGTGCTGGCAGCATGGAGCCTGCCAGGGATTCTTTCTCTCCCTATCTCTCTGCCCCTCCTCCACTCACACTGTCTCTGTCTCTCTCAAAATAAATAAACTTAAAAAAATTTTTTTAATGGTAATAATAGAAACAAAAGTTTTCTTTAATAATTGCACAGAAGTTTAGAAAGAAAAGGGAAACTGATTTATAAGGACATGTCTGCGTATTAGTAAAATAATCCTTAAAAGCAGTCGGACATCTAGTCCCATCACCTATCCATCCTATCCACAACTGGAAATAAGGTTATCTACCACACTACTGAGTTAAACTTTTAAAAATCAAATCAAAACATGTTAATTGACTTTTTCAAGGAAACTGATATCTCAGTTCAAACACAAGCAAAGGCAGCGCTTAGAAATCTCATCAAACCTTGATATAGAAAAAGGTGTAGCCCATCAATGATGAAAGAAAAATAATGATCAGCATACGGGACAGAAAAGAGAAGATATGTGCTTAGCTGACAAAATAACTAGACCCAAGATATTATCTCCAAAAGTTATCTCCCTAACGTATAGATGAATGGGGTAGGCCAGCACAGCTCAATGACATCAACCATTCCGGCCATCCCTGTAATGTGCTTGTTAATTCATGGACAGCAAACAACTTCTTGATTATAATTTGACTTTCCATGTAAAGAAGCCAGTATATTGTATACAGCATCTAAGTTATATTCGAAGAGTTCAGAATACCTGGGCTCTCTGAAAAAGCATTTTTGCCAATTTCAGAGGCTCTTTTGTTTACTTCTTCCTTATATACAGGCTCATGGATGTATCAAATATTTGAAGCTAAGCAATCTAAAACAATTTCCACAAATACTAATACCTGGGGCTAATTCATGCTTTTAAAAAACTATATCGACCCTTTAATTGGTTACCGTTTCCCTAAATAACAAATTTAAATTATTCTACCATATAGTATTATTCAGAATATAAAATCTATACCCCATAATCATTGTTAACTAAAACAAAGTCCCTGGACTCTGTCCATTAGAAACAAAAGGTTTAAGAACACAGGTAGAAGGTAAACTTTACATTAAACTTCATCAATATATTACCTTTTATCCAGTCTCACTCAGCTACATGTACCTCACATATAAAAATGGGAACTTTCCTACAGCTATAACATTTTATAAAATAATAAAAAAATAAAAATAAAAAATGTATCACAAGTATAATAAAATCCTTAAAATTAGGGGCCCCTGGGTGGCTCAGTCAGTTAAGTGTCTGACTTCGGCTTAGGTCAGGATCTCATGGTTTGTGGGTCTGAGCCCCGTGTCAGGCTCTGTGCTGAAAGCTCAGAGCCTGGAGCCTGCTTTGGATTCTGTGTCTCCTCCTCTCTCTGCCCCTCCCCTGCTTGTGCTCTACCTCTCTCTCTCAAAAATAAATAAACGTTAAAGAAAAAACTTTTTAAATAAAAAAAATTTAAATTAAATTATTTGTCAAATCGCAACTTGGCATCTGATAATCTGCTTATAAATATAGCTGATGATGAAACAAAAGAATTTGCCTGAGGTGTGAAAGTAGTACTAATCTAATAAAAAACATACAATAAATAAATAAATAAATAAATGGATGGATGGATGGATGCATGGGGGCACCTGGGTGGCCCAATCAGTTGAGCATCCAACTCGGTTTCTGCTCAGGTCATGGGATCAAGCCCTACGTTGGGCTCTGTGCTAAGATAAATTCTCTCTCTCTCTCTCAATCTCTCTCGGGGTGCGGGGGGGTGGGGAGTATTTATCCCATTATCTTCACACAATAAAACTTCTTTTCCATTTTAATTTTCTTGTATATGTAGCTTATACAAAATATCAGTAGATATTCCAGACAATAGAACAACCAGGTATTAATTACCAGGTAAATACATAACTCAAATTTAACATTATTAGATATCAAAAATGTAGAGATTATGTTTTCCCACTGTATTGGTAGTATTTTAAAATCAGACTGTAAAGTGGATCAAAAAAATACATATATGTATGCATATACATGTGTGCATTTTTATGTGTGTGTGAGTGGGAGGTGTGTGCATACTCTATATTAAACTGCATGTCATCTTACCAAAGACATTGATTCTGTAGAAAAATCTCTTACGGATTTAACATAAACCTGAAAACAGAAAGAGGATTTACTTGTATACAAATAACCTCCAATGTGATTGCAGACCTTTAATTGCAATAAAGCTACACACTTAACTGTATAATATTCAAATTCATTAGAATAGCATAAAATTATGTCTTACAAATTAAGACTGACACATGTAAAGTTGTCTAAGCTTAGCTTAAGAGTAATTTATCAATTTGAAATATCACAGGACCCCCCCCCCCCTTTGCCTATATAAGGCCCTTCTGGACACTAGAGAAAACATGCAGACAGTAGCCTGCAGGCACATGGCTTGGCCCAACTCTACTTCTCTGACACCCTTGACCAAATAGGTAGTCTCTGTGTGTGTGCACACACAATAGAGGCTGTGGGGGGAGGGGTGAAGCAGGAGGTAGAGAATGGGCATCTTCATAAAGAGTAAGATAAATGGAAATCAGTTTTACCTAAAAAGGAGCACTTGATAAATTTAAAGCAAAATCAAGTACACCATCAAGAGTCTGATGGTATAATTGCAAAGAATAATATCAGGTCTAGAGTACCTATGAAGTTTTAAAAATTCCATTAATAAATAATTAACTTTAAAGGATCTTTCTTTTCTACCTGGAGTGATTCTAAACATAAAGCCAATAAAAGAATTTCTATTTTTTAAACTTAAAATATTTAATTAACAAAACTCAGACTAAATTGTTTATCTACAGATTTATAGAAATACTACTCCTATTCCATCACCTGAACTCATGATATGATTAGACTAAAAATTACACACTTACATAAACAGTTGATCTGAAGTCCTCAAATGCTTTCAAAAATAAGCAATGTTTACCGTCTCTGCCTGTAGATGAAGATGCTGACAAGACAGAAAATCCAGCCACTGCAATGGTGTCCTACATAGAAAAAAAATGGTTTTAAATCATCAAAGTATCTGTAATTCTGAATGTCATATACATTTTTATTTTTATTATTATTTAAAAACAGGAATGATTTCTATAAAATGGAAAACTTTTTATAGGTTAGCCTACATATGTTTAATGTTTTCTGAATATAAGATTGAGACTATCATTTCCTCTGAAAGGGCATCAACAATGTAGCCATAGACTAGTGCAATGTCCTAATTCATGGACCAGGAAAACACCAACTAAATCACTTGAAAATTGCTATTTAGTGAGAGTTCAAAAATCAATGCTTACCTCAATTTGTATAAGTTTGCACAAATAATGAAGAGACAAGAGATGATCCAAGAGTAATAAGAATGAAATTTAAATGAAACTAAATATCAGAGTTGAGAGACTACATTGAGAAAGACATTTCATTAGTGTAAAAACTCCACACTGTCAAAAAGCTAACGTATGTACGTACAAATCCAGAATATGAAAATAAATAAGAAATTTTCATTTATATACTAATATGAAAAAAATATTTTCTTTCTACTTAGGTTTATAATAGTAATAAGAAGCCAATTCCCATTTATTCCTGCCTCTCTCATTCTTTAAACCGCCTTATTTTCTAAATACTGGAACATATACACTCAACATGTTTTATATTTATGCATTATATATATTATTCTACTCTTCTAATTTTAACACCAAAATCTGAAGATACATAAAAACTCGTGGGCTTCAGGCAGCTTCCTTCAATAATCTTAATTTCCACCAAATGGAAGCCTTCTGCATTATTGACTTTTGCTTTGTACATACAAGAAAGGGTCCCGTGTCAATCCCAGGATTCTCTACTTAGACCTATTAAACAAGGCTGTGAACACCTTGAAGACAGGGGTCATGTGTTATTCTGCTCTGTATTTATAGAGCTTGGCCCAAAGTAGGCCCTCCATGAACAAATTGAATCAAAGTATGGACCTTATATTGCCTTTCTAAGATCTCTAGCTCTATTCAGATATTTTAAGTCTGAAAATTTCTGCATTTTTTCCATTCTTTACATGAGACTGCAAACATAATTGTCTGTGTTGGTAATGCTAAATAAACACAACTCTTCATAGTTAAATGGGAGAAAATTATCCTCACTGAATATTCTTTATGTTTTTAGGCAGTTTTAATGGGAAATAAAATAAGCAGTAAGAATGCTTCTGGAATAAATTACTTTTATAAACTGAAAAATATGCAATGCTTTCAACTTACATCAGACCAATATATTCTGATTTAAATGAAAACTTACGACTTTGGTGTAAGATTTAAAGTTGTTTAATCAAACTAACACAGGAAGATACACAGAAGTAGGGAATCATTGATTTATCAGTTCTAAATTCTCTTAAAAGCACAAAAACTAACCTATCTCATGTCCTTTGCTATTTTACTTGAAAATATCTTAAATATTATATGAAAAGAAATCTACTAAATACAAGTGTTAGTGCTACGGATGAATATTTTTTATTTTTATGTATAAACTTGTTAAGAATAATGAATATTTAATAACGAAAACATTTTAAATAGAATGTATCATTAAAAGCAGGACATTAGCATTCATAAGAAAAAATTTTTCAGAAGTAATTCTACTTTAACATTAGCAATACAATTCAGTAAAAGGTTACAAGAAAACTTTTCTTCTAGTACAAAATCAACATAGAATAACAACCAAAATTCTTTAAGGAAAGAAAAACAATGTGTTTATTTACTATATTTATAAAGATGAACTTATATTTGAATATATGTATATACACACACACAAACTGCTAAAGGCCCTCAGAGATCTCATCCCCACCAACGTGGCCTGTTTTATTTCCAGATACGTCTATACAATACTACACAAATCAGATTCTCTTATATGCCTACTGCTTTTTCACATACATTCTTTGCTTATCCTGAGCCCCCACTAATAATAAATAGCATTGTTCTCTTTTGCATATGGCTGATCCTATCTATCTTTTAAAGCCTGGACTGTAAATGCTTCTTTTCTTATGTGGTCTATCCTAGATTGTCTGAGAAAAAAAAATTCTCCCTTCTTCTGAACTCAACTTAGGCAGTATTTTAATTTTTTTTTTCACTTGTGTGTTATTTACAAAGATTTCTTAATGTTTGTAATGCTCTTAGAAGTCTGTAAGATCCCTGGGACTAAGAATGTCTTATCTACCTACATATCCCATACAAGCAACTGAAGGAGCTTCTGTTCATGGCGAGTGTTCAAAAGAGTATATGTTAAATAAATTAATTAATACTGGTAAAATTAAAGTACAAATCTAAACAAAAGAGGGGAAAAAAATGAACAGTTCTTAGAATCCAGTTCCCATGAATTACAAATCATAATAGCTTTTAAATTAATTCAAATGCACAAAGGATAAAAAAGATAAACATATAATAGGCAGTATTAGTTTGTATAAACATTCATTAGATTGAGCTGAAAATGAGATTTAATATGCATTGTTCTAATTTCTAAGCTTCTGAAAAGAGCATACTGAAGCCATTCAAACAAGAATAGGAATTACACAGTTCAGTGCTAAGAGTGTATACTGATATACAAAGCAGGTATTTATCTCCATCTGCTGAAAAAAGTATTAGGAGGCAGCCAGCCTGAGAAGAATACCATATGACTTAAAGTGGTAAGGCTTTATCAGTATCTGTGCATGAACACGCTAAAAATAAAAACACATTTGGTATACCTGAAATCTTTTAACCTACTCAGTATACTCAGATATCAACAAGTGGGTCATTTCCCTTTTGTGTGTGACCTACTCTCTCACAGTGCCTTAAAAGGAGTGAGCCTTTGTTATTAAACAACTTCCTTTTGCATTTAGCCAATAAGAATACATCTACTGCAAACCAGTTTCACAGAAAAATCAAATGAAATCAGCACAGGTGTTTTTTAACATCAAGAAGTATCATATCTGGATAAAACAATCACATAACAGTTGTTTAAGTCCCTCTACTCCACTGAGCACTGTCCCACGATGCAAGGTCCATAACCCTCTTATTCAGTTAAGATGTTTCTGACATCCGGTACAGAAGACCAAAAATACTCAAGTGTTTGGACAACTAAATGAATAATCAAATACGTGGTGGGGGAGGGAGATATATATATAAAACCCTCATTAAATAAACTGTGCAAGTACTACAAAACTCACTGCATAGAATCTTAGCATCTCACAACTGAAAACAGGACTTTAGAGATCATATACTCAAACATGTTCATTTTTCAGATAAGAAAATAAGGACCAGATAGGATAAGTCTAAGGTCACATCCAGCTAACTAGTTGTAGATTAAGACAAGAATCCCGATCTCCTCACTATTCTACATCTTTCAGAACTAAATCTCACAGGGATGGATAAACAATGTACTGATAAACATCTATAATTCTGATGGTTTTGTGACAAAATTTTTTTTAACTTTAAAAATACTTTGAAAGTCTTTCCTCATATTTTATATGCATATATTAAATGTTAAATCTCACTTTAAAGGAAAGCTAAAACTCAAAAAAAAATGCCTCAAATGGAGAGATGTTCAGTTACTGTATGTGATTCCTACAAAATGTATCATTAGTTTAGCAAAGCAAGGATTATAGTTTTGTTAAAATTCATTTTAATGTTTTAGGATTTTTGTTGTAATCAAATATGGAGCTAACCTTAAGGGAATAAGCAAGTGACAAATGAGAAAGGCTTAAGAATTGAATTAGAAAATCCATTCTTTTATGCAAAAAGTTTTACTTTTGATTTTCAACAATTTTTAACCTTAATACTACAAACTCTAAAATAAATAGCCTAATTAGACCTCCCAAATGATCAGCATTCATGAATTTAAACCCAGAAAGATTTTAAAGTAAACTGTGACCTCAGGCTTCTCACCATTGTACTTTAAAAAGGAGAAACTCTGACTTATCATTAACATCCTCTGTTATCTGACAAGTACTAATTAGCTAGTGTAGTTCTATTCTATTTTAATGAATACCTGTTTAAAATATATTTCAACTGCAGAAAACACCTTTCATATGCCAGTTAGGTAAAATACTAATATCTCATACATTGTGCATGTTTTGTAGATGCACTGCCCATGTTCTGCTAATCCATTATATTAGAATTCTTTTGTTTCCAAATAGGAATTTAATTTAAAAAACTTAAAGAAGAAAGATGAAAATGTCTTTAAAATATAAACAGATCCAGGCATCTGGGTGGTTCAGTCGGTTGAGCGACCAACTCTTGATTTCAGCTTAGGTCACGCATGATCTTACGGTTGGTGGGATTGAGCACTGTGTCGGGCTCCGTGGTGACAACATAGAGCCTGCTTGGGATTCTCTTCTCCCTCTCTCTCTCTCTCTGCCACTCTCCTGCTCGTGCTCTCACTCTCTCTCAAAGTTAAATGAAAATAAAATAAAATAATAAAATAGAATAGAATAGAATAGAATAGAATAAAATATAAAATATAGACCTCTAATATTTAATACCATGTATTTATTTTTAAAACCCTTCTTCTCTAAAGATATCTAAGATATGTTGTAAAATAAAGCAACTCACGAAACATGAATAATATTGTCATTTGATGAAAAATGTGCATATATGAGCTCATCTGTGTGCACACACAGATACACACATACAGAAGTATACACATAACTATACACATACAGGACAGCTGGAAAGATGAAAGGAGAAGCAGCACAGCGGTGGTTTTATCTAACAAAGGGACTAGGCACTGGGAAAGGGGCAGCTTTGGCTTTCCCGGTTATACCCTTCCATAGCATTTGAATGTTTTTTAAACCCATGACCATGGGGCGCCTGGGTGGCAGTCGGTTAAGCGTCCGACTTCGGCTCAGGTCATGATCTCACGGTCCGTGAGTTCGAGCCCCGCGTCAGGCTCTGTGCTGACAGCTCAGAGCCTGGAGCCCGTTTCAGATTCTGTGTCTCCCTCTCTCTCTGCCCCTCCCCTGTTCACGCTCTGTCTCTCTCTGTCTCAAAAATAAATAAATGTTAAAAAATAATAATAAAAATAAATAAAACCATGACCAGACAAGAAAAACACAATCTTCTAAACCAAATATTTACAAGATTTAACCCAAGTCCACATGATCTTCCTGAGGCAAGAAAAGAATACAGTCGTGGAGATAGAGTCATGTCTCCACTTACTACTACAAGTCCTGTAACAAATCTTAGCTTCACAGTGGTTATCTTCTTAAAACTATGATGACCCTTACCACAGAGGGTTATTAAAAGTTCAAATGATAAACATATATAGAAGCACCATAAATTCCATACAAATTTAATCCATACAATCCATAAAATTCCATACAAATTTAATATCCTAAATAAAAGGATTAGGAAAAAAAAAAACACTAGTTAAACAGTAGAAGCTGGCTATCACAAATGTCTGAAAAAGAAACAATGTTTTCTATTACGTACTTCTTAAGCAAAATCTAGCTAACAGTCTCCTAAGTATAGCCATTATCATTGGCTATTGAACTATGTAAAATAAAAAACAGATGACACCGAAGTTCATTTTTCTTAAATCACTAGAAATCAATATTTACAATTTCTTTATATCATTGTACTTCAAAGCAACCAACTATGCTAGCCAGAAAACCTGTTTAAAAGTTCTAAACCACCCCTTTAAAAAAAACACATACATGCATGTGCACACACATGCAGTCACAGAAACACCCTTGGAGTAAAGAGGAAGTATAAGATAGAGATCCATACACTTGAGTGAAATAATTTTTTAAATGTATACATAAAAAATATAACACACACTTTTCTCATACAAACTCTACCTAGAACATTTCCCTCAAAGATACACTTTTGTATTGTTTTTTAAAAATGTTTCTAAGAATTTTTTTTAAATGTTTATTTATTTTTGAGACAGAGAGAGACAGAGCATGAATGGGGGAGGGTCAGAGAGAGGGAGACACAGAATCTGAAACAGGCTCCAGGCTCTGAGCTGTCAGCACAGAGCCCGACGCGGGGCTCGAACTCACGGACCGCGAGATCATGACCTGAGCCGAAGTCGGACGTTCAACCGACTGAGCCACCCAGGCACCCCAAGAATTTAAGAATGTAAAACAATGTATTCATATTAGCACTTAACTTTCACAAATTCTTCTAAAAATAATACAGGATTTTTACAAGATACTCATTTCTAATATCAAATCATTATCATTTCTGTATAATGTGGTCACTTCACTACTATTAGAATTCAATATTAACACAACTATATACCATAATAGAATCATATGAAATTCTGCCCTTAAAAAGCAGTTCTTAATGGCTGTGGGTTCATGGATCTCTCAGAATGAGTTATAAATGGCCTTCTGGGGGGTGGGGGGGGCACATGTACATTTACATACACATTTAGTTGATTCAAAAACATCTTCTGATGATCTATACACTGCTGGGGGCTCACTGGAAATCTCTGCATCCTAGAATACTCATCTTCATCTACAAACTAATGGTCCTTTCACAAAAATTAAGTAGGCTTTAATTTTATAGCTAGTTGACTCTTTAAAAAAGATAATAGAGCCTCCCTCCTGATCATGCATTAAAATTGTCTTTTCTCTGCAGCAGGAATTTAAAACAGATAATTTAATGTCTTACTTATTAAAAAATATCAGGAAAGAAAGGAAAGGCAACTTTAATGATCTGAGCAAGTTGAAAGGAAGCTGACTATCATTTCCTGGCCCTGGTGTGTGAAATCTCCAAAATCTCTCTGTTAAAAGTATACCTCTTTGCAGATGGAAAGAGTTCATCTGAATTAAGAGCATAAAACTACATTTCATATGTATTTCATATCCCCTATAATCCACAAACACTAAATATTACTAATTCAATGTATTAGAGCAAAACTTGCCTATGCATACCTAGTAGCATAAAAAATGAGGAAGCTGTTAACAGCATTTGTTTGTTTTTGTTTTGTTTTTGCAAGGATGAAGAGCCAGAGAAATTATCTGTTAAAGCTTAGTTTCACATGCAAATTAGTCACCAAACTGATATTGTTTCATTTTTCCCTATCTAACAAAGTACTGTAACATACCATTTTCTAGCTCAGAGGAAAAAGGATATGTAAGGTTTTTTTTCCCCCAAATAAGTGAAACTTCCCTTGTTAAACACCTACTTAATATTCTCGCTTTCATCCATATTCTTTCTCCTTCACCTCATCATTTCTGAAGAATATCTCCCTTAAAAAATGGCATGATTTCAGATCTTAAGCACTGAATTTTTTTAGAACTGCCATCCTGAATATTAATTATTTTACCTAAGCTGAAATAAAGTCATGTCTTCAAGGGCAAGAAGAAGAAGAACATGCCTTTACTGGAGGCACCCACAAAAGTGCTCTATCAAAACAGCCGTATAGAGCAACTGCTTACTACCTGAAGCAGACGGTCAGGTAACACTTCACTTTTAAGTACATTTGCTTCTGGAACTCTGCTGTACCACATCAACTAAATTAGAACTATACATCTCAAATTTTTAAAACTGTACCCCAAATTACTCTAGCTATCATTCTGAGAGAAAGTCTGATGAAACATACTAGGAGTTTCAGTACATAAATTACACAGCAAATACCTTATTTCCTTAAATTCTAAAAGTAAGATTTTAAAATATACCAGTGATGTAATAACAATTTTTCACAGGAGGGAAAAACCACTATGCTGATTCTCCTTCCCTTCTTTCACATTATAAATTAGGAAGAAATTAACTGATTTACCACCTCTTCACAGAAGCTTTAGCAAAAAAGACAAAACTTGAGTTTGGCAATCTATTCCCAAAATGCTTGTAGAAAAAAAAAAAAAAAGGCAGATTTTCTTACAGTTTCCTTGACACAGATCTTTATTCTAGACTCCAAAGACAGATTTTACAAAATAGCACCATTTCTCAAGTCCACAGAACTATTTATACATCACCAGTTTCTGAAACTACTGTATGTCGGACTGATTCAGAATTCACAGCTAATCCAACATTCTCATTTCATATTTGATTAAATGTATATCTGGAGATTATCAATGGTTACTCAAAATCCAGTAATTAACTGGAAGCCACACTCTGGGGCTCAGACTCAGTTGCCCTTTCTCCACCCTGCTCTTCCTCATTGGGGCTGCACCTAATTTCAGTAAGAGAAGATAAAAAGAGTCGTAACAACAGCTGCCAGTACTGAGTTCCCACCTATTCCCAGCAGTAGGCACATTTATGTCTAACCCGAACAACAATCCAGAAAGGTAGGTATTATTATCCCTATCTTACGATTTGTTTAAAGATTTTTTTAAATTAATTTTTGTTTAACTTGAGATTTTTTTTAATAAAAAAATTTTTAAGAGTTTTTTTAATCTTTAAAGATTAAAATAAAAAAGGCTGAATGGAATTAAGTGTTTTGCCCCAGTCACACCTGCTAGGATTTAGACACTCTGACCCCCTACTGCATCTGGAACACGCACTCATACTTCAGAGTGTTTGTACTTGCAATTTCCTGGTCTAAAACACTCTTTTTTTAAAAAATATTTGTTCAGTTTTGACAGAGAGACAGAGAGCGGGAGAGGGGCAGGAAGAGGGAGACACAGAATCCAAAGGAGGCTCCAGGCTCTGAGCTGTCAGCACAGAGCCCGATGTGGGGCTTGAACCTACAAGCCATGAAATCATGACACGAGTCAAAGTCGGACGCTTAACCGACTGAGCCACTCAGGCGCTCTGCCATTTTAACTATTTTTAAGTGTGTAACTCAGTGGCATTAATTACAATCACGATGCATGCAACCATCATCACTATTTCCAAAACGTTTTCATCATCCCAAACAGAAATTCTTTAACCATTAAGCAATAACTCCCCATCCCCTCCTCCCATCCCCAGACCCTGATAACCGCTAATCTACTTTCTGACTCTGAATTTGCCTATTCCACATATTCATATGAATGGAAACACACAATAGTTGTCCTTTTGTTCTGGGGCTAGAACTTTCAGTAGGACATGGAAGAGCAGTGGTAAAATGAGCAACCTTGTTTTGTTCCTAATCTTAGGGGGAAGCTTTGATTCCTTTACCACGCAGTTTGATGTTAGCTGTGGGTTTGTCATAATTGCCCTGTATTGTGTTGAGGATTTCCCTTCTATCCCGTGGTGTTTCCTGAGTGTTTTGATTATAAAAGGGTTTAGGATTTTACCAAATGGCCTTTTGTGTATCAATTAAGACAACTATTTGTTTTTTCCCTTTGTTCTATTAATGTGATGTATTATAAGGATTGATTGATGTATGATGAATCAAATTGCACTCTTAGGATAAATCCCACTTGGTCATATTGTCAATTCCTTTTAATATGCCACTGGGTTCAGTTTGGTAGTATCTTGTTGGATTTAGGAGGCACGTATTTTGAAACAATTATTAGAAAATAACTCAAAAATACAGAGTGTTATAGCTTATATTATTTTTTAGTTATTAAGAATTATTTTTAATTATGTACATATACATTGAATACTGACTATATTCAATATTGAATATTGAATATTAAACATTAAAATGAAGTGAGAGGAAAATTTGTCGCTTTTTATGTCAATGATAAATTTTACAATCTCTTAAGAATGTTGCAATTTTAAAGATGTTGCTTAATATCATTTTTTTACATAACTACAAATATATAATGAATCTATTAAAAAAAAGATATATAAGATGAATATAGTATCAATAATTTTCAATCTACTTCTAGAACAATAAAGTAATATGAAAATGGTTTACCCCTTCATAGAAAACTTTTGCACAGTCCTTTGCTAATTTTCCAAAAAATAATACATTGATGGTGTTGATGTCTGAATCTGAATTTTCTTGTTCTACAAAGAGAAACACACATACAAAAAAAAAAAAACAACACTTAATTAGATACAGCAGTTTTACACACACAGGAAAATTGATGACAGCTATATTCTAAAAACAATAGTTAATTCAAAATGCAATTATGAAGAATTAAAAATTTTACCATTCGCTTTTAGGTTAACCTTAAGTATTGCAAAAATAATGCACAGAATGCTATTAGGTACCAAAATCAAAATTATAACAAGTTTCAACTAGAATATATTTTATAAATTTCTATAAATATCACATTAACAGCACACAATAACCACTTTCTATTTATTTTCCATGTTTGTAATAAAAGGAAATGAAATACAACAATTACTCAATTTTTATACTGTATAACATATCATCCCCAAAGCAGTTCACTTTTACCGAACTTCCAGTAATCCACAGTGTCAGTACATTAAGTTTTATTCTAGAAAAGTGATTTTCTCCTCCCACACTCACAAATGGAAGAGTAAAAGAATAGAGTGTGCGTAAAGACCAAAGTATCTGTGACTCTGAAAATGCAATTTACTCGGGAAATAAGGAATGAATATTCTACAAGTAACCTCATTTGGATCTTCTAGGCTTTGGAAAAGAATCTGCACAATCCGCATTCTCCAGAGGTCACCTCCTGTAACCAGTGCGGTAGGGCCAAATGCTAAGACTCAGTTATACCATCTGAGGAAAAGTCTCATTCATATCAGCTTTCAAGTACTCAACTACTCCAAGAAACTGCCATGATTTGAGATTTTTTTGAATCTATGCAGTGCATGAAAGACCTCTGCCAAACTGACAGTCCTCTGTGTGAGTCAGAACTGTTGCGTCTGCTACTCTGTCAGATCTGGTGCCACCGAGCGGTCAAATAACTAACACGTGGCTGCACATTACCTCCCTTCACTTACCTCTTCAACTCCTCAAAGCAAGTATATACATAAATTGAAACACTAATGTTTCTCAAACACATAGTGGCTTCTAATCAAAATATAACACGCTTTGTTAATATTTGAAATGGCCTATCAGAGGTCTGTTTCTGGCCATCATGGACTAATAAGGACTGGATTTATTCTCATCTTAAAACAACTAGGAAACTAAGAAAAAAAATATGAAACAACAGTTTTCAGGTATCAGACAACAGTAAGTGTAGGAAAGCGATCTTTCTTTTTTTAATATTTCTAAAAGAGAGAGAGAGAGACAGACAGACAGAGCATGAGCAGGGGAGGGGTAAAGAGAGAGGGAGACACAGAATCTGAAGCAGCTGTCAGCGCAGAGGCTGACTTGGGGTTTGAACCCACAAACTGCGAGATTGTGACCTGAGCCCAAGTGGGACTGAACATGTGCCCCAAGTGCCCCAACTACCCCAGAGAGCAATCTCTTTGAGGAGGAAAATAAGGCAATTCTCCAGCTTAATTCCTGGAGAGTTTCCAGGCAGCAGAAAATGGGGCTCAAACTCAAACAAAGCTCAGCAGCCTCAGTGAATTCAGAAGAGCTCAGATACAAGGATACTAAGGTGGCTAGAATTTGCAGAGAAGAGTGTCAAATGGAAGAGAGCAGCACAGACACAGAGTGCCCTGGTGATACGAAGATGGGTGCCTACAGATCTTTGGTGGAATGTTGATCTCCAATGGCATGAAGGCAAGAAGGTCAAGAAGCGGAAGAACCACTTGAAAGGAGTAGGCAGAACAGTTCCGACACTCGCATAGAGCTAGGAGCTGTTCTGGTTCCAACCAGACAGAATGGTATCCTCATACGCAGAGCCTAGAATAGAGTTGTCGGAAGGGTATTTTCTCAGTGATAAGGCCAAATTAGCCTGAAGATAAAGGCTGTTCTATACACACCCCAACAAAGCTAATCAAACTGATTCTAAGAAAATTAAATATATCCTAAAATCAAGACAAATAGTATTTAAAGGATAGCAAATAAACCCAACATTAAACAATATAAAATTCTAAGCATCCAGCATCCAATAAAAAAAATTATCAGCCAAGAACATGAAGAGAAAATGGAAGATGCAAAAAAAATCTCAAAATGAACTTTCAGGGTAGAAAAATATAACATTAGAAGTTAATATGGGGCATCTGTGTGGCTCAGTCGGTTAATGACCAACTTTGGCTCAGGTCATGATCTTGCGGATCATGGGTTTGAGTCCCACGTTGGGCTCTGTGCTGACAGCTCAGAGCCTGGAGCCTGCTTCGGATTCTGTGTCTCCCTCTTTCTCTGCCCCTCCTCCACTCACGCTCTTTCTCTCTCTCTCAAAAATAAACAAACATTAAAAAAAAAAAAAAAAAAAAAAAGAATTGGGGCGCCTGAGTGGCTCAGTTGGTTGGGCATCAGACTTCAGCTCAGGTCATGATCTCACAGTTTGTGAGTTCGAGCCCTGCGTCGGGCTCTGTGCTGACAGCTCGAAGCCTGGAGTCCTCTTCAGATTCTGTGTCTCCCTCTGTCTGCCCCTCCCTGGCTTGCACTCTATCTCTCGCTCTGCCTCAAAAATAAACGAACATAAAAAAATGATTTTTAAAATTAAAAAATTTTAAAACATTAAAAAAAAAAGAGGTTAATAGTATACCGAGTGGAGTTAACAGATTAAAATGAATAAACTGTTACAGAAAACTGAAAAACAGAGAAGAATCAATGAAAAGTTGATTTTAAAGATCAACAAAACAAATCTCTAGCCAGAATGATCAGGGGAAAAAAAATGATAGAGAGAATCAATGAAACAGAACATCACTACATTAAAAGTAGATCATATCAACATTAAAAGTATATCAAAAATATATTAGGAATAACTTTATGCCAATATACTTGACAACTAAGATGAAACAGAAAAATTCCTTTAGAAACAAACTATCAACATTACTTAAGGAAAAAAGATAACCCAAAAAGCCCCATAAAAAATGAAGACATTGAACATAGGGTTTAAAAGTTTCCCATAGAGATTTCCAGGCACAGCTGGCTTCACTGATGAATTCTACAAATACTTAAGGAAGAAATAAAAGCAGATAAACTCATCCAGAAAATAAGAGGAGGCACTTAACACTCCTTTCAGGAGGACAGCATTACTCTGATACCACAGTCAAAATCACCACAGAAAAGACAGAGTTGGAACAACATCCTTCATAAACTGTTTAACCAAATATTAGTAAATCAAACTAACAATATATCAAAAGGATGATACATCAGGCCTACCACTTGATCATGCTTTATTTTTCTTCAGACATTTCTACTTAATACTAACTACTTTTGTAATTATTTATTCCCCTACAATGTAAACATCATGAAAGCAGGGGCTTTGTTTTGGTCACTCACTGCTGTATCTCCCATATCTAAAACAGTATCTCATATGTAACTGGTTTTCAGTAGTTACAGAATGTTGTAGTTCAAAGTCTGTTTCCCATTCACTGCTGCAGACCCTTCTTCAAACCAATTTTAGGCTTTAGATGAGATCTATTTTGGTCCTCAAATACTCCATGGTAGCTCTTCCTAGCTTACTAGGATTATTTGAAGGTTACTAGGAAGAAGGAATAATCTCCTAACTATATCTAGGTAACAAATAACATGCTGAAAGTAGTATTTTAAGAAAGTTAAGTTTGCTAGGCTGTTTAGGTCACACTAGTGAAACTAGAAGGTAGAGGCATCAGTTAGCTATTTAACAGTCTAGATATGAGATTAAAGAAATCTGAAATGAAACAGAAGCAATGGGAGAGGGGAGAGAGGATAGACAGTGGGAGAAAATTTAATGGAAAAAAATTATTTCATCCTATAGTTTCTTACACTACTGTGCCTATGTGAGTATGTACATATATGAAGTTATCCATTTGCAGATTACAAGCAAAAGGTTAAGCAGAAATGGTCGTATTATATTGTATACCTTGTAATGCAATCTTCAAAACAGCTGTTCTATTTCCACCAGAAGTTAAAGAAGAGATAATTGAGAGTTTTCCCTAAAATGAGAAAAAAATAGTTATACAGAAGAGCCAAAAGAGCTTTTTATAACAGCAAGAAATAAGGGAAAAGGGGGAAAAAAAACAAAAAAACAAGGTACTGTGTTCATGTCACCATATTTAAGACATGAAAGTGATTTTACTAGAGCAATGTCCAAAGACCGAATTATTTAGGTTCACAATTTAACTGTTAAACAATCTTGTTAGTCAAATATTATCCAATACCTCATTTTACAGATAAAGTGAAGAGGCTCACCTTCAGTTCCATTTTAACCTAAAAAGTTATCCTCTACTAAAGAAAAACAAAAATTTTGCTCCTGGAAAGAAAGAAACACTAATTTGAAGAAGGGGCACCTGGGTGGCTCAGTTAAGTGTCCAACTTTTGATCTCGGCTCAGGTCATCATCTCACAGTTCAGGAGATCAACAGTCTCTCTCTCTCTGTCTCTGCCCCTCCCCTGTTGGTGCTCTCTCTCTCTCTCTCTCAAAATAAATAAACAAAAATTAAAAAAAAAATTGTAAATAAAGAAAGAAGGGTTAAAAAGTGCAGAATGGTCATCTCATAAGTAAGGTCTGTGGGACGACGCAAAGGACGAAGGCACACATCAAGTTTAGTCCTCGGTTTTCTGTAATGAACCAGCTATCTGCTTAAAAAAGTTACTTCATCAGAGTTCCTCAGACAAAATGAAGTATTTAACCTGGTAGTTTCTGTAATTTCTTCTGGCTCTAAAATTTAATGATTCTATCAATAAATACATTATAGGTTTCTTTGAAAACTTCCATATAGAAATAAAAGTTTAAAAGACTTTTAAAATGGATCACGTAAAACATATCTCAATATTCTAGACTTTGATGTAACCACCAACAACAAAAAACTATGTGTGTAGACCAATTTTACTTATAAGATAGGAATTCGAAAAAAATTAAATTAAGGCTATCAGTTGTGTGGGATTTGGTCAAAAGTAAAAGTAAATAGTTCCACTTAGGAGGCAGAAAGCTGGAAAAAACAACAAAAAGGTGGACAATGTACAAATTTCAACATCTTTCTTGACCCACCAGAGAACTGAAGTCAAAAGACAACCAACTAATCAGAAATCTAGGAAAAGAGAAAAACTTCCAATAAGACAGGGGCAACAGGGAGTTGAGGTCACAAGGCAACCAACTTATCAGAAATGTAAAGGGAAAATCTTCAGGGAGAGATGGGCGGTAACCACTTGCTCACCTGAGGTAAAGCTGCCTGACATGTGTCAGAAAATTCATCTAATATATTTTTTTTAACGTTTATTAATTTTTGAACTAGGGAGAGCACGAAGGAGGAAGGGACAGACAGAGAGAGAGGGAGAGAGAGGGAGAGAGAGGGAGAGAGAGGGAGAGAGAGAGAGACAGAAGATCCAGAGTGGGCTCTGCGCTGACAGCAGAGAGCCCAATATGGGGGCTCAAACTCACAAACGACGAGATTATGACTGGGCCCAAGTCAGACACGTAACTCACTGAGCCACCCAGGTGCCCCCGTCTAACATTTTTAATACGTTGCTAAAGGCCAAGTGTGGGTAGTGACGGGACGTGAAGCTTTTGGGAGCTGCAGACACAAGGGGAACTCACCCGCTTATAAGCTGTTCTGTACAAACCTGACAAAGTTGAGGCCAAGAGGGGGTGGGGATACAAGGATGGTAGGAGTTACAGTAGGAAACCCTGTCTGGATGTCCCCCATCTTTCTCAGAACAAAGTCCTTGAACTGCTGGGAGGAGAGCAACAAACTTATGTATCTTACTAGAGCTTCAGTGAAAACCTCCTGTAGGAAAAAAAACCACTCTCTACCCCTTCAAGCGATAAGCAGGAAAAGGTATACAGGTGTTGAGGGCCAGACCTACAACTAAGGACAGGCCAGAATCACTAAGGAGACCTCACCCACAAGACTGAGGTGGCACTGCCCGACAAGACTGAGGCTAAACCGGAACAGAGAACATCCACTCATCGCAAGACTAACAAGTGTCTAGTAAAAATCAACATGACCCACTATTGAGACAGAAGCAAAGAACTGGGAGAGAAACTTTAGCTGAGGCTAAGCACAAAGAAAGGACCTAAAACTAGACAATGAGAAAACCCCTCTGGCCAACCAGACCCCATCCTACATACAAAGTAACTCTAAAGGAATTAAAAGCCTGTAGTGCACCGAAGTAACCAGAACAACAACAAATCCCAAACCTCGCTCAACTTCTAACTGGATTAACTCAACACCACACAAAAGGCTGAGCAGAAAGGCCTGCACTTTTCCAGGAATAAAAACTACTGAATATGGTTTCCACTGCTCTTCACAAGAGCCAGAGTTTACAACAACAAATTACAGAGGCATACATTAAAAAAACAAAAACAAAAACAAAAACAGGAAAGAACACTGTCAAGGCACAAAGCAATCAAGAGAACCTCAATCAGGTTAAATTAATCAAACCGAACTCAAAACAGATGCTTTTGTTACTCTTGCACCTGATCCCACCGGATGTACGCTCTAAGGGAGAGTCCAGAATGACTGAAAAAAATGTGATGTTATGCTTTCTGGAATGGGATACACAGGTCTGTAATAATGGAGAGCAAAAAATTCAAGCAACTAGGGAGAGATGTCCAGCACCTGGGGAGAAGCCCCCCCCCAAACCTGGAAAAGGAACTCCTTAAACATCAGGAGGTAAAGGGGAAAGAAGGAATTTTAATCTTTGTCTTTCATAACTATTCCAGAAGCCGTCCCGTCACCACAAAGGAAAGGTCCTGGAGCTGCTCTCACAAACTATAGGAAACTCTGAAAAGTAACTGCATCCCCACCTGAGGGGCATGGCCCAGCTCCTGTACCTTCAATAGAAGATACTTTCAAATGATTCCACAACTTACAGGGCAAATGAACTGGACAAGTAGGCCAGATTTAAGTGACTGCCCTCAAGCAGTCTCTCTGAACACAAGAACTAAACTGAAGTACTAGGAATAAACTGGGGGCCTTAGGGCTTCCCAGCTGGCAGACCACACAGAGGACCTGTTAACTTATGTTGCCTGATTGATCCACATCCTTTCTTGAGGACCCCTAACAACTTCAAACTCTTTGTTTCCAAGGGTAGCATGTATGCCCTTAATATCGTGCTTCCCATGTGAAAAGCAGAAATTAACTAAAAACAAACAGTATGATTTGCTCCTAGGGATAGTTATAAAAAATATTCAAAAGTTTAAGAAAACACCCTCAGTTGATTATGTGGCCCTCAGTTATATACAAAGTAGGCAGTTTTATTCACAGTAAGAGTTATTCCATTAGAACGATAATACAAAATTTGTTCCTGTCTTCAGCTGAAGTGAGCAGAGAAAAATGGAGGCTGAACTAAAGATTAAGCTTTGAAGTTTAAGGATGACTGTATAATGAGAGACTTGCAGGGGGGATTTATGTCCCCAGTTGTTTACATTTCATTTCAATAAGGGGTGGTTGAAACCTAGAGACATTTCTCTACGTTGCAAACGATGTATGTACATTAGGGAGATTAGGTTTCTCTCTGTCTCTCAGGAGGGGAAGGTAACCCAGATTCATAATTTCAAGGTTCCTTTTCTACAGCACAAGAAATCCCCTTTATACACACAGGAAGACTTTTGATCCTCACTGTACTGTCTTGAATGAGGAAGGTGGGGATAGAAAACTGATGCAGTCACTGCTGAGAGTAAAAATTATAGCTGTCTTATACTCCAGAAATCTGCTAGCTTCCAGGATAAAAGTCAATTAGTATTAGATATTAAAAATGTATCATCCCATCATTGTAAGAGTGGGGTTTTCCTAAGGTCAGTGCCTCTCAAAAGGGATACAAATGCTTTTGTGCACAGTAGGAACCTGATCTATTTGGCTCCCTGTCTCCTGACCAACCAAATCTGCACACCAACTCAAAAGGTAGATTATACACTGTTGCTTAAGAACTATTTGACCACTTGACATTTACCCCAAATGAAATGAATACCTACGTTTATGTAAAAATTTGTATGAGCATTTATAGCTGCTTCATTCATTATTATAAAAAACTGGAAAGAATCCAAATACTGCTACACTGAGGAACGAAGAAATGGACTGTGATGGAATTCTAGTCACCAATAAAAAGGAAAAGTACTAATAAACAGCAACCTGGAAGAATCTTGAATGCATCATGCTAAGTGAAAGAAGCCAGCCTCAAAAGGCTACTTAGTGCAGGATTCCATCTACATGGCATTCTTGAAAGGTAAAAGTATACTGTCAGAAAATTGGTAAAAAGTGGTTGCCAGGGGTTGGAATTGGGAGTAGCACCTGACTATAAAATTTTGGGGGGTGATGGACTGTTATGCAGCTTAATTATGTTTGTGGTTATATGTTTTTATACATCTGTCAAAACTTGCAGAACTGTATACTGAAAAGTGAATTTAGCGGTAAAATGCATTTAATAAAACTCAAAAAACATAAGTAAGAGATATTTGCAGGCTAAAAAAGGTTATGTGGGACGCCTGGGTGGCTCAGTAGGTTTAACATCGGACTCTTGATTTTGGCTCAGCTCATAATCTCAGTCATGGGATGGAGTCCCGTGTCGGGCTCTGTGCTGACATAGAGCCTGCTTGGTAGTCTCTCTCTCCCTCTCTCTCTGTCCCTCCCCCATGCTCGCAGGAGTGCTCTCTCTCTCTCAAGAATAAACTTTTTTATAAAGTATTTTTAAATTTAAAAAAGGGTTAAGGATTCAAACTGAGATATGAAAAATAAGAGATTCATTCTGACAGATGAAAGAAGAGATTATATACTTTGACTTAACTTTTAAAAATGAGCATTGTTCATGAAAATGTGATAATCATGAGAAATGAGTAAAAGGTGTTTCCTTGGTTTAACCCTACTGAATACTAACATGTTCCCTTATGTCTAAAAGGAATTATTGTAATAAAGGGCTAACATTGAAAAATAGGGGGCCTCTGGGTGGCTCAGTCAGTTGAGCATCTGACTTTTGATTTCAGTTCAGGTCATGATCTCACAGTTCGTGCGATTAAGCCCTGTATGGTTTCTACATAAAATATAACGAAATTCTGTTTTTCCTATAGCATAGTTGATTAAAATTTTATTTTTGTTATTGACAGTTTACAACAATTGTATTTAATTTCACCACTCATTATTAGTAACCTCGTGTAAATTTTTAGGACTGTTGTCAAGTTTGAAAAAAAATTTCTATTGAGTTTCTTTCCTATATAAGCTGTAAGATTTGTAACAATTGTCCTCAAAGTAGCTTCAGATTCCATAGTTTCAGTACTTATTTTTGTCCACCAACTACACACACCCGATGCTAGGTGTGACAGTATATATTCATACCCTGGTACAACTTTGGTCCCCATACTTTTCTCCTACACTACCCAGTGAGTTGGAATGTTCCTGGAAAACACTCCTACACCAGAAGAGCTGGCATATGCTACCTATAAGCAGAAGTAACTGCAAACCACACAAATATATCTCACTAAAATTATTCCATAAGTCAACTTCCCCTTAACTACCTTCCAAAAATTTCTCAGCCACTCCAAAGGCCACTCGATAAGACAGAAAATGTGATGGAGGGGAAGTCAAAATGGAAAGAGACACCAATCTTAACCACTCTAGGTTAAAACATCCCATTTGTGTAAATTTTACAAATATGTGAAAATGTAAATTCATTTCTAAGACACCTAGCATGGGCTTAGAAGGGCTTGTTCAAGTAGAGTCTTTGAAGCTTCAACTTCACTAACTGCAAAATAATTTTGTCACTGGTCAATGGGATTATGGTACATTATTTTCACTGAAAACCGATACCAGGTAAATTCCTTGCCCGAAGGCATGTTGTTGATGATATCATTATCTTTACCAGCATTTACCAAATGCTTTGAATTTACTAAGTAAGCAAGTTACATTTAATCTTCAATGCATTTCTATGAAGTAGGTTCTATTATAATTCCTAGTTTACAAATGAAAAAAATAAGGTATCAACAGGTAAAATCACTTCCAATTACATAGCTAGTAAATGGTGGATCTGTGCTTAAATCCAGTCAGCATATCTTCAGGACCTCCACTCCTTTTTAGAATACTCAACTATTATAGGAGTAAGTTTGTGACCAGAGCCTGTGAGTTTGAGTTTGGAAGTGTGTTGGTGGAAGAGGGATGGGACGAGGGGAGAACAGAAGAGAAAAGGAAATGCGGATAAATTTTTAAAAATTGAATTTATTTCACTTTAGTGCAGTAGTTAGTTATGAAGTTGATTTTAGGTGGCGCAAAAGCCAGTCACTGTTAACCAACTGCAAAATTGACTTGGCTAAAATTAAAGTCTTCCACTCCCATTTCAGGACTATGATTTACCATAATTAAAATATCAAAATACCAGTACATATTCCTCAAAAGACATTTCCTGCTGTCACTTTCTCACCCCACATTCAATTCTCAAACCACTAAAAAGCCAACCCAGCAACACTAGTCTTTCCAAATGATCTATACTTTCTTGGTTATTAAATCAAACATTCTTTTCAGACTAGACTGAGTATCTAGCAGCAACATAATGCTTTGGTTACTAGCAAAGACAATGAAAATTCAAATCACACTCAGCCACTTACTAGCTAACCTTGGATCTAACCTTGAATGAATTACTTAAACTGTATCCATTTTCCCAACTATAAAATGGGAATAATAACATCTATTTATAGGATTCTTTCAAGGATTAAAAGTGGGAATACATGTAAAGCACTTAGAAGAGTGCTTGCAATATGGCAATTTATGTAAAAGTTACTAGTATTACTCATTCCTTGAAACTTACTAAATATCCAAGACACCATTCTTTCCTAGTTTTTCTCCTACACCTCTGGATCAACTCAGACTCTTATTCATGCTACCTTCTTTTCCTGAAATCCTTCAACACTCTCCTCATTCTATTCTTTGGACCAAATCTCCCAGAGAAGGAAACCCTTTAAGCTCCAGAATCCCAAATCCATTTGCCTATAGGACATCACCACTTGGATACCTCCAAAAACCTATGAAGACATCCAAAACTGAACTAACTCCTCTTTCTTCCTAAACGTGTGACTCCTATTATCTTCCCAAGGCTGACAGGACTTAAATACATGGAAATTTCCTGAACTCTTGACCTCTCTCATCTAATTGCTCTCCAAGATCTGTTGATTCTACCTCTTTATTCTGTCAGTTCCAAAGCAGAAGGTCTAGATTGTAACTCCAACTCCACTACTTACGAGCTGTATCTCAGGCCAATCGTTAACCTTAACCTTTTGGAAATGCAGTATCCTCACTTACAGATGAAGAATAATAGGACCTAACTCACAGGGTTTTGTGATGATTAAATGAATTGATATATGCAAAACACTTAAAATACCACCTAACTCCTGGAAAGAGCTCAATGTTAATTTTTGTTATTATAATTTTATTATGATATTGTCTGTCTCCTTCCTATCATCTCCTCTGTTCCTGCTTCAGACCAGCATCAACTCTAAACTAGATTATGGCAACTACCTCTTAACTAATTATCCTTCCTCTAATCTTGCCCTCTCTGATATACTCTTCACCCAGAAGGCAGAGTAATTTAAACTCAACATGAATCATGTCCCTGTCCTGCTTAAAATCTATTAAGGGTCTCCCATAGTTTTTAGGGTAACATCTAAATTCTTCAAAATGCACATTAGGACTATTACACCCAAAATAAAAGGTATAGTCTCAGTCACCCTTTAAGTTCCAGCTCTAGTTTCCAGACCTAACTTGTCAGAACCAAAAGTTCCCTCCTAAATGTTCACATACCATAGTTCTAACACCAACTTAATATAATTAGAGATTAGGTTACCTGTCCAAACCCACAAAAATTCAGTCCCCTTTAGTTCAAGGACCATATTCACTCACCTCTGTACCCTCAAAATGTATTCCAGTGTATCACAAAACAATTCAATAAATGTTTGCTAAGTAAGAATAACAGCATCAAAATAGTCACGTTATGACACACACAAAACCATTTCTAAAACAACTATTATAAGCTCAACATAAAAATTAGCATTCCCTTTTTGAAGACAAAAAGCATTCTGAGTTATGAAAATTCTTACCTGGATGTATTTCTTGCTATAATCACAACCTGGCTGTAGAGATCTGAAATCTACTTTGTTTAATTCACTTAGCAGCTCAACTTCGGGCACTCCATTCACTTCTTTTATTAATTCAAGGGGCATATCAGATCTGCTTCAAAATGCTGTCCAGAGCAAATTCAACTAGGGAATTTGACAGCTTGCGGCTGAAAACAAAGACCAACGTTTTACCCAAAAAGCAGTCAAAAATTGTTTTAAGCTTCTTTGACTTAGTTTTGCTTTTGCTTTCCTCTAAGTTAGTAATCACTGTTGGCGGTGGGGTGGATTAGTCTATAATTTTATTACAAAGATCAATACACCCATTCCCCTAGGACAATGGAGACTCCAGCCTTTTCTATTTAGTTTTCTATTTAAAGACTTACCTCTAAAAGCCAGTTTTAGGATCTGCGAAAACCACACTAACAATGTCTCTTACCAAAATTGTGCTTTAAAATGTACAAACTATTGGGAAAGGGAGGGGAATTGAATTTTTGTTTTTTAATCCCCTTGGCCATGGTAATATTGTGTAGGCAAACTGGGCACCAAAAGCTTATTACTCCAAAACATACCGGTTGTCTCCTCTCTCCAGCTCCTATACATAATCGAAAGAACTACTGAACTGATATTAAATCGTGCTTCCTAGGTTCAATCTTATTTGTCATACCTCTTGACTGGGACATCCACCAGTGTCAATATTAATTTTAATGTGTGCGCACCAACCTTCCCCAAGCCAGTTGAGTTCCGTGAGGGCGGGGACTTGACCAGTCAGCTGCTCACAAAATGCCAAGCAAGTTACTAACCACAGCAGGCTCACGCTATAGATAAGTATGAAGGGTCTTTCTGCAATAACTACACCACCTTTTGATCTAAACTAAATCAGCCTCTTTGGGAATACCCGTTCACAACCCGAACCACCCTGCACTCAGACAATGAGCTGCAAACCGACTTAGAATTTCACTCACCCACTCTAGAGAAAAACAAGGAAGTTTAGAAGGGCGCGCGCGTGACGCCACACGCACGCCGACGGCCCAGGTCTCACGCATGCGTACACGGTCTGCAGGGCTACGCTTACTGCTCCTACGCCTGCGGAGGACACACTGCATGATGGTTCCCAGGCATAAAGTGTCCTGGAAGTTTCACGGAATAAGTAGACGGCGCCGCGCTCGGGGTAGCGTGGGGGGCTGGCACAGTATCCTTTCGGAATTGTCCGGTTCCCTTTTAGCTCCGCCTGGGGTCGGGCTGTAGGCGCCGGCCAGGGAAGCGGGGGCGGTCCGCAGCGCGATTCATAAATCCCGCAACCAATAAAAAGTCTTCCCAAAACCCGGGCGGGATTTGAAATTAGAAGCCCCCGTGGGCAGGGCACTTCCTTTAACTGCAGGTTTTCTATCTCAGAAGCAATTAACCAAAGGCAGGTTTTGCAAAGAAATAATTCCATCAGTGAGTAATGCTATTTTTAGGTAGATTGGATTAACTTCTTCATTGATCTATAGGGCTTGGTTTGGGTGTATAATTAGTAAGACGTATTATTAAATGTGATTTCTTTGCTAATTTCTGATTTGTATTTCCCGATCATTTGATGAAAGTGAAACCACCTCAGTGCAAAGACCTGATGTAATAATGACATAAATATTTCCAAGGCTAATTTGGACTAAAATATCTGCTGCAGATACTTATTTGCAGGAGGAAATCGCTGCTTAAAGTAACTATTTTCTTAGGAGGAAGCATTCCGTTAGCGCACCTTCCCCTCACCCCCCTGTATTCTCATATCATGCATAAACCCGCGGTGACAGGGGTCTGAACTCGCAGGCTGAGCTGTCCATTTGTAGAAAACTAGACTAAGTGAGGCTTAGATCCTCTCCTTGTTCGTACCCTAGCCTCACCCAGCTTAGAAATACTGTTTTTTCTCCCTAAGTGAAGGCCTTCACCTTGGCTCTGGATTCTGGCCGCTTTTGTTTCACCTCCTACCATCAGTTATGTATCTTCTCTCAACATATTTTCAACGTCTTGTTCTTTCCCATTGGCATTTAAACATATTCTTCCACGGCCTAAGCTTATTACCGGCAGGGAGAATTGTTTACTATTATATGCTTAGAGCCTATTCAGTATTTCGCACACTGTAGGGGCTGAATATTTGTTGAATGAACAAATGCTCAGAAAAAAGTGTTCTCTTTCCTCACCTCGGGCTTCCTCCTCTCCATCTTGGCCCTACCTCCACACCCATTACACTGAATCTGCCTTTGCCAAGTTCACTGAAGACCTCCTTGTTGCTAAGCCAAAGGGCACTCTTTACATGCTTTAGTCTTTATCTTTCTAAACATTTTCATTTTGTTGACATGTTTAGTTTACCTCATCCTATATCAACTGAATCTTTTAAAGTTTTTCTCTCTTCCTCCAGTTAGCCTATAAATGTCCATATTCTTCCCTGAGGACAATATCTATAACTGGTTTTTTGGTTGTGATTGCTCTCTCTTTCTCTAGGACCTAAACACTTCATACACATCCAGGTAACTTCCAGTCTTGTTTCTTCTTTACTATCTCCCAGTTAGTGCTAGAGCCGGGGTATACATATGACTCCAGAGCCTATATGGCTTTCCCTCACATTAGCAATTAATTTGTTCTACAAGTGAAGAAAATTGAACATTAAATATGGATATACAATACAACTTAAGATAATGAGAGAAACACAAGAGTGGATCAACTAGATAAGGCACTGAGATCAAATGTTAAAGCAATCCATTATGCTAAGCAAAATAAGTCAGTCAGAGAGACAAATATCGTGATTTTACTCATATGTAAAATTTTATTCCGAGTAATATTCCCTTGTGTATATATACATATGGTATATGTGTATATGTATATATATATACATATACCACATCTTTTTTATCCATTCATCAGTCAATGGACATTTGGGTTCTTTCCATACTTTGGCTATTGTCAATAGTGCTGCTATAAACATTGGGGTGCATGTGCCCCTTCAAATCAGCACTCCTGTATTCTTTGGATAAATACCTAGAAGTGTAATTGCTGAGTCATAGGGTAGTTCTATTTTTAATTTTTTGAAAACCTCCATACTGTTTTCCAGAGTGGCTGCACCAGTTTGTATTCCCACCAACAGTGCAGAATGGTTCCCCTCTCTCCGTATCCTCACCAACATCTGTTGTTGCCTGAGTTGTTCATTTTAGACATTCTGCCAGGTGTGAGGTGGTATATCACTGTGGTTTTGATTTGTATTTCCCTGATGATGAGTGATGTTGAGCAGCTTTTCATGTGCCTATTAATCATCTGGATGTCTTCTTTGGCAAAGTATCTGTTCTTGTCTTTTGCCTATTTCCTCACTGCATTATTTGTTTTTTGGGTGTTGAGTTTGATAAGTTGTTTATAGATTTTTTTTATACTAACCCTTTATCCCATATGTCATTTGCAAATATCTTCTCCCATTCTGTCAGTTGAGTTTTAGTTTTGTGGATTATAAGAGTTTTTATGAGGGAAAGAAAGGGAGCCAATTACAAGTGTTGAAGAGGGAAAAAAAGTTATCAGTGGGTGTTAACAAGTAATTCTAGGTTTTACATTGGCTACTAATTGTATCTTCAGAAAGTTCAAACAATCAGTTGGTAATCAGGATGTCTGTTCTCAAGCAATTGCTTAGAACAATTTCTGTTTTTTGTTCAGTGCAAAAGTTTGGCCCAGTTCAAACAAAGACAGCATAAGCACTTTCTCTGCTGTGGCCACTCGAGCTCTATTTCAAAATGGCTGTGGTCATGTCAAGTTTTCAAACTACAATGTGAAATGTTTAATTTTTAAAAAGTTAAAATGAGATTCTCACGAATAAATAATAAGCATTAAAAGTGGGTGGGTATTTTTATTAATAAAAGCATAAATATAAAGATATGGTGCTGTTTATAAGTAATTGAGCAGAGATTAAAGGAATTAATCTGCAAATGTCTGGTACTTCTGTAACTGAGTCCAAGCTCCTTCTTTCACCACACAATAAGCCAGTAAGTCAAGAGGCAAGATGTTGGGGTAAGGAAAGCAACTTTATTTGGAAAGCCAGCAAACTGAGGAGATGGTGGAGTATTGTCCCAAACTATAATCTCCCCTGGCATGAAATTCCAGCATCTTTGATGTTAGCAAAAGAGGAAAGTAGGAGGAAGTTCAAGTCAAAAGGTGACTGACATCTGTAGACATCCAAGTAAAGGTTGTGTAACTTCTTTGTCCTTGGTCAGTTGATCTTTGCATACAGAAATCTGGTCATGCCATTTCTGTAAATCTTAAACATAGCATAATCACTTCTGTATATATTTCCTTATCTCCTTGGATGAGGTAGATTTTGGGTAAAAAGCAGTTTTTACAAATCTTAGCTGTAACATGCCTATGTGCAGAGTTAAGCAGAAGTTTCTAAGCCATAGGTCACAGCAGCAAAAGAAATAGAAGCGATTTGGAGTCAGACATGCTAAGTGTCTCCCTGATATACTTCTTCCCTCTTTAGCATTTTCAAAATGCTCTTTACTATTTACTTTGTAACCTGAGACTTGGAATTACATGTTCTAATCACCCAACACTTTATATTTATTTTCTTTGCAATAATTGCTGCATCACTAACCCATTCCCATTGTGATTTACTATCTCTCTGCAAGCCATTGTTGTCATGTTGCATCCCTACAACATGACAATATCACTTGCTACTGTTTTCTGAGATTTCCTAGCAGATTTCCCAGCTAGTCTACATCAGTTGGAGTTCATTTCCTGGTGACCTAATGGCGTTTTTGTCCAATCCTATTGAACATTTAGATCAATGTATAAAATCCTATTTGAAGTATCAGCTTTTTATATTGTTCTATGTTTGAAACAAGATAATTCAAACAAATTTATAGCAAATTTATGTGTAAGTTATAAGTTTAATTTATAATTAAATGAAGTCTGTAATCAGGGTGTATTAAGAAGATAAAGATTTTTTAAAATCATAATATTGAGTACCATAAACTGAGAAAAACATCAGTGTCTATTGAAGAGATCACCCCAAAACTTATGTATTTTAGCGCCAAAGTTTTGAAATTTTACATGCATAACTTCCATTTTCCTTCCAGTCAAATTTGGCAAAAAGCCCTGTCTGAGAGGAATGCTAAAGGACAAGCCATACTAAGGGAAAAGTGAATCAGTGAAAACAGAAAATAAATGACTAAACACCAAGGTAGCATAATATGGAATCCGAGTGTGTAAATCAAGGCCCGGGCCGAGCAAGAAGGGCCAAAATTTTCACATGAAGAGGAAGGGGTCATTCTCCTGTTTTGGACCATGCCATGTGGCACTTAGTGGCTCATAGTATATAAGAAGTTTGAGGCAGGCTGATTCAACAAAGAGAGCCTTCTGTTGAGTTACACCAATGATACATGTTGAGATGAGAAAAAAAAAAAAAACCTGCATTCACAAACATTAACATGAGTATTAATTCAGAAAAAAGATTCTCTGACAAGCTGGCTTATAGAAAAAAAAAATGAGACTCACAGGTGTCTATGTGTGAGAAGAACCATGTTGCCTAAGAATATGGTTGATTCTTCAGGTTTCTCTGTGGAGGTGGGGAAGAGAGAAATTGAGGAGGAACCATAAGAAAACTAGAAGGTGTATACCCTCTGATGCTTGTCTTGTCCTCCATTCACCCATTCTGAAAAGAAAAAATAATCTTTACTAAAGTTATCCAGCTCATAGTAAGGAAGTGAAGAACTTGGTTTATGTTCTGATTGATCCAGTTATAATTGAGGCAGCATACACAAAAGGCAGATGAAGAAAAATAAGAGGAAAAGACCTGCTGGAAATTAACAGACATGTAGGATAGATTAGAGGATCTTTCAACTCCTTAACACTGTAAAAGTAAAGGTTTATGTCTAGCGTTTGGAGTACCTCTTTTCTACATGCCCTATATTTTATACCATGAGGGTGTGTCCTGAAAAATCATACAATAACATTCACATTTAGAACCTTATTTCTAGGCAATATTAGGATAAATAATTGCATTGATGTTTGTTTTGGAAAGTCAACGGTCTAGAAGTTGAAGAGCACCATAGCAGGTAGCTATTTGTTAGCCTGATATTTTTCTCTTTTTTCCCTTCTTTTTTGGGTGACCCAAAATAGGCACTTTTAAAACCCTTGATAACGAAAGGTTGTAAGTAATGGAAAATTGATTAGGAAGTTGCATATTTTTTAAACTCATCACAGTTATTTGGAATAATTGAGAACCATTTGCTTTAGGTTCAAAATGCATTTTTAACACAGAAAGACATTTTGTAACTCTGTCAGATCTTCTATTAGTTTAAATAGGATCTGCATTTATTCATTATATTCACACCTTTTTTCAGGAAATGGAAAAGTTAACATCACAGAGTTCCCTTGATGAGCATTGAGGGTATTTTATTCATTTTTCACTTGTGTACAATAACAGTGAGACTTTTTTATGGCTAAGTGACAGGGTATCTTTTCTTCCCACAACTTGCCCATCAAAGATTATATGTTGTTAGGATGATAAAGTTGTAGCTACTGTATTAATTAGAGGATAAAATATCATTTGTGTTGGCCCTACTTTTATCTAGTTCTCAATAGTAAAAAATTAGTCCAAGACATCTTTCCTATAATTAGAGCAGAATAGAAATGATTGCTATATAATCACATTTGAAAAACTTCTGTTTAATTAGGGTACATTCAACCCAGAGTGCAGTGTCAGAGTCTGGCACAGCCAAAGAAATAGAACAGATGGATAAAAACAAATACTCTGCCATTCCTACTTATTTTCATATTAAGATGGTGTAAACAGGTCCAAGGTCTAGAGGCATGTTTGTTTAACAGTCTCGTAAGTGTATTAGAGTTTTAAAAAAAAGATAAAAATGAAATATATTCTTTTTTGTTTTGTCATTTATATCTGACCATTAAGAGTTTTTTATGTACTCCAAGTAATCTGCTAATTCTATTCTTTTTATACTTCCAAGTGCTAATGATACTAAGCTTGATCAACCTCCTCCCTAATTTTCCCTTATATTAGAAGTGCCTCTTCCCCACCTCCCATTTCTGCATGATTTTCTTTATATTAAATTACCTATTCCTCCATTTAAAAAATCCTATCTCTTTTGCTACAGTTACAGATTCAGGAAGGAGCATGTGACCCAATGCAATCCAAAAAGAGATGAAGAGATACTACTGGCTGAGGCTTTTTTTTTTTTTTTTTTTTTTTTGGTCTCTCTGTAGAGATAACATGACATATCAACCTCCCTTCTTCCTGGTACTAAGTGAGGAAACCCATAGACCAGTGACCCCTGACACCCATTCCATGACTAAAAAGGAGCCAAATTTAAGACGAAGCCAGTCTATGGTGACTCTGCAGAATGTCGGATTTTGTTTTTTAATTATGCAAACTTGATGATAGTATTAAGCCCTTGAATCAACTAACTCTGAAACCTGACATTTCTCTGAATTCCTAGGTCTATGAGCTAGGAAATTTCCTTACTGTTTAAATCATTTTGAGTTTTCAGGTTTTTGTTGTTGGCTGTCAAATCAGGTGAGCACCTGAATTCATAGATACAAGACATCTAACATCACTAGAAATCTTCCCTTAGCAAAATCCAATACTAAATGAGAGAATAAAAAAAAAATAGCCTCTGAGAATTCTGATTTTAACTTCTTGTCCATCCACCATCCTACAACACCTTGACATTCTATTTTTGAATCCCTCCCTTCCCACTCAAAGCAGGTACATGCTCATGACTTCCCAATATATGTCCTCTATGCTAGACATATTTCCAAAATTCATATTTGCTATGAATTCCAGACTTATATTTTCAACTGCATACTAGAGATCTCCATTCAGATGTCTAGAAGATATTTCCAACTTTCAAACAATACCAAGCCTAAAAAAGAACACTCGATTCTATTTTATAAATAAATAAATTGCTCCTCTTTAATACTGTGCTTCCCTAACTCAACAAACTACACCACCTTCATGCAACTAATCACTTTAGTCCAAGCCGCCTTGAAGATACACTTAATTCTTATAAAAGCCCATAAGCAATCTGTAAGCAAGTCCAATTGTCTCTGTCTTCAGAACATATCCATCCTGGATCCAGGATGCTTTCCAAACTTCTATCCTTATTCTCTTACATTTGATGCTCCACATAGGACCCAGAGTGAGTCTTTTAAAAAGTAATTAGGGGTACCTGGGTGGCTCAGTCAGTTTAGCATCAGACTCTTGATTTTGGCTCAGGTCATGATCTCATAGTTGGTGGGATCCAGCCCTTATTGCAGTCTGTGCTGACAGTGAAGGGCCTCTCTCTCCCTGCCCCTACCCCACTTGTGCGTGCGCTCTCTCTCTCTCTCTCTCTCTCTCTCAAGATAAACATTAAATAAATGAATTATAATATAATTAGAAAATGACACTCCTCTATGCAATATTTTTAAAAAAAATTTATCAACCCAGAAGGAATGAATCTAGCCTCCCACCACCTCTTCACCTTTGTATTCAAATAACCCCCTCAATCTCTCTGCTAAATGGAGGCTGCCTAGAGCACAGATAGGACTTGAATGTAGTAAGGCGGCTGACTTCAGGCCACCCCACAGATCCATAGTCTTTAAGATCTACTACCAGGGCTACCATTGGCTGAAGCCATCCAGAAGCCAGAGGATATGGGATAGCCGTAATGTGGTCTGTACCTGTCAGCCTTCTCAGGAACCTGACAGCAGGTCAAAACAGAATGGCAAGAAGGTGTGGAAAGACACATGGAGAATATATGGCATGTCTTTTGAGGAATCTTTCTTCCACTTTTTGAAGACTACTTTAAAACTATTTTTAGGATATGAATTAGGAGGTAAAGTATTTACCCTTTAGGGATTACTGAATAAAAAAGAACAAGTCCAGACAGTGAGTACCTCAAGGCAAAGCAAACCTAACTCAAACTGGTTGTTTTTGAGGGTAAATAAGCAATCTGGGAGAAAACAGGAACAAAGACACTTTTCAGGACATAACTGGGATTTGTGATGAGTTGTTAATCTAATTCCAGTTTCATAGGACCCTTTAGTAAATACAATTATTTATCATAGTATTTTAGTACAATTATAAATCCTGGAAAGCCTGTTTAAAAATTAATGTAAGGATGAAATATTAAAATTCTAAGACTTCCCAGAAATTTTACATGGGATAATTTCTATAAGCCTATATAAACTTTACAATTTTCTAGCTTTCTTCAGAACCAAATAGTAAAATACACAGTACAGCTAGAGTCACATTTGTAGATTGATGGTTTAAGTATATTCTAATTATAATTGCATAGTTTGATTATATTCAGATAGCTCCAAGATTTAATATGATTTTCCAAGTTATCTTTGGCATATCCCCCATTTTTTAATGCAAGAAAATGTGTGGGAGCAAAATTTGCCACCCCAAAATATGTCTCTTTGGCATGTGGATTATTTTAGGCCGATTATTTTTAAGAAACAGAAGGCTCAGGATGAACTTTTCACCTTCTCCCCAACTGCCTAAAAGAATTCAGATAGAGGACATATTCCAGAAAGTGAGCTATTACCATAAATAACTACAGTATAATATGAGCTGAGTATGATAGATAGAAAGGCATTCAGCAAAATCTATTAAAATTTCTCTGTATGTCATTTGTTTCAGAATGGCCCAGCAACAATTTGATTACCAAATCCGCAAACATTTGATCATTCTTGTTTATTTTCCTGTGAATTGCTTTCCTTCCCTTTGAAGTCCCGGACCCCTTACCCCCTTGTCCTTAGTTTAGAAAAAAAATATATATATATATACTTCACTTTGCCTTGCTGTCTTTAGAGTCTCTCATGTTTATGTGGATTCCCTGTATATGTACAATTAAATTTTATTTTCTCCTGTTAATCTGTCTCTTGTCAATTTGATTCTTAGATTAGACAAAAGACTCTTCAATGGTAGAAGAAAGTTTTTCCTTCTCAACACAAACAAAAACAACAGCCATTTAAGTTGGAGTGCAAACAGCCACATTTTTCATAGCATCTTCTGTACTATGTCGGAACCCTAATATTTGCATTCTGTGGTGATGACTACCACAGAGATGAAAAACATGGGCACCACTAAATGTGCAAAAGCCCCCAAGTAACCTAAATCAAAAGTTTAAAAAGGCTCCTTTCAGGGCCCCTGGGTGGCTCAGTCGGTTAAGCATATGACTTCAGCTCAGATCATGATCTTGCTGTTTGTGGGTTCAAACCCCGTGTCGGGTTCTGTGCTGATAGCTCAGATCCTGGAGCCTACTTTCGATTCTGTGTCTCCCTCTCACTCTCTGTCCCTCCCCTGCTTGAGCTCCCCCCCCACCTCAAAAATAAATAAACTTAAAAAAATTTTTTTTTAATTAAGTTTTAAAAAACAAATAATTTTTAAAAAATTTACAAAAGGCCCTTTCAATTAGGACTGTTAAATAATAAAATATCTAACAACATTTGTCAGATCTTTTCACCATGAATTATACATAAGGTAAAATCAGGTCAGTCTTCTACCATTATGGCCTTTATAAGCTGCCTTGTCTTTAAACAGACATGGAAAAACATTCTGCCAGTGACAAATTCCCTTCCAAAAAAATGCCACTAAAACAAACCTCCAGATTCCTAGAAAAGATAAATCTATACAGACACTACATTACCTTCTTAGAAACGTTTAATCCAGGCCACAGAAAAATAAAACAGGTTCAAATCAGTAGTCACAGAAGTGCTGAACAAGGACATTGGATGAAGATGGCTGACAAAACCTAAGAACTCTCTCCAAACCAAATCACCTTAATTTTTTTTAGGTTTATTTATTTATTTATTTTGAGAGAAACAGAGATTGTATGAGTGGGGTAGAGGCAGAGAGAGGAGAGACAGACAACCCCAAGCAGCCTCTGTGATGCCAGTGCAGAGCTCGATGTGGGCCTTGAACTCACAAAACTGTGAGATCATGACCTGAATCAAAACCAAGAGTAGGATACTTAACCTACTGAGCCACCCAGATGCCCCCAGATCACCTTTAAGTGCCCAAAGATATTACAAAATAATAAATCTAAAATGGTGATGGAAAACTAGAATATCTTTTATCAATTAGTCTTGTCATTTGAGGAATCCATTAAATAGAGAAAGCAGAGAAAAGAGGCTCATGTAAGCCACAACCCAAAAGGCTTACAGAAGGGGATTGAGCAGCAGATGTGAAATGGTACCAAAGGTTGCTTCAAGCCCAGAGCAACACATTCAAACAGTTGGGGAAGCCCCCAGAGAAGGGATTATTTGGGTGACTGAATGTGGAATAGCTGGACAGAGTCTTCTCCTTCCCTGGGCATCAGCTACATTTGCCCTTGGAGCAAAGTGTCAAGGGTGAGCGCCTGCATCATTGAAGCCAGACATAATCAGACAGAAGTTTCTGGCATAGTCTACCAGCACTTTGCTCCCACGATCTCCTGAGGCCAGCTCTTATGTCAGAATGTACATCCACAGCCAGGCAAAAACAAATCATCAAACAAAAATATGAGGATCCAGTGAAAAAAAACACCAACATTTTGAGGAAAACATGTTTTAACATAAGTCACCAAACCCAATTTGACAAGAAATTAATCTCAAGATTTTAGAGAACAAACAGTAGACTTTAAAAGGAATGTAATTAACATCTTCAAAGTAAGTCTAGATGTTATAAAAATATCAGAAAAAAAGGGACCTATTATAGATGTAGAATATTAAATGAGTATAAAACACTTGGTGTAAAAATTACTTATAAATATGAAGTATTTAATATGTAAATATTAAACAACACGTTGCTACACAAGCAATGGACCAAATAAGAAATCAAATGGCAAATCAAAATATGTCTCAAAAAAAAAAAAAAGGTATGTCTCAAAGCAAAAGAAAAAGTCACAATATTCCAAAACCTATGGAATGCAGCCAAAGCAGGTGTTAGAGTGAAATTTATGCTATAATGCTTGTATTAAGAAAAAAGTTTAGGGGCACCTGAGTGGATGAGTCGGTTAAGTGTCCAGCTTTGGCTCAGGTAATGATCTTGCGGTTTGTGAGTTTGAGCCCTGCATAGGGCTCTGTGGTGACAGCTCAGAGCCTGGACTCCCCCACTCGTGCTGTCTCTGTCTCTCTCAAAAATAAATAAACATTTAAAAAAAATAATAAAAATTACAAATTAAAGAAAAGCTCAAACAACATTAATTGGTGTTAATATTTACACCAATAAAATTTAAAGGCTAACTTAAATGGATAATTTTGGGGGGAAATATAAATTGCTCAAATGGGCTCTAGAGTGAAAGAAACTGAATTAATGAGCCATTATAAACAAAATGGAAAAGAGAATAAAAGAACTACTCTTAAAAAATACACAATGAATGGGGCGCCTGGGTGGCTCAGTCGGTTGAGCGTCCGACTTCGGCTCAGGTCATGATCTCACAGTCTGTGGGTTCGAGCCCCGTGTCAGGCTCTGTGCTGACAGCTCAGAGCCTGAGCCTGTTTCCAATCCTGTGTCTCCCTCTCTCTCTGCCCCTCCCCCAGTCTCACTTTGTCTCACTCTGTCTCTCAAAAATAAATAAATATTAAAAAAAAAATACACAATGAAGACATTTCACTTTTAAGCTGGAGGAGAAACAAAATCTCTGCCAACTTCTAACAAAGAAAATGACAAATAGCAAGTTAGATGACATTTAGCACAGATAATCCCAAACTTTAAAATATTTTAATAAAGGTTACGATGTGCATTGAACAAGGGACCATTTTGAGATAGAAGGCTGAGAGATCACAGACCACTTCAGATCACGAGCAAACCTGTTAGAGCAGCAGGTTTCCAAAGTGGTTGGTGCCAGCCAGTGGGAAATTAACTCTCGTGTTAGAAATCAGGCTCAAATGTGTGGGCTGAAGAAGCTTTCCCAATCCTTTGTTCTCATGGAGCGGCAAGGGAGTTAGAGCCGAAGGGAAAAAAACCTACGTATGTTCCATTTTTGCAACAAAGCTGTTTACCACACTCTTCTTCATGTTAGCCCAAAGTACTCATATGGTCTCTTCCCACTTCAAATTCTGTAAATAACTGGGGCCAGAAAGAATGTCTCACGTTCACAGGTGTGCAGCATTATAAAAGGAACATACAAAAAAATAAATAAATAAATAAATAAATAAATAAATAAATAAATAAATAAAAGGAACATACAAGGCAAAAAGTCATTAAGAAAAAAACCATGAAAAGCTATAAACAAAGATGGCCAACAAAATATTTTAACACAGAGTAAATAAAAACCTTGGTGAAGTATTTTCCTATGGAATCAAATAGCTTTGTTAAAAAAAAAAAAAAAAAAGAGTTCCCCATGCATGAAGATGTCAAGACAGAAAATACAGGAACTCAGAGAAGAAATAATAATACAACAAAAAAAGTGGGAACAAAGATAAAATGATATAAGTGATGCAACAGTTGAAGCATCCACACCATTGAAAATAAAAATCTACCCAAATGAAGGACAAATTTTAGTACCTTAAATTATGTAATAGAAAAAAAAAGCATTTAAATAATTAGGAAGAAAAAGATGTGAAAACTTGCCCACAATAGATCCATTATACACACACCCAGGGTCCACATAAAAAAGAAAACAACAATTAGGACAGAAAGGAGACTTGAAAATATAAATCAAGAAAAAATTCCTGAAATTAAAAAGACACTTGACTCAATAAATTGAAGGTGGACTAATTAAAATTGACTCAGACTTATTAACACTGTGACATTTTCACATAAATTTCCTGGACTTAAAACTAAAGAAAGATTTCTATGGCACACAAGAAACCAAAACTAAGTAAAATAAAAGATCAACTCACCTTGAGGCACTCATAAGATTGGTTTTAACCTTCTCTACAGCATTTTTCAGCGTGAGAGCAAAGTAAAACAATTCTCGAAAATCCTCAAGTAGAGGAAGTGTGACTAAATATTTTGTATTATTCTAAATTCTTGTTTATCTGTAAAGGCAGCAGACAAATGATAGTGGCTGACTCCCTTAGTATAGCTAGCTCTGAAAAAAATAAGCCTATCTTATTTCTACAATATTTAAAAGGACTTCTTAAAAGCTTCATAGAAGCTTTTAATATGGAAATATGCCTTGTGAACCTTCAACACAGGAAGGTAAAAGTGTTTCTCCTACTTACTCTCTTCTATTTCTATGCATTCTTCTTTTCCCAGAGCACATTTCTGAAAAGGTGTTTCAGATGTGGGTTTGTGGTAATACGTACAAATCTTCCCAATGCAATTCTTTTTAGCCTGTCAGTTACCTTCCTGGGAAAATAAATAATGGAGCCTGGACACAAATAAAGAAAGTTTTCTCCCTGTCCCCAACCCCACCCCCCCCCCGTCCCCACCACATTTATAAGCATAATTTTATTGGGCTGAACTTACCTTAGATATAAATGGCATATATTTCAAATAATGTTAAATTACATTATGGTACACATTTCCTTTCTTAATGAAAGCCATCTGCCTTGATATCACTCATTTATAAGCAGTTAAAAATAAATATTCTTGATTTCTCTCTTTAGCCAGTTGTATTTTCTGCATCTTAAGTCTGATGATATATGGCAGGGACTCTGTCTTTGCTTTTCCTTTTCATTTCCGATTTCTCTCTTCTACTGCAAGGACAAATATAAATTAAAAATAACAGAATTAATTCTCCATGTTGAAAATAAGAGACTGCTTCACCATTTTCTTAGAGAACTTACTGAGAAAACTTGTAAGTCCTTTCTCTGTCTCTTTGAAATGTATATACATCTTTTAGATGAAAAATAGACCCCCCTATCAGCTTTATGGCACAACTTGTCTCTCTCAAGGACCTGAGAGCCATGTCTGAAATATAATTATCAAGGGATATAGCACCCTTATTTCTCCCCATTTCTGTAGCTTCACTTAGGTGGCTGCCTCCCTCCAAGTTGCAAGACTACCTCCTATCATAAATATATAAGAAGTATGTTTTTCCTTTGGATACAGCCAGTTAACTAACACAGATGGTCACATCAATTACCAGGTAAATTTAGAATGAACTATGTATGGTGACAAATAGTGCTGTCAAGTTCTCTTTCTTGGTAAACAAAATTCCTCCATTCTACACTTGGCATTTTGTTTTAAAAACCTGAACATAGAACCACATTTTTTTTTTGATTCAATTTTAGCTAGTTATAATCAGCTTGTTTTTTTCCTAGCAGTTCTTTCTGAATGTCAGTGTGTTCTCCAAAGTGTGAGCTGTGATTTCAGTTCTGGGTTAGTAACAGATTTGATAAGTTTATCTTTTATTTTGTTTCTAAATAAGAGATTGACTGGGACTAGTTATTCTCTAGAATAATCCAATATCCAGAAAGATGATAGAAAACACAGACTTGGAAATGTACGTTATTCAACGCATGATATAATAATAAATTATTAGATCAAGTACATCTTGAACTCGTATATAATATTTATATATGCCAGGCACTGTTCCAAATAGAAATATGAGACCAGTTAACCTTTATCACAGCTCAATGAGGTAGTACCGTTATCATTCCATTTACAGATGACTAAATTGAGGTACAAAGTGGTTATATAATTTACCCAAAAAAAGCCTTAGATAGTAAATATTAGAGCCAAGATCTCAAACCAGAAAATCTCACTCCAGACTCATCACTTTAAAATCAAGCTAAATTCCTGTTCTATGCCAATGCATTATTCTATAGTAACATTGCAGTTTTATTACATGATAGATGAATTATTATTCATTTTTATTACTCATAAAACCTTTGGCAGTATTGCAAAATGCTTTTTTGTGTGTTTATGCTCAGAAATCTATTTTACCAATTACTTTAATTTTAAGAACCCTTTCAAAAATAGTAGTAGTTAATTTTTTTTTTTTTTTTAAGTTTATTTACTCTTGAGAGATAGAAAGAGACAGAGCATGAGCAAGGGAGGGGCAGAGAGAGAGGAGACACAGAATCTGAAGCAGGCTCCAGGCTTTGTCAGCACAGAGCCTGACCCCGGGGCTCAAACTCACGAACCACAAGACCATGACCTCAGCCGAAGCCAGATGCTTAACCAACTGAGCCACCCAGGAGCCCCCAAAAGAGTAGTAGTTAAATAGCAGAACCTAAGGAAGAACTAAGAAATGAGAAGTTATTTCATTAAGTTTCCACAACTGAATCTGAGCATTTTTATTTTGGAATATAACTGCAAGCACTTAACTATTCTGAAGTTAACACTTTATTAAGATAAGTAGAAGAAATTCACACCTCTCTCTCAGTATTAAATTGTTCCAGGCTGTCTGGCTTCATAGCAGTTTACAAGAAGCGAGTGCATTGATTGATACACAAAGCCCATCTCTGCGGCCAGAGAGGCTCGCCATTTTACTATTTGGTAACTGGAATGTTAGACTGTGAAAATACAGCAAAATCTATACAGAGAAGAGCATGCCTGCACAATCTGTTGTTCATACTCAGAGCTCATGTGAAACTTAAAGTAAATCATCTGAAAAATGAAGCTATTTTAAGACGAAAACAGAGTCATACTCTCACTTCTAATGGTTAGCCATTATCTCTTACCAACCTTCAAAATCTCTGTCAACACATGTATCAGGAATACTGCTAGGTAAGCTATAACACCAATGAGAATTGCTATAAAAAATATAAATATAACAAGTGACAAAAACTCATATGTTGTATTTGTACTTGACATTATTCTTGCAGTTCTGCTAATTCAACATATTTAAGAATTATTTTAGGCTTAATTTTTAATGTCTAGAAAATGAAGTCATCATTTTCAAAATCTCTGTTGGGATGGGCCAGATATTTAACTTTTCACTGTGAATTTTCACCTATTAAATATGGGTAATGCAGGCAGTCATATCTTTTCCTTTTATCTTAACAGAAAAAAGTTCCAGGATATATATATAGTGAGGGTTTTCTTCCTGGCATTTTGGGGAGAATGTAGTTTTTATTTATCAATAACTGATAGACTATTAGATCTTATATATATTTAACAAAAAGCCCTTTATATTTATTTTATGGCACCATTGTTATTTGACATCAAACAACTCAAAGGAAACTTTCAAATGATGAATGATAAAAAAGCAAATATGCTACAAAAACAGATTTCCTAAAAATAAAAATCTTACACTTTCACCTAAATGTGAAAATGAGCAGATAATATTTCCACTGGGGGGGGGGGGTGGGAATGTTCTTTAGAAATTAATTAACATAATAAAAATGGCACTTCTAAAGATTTTGAAAGATTAAATTATGAGAAAATGAGAATGACATCTATTGGGAAATGCAACAGAGCAAAACAATTCTTCATGAAATAAGTTCACACAGCTAAGGCAGACTATGTCAGCTGTTAATCATGTTGAGAAAGCGTGTTTAAAGCTTCATTCTACATCAAACATATAGAATTCTGGAAAGCCAAATATCTATTTTAATAAACTGGAAGTGTGCTTAAATGAGATCAATTTTCGTCCAAACCGCAAGTTCAAAAATGCATGAAATAATTTCAGCATTTTATATAAAATAAGACAGGTTTACATTTCATAGACATAGCCATCTGCTCCTGTAAAATCTTTGTGTTGAAGCTAAGAAAAATTCTGGTTATGCAATATAGTACATACACTTATGAGATGTATAGCTTAGCAATTGTTCTAATTGATGGAGTAAGCCATGTTGATAAATCGATACATAGTAAGTGCATTTTGTATCTTTGGTTTTGCTTGTCTTTCCTGAATAAACGCATAGAACTCTAATACAGATACCAAACTTGCTAGCTCTCTAACCAAGTAAGATGGTAGTAGTCAAAGTTGTTGCATGGCTAGAAAATATTCTTGGGCGCTTGTGCTTTGTAAGAAAACCTCTGATTTGTAATTAATGTGTTATTAGAATATTTATTAGGAAAAAATAAATGTTGGTGTTAAAATGCTGATTTATTTATTTTCAAAATGTATTTGACAGCATACAACAAAGGAATGGCTTTCCAGAAATGAAGACATTTGACAAGAAAAAATTTAAATGTTTAAAATTTTATTTTAAAAATATATTTAGTATGGGGCACCTGGGTGGCTCAGTCGGTTGAGCGTCCAACTTTGGCTTAGGTCATGATCTCGCAGTTTGTGGGTTCCAGCCCCGCGTATCAGGCTCTGTGCTGACAGTTGGGAGCCTGAAGCCTGCTTCAGATTCTGTGTCTCCCTGTCTCTCTGCCCCTTCCCCCGCCCATGCTCTGTCTCTCTGTCTCTCAAAAATAAATAAATGTTAAAGAATTTTTTTAACGTTTAAAAATATATTTCATAGATGAACTTTTAGAATAATGTCATCAATATAAGTAAAATTAGAGTTTTAAAAATATTAGAAATATTAGAAATAAGTATTTATTTTTTGTCCCTTCATTAGAAATGAAAGATGGATAGTCCATCTTAAAAATTAAAGATAAATGTTCTCAAGATTAGTGTGGTTTGTTGCATCACTTCAGTGCACTAATAATTGAAGTTGGAAAGTTTTCCATAACTAATTATTTTTTTCAGTAAAATAGTTAAAATTCTCTCTGGAACCTTTGTTCTGAGACCTTAAAAATCAATTATTTAAATCATGCATCTCTATGAATGTTTCATTGCAATGAGGGAGAAACAACATTTAGAAATTGTACGCTTCACTACACTATAACCTGCCTTTATATTTCACTAAATGGCCTCAACTTCAAGTAAATAGAGCCTTATATATAATATAGAATGACAGACAGCAATTTTTTTTTATTTCAAAATCCATTTGTAAATTAGTTATTTTATTCAGAATGCATTTTTTTCCTATCAAGAAAGAAATATAATATTAAGTAACTCCTAAAGTAAATCAGACACACAGGTAATTCAATGTATAACTAAATACTAATAACAAACTTAATATAATAATTCCATTTACTGAGTGGCAACTAACTTATGCTAATTACTAATACACCGGCTCAGACTATCTCATTTAATCCTGATAATAGCTTTGCATATTCAATATATAAATAATTCAGAGTATTCATGTTAATAGAATTTAGAGTACTTATTTTTTGTCTTCATAGGAGAATATAATCCATATTTGAACATTTTCATCTGTGTTTGAATTTTCAATGTGGACCTTTGAAGTTGTCAAAGAAAAATAATCAGTATATTTGAATTCTGCTTCCAGCAAAGATTTTGACCAAAATGTCTCTACTCCCTTAAATACTTAGAAGACATAATAAATTGCAACTCAAAGTGATAGATACAGATATAAATATAAAAACATATCTATAAGTGTGTTTGCAATGAATAAATACAGATCTTGAAGTGTTAAAAATAAAGATCAATTAAGAACACAAGTTGCTGTACATCTAGGAGGTGATTATCAAATTCAGAGATGAGTTACAATGCCCAAAGTCTTGAGTTTAACAGCCACGCAGAGACAGAGGTGAGACTTTGGGAGCAATTAAGACATGAAATTGGAATGAAGGCACCTGCACGTATCTGGGGTCCTTTGATTTTTTACCTTTGGTGATAAAGGGATTACAAAATGTTTCCAGTGACCTAATGAATCGAGTTATCATGTGTATGTTTAGTTCTCTGAATAGAAAACAGAAATATCTCACAAGAATTCAAAGCCAAGTGTGTGCCATGCATGAGTTTGAAGACTGATCCTAAATTAATGTTTATATGCATGAATCCTATACGCGTGCATCGTGAAATAGAAGCATAAATATTAAAATTGGTAGTTTGGGTTATAAGGACAGACATATAGATATATGGGATAGAAGGAAGAGAATTGAAATTCCAGAAATAAACCATTACAATTAAGGCCAGTTAATTTTTGACAGTGGTACTCTATTAGTCAGGGTTCTCAGGGTTCTCCAGAGAAAGAGGACCAGTAATATAGATGTGTGTGTGTGTGTGTGTGTGTGTGTGTGTGTGTGTGAGTGTGTGAGTGTGTGTGTGTGTGTGTGTGTACGGATGGATAGATAGATAGATACATAGATACATAGATACACAGATACATAGATAGATTTTAAAGAATTCACTTACACAATTGTAGAGGCTTGACAAGTCCAAAATCTTTCAGGTAGGCCTGCAGACTGGAGACCCAGGGAAAAGTTGCAGCTTGAGTCCAAAGACAATCTGCTAGAGTAATTCCTTCTTGCTGAGGGGGTGGATGGGGTGGGTGGGTGGGAATTAGTCTTTGTTCTATCAAGGCCTTCAACTGATTGGCTGTAGTTAATGGGCATTGTGAAGAGTAATTTGCTTTACTCAAAAACTACCTGTTTAAATAATAATCTCATATAAAAACTCCTCCAAAGAAAAATCCAAAACAATGTTTGACAAAATATCTGGTTACCATGGTCTAGCTGAGTGGACACATAAAATTCATCATAGATACTAAGTCAAGTCAAAAGCAAAGATTGCCTTTTCACCAAATGGTGCTGAAAAAAACAAATATCCACAGGCAAAAAAGTGAAATTGAGCCCCTTCCTTCAACCATATACAAAAATAAAATCAAAGTGGATCATAGACTTAAAAGTAAGAGTTAGAACTGTAAAATTCCTAGAAGAAAACATAAGAGTAAAGACATAAATTTTCATGAACTTGGATAAGACAATGGTTTATTAGATTTGACACCAAAAGCAACATAGACGAAAGGAAAAAATAGGTAAATTGGACTACATCAAAATTAAATTGCTTTTTCTGAAAGTAACACCATCAAGAAGGTGAAAGGACAACCCAATGAATGGGAGAAAACATTTGTAAATCATTTATTTGATAAGGGACTAGTATCCAGAATATATAAACACTTATAGCTCAATAATAAAAAGACAAATAACACAATCAAAAAATGGGATGATCATCTGAATAGACATTTCTCCAGAAAAGATATACAAAATTCCACTAGGCCAATAAAAAGATGCTCAACATCATTAGCCACTAGGGAAATGCAAATCAAAATCGTAATTAGATACCACTTCACACTCACTAGATGGCTCATAATAAAAACAATATATCATAACAAATGATGAGGAGGTGGAGAAATCAGAATCCTCAAACACTGCTGATGGGCACATAAAATGCTGTGAACATTGTACAAAACAGTTTGGTAATTCCTTAACATGCTAAACATAGAGTTACCATATGGTATAGTAATTTCATTCCTGGGTATATACTCAAAGAGAAATGAAAACATACATCTGCGCTAAAACTTACACATGAATAATCATAAGTGCATTATTCATAATAGTCAAAAGGTAAAAACCACCCAAATGTCCATCACCTAAAAAAGAATAACAACATGCAGTATATCTATGCTGCAGGATATTGTTTGGTGATAAAAAGGAATAAAGTGTTGATACATGGATGGATTTTGAAAACATGATCAACCAAAGAAGTCAAAAGACCACATACTGCATGATTCCATTTATATATAAAAAAAATCCAGAATAGGCAAATCCTTAGAGACAGAGAGTGTATTCGTGGTTGCTTGGGGAAGGGGAAAGGATGGGAAGTAACTTCTAATGTGTACAGTCTTTCTTTTTGTGATGATACGCTTTAAACTCATGAATTTTATAGTACGTGAACTGTACCTCAGTAAAGATGCTTAAAAAATTATTTGTGGGTCAGCGTTTCTCCTGACACACTTGGAAAAAATAAATGTAAAACTACTTCCAAGAGATATTTCTATAATCTACGCTGCACAAAATGCCTATGGAGTAGTTGGTTTGCAACTTAAGATCACAATCAAATATTTTAAAAAATCACAAGGAAATGATCTACCTGAGACCGAGCAGATATATTTGAAATGTATAAAAGAATAATAAAACAGTTTGAGACAGAAAATAAAATGAGTTTATTTAATACAGTTAAACCCATCTATGAACAGAAACCATAAGAAAAGAATTAGACACGAGGAAAAAAAATGCAGACTGATTTGAAAAATCACCACTTAAAACTCCTAAAAATTAAAAAAGTTTACGGATCCTTGAAATGAAAACGAGCAATGAGCAGGCCAAATAGTAGATGAAATAAAGCCAAAGAGAAAATGTTGAATTGGATGGCTGGTGAAATTTCTCAGGATGTAGCCCATAGAGATGCAAAGATTAAACAAATGGAAGAGAGATTAAGACACATAGAGGACAGAAGAGAAGATCCAACATATATATTCATATAAGTTAAAGAAGTAGGAGAGGGGCAATATTTGAAATGATAATGGCTAAAAGTTTTTCCCAGTTGAAGAAAAATAAGAATTCTTACAGTCGAGAAGCAAAATGATTTCTCACCAGGCTAAATAAAAATAAAGTTTTACCAATAATGTCTAGTAGAAATGGCTGGACCCTAGAGGCAATGAGAAAATAAAGACAATCAGGAGAAAGAAGGTTACCAGGAAAGAAAAGGTGAGAGAGGAAGAGATTAACTACACAGTAATAACATTTGGACCACAGCAGGTATGTCAAAAATAATAAAAAAGCTCAAAAAATAAAGCATAAATTATAGTCTCACAGTGCTTCAAGAAAATAACTACCAGTTTAGAGTTCTATACCTCACTAAATAATTCTTCAAGAGTTGTGGGTGGAGATATTTCCAGATAGAGAGGACTTTTTGTTTGCTGGATTTTTTTTTTTTATTCACCAGAGACCTTCCATCACTTAAATTACCACTCAGCAATTTACTGTAGGAAGAAGAAAATTATACCCAGAAGGTAGTAGCAGGATTTAAAATGGATAGTAAGAATGGATATTGAAAAATATGAGGCAATCTAAATTAAAATTACTATAAAAATAACTAATTGCATATGGTTTAAAAATAAGACAACTAAAACATTAGACATGAATTACAGGGGAGGGATTAGAAGTTACTTATATTATGGGTGAGGAGTATAAGAATATTAATATCAGACTTTGTCAACATAGGTTACAAATATTAGAAACTTAAGGGGAATTGCTAAATAACAGAAAAATAATGTGTAACTTCCAATAGTTTAGAGGAAAAAAATGGAATAAAGACAGTTCGTTGGTCAGTGCAACTGGAGACAGTAAAGGAACAAAGAACATAAAAATACGAAGTAAGTTGGCAGAAATAAAATACTAAGAAACACAGTAAAGGAAAATGCAATAAACTTGACAATTAAGAGGTGAAAATTTGATGACTGGATTCCAAATTTCTAGCTGTACGCTATTTTAAAAGGCACATCTAAAACATAGTAACACGGTAAATTTGAAAGTAAGAGGAATAAAAATTATATATCTGAAAAGTATTAACCATAAGAAGCTGGTGTAGCTATACAACTCCCAGGGAAAATAGTTTAAGGCAGAAAACATTAGTAAGGTTAAAGAGAGTCATTGTAAAATTATAAATTAAAAAAAAATACTTCACTAAGACAATATAATAAGAAAAAAGATCTAGAAATCCATTTTCTTATTACTTATGCATGTATAATTCTCAAAAGGTTTAAAACTAGATTAGTCCTACTTGAATAAACTTCCTTTTATTCCTTGACATCTCTCCTTGAAAGCTTAGAACACATTTCTTTCACTAAGCTTTCCAGTATTGATTTTTTTCCAACCTTTTTCTGTCTCCCCTTTTGCTCTTACATGGCATATTGTATATCGAGTTAGATGGGAAATCTCACAGGAGCTTTGTCTTTTATGTGTTTGTAAGTGCCATGTACCCTTACAACTATTATAAATAAATAATCATCATCATCTTGGGATAAAAATGAAACATAAAAGTGTCAACCTTTCAAACAAAAATGAGTTACCTTTCTCTTTTTAACTATACCTTAGAGATGTATTCTTGTAAAATTCTAAAAACTCTTTCAAGTATATTATTCAAGTTAAAAAAGAAAAAAATTGTTCTATCAGTCTAGGGTGAACAACCATCTTGGTTTGCCTGATTTTAGCACTCAAAGTCCTGTATCCCAAGAAACTCTTCAGGCACCGGGGATTCGTGGTTGCTCAATAATATCATGTTTCTTATAAGAAAGCCAAAGCATATACATTTTACACTTTTGATTGAAAATTCACTTAAGTAAATGTTTAGGCAAAAAGACAAGAAGTTAATATCCATAATGGAGAAAAATATAAAGTTTTCCTTACTCTGAGCTCTCTATTTCTATTGTTTAAAAAATGTTCATATTTTGTACCCTCTTTCTAATTTGTTTAAATGTAGGGTATCTATTCTATTAAGTGAAAATTTTGCAAAGCAGTGGAAAATGACTTTTGCTTTAAACTAACATCTGTTGTCAGGAAGTCTCTGGTATTCCTGGAACTTTTATTAAGTATGTTAGAGAAACAATTATTTTCAAACATCACAGCATCTGATAAGTTGAAGAAGGCAAAGAAATTCTAAGACTAGTACCCAATTCTTAGAAAGAATACATCAGAAATGCTTCTTAACCTTGCATTTGCCTATATTGAACAGCTATTTTTTTTTTGGTCAAAGAAGTGGATAAAATTGACTATAGAATTTAGGTAAGGAGAAAACGTGTAGTTAAATTATGATACATTTCCATAAGCAAATAATATAAACCTCTCTGCTATCTGGATTGTAAAAAATTGTATTTTGCACATCTGATAACTTACAAAATTTAAGTTTTTTCATGTGGTCAATATGGCTCTGGAAACCTAATAATATTTTCTCAAAAGTATTCATTCACTCACGAAACTATATACTAAATGGTTGGGAGTTCTAACAAGAATTATACAGGACCTAATCTTTAAGGGACTCATTTTATTAGAGATAAGAAGTAAACAAATGAGTTTATTAAAGCAGAATACCATTGTATATAGAAGGTGCCATCATTGTAACAAGAAAGAAATTACTAAGCTATATAGCAAAAAATTCACAAAGGATATAATGCTTGAACTAGATCTTGAATTCATTCATTCATCCATTTGTGCATGCATGCATGCATTTATCAAAATTATTAAACATCAGTTTTGTGCCAGGCACTGTTCATTACTGCTGGCTATAGCTGTAAACAAGAAAGAGGCTCCTAACATCACGTAGCATACACTCTGTTAGGAAAGAGAGATAATAAACACATATCACAAATAAATAAAATACATTAATTTCAAATGGTGGCAAAGCCTATCAAAGAAATAAGAAGATAATTGAAAGAGACCGACCACTGGAGGAAGCTGAGGAATGTATAGTTGTTCAGGCAGATGAGGTGGGGGTAAACAAATACATTCCAAGGGACACGCTGTCTGGCTCCTTTCTGTGACATGCAGTTGGCATTTCACATAAGTGGTCAGCAGCATCCTTGCATTTTTCTTGGTAACTTTCATAAAGACTAAATCCTAATATTACATCCACCACATTCTAATTTGTCTCTAATCTTTCACTATTTTGACCTCACATCTTTTTTCTGTCTTTATTGCCTTGCCCGACTGTTATTTAACACCATTTTCTCGCTTGCAAACTTTCCTTGATTCTGATTCTCATTCTTTCTCTGGCACGGCCAGAGGTAAAGGGAGTCCAAGAACAAGGGGTGAATATCAAAGCCATTGTCTTCAGTAACTTCCAGGGCAACACACGTAGGAGCAGGAAGAGCCAAATAAAATCAAGAATAGATCTCAAGGGGAAAAAGGAAAAGAGAAAAGAGCAAGAAAAGAAGGTCCAGACATTTTGCCATTAACAGGGATGAAATAACTACAATTCTACCTCATTAGATACAAATATAGGAGTGAGTCAGCCTCAGATGAAGGTCCAGGGCTTTACGAAACTGCCAAACTTTTGGCACCAACCAATACCATTACGAACTTGACCAATTCCCGGTTCTATAATGAATTGTGGGAACAATGAGCCAAAGCAACATTTATCACTAGAAATGCTCTATCAACATAAGTCTGTCCTTCCTTGCCAACCAGTCCTCTATGAGGTCCCTCAAGACATTTATAACCTGTTCCAACAACTAGAAATGGGGAATTAGAGTGCTTGTATACGAGGGCTTATATTCCTCCTACCATAAATATCTCCTTTAGAACCAGGATCTGAAGAGAATGATCATCTTTCACCTGTATACTGCTCGGGTCTACCATGGCCATATATTGAACAAATTCCATTGATAACAGTTGCTTTGATGGAAAACTTTAGCAGGTTATAACAATAATTACACAATTATTATGTTTCAAGGTATTACTGTCTTACCGGTTATTAAAAAATGGCTTTACAATGAGAAAAAAAAAAACATAGCAACTTAAATAGAAGTGCTAAGTGATCCACAATCTCACCGATGCTTGTGATCCTTTTTTTTTTTTTCCATTTTCACCGTTAGTGTCTTAACTTATAAGGTAGGTGAGAGATTCATTTGGAGATTGTCATTTCCTTTACATACTTTAAAAGAATGCAGAAGCACTTGTTTAAAATGAGATATCTTTTTTTGGCACCCGATTATGCCTTCTTTTCATTTAGTGTTACACTAATTAGTTCAAAACTATCATCCTACTGTCAGATCGTATTTACTGCAATTAGTTTCATTTCCACCCAATGCTTTTCCATAAAAGTAAGCAATAGTTTATTGTTTGTTTTCATCAATAATCTGTCATAGCGACTGCTCTATATTCAGGTGTGATATTCCTTACTTTGGAATATAAAAAATTGTGTACACAGACACAGACATGTAAATTCTAGCAAAAAATAATTGCACTTACTTTGCTAATGAATTATCTCATACATAAGAATATTTTTATAGAACTTTTTATGTGTCTTCAGAAATATTTCACTTTAATTTTCTAAGTGAAGGACAGTATAGGCACATGACATTTTTAAAATACAAACTTAAAACTATTTTTAATACATGTTCACTAAGCATTTAACATTATAAATATTTGCCCTGAATATTTCCTTATAGTATTCTTAAAAATTACATGTGGCCATATAATCTGTGACATGACAGTTTAGTAGCCAATTAAATTTTGAAAGTTAGTGTTCTTTTAAAAGTGAAAGAAACAGGCACAAAATAAACATTCTGTACTGAGCAATTATGAGTAGGATGTTTTTAAGGATGTAAAAAGTTATTTTTATGAATGCAATTTTACTTCCAAATGCTGGCAGAATTATTTCTGTAACTGTCTATGTAGAAGGAGATTCGTATTTGAAAACATTATCAAATTTTTCCCTGTTTGGTACAAATTCGTTCCCAAATGTGTTCTAATTTTCTCAGTGCATCTGGATCAAGACATTAGCCAGGAAGATAAGCAGACATAATTCCTAAAATGACTAACTTTTGGTCCAGAGAGAGATGAGGTTTGTTAATCTCCCAACCACTTTTTTCTCTGTGTTTGGAGCATTCTTGCTCTCCTCGGTTAATATAAACATGCACTCGGGATAGGCTTAACGTAAAGGGAATGTATAAATATCCCTCGTCTGCATGATTTTAAGGTATTATCTCAGGTCTAGGCTTAACTTTCAAGAACTGGGAGAACAGTGTTTTGTGTCTCCCTGGGAATAAAGACAAACTCCATGACAATGGGATTGACAAGACAGAGTCAATGGGCAGTGAGGGCACCTGGAATACCTAAACTAGAGAGGCAGGTTGACTATAAATAAGGAAGGTCAGATTTGCTACAGATTTTTATTTTTAGAATTAATGTTTAGCTTTTACAAGTTTTGACAAGATTTCCTGTCTTAGTATTCTTTAGGGTAAAAGTATATTCATAAGGAACACTCCAGATCTTAATGCCGCCAAAAATACACCATCCTGTCCTAAAATACAACTTTTGAAAGATAAATTGCCAAGGTTAGGCTTTGAATGATTTGCCATGTCTCATTCCAATGTCTCATTGTTATGAGAGATGGAAAAAAGGTGTGATTAGTATTTTAGGCAGGTAGGAAAGAGCAAGTATAAGGTGAATATTATTAAACATTTCTAACGTTCATAGTTCATGGCAGAATTATTCATAAGAGTGAAAAAAAAGAAAATAACACAAATGTTCAACTATGAGATACCTGTTATAGATACCATGAGTATTAGACGTTAAGAATTATGCAGTCCTTTGGGAAATGTTTAAAATATATTAAACGAAAAAAAAGTAATTTATGAAAGAGTAATCCATAGATAATGTCTTGAATACATTATGTAGATGACATGGGGACATGCCATGCAGTTCCCTTCTTCAAGGATAGATTTCCTGCTCAGTCACAGGAAATGTGGTTGGTAGACAGCCTCCAGCTGTCCATTCCTTTGGGGTCAAGCTCAGCTTTGGAGAGCCTCACCTCACTCCCTTCCTGGGGCAGCCCACACCCAGTGATTGATGCAGGTTGGGGTATAGGGACTTGACAATTTGGACCTCACATAAACCACCCTGAAAGGTAAGATTTGCTCTAGAAGTCCTCCTTGGGTTGGCTGAGGTTTTTCAGACCTGACAACGCTTAATTTCTTCCACCACCCAAGCCTGTTTTTCCCTTCCCTTTCACAGGTGAAATTCTGAAAAACATCTTCCATCCAAAACTCCATCTCAGCATCTGCTTCTGGAGAACTCATCTGTGGTACAACTCCCCCCCCCCCCCCAGAGATATCCATGTTGTAATCCCAGCATCTTATGAATATGTTTACTTACATGGCAAAGGGGACTTTGTAGGTATGAGAAAGTTTAAGATTTTACAATGGGTAGAGATTATTTGGTGGGCCCAGTTTAAACACAAGAGTCTTTACCAATGGGAAGAAAGGAATATCAGATTCAGAAGAGGAGATATGATTTAAAAAAATGGGTCAGACTCAGAGAGAGGTTCTAAGATGCTAGTTTGCTGGCTTTGAAAATAAAGAAAGGAGCCATGAGCCAAGGAAACCAGGCAGCCTCTAGAAGCGGAAAAAGGTGAGGAAGTAGATTCTTCTTAAGGATCCTTAGAAGGAACGTGGCTCTGCAGACAACTTGATTTCAGCTCAGCAAAACCCATTTAAGATTTCTGGCTTCCAGGAATGTGATATCGTCCATTTGTCTTGTTTTAAGCCTCTAAATTTGTGATAATTTGTTACAACAGCAATAGGAAACTAATTTATCACCCAACATCTCATTTTGTATGATCTTATTTTAGTGAAAAAATATTTTTCAGAGGAAAAAAATTCCTGGGACATTATACACTGAAAGGGTTATAATCTTTATCAATAAGTAAAGTTTTTCCTAATTTTGCTTATATCATTTTCTATTTTCTATAATACATGTTTCTTCTATAAAGGGTATTTAAAGCAGAAAAAGAATTGTCTTCATGATTTTAATCAAGATAAGAACACTATTAATAATAGTAATAGAGTAATCCTTTCCAAACAGAATGGTGAAATCAGATCAACTTGAATAGATCAAATAACAGCCTAATACCTGCAAAATTAAGTCATTAATAAATTTTGTTCCATTCAATCATTCCTCTGTTAATGGTTATTTTTTCACATTGTTTTTAATCTTTTCTTCATTATTAACAATGCTACCATGTATCCTTCTATTAGATTTTTATCTACTAGCTGTTTAATGCTAAAGAGATAGAGGAATTTGTATATTTTCATTTCTAACAGATGTTGTAAGATTGCTCTGCAAACATCTAACAATTTAACTTTTCACTAGTAATACATAGGGACTATGCGTTCCCCAGAGTGCTCTTTTAGGTTTTTGCAAACTGAGAAAAAAATGACATGACTGGGCTTAGGAAGCAGGCAGAACTTGCAGCAAAGGTGATTTGAGACTTAAGATTTTTAGCTGGGAAATGTTTGTAACTCTCTTATTTCTGATCGAGATTGGTCCTGAAAGCAGAAGTTTCAGCTGTTGCTGTTAGCAACTAGCTTGGGTCATACACAGCCCACCTTTCCAGTCTCATCTCCAATTAGTTCCCTTAGCTCTAATCCAACCACACTGAGATGTACTCTCCTTGCCGTCCTTCAGTGATTCACAATTTGATTTTCTTCTGCCTGGAATGTTGCCCGTTATCAATGTTCATATTTGTAAGATGGTGGAATCAAAGAAGTTCAGAATTTCGGGGCAAGATATACACACTTGCACTTACTCCAGTAATCATTGCTCTTCTCCTAACGTATTCTTTAACACCTAAACTTACAACTGTAGTCATGGGAAGCTTTTTTCGTTTCTTCAACTGATGTCATTTTCACCTCTATTGGAATCTATAATGCTTTGTTTGTACAATTTTTAGAAGTTTAGTAAATACCTTTGAATTTAGATAGTCTTCTGAATTAAAATTTAGGTGGTCTTCTAAAATAAAACATCCCTGAAGGAATGAGTTACCCTTGTATATTTTTGTAAACCCCTGTTCTCCTAAAACAGTATTTTATGATAGAGATGTAAATATTTGTTGAATAAAGTATATGCCTGCTTATAGTACAAATGTGAAAGTATTTGCAGTTACAGCCCACAAAATAAACAACAACAAAACACCCTGAATCCCGCTAATATACCTAAGACAAAGACTTTGAGAAGTTCTCTTCTCAAAAAGAAAAAAACAAAAAACAAAAAACAGAACTGTATTCGAGGCAGAGAACCCGTACCTATAGAAGCAGGGGTATATTTATCTGAGGTCAGAAATTCTAATACTTTTGAACAGTCCTAAATTTCTGCTAACAAATGTGACCAGTCAGCCTATAACCATTTGTTATGAATTTAATTGTTTTCCAAAAAGATATGTTGAAATTTTAACCTCAACTATTTCAGAATGCAACTTGATTTGAATGTAGAGTTGTTGCAGATGTAATTAATTAAGATGGAGTCATACTGGAGTCAGGTGGGCTCTTAATCCAATATAAATAGTGTCATTATACGAAGAAAATAGGAGAGGGGCGCCTGGGTGGCTCAGTCGGTTAAGCGTCCGACTTCTGCTCAGGTCATGATCTCGCGGTCCGTGGGTTTAAGCCCTGCGTCGGGCTCTGTGCTGACGGCTCGGAGCCTGGAGCCTGTTTCAGATTCTGTGTCTCCCTCTTTCTCTGACCCTCCCCTGTTCATGCTCTCTCTCTCTCTGTCTCAAAAATAAATAAATGTTTAAAAAAAATTAAAAAAAAAAAAAGAAGAAAAGAGGAGACATAGAGACAAAGACACACAGAGAGAACACCATGAAATGTTAAAAGCAGAGAATGGAGTGAGTGCATCTACAAACCAGGCTCACTGAGGATTGCCAGGGACCACCAGCACCTGAGAGAGAAGCACAGAAAAGATTATCTCCATCAGGGTTTGTCGATACCTTGGTTTTGGACTTCTGGCGTCCAGAACTTGGGGAGAAAAAATTGGTTTTTTGAGGTCCTTCAGTTTGGGGTAATTTTTTAATGCCATCCTGGAAAACTAATATGTCATTCTTCTCCCTTATCCTCTCCTTACAGTGAACATTTTTATCAATGCTTTTAATAAGCTGATGGCCAATTGGTATTTGAGAAAAGATGAGAAAGTGAAAACTACTATTTGTGATTGCCTCTTCAAGCAGTGGATAGAGAAGCTCCTTGAAGAAGTGTAATGAGGGAAGCCAAACACAGACAAACATGCCATGTCCAGGCAAGGGAAGTATCCTGTGCCCAGGTAAGTAGAATAAGAGACAAAGCAGAGCAGGAGGTGTAAGTTTCATGTATTAATCAGGATCAGGGAGATCTGAAGAAACTGAAGCAGCAGTAGGAGATGGGTTGGTTACCACTCTGATGGATCAGACATCTTCATCAATTGAAGGAACAAGGGCGATGTAACTCACGAACGGAGACACAGCCAGAGAAATGAGAAAGAAAAGGAATACTTCTGAAGCCGAGGTTGTTTGTTTCCCCAAATCTCAACTTTCTCTATTCTTGTCTCACGAAAGATGAGTTTCAGGCCTAAGTAACTCTTGCCTGGATGCCTATAGAGGTATTAGAATCTAAAAACAAATAACTGAGTACTGCGAGATTGCCAGAGCAATCCGCCAATTTTCTGGCGGACGTAATTCTTATATTGATCATTTAAGCCAGTCTCTTCATAAAATATTAACATTACAAGGCTTAGTTAGAAGATGTTAACTGCTGAGAGCTCTGGTGAGGTCTGAGTTTATGTTGGACTATAACTCCAGCATAGTCTTTTTTTTTTTTTTTTTTAAATCAGTAAACCCAAAGATACATTTCCCCTTCACTACAGAGGAAACTTCAGAATGTTATTGCAAAACACCCTGCAGTTATGGCAGGGTAAAGAAATACTCCTCATTTTAGTCTAGTGTCTGAAACCATACATAGATATAAAAGTATATAAAAATTATTGTCAATATCTCATGCCTCCAACTTTAATTTTCAGCCTTCAAAGTATAGTCTGTGTGTTTTGCCTGGAGACCATCGTTACCCCAAATGAGAAGGAATATGTGGTGCTAAATGAGAAATGAATATGTGATGCTATAGTCAAGATCCAGGAGATAAATAAGGCAAGTCTGAGAATTTTTCAAAGATACATTATTTCTCTAGAATAATACCTGGGTGTTCAAATGGCAAAGAAGATGTGGGGCCGAAGACCCCAGGGGATGTTTCCCCCTTTATATAAAATGGGAAATCAAGGTCTGCAAAGCCCTTTTGAGGTTTTTGTTTTTGTTTTATACCGGATATTTTAATGAAACATCATCTGTGGTTTGCTAATCTGCTAATTAATTCATTTACAGCTGACCCTTGAACAACATGGGGATTAGTGGCAGTGACCCCTCCACGCACTCAAAAATCCCATATAACTTGATTCTCCCAAAACTTTTAATAGCCTACTGTTGACTGGAAGCCTTACTAATAACATAAATGGTTGATTAACACATTTTTAAATATTATATGTATTATATACTGTATTCTTACAAGAAAAAAAGCTAGAGAAAAGAAATGTTATGGAGAAAATTATAAGGGAGAGAAAATACACTTATAGTATTGTATTGTATTTATTAAAAAGAAACCCTAAATCACCTATAAGTGGATGCATGCAGTATAAACCCATGTTGTTCAAGGGTCAGTGCTAGTCAAATTCCACAAACCTTTCAAATATAAATGAGATACAAAGTGACTAATACAGTTCCTATGCTCTAGGACTAGATATAGGAAAGGGACAGATATATAAAATTAACCATAATTTATGGCAAAATGTGATGAGTCAATTACAGAGTCAAAATCTGTATGTACAATGAGAGCATAATTCTCACTAAGAAATCAGAAGTGTTGAAGATATGAGATTTGAGTATGTGAACTCAGCTTTAAAAGTTAGGTAAGGTCTCAGCAATCAGAGAGAAAGAAGAATTCAGGCAAAGAGACTAGCGGTGAAGGCTTTAGACAGTAAATGTAGACATCAGGTAAGAGGTCTAATGTGTCTGCTGGAATGTTGGGAATGAGGACAGACACATGGCATTGAGATCACAGAGGGCCTAGAATGCCAAAGTTAAAGTAGTTGCATGATATTCCTTGAGAAATGGCAAGTCTTAAAAATATTTTAGTGAGGGGTGCCTGGGTGGCTCAGTTGGTTGAGCATCTGACTTTGGCTCAGGTCATGATCTCACAGCTCTGAGTTCGAGCCCCGCATCGGTCTCTGTGCTGATGGCTTGGAGCCTGCTTCAGATTCTGTGTCTCCCTCTCTCTCTGCCCCTAACCTACTTGCGTTCTGTCTCTGTCTCTCTCAAAAGTAAAATAAAACATTAAAAAAAATTTTAGTGAGTGATAGAGTTGTTTTTTTAATCATATTCCACTGAAGATGTCAACTATACAACTCTTTCTTGTTCTCATTACCCAGATGACAGATTGCAGGTTTTTGTCTGTTTCAGAGAATTACCCTTCATCCCTATTCCCTGACAGTTTTTCCCTTCAGATTCTAACTTTTGACATTTGATACATAAAACTCTGAACAACAGGGTTTGTGTTGAATTACTTGATCAAGCCATAAGATTGTATTTGTATATTATCAATATTTGTTTTGAATCTTAGTACAACCAAGCTTACCCTGTGATAAAATTTTGGCATGAATATTCTGATAACATTAGCTAAATGCTTCAAAATCAATCTGACTCACTTTAACCTGATTTTTAGCATGAGATCCACAGAGATTACTCATCTAGCATCAAAATATGATGTAGAAATAAGATAACTGATTTGACATGTATTCCTTAGAGCAATTCTATCCACTATTTTTTTCTCCAAAAGAGTTTTGACAGCTTGTCAAACATTTTCTTACAAAGAGTCATCATATGACTACCTTCATCAAACTACCTGTCGGTTCACACCCATTCAGGCTTAAAACAGAATCAGTGTTTCCCCATTTGTTTCTAGCATTGTGAATAAGAATTGCTCAATTTGATACACCGTAGAGATAACATAGTCGAATGGATTGAGCAACAAAGAGAAAATTTAAAGTTTGGGCATCTATTTCTAGTCGGTTCTTACTTTTATTTATTTATTTATTTATTTATTTATTTATTTATTTATTTTTAAATAAATATTTGCCATATACTTCAGAGGATTTTACTTCACTTCTTTCTATATTCTCTTGTCCAGCTCCTAAACTTCCTCTGTGGTATTTGCCACCTGTCATTAGGAAGATGATGCTAATGTACAACATATAAGCTATAGAGGAGAGCATTATTTCTCAAAGCTCTTGGGAAGATATTTATTGAGAAAACACTCTTCTGTTCTCTCCTCCAGTTGTAAGTTCTTGCATCCTGATTCATTATGCGGCTCCAAATTAAAAAGAGTTCTCAATCACTCTTGTTAACATTTTTTGTCACATTTTGCCTTTGGTTTTAAGATGTTAGTTCTGTCAAAGTGAAACTTTCCATATGACACTTCTGTTCCTTTGGGACAAAAATGAAATGTAAGCAATTTCTAAAGGAAAAAAAATTAGCTCCCCTGGATGCTTGTGCACTCTGTCTCTCTCTGTCTCTTCCTCTCCTTCTCTCTCTCTTTCTTTCTCTATTCTCTGTCTCTTTCATTCTTGAGAATGATCTTAAAAATGTATATTTTCATGAATTGCCCCTACCCAATTTGGGGGCTTATGTATTTTTTAATATTAAATTTTGTGTTGATAAACTTATTTTGGAGTTCAATTTTACTTTGAATATGTGTGAAAAGTAGAGGAGGCACCAATGAATTTGAATACAACTTAACCCTTACTATCATGAAAACAACTTCATTAAGTTCTACACGCATCTCAACCAATCTTTAAGAAACAAAATCGTGTATGATGTATCAATAAGGACTTTAAAAGGATATCTGAAAAGTAAAATGTTCAGTGTAAAATTATTTTTCAAGTACATGATGCCAGGCATGCTTTTATTATTAACTATTATTTTAAATGATTCTGTTTGCAAGTTTTCCAATGAGAGAAAGAAGTTTTAAAACTAGCTGTCAGGATTTAATTAATTAACTAATTAGTCAATTTGTCAGGATTCATTTTAAAACCAGGAAGAAAAATAAATAAGTAAGAAAACATGAAATGGCAACCATTGGAAAGATGGCCAAAAGTAGCCTCCTATTCCTCTTAACTGAATGGTGGGTGACCGCTGGAAATTGCTTCGCAACTTTTGATGTAATTATGCATCAATTCTATCCTGGCCTTTTAAGAAAACTAATGGCAAACACTTTATATTTATGTGATAATCAAATTCTTTCTTTCATTGCACTTAGTCATAAGCATACTGAGTCCATTTATACCTAAGGTAATCCAACTGATTTTGTTTTGTTTCAATTTTTTATTTAAATTCTAGTTACTTAACAGATAGTGTAATATTGGTTTCATATAATCTTGGTTTACATCTAACACCCAATGCTCATCCCAACAAGTGCCCCTCTTAATGTCCATCACTCATTTAGCCCATCCCCCCCCCCCGGCAACCCTCAGTTTGTTCTCTGTAGTTAATAGTCTCTTATGGTTTGCCTCCCTCTCTGTTTTTATCTTAGGTTTCCTTCCCTTCCACTATGTTCATCTGTTGTTTCTTAAATTCCACATATGAGTGAAATCATATGGTAATTATCTTTCTCTGCCTGATTTATTTCACTTAACAATACACTCTAGCTCCATCCACCTCATTGTAAATGACAAGATTTCATCCTTTTTTAAATGTTTATTTACTTATTGGGGGAGGGGGCGGAGAAGGCAAAGGGAGAAAGAGAGAATCCCAAGCAGACTCTGTGCTGTTAGCGCTGAGCCTGACCTGGGGCTCAAACTCACAAACTGTGAGATCATGACCTGAGCTAAAATCAAGAGTCAAACACTTAATCAACAGAGCCACCCAGATGCTCCAAGTTTCATTCTTTTTTATGGCTGAGTAATATTCCAGTGTGCATATATATATGTGTGTGTGTGTGTGTGTGTGTGTGTGTGTGTGTGTGTGTGTATTCTTTATACATTCGTCAGTTTATGGACGTTTGGGCTCTTTCCATACTTTGGCTATGGTTGATAGTGCTGCTATAAACATCGGGGTACATGTGACCCTTTGAATCAGTATTTTTGTGTCCTTTGGATAAATACATAGTAATGCAATTGCTGGGTCATAGGGTAGTTAGTTATATTTTTATAACTTTTTGAGGAACCTCCACACTATTTTTCAGAGTGGCTGCACCAGTTTGCATTCCCACCAACAGTACAAGAGGGTTTCCCTTTCTCCTTGCCAACATCTCTTGTTTCCTGTGTTGTTGATTTCAGCTATTCTGACAGGTATGAGGTGGTATCTCATTGTGGTTTTGATTTATATTTCCCTGATTATGAGTGATGTTGAGCATCTTTTCATGTCTGTTAGCCATTTGTATGTCTTCCTTGGAAAAATGTCTGTTCGTGTCTTCTGCCCATTTCTTAACTGCATTCTTTGTTTTTTGGCTGTTGAGTTTGATAAGTTCTTTATAGATTTTGGATGCTAACCCTTTATCAGATATGTCATTTGCAAATATCTTCTCCCATTCTGTTGGTTGCCTTTTAGTTTTGTTGACTGTTTCCTTCACTTGTACAGAGGCTTTTATCTTGATTAGTCCCAAGTCATTTTTTATTTTGTTTCCCTTGCTTCTGACAATGTGTCTAGTAAGAAGTTGCTATGGCCGAGGTAGAGGTTGTTGCCTGTGTTCTCCTCTAGGATTTTGAGGTTTCCTATCTCACATTTAGGTCTTTCATTCATTTTAAAATAATTTTTGTGAATGGTGTAAGAAAGTGGTCCAGTTTCATTCTTCTGCATGTTGCTCTCCAGTTTTCCCAATACCATTTGTGGAAGAAACTGTATTTTTTTCCATTGGATATTCTTTCCTGCTTTGTTGAAGATTAGTTGACCGTACAGTTGTGGATCCATTTTGGGTTCTATTCTGTTCCATTGATCTATGTCTCCGTTTTTGTTCCAGTACCATACTGTCTTGATGATTACAACTTTGTAATATAACTTGAAGTCTGGAATTATGATGCCTCTAGCTTTGCTTTCTTTTTCAAGATTGCTTTGACTATTCAGAGTCTTTTGTGGTTTCATACAAATTTAGGATTGTTTGTTCTAGCTCTGTAAAAAATTGTAACAATTCTAGAATACAATTGACTTTTATATCACTATTGAAAAATACTATCACTTCAATTGATTTGACCTCTCTCAATGTCCATTTTATTTTATTTTTTAAGTTTATTTATTATTTATTTTGAGATAGAGAGAGCAAGCACGTGAGTAGGAGAAGGGCAGAGAGAGAGGAAGAGAAAATCCCAAGCTCCACGCAGTCAGCACAGATCCCAACGCGGGGCTCTATCTCTTAAACTGTGAGATCACGACCTGAGCTGAAATCGAGTCAGATGTTTAACTGAGCCACCCAGGTGCCCCTCAATGTCTGTTTTAAAATCTAAATACAATTGGTATCTGGAGAGTAGATTTCTGAAAAGTTTAGACAGTGAGTTCTTCAGAAAATATTTAAGTCTCAGTAACAGGGAATCTCTTGATTTTTTTTTATTTGAAGCAACTATTGTAAAATAAATGGATTGTTCACAAGATTTTGAGCATTGCTTTTTCTGTATTTTATTATATTGTATTATACTTACTTGAAAACTTGATAAGTTGTTCAGATTTCAGGATCTTATCATTATTTTCTTTCAGGGATGGAAATGCATTTCTCTCAGCAAGTAAAAAATTCTATGGCAATAAGGTTTGTTACCTTTGAGTATGATTCACTCTCATTTTCTCACCAAAATCTATGAAAATTCAACATGGGAGATACTATTCTTTTAGGTGATGACATAATTCATACTCAAAATGATTCACCTCTATTTTATTTGAAACCTGCTTATTTTTCTGCATCCTAGGATGAAAATAATTTTATTGTTGGGATTCTCTGTGATCTCTAATGCTATTCATTTCAGCTGGTCTTTACATATAAAATTTCTCTATGCTTACATTTGTCTAAAGTTCCAAATAACTGAGAGTTCTCAGGGAAAAGAAGATGCTAGTACAAGTAGAAAGATTATCATTTCATAAAGACCAAAGAACAATAGAGAGAAACTGAGATTATGATGATTTTCCTCTCAAATATTTACCTATTATTATTTGAAGACTTTAATGCTTACACCAATGCTGCATACACATTACACATTTGATTAAATCTTCTTCAATAAATGAAATGAACTTCAAATAAAACTTGCATTTGATTTTTTTTTACTTTATTTAATGCAATAGTAACATATTTTACTACATCATTTTACTATGTCCAGATGATTTTATTACTTTGTCAAGGACATTTTTTTCATAATTAATTTGATTTTATGACACACAGATTATGAATATTAGGATATTAAATACATAGCAATGAATAAAAAAACTTTCCACAAAATATGTTTTAAACTTGTCTAAATAATTTCCCTAAAATTTTAATATTTATTTAGTCTACTATTTCAAAACTTTTATTGGTACTCTAAAGACTAAATTAGGCAATATTTCTGCTATCTGGAAGGATCATAATGACAAAAGTTTATGATCCTAATAATACAGAAAAATATTATGTAAGAAGGAACCCTTATATTGAGCTAGTATTAAAAGAAAAAAAGTAACATACATCTAGGGGATATATCAATTGTTATCTATTCATAGATAAAATGTATTGGGAAAATATTATTCAATATTATGTCTACTTATATATCATTTTGTTTCAATGATGTTCTGTTATACATACCCTTTATTTCAATATCATATTATGTATACCCATTAATGTATAAGTCATTTAAAATTTCAGGATAAATTTACTTTTCTCAAGGGAAAAATTACCAGATTAATCACTTCATAGAAAAAAATTATCTTATACTTTAATAAAATCTTAAAGACAATATAGCTTAACCCCTATCATCTCTTTTCCATTTCTTTTATCCTTATTTCATGCATGGATATTGAAAATGAATGATATTACATATATATATATTGAAGGCCATGCTATAATTAGTGACAGTGAAAGAACCAAAATATCTGACCTCCAATTTGTGTGATTTTTGCCCACTACAACATTCTGCTTCTGCCCAAATTTTGAGCTTTTAACATAGCCATGACTTATGAAGACTCTAAGCCTTTCCAAGCACAATTTTCCATTAGTTCCTTTTAATCTCTGCATGAAAAATACAACCAAGAAATCTGGTTGAGATAAGGGGCATTCACAAAGTTTAAGAGACATGTTTAAGACTGTGCCATGCACTTAGCATAAGAGCCAGGATCATAAATCAAACCTAAGACTCTGTATTCAGTACATTTTTTCACTAGATCACACAGCTTTTGGTTTAAATGTGTATTCAAGCCAGAGCATAGTGCCATGCTGGGGGAAAAGCAAGAGGGGTTATGGCCATAATATGTAAATGAGCACCTGCTGAAGACCACCAGAGCCATCTGCTACTTGGATTCTCATACCCATTTGCCGACCTCTTTATGCTAGCTTTTTCCCTCCGTTTTTCAGGATGTCAAGGGAGGGTCACATTTTCTAAATGATGTTAAGGCGTTAGCATTCATTGAGATCACCTCATAATGAACTTGTTAAGGAAGTGCCTACTTGATTTAGTGTACTGGTGTCCTAAACTACTTGAACGCTCTGTGGGTCATTCTTTGATTGTGGCTTACGAAAATACTTAAAGTTGACCCTATAGATTCTCAGTCATTCATTCCAGTATTCATTCCAGCATTGGCCATAACTCTTGATTTATGATTCTAGTATTCTTTAGAATCTAAATTTTCAAATCAAATCAATGTACTCATTAAATAATTTTTCCTAGTCTTATCAGTGTCTATAAAAAAGTCCTTTAGAAGATCATTCAATTGTTATTAACATTAGAAAAATAACACATAGTTAAATGGAAAATTGGAACTACACAGAAAAAAAAAACAGAAAAATGAATAAAAGACACAAGAAACTACCACACAGATATAGTTGCTCATTTTAGGTACATGTTTTTCATTGTGAGTGTATGTATAATTTGTATGTAAATTTTAAAATATGAATATCATTATTTATGCATAACCAAAACATAGTTACATCATCCCAGGTGTACAAATTTTACCATTTAACAATATACCATTAAAAATGTACCCTGTTGTCCAATATTATTTTTCAACATCATTTAAAATGGTTTCATAGTGTTTCATGATTCATAATGAATCATGATTAATTTAACCATTCCCCTTTTAGTACTTAGGTTGCTAACAATATTTTTGTTCAAATTGCCTTCTATAAAAATCATTGCATATATATATCCAATTATTTCCTTAGGAAAAACTTCTCAAGGTGGATATTGCTGGGTCAAAGTATGAAACTTACTCCCAACATACTTTTTTTTTTTTTTTTTTTGAGAGAGAGCATGTGAGTGGGGGAGAGGGGCAGAGGGAGACAATCTTTCTTAATCTTTCTTAAGCTCAACGTTAAACATGGAGCCTACTGAAGATTGATCAAGGCTCCTCACCACCTATGTGGGTGGGGATTGATCCCATGACCCTGGAATCGTGACCTGAGGCAACATCAAGAGTTGGATACTCAACTGACTAAGCCACCCAGGGGTCTCTACTCCTCACATACTTAAAGACTTTTATATGCATTTCTCTCCTTTGTCACTATAATTTCCATTCTTGGACATTTACTATGGTTGAACACAGTTCACTTTACATGGATTTTCTCATTTATTTAGTTCAACAAAATCCTTGCTGCTGTTATGTACAACTTACAGATTTGGTGGAATATAACTAAAATTTTAATAATTTATCATATTTTTAATATACTTTATCATGTCAGCAGTATATATCCTTATGTTGTATGTAATCTGGCTTAGAAGCCTGTACTGTTAATTATCCTTCGAAGATCTTTTATTTTCTGACATAGAGAGAGGCACAAATTAAAAAATTACCCTGCTCACTCCTTCATGCACTTGTGACAAAGACCTTCCTTCAACCAAATTGTGGATACAACTACTTCCTACCATTCTGCTCATCATTTCCTTCCTCTCTGGCTCTTATCTCCAAATCCAGGTGGGTAACTCATAGGTGTGTGCTCATTAAGAACCAGTGCATGGAGTCGTTCTCTTTCTGAATTAGACACTGCCAAACAGAACTGACTTCTAAAAAAAAAAATTGATCAGAATTAATTTTACTACCAAATAGAGATACTATAGAGGAGAATCTGGTGAATGGTTAAGAAGTGCCTGTAGTGAAACTAGTCATACTACATATTACATTATATGTGGGTGATGTAATGTGGTACATCACGTATTTAAGACTATGTGACCACAAACTTTTTTGTAATAAATTACATACTGTTCCTTAGCTGGCAATTCTTTTCTGACTAATGATACAGAATTAGGCAGAAAAGGAGTTCTTGGAATATGGTATTTCGGTATTAAATCATTTCATTCTATTTTTACTTTTTATGCTTCTAGTTTGGTATTTAATTCTACTCTGCTGGTATGTTAGGCTACATATCCATGCGTGTCAATGGATAATAATGAACATTTACTAGTGACTTCTTTACCAATAATAATGCTTTAACAAGAATAACTTAATATGCTGTCCTTTCTATACATGAATCAATAAAAATGTAAAGTAGAGGCAATAAATAAGATTCTATATATACCTAAATTATGAAAAATAGGTAAGTCAATTTAACTAACATTTTCAAGAGTATTATTTACTCACAGTTGCAAAAAATTATCACTTCTTTTACAATATTTGAAAGACAGCTAAGTAAAATTTTAGTCAATTCTCTTGAGATTGCATCTTTAATCATCATGCTTCTCTCTAATTAAAAAAAAAATCTTTGTAGCTCTTAGACCCATAGTTATATTTTGTGGTTAACAACGTTATTTCACTACAAAGAACACTATTCAAGTTAGTTTCAACACTTTCAATAAACTCTTAGAGTTTCAATAAACTCTAAGCTTTTAATAAGAGTAGTTTTTAGTTTCATTATCTAGATTTGTTAACCACTGTCCCTGAAAGTGTAGTGAAAAGCTTCCACGAGCTTGGAGAGGAAGAACATGCTGGCCGAGCAATTTATCACTTAGGCACACAGGCCAAAAAACACTTTGGCTCCCATGAAAGCACTTTTGAGAGCTGCAGTAGTTCCCCCTTGTCCACAGGGCATCCATTCCAAGCCCCCAATGGATGCCTGAAACTGCAGATAATACCAAACCGTATTTATGCTATGTTTTTTTCCTATACATATATGCCCATGATAAAGTCTAAGTTATAAGATAGGTACAGTAAGAGATCAACAATAGCTCATAATAAAATAGAACAATTATAAAAATATACTGTAATAAGAGTTAGCTGAATGTGGTCTCTCTCTCTTCCTCGAAATATCTTAGTGCACGGTACTGTACTCATCTTTCTCCTTCTTGTGATGTTGTGAGAGGATAAAGGGCCTACATGATGAGGAGAAGTGAGGTCGATGACATAACGTTAGGCTACTACTCACCTTCTGGCCGTTTGTCACAAGGAGGATCATCTGCTTCTGTACTGCAGTTGACTGCCGGTAGCTGAAAGCATAGAAAGTGAAAATGTGGAGAAGGGGGGATGAGTATACATTGAAAACAACCAGTCTGTTAGTGTCACAGGTGTAGAAATCTCATCTTTTAATTCTAACATTTATTTTTGGTTTTCTCAAGAATTAAGCAAAATTTCAGGTTTGATCATGCTACCTTTTTTATTGTGGCATGATTTTATCGCTCCCTCTGTCTCTTAAATTTTTCTGCTAGGAATTGGCAAGTACCAACAAATAGGATGGCTTCATTTCTTTCCTGAAACCAGTTTTCATTAGTTTTGCAGCAATCAAAATGAATTCCATTTTCACCTTTTATTATGTGTCCCATTCATACAATTTTTAGTTTAGTACCGAAAACCCAGGGGTGCCATTTTATTACTGACTTTTTAATTGTACCTAATTCATCAGAAGATTTTGGACCTTGCAAAATAGCTTACCAGAGTTGAAAGCAGCATGCATTCTACTGAAACCTACTGGGCTTGAAGTATCATTTATCCAAGATCTCTCTCATGGAGCATCAGCTGTGGGCCCTATATTTTCATATTCCCAACAGTTGGTGTAGTCATGGGGATCACAGAATAACTAAGTTGGAAGAGATTTTTAGCAATCATTTTGTTCCAACCATTTGTGGCATATTTCACTGTAACTCTTCCCAATCGCCATTAAGCCATGTTTCTAAACTCTCCTGTTTTGTTGATCTTTCCAGTGAAATAGCTCTTGCATGTCGCCAACCTATTGGTTAACTTCTCTATCTTTATCCTACTCCCTTTTTCAGCAGCATTAGATGCAATTAACCATTATAGCCTTCTTGGACCACTCTATTCTCTTGACTTCTCTGCCATGACACTCTTTGAGTGGTGTCTTACTCATCTTACTTTTCTGCTTCTCATCTTACTTTTCTGGTTCCTTCTTTTATGTCCAATTTCTAAACATTGGTGTGCCCCCCAGGATCAGACTTAAGTCTCTTTTCTCCACACCCTTTCTCCATAGATAAATTCATCTGGTCCCATGGCTCTAAATAATATCTGTATTACTTTAACTCTCAAATTTGTATCTTTTTTTTTCTTTTCTTTTTTTTTTTTAATTTTTTTTTTTAACGTTTATTTTTGAGACAGAGAGAGACAGAGCATGAACAGGGGAGGGGCAGAGAGAGAGGAAGACACAGAATGGGAAGCAGGCTCCAGGCTCTGAGCCATCAACCCAGAGCCCGACGTGGGGCTCAAAGTCACAGACCGCGAGATCGTGACCTGAGCTGAAGTCGGACGCTTAACCGACTGCGCCACCCAGGCGCCCCTCAAATTTGTATCTTTAGCCCTGAAAGTCCAGGAACTCCAAATCATGTTATATGACCACTTCCACCTACCAATCTAGACATCTAATAGGCACCTGAAATTTTACATGTGCAAAAAAAATAATTGGTTCCCACAATCCTTTCCCTTGCATTAACAACTTACACAAGCTATACACACAGTAGCAACCTTTGAATTCTTCATTTTCCCTTAAATCCCATATGAAAGTGTATCAACACAACATGTTAACATTACTAGCAAAACTAATCCAAAATTTATTATGTGTGAGTTACCCTTAAGTATTTCTCTAGAGAATACCCCATGACACTCTTTTTCTAGACCATGAGAAATAAATGGTGAGTGGAGTGCCAACATCTTTTGGAAATGAATTGTGGAGAATTGCTTTCTCTAAAGCAAGGATACTCATGGTCTTACATGGATGGAAATGAAAATATCAACCAAAAATATCAATGCTACTATAGGTTAGCTATAGACACCAAAATTCAGCAAAAATCAACAAAATGGATTTTTGTCTCCATGAGAGATAATGCAGATGAAAAGAGCTCTCTCATTTCTATGAGAATCTCTACAACCCAAGAGAGAACAAAGAAGGATACTTACCTATCAGAAACACAGTAAGTATTGGTGGCTCAATAGAAAGCAGCATTCATGTGGCAATTAGGATTATCTAATTTATGAACTTTTGGTGTTAGCTAACTAATGGTGAGATTATGGCTGAATAAATGGGAAGCTCCTTGAATAAAGCAAATACTACAATAATAGCAAGTATGTCCTCTGAATATCTCTCCTACCTTTCTACACAGGGACCTGGGCCATTTCCAGGGAAACTCTATGATGAGAAAGAAAAATACTAAAATTCTTGGTGACTTTGGATACTGAATTTCATCTTGAATGAGAGGAATGCCATAAAGGTGATCAGTTAGGAGATTGTAGAGATAAGGAGTAAAGTGAGTGCTCACCTTAGTCCAAATATATGTTAAACCTAATAGAACCTGGTAGTCAGTTCTGTGCTTTTTTTCTTTTTGAGTGGGTGAATGGGAAATGAATATACTGAATGTTTCAATTTGAGTCTCAAGGGCAAACAGAACACTCAGAGTAAGATAATTCTAGATGTTTTATTTATTTGCTTTTACACAAAGGGGCTTATTCCAAAGGCATATGAGGGATGTAGAGGAGCACAAAGTAAGGGAAACAGGGGCTAGCAACAGTGTAGTTTTTACCATCCCTAGGCCCAAACAGATAAGAGGAGGAAGGTGTTACCAGAAACTGAAGGTTAGATGAGAGTTTAGACAAGAATGCCTTGAGAACAGCAACTTCTCAACAAAGAATGTAGCTAGCATGACTTGAATTTACACAGGGAACCAGGAAAAGAAGTACTGACTTCACTCCTTTGCAGAGAATCACTAGTTAAAACCAACCAGACATCAGAGGACTCAAAAGTTCATGATGTAATCCATACAGGTCAGCCTCCGGAGGCAGAGATCAGGATAGAAAAGGATGGCAAGTGAATCTGGAAGGGCAACATCAGGCACATTCAGCAAATGACAAACTCTTCACATTGGTTCCCTGACTTAAGAAGAAATGGACAGTGTGGAGCAAGAGAAGATTCTAGAAGTTTTTTGTTTTTTTGTTTGTTTTTGGTTTTTGTTGTTTTTACAAAACCAATATATCAAAGATAATATCAATATTTTGAAGTCGTACTTTGGTGATTCTTATCACATCCTTAATTAACCATCTGGCTTGGTGGGGGCAGGAGAGGGAGGCATTTTGGAGAATGTAAATTATCATAAATGCAGTCAACTGTTGGTCAAATGGTGATTTTTCCCACTGAAGATTTTATTTCTACCTCTGATGAATTGTAGGCAGATATTAACCTTAAAACTTATGTTTTGTTTTGCCCAGTGTAGCTGAAAACTCCAGGAGAAGTTTGATTGCACTGAACTGGGTTAGTAATACAAATTCAGTCTTGTCTCAAAGATTTATGGCAAATAGAGCCAGAGCCTTCAAGAATCTTATCTCATGCCATAGGTTAGTACTTTGGCCCACTGATGACATCAAGTTGACAGACCTAGAAAGCCAAAATTTGTTTGTGTCTTCAAAGTCCACGTAGGACAAGTGTGTACTGAAGGGTAGGAAAGCCATGGAAAGTTCCTGCAACATCAGTGGAGCTTTTAGGGGACCAATGAGCAGTGTGGCTGTCCTGTCCAAGGAACAAGTTGCTTCATCATGTATTACTTACTTTAAGAAAGAGGCACAATACTTGTTAGACCACTTGTTATTTTGATGACAGAGTATAGCTCTGTGTAATTCAAAAAGGCAAATATTCAATAAATAAACATAAAAGTGTGCATTTATCAATATTTTGAGATAGAACAAAGGCTTTCTTTGTGCAAAAAAATAAGCTTTGTTTTTCTTTGCTTGGATTACTAACAGTATTTTTTTAATATAACCACATTTAAGTTAAGTGTTTCTAAACTGGGTGAGAACTTAGAAGCACTTGCAAAACAATTTACATGCAGAGGTCTTTACAGAATATGTTTCCCCCATTTTTATTATTGTCTCATACCTAACTGATCATAATTTTAAAGAATTTAATTTTATTGAATATTTCCATACATTTAACTTGGTTTTTAAAGAATTAACTTTCTTTTCACATTCATATTTCACTACTTTATGTAATGGTTACTTAATTTAAGCAATTCTGGATAGAAGCACAACATACACAAATAGGTATTAGAATAAACACAATGGAATTTTGGGAAGCATATAACAACTCGATTAGTAGATATAAAAGTGTTTGTGTATATAAGAGCATTTGTCAATTATGCAGATAGGTAAAAGTGAAGTAGAGATAGGTTAAGAGGGCTTCTAGTTTACCATATTTGTGTGTGTACTTACCCAAATCATCTGACAGGTGATTTGAAAGGTACTCACTCTTAGTGGGACCAAGACCAAGAAAAAGGTACTGTGTCCACAGCTTTACTTCTTAGCCCTATGATCCAACAGAGCCAATGGTGCTCAAATTGTTTATGGCAGATCAGGATACTGTATGGACTGTTAAAGAACCTCGTATGTTAGTGGTCCAACCAGCTACCTAGTGGCTGGTTAGTTACATTGGGCAGTTTCTATCATTCTCATGAGAATAGGTATTTATTTTGGATAAAAACAAAACAAAACAAATAGACTTACTAGTACCAAGGTGCATAGAGGAGAAACACGAAGTGCTGACCTAGGCTATTAATAGAATATAGGGTATTGATACACAGTGGGAACAGAAGGGAATATGAACAAAACTCAGCTGGTTCCCTGGGGAGACTCATGGTACTTGAAATGACCAATGATAGAAGTTAAGAAAAGAATACTGTAACCCTCTAGAGTAAAATCACTAGATCTTTTTTTTTTTTTTTGGCTTATTGATTTTAAATCAGCCTAATATTTATTGAGCTACTACAGGATTCTCTTTGATTTCACTTGCATTATATGTTTTTAATATTTTTTAATGTTTATTTATTTTTGAGAGAGAGAGACAGAGAGCGAAAGGGGGAGGGGTAGAGAAAGAGAGGGAGAGATAAATTCTGAAGCAAGCCCAGGACGCATGGCTTGAACTCACAAACCTGAGTCGAAGTCAGATGCTTAACCCACTGAGCTACCCAGGCGCCCCTAATTTGCATTATTTTATTTCAAGTACATGAAGTGGAACATTGAAAAATGTTTGTTTACATTTAATCTCTTCTTTGGCAAATTATCTTCCAAGTTATATATGGAAGATTTTGTATATGTGGCACATATTCTCCCCCATTTTAGTAGCCTCTTCAATTTATTTTTATAATTTTTGCCATATGAAAGTTTTAAATTATTATTTTAGTGAACACAGCAATCTTCTTCATATTTTTCTCCTTTATTTTTGACCCTGGGCCTTGGTTACACTGACACTACTCTTTGTCACTTAATCAAAAGGGAGTAAGAACAGCTTCCTGTGGTTGCTACATTTTACATTATCTTTTTGGTTTTTCAGCAATTCCATCATAGGAAAAATCAATATTCTGTATTAAGTTTCCTCTATTGAAAGTGTCTAAATTTGGGGTTGGGGGTTACTTTTAATTAAGTAGAAAATCTCTGGAATTTGTTTCTCATACGAAAGGAATTTAATTGATCAATTTCTTAAAAATTTGACCAGTTACAAAAAGAGTTGTCTCATCATCCAATGTTATGCTGAAATTTAGAAATGCCATTTAAAAAAAAAACAAAAACATTGAATAAGTCTGTTTCTGTATTTTCCACCTGTTCCATTAGTGTTTCTCTGTATGTATGCTCTTCACAGTTTGTTTATAATCTTATAATATCTGGAAGTTTAGGATTGTCATTATTTGATGTGGTTTTCAAAATTATCTTTGTTATTTTCTTCCATTTATATTACTTTATTGTATGTTTGCATTGTATTATTCTCTCAGAAACATTACTCATTTTTATTAAGATTGATAAAGAATCCTTTGGGATATTTGTAAGAGTGGCATTATTATAGAAAAGAACAAACATCTTTATAATATCCTATTTTTGTAGCTAGGAACATGGGATGCTTTTCATTTGTTCAAGTTTTGTTTTAGATATTTAGTAAAATTTTGTAATTTTAATTATATAGGTTTGGCAGTTATTCCCAGATATTTACTGTTTTTAGCTGCAAACCAAAAATATTTTATTATATTGCTTACATTTACTGATATTTTAGAAAACTTATACTAAGAGATATTTTACTTAAAGTTTAAAATACAAAAATGTGGAACTTACATGTAAAATCTAAAAAACAAAACAAACTAACAAAGACACAAAGAAATAAACAAACAGAAAGCCAGATTCTTAAATGCTGAGAAGAAACTGGTGGTTACCAGAGAGGAGGTAGGTGGGGGAATGGGTGAACTAGACAAAGGGGATTAAGATGTACAAACTTCCAGTTATGGAATAAATAGGTCACAGAGATGAAAGGTACAGCATAGAGAATGTAGTCAGTATTGTAGTGATGTTGTATAGTGACAAATGGTGATGACACTTACAACGAGCACTGAGTAATGAATTGTTGATTCAGTATGTTTTACACCTGAACTGAATATAACATTGTATGTAAATTGTATGTCAATTAAAAATTGTTTGCACTATACAAAAACCATATTATATATAAATTTGAAAAAATTAAGTAAATTCATTAGCAAATTAAAAATAATACAAAACTGGTTTCAAAATAGCAAACTAACTTCTCTGTATCCACCACTCAGATTAAACGATTAGCAAAATTTTATTGCATTTGCCTTATCAATCCCTTTTGTTATTGTTGCTATTACTCAAATATTTTATAAAATTTTCTTAACATTTATTTATTTATTATTGAGAGGCTGAGAGAGACAGAGCGTGAGCAGGGGAGGGGCAGAGAGAGAAGAAGACACAGAACTCCAAGCAGGCTCCAGGCTCTGAGCTGTCAGCACAGAGCCGGACGCGGGACGTGGGGCTCGAACTCAGAAACCGCAGATCATGACCTGAGCCGAAGTCAGACGCCTAACCGACCGAGCCACCCAGGTGACCCTACTCAAGTATTTTAAAGCAAATCTCTGACCTATTTTGTCCCTCAGTATGCATGGTAAAAAATATGAGTATTTTCTATATATATATTAATGCCATTTTCACGCATAAAAATTGGGTTACATAGTATGCATATTAAATACATATTCAAATTTCCCTAACTTTTTAAAATGTCCTTTTACTGTTGATTTGTTTCAGTTAACATCAATGTGCCAAATTAGTGTTGTTTTTAAGACTTTCGAAAATCTGGATTAGTCCTACTTCCCACTGCCTTCCTCCCCCCAACTTCCCTTTTAAAAACTTTTCTTTATGCCTTTGGCTTATAAAAACTGAATCAGTTGCTCTTAGCAAATGGATTCTGGATTTTTGTTTTCTTCTTTGTGGCTCATTTAACTTGTTCTTCTTTGTCTCGTTTTCTACAACTGACTGCTGGCTTTCAAAGCTTGATTAGATTCAGGTTCAATTACTTAGGCAAGGATATTTCCTGGATATTGATGTAAAATGGATTTAACCCATACAGTTATGGCATGAATATAACCTGAAATATAAGAAAAATGGAAGGGTTACAACCTACTTAGTCATCCAGTAATGTGTGTTTAAAATATGGGACTATACATTTACTTGATGTGTATTTAAAATAAGGGACTCGTACCTTATAATTTGGATATTGTTCTTCTCACACAATATATTTCTGGGGCAAGTCCATGCTATAATTTCGTCTAACTCATTTTTTAATGGTTTTATATACATCACATTTTATTTACCATTTCTTTACCAGTGAAAATCTTAGTGAAGTTGCTAGTTTTTTTGTGCCATGCTGCAATAAACATCTCATTATGCATATGCAAAGTGTTTTGTTAATATAGATACCTAAAAGTTTCATTGATCCATCATGAGATATGTACATTTTACTTATAACAGACATCATTAAAACACAATGCTGAGTTGCTTTTTTACAACTGTGCACTGCTAGCATCAACACTAGAGTGCCATTTCTTCACAACTTTTCTAGTGCTTGGAAATATCATTTTAATTTTAGAAAAACTATTTCACGTGGGTTTAATTTGCATTTCTGTGATTTGTAAGTTACTACAGAGACCAACTATCTTTTCACATTCATTAGCCATTTGGGTTGTTGCATGTGGCGACTTTTAAGACCAAATACACGGTCAATGTTTGTAAATTTTCTGTATGCATATGTTACTTGCAGGTTTATGCATATCTATGACAATATTTCCTTATTTGTGTTATTCAAGATATCTATATCCTCATTTAGTTTTGTTTACTTGGTTCATTAATGTCTGAGCATTGTGATTGTAGGGTATTCAATTTCTGCCTGTAGTGTCACCATTTTTCCCATGTATTTTTTGAAGCTAGGTTGTTAAGTGTATCCACATTTATGACTATTATATTATTTTGGAGTAACAGTCTCTATATCAACATGAAATGTATTTTATTATATCTACTTTCTTATTAAAAATGTGTCTGGCATTTAATTCTTTTTTTTCCCTGATGTAAATATTGTGATAAAGCAATATAGATATTGCCTTTTATTTGTTTTTAACTTGGAATATATTTTATTTTAAAATATTATATATATTTATTGAGAGTACATTTATCTTGATGAGCACTGAGTAATATATAGAATTGCCGAAACACTACACCCGAAACTCACATAACACAGCTAACTATACTGGAATTAAAAGAATGAAGGAAAATTTTAAAAAAAGAACCTTCTGGGAGTTGAAACAGTTAGTGTATTAGTAATCACTGCTACTCCTTATGCCCTTTCCTCACGACCTGAAGAAAAAAGAAAATCAAACAAATAATAACAAAATGCTTTGTAATTATAATAGAATCTCAAATCTCTTCACTTATCCTTCATAGAAAACTGTGTGTAATAATAGCAGGAAAAACTTGTTGAGCACTTCCAAAAAACTTTAAAATTAAATATTATATATTTACATATTTAAAGACTTTCTTTTCTTTTTTTCAAGTTTTTATTTATTTATTTTGAGAGAGAGCGGGGGCAAGCGTGCGAGCACAAGTAGGGGAGGGGCAGAGAGAGAATCTGTGCTGTGAGCACAGAGCCTGATGCAGGGCTCGATCTTACAAACAGTGAGATCATGACTTGAGCTGAAATCAAATGTCAGACGCTCAACCAACTGAGCCACCCAGGCACCCCAAGATTTTATTTTCTTAAGAGCAGTGTTAGGTACGTGGCAAAATTGACAGGAAGGTATAAAGGTTTCTCATTTACCCTTGCCCCCACACGTGCATGGCCTCCTCCCTCATTCACATCCCCTTTCAGAGTGGCACATTGTTGCAACTGATGGGCCTACACATCATCACCGAGAGTCCATGATTTATTTACATTATGGTTCACTCTTGGTGTTGTACCTTCTGTAGGTTTGGGCAAATGTATAATGACATGTATCCACCACAATAGCATCTTAAATATTTTAAATATACAGAACACACAGTTTATTCCCATGTATGCATGAGCCAGCTCTATCAATTCTAACATTCCTCTATTCTTGACTTACAATCTGGAAGATGAAATAATACTCTACATACTACTGAAACCTCCTACAGACCATTTGTCAATCACATTTTCCTTCCTCCTCTGCTCCCAGAAATAGAAACTCACTTGAATTTGTTGTTTATCAATCCTATGCATAATTCATACCATTATTTTACATGTACTTATTCACAACAAATATATTGTGTGTTTTCACGACTTCTATGTGTCATCATACTTTATGTGTCATTTGTAACCTCTGTGTCATTTCTACTTGTTTTCATTGCAAAAGTTGTTTCTGCATTTAACGGGTATTATATCTTCATTTATGTCTGTGAAAAGCTAAACATTGTTATTTTTAAAGTTCTTATCTGATTTTTCTGATAACTTATGCAGTAAATTCATAATCTGAATTTTATTTTGATGGCTGGCTTTGCCTCATGAGCATTCTAATTTTGTATGCTGACTTATTTGATTGCATTTTTTTTACTTTTTCATCTCCCTCTCCTTTCCCCTACCTGTCTGCCTATCCCCTTTCTCTCCTTTTATCTCTCTCTTCCCTTTAGAGGATTCAGAAAATTGCCATTGCTTTTACCTGGATCTTTGCTTCAGACTGGATCCTATTGTGTCTCATAACAACGTTTCAACCCACCCCACCACTCCACAATGATGTATCAGTTATTATTACTTTTGGCTTTTGTAACAGAATCAGTGGAAAGAGCAAAGGCCAGCTATAATGGTTTCATCAAATAGAGATTAGTTTTTCTCACATAAGAGAAATCTGGATGCAGGCTGTCCGTGAAATCATAGGTGTCCAAGCTTTTCCCAACTTTCTGCTTTCCTATTGTTAGCATGTGATTTTCATCCTCAGAGACTCCAGAGAGTTCTTATACTTCCATGCATCCTGAGGGAGAAAGGGAAGTGAAAAGAGCAAACGTCGATAGAGCATGCCAGCTCTATTTAAACTTGCACAAAAGTTGGGGAAATTCCATGAAGTATTTTCCATACATCTTCTTGGCCTCCTTGTATATATGTGACAACTTTACATCCAAGGGAGTCTGAGAAGGCGAGCATTTTTTATGTTTATTTATTTATTTTGAGAGAGAGACAGAGAGAGCATGAGAGGGGGAGGAGGAGGGAGAGAGGGAGAAAGAGAGGCACAGAGCCTGACGTGGGGCTCCATCCCAGGAACTGTGAGATCTTGACCTGAGCCTAAATCAAGAGTTGGGTGCTTAAATGACTGAGCCACCCAGGTGCTCCAAAGGCAATTATTTTTAATTAGAAGCTAAGAAAAAACTGGGAACATCTTAGAAAGAAGGGGAGAGGGAACACTGGGAAGAGGCAGAGGGAAACTAGCAGTGATTTGACAAAGATGTTGGGGTTAGTGCAGATTCATCCACCAGGACAGGGGCAGCTTGGCTTGGTGTCTGCTCACTGGCTATATCCTAATCCTCTCACCTCTTCCAGGCCTACTTCCTATAAAGCATTGCTGGTAACTCCTGTTGGCAGGATTTTTACATTTTTTAAAAAGGTTGTTCAAAAATAGAAGAAGAATATGTGTGGGCACCTGGGGGGCTCAGCCGGTTGAGCATCCGACTTCGGCTCATTATCTCACGCTTTGTGGGTTCGAGCCCTGTGTCAGGCTCTGTGCTGACAGCTCAGAGCCTGGAGCCTGCTTCGGATTCTGCGTCTCCCTCTCTCTCTCTGCCCCTCCCCTGCTCACACTCTGTCTCTCTCTCAAAAATAAATAAACATTTAAAAGAAGAAGAATATGTGATAGAGACCCTCAAAGCCTAAGATATTTACTACTTTGTTCTTTGTAAAAAAAAAAAAAAAGTGTGTGACCCTGTTTTAAAGATCCAGACTCAGGCTCCAGTAGGCTTTCCCCTCATCTTCCTATTTAGCCGACCGTAGCTACCAGATACTGGTGAACATTTTTATTTTGCCATTACTCCATGGTAATTATGTTTCCTACTTTCACTTTCTGCTTTAGCTTGGAAGCCCAACATGCCTGCGACTTCATCCCACTCATTACATTACACACACACACACACACACACACACACACACATCTGCCCATATATACGTTTATAACAATATATGTGTAATGGTAGTGAATGACTCACGTATCCCAGCTCTGAATCAATCAGTAGATGAGATGGCATTTTTCTGGCTGCAGGAACTGCTTCAATAGGTCCAGGGAACATGAGATCAAGCTTTTGGTTAATTTAGGGTAAGTGTTCTCTCTAGCTAGACCTAAAAGAGCTCAAATGTTTCTTGTAGACATCCCATGATCAAGGTGAAATCAGTCTTAGAACAAAACTGACATGGTAGGTGGGGGGTGGAGAAAACAGTACACCAATCACAAATTCTTTCTGCCTCTGGATTTCTGTTTCTGCGAGTCAACTATGTGCTTACTGTTCTAGGTTTCGCTCCTCAGAGCTAATGCTCATGCTAATGCCCCCATGGACCAGCAGCATTACTAGGATCTGGGAGCTTGTTGGAAGTAAAGACTCTAAGGACCCGTCCTAGACCAACAAAATGACCATCTATATTTTATCGAGAATCTCCAAGTCATTAGCAGACATCACAATTTCAGAAGTATTTCTATAGGAATGGCTCTCTGCATGTGGTGTGTGGATCCCTGGGGATTTCCAAGGTCTTTCTGTAGCATCTGTGAGGTCGAACATGATTTCATAGTTATAGTAAGACATGATTTGCCCTACCTACAGTACCTACTATTATATAGTCTTCATGGTCCTGGTGAGAAATAATGCAGAGGGGACTTTTTCTCCCTCTTTACTCTATAGTGGGCTTCTGGTTTTTTAGCATATTTTTCTTTCTTCTTATGCCAATGATGTGATGAGACTTAGAAGAGCCCACTCTTAGTCCGTGGAGTTGAGGTGTGGATGACCGCCTGCCCTTACTGCTCTCTCAGCAGGTATGGAGAGATAACCTAAGTTTGGCCAATTAAGTCATTTAATTCTCTTGGCCACAGTGATGGATTCAGAAATCGGCATATGACCCTATGACCCACATTGGTGCACTCAGAAGAAACGCCAACATTGTTTTTGTTGTTGTTGTTGTTGTTGTTGTTGTTGTTTGGCAATATTGGGAACAAGACTCTCTCCTTATCTTATTTTCTTTATAAGAGGATGGTATAGGCTAACATTGCCAGGAGCTCCCTTTGGAGATGGCTTCTCTGTTATAGCCAAGCATTGAATTTAGGTCTAAAATAATTTTGCTTAGAATCTTGAAGCATCTGCTGTGTTACTGAAGGCTGAGTCTATTTTGTGAAACAAAGGCAAGGTATAATATTAACTAGAATCTTGGCAGTTTACCAGTTCACATTAATTTCCTTCCAGATACTGGTATTGATTTTTATTCATCTTTGGAATTGATGATATTGAAACCATTATTTCCCCCTTTATTTTCATGAGTTTTTGAGTGAAGTTTGGGTAGGTTTTATGAATATCAAAAACCAGATAAAAGTTTTTAAAATTTTTTTTAATGTTTATTTATTTTTTAAGGAGAGAGAGAGAGAGACAGAGTGTGAGCAGGGAAGGGGCAGAGAGAGAGGGAGACACAGAATCCAAAGCAGGCTCCAGGCTGTCAACACAGAGCCTGACGTGGGGTTCAAACCCATGAACCATGAGATTATGACCTGAACCAAAGTCAGATGCTTAACTGACCAAGCCACTCAGGCACCCCTCAAAAACCAGATACATTTTTTTAAATGTTTATTTTTTGAGAGAGAGAGAGAGAGAGAGAGAGAGAGAGACGGGGGGGGGGGGAGTGTGAGTGGGGGAGGGGCAGAGAGAGAGGAAGACACAGAATCTGAAGCAGGCTCCAGGCTCCAAGCTTTCAGCCCAGAGTCCAATGCGGGGCTTGAACTCATGAACCGTGAGATCATGACCTGAGCCAAAGTCAGACACTTAACCGACTGAGCCACCAAGTTGCCCCTATTTATCTTTTTAATTCTCAATACCTAGCACACTGTTTGTTTCACACTCATTGCTGAAATGAAAAAGGAATATAGTCATTGTAACTTCAAATCCTTCTTTCACTACACTGAGTTAATATGTTAATTCTGCAAGGAGTTGAAAACATTTTTTCAAGGTTGACATCCTATTATCTTACAAGGATCCTCAATTATACTTTCATTTCTAAAGCTTCAAAGAATATTATGAAAAACCTTACAGAAAAGTGTTCCTTTAATTTAATGTTTATTGAGTACCTAATATATGCCGGGCCTTATCTTGGTTGAACAAGACACGATCCATCATCTCCACACTCAGAAAGATCCTATTTAGTGGTAAGATGGACATAAACATACTTTTAACTTGTGTTATAAGGGCAGCAGATGCAAAACCCAGAGTGATACGCTTTATCTGTGAAGATCAGAGAAGTGCCATTGAAGTGCCTGACAAGCAGAGATGGGGGGATACTTTTTTAAAGATTTTTTATTTATTTTTGAGAGAGAGAGAGAGAGTGTGTGAGAGGGAGAGGGGCAGAGAGAGACAGAGAGAGAATCCCAAGCAGGCTCTAAGCTGTCAGCACGGAGCCCAATGTGGGGCTTGATCTCACGAAACATGAGATCAATTTCTGAGCTGAAATCAAGAGTCAGACGCTTAACTGACTGAGCCACCCAGGTGCCCTGAGATGTGGGATGTTAATAGGCAAAAGAAAGGCATTTTCAGATGCATTAGTATTTGATGCATCAATATTTGGGGGGGACTGTAAACAGTTTAGAATTGTTTGAAAGAGGGATGGTAAGAGATGAGACTAAAGAGAAAGGCTGAATTCAGATCAAGAAGGCTGTGTTTGGGGTGCCTGGGTGGCTCAGTCGGTTGAGCGTCCAACTTTGGCTCAGGTCATGGTCTTGCAGTTTGTGAGTTCGAGCCACGCTTCGGGCTCTGTGCTGACAGCTCAGAGCCTAGAGCCTGCTTCGGGTTCTGTGTCTCCTCCTCTCTCTGCCCCTCCCCTGCTCATGCTCTGTCTCTCTCTCTGTCAAAAATAAATAAACATTTAAAAAAAATTTTAAAAAGAAAGACTGTTTGCCATATCATTCAGCTGATCACTGCTACTCACTTTTAAAGAAAATCCACTCGAAAAACATACAAATCCCTCCTGAAATAATTAGAGATTATAGTGTCCTGTGCATTCCGCCTTCTGTGGGAATCATTTATACAGACAAAGGGGAGCCTTTAAAATGTCTTGCAGAAAACAGGGAAACACCCTGGAGACAATGGACAGTGCATCAGCTGATAGACTTGAAAGGTGGATTTAAGGCAGTGGCTGTGTGAGAGGAAGGGCACTTTAAAAATAATTATTTCTTGGGGTTTCATGGACATAACCAGTGGAATTTAGAATTGATACTATATGTTATTTCACTTTACAAATATGGAGGCTATTTTATAGCCCCTTTAGAGAATGATATTTATAAATATATGAAATAGAGAGGAAGGGGTTACAGCCTCATAAACTGAAATCATGAATTTGTAGCTTTCTTTGAGACTCTTGACAAAAGATGCCCACTCACTCCTTCACTTTAGATTCAATGTCATATTCATGCATAGTTTTAAACTCTTGTAAATAGCCTGAGATCTGTTGGTTCCAATTTTATACAGATAATATTAAATTAGTTTTGGTGACCCTGGCTGTGACCTTTTCCTAAATATCTTCTGCCTTTGATGTCTTTACCTTCATTGTAATTTGCATTTTTGGTTTTATAACTCGGTTAGAGTAATACTTCTCAAAATCTTTTACATCATGACACATCTAAAAATGATACATGAATACAGTACATGAAAGGCAACAGATAAGGCTGCTTGCCTTAGGAGATCACAAGCACCAGCCTACCATACTTTGTTAGATCACTTGACACTGAAGAGAATTGCTCTCTGCTCAGACCCCGTAGCCCGTTTGCGCTGGTTGGAAGGCTCTGGGTTATTGAACGGAACATAAAATCTCGTGACTATGGGATGCATACCTGCATTGTTTAGCAAGTATTGCGATGGCATTGGACATATCATATGTCCATATGGACATATGATATGTCCAATACCAACTGGCAAAAATACCAACTGGCTCAAGGGACAGTTGCTAGTGGCCCCATAGGGATCTTGCAACCTGGTGTGCATAACTCAGGACGACCTGCAATCATTACAGAAAACATGACTGAAAGCACATATTTGATTGATGGAGGTTCAGGAGCATTTGATAGGATATTATAAATATCCAATTGTTTTAGTTCACAAACAAGGACACTTGAGACTAAAGGAATTATGTGTCTTGACTTGAATAGAGGTTAAATGACTGGAATGTAAGCTTTATGAAGTCAGGGCAGTTGTGTTAACTGCTACATCCTATTGCTTAGTAGAGTTCATAGCACATGCAAGAAGTTTTCTGAAATGTTGAGTGCATGAGTGAATGAATTGGCCAGGGTCACACAGGTAATGAGAGCTAAGATGAGAATTACAATCTTCCATATCCCAGCTCAATGATTTGGTCCACTGTGTGTTAGACTATGTCACACTTGTTATCAATGCTCTATGAATAAATCATTATGTGGCACAAGGCACAAAAGGTCATGAACACATTCTAGAAATGAATATTTTAAGGACTCACCTTTTCTTCTGTTTTGTAACAGTTCCTACCCATCATATTCACAGATCAAACATGAAATATTTGGATTGCCAAAAAGCTTATACTTAACATATTTCTATAAACATAGTTAGAAGCAACAAAGTTGCTGTTATATGGACTTCCACAACATTTTCCCCCCCTTTGGTGGTTATAATATTTTGTCATTTTCTTCAGCAACAGAACATATTGAGATCTGTCTTTATTTCCCATTAATCAAATGATGAAAGGTAAAATTTTAAATAAGTAATTACCGATGTGTCCTCTTTGCACTAAAATCAAAATGAACACTGCCGCTGAAAGCTTATGTCACTCATGAATTCATTAAACATTCATTAACCTCACCTCAGGTATAGGTGTCCTTGTTTACATATTTCAGATTTGCATACACATGCCCTGAACAAGATTTCAAAAATGTTTATGACCCAATGACTGCCTTAATTATGAATCCCCAGGTAGATATTTGTGAAATCCTCACCCAGTGTGGCTTTTTCCCCCTCTACCAGGTCCTTTATGCAGTTAATAACACTAAGATAAAACAAGTTTTCTCTTTTTTTAAAGTTTATTTATTTCTTTTGAGAGAGAGAGAGCACAAGGGGGAGATGGGCAGAGAGAGAGGGATAGAGAATCTCAAGCAGGCTCCAGGCTGTCAGCATGGAGCCCGATGCAAGGCTCGATCTCACGAATGTGAGATCATGACCTGAGCAGAAAACAAGAACCAGATACTTAACTGACTGAGCCACCCAGGTGCCCCCAAAACAAGTGAAGTTTCTTGTGGGTGCCCCCATCTTCCTTGTGGCTGCCAAAGCCAGAAGAGACCTGGAGTAGAATGCTTAGTCATGGGGAAAGCTGCTGTGCTTGGCCTGGCGGATGGGGAAAGGAGAAGGGTTCAATTCTTCACAACCTGAATGGCATCCTCATTCTCCAATGTATGGTATTATCCCACTGTTTGAGAATTGTGTTTCACAGAGAGACCCCCCCCAGACCAAAAGATATTTAAATTCTTTGATAAGGCTTTTGGGATTACTCATGTAGAAATCTCCCATGTGATCCTGGGGGAAGGCAGCACCACTGGAGATATGTAACTGGGCTATGGGTTTGGTGTAAATCCTCACTAGTTTTTCTTAGTACCAGATATTTTCCAACAGGTTGCCAAAATTGCGTCAGCGATGGGCAGAGATGGAGGCACAGTGAGGCACCTTATAGATGATACCCGATTCTTCAATGGAGACCTGATCAATCTTATTTGACGCGTAGATACAGCAGATATAAACTCTGTTTCCTTCTACCGCACCAACGAGGTCCTCTACTGTGGCATCGCTATGCAGAGCCACACCGGCCTTATTAATTTTGTATTCAACCAGAATGCTCTTCACAATTTCAGCATCCAGCTCACTCTGAGAGCAAGTGGCTGTGAGATTAATGCCTCCCTTATCCTTCTTTTTAAAGCCAACGTAAGCAGGGTTGTTGTTCAAGTGAATACTAAAGCCTTCCAACTTGTTTTCAATTATCTTCTTATGTTCCAACGGTTTCAGAACACCAGGAACCAATCAGGATCAAGTTATTTGCTCAGGCCACTGCAATGACTTCCTCTACTTTTCCCCATTCTTGGTACCCTCACTGATAACTGGGAGATTCAGGAGCTCGATCTTGGCACCTTTGTATCTGATGACACCAGGAACTATAGGTGGTGAGAGTAGTGAATTCAGGCTGTCATTGTAATGTAAGTAGTGTTGGCTTCTCCTAGGATAGAAAATCTACAAACCCAATTTGAGCATCACTTAATCTTGGCCACATCAACATCTTCTCCCAGCCCGCTATCTCGAGCTTTTGAAGTAATGTGTTCTCTGAAGCTTAGAAAGACAAGACTTCATCAGGCATAGGCGGTGTATTGTGGCCTTGTTTTTCTTGAATGTAAGCCATCTTGGCTTCAAGATCCGTGATCTTGATTCAGGTGCTGCTCCTGGTGGCAAATCCCAGGGGATGCGGTGGTCTCTATACTGCTTCCCGTCAAACACCTGGTGCAGAGCAGCCACACCCATCAGGTGTTAATGCAGTACCTGCGCATAGGCGAGTACTTCCTACTTCTAGAGAGAGTTCTACCTGTGAGGCTTACGGAGCCACACAGCGTGAAGCATTCTCCTCTCCCCCCAGCCAACTCCCCATTTTTTAAAGTCTTTGTTGTTGTGTGGGTGCCATTTCTTTATTGGGGAAGGGGATGAGTCATCCACTACGTACCTCTGTGCTGGCCCCTAGGTGCACACAGGTCGCCAAACTCTGCATACTGAATAAAACAAAGCAGAAAGACAAGTTTATTGCAACAGTTTTGACCTGCAAACTGGGAAACTGAAGGCTACCCAGAGGTATGAGTTCCGAGTTGCTCACAGACTAAAGGGTTTTAATAAGGCAAAATGCAGAATATATTTGGTTTTTTCAGAATGATTGCCTGATGGTTTTCTTCCTTATTTGGATCAGGGTAGTGGAGTCAATGCAACAAGGAAGTCCAAAGATGATGTTAACAGACGTGGTGTTGGGGGATTGGCTGGCATCCTTTGCTGATTTCTAAGAAGAGCTGTAAATTTCTGTAACTTAGGTAAGTCTGTTTTGTTTTTCTTTAATGAGACTATACAGCCCAGTTCCATTTTGTCTTTAATATACATGACTCCATTTTTGTTTTGGTTCTATAGTATACATATGTGTACATACACATCTGCAGTATGACAGAGCTCTGGTGGGTTGGGGACGTCAAGCTCTTTTACAAGAGGGTATTATTAGAAAGAGCTGATTCTAATAGATGGGAAGCTGCAGCTCCACCCTGGTGGGCAGCCATCTCTGTCTTCATGCCCAGGTGGAGCTAATAACACGGGGGGGGGGGGGGGGTTCGTGGGGGTGGGGGTAGCTGAACAGTGAAAGGACCTTGGGTGGACAGAACAGCCTCCAACCCTCCCACTCTGCCGGGACTGGTGGCCAGGACTCACCCTACCTCAAGGTAGGTCACTGGACTCTGCGGGGACAGGGCTTGGAAGACCTTGAATGCTCCATGGGACCACTCCTTGGTATGGTATGGCCATTCTCCATGCCATACTTGTCAGAGTTCATGACTCTTCATCTCTCATGATAATTTATATCGATCAAATGTTTGCAGGTGAGGAATGATGAATTGAATTGTTGATTATCATAATTAATAGCAACTTGGCAGAGTGCTGTGAATTATGCTGTTGTCCCTTTCACCCCTTCTCCACCTAGGCTCTAGTGTATGAGAAAGTGGACGCCAAAGTGGTGATTTAGCAATTGCCACATTAGTTGTGATTTTTGAGACATTATAGAAAAAAGGAGAGGTTACAGAATTTAGAGTAGGAAAAAACTAACAATTTTGTGTTTTTTTTTAAAGGCTTTATCTGAAAATTGTGGGTCATTCGATCTGTAGTTGATACTAGAGAAGAGTCTGAATTTTGTTATGAAAGGGATGATTTATTCACAGAGAGAAAAGGGTGTATTGATTAGTAGGAGTTACTATGTGGTGATTTAGAATAAACTTTGTTGAAAAAACCTTAATTTCAGGATTTGGCAGGGTTTGGCTGGTATACCGGAAACAACATGTTCTTAGCTAATCACTTACAGTTTTTTAGGACATGCTTGGAGGCAAAATAGAGACCTGCAGACAAATGATTCTGGAGATGAGTAAGCTGTTAGCTTGTTATAACAATGTAACCGAAGATTCCTACATGGAAGTTGCAAAAATAATTGGCACATTTCTGTTTGAAATGTATTAATGACTTAGAACACAGAGAAATACATAAAACTAATCAACATTCATCTAGCAGTTCACAATTAATAGCTCATATAATCTGGAATAGAATCAGAATTCAGAAGTATCTCTATGACTTGGAAATAATGGGCTCAATTCAATAAGAAAGTATTTATGTGAAATGTCCAAAATAGATGAATTCATAGAGACAGAAAGTAGATTGATGGTTGCTAGGGCCTGGGGGAAGTGGGGAAAGGGAGTGATTACTAATGAATTGTTTCTTTTTGGAGTGATGAAATGTTTTGGAATTAATTAAGGGTAATGGTTGCATATTTTGTGAATATACTAAGGCCTACTAAGTGTACACTTTGAAAGGGTGAATTTTATAACTAGTTATATCTCAAAAAAAGTTTGAAAAGACATGTATGGCTAATAAACTGGGAATAGAACAAAAACTTACGAAAAACATAAAGAAACTAAATATAGTAAGGATGTTTTATCTTGCACATGTAGCCAGGTAAAGCTAGCTGCATTCCCATTAACTTATGCATTAAAAATGAACAATAATAAGAGTATATTATCTCCATTATTGTTTAACATTGTTTTAGATATTCTAACCAGGACGTATGTTTTAAATACTCTAACATGATATATATCATATTTAAATACCAGAAAACAGAAGGCAATGTTATACTCAGTGCAGATGATTTGATTGTCTACATAGAACACAGAAAAGAATTAAAACATTCATTTTCATTTTATTTTATTTAAGTTTAGCTGACAATGTTCCATTAGTTTCAGGTGTATAACATAGTGATTTGAGAACCCTATACGTTGTGTTGTGCTCACCACAAGGATAGCTACCATACGACACTATCACAATACCATTGACTGTATCCCTTAGTTTAGCTTTCATCCCCATGACTTCTTCATTCAAAATGAAAACATTTAAATTTGAAATTGAAAGAATTCAAAAAGGTAGATGGATAAAAAAAGAATTGTTTAAAAAAATCAACGGCTTTCCTATATGTTATAAACAAACTAACATAACAGAAAATTAAAAGGAAAAGAGAGCTCATTCACAATAACAGTCTAAGTAATAAAATACTCAGGATTTAAATAAGAGATGTGCAAAGAAGAATTCTTTCATGGGTCTCAGAGATGGGCAATTGTAGGAAATTGATGAAAACGATGTCATGGTAGAGAACTTTACTAGGTAGAGAAAATCTTTTTTTGGGTAGAGAGTCCAAAACTTCCATCAGATTTTCAAATGGCTTTAAGAAACAAGAAGGTTTATATATCATTATCCATAAAGCATCAGTGTCTGTAATAGTGTAATAAGAATACATTGAGGAATAAGTAGAAGAATAACTTGCTAGACAAACGAGTTGGAATTGACAGATAAATGTAACCATATAGAAAATTTAAAAATTATGAAGTGGTATAAGTATTTGGTTTGTGATAAAGGTGACCTCTAAAATAATAGAAAAAAATGAATTCTTAAACACATGCTTTTAAAGAAAAAAGACAATTATTTAGAAAAAAATAAATGTATTTTCTATTTCTTTCCATATACCAAAATTTCAGATTTAATAAAGAGTTTACAGGGGCGCCTGGGTGGCTCAGTTGGTTGAGCGTCCGACTTCGGCTCAGGTCACGATCTCGTGGTATGTGAGTTTGAGCCCTGCGTCGGGCTCTGTGCTGACTGCTCAGAGCCTGGAGCCTGTTTCAGATTCTGTGTCTCCCTCTCTCTCTGCCTCTCCCCCGTTCATGCTCTGTCTCTCTCTGTCTCAAAAATAAATAAATGTTTAAAAAAAGAAGAGTTTACATAAAAGTTAAATCTTAAAAAAAAGTATTAGAAGAAAATTTAGGTTAATTTTTATGTAATGTATGTCTTGAAGAAGGCCTCAAACCATTATTAAGAAATGAATATTCTTCTGAGTACAGGAAAATATAGGAACTTTATGTAGAGTATAAAAGGCGAATAACAAATTGGTAAAAGCATGGCAATATATATGACAAGGTTTAATGTACTTAATATGCAAAACTCTAAAAACTTCTAAGAGAGATCAAAAGAAAAGTGATCAAAGGCCAAGAAAAAAGCAATGTCTAAGAAGAAATACAAATAATCAGTAGACATATAAAATGTTCAAATGTACTATTGGTCAAAGAAGTTCAAGTTTAAATAGCAATAATATAGCACTGGCTAGTATTAAGAAGTCTGATAATACCCAGTCTTTAAGGCTGGAGTTAGGAAATAGGCTTTTCTATTCATAGACTGGTGATCAGGGTCAAAAATTGCCATCACGTTTCTAAATGGCAGTTTGCCAATATCTACCAAAAGCCTTAAAAATGGGGCTAAACTTGGGGCACCTGGGTGGCTCTGTTGAGCATCGGACTCTTAATTTCGGCACAGGTTGTGATCTCATTGTTTGTGAGACTGAACCCCACGTGCTATCAGCACAGAGCCTGCTTGGGATTCTCTCTCTCTCTGCCCCTACCCTGCTTGTGCACGTGCTCTCTCTCTCTCTCTGTCTCTTAAAATAAACAAATAAACTTTAAAAAATAAAAATTAAAAAAAAATTATGGGTAAACTTTGACCCAGTAATCACTGTTCTCAAAATGTATCCTAGGGAAATGATTATGTAAATACTCACAAATGTATATTTGAGAAATGTCTCTGCAGCATTTTTTATAACAGTGGCAATTTTAAACAGTATTAAGTAGGTTACATGAATTATGGCTGTGGCAACAGTAATTTCCCAAAATATTTTCAAAAAATATTCCCAGTCCAGGGGCGCCTGGGTGGCTCGCTCAGTTAAGTGACCAACTCTTGATCTCACCTCAGGTCTTGATCTCAGGGTCATGAATTCAAGCCCTGTGTTGATCTTCATGCTGGGTGTGAAGTCTATTTAAACAACAACAACAAAATTCCAGTCCCGTTCGCTCTTCCTTAACCTTGTCTCTCCCCCATTTACAGTTTGAATCTGTTTTGCCTTGCCCTGAACCTAGGTAGGACTTTGTGGCTCTCTCACTGAATAGAATATGATGAAAGTGATGTTTAAAGGCAGTATCTGGCTCTCTTTTGGAATTTTCTTCCTCAAAACCCAGTCCATTTGTTTCCATATTGTGAGGAAGTCCCACCTCCAGGGCAAGGTCACCTGTGGGCATTCTAGTGGCATCTAGTGTTCATGTAAGCAAATGAGATTTCAGATGAAACCAGCCTCCAGCCTTTGAGCCACTACAGCTGATTCAGAGCAGAGAGAGAGAGAAGTCTGCTGAGCTCTTTCAAACTGCAGATATGTGAGCAAAAGAACAATTGTTTACAGTCACTTCATTTTGAACTGGTTTGTTACATGGCCATAGTACCTTGGACAGTATTGTTACATCTAAAACCTGCATATTGTGAAGCCATTTCACATGAAAGTATACAGGAATAACTATCTTAAAAATTTAAAGATATTTACAAAGTTGCAACTTGGAAAAAGTTCATAAGATCATAAGAATATATATATATATAATTACATTTTTTATGCATGTGCAAAAAATGCACATAAATATTCAACCAGCATATGTATGCATAGAAGAGGTTGGTAAGATATTTACCAAAATGGAAATGCTGGTTTTCTTCAAATGTTTGGAATGAAGGGATGATTTATACTTAATTTTTATTCTTACTCATCTTGCTTACTTGCTATATTTTCTAATTTTTCTTAAAGTGGATATCGATCATTTGTTAAATAAAGATGGAACAAGTTTGGACTTAAATTAGTTAACTGATGAAGTACAAAATATAGAGGAACCTGGCTCAATAGCTGTTCATTAAAAAAAAAAAGACAGGAGTTTTAGTTGATTACAAGTTCAAAATCAGTCAACAGTGTGCTGTAACTGCCAAAATGTTTGTTAATGGAAAATCAGGTAGCAATTACCAAGTTTGAGAGTCCAAAGGACCATAGACAATAGTCCTATTATATGACTTTGAGGTACCCCAGTTTAAGGACAGAAACTGCATTTCTTCCAGAAGAGACTGACCTGGATGATGGTAAGTTCTGCAACAAGGTTATATGAGGGACAGTAGAAACAATAGGGAATCCTGTTATGCTAGAAAAGAAACAAAAAGGGGTGCCTGGGTGGCTCAGTGGGTTGAGTGTCCAACTCTTGGTTTTGGCTCAGGCTTGGTTCATGAGTTCAAGCCTCACATCAGGCTCTGTGCTGATGGCTTGGAGCCTGCTTCGGATTCCTTTGCCTCTCTCTGACCCACCCCCACTTCTCTCTCTCAAAAATAAATAAACATTAAAAAATATATTGGAAAAGAAACAAACACAATTGGTACAGGTCTGGAAAAGTGGGGCTGACTTCATCTGGATAATTTGAGAGAGCAAGAATTAAAGACATTGAGACAGATTCGGCTCAGTTGAAGAACATACTTTCAGTTAAATTGAGATATTCCAAAACTGACCAAAGAATGTAGTGAATCCTTGTCTCTGGTGTTGAGGTCCCTGGATGTCAGGATGTTTAGCTAACTCTCTATTTCATGGTTTGGGTAGGGGAAGGTCTAGCTGGATATCATCTAAAGTCCTGTCCCTGCCAAAATCTATAAAAGTCTCAGTCATAGCATCAGAGCCCCAACAATACACTCTCGGGGCAATATTCTGTAAAGTCACTCCTTAGCTTACCTTTTCCTAACAGGCTAGTTTTCTGAATTCCCAGTGTCTGCTAATTAGCACAGCTGAGCCAAGTTTGGCAGTGATTTTTCTCAGAATTAAGGACTCCTACTTCTGAAGATGATGTGTGTTTTAATTAAGTCTCCTCATTAAAACTTTCTAGCTTTGATTGTCAGTGTCTGTCTCCATGCAGCACATAATAGATATTTGCCCATTTCTTATGTAATCTGGTTAATGTAGACAGCTCATCTCAGTCACTCAGCCCCACAAAGTGAATTTTAAGCCTTTTTTTTTCCAGATAGGCTGAGTATAGATCTGTTTCTTATATACTTCCTTTAAGTGGGGTTCCTGACACACCTTAAAACTCTAGTTAGCTACAAATACAAGATTTTATCAAGTTCGTTGAAGGAAAAAAGATGTATTTTCTTCTTTCTCTACCAGCAATTATGAGAAACCAATTAAATGGAACATTTGAAAGAAAAATACATTTTTTTTTATTAAGAGAGAGAAGAAAATACAGAAACTCTATGGGTTTTGTTAAGACCCATGCAATTTTCCTGTCATGAGAATCCCTGCCCTCTCACTCATGTTTAGCTAGCACTGGTGGATTTCAGGAGGTCTGTATTTATAATAAAGTGTCAACCTACCTTACTTTGCTAAAGCATAGACACAGGTCTTTACATACTTGATATTTGGACCAAATGGTCTTGCTTCCATTACCTCCTTCCATAGCTCTCCTTTGATCTTGAAAATAGGAGGTCATGAGTGGATTGTGATATTAAGAGCATGTTCCCAGAAAATACATGGTTCTAGTCTCTTGACTTTCATCTAGATACATTAAAATAACTGGACCCAGCATATGGATTTTATCGTGTCTACAAAATAATTAAATTTTATTTGTTAAACTATACCTAAAATAAATTTAGGCAGCTCAGAATAATATAATTCAAACAAAATCTTAAATAATAGCAGAGAAACTCTGTGTATAAAATTCAGGAGAAAATAAAGATACAGTATATAAAATAAAGATACATTCTAGATCTTAATTATATACATTAGAGATATTTAAATATTCCATTTACTAGAAATGGTGTCTCTGTAGAATATATCTAATAAAACAAAGAATTTCTGTGGAAATATAAAAAGACAAATTCCTACTTAGAAGATAAATAATAAGAAAAAAGAAGAGATATATAAATGTATGGTATATCTGTCTTTACTAATCATTTGGAAAGCCTTTTCAGCAAAAAGTCACAGTGTAGACTATGTTCAGGTGATCTGTACTGTTTACTATCAGTCAAGATATAAATCACTTTCAGTTAAAATTTTTCCCAGAAATAATCCATATATGGCTAACTTTTGCTTTACTAGTTGTAAAAATTCCTGAACTACTTGCCAAATTGGTGAAATGTCCTTTTCCTTGCAGGAAATTCCATATACTGATATATGGCATATATAATATATGGTATATATAATGGTATATGGGTGAGGAGGACTTATGGGTCTCTTGAAAGGGACCCATTCAATAGGACTTATCATTGAATTGCCACCAGTGAATTCTGTTCATTTGGTGGGCAGTCCTTGAATGCTATTACTTTTCATTGATCAAGCACCAAAGAAATTTTCATCTCACCATAAGACATATAGAAAAAAAAACAAAAAATCCTCCCCCAAAATAAAGGAAAAAAACCCTACATTTTAGCTTAATAATGTTCTCTAAGCATGAAGGATTAGAAGATGAACATAGTAATAGAACCCGAAGTTCTCTTCATTTACCTGAAGTATGCCTTGATTGCTGAGTTTGGGAGAATCTCAAGTTTGGAAGTCAAATTTGTAATCATCACTAAGCATATGATGAGAAATCATGACCCTGTTTTCAGATCTTGTCACCTGCCTCTGACTTCTCTTCACCCTTACTCTTCTTCTAGCACAGGTTGTAGGAATGGTTGAATGTGTGGGTTTTGGGTTATGATGACCTGGGTCCCATTCTAGCTCTATCACTTACCAGCATGTGAGTTGGACAAGTTGCTGAACATTCTTATGATCTGGATTCTTGATCTTTAAAGTAGGGATAGTAATCCTGCCTCATGATTTTGTGAAGATTAATAGACGAATGCTAGTAACAAGCTTAGTGAAAGGTCTTGTGGAGGCTATGGTTTGGGACTCAATGATAGCCACCATTGCCATTATTACTTTAACAGTGTTTGGTGTAAACAAAGGAAAGAAATAGCAAACCTCGCTCTTTGTACTGATTCTGTTTTCCACTAGTTTATGTGTTATTGAGCAGAAAATTTCTTTTCTGTGTGTTCTGTGGTTGCCGTTGTTCATTTGTATGCATTTCAGCATTTTTGGGGGGAGAGAAAAATGTACCAGTCTTGAAGATTCAACACATGGAAGTGTCATCTTCCAGCCATAGCCTGAAGAAACTATTCGAATTCACAGGAGCCAGGTGTCTGAAGTCTGGGAAGTATACCTCTACCATAAGACTTTCCTTATAGGCAAACTTTGGAGATATTGCAGATTTGGTTCCAGACTACCACGATAAAGTGAATATTGCAATAAAGTGAATCAAATGAGTGTTTTGGTTTCACAGTGGATATAAAAGTTATGTTTACACTGTACTGTAGCCTATTAAGTGGGCAATAGCATTATGTTTAAAAAAACAATGTGCATGCCTTAATTAAAAAATACTTTATGGCTAAAATTGCTAACCATCATCTGAGCGCTCAGCAAGTCATAATCACTGATCACAGATCATCATAAAAACATAGTAACGGTGAAACAGTTTGAAATATTGTGAGAATTATCAACAGAGAGACACAAAGTGAGGAAATGCTGTTGGGAAAAAATGGTGCTTGCTCGACACAGGGTTATCACAAACCTTCCGTTTGTGAAAAATGGAATATCTCTGCAAGGCACAGTGAAGACAAATTCAAGAAAACGAAGTATGCTTGTATTTAGTGACACAAAATTTTCTCTGCCTAGTAAAAGCATTTCAAAGAAAACAAAAGAATAATTTGTCTCTTCTGAGGAAATAATTTATACATTATGATTTCTTTAGTTCCAAGAAAACACAAATGCCATTTGCAGCAAGATTAAGTGAAGAATCTAGGTTCAGCTATAAACTTGTTGATAACATCAATGATTCCCAAACTTGGTAGTTCATCAAGATACTCTGGGAAGATTTTTTAAATAAGGACTTCTGTAAAATCATGATTCTTTGGGAGCTGGTGAGGGGCAGGAGGAGGTGGGAATGTGGTTACAGTGTGGCCTAGTGTGGATCTTGCACCCGAGGCAGGAGGGTATGGGAATACCAGACAAAGACTAAAGCTAAGGACATCTCAGATTCTGAGACCCATCGCACATCCTTCCTATTGCTCTGATGCTCTGAGTTTATCCCAATTTCTTTGAATTTCCTCAGAAAGAAAATTTGACAAAGCTATAGACAGTTACTCAGTGGCCCAGTTGTGGTCATTAGTTTTGCAGCTGCCACCAACACATCTCTCCAAGGGTAAGAATCCTTAGGCTGTGAAGTATTTTGTCCAGAGGCAGCATGAGAGACCAGGAGGCACAGGACCAGGAGTAGGCAAATGTCCTCTATGTCTGACCAGTGGACTCAGGTGAGTAAAGTAGATGTAAGCATCTACTTTCAAGATGTCTACTTCACTCTGAGAAGATGGATGGGTTAGGGAGGGCTTAAAGGATTATTCTAACACAGAAGGCCCATCTACACAACCTCCCATACTGTTAACCCTCTTTGGTGTTTTGAAGTCCTAATATGGCTTCCAAAGGAGATGGTTTCATAATTCTAAGACTGTTTGAAGTCAGAGGGCAGTTGAATGGCCTTTGTTCTGTGGTACTCGGAAAGAAGCTGTACTTCGTTTAGTTGTCCTTATTTCAGTAAATGCAGGGGGATCATACGTTCTACTCTGCCTGGTGTTGGAGTGTGCAAAATGGTGACAATACTTTGCAGTAGCTCTCATGAAAAGGTGGAGTCTGGTTCCCCATTCCTGAAATCTAGGATTGGCTTTGTGGCCTTCTTTGATACATTGAATGTAGCAGAAATGATGAGTTACAGGCCATGTGATTTATGAACCTAGGCATCAAGAGGTCTTGTAGCTTCAACTTTTGTTGCTTGTAGACACCTGTTACCACCATGTGAGTGAGCCAGCCTGATGGATAATGAGAGCTCAGTGACACATTTTGTGCAGTATCCCTGGGTGACAACAGCCAGACATAGAAATCTATAGCGATTCAAAGGCCATCTTAGATTATTCAGCCGACTGGAATGTGTTGCTACATGTGAGCTATTATTGTTAGCCTTTATCTCTCCAAATGATGTGATTTTTTTTTTTTTTTTACACCAGATACTATGTATTTAAAATGTATTTTTTGATAGGGATTAAGTGCTTTCCTTGCGGTTCAGGGCCCTTGCTTGCCTGTATTTATCTCAAAAATGAAAAAAGCATTGCCAATCCCACCCCATCCCTTTTTGCGTCTTGTGAGTTATTATTTCTTTGGTGAGTCTGATTGAGCTGAAGGCAAAATGGCAGTGGTGGCTCATCTTACTATAAGTCTTCTGTCATGTATTTCTTGTGTGTCAGAGTATAGTTTTGTTCTGTTTTGTTTTTCAGAAAAAAACCCACTCAGTTTGAAACAAATAGACTAGTTTTTGCTTGTTTGTTTTACAGATGCTTTTCCTCTTTCAACTGAAACAATAGCTTGGACTGATATCTCATCTTACCACCTGACTCTAGTTTGAAAATGATGAGACTTGCTCCTGATTTGATGTTGAATGATTACAAAACTATGATAATTTCAAAACTATTGGATTATGGGGATCGAAAGCTAATGCTCTTTTCAAAGAAATACTTCTGAATATCAGTACTTGTAGATAGAGCACAATGTAGTTATTCTATTAATAAATAAAGTGACTAATGAAGCGTCGTACAGCACAGTGAGAATACATTTCACAAGGGCCTTTTAAAATGATTGTATAAAACAATTCAAAGAAAAGGAACCAAACTATGCTTTGTAATATATTTTTCCCAAAGGCATATTCATAACATTTATAAAATACGTATTTTTTGTGTTGATAAATTGCCCTAAACACCCTCTGTTGAACAGGCTGACCATGGGCAAGACTATGATGTTGACAGTTTGGGCCTTGGCAGTTGGCATCCCTTGCCAAGTGGAGGATAAATAACACATTCAGGATAGGTCGTTTTCTCTCTCTCTCTTTTTTTTTTTTTTTAACTGAAAATGTAGCATGCATGTAGCAAAGCTTTCAAAAAGTATAATGTGTTTATAGTAAAATAATCTTCTTCCTACTGTGGATTCTTGGTTCCCCCCTGGAAGTAATGTCTGCAGAGCTTCCTTTATTTATTTATTAAAAAAAAATTTTTTTTAACATTTATTTATTTTTGGGACAGAGAGAGACAGAGCATGAACGGGGGAGGGGCAGAGAGAGAGGGAGACAGAGAATCTGAAGCAGGCTCCGGGCTCTGAGCCATCAGCCCAGAGCCCGACGCGGGGCTTGAACTCACGAACCCCGAGATCGTGACCTGAGCTGAAGTCAGATGCTTAAAGGACTGAGCCACCCAGGCGCCCCTTGCAGAGCTTTCTTTATAGGTCCTTCTTCTGCATATGCATACATATGTATATACATATAAATGATGCTTATCTTAAGCATTAAGAATCTCTTGTCCTTCAAATGGTTCTCTCCTTTGGACAGCTGTCTTCACCTTTGTTTATCTCAGATGCCTCATCTAAAATGTAATTAACCCAACTTCATAGAGTTAGTTTGGGATTAACTGGTTATTATTCATAAAGGCCCTGGAAGAGTATCTGGCACAAGGGAACCACTCTGTGTTAGCTGTTATCGTATTCACAGTTTTGCCCACCATCTTGCATCATTGATTGACATAATTATATTTTTATAGGGGTATTTAAATTTTGAATCCAAATGGTTTCATCTCAAAACAAAAGATCTATGGTAAAGACTGTAAGAAGCTTCACACGTAGAAAATTCTTACCAAGTTCAAGAGGCTTCAAAATCCTTTAGGCATGAACTTAGAATATACAGTTTATTTACTACAGAGCAAAATTTACCTTTTGTTAGATGCCTTTGTTCTAATACTAAATGCCAGAGGAAAATGAAGCCATATAGATAGGGACTTTCTTTGTCTTTACTCATTTGTTCATTTATTCATTTAAAAATATATGTACTGTATACTTTATATCTGACACAAACCCAGGTGAATAAGAGGCAAATAAAATAATCACAGTTCCTATCATTGTGGAGTTTACAGAATGGTGGGGACAAAGTTTACCAGTGAAAATGTTATGCCCAGAATTCGTGATCCCCAAACACCACCAGGGAGCCGAGTCCGATGCAAAAGCAGAAGAGCCTTTATTCGAGCTAGCTCGAGCTCAATCCCCTACCTGCACCGACACAGCGGTGAGATACCAGGGAGAGAGAGTGAGTTTCAAAAGGACAAAGGTTTTATTGGGGCCTAGGGGCAGTTGGTGAGGTAATGGCTGTGGCCTCAGCTGATTGGCTGGGGAAGGGTCAGAGTCCTGTTAGGCAGGTCGCTGGGCGTGTCTTGACCAGGAAGTTTGAACGGGTGAGCGGGAGGTTACTCAAGGGGTGGAGGCGTGGTCTAGGTGAAGGACACAGAACATGATGGAGTGGGCCGGCGTAGGCCCGCCCTTTCAAAATATTTACATATATATTATAACAAAAGGTGAAATACAAGATGTATTTGTGTGTATATGTATCATCTAGTCCAGCATAGGGTGTGATGGAGGCCCTTTCAGTAGAATTTTGAAGGAAAAATATTTTGATCCAAGAATTTTATTTCAAGCCAATTTGTCATTCAATTCTGAAGGCAACTGAGAGTTATTTCCTATTATTGAAAGGTTTATGAGATATACCTCTCCTATACTTTCCTAAAACATACTGTTGGATGACATATTCCAGCAGAATCTTTCTCATTCTCTCCTTTTCTTGACAAAGCCCTACTTCTTGTCCATACAGAGATATGCAAAATCAGTGTGGAATATGCACGCAAATTTTTATTTACTTCATCTGATTTCTTACAAACTTGGGCTTGTGTTACTTTCTGCAACTGTACTTTTAGTTGCAGTGTGTATTGTTAATACTAATTTTAATTTTGTTAGGCTTGTAGTATTTCTATGAAAATAAAAACAATAATTTCAGTCCTCATAATTTATTTCTTCTTTCTCCTATTGTTATATATTTTGATGTAAACCCTTCCTATTAGACAACATTCTGCAATGAATAAGTGTATGCATCTATTTAATTTTTCACCTGTGCAAGTATATCTGAAAAATGTCAGATCTTGGATCGCTATGTCAGAGGTTTTGGTAATTTTGATAGTTATTGCCAAATTACTGATAATAGTAATTGCCCCAATATATATCCTAATCAACAGTATATGTAGATGCCTGTTTTCTCATCATCTTATGAATAGAATGTTTTCTTAACCTTTCAGTTTTTGCATATATGATAAGATAAAGTGGCATCTCAAAGTAGTTTAATTATACTTTTCTTACAGGTGAATTTGAACATCCGTTTATGTGTTTAAAAGTTACTTGTAGGGGCGCCTGGGTGGCTCAGTCGGTTGAGCGTCCGACTTCAGCTCAGGTCATGATCTCACGGTTTGTGGGTTTGAGCCCCACGTGGGGCTCTGTGCTGACGGCTCGGGGCCTGGAGCCTGCTTTGGATTCTGTGTCTCCCTCTCTCTCTGCTCCTCCCCTGCTCACATTCTGTCTCTCTCTCTCAAAAATGAATACATATTTTTTTTAAATGTTACTTGTATTTCCTTTCCATAACTTTTGCCTAATTTTCATTTTTAAAATTCATTTTTTATCAACTAATATATTCTAACAAGAGTAGTGCTTTGTGATAGAGCTACAAATATTTTTCCTGGGTTGCCTTTTGGGTTTATTTATGGTATTTGTTGACATGTGGAATGTGTGTGTGTGTGTGTGTGTGTGTGTGTGTGTGTTTCAAAGTAGTGTAAGTTATCAATCTTTTCTTTGAGGACTCTGGCTTTTGAGTGATGGTTAGAACATCCTTTTCTATTCCATATTTATATGTGAAGTTTATATGTGAAACTCCATAGCTTTCTCCACTACTTTTATAGTTTTTCTTTTTTTTTTTTCTTTACAATTACATTTTTGCTTAGAATTATTTCCTGTGAAATATGTCAGAAAAGAATCTACCCTAATTTTACTTCAGACTTCTGGGGGGAACAGAAATCAGAGTCCAAGTCCCATGAAGTCAGTTGGGCTCTGGTATGTGCCTAGCTTTGAAGTCTCAGAGGATAAGCTAAAAGTGAGGGTGAAGTGTGTATAAAGAGGCCTAATGGACACTGAAGTTAGCTCTGAAGCATTTCCAGTTCTGGGAGTGGATGAAGATAATCCCATGTTTATAGTGCCCCTGGCAGAAACATAAGATAAATCACTTCCGGAAGAAGCTGATGTCATCTTAGGCCCCAACTAAAATTAGTTACACAATCAATTTTGCAAATGCAATGTCTGGAACAAAATAAAAAATATCTGAGATATCAAGGCACGTAAGAAAAGACTGATTGAAAGAAAACCAAAAAACAAACAAACAAACAAAAAAAAAAACAAAAACAAAAACAAACAAAAAAACCCCCCAGGCAACAGAAAACACTCATCAAAGACCCTGAAATAACAAGTTTATTGGGCTAAAGCATAATTATTTTAGGACTAACTAATATGATAACCCAATTTAGACAAAAGTGGTAAAGATTTGACAGCATATTAGATCCAGATGAGGACAACATTTGTGAACTAATAGGTCAGAAGAAAATATCAGAATAAGCATGGACAAGTCAAGACTGAAAATAAGTAAGAGAGTGTATGGTACATGAGTGGGGCATCCTAATGTCAATAAGCTTGTTGAGAGAAAGAGAAGAGATGGTATGAGATATTAAGAAAAATATAAGAAAGGATGCTGTATTTTGTCAAATGCTTTTTCTGAATCTATTGAAAGGATCCTATGGTTCTTATCCTTTCTTTTGTTAATGTGGTGTATCATGTTGATTGATTTGCAAATATTGAACCAGCCCGGCAACCCAGGAATGAATCCCACTTGATCATGGTGAATAATTCTTTTAATATACTGTTGAATTTGATTTGCTAGTATCTTGTTGAGAATTTTTGCGTCCAGATTCATCAGGGATATTGGCCTGTAATTCTCCTTTTTAGTGGGGTCTTTCTTTGTCTGATTTGGAATCAAGGTAATGCTGGCCTCATGGAATAAGTTTGAAAGATTTCCTTCCATTTCTATTATTTGGAACAGTTTGAAAAGAATAGGTTTTAACCTTGCTTTAAATGTCTGGTAGAATTCCCCTGGGAAGCCATCAGGAATGGAAAATAAGATAAAAACAGAGAGGGAGGCAAACTATAAGAGACTTTTAAATACAGAGAACAAACGGAGGGTTGCTGGAGGGGAGGTTAAATGGATGACAAGCCTTAAGGAGGACACTGTTTGGGATGAGCACTGGGTGTCATATGTAAGAGATAAATCATTGGGTTCTACTCCTGAAGCCAAGACTGCACTGGATGTTAACTAACTGGAATTTAAATTTTAAAAAAAAATGAAAAATATAAGAAAATGTTATATGTAGCTGAATAAAAAAAAAAGATGAATTTGAAAGTGGCGATGATCACAGGCAGGTGACTTCTTGCTAGAAAAATATGTGATCTCATAGATAATGAAATAGTAACTTCAAAATGCCAACTGAAAATCTCTTATTGAGAGAAAAATTTCTTTGAGGATGAAAGTTAAGTAAATGAATTTTTGAATGCACAATAACTGTGCATTTGCCATCAGTAACCCGGGCCCCAAAGAAAATGCTAAAAGGGTTTTATTCAGGCAAAGGAAAATTTTTTTCTGATAGAGATCAAAGATGCACGAGGAAATAAAAAACAATGGAAATAGAAACTATATGGTCAAACCACTTTAACCTCCATTATTATTTTAGCCTAAGTTTTATAGTAGATCATTTCAGTCTGACTGACATTTTTTTTTTTCATGAATTCTCCAGCAATTTCCCAAGAAGATCCTCAAGAAAGTTCACGGGAACAATAATTGACCAGGATATTGCTCAGTGTTGATCATTCTGGGTCACTTTTATCTAGCTTTTCTAGTATGTATATTCAGCAAAAAATTTATGGAATTGAATATTTAAATATTATTGATATTTTTCTTTCCACGTTTTCCTATGGAGACTTCAGCTGTGCACCTATTGGCTCATTTTGCCTGTCTTTTGTATTTATTACATCTAATTCCCCTCAACTTTGTTTACTCCATTGCTTTATGTTGGATACTTAAATTTGTATTCTTTATGTCACCATATTTTCACCAGTTTCTCTTCTCCTTTGTGTTTCTTCAAAATTTGTCATTTCTGTGATTGTTTTTATTCCTTCTACTTCTTTCCCAAATTCTAACAGCTCACACGTTATTTTCTCTGTTATCTCACCTTCCTTGCCCTGAGTTCTTGTATTTCCCCTTGGTGACTTGTTTCACAAAACAGATGGCTTCATTAAGTTGTTTTTTAATTGTGACAAAAGAACTGTGACAAAAGAATTTTCATCTTATTTATGGTGAATGGAATGAGGTTTTTGGAGGGGTGGGGGGTTCAGAGTCTATAGACAAGAAAGAATTCTTTAGATGTCTTTGGTGCAAAAAAAGGTGATTTTATTAAAGCATGGGGACAACACCCATGGGCAGGAGGAGCTTCCCTGGGACCATGAGGAGAGACTGATTATATACTTGGGAAATGGGGGAGGTACGGTCCAGAGGAAGTTTCCAGTGAGATTTTCATATGCTAAAGAAGACTCCCAGGATACTGGAGGCCTAGATATTGTCAAGCTAGGGTTGTTTTTCCCTCTAGCAAAGCATTAGCATTAAGACAGCAGGGAGTTCCTGGAGAAAGTTTTACTCTGCCAGCCTCAAGTATTTGTCAATGGGCTGCAGGTTATAAGAAAATTTATTCTATATGCCATTTCCTTCTGCCTTTGTTTCCCACCTCAAATGTTGTCTATTGGTAGTGTTATGCCCAGAATTCGTGATCCCCAAATACCGCCAGGGAGCCGAGTCCGATGTAAAAGCAAAAGAGCCTTTATTCGAGCTAGCTCGAGCTCAATCCCCTACCTGCACCGACGCAGCAGTGAGATACTGGGGAGAGAGCGAGTTTCAAAAGGACAAAGGTTTTATTGGGGCCTAGGGGCAGTTGGTGAGGTAATGGCTATGGCCTCAGCCAATTGGCTAGGGAAGGGTCCAAGTCCTGTTAGGCAGGTGAGGGGGGGTTACTCAAGGGGAGGAGGTGTGGTCAAGGTGAAGGACACAGAACAAGATGGAGTCAGCCTGCGTAGGCCCGCCCTTTCATTCCCCCCTTGTCATGTAGCTGAGGGACCCAATCATGGGACCGGCTGCATTTATGGTGACAAGGGGAACAGAGTTTGGAGGTTTACGCAAAGTTCTGGGAACCAAGTGTCCCTGGGGTGGCTCTGGGAGGTCTGATTAAGTATTGTCCCCAAGCTGGTGTCTATGATCTGCCAGGTGATGTTTTGGGGGGCATGGGGACTCCCGGCAGCATGAGCAATGACAAGCAGAGTTAACAGAGTTACCAATATTAGGTGGGTCGAATGCGCTGCGCTGTAGCTTGAGATTGAGCGGGTTGTGTTGGTCCCGACTGATGGCCCATCGCGTGACGAAGTCCTTCCGGATTGAGGAGGGGTCCACTGGCCAAACGTGGGTGTGATGGACCCAGGTCGCGATGCCGTCTACCTTGAGAGCGGTGGGGGTTGTCAACACCACGATGTAGGGTCCCTTCCAGCGCGGCTCGAGGGTCTCTCGGTGGTGCCTCTTGACATAGACTGTCTCCCGGCCTGTACTGATGAGGTGTCGGGGTCGGGCCAGCCTCATAGATGGCACAGAGGCGCGGCCAAATGTCGTCGTGCACCCTCTGGAGCCCTCTCAAGGAAAGAAAAAGTTCTTGATCTTTAAACTCAGCAATAAGTTCAGCTCGAAGGCTGGGAATAACAGGGGGTGGCCTGCCAAACATGATCTCATAGGGAGTAAAACCCAGAGTGTAAGGAGTGTTTCTAACCCGGTAAAGGGCGTACGGTAGGAGAGTCACCCAGTCCCCGCCAGTCTCCATGGTTAATTTGGTAAGGGTCTCTTTTAGGGTTCTATTCATTCTTTCTACCTGTCCTGAGCTCTGGGGCCTATAAGCACAATGTAATTTCCAGTTTGCTCCCACCGCCTTGGCTACTGCCTATGTTACCTGCGAGATAAAAGCTGGTCCATTGTCTGATCCTACCATGGCAGGAAAACCATACCTGGGTAAGATGTCTTCTAGTAGCTTCTTAGCCACCGTCTGAGCCGTTTCATGCTTGGTTGGGTATGCCTCCACCCAGCCAGAGAAGGTGTCTGTAAATACTAAAAGATATTTAAAACCATACTTTCCTGGTTTGACTTCAGTGAAGTCGACTTCCCATTGGGCTCCCGGTCTGGTGCCTCTGAGCCTGGTTCCTTTTTTATTTGATGTGGCTCTCGCATTGGTGAGTTGGCAGGTCTTGCAGGCAGATACAACTTGCTCTATTTTGGTGCCCTGTTGGTGAATCTTGATTTCGGCATGTCGGATTAAGTCTTTTAATTTTCGGGCCCCCATGTGAGTAGACTGATGCATGTGCTGTAATATTGAGACTCCGAGCTGGTCTGGCAGCACGAGCTCCTTGTTAGGTGTATACCACCATCCCTTTATCTCCTGGGCCATGGGGAGTTTCTTGATCCGCTGTAACTCCTCCTGGGTGTATTTGGGCTGGTCTGGTAAAACTGGGTCTCCTGGGTCCGGTAGTTGTTAAGCCATTTTCTAGCTCTCAATGTTAGCGCCTTGGTAAGGGCGACGAGCTCTGCTTGCTGGGCTGATGTTCCGGAGGGTAGAGCCTCGGCCCATACGGTGTCCGTTTCGGTGACCACCGCTGCACCCGCATACCTGTGTCCATCTCGCACAAAGCTGCTGCCATCAGTGAACCAAGTAGCCTCGGCATCAGGGAGGGGCCGGTCGGTCAGGTCCATCCGGAATCCATGTACTTGTTCCAGGATTCCCGCACAGTCATGTAGTGGAGCACCTAGGTCAGGGTCGGGCAGCAGGGTTGCAGGATTGAGGGCTGCACTGGGGTGGAACCGCACTCGTGGAGGGTTGAGTAGGAGGCTCTGGTAATGAGTCACACGTGTGTTGCTCATCCATCTATCAGGAGGCTGTTTCAGGACCCCTTCAATGGCATGTGGGGTCGTGATCCAGATCTCCTGTCCTAGGGTCAGTTTGTCTGCATCCTTGACTAGGAGTGCTGTCGCCGCAATAATTCTTAGGCATGGCAGCCAGCCAGCAGCCACTGGATCTAGTTTCTTAGACAGGTAAGACACTGGGCGGTTTCAGGGGCCTAAGGCTTGAGTTAGAACCCCTTTTGCTATTCCCTTATGTTCGTCTACAAAGAGGTGGAAGGGCTTCGTAATGTCTGGTAGGCCCAGGGCTGGGGCACTTAGGAGGGCCTTTTTTAACTGATTAAAGGCAGTTTCTTCTTTTTCAGCCCATTTAAATGTTTTCCCTCTTTGGTAGCTTCATATAGGGGCCTGGCGATCTCAGCAAAACCTGGAACCCAGAGGCGGCAGTAGCCGGCTGATCCTAGGAATTCCCTCACTTCTCTTCGGGAGGTGGGAGTAGGGATCTTTAGGACAGTTTCTTTTCTAGCATCTGATAACCGCCGCTGTCCGCCCTCCAGGATATATCCCAGGTAACTTACCCTCTCCCTGCATATCTGAGCCTTCTTCAGGGATGCACGGTACCCTAAGGCCCCCAGGGTAGCCAGCAGGTCCTGGGTCCCTCGCTCACAGTCTTTGGCCATGTCGGCAGCAATCAGGATGTCATCTGCGTACTGTAGAAGGGTGAGGCCAGGGTGCTCCCTTCTGTACTCACCCAGGTCCTCGTGTAGTGTCTCATCGAAGATGGTGGGTGAATTTTTGAATCCCTGAGGTAGCCGTGTCCAGGTGAGTTGCCCACTGTAGCCCTCCTCCGGATCATGCCACTCGAAGGCGAACAGGGGTTGGCTCTGGGGTGCCAGCGGCAGACTGAAGAAGGCGTCCTTTAAATCTAGTACAGTATACCAGACCCTGGAGGGCGCCAAGGAGCTCAAGAGAGTATATGGGTTGGGAACAGTTGGGTGTATGTCCGCGACCCTCTTATTTACTTCCCGGAGGTCTTGTACCGGTCGGTAGTCATTTGTGTGAGGTTTTTTGACCGGCAGTAAGGGGGTGTTCCAGGCAGACTGGCAAGGAACTAGTACCCCTAGGCTTCGTAGTCTCCGGATGTGTGGCTGGATCCCCTTCCAGGCCTCCTGAGACATGGGGTATTGTTTGATCCTTACCGGACTCTCTCCTGGCTTGAGCTCTACCAGGACTGGGGTCCTGTGAGCGGCTAGTCCCATCCCCCCTGTCTCTGCCCAAACTGAGGGGAATTCTTGTAGCCATCTGTCTATATTATTCTCTCTCGGGAGCGCCTCCTGGTGGAGGAGGTATTCATCCTCCAGTTTCATGGTCAGGACCTGGATGGGGTGGCCCTTGCCATCGGTGAACTGAGGCCCCCCCTTGTCTGAAAGTTATCTGAGCTCCAATCTTGGTCAGTAAGTCCCATCCTAACAGCGGGTAGGGGCATTCTGGTATTACCTTAAAGGAGTGGGATACCTGGCCCGTTCCCAAATCTACTGTTCTTCGGGCAGTCCATGAATACTGGCTCATACCAGTTGCCCCTTGTACCCAGGACTTCTTGCTAGCTAGTTTTCCTTGTGGGGTGTGGAGGACCGAATGTTGTGCTCCGGTGTCGACAAGGAAGTCAACAGGGGTCCCCTCCACTTTAACAGTTTACCCTGGGTTCGGGGAGAGGGTCCGAACCCTGACTCCCCTAATCACTTAGTTCATCTAGCTCTAGGACTTTTACTCAATCAGTCTTGCTTCCCTTCCCGCTGGCCCTTTTTGGACAATCTCGGGCCCAATACCCTATCTCCTTGCAGTATGCGCACTGATCCTTTTGCAGCCTCTGCTTCCCCCCTTGGTGGTTCCTTTACCTTTTCTTGCGTCGTCTGCCAGCTGCCGGAGACGGCGGTCTCGTTCCTCGGGGAAGTCAGCAGTGGTAGCTAGTAGTATTCTGGCCAGGTCTCGAGTCTGCTTACTGCTGGCAGCTGCCATGGTGCGAGCCTGCTTGTCCTCAGGAGGCTCCCAGTTATTATATACCTTTTTAGCTACCACCAGAAAGTCCTGCAGACTTTTTTCTCCTAGTCTATCTATTTTCTGTAATTTTCTCCTAATGTCTATGGCCGATTGGTTTACAAAGGCCATGATAACAGCTGCCTTGCTTTCCGGAGCCTCTGGATCCATGGGGGTATAGGTACGGAATGCCTCCATGATCCGTTCTAACAAGGCAGCCGGAGATTCATCTTTTCCCTGTTGTACATTGCCTACCTTGGCCAAATTGGTTGGCTTTCTAGCAGCCATTCGGAGACCCCCCATTAGAGTCTGGCGGTAGACCCGGAGCCTCTCCTTACCTTCTGCCGTGTTGAAATCCCACTGGGGCCGAGTTAAGGGGAAGGAGGCATCTATCTGAGCCTGGTTGGTGGTGGGATTCCCGTCTGCGCCCGGAACTAGTTTTCGGTCCCCATTGAGGATTCTTTCTCTTTCTTCAGTCGTGAACAGGACCTGCAAAAGCTGCTGGTAATCGTCCCACGTGGGCTGATGGGTAAAAAGAACAGAGTCTAATAGATCAATAAGCCCTGCCGGTTTCTCGGAAAACTTAGGATTCTGAGCTTTCCAATTGTAGAGGTCACTAGTGGCGAAAGGCCAATAGTGATGGGGCTGATTCCCCTCCGCATCTGGGGGTCCGGTGGCTCGCAGGGGCAGAATAGTGGAGTCGGCGGTGGAGGCGGGTTGCTCCCTCTGAGCCCTTTGTCTGGTAAAGGGCGGGCTTCCCACTGGAGCGTTTCTGCCTCCCGCTCTCGGAACAGCGTCTGCCTCCCCCAGAGGGGGAGGATGGTGTTCTTCTGGCATCCTAGAGGGGTTATACGGGGGAGGAAAAAATTAATTTTTCTTCAGTACCCCCCTGTAGGACAGGGTAGAGGGGTGCTGAAGGCTGGGTAAGACTTTTCTTCTTCTTTGTCCCCTGCAAAGCAAGAATGGGTTTGGCTCCGGAGGGAGCGGGGCTAGGAAGGGCTTAAGCCAAGAGGGTGGGTAGAGGGGTAGTCTGAGTCTGTCCCATAACGTCCGTCCAGTAAGTCCACAGAACAAAACAGAGAAACACAAAAACAGACAAACAGAGGGCCCCTAGAAAGTCTTCCAACTCCATGGAAGCAAAACTGAAAGCTAGCTTAGACATTTGAGGGGATTCCACGTCCCTCCAAAGACGACGGCCTCACGCCGACCAGCGGGAGTGACCCGCCTTGTCTCAGACCTTTGAGGGGATTCCACGTCCCTCCAGAAGGGAGGATTGGAATGTCTTCCGAAACTCCCGGCCCGTGGTCCTCCAGTGCGTCCACTTAGACCGCGTCGGGCACTACCAGAATTCCAGAAATGAGCTCACACAGAAAAGGCAGAACAAACAGACACTAACCGTGGCCAGTCAGGCTCTCCGGGTCGGGGGTCCCTCGGGGGTCTTGGGGATCCCGGGCCGAGCCCCCAAATGTTATGCCCAGAATTCGTGATCCCCAAATACCGCCAGGGAGCCGAGTCCAATGCAAAAGCAAAAGAGCCTTTATTCGAGCTAGCTCGAGCTCAATCCCCTACCTGCACCAACGCAGCGGTGAGATACTGGGGAGAGAGCGTGAGTTTCAAAAGGACAAAGGTTTTATTGGGGCCTAGTCCTGTTAGGCAGGTGAGGGGGGGGGGTTACGCAAGGGGAGGAGGTGTGGTCAAGGTGAAGGACACAGAACAAGATGGAGTCGGCCTGCATAGGCCCGCTCTTTCATTAGGTTTTGCCGCTGTGGCTCACATTTTTTATAGTGTCCTCTAAATACTTGATTCAGACCTACCATCCCTCCCTGATTTCTGGCCATTTTGTTGCCTTCTTATTTTTACCTGCCATCTAAAGTTCAAATATTTGTCCTGAGTTAGAAATTAACAATGCGAATTTTTGTGTAGGCTTTATTTGAGTTTTATCATCTCTTTTCCCATATTTATGGGGTTCGCATTGTGTGTCAGGCTTTGCACTAAGCTCTGCGGATATAAAAATGAACAGTAAAAGCAGGACTTCTGTTTTCATAGGGCTTATAAGATTAGTCGAGGAAAAAAAATTAAATAAGCAAGTTCAATACGGTGCATGCTAAGTATTATAAGAGAAGAAATATAGGATACTGTGGAAACACATTTTGATGATATTAAACATTTAGATTCTTCTAATGTTGATATGCCCTGATTCGAGAGACCCCCCCCCCCCCCGAAAACAAACCACCAGAGTCCAGAATCAAAGCCAAGCGGCAAGGGTCGTTTATTGCAGGTTCGAACCCGGTCCTCCGTGCCCTCGTTGCCGGTGACGCTAAGAGGCCCCGAGTAAGGATCTTACAGCTTCTTTTATAGACAGGCACAAACAAGTTAGGGATTTTTTTTAGAGGTTACAGAGCTGTTGTTGGTTGACATTTAAATTTGAACGCTCAGCAGAACTTGATTGGTTCCCGCCTTTATTTCAAACCATTCAGCAGAACTTGATTGGTTCCCGCCTTTATGTCAGACTGCAACCGGGCACGCCCTGGCTGGTTTCGGGAAGGGGGGGGCGGGGGGGTCTTTTCTTTGCAGTTGTAAGTACGCCTGGTAATTTTTCTCTTAGTCTCTCAATGTGTTTTGCACAAGTCCTATATTTTGAGGAGAGTCAAGGATTCTCCCAGTAGTGTTGAACATTTGAAAGAGGAAGTGATTCCTAGAGAAAGGAAGGTCTAAACTGAGATTCAGATCGAACTAAGAGGGATCTAAGTGGAAGTAACTGTTTCATAACAATATATAGAGATCAGAGAAAGAGCAAAAGAATATAACATGACAGATGAATGAGGTTCATTGATTTGTTTCATTTTATGAATCTATTTGATGAAGTTTTGGGGTGTTGGTGGAGTTTTGGGGTCCAGAGCCGACAGCCAAGAAAAAATTCTTGAAGATGTCTTTGGTGCAAAAAGGTGATTTTATTAAAGCAAGGGGACAGGACCCCTGGACAGAAAGAGCTGCACTGCAAGTGTTGGGGGGGGTGGGTAACCGTTTTATGGAGCTGGGGGAGATAAAGTCAAGAGGGAGTTTCCAAAGAGACTTTCACATGCTTAAGACTTACTGGAGGGCTAGCTATCATCAAAGTAAGGTTTTTTTTTTCCCTCTAGCAAAATATTAACATTAAGACAGTAGGGAGTTCCTGGACTTTAGGCCATTTATGGGATTGCCTTTTTCGCTAAACTGGTGGAGACTCATCAGTTTAACCTTTTTTTTTTTTTTGTCCTTTCTTGTTTTTGGCGGAGTGTCCAAGGAATAGGTACATGTCCAACCAGGAGAGGGGGGGAGGTTGCTAACTTGTACTTTGACCTCTGCTTGCCTCAAGTTCCCTCATCCTATCAGTAAAGGAAATCTCTGCAATTCCTCATTTTAGAAGCACAATTTGAATTTTAAACAGGATTTATTAGCTCCCTTTAGGGCTGTCTTCAGAAGCAGGAAAAACTGCGAAGTGCACTTAAAAAAATTATTCTCTGTGAGAAAACTTCGATGAAAAAGTTAATAGAGTTAGCAGATTTTAGGTAAAATATAATTTCTTAGTTGGTGTTCCGATGAGGATTTGGAAAATTCTTCCTTTGGAAAATCCTTGTTCTCAATATCCGTAGTGATATTCTTTATTTTTTTTTGTTATTATTTTTTTTAATGTTTATTAGTGGGGGAGGAGCAGAGAGAGAGGGAGACACAGAATCTGAAGCCAGCTCCAGGCTCTGAGCTGTCAGCTCAGAGTCCCATTTGGGGCTGGAACTCAAGAACCGGTTGATTGTGACCTGAGCCGAAGTTGGAGGCTTAACTGACTGAGCCACCCAGGCACCCTCCCCCCAAACCCCGCTGATATTCTTGAATCATTTACCAAAGAGATCTTTCTGGTCTTTGTCTTCCTAGCACCTCCCCCCAGTTGAACTTTGAAGTTAAAATGCAGGTATTCCCTGCTTTTCAAAAGTCCCACGTTACACCACTTTGCTTTCATGAAAGACCTACATGAGTACCTGTTTTTGCTAACCAATGGAAATCCGAAGAGAATTTTTGCTTTTACAGAAAAAAGTGACAAGTGAAAATAACTTTCAAGTGGGCAGTTATATAGAGGCGGTGTGTACCCCAGCAACAACAGTAGCGCTACACCTCGCTCCTTCCCTAGGAAGTACACTCAGCATCTCAGCATCAAGCCACCATCATTTTGAACCACGTCTGTGAACATCCGTGTTTATTCCAATTTATGTACTGTATCCCTGAGCAAGATGTATCTGAAGGTATCAGCAACACTTTTTCTGGGCCTGGGAATGCTCAAAAATTTTTCCATATACAGTTGATCCTTGAACAACACCAGGGTTAGGGGTACTGACCCCCATGCAGTTGAAAATCTTCATGTAACTTCTGACTTTCCAAAACTCAATAGACTTCTGTTAACTGGTAGCTGAGCTGATCACATAAGCAATTGATTAACACATTTTTGTATGTTGTATGTATTATATGCTGTCTTCTCACAATAAAGTAAGCTAGAGAAAAAAATGTTAAAATCATAAGGGAAAATGCAGTTACAGAACTGCACTGTATTTATAAAAAGAAAACATCTGCCTATAAATGGCCGTGCACAATTCAAAGCCATGTTGTTCAACGGTCAACTGTAAATTAAAGGTAGTTTCTTCTTCACGTTAGGCCACTGCGGTTTACAAAAGGTTTCATGGGAACTGTACTTCCAGATAGTGGGGGGGACCTTACATCTAATGTGATCTAGACTACTGTGAAAATAGCTTTTGGGAGTCTTCAGGATTATCCTTTTGAGTGATATTTTAGGCCCTCATTCATGGATTCTTGTTTTGCAACACAGGTTGCTATTAACATTTTTTTTCCTGTAACAGTTATCACCTCCATAAGACTATATTAATTTTTCCAATATTTCTGCTCTGCCCTGAAAAGTTCTATAAGGAATAACAGCATTTTTTTTTTTTTGTCCAAGAGTTGCCAGCTAATTGCAACTATAATAGTATCCATATGGCAAATCTCCAGCTTGTCAGCTGTAGTACAGCATTCAGGCTGGCTTGCTAGATACTTCTGTTTGTTTCTGTGTTTAGAGAAAGCACACAAACATTAACTAACCTATCATATTGATGTCACAAATGTCAACGTCTTGTTATAATTAAATCCTCTGAGTATTTTCTTTTATGTATGAAAAGGAAAACACATTTGGGCAAGCGTAAATGCATGTTTTTTTGTTTTTTGTTTTTTTTTCGAATGGAAACTACAGCTTGTTTACTTAACTGATTTGGCAAGGAAAAAACTGTTAAGAGAAAAACAACAACTAACCTGTGGTCTCTTCTCATTTATCCTATGTTTCTAAATATAAGCAGCTGATCCTTCTTGTAACTGAGGACACACACCCAGTGAGGCTAGAAATTTGCAAATTATAATGAGCTGCACGTAATAGTGTGAATCCTTAGAGTGAAATCAGCATAAGAGAATAATCTGACAAATACACGTTGAGCTGCTTTTTCAAAATGTGAGTCCATTAAAAAAAAAAAACTGTTGTGGGTGAATAATGGAAACCTAAAGCAGGTAATATTTTATTGCCAGAAACACTAAGTTCCAAATCTCTCTAGGGTCAAACTGGGGAAACACAGAAGAGATAAAAGCCGAGAGGGAGGTCAATTAAATTTACTCTTTTGATGCTACCAAGCTGGCTTTCTGGTTTTGAGCTTGGTAGGTGTTTAAAGTTTTTCCTCTCTTAGGTTCCTATGATATGGGGATATACTTTCTCGGATTGGTTCCTACCCTTCCTCCTACCTATCTCTTAGTTTTCTGGAGGTCGGCTTTACCTAGCCTTTTCTGTTTATGTTACATAGTGTGGGGCTAAAGGAATTCTGGAACTTGGCTGCCTGAGTTCAAATCCTACCTAGTTTTACCACTTACTAGTTGTGTAACTTTAGACAGGCTACTTAACATCTTTTGCTTGTCTCCTCATCTGAACATAGGATGATAATAAATAGAACTGACTTCACAGAGCTGCTGAGAGTAAATCATATCTATCCACCATCCATCCATCTATCCACACCATGGAAGGATGTAATATTCATTATCATTATCATTTTCCCTCTAAGAGAATGTTCCTCTCCTGATCCACAGGAAAGGCTCATCTGCCTCCTTTACCATGAGCAACCTCTGGAGGTGTAAGTGATGCCTTATATGCAGCAACCTCTTCACTGCTTATTTTGCACCTTTGGCACAGTTATCTGGTGTCTCTGCCTTTTAGGCTTTCTAGCCAATTGTGGCCCCGCCCAACCTCAGGAGGCACATATCCTCAGGATTGTTATGTCTTTCAGGTGAGTTATCTTTTCATTTCTGTGATGATGAATCTTACCTGTCAGCTTGGCTGGGCCATAGAATCCCAGTTCTTTGGTCAAATAATATTGGAAGTATGTCTGTGAGGGTGTCTTGGATGAGGGTCACATTTCAGGTGACAGACTGAGTAAAGCACATTGCTTTTCCCCAATGTGGGTGGCTCTCTTCCAGTCACTTGAAGGTCTGAGTAGGGCAGAAAGGCAGACCTTCCCCAGAGCAACAGAAACTACTTCTGCCTGATTGTCCTGGACCTGAGAGATGAGTATTTCTGCCCACCCCCTCTCCCCCACTACTGTGGCCTTCAGAATGGAACTGCACCATTGTCAGTGGTAGATCTTGAGACTTATTATCCTTCATAATTGAATGAGTTTATTTCTTATAAGTCTCTTAATGGATCGACTGATCCATAGGTCCTATTGTTTCTGTTTCTCTGGAGAACCCTGAATCATTATGGGATATGTTTCCTTTTCCTCCTTACCTTGATGTGTATTTGTCTCATATTAGTATTAGCTGCTTCTATTTTTGTTTTCTGGTAGCCTTTGTGTGTGTGGCATGTATTTTCATCCTTTCTTACAAACTTCCTGTTTCTTTTCATATTTAATGTGTGTCCATTTTAAGCAGTATACAGTTTTTTTTTAATGTTCATTTATTCTTGAGAGGGAGAGAGAAAGACAGAGCATGAGCAGGGGAGGGGCAGAGAGAGAGGGAGACACAGAATCTGACGCAGGCTCCAGGCTCTGACCCGTCAGCACAGAGCCCCATGCGGGGCTCGAACTCACAAGCCGTGAGATCATGACCTGAGCTGAAGTCAGATGCTCAACTGACTGAGCCACTCAGGCGCCCCTGGTTTTGTTTTTCTATCCAGCCTGACATTTATTTGTTTGTTTGTTTGTTTATTTATTTGAGAGAGAGAGAGAGAGAGGCATAGAGAGGGAGAGAAAGAGAATCCAAAGCAGGCTCCGCACTGCCAGTGCAGAGCCTAACACAGGGCCCGAACTCACGAAACATGAGATCACGACCTGAGCCAAAACCAAGAGTTGGATACCCAGGAGCCCCAGCCTGATAATCTTGTAAAGAAATTTGGAGTATTTATTCAATTTAAATTTCATATAATTAATGGGAGTACTGATGCACGTGGAATTTAAAGCTGTTAGTTTACCTGTTTTTCCTACTTTTCTATTTGGCTTTGTTTTTTTCCTCCATTCTTAATTTTTTTTGGAGTAATCATATTATTTTAAAATATTTTCTAATCTTTCTATTAGCTTTTTAATTATGTACCTATATTTATTATTCTTTAAGTGAAATCTTTAGAGGATTCAACAGCCTACAGCTTATTAATATTTTTGCCATTTCCTGGAGAATACAATAAACTTACACATTTTAGGCTTATTTTTCTACTTCCTGAGCTTTGTGCCATTGTTGTCATATTGCATGTAGAAACATATACACGCATACTTTATGTGTATATTGGTCTATACATACAAATACATATACATATGTATGATATGAATATGTGTGTATGTATACACACACACACACACTTCAAACTCCACAAGATATTATTATCAGGAGGAGTCAGTATTCATTTAGATTTACCCTCATTTCTACACTTTCGAAATTTATTTCTCCTGTTGCATTATTATGCTTCTCCTTTCTGAAGAACTACTTTATTATATCTTTTAGTACAGTTGTCCTTGAAATGACTTTTCTCAGATGTTATTTATTTGAAAATTTCTTCATCTCACCTTTGTTTTATTAAGGATACTTTCATTGGAGGAAGGAGTCTAGGTTGGCATTTATTTTTTTCCATACTTTAAATCCATCATTTCGTTGTCTTCTAACTTGCATCATGTCTGCTCAGTGAGCTGTCAGTCTTATTGTCTGTCACTCCTTTGAAGCGAACATGTCCTTTTTACCCTTTTATCTTCTTTTACATTTTTCTCTTTTTCTTGTCCAGCAGGTGGACAGCTCATGGACCTAGGCCGTTTTTTCTTTATCCTCCTTCATCTCAGGGTTTTTGATATCTTTTAGGTTTGTTTGAGATTGCTGGCTAGTTTTTATCCATCTTGGAAAATTCCCTGTCCAGTATATCTTTAAATATTCTTTCTTTCTATTCCTTCTTCGACTCTAATTTCATGCATGTGAGGTATTTTCAGTGTTTCCATAGGACTCATTCTCTGTTATGTATTTAAATGTTTTTCCAACTTTGTACTTCAATAGATTAATTTTTCTACTGACCTGTCTCCTAGTTATTAATCTTCTTTAGTGCAGTGTCTAATTATTTCTTAAGATATCTTTAAATTTATAATTTAACTTATTGCATACTTAACTTTATAGAATTTTCAATAGATTGTTTTTAATGAATTCAGTTTGCTGGTAAAATTCCTCATCTCATCTATTTTCCTGGATACATTGGTTATAGTTATTATAAAGTCCTGGTCTGATTCTTATAATATATAAATAGACAACCTATGGATCTTTTTCTATCATCTGGCTTTTGGCGTGTGTGTGTGTGTGTGTGTGTGTGTGTGTGTGTGTGTGTGTTAGAATGAGAGATTTGGTGAATGCCACTATTTTCTAGGAAAAACTCATAGAGGTACCAGGTGATGGTTTCTTCCTCTAGAGATGATTTAATTTCCTTTCAATAGGCAAAGAAATCACCCTTATCCAGAAATGGATTGAAACAATTTCAGAATTTCTGAGTGCTGTTCTAATTCCAGTTTGTCTTACACTAGGATGTTGCCTTTTGGGAATCTCAGCTGAAAACCTTATATATTTACCATAGACTGTCCTCCTTGGAAAACCCTGAACTCCAAATTTTTATAACTTTAGTTAGAACTGTGAGACTGCCAAAATCTCTGCATAGCTATTGAGTCTTTTAACTAAAGCTTTTTCTCATTTTCTTGATTTTTCTTTTATGCCAGCTCAGATTAGTTCTGAGCAAATTTGGGGGAAAATGTATGGAAAAAGTATGTTATACTTACTTCTTAGTGGTTCCCAATTTTCTAGATCTGATATTTATCATCATCATCTTTTTTTAATGTTTATTTTTGAGAGAGAGAGAGAGAGAGAGAGAGAGAGAGAGAGAGAGAGAACTCAAGAGGAGAAGGGCCAGGGAGAGAGGGAGACACAGAATCTGAAGCAGGCTCCAGGCTCCCAGCTGTCAGCACAGAGTCCGATGCGGAGCTCGAACTTACAAACCGTGAGATCATGACCTGAGCCGAAGTCGGATGCTCAACCCACTGAATCACCCAGGTGCCCCTCATCATCATCATTTTTAATTTGAGAAAGAGAATGTAAGTGGTGGAGAAGGGCAGTGGGGGAGAGAGAAAGAGAATCTTAAGCAAGTTCCATGCTCAGCACAGAGCCCAAATTCCATCCCACAACCCTGGGTTCATGACCTGAATGGAAGTCAAGAGTTGGTTGCTAAACCAACTGAGCCACCCAGACGTCCCTAGATCTTTGTCTTTCAAATAATGGCTACCTTGCCTGTTGACAGATAACTTCCCAAGTGACTATAAATTTGAGAAGATTCATGTAAATTTTTAATTACAGCTACCTCCCAGAAAACATTATAGACAAGTCTCTAGGTAAACTCTCTTTAAGAAATTATTGTCATTTAGAAGGAAAAGACTCAAGGTGCCTGGGTGGCTCAGCTGGTTGAGTGTCCAACTTCGACTCAGGTCATGATCTCACAGTCTGTGAGTTCAAGCCCTGCATGGGGCTCTGTGCTGACAGCTTGGAGCCTGGATCCTACTTTGGATTCTTTGTCTCCCTCTCTCTCTCTGCCCCTCCCCCATTCACTCCCTCCCTCTCTCTTTCTCAAAAATACATAAAACATTTTAAAAAATAAGGAAAAGACTGATAAATTAGCTATTCATGGACAAAATAAATGCATAATGTCCTAAAATTGAACTTTGGGGTTGCTTTACTCTATCAAAAATAATAGTAACAACTTTAATATCAATTCCTAGGATAGTTTTTCTTAAAATGTACTATGTGCAATGTATTTTTATGTATATTTTACATAAGAACAGAAGTTCAGAGAATTTAAGTCATTTGCTCAAGGTCACACAGGAAGTGACAGAACTAAGTCGATTCTAACCCTACAGTCTGTTTCCTTTCTTCGTGTGACTTTGCTAATTAACTATACCAATCTTTAATCATGCCTAATTTATTTTATAACTATTTTAGCATAATGAAGCTTATAGTCATAATTGTGTGTTATATACTTAAGTATAAATGGAGATGTCTAGAAAAAAAAATTTTTTTTTAATGTTTATTTATTTTTGATGAGAGAGAGACAGAGAGAGAGAGAGAGAGCATGAGCAGGGGAAGGGCAGAGAGAGGGGGGCACAGAATCAGAAACAGGCTCCAGGCTCTGAGCTGTCAGCACAGAGCCTGATGTGGGGCTCAAACTCACAGACCGTGAGATCGTAACCTGAGCCGAAGTCGGACGCTCAACCGACTGAGCCCCCCGGGCGCCCCTAGAAAAAATTTTTAAATACTATAACTTAGATTAGGAAATATGCCATTATGAAATTTCAGAGAAGTAGATTTTGAAGTCCTGTTTAGGCTGTCTACTTATAGTGTGCTCTTATGCTTTTGGAATATCAGTCTCCACATATTCAATGTGGGGATATTAACTACTTCATAGAAATTTTCTGAGGACTAATTGACTTATATGTTTGTGAAATTTTATGGAAAACTCAATGTATTAATTAGTTTCTTAATTGGTTTTATATTTCTTGTCATAATTTTCATTATTATATAGAGAGAGACAGGTCCTAAAGGTGCGGTGATGAGAGAATTGAAAAGCAGTGGCCAAGACTCTCCAGGAGCCGAAGCATCGGTCCCCTGGCTCAAGCCTCTTTTATTTTTGCAATTTGTCTGATAACAGCAAGCACATACAACATAGTATTTGGCATCCTGACAGGTCATCCACCCGCAGTGTATTCCATACTGGGTCATGAGTATATCTGGCACCAGACAAAGCATTCTTATCTCCAGATCTGGCACCCTTGTGATGTCCTTCTGGAGAGAACAGCAGTCCCGTGGACTTCCTCCTGGGAATGAAACTGCTTTCAGTTTCTTCTCTGTCCCTTTCCTTCAGGACATTCCTATGGTGCCTCCCGATTCTTGTTCTCCAACAATTATACATTTAAAATCAAAAGGCCAGTGAGTTCCTAGGGGATCTACTAAGATAAGAGCTCAGATAAGAACTTCCCTAAGAGTTGTGTTATCACACTTTTAATAGAAACAACTATTCATCTTCTTTTTTAGGTTCTAGTCCCTGCATAATTTAGAGCGAAGCTTTTCCCACTCTGGAATGAATATGGTTCAAAAGTCTAGAAGTTTTCACAAAGTTTAGTTACATGATTTACAGACTGATTTAAATTTATGACCCAAGAAATACTTTTGCTAGAGGATGCTAAAAAGTGGCCAGTATCACAAATTTATTAAAGAAAGCTTATAAAAAAACTACTGTCATCTTTTTCTTTAATGTAATGATGGATTTATTAGATAAGGGAGTACTAGGAATCAATGTGCTATATATTATAGATTCAATAAACTGTTTGATGAAATGTCATATAGCACAGTACCAAAAACATCAATTTTAAAATACCAGGACTTAAATAGTGTTTATTTACAAGGCAAGCAGCATCAGAAGGAAGAATGATCAGATATAAAGTTACTCTAAGTTTGTTTGGCAAATGGTCTGTCCGCCTTCTGTGCTTTCTGGCATGTTATATGCACCTTTATTGTGACATCAGTATAGTGAGTTACAGTTATTTATTATTTTTCTTTCCCCACTATACTGCAAGATCTTTCAGATAAAGGGAACCATATTTACTTATCTCTGGATCCTCAATGTCTAATAAAATAAAATGTCTGGCAGAGATTGGAAATCCCTTTATTATTACCTAAAAATGATCAATTTCATAATTAATAAAATATATTAATTTTAATCTTAAGCTAGGTCAAAATCCTCAGACTCTCCCAAGGTAAGCAAATTCCCATGTGGGAAAGGTTGAAAAGTATTTCTCTGAGAAAAGAAATACTGTACATGAAAATATCTGGTTTCAAACGTATTTCCGTAAATGAAGAGAAGCCAATAGGAAAGAGGTCACTTGTGGACCGTAGGGAAGGATCTTCAGTCTCTCATCTGTAGAATAGGTGACTGAATGAGTCAATGCTTCTGAACTACTTTGTTTTGCTTTGAAAATACTTCTGTGAGATCAACTTTTCCCATTATAGTGTCATGATGCAGTGCTCAGGGACAGGAGTGTAGAACGGATTCACAGTCAGCCTACCCTGCCAGTGTGGGGAATCTGTTAAGAATTTAGGTAAGGTAAGAGCTTACCTCAGAGTGTGGCCTTATAAATCTGACCATAGGAAATGTGCTACTATTTTTTTTAAAAGAAAAAGATAGGCGTTTGAAATACGATATTGTTGTCTTTTTGGTATGGGACTTCCTTAAAGTTAGAAGTTCTATTTCACAACAATTAATTGATCCAGGAGGGTTTATGATGAGTAAATATATTTAATAAAATCTGTCAGTGTAATTTAGTATTAATTGCAAAGTTGCTTCAAGTACAGCGGCTTCAGGTATATAACTAACTCGACTGCCAGCTGACAACAGTTTATTGTATATTTTAGGAAACATTAGCAGCTCCCTGCTGAGAATATAAATAAGGAGAAAGTAGAGCCAGAACCATGGGGCTAGGTGAATATACAATATAACCTCTTTATGGGAGAATTTTGAAGAATCCTGCAAAAAACTAATAGGAAGAAAACATTCACTAAGTTTTCTGAAAGTAGATGTTTTGTGCTGAGAAATTAATCACACCAAAATAATTGTAGGAACTCTAGTAACCATGAACATCAGAAAAATGCATTTGAGGTGTTTCATTTTCTTGTCCACTAATTGAAACTTCTTTCCTGAAACTAATTATTGTACAAAGTTCTGCTTGCTTTGAAATACTGAAAGTAAAACAAAAAATGCAGATGTTGCTTTTTTTTAAAATTGTCTAGAACTATAAATTTTCACTGAATTGATCTTTTCTACATTCTCAATATAGAGTTAAAATATGGAAACTGTGGAAGTTAAAATATGGGTAAAGAATATGCAGTTATTTATTTACCAAAGTATAAGGAGTAGTCCAAAACCCAAGTAAGAAGTCATAACAAAATTTCTATGTAGAGATGAAATATTTTATAGATATATTTCACATACGATGTGTGTTTGGTGGAATACTTACGTAATGAATGTGTTGCTTCAAATTGTTACTAAACATTGACTAACTGGTTACCTAGGATCCTGATCCTGTAGAAGACTTCAAACGGTAGTTCTTTGAAAAATTAACTCAGGGACTATAAATAACAAATAAGAATATTTGCTCATCTAACCTGATTCTAAATGGGCACTGAAACTTGTCTAGAATTTTGTAATTCATTGAACGAAAGCTGGTTGCATTATATTTTAGTAGAAAACCTTAGATTAGTGACAGTTTAGGAGAAAACACCTTCTAGCTTTTTCCACAATAGGGGTAAGAACTAAAAGGCTCTATTGGGGTTCATGGTCTGCACTTTGGATTTTTTGCAAAGCTTGAGGTGAGGAGTCAAAATACATGGAAATGCTTCTAGGCACTGGTTAACAAAACCACAGCTGCTCCAGTAATATGGACTTTGGAGCACAGTTAGCAAGAAAAAGTAAAGGTAGGAGAAATGGCAGGGGATACAGCCCAAGGAAGATAGTCAATGGTGTTGTAATAGTGTTGTGTGGTGACACATGGTGGTTAAACTTGTGAGCATGATATGCCCCGATTCGAGAGACCCTCCGAAAACAAACCACCAGAGTCCAGAGCCAAAGCCAAGCGGCAAGGGTCGTTTATTGCAGGTTCGAACCCGGTCCTCCGCGCACTCGTTGCCGATGACGCAAGAGGCCCCGAGCAAGGATATTACAGCTTCTTTTATAGACAGGCACAAACAAGTTAGGGATTTTTTTGAGGTTACAGAGTTGTTATAGGTTGACATTTAAATTTGAACGCTCAGCAGAACTTGATTGGTTCCAGCCTTTATTTCAAACCATTCAGCAGAACTTGATTGGTTCCCGCCTATATATCAGACTACCACCCAGCGCGCCCTGCCTGGTTTCGGGAACGGCGGGAGAAGGGAAAGATCTTGTCTTTGCAGTTGTGAGTACACCTGGTAATTTTTCTCTTAGCCTCTCAAGCACAGCATAACGTATAGACTTGTCTGATCGCTACGTTGTACACCTGAAACGAATTTAACACTGTCACCTGTACTTCAATTAAAAAAAGATTCCACTGATTAAAAAGATCAGTGGTAGGGAAAGAAAAACAAGAGGGAAAGATGAACACAAGCAAAAAGTGAGCATTAAACAGGAGCCCTTTGCAGCAAATTGTGTATATTAATAAATAGCTTTTACACCTTCTGAGAAATATAAAATCTAGCTTAGGCTTCCCACGGAATTTATGTGTTATTTGTTTTCTTTTCAACATCAGCCACCATAATTGAGTCCTCTTTTATTCATCGCTAGTGTTCCAAACCGTCAAACTGCAGGGTCTCCTGAAAGAGATCAACCCAAACGTTCTCTTTACAAAGTGTGGGTATGTAGGAAACCAATATATATTGAATACCCACTAAAAAGTGTGTTATCTCTCTAGTTTCTTGTATCTTACAACTTAAAAAAAATCAAACTTGAAAAAAAGGGATTCAAATTCAACTCCAGCTATAAGGCTTATAATATTTTTATTACCAACTACTCTGATGTTTGCTTACTTGTTAAAGGCAGGTGGATAATATATAAAAACAGAAAATAAAGTTCTGTACTAAGTAACTCATGTTAACCTTGCTCAGATGGTTCATGTGGTAAGTCTATCATTGTAAGAGAGAGCCCACAGAGAATGTTGCACGTTACTCAAGCAGTGACGAGGCATTCTTGGGACAAGGTTGGCAATGATGGTTGTGTCTGAGCTGAATCCAGAAATGTTCTCAGAGGGAGATTAGAATGCCGATATGTTCTATTTACCCACTTAAACTCAAACATAGTTCCTCATTTTCCCCTCATTTAAAAGTCTGAGAAGCATGGAACATTGTGTCTTTTACTTTCCCTTTACATTGCAAAGGACAAAGTAATAAGCAGTAGATATTAAATTAGTATTTTCTTAATTACCATCATAACTATAGCAGCGACATTCTTCTGAACTTAATGACTGTGCATAGTCTAATTCTGCAATAGCACGGGTATTTAAATTATAGTTTTCCACACCAGTTTAGGTAATCATCCAGCAATTTAAAAAATCTTCATTAGATGGTGGAGCAGGTAAATTTAGTCTTTAGTGATACTCTAAAATCTATCTTATTTTATTTTCTTCATATTCAAAGTGTCTACACTAGTTTGTTAATTTTAAGTAGTGCATTTTTCACATTTTAGCATCTCTAAAATTAGAGGTGTGATGTCAAGTCAATGTGATAAGAAAATCATCACAATTGTCATGACTAATTGGCACTTTTTTCTTTGTGGTAGGTAACAAAAAGTTGGTACATTTTACAATTGATGGCATCTTAGATTTAGTGAAATTAAACATAAGGCAATAAAGTCATAAAGGCAATGTATCCCTGTAGAGATTTCTGAATATTCAATAATATTTAGGTGAAAATCTTTAGGCATTATTTCTTTAAAATTTTTTTAATGTTTATTTATTTTTGAAGGAGACAGAGACAGAGTGTGAGTGGAGGAGGGGCAGAGAGAGAGGGAGACACAGAATCTGAAGCAGGCTCCAGGTTCTGAGCTGTCAGCACAGAGCCCAACCTGGGGCTGGAATTCACAAACTGTGAGATCATGACCTGAACTGAAGTCAGATGCTTAACCAACTGAGCCACCCAGGCACCCTGTAGGCACTATTTCTTTTAGGGATATATATCACTATGATTCAAAGTCCACCTTTAGTAAGTCATCGTTCGGAGCCCTAAAGTTATTTTACTTGACCTCTTTTTTTTTCATTTTAGAAGATTTATATATATATACATATGTAAATATATATACATAAGTGGTGGCAGGTATATATACATATATGTGTGTATATGTGTGTGTGTGTGTGTGTGTATATATATATATATATATATACATAAATATTCTAAAATGAAAAAAAAAGAGGTCAAGTAAAATAACTTTAGAGCTCTGAACGATGACTTACTAAAGGTGGACTTTGAATCATAGTGATAAGTGGTGGCAGGTATGTTTTTGGTCATAGTCTATTTCTGATACCATTGATATCTGTTCCACTTGCTCCAATCTTAGTTTTCTACACTTGTTAGTGATTTGACCACGGCCAAAGATTTAGTTAGCCTCTTTTCATCAGCTTCCTCATCTGTAAAACAGAGGTATAAATTCTATCTCATAGAACCATAAAAAACAAAAACAAAAACAAACAAACAAAAACTACATGAAATGGCAGATATAAAGAAGTAGCACAGTCCCTAGCACATAAATGTTAATTTTTCTTACAGAATGACCTTGAAATAAACTTCATTTTGAAAACTGAAATTTGTCACAGGTAGTAGAGGGTATTCCTGATTACTGGCTTAGTCTGACTGCAAACTAGAATGACTGTGTATTTAAACCAGACACTGTTAAAGCAGTCTTGAGGACGAATGTCCTCTCCTCATATTAGTACCTGATTAGCAGGACACAACAGCATGAAGGATGGAGGAAACAAACTCCTGTTATGAAGTGATTATACTCATCAATCAAAGGACTACACCTAAATTTCTAAAACAGAAGGTGTGTGCATCACTTTGGGCGCATCTCACTGTGAGATGAGCAATGCAATTAAATATCAAAATACTTTTCACAACATTTAACAGCAGGTGGCTACAGGCATAATCCCTGCATAGGTATGTAGGTGACTATTTATGAATTCAGTCCAATCATCTCCTCAAATTGTCTGTCTCAGGGTTTGGGATCCCTATCATTAGAGTCACTTTGGTTTAACTACATGATCTCTAGAAGGACATTGCATCAGTGCACCACTATTACATGGAGGGGTGAGAGATGTCATTGATTAGTATATATCAGTGTGTCAGATTAGAAAGGGAAGGGAATAGATCAAGCCAAATACGTTGATGAAGATGAGAGAAGTCTAGATATTCTCAAGAGAATTGCAGACTAACAGTAGGAAAACAAAGCAAGTAATCTGTCCAGATGGGAGACTCTAGGAGTGTTGTTACTGGGAGAAGAAGAAACATAAAATTACAGATCTGAAAAATAAGAAATACACTGATATTTCACTGCTGCCTCTAGTTACTGGCACAGAATGTGGTAAGGAATAATTCCTGAATAAATACTTGTTGAATAAAAGAATTAACTAATGAGACATTTAAAAATGAAATACAGTTTTACTGTCTATGTATTGCTAAAGTATCACAGAGTATAAAGTGGATTACATACTTATGTACACGTGTAAGGCAAGAACATCACAGAGCATAGACAAATCATGCTGTATCAGGCTTTTGTTGATTTTAAGAAATATTAGATAATCTATAAAATGTCTAAACCTATGCAGTAAAGAAATGACTTAAGATGGCAGGTTCTTGACTGTGTGGACCATGCCTGTTTTCATCTTTGTAATGCCAGTGTTTATCATAATGCATGAAATATGATAGGTATTCAATAAATGTTGGCTAAATTAATGGGATTCTAATATACAGTTAATTGTCCAAAAGCTTTGTGCATATTTCGTCTAATAAGCCAGAAAATTGATTGTATAGTTACCATGCAGACATAGTCAATGGCACGCCTCTCTCATCTACTGATGGGTTATAATTTGGTTCATTTAATTGTGTTTATGTTTTACTGTGTTGTATTTTCTTTGTGAGAATGCTGTTCTTCTGCCAAATTTTTGCTTAGCCACATTTACATGTGTACTGACAAATTAATATATTTCAGTGGCCTTATGTTTCTGTTGAACAGCCATGAGATGTTTTATTTGCAGCATCTGTGTATTTTAAAATATCATTCTGCCTAGGAGATGCCAATTTTTCATGTAAACATAGATAAAAAATTAGAATAAAGCATTGGTAAAATAAAAGTGAATCTGTAGAGTTTTCTCAAAATATGTACTTCCTGAATTTTCTGATTTAGTTTTGTAGGAGGAAGGAGTGAGGGTTACTGAAAATGGAATGCACTAGTTGGTTGCAGTCTGTGGATTTACAGATACCTTATCTCTACCCCTATTTTGAGACTCTGTATTCTATCAGGTATATGGGTATTCTATCAAGGCTAAGCAAAATCTGGGGAAAGTACTCCTGCTTCAAAAAACTTTCCCCTCACCGCCTATATTGATTTAACTCATAACCTTCCATTCTTATGCCAGTGTAGGATTCCCAATCCCTTAACATTTACAAATATTGATTTGTGATCTGAAAATATTTTAAAATGGCAATTAATTCCATATTAATTGTTTTTGAGCCTTCTCAAGGAGATTGCTTCTGCTTTCATTATCTTGTTTCCAAATTCATTTGAAATGCATCCAGGGAATTTAAGGGAAGAAATAGAAGAGTTTCAAAATCTAGGAGCAAGAGTGAACTGGTAAAGGTCTCACTGGGAAATTTGGATTAACAGATTTTGCTTTAACCTAATGATGTCCTCTTATCTAAAAACTCTCAGACTTTTCTAAGTAGGTATATACAGGAAGAAAAATGTTGTCACATGATTGAGAAATAGTGCTTTTCAAATTATCAGAAAACAGAGTTTTGTCAAAGTCAATAAAATTTATTCCTTTAGAATACTGACTACAACTCATACTTACCCACTCTTATTTTCTATTCTACAAAAGCCAGAACAAATTAACTGGTGAGAACAACATTGTTATCTAAAAACTTCTAATGAGTTGAGTTTTGTTTTTGTTTTTGTTTTTAGAAGAAAATTGCTCAATTATTAATTGCATCAAGGAACTAAGATGGTCATTGTCGTAGCAAAGATATTAACATTAAAATAGATGATCCTTGATCTTTGCCAATTTAGAGAAGAAGGGAATTAGACATCATCTTTGTATAGACTATTTGGGGTATGACTGACGTTGCAAAATATGTTATGGAAAAATTTGGTATTATCACACTTATTGAGAATATAAACTCATGTATGGTTCTGGATTTTAAATAATTAAAAATTCTTTAGAGATAGACAAAAATGGAGGCAAAAGTAGAAGAGATAACTCCAGTGTCCAGAAAAGTGTCAATTACATAGTTAGTGATCAATACATATTTGTTGAATGAGTGAATTTACAATAGCGTATTTTTGGCAGGTTTTAAACATTATAGACAGATACAATGGACACTGAAGATCCAACATTCTTTATCCTTCATATGTTGTAGCCTGTAAGAACCTTTTTATTTTTCAACCTTTACTCTTTTCTGTCTAAATATTAATAAAAAAATGAAATAGAGACATTAGATTTTTGATATTTCTACAGTGCTAATATTTTGATACTAGGCAATTTGGCGACCAATATTCTTGTTCCTCTAGGGAAGTTTTGTCAGTTCTAATGGTGATTGCTTTAGAAGATTTCTTAAGTTACCATAGTGTCTTCAACTGCAGAGAGAGAGGGTGAACATACCCACTTACCAAAGCACTATTATCAGGATAGTTTTGTCTGGTCTAGCTTGCTAACAGGAATTTACCACACTATTCCAAATTCAGTATTCCCAAACTTTGTAAACATCCAGGATATATATGTTCACAAATTTGATGCATGGCTTCTCTGAAAATCAAGGATCAAAACTGGTGTTTGTAGAAATTATAGTCATTAATGATGTGTCATTGATTTTATTTGGATGTCTCTAAATGAATGTTTTTCAATTAGAGTAGAATATTTGGAAGGTAGGGTATGGGTTAAGTATGTATCAGAATGACTTGGCAATTTGAGAATTTTGGAAATATTTCTGGATGACTGTCACTGACCTCCTGTGAGTGAGCCCAACAGCAGAGATTTGCATATGATGATGTGTTTTTACTGTTTTTTTTTTTCTGTTTTGTTTTGTTTTGTTTTTCAAATTACAATACTCATTCCACAACCCATTCCTTTTCTATTATTTTTTTATTTTGGTAAGGTTTTTATTTTAGTTCCAATATAGTTGACATATAGTATTATATTAGCTTCAGGTGTACAATACAGTGATTCAACAATTCTGTATATTGCTCAGTGCCCACCATGATAACTGTACTCTTTAATCCCTGTTATCTATTTCACCCATCCCCCTACCCACCTCTCTGGTAACCATCAGTTCTCTATAGTTAAGAGTCTGTTTCTTGCTTTGTTTCTCCCCAACACCCTTTATTTGTATTGTTTCTTCAATTCCACATATGAGTGAAATCATATGGTATTTGTCTTTCTCTGACTGACTTATTTCATGTAGCATAGTATACACCAAACCTTCTTTATCTATTCATCTCTTAATGGACACTTGGGCTGATTTAATAATTTGGCTATTGTAAACAATGCTGCAATAAACATAGGGGTGCATATATCCTTTCAGATCAGTGTTTTTGTATTCTTTAGGTAAATACCCAGTAGTGCAATTAGTGGATTATAGGACAGTTCTATTTTTCACTTTTTGAGGAATCTCTGTACTGGTTTCTAGAGTGGCGTCCCCAGTCTGCATTCCCACTAACAGTGCACAAGCATTCCTTTTATTACACATCCTTGCCAGGACTTGTTGTTGTTTCTTATGTTTTTAATTTTAGCCATTCAGACAGCTGTGAGATGATATCTCAATGTGGTTTTGCATTTTCCTGATGATTAGTGATGTTAAACATCTCTTCATGTGTCTGTTGTCCATATGTATGTCCTCTTTGGAGAAATGTTTGTTTATGTCTTTGCCCATTTTTTAATTGGATTATTCATTTTTTTGAATAATGTTCAAAAAAGCAATAGATTTTATTGTCTGGTTTTTGGAGATTGTTTTTTTTCTCTTTACTTTATGGTTGTATCTCAGTAGCTCCAAATATTCATGGGTATAAAATCAATTTTCCTTGTCCTTAAAAGGAAAGGTGTTGAGTTGTATCAGTTCTTTATATATTTTAGATACTAACCCTTTATCGGAAATGTCATTTGCAAATACCTTCTCCCATTCAGATGGTTGTCTTTTAGTTTTGTTGCTTGTTTCCAGAAAGATTGTTTTGAAGAAAATTCACTTGGTTCAGAAATAGCACTGTTTATTTCCCTCTCCATTTGAGGGAGACTGCTCAGATGATTCTCCCACAATTTCAAGGTTTCAGGAAGATGTGGTGTGGGTGATTTTATGCACAGAACATATATGCTAAGGTAGTAATATTTCTCCATTATCTAAAAGTTAAGACTCTGGGCCATAATTACTGGGGTGATTTTCTAGCTCATTTTCAAATAAGCAGAAAACTTAAAATCAAGTTTACAATTCTTTGGAAGGAAACAGTATATGATGAAATGCTTTCATCCTATATAGTATAAATGAATTGCAAATAGCAGAATGAATATAGTCTTATTATGATGGGATGTGGCAATAGATAAATGAGATAGATTTTATTGTCTGGTTTTTAGAGATTATTTTATTCTCTTTACCTTATGGTTGTATCTCAGTAGCTCTGAATATTCATGGGTATAAAATCAGTTTTCTTTATCCTTAGTAGTTTTCAGTATATACGCATATCTGAGAAATCACATAGACCTGCCACTTTCACTTTACAGATAAGGAAACTGAGGCTCAGAGATCTTTCATACCTTAATTCCCATTTCATTGCTGTTGATGCTAGAGTATGACATTGTTTATCATTCTTACCTTACATACTATACAAATGTGCCTAAACATGAATAGCTGCATCTGTAAAAAAAATAAAAATAAAAGAGAGAGAGAGAGAGAAAGAGAATGGTTTGGCTCTATTTCCCTCCCTTTTCCTCATTTATATCTTACTGCTTATTATTTATATATTTCTGATGCACTATAAGGGTCGCATAGGCTGCCCTCTACATTCATATTCTCCAAACATCTAACAGCAGAATTTGAAATGTTACTATAACATATTAAGTGAAGTTATCTTCTAGGTAACATTTAAAATATAACTATTCTTATAAACTTGGACAACCATTGATATCAGGGCCTGATTTTACCTCTTTAGTGCCTCTAGTACCGAACACTCATTAGATAATTTGCTAAATAAATAAACTGCTTGTAAGCAAATATTTATTGCCATCACTTTCCATCTTGCTTAATTTTGTGTTAGTTTACAGTAAATAAATACCTATTCATACAGACATTGTAGAGTTTAGGGTTACAGAAGTACTTCCCTATCATTGAAGCTATTTTATTATGGAAATGCTGTTCCAGTTTTCCCAAGTGTCCACTCTTTCCTTGTCATCAAACTAGGTGTTGCTAGATTGGCAAGGAGAGCCTGTGAAGCATGTCAGTTTTCTTCACTGCCTCCAAATAAAATCTGTATCGAACTAAAGCCATATTGAGTTATTTCAGAGAAACACTGTTCAGAAGGACAGTTTCATATCTTCAGGCAACTCAGCAGGTCAGATGCCTTTGGGTTCTTTGCATGACTAAGTTAAAGAGCTAGAATGTATATAAAAGCTTAGTGAATTGTGTTTGCAGTTTCACTGAACAGCCATAGGTAAAACTGAACTTTTGGGGTTTCACATGTAACCACAGAAGTGGTTGCTTATGATTGAATTACAACTCTGTTGAAAAACATCACTGAAGATGGACAAGTTGCTGGTATGGCGTTTGTGGGTTACAGTTTGGTTTTGATGTTTGTCTATATGAAGACTCTCTTCATAAATATTACCCTCAAATGGAACATTAAACCAGAAAATAAGATTGATTTGTTTTGAAGAAGAAAACTATTTGCTAATAAAACAAAACTTCTACCTACGATATATCCCAAGTCATTATTTCTTGATAGAAAATTTCCCTTAAAAATCAAAGATTTTAAATTTATTATACTGATAAACTAGCTCTGTAAAAATAATCAATAAGAAACTTTTCTTTATTAACCACTGTGAATATTTAAGGATGTCAATAAAAGTGAAAATTTTTAAGGCATAAATTCTCTAATTACTGTTGAAATCAAAATTAACATGAAATTATCAAAGTCTAAATAGCATTTGCCAATGTATCATCTGGGACACATTTTATCCTGGCTGTGCTTCCTACCACTGCTGGATGAATAGTCAATAATTATTATTTGGGATCACACATTTCATAGAAACTGTCAGAACATGCAATTAGTCAGGAATGATAAAATGGCAATAAAAGAGTTAGGAATAATGAATTGCCAATATAAGTCATCAATGTGTGATACATACATTTCTTAAAATGTTTTATAGCCTACTGGTTATTAAATGTTACCATGACTGCTAAAAGCAGATGAGATTTGATTTAGGGACTCAGATATTTAACTCTCACCGAAAGTGGACCACATTTGTTTGATTTACTTGGCCCTCACTATACAGTAAACCACTATAGAATTCTCTTTATGGAAATCTTCTTGAGATCTGCGGCCATTGTCTGAAGGCATTTATTATAGAAAGTTGTACAAATGCCTCAGCTATAATACAATTTTGCAGCATGAATGCCATGAACAGCAAGCCTCCAGAGAAACTAAAATGTTTACAGTAGCTGAGCTCTAAGGTTAGAGTTGAAGACAGAATTGATTACAAAACTAACTTTTGATATAACTTTTTAGCTCACAACTTACATAGTCAAAGAATGCTAAATATACCACTTTTTTTATTTCTTGAAAATAAACATATGGGTAACAACAAAAAGGGTATCATAAACATCCTTCTTGTCACCAGTACCTTTCAAATGCTATTTTGTGAATATAGTAGATATAGATAGATATAGATACATAGTAGTCTTCCTTATCCATCAGAGGATAGTACTGAACCCTATATACATTATGCTTTTTCCTATGTACCCTACCTATGATAAAGTTTAATTTATTTTTTTAATGTTTATTTACTTTTTGAAAGAGAGAGAAAGAGAGAGAGAGAGAGAGAGAGAGAGAGAAAGAGAGAGAGAGAAGGAGAGAGGCAGAGAGAAAGTGAGAGAGAGAAATCCCAAGCAGGCTTCACTGTCAGCACAGAGCCTAACACAGGGCTCAAACCCGTGAACCCATGAGATCATGCCCTGAGTCGAAATCAAGAGTCAGACGCTCAACCAACTGAGCCACCCAGGCACCCAATAAAGTTTAATGCATAAACTAGGTACAGAAAGAGATTAAGAGAGATTAGCTAATCATGAATGTTTCATTTCATGATTAGCTAATCATGTACATTGTAAGAATGTATTGTAATAAAAGTTATCGGAATGTGGTCTCTCTCTCTCTCTCTCTTAAAATACCTTTTTGTAGTACATTCAATTTTCTTGTGATGATGTGAGATGATAAAATGCCTATGTGATGAGATGAAGTGAGGTGAGTGATGCAGGCACTGTGACTTAGCGTTAGGCTATGATTGATCTTCTGATGATACATCAGAAAAAGAATCATCTGCTTCTGCACCGTGGTTGACCACAGGTAACTAAAACCGTGAAAAATGAAACCGCAGTTTAGGGAATACTATTGTATGGCTCTAATTTAGACTGTGCTGCTCCAAAAAATAGGGCCCTGCAATTCTCATTTTGAAAAATGCTCAAGCTTACCAGGCATAATAACTTAAATCATTAATTAGTAAAAAGTGATGATCTGTTTTTCTCCATTTCACCTTTGATTGTGGAAATCACACCCTAGAAGTAACTACATTATAGTGATGGATGAAGTATTTGGAAAATTTCTGTGATCCAGAGCTTCTGGGATGCAAAAGAGTATTTTATAGGTGTGCAACCAAAACAGAGTGGTTTAACATAATATTTCTCATCCTATAATTCATATTACTTTGACTAGAGGAAGAGAACTGCTTATTTATGAATTCTTGAAGATGGTGACATCTGACATATACCTGAAATGAGAGACTGAATTTAATATCCATAATTGTCAAAATTCATGTTTCCTTCTCATTCTTGGTAATATCATACATTACAGGAGAGCGGTACAGAACTTGCTGTTATATAGCAGATTTTTTTAAATGACTTTCATGTTCTTTAATTAATATTTTTATGGCTTTTATTTTATTTTTTATTAAAGTATAATTGACATAAGGCATATTCGTTTCAGGCTCCAACATAATGACTCAATATTTACATACATTGCAAAACGATCACCACAGTAAGTCTAGTTTCCATCCATCACTATCAGAGTTACAATTCTTTTTTATGATGAGAATTTTCAAGATCTACTCTCTTAGCAACTTTCAAATATACAATACAATATTGTTGACTATAGTCACCATGCTATCCATCACCACCCCATAACTTACTTATTTTATAGCTGGAGGTTTGTACCTCTTGATCCTCTTCATGCATTTTGCCCACCGTCTATCCCCGCCCCCCCTTTTGGAAACCACCAATCTGTTCTCTGTATCTATGGGTTTTGTTTTTTGTTTGGTTTGTTTGGCTTGTTTGTTTTTTAGATTCCACATATACATGAAATCATTTGTATTTGTCTTTTGCTGCATGACTTATTTCACTTAGCATATCATCAAGTTACACTCATGTCACAAATGGTAAGATCTGATTCTCTTTTATGACTGAGTAGTGTTCGATACATCGCATATACGTCATATATTCTTTATACATTTATCCATCAATAAACACTTACTAGGTTGTTTTCATATCCAAGCTATTGTAAATAATGTTGCAATGAATATAGGCATGCATATATCTTTTCAAATTAGTGTTCATTTTCTTTGGATAAATACCCAGCAGTGGAATTGCTGGATCATATGGTAGTTCTATTTCAACTTTTTGAAGAATCTTCATACTGTTTTTATAACGGCTGCACCAATTTACATTCTCATCAACTGTGCATCCCTTTTCTCCACATCCTTGCTGACACTTGTTATTTCTTTTGATAATAGCCATTCTGACAGGGATAAGGTGATAGCTGTCTCATTTTGGTTTTGGTTTGCATTTCCCTGATGGTTAGTGATGTTGAGATTTTTTTCATGTGTCTGTTGGCCATTTGTATGTCTCTTTCGGAAAAATGTCTATTCAGGTCTTTTGCCCAATTTTAAATTTGATTATTTTTGTTATTGAGTTGTATGAGTTCTTTATATATTTTAGATATTAACTTCTTATTGGATATGATATATATTGGAAATTTTTTCTCCCATTCAGTAGGAAGCCTTTCATTTCATTGAGGGTTTCTTTTGCTGTGCAGAAGCTATTTAGTTTGATGTAGTCCCACCATTTTATTTTTGCTTTTGTTGCCCTTGCCTTTGGAGTCAGGTCCAAAAAATCATCACCAAGACTGATGTCAAAGAGCTTACTGCCTATGTTTTCCTCTAAGAGTTTTAGGGTTTCAGGTCTTACATTCAAGTCTTTAATCCATTTTGAGTTAATTTTTGTGTACGGTATAAGGTAGTAGTCCAGTTGCACTCTTTTGAATGTGGCTGTCCAGTTTTTCCAACACTACTTATTGAGAGATTGTCCTTTCTCTGTCATATATTCTTGCCTCCTTTGTCATTAATTAATTGATCATATATGCAGAGGTTTTTTTCTGGGCTCCCTATTCTATTCCATTGATACATGTGTCTGTTTTTATGCCAATACCATATTGTTTTAATTACTATAGCTTGGTAATACAGCTTGAAATCAGGATGTGTGATGCTTTCAGCTTTGTTCTTTCTCAATATTGCTTTGGCTATTCAGGAGCTTTGATGGTACCTGATAAATTTTTAGATTATTTTGTTCTATTTCTGCGAAAAATGACATGGGAATTTTGATAGGGATTGCATTTAATCTGTAGAATGCTTTGGGTAATATGGAAATTTTAACAACATTAATTCTTTCAATCCATGAGCATAAGATAGTTTCCCATTTATTTGTTTCATTAGTATCTTATAGTTTTCAGTGTACAGGTCTTTCATCCTTTTGGTTAAATTTATTCTTAGGTAGTTTATTCTTTTTGATGCAATTTTGAATGGAATTGTTTTCTTAATTTCTCTGTAGTTGTTAGTATATAAAAATGTGACAGATTTTTATTTTATTATTTTTAATGTTTTATTTATTTTTGAGACAGAGAGAGACAGAGCGTGAGCAGGGGAGGGGCAGGGAGAGAGCGAGACACAGAATCCAAAGCAGGCTCCAGGCTCTGAGCTGTCAGCACAGAGCTCTATGAGGGGCTCGAACTCACAAACCGCGAGATCATGACCTGAGCCGAAGTCAGACGCTCAACCTACTGAGCCACCCAGGCGCCCCAGAAATGTGACAGATTTTTATGTTGATTTTGTACCCTGCAACTGTACTGAAATTTTCTAATAGTTTTTTGAAGGAGTCTTTAGTATATATAAACACATGTTGTTTGCAGATACTGACAGTTTTACTTCTTTCTTTCCAACTGAGATCTCTTTTTTTCCTATAGTTGCTCTGGCTAGGACTTCCAATACTAAGTTGAATGAAAGTGGTGAGAATGGGCATCCTTGTCTTGTTCCTGATCTTAGAAGAAAAGCTTTAAGCTTTTCACCATTGATTTCTACATTACCTGTGGGCTTCTGTTATTAGATTTTTATTTTGTGTATCCCACAAGGCCTTTATTTTGTGAGGGATGTTCCTTCTATATCCAGTTTGTTGAGAGATTTTATAAATAGATTAATTTCATCAAATGCTTTTTCTGTGTTTAGTGAGATGATCATACATGATTTTCATCTTTCATTTTGTTAATGTATTGTATCACATTGATGGATTTGTGGTGTTGAAACATCCTTGTACCCCTGGAGTAAATCCCACATGATCATGAAGTATGATCATCTGAAAGAATTTTTCTTTGGTTCTGTCAATATTTGCTGTATATATTTAGGTGTTCTTATGTTGAGTATGTAAATATCAAAAATGTTATATCTTCTTGTTGGATTTTCACCTTTATCATTATGTAATGCAATACTTGTCTTTTATTGCAGCCTTTGTTTCAATGTCTATTTTAGTATAAGTTTAGTTAACCCCACTTTCTTTTGGTCTTCGTTGCATAGAACATCTTTTTCTATCCCTTCACTTTCAGTCTGTGTATGTCCTTACATCTGAAGTGAGTCTCTTTAGGCAGCCAATAAATGTCTTTTTTTTTTTTTTTTAACCCATTCAGCTAGTCTGGGTTGGGTTAATAGAGAATTCAGTCCATTTACATTTAAAGTGATCATTGATGCATATGTACTTGTTGGCATTTTGTTAACTGTTTTTTGGCTGTTTTGTAGTTCTCTCTGTTAATTTCTTCTCTTGCTTTCTTCCATTGTAATTTGATGACTCTTCTGTAATGTTATGCTTAGATTTCTTTCTCATTTTCTTTTGTGTTTCAACTATAGCTTTTTCGTTTGTAGTTATCATGAGTCTCACATATAGCAGCCTATATATAAAAAATATAGTCTATTTTAAGTTGATACCTAGTTAAGTTTGAATATATTTTAAAACTTTAAATTTTTACTCACCCTAACTCCTATGTTTTATGAATTTGATGTTACTTTTTATATCTTTTTATTTTGTGTAACCCTTAACTAATTATTATAGTTATTTTTACTACATTTGTCTTTTAACCTTCATACTAGCTTTATAGGTGATCCACTACCTTTACCATATATTTACCTTCCCCAGTGACATTATTGCTTCCAGATGTTTTCCTGTTACTAATTAGTGCGCCCTTTTTTTCAGCTTACAGAAGTCCTTTTAATATTTCCTGTAACTTCAGTTTAGTAATGATGAACTACTTTAGCTTTTCCTTGTCTGGAAACCTCTTTATCTCTCCTTCAATTCTGAGTGATAATCTTGCAAGGTAGAGTATTCTTGGAAGTTTTTTTTTTTCCTTTCAGCACTTTGAGTATATCATGCCACTCACTCCCTTCTGGCCTGCAAAGTTTCTGCTGAGATATCTGCTGATGGTCTTACGGAGATTACCATGTATGTAACAAGTTGTTTTACTTTTGCTGTTTTCAAGACTCTCTTTATCTTTAACGTCTGACATTTTAATTATAATGTACCTTGGGGTAGGTATCCTTGGATTCATCTTGTTTGGAACCCCTTGAGCTTTTTGGATCTAGATTTCTGTTTCTTTCCCCTGGTTAGGGAATTTTCAGGCATTATTTCTTCAAATAAGTTTTCTGTTCCTTTTCTCTCTCTTCTTCTTCTAAGACCTATATAACGCAACTATTACTCTGCTTCATGTTGTTTCATAGGTCCCTTAAACTATATTCACTTTAAAAGACTTTTTGTTGTTGTTGTTGGGTGAGTTTTATTGCCCTATCCTCCAGGTCACTGATTTTTTTCCCTCTGTTTTATCTAATTTACTATTAAACCCCTGTGGTGTATTTATCAGCTCAGCTATTGTGTTCTTCAGCTTTGTGACTTATTTTTTGGTACTTACGTTTTCTTTCTCTTTTTTGAAGTTCTCACTGTGTTTATCCATTCTTCTCCCAAGTTTGGTGAGCATCTTAATCACCCTCACTTTAAAATCTTTATCAGGTAAATTACTTATGTCCATTTCATTAAGGTTTTTCTTTTCCTGAGATTTCATTTTCTTCTTTCATTTGGAACATATTGCCCTATTTCCTCATTTTGCTTGATTTGCTGTGTTTGTTTCCATTTATTAGGCAAAACAGCCTCTTCTAGGCTTGAAAGAGTGGACTTGTATAGGAGATGAGCCTTTTCTCTGACCTCTGCCCTAGCTCTGGTTGTATCTCAAACCTTCGTGATTGTCTAAGCAGCTTGATTTAGTGTTGATAGGTCCTAATTGTTCAGGATGTGCCAAGAATTGTGAGTGTTTCAGAGGTTAGGATCTAGTCAGCACCTACTTTCAGGTTCATTGGAAGTTAGTGCTTCATGCAGCAGCTTTTAAGATATGCAATTATATACAGTCCTGTGGGACCACAGTTATAAAGTCTGCTAGCCTCCAGACCAGGCAATCTGGAGTTGTCCCCCTTCATAAAAGTTGCAAAAAATCGGGGTTCCAGACAAGTGTAGAAGCTCCTTTCTGTAAGGTACCAGTAAGCTGTAGTGAGGCCAAGGGATATGTAGCCTGAGAATACTTCTGTGGCCTCTAGATGGTAAACCTTAAGCCTGCCCTCAAGCTGAAGCTCCTAGACAATAGGGCTTTTTCACTGGAAAACTGGGAGTGTGTTTTAATCTGTTGTCTGTGCAGTGCTCTGGGGGTGGTAGCCTGCCAAGAACTATCTCTTCAATTGTTTTAGACCTGTGGGGCCCAGAAATGTAAACTCCCAGTCACCAGAACCAGGTGGTCAATGTGTAGGTTGTGCAAGATTTCCAGCTTTGGCAGGGCCATGGGAGAAACATAGAGGCAGGGCATTTGCCTGTTGGCTTTGGTGGGACTATGGGATTGGTGCGAGAGCAGCATGTGCCCATCAGCACAAGCAGGTCAGAGGGAGAGTGCAAAAATGGTGCCTGACAACACCTCCATCCCTGCAGAGAGTCCCAGCATGCTTCTGTGCCTTTGGCAGATGCTGTAAGGTTAACAAATGGATCTCCTTCACATATAAGTGTAGGTGCTTTACAAACTGCTACTTTTGCATTGGGTTCCAGGGTGAATGAATCTGTGTTCTTAAGAGTTCTTTAAGAGTAGAATCTCTGTTCCCTACAGTCTTATGGCTTTCCTGGATATAAGCCTCATTGGTTTTCAAAGCCAGATATTTTGGAGGTTCATCTTTACTGTGCAGATCCCAAGGGTTGGAGCATGTGATGTGGGGCACAAACCCCTTGCTCCTCAGGAAGTGGCTTCATATTTGTGAGCTCTCTTCCAATTATGGGTTTCCATACTGGGGGGGAAGGAGTTTGATGAGTCTTTGTCTTTGACTCTCCTACCTATCTAGATGAGGCCCTTTTATCCTTGTTGTGGAAAAGCTGTTCAGCTAGTTTTTAGCTCCTTTTCAGAGGAAATTCCTCTATATGTAACTGTAGATTTTAGTGTCTGTGGGAGGAGGTGAGTTCAGGATCATCCTGTGTTGCCCCCTTAAACCACATCCAGCAGATTTTTAAAGAAGCATGTTTCAAAGCTTCCTATGAAGCAATGGATTAGAAATTGACTTTGAATTCAACTTGGTTGGCGGCAATTATCTGGTACATAGATCTCATGAGAGAGTAGAATGCATTTATACAATTCTCTGAATTCTACTCCCAATTCTGCATTGCATAACATGGCCATACTAAAGATAATTCTTAGGCTTTCCATCCATATAAAAATTGTTTTGAGAGTTTACTTTTACATTTATGTTGTAAGACTGAGCCTTATAGCACTACTGTGGAGAATGCAGAATTCAGGATAAAGTGTATGTATTTTTGATCCTATCCAAGGGGATTTATTACTGGAAATACCAAAAGGATCTCATTGTACTGAGGTTTCATTTATAATAGAGTCCCATGACATGATCCTGTGGATAGCACTACACTATAGTTTCAGGTCTCCAGGACAAAGAAAAACAATTACATATAAAAGAAAACAATCTCTTTCAGGGGTGTTTGATTATACATAGTAATGTCTTAGGAAAGTTGATTGAGTTAAGATATCCTGAGTACTATACTTGATAAATATTTGATACACATTAACAACTTTGAGGTGTTTCAGGCTACATAGTACATTCAAAATTCTGTTTCTGAGAGAACCAAGAGGGTGGTATTATAAGGCTTCCCAATTATTTTCTATGCTGCAATCTCAAAAGGTTAGCCTTTTACTTCAAAAACCTATAACATACACTTGCTATTCATGACATAGCTATTGTTCATGAGTCTGATTCTCCTTAAGATTTTATTCACTTATACTTAATTTATTTTTAGCCTCTAATACCTCTTATCTTCATTCACTGGAGTATAAAGTGCTATTTTCTTTTATATTACCTGACACTGTGTCATTCATTCATTATGGAATAATCCCAAAATTCTCTGAGCCTGATTTTCTTCATTTGAAATAATAATAGTAATAATAGTAATTGTTATTCATTTATAATATTATATTTTATTATAATGTTATAACATTGTATTATATTTCTAATAAAATACATTTCTAATATGTTTATATTTGTTATTTCATTATTATTATTTCAGTAAAAACAACTACCTAGTACATAGTAGATGCTATTTTGTTACAGAACCTATTACCTCTATGGGTCATTTTCACGGTTTTATAGAATTCAGTTACGTTCCCTTTCCAATTTACTTTTTTGAGATTGATGAATCCCATTATGTCAGATGAAAATTTTTACATATTCCTGATTTTAGCTACCTTTTATTGTACCTTCTTTGAACCCTACACTGTCTTCTTTCAGAGATGGCATCAGAATCATACCTAAGAGTTTAGATTTTTAATCAACTCTTACAGTCAGCTTCCACTATTTTTTTTTTTTTTTTGCATTCCAAAGGGAAAGTGAATTTTTGTTGAAATTAGAGGGAATGAAGAATTGCTCACTAATTAGGTAATTGCTTCTCTTGCCATGTAAGACTTGAAGTGGAAAGGGGACAGTGTCTGTGATGGTTCGTGGTTGTATCTTCATAATCATCAACATCATTCTATCCTGTATTGTGACAGATAAGAAAAAAGAGTTGACACATTGTTACTATATTAATCTTTACATAATACCATTTTTTTATGTCACTTTCATGCCCACACATCCTTGGAAGTTTCCAATAGACTGCAGTAACATTCTCAAGAATTTCTACCCAAGTGGCAGATGGGACAGGGCTAGAAGATCCTGACGGCAATAGAGTTAGCAACCCTCCTCAAGTCTTACTTTATATTTTAAAAATTCAACCTGTCATTCTTTTCTACATACTGTCATATTTGTAGTACTTAAATAATTGAAAATAGTTCCTGATTAAATAGCCTGACATTTTATTCCAAATCTTGAAGTAATTTTGATGTCTGGGAAGGTGTGCTATGAGTCCTATGCATCCAAGCATCTCTGGAGCCACCACATTTTCTTGGAGATATGAGTACCCTGGCTTGAGAAATCAGATCAGATTCAAACTCTTGTGTTGGAATTTCATGATACTCCACAATCCATCTTTAACTGCCGTTTCCAGTCTTTCTTCCATTAATTCCCTGCACAAATGTGACACTGCAGCTAAACTGTTGCACTCATTCTCACATAGACTAATTTCTCTGCTTTCCTATCTTTGTTCACAACTGACTTCCTTATCAATAACTTCCTCCCTGCTTTCATCTCTGCCTATAAAATATTGATTAATTTTCAATGTCAACTTCATACTCATCTTGTCTTTAAATACCTTTAGGGTCGAAGCACTCTTTTCCATGACTGGCTTCTTGTAATCTTCCAATGAGTTGCATTACATTGTTTAAATACTTATTAATGGTTTTAAACAATATTCTGTTCCATATCCTGCTCCTTTCAAAGATTTGTGTTTAGTGGTGATAAAGACTATCTTCTTGACCAAATTTTAGTCAGGGTCCTTAGGGCCTACTTGTCATGTAGGTCTCATCCTTGGGTCCTATCTTCAAGCCTACCTAGTCTAGGTTGTAGCAAGAGTTCTGCTAAGTCAGTTTATTGAGAATCCCTCAAATATTTGATATGTGATCGTCTCGACTGGTCTTCAGCAAGAAATCTAGTGAAGTGCATTTAGCAAGAATTCCTCTACATTCGACTCCTCTTTGAAATTTTTTGTCCAGTGACTGTCACTTTGCTTGTTGACTATAAATCCTAGCTGACAAGGCTGTGTTGAGTTGAGCCCAGTCTCTCTCCTGGATTGTGATCGTCTCGACACCAACCACCATACTCCCTAATAAAGTCTTCCTTACCATTTTAACACATTAGAATCTTTTTTATTTATTTTTATTTTAAGAACGAGAAGTGTCAATCATGTTAACCAACACCCTGGACTACAGGGTATGGACTAACGTAATTCAATCAGTCAGAATGTTTTTTTAAAGTGCAGTTCTCTTAATGGAATTTTATGGGTATGAGTATATGGGTAAGGTGTTTGGGACATTCCCTGCTACCACTGCTTGAAGAAGCTGACGTTAGACAATGAAGATGTCTCACACACAGAAACAGAAACAAGGTCAAGGTTTAACTGCTTTTTAGTCCTTCTTTATAGTCATCCTTAAAATCAGCTCTACTTCTGCCCTTCCCAACTGTGAAAGTGAATGATTTTTTCTTTTCTTTCCTTCTCTTTTCTTTATTTTCTTCTCTCCACTCCTCTCCTCTTTTTCTTTTCTTTTCTTTTCCCTTCTTTTCTTTCTTTCTTTCTTTCTTTCTTTCTTTCTTTCTTTCTTTCTTTCTTTTCTTTCTTTCTTTCTTTCTCTTTCTCTTTCTCTTCCTTTTCTTCTTCTTCTTCAGCGTAAGTACATTCAACAAGGCTTCAGGTTCTTTTATGTTGATATAGTTACTCATACAGTACTTTTCTTCTATCCTGTTACATTCTTGATTTGTAATCTTAATTTCTCAATTATAGTATGTATAGTTATGCTTTGTATAACTTCAAAAAACATAGACTTTAAATATTTACTCTTCTTTCTCATTTTTTATGTTATTAGAAATAATTATAATTTGTCATTTTTAGAAGTTCTATGTTCTAAATAATAAATTATTTTTAATAAAAGATATAAAATAAATAAATTCACTATTTAGAACACAGAATATATGGATTAATATGAAGGTAAACTTATCTATAATTTCAATATGCAGAGAGGACTTGTGAATAATCAATGTACATGCATCCATCATTTCCATGAGATCATAATATACATATTACTTTATTTTATTTTCATTTTATTTTTTTTTCTGAACAATATATTGTGAACATCATTCCACAAATTAATACCATAATTTTATCACATAAAGGCACTGCAGTTTGTATGTATATATTAAATATATTAAAAATGTATTTTAAAATCTCCTATTTTAAGACATATAGATTGTTTGCCAACATTCTGTATGTTTGACACAAACAAAACAAATAAAAGTCAAATTTTTAAGTTTTCTTTTTTACATATTTCTCATATGCATGGCTATTTCCTGGAGAGATATATACATTTAAAAATACCTTTGGTGCTTATTGCAAAGTAACCCTTCAGAAATACAGTATAGATTTATACTCAACATGATGAATTCATAGCATTAATTTTTTTCTCAAAATTGTAGCTAAAAACTGTTGCTTTGTTGTTTTTAGCTTATAGTTAATTGTGTATGAGGGTAAAAGTAGTTTTGGGTTTATTTACTTGTTTTTTATTTGTTAGTATGCCTTATTTACAAAATTTTATTAATCTCATTTTTTCCTTTCTTAAATTTAAATCCAAGTTAGTTAACATATAGTGTCATAATTATTTCAGGAATAGAATTTAGCAATTCATCACTTACATATAACACTCAGTGCTCATCCCAACAAGTGCCTCCTTAATGCCCATCACCTGTTTAGCTCATCTCCCCCACCTAACACTCCACAAGAAACCCTCAGTTTGTTCTCTGTATTTAAGAGTCTCTTATGGTTTATCTTCCTTTCTGTTTTTATCTTATCTTTGTGTTCCTTCCCCTGTGTTCATATGTTTTGTTTCTTAAATTCCACATAGGAGTGAAATCATATATTTGTCTTTCTCTGACTGACTGTGCTTAGTATAATATACTCTAGTTCCATCCACATTGTTGCAAATGGCAAGATTTCATTCTTTTTGATTGCCAAGTAATATTCCATTGTATACACACACACACACACACACACACACACACACACACCACATCTTCCTTATCCATCCATCCTTTGATGGACATTTGGGCTCTTTCCATACTTTGGTTATTGTCAGTAGTGTTGCTATAAACACTGGGGTGCATATACCCCTTCAACTCAGCATTTTTGTATCCTTTGGATAAATACCTAGAAGTGCAATTGCAGGGTCATAGGGTAGTTCTATTTTTAATTTTTGAGGAAACTCCATACTATTTTCCAGAGTGGCTACACCAGTTTTATTCCCACCAGTAGTGCAAAAGGGTTCCCTTCTCTCCACATCCTCACCAGTATCTGTTGTTTCCTGAGCTCTTAATTTTAGTCATTCCGCCAGGTGCAAGGTGGTATCTCATTGTGGTTTTGATTTGTATTTCCTTGATGATGAGTGATGTTGAGCAGCTTTGTGTCTGCTTCATGTTGGCCATCTGCATGTCTTCTTTGGAAAAGTGCTTATTCATGTCTTCTGCCCATTTCTTCAGTGGATTATTTGTTTTTTGGGTGTTGAGTTTGTTAAGTTCTTTATAGATTTTGGATACTCACCCTTTATCTGATATGTAATTTGCAAATATCTTCTCCCATTCTGTCAGTTGCCTTTTAGTTTTGTTGATTGTTTCCTTCACTGTGCAGAAACTTTTTATCTTGATTAGGTCCCAATGGCTCATTTTTGCTTTTATTTCCCTTGCCTCTGGAAACATGTCAAGTAAGAAGTTATTGCGGCCTACATCAAAGAGGTTGATGCCTATTTTCTCTTGTAGGATTTTGATTGTTTCCTGTCTCCATTTAGGCTTTCATCCATTTTGAGTTTATTTTTGTGTGGTATAAAAAATGGTTCAGGTTCATTCTTCTGCATGTCACTGTCCAGATGTGTCACCACCATTTGCTGAAGAGGCTGGCTTTTTTCCATTGGATAGTCTTTCCTGCTTTGTCAAAGATTTGTTGGCCATACATCTGTGGGTCCATTTCTGGGTTCTCTATTCTGTTTCATTGATTTATGTGTCTGTTTTTGTGCCCGTACTATACTGTCTTGATGATTACAGATTTGTAATACAGCTTGAAGTCTGGAACTGTGATGCCTCCAGCTTTGGTTTTCTTTTTCACCATTACTTTGGCTATTCAGGGTCTTTTCTGCTTCCATACACATTTTAGAATTGTTTGTTCTAGTTCTGTGAAGAATGATGGTGTTATTTTGATAGGGATTTCATTGAGTCTGTAGATTGCTTTGGGTGGTATCAACATTTTAACAATATTTGTCCTTCCAATCCATGAATATGGAATGTTTTTCCATTTTTTTGTGTGTCTTGTTCAATTTCTTTCATCAGCTTTCTATAGTTTTCAATGTATAGATATTTCACCTCTTTTGTTAGGTTTATTCCTAGGTATTTGATGGTTTTTGGTGCAACTGTAAATGGGATAAATTCCGTGATTTCTCTTTCTGCTGCTTCATCGTTGGTGTATAGAAATGCAACTTATTTCTGTACATTGATTTTATATCCTGCGACTTTGCTGAATTCATGTGTCAGTTCTAGCAGGTTTTTGGTGGTGTCTTTTGGGTTTTCCACATACAGTATCATATCTTCTGCGAAGAGTGAAAGTTTGACCTCCTTCTTGACAATTTGGATGCCTTTTATTTCTTTTTGTTGTCTTATTGCTGAGGCTAGGACTTCCAACACTATGTTGAATAACAGTGGTGAGAGTGGACATCCCTGTCTTGTTCCTGACCTTAGGGGGAAAGCTCTCAGTTTTTCCCCATTGAGGATGATATTAGCTGTGGATCTTTCATATACAGCTATTATAATCTTGAGGTATGTTCCTTCTATCCCTATTTTTTTGAGGGCCTTTATCAAAAAAAGGATGTTCTATTTTGTCAAATGCTTTCTCTTCAACTGTTGAGAGGGTCATGCGGTTCTTATCTTTTGTTTTGTTAATGTGATGTATCAAATTGTTTCATTTGCAGATACTGAACCAGCCCTGCATCCCAGGAATAAATCACACTTGATTGTGGAGAATAATTCTTTTAATGTGTTTTTGGATCCAGTTTACTAGTATCTTGTTGAGAATTTTTACCTTCCTGTTCATTAGGAAAATTGGTCCATAGTCTTCCTTTTTAGTGGGGTAATTTTCTGGTTTTGGAATTAAGGTAATGCTGGACTTATAGAATGAGTTTGGAAGTTTTCCTTACATTTCTATTTTTTGGAACAGCTTCAAAAAGAATAGGTGTTAACTCTTCTTTAAATGTTGGTAGAATTCCCCTGGAAACCACCCAGCCCTGGACTCTTGTTTGTTTGGAGATTTTTGATTACTGATTCAATTTCTTTACTGGTTATGGGTATATTTCTTCAAATGGGTCAAATTTTCTATTTCTTCCTGTTTTAGTTTTAGTAGTTTATATGTTTCTAGGAATTTGTCCATTTCTTCCAGATTGCCCAAATCTCTGACATATAATTGTTCATAACATTCTCTTATTGTTTTTATTTCTGCTGTGTTGGTTGTGACCTCTCCTCTTTTATTTGTGATTTTATTTATTTGGGTCCTTTCCTTTTTCTGTTTCATCAATCTGGCTAGGGGTTTACCAATTTTGTTAGTTCTTTCAAAGAACCAGCTCCTGGTTTCATTGATCTGTTCTACTGTTTCGTTTGATTTCGATATCATTGATTTCTGCTCTAATCTTTATTACTTCACATCTTCTCCTGGGTTAGGGCTTTACTTGCTGTTCTTTTCCCAGTTCTTTTAGGTATAAGGTTAGGTTGTGTACTTGAGACCTTTCTTTATTCTTTAGGAAGGCCTGGATTGCTATATACTTCCCTCTTATGATTGCCTTTGCTACATCCTAGAGGTTTTAGACTGTCGTGTTTTCATTTTCATTGGCTTCCATGAACTTTTTAGTTTCCCTTTAATTTATTGGTTAAGCCATTCATTCTTTAGTAGGATGTTCTTTAATCTCCAAGTATTCATGTTTTTTTCCAAATTTTTCTTGTGGTGGATTTTGAATTTCATAGTGGTATGGACTGACAATATGCACAGTATGATCTCGATCTTTTTGTACTTGTGGAGAGCTGATTTGTGACCTAGCATCTGATCTATTCTGGAGAATGTTTAATGGGCACTTGAGAAGAATGTGTATTCTGCTGCTTTAGGATGAAATTTTCTGAATATATCTGTTAAGTCCATCTGGTCCAGTGTGTCATTCAAAGCCATTGTTTCCTTATTAATTTTCTGCTTACATGATCTGTCCATTGTTGTAAGTGGGTTGGTGAGGTCCCCTACTATAATATACCAATTATGGTATTATTGCCATTTAGTTTCTTTACATTTGTAATTGGTTTATATATTTGGGTGCCCCACATTGGAGGTGTAAATATTTACAATTGTTAGATCTTCTTGGTGGATAGACTCCTTAATTACGATATAATGCCCTTCTTTATCTCATTACAGTGTTTATTATAAAATCTAGTTTGTTTGATTGAAGTGTGGCTACTCCAGCTTTCCTTTGATGACAATTGGCATGGTAGATGGTTCTCAATCCCATTACTTTCAATCTGTAGGTGTCTTTAAGTCTAAAATGAGTCTCTTATAAGCAGCATATAGATGGGTTATATTTTCATATCTATTCTGATACCTATGTCTTTTGATTGGAGTGTTTAGTCCGCTGACATTTAGAGTGAGACTGAAAGATACAAATTTAGTGCCATTGTATTGTTTATAGAGTTGGTGTTTCTGGCGATGTTCTCTGGTCCCTTCTAGTCTTTGCTGCTTTCAATTGTGTGTGTGTGTGTGTGTGTGTGTGTGTGTGTGTGTGTGTGTTTTCTCCACTCAGAGTCCCCCTTAAAATTTCTCTCAAGGCTAGTTTACTGGTAACGAAATCCTTTAATTTTGGTTTGTCTGGGAAACACTTTTTCTCTCCTTCTATTTTGAATGATAACCTTGCTGGATAAAGAATTCTTGGCTGCATATTTTTCTGATTCAGTGGGTTGAATATATCCTGCCACTCCTTTCTGGCCTGCTAAGTTTCTGTGGATAGGTCTGCTGCAAACCTGATCTGTCTTCCCTTCTAGGTTAAGGACTTTTTTTCCCTTGCTGCTTTCATAATTCTTTCCTTGTCTGTGTATTTTGTGAATTTGACTGTGATATGCTGTGGTGACAGTCGGTTCTTGTTGAATCTAATGGGAGTTCTCTGTGCTTCTTGGATTTTGATGTCTGTGTACTTTCCCAGATTAGGAAAGTTTTCCTCTATAATTTGCTGACATAAACATTCTGCCCCTTTTTCTCTCTTTCCATCTTCTGGGACTCCTATGATTCAGATGTTATTTCTTTTTAATAAGTCACTGATTTCCCTAAGTCTTGTATCATGATATTTTGCCTTTGTTTCCCTCTTTTTTTTCCTGCTTCATTATTCTCCATAATTTTGTCTTCTGTATTGCTTATTTACTGCTCTACTTAGTCTGTCCTTGCTGTTGTGGCCTCCATTCGAAATTGCATCTCGGTTATATCATATTTAATTTTGGCCTGGCTAGACTATTTTTTTTTAATCTCTGCAGAAAGGGATTCTTTGGTGTCTTCTATGCTTTTTTTCAACCCAAGCTCATATTCTTATTATCGTGGTTCTAAATTCTAGTTCAGACATCTTACTTATATCTGTGTTGATTAAGTCCCTGCCTGTGATTTATTCCTGTTCTTTCTTTTGGGCTGAATTCCTTTGTTTTATCATTTTGGAGGAAGAAAAAAATTAATAAAATATAAAACAAAAATTAAAAACAAAACAAAGAATCAAATAAAGGAAGCTAGACCCTAGCTTGGTCTGCTTATTGAAAGAAGCTTGATAGAACAGAGAAAAAAGAGAAAGGAAAGAAAAAAAGGTAAGAAAAAATTTAAAATTAAAAAAAACATATAATGAAATAAAATAAAATAAGAAAATTAAATAGAATAAAAATTTTAAAAAATAAAGTAAAAAAAAATAAAGTTTTCTCTTTATCTAAGAAAAAGGAAGAAAAGAAAAAACAATTTAAGCAAAAACAGGAACAAAGAAAATGAATAAATGAATGAACCAGCAAACAAGATGAAAGCTGCATGAAGTTATATCTAGTTTCTCCTAGAACTGAAACTATGATGCACTCTATAGTCTGTACACCAAGCAGGTGGAATGATTTGTGCTGATCTGGGAGATGTGCTGGGAGGGTGTAGTTGGGCGGAGCTTGGTGTAACAGCTCTGTTTTCCACTAGGTGGCGCTGCTTAGCTTACTGGGGTGGATCAGTGTGCCTGGGATCATGCACCTGTGCGGTGGAGAGGTGGAAACGGCTTTACCCAGCTCTGTAGTAACTTGCGTGGTAACTTTGTGCTCTCATCGACCCACAGTGAAGCACCCCTCCTTTATCTCAGGCCTCCATCCACTACCTGCCTCTACCCTCTCTGTGTCCAAGCTGTCTTCCTGCCAGGTAGCACATCCCTCCAGAGTTTTATTTCAGGTGGGGCTGTATTTCAAAACCCCACACTTCAGAGAGCCCCAGGGCTTGGTCCCATGCCAACTCTCTGAGGGAGGGTCTCACTGAGCAATGGGTTGTCCCAGAGAATGTTTGGGGGTTTGCGCAGTGGCAGAGACTCAGAGATTATGGCAAATCACAACACACAGCTGGTGCCAGTTTTTGCTGCACTTTGACATCTTTGTCCTAATGCCAGCAAACTCGGTTGCTCTCCAGGGTGTGCTGGGACCTTGGCCGGTGGGGAGGCTGTATGGCCTCTACCAAATTCACTCCAAGCAGGGGAACTGCCTTTCCCTGTGTGGCACATGAACCCGTCAGGCCAGGCTGCCTGCTCCTGGGGATTCCCCTTACTTCCTCACCAGAACACTGCGAGACATTGGGCTCTTGAACTTCAGACGCTGTGCTCTACTGTTTCTAGAATCCTGATGGTACTGAAACCCTCTCCTTTCTCCTTGTCAATGGTTTTGGGGAACAGATTTCTTGTTAGGTCTCTTGTGAGTGTTTTCACTCTTTCTCTTCCTTTCCAGCTACCTTCGGGGGGGGGGGGAGCGTGCTTTTCTTCCACTATCCTGATGCATCTCACTCTCCCCTTTTCTCTTTCTCTCTCTGTCCTCTCTCTGCGAAAACAGCTCCCTACCTTCTGTGGCTTTTCTCTCCCCCAGTTCGCCTCTCCCTGCTCCATACCTGTTGAATTCTGTGGCTCAAGTTATGCAGATTGTTGCATTAATCCTCAGATCAATTTCCTAGGTGTTCAAAATGGTTTCGTGCTGGGGTGCCTGGGTGGCTCAGTCGGTTAAGCGGCCGACTTTGGCTCAGGTCATGATCTCACGGTCTGTGGGTTCGAGCCCCGCGTCGGGCTCTGTGCTGACAGCTCAGAGCCTGGAGCCTGCTTCCGATTCTGTGTCTCCCTCTCTCTCTGCCCCTCCCCCGTTCATGCTCTGTCTCTCTCGGTCTCAAAAATAAATAAACGTTAAAAAAAAAATTAAAAAAAAACCAAAATGGTTTCGTGCTGCTCTAGCTGCATTTCAGTTCTAGACAAGCTCAGTCTCCATGCTGCTCCACCATCTTCTGTTAATCTCATTTTCCTATTTTGATTGCTGTCTTTTTCTTACTGATTCATTAGAACTATTGACATATTAAGGAGGTTAGCATTTATCATTGATGATGATTATAATGATGATTAAATTTTAGAGTTATTGGCTCTTTTTCTTTCATGCATTAAGAAAAGTTTTTCAGTTTTTTCTTTGTATTTTAATTTTTGGTATGTTATATTTAGAAAAGCAGTCCATTTTTGATGTTCTATTTTTTTATTCATGTTAATTCTGGCCTTTTTGCATATTTTAGCTCATATATATGTAGAATTTTGGGATATATCTATCTATCTATCTTAACTGCTTTTTAAAATGATTGAGTACATTTTGTGTTATATATTTACATGTATTTTATAGTACATACAAAATATGTTAAATATAAAATTACATATTAAATGTAAAAGGTATATAGCATATGTAATTTCATCTTAAAATTTGACTTAATGGAATTTAAACTATGTTGTAGCAATTTGACAATAACTTCTTGGAAAAGGTCAGAAGTCAAGGTTAACGAGTAGCAAATTAATATAACACAAAAATGTTAAGAAAGCCCTGAAGAATGCAATTCTAGACATTTGTTACAATGGATCAATTTTTCATTAAATTCTTTAAATGATTTCAATACTTTTTTGCTACAAAACCAACTGCCTTTCTTAATATTTGCCAGAAGATGGCGCTGTATTAATAAACTAAGATCTCTATATTTTAGGAAATACAGATACATTTTTTTGAAGTATTAAAATAAAAACAATTCCTAGGGCTTGACAAATAACTTTCTAATTATGTGCTCACCTTATCTTTAATGTCTGTATCTTAAAATGAAAAGTTTTCTGTGTACTGTATTTGGAGGGGAGGGCTTAATCATATTTTACTCAGTATGAATTTTTTCTTACATTTTCACTCTTCTTTTTTTTCAAATTATAAGAAAGAACTTGGATATAAAAAGGTGGCTAAGTAGTGGATTTTAAAACTAAAATTATATAACATATTTGAATCCTGTGAAGGTTGTACACTCACAGAACACACAAGTGCATGCACACACACACACACACACACACACACACACACAGCTACTTCTCTGCTGAGATTGAAAAAATTAACTGAAAGAAACCAAAGGCAAAGCTTAACATTGTGGTGATTCCATGGGACTAACCACAAAATAGTAGCTTCCATATTTATAGTTATTTACATTTAACAATGGTCCACTAAAATTTAGCTTTAGGAGAATGTTTACATTGTATTTTATTTAAATCAAGACTCAACCATTCATCAGAGGTTCTGTAACAGAGTAAGGATTCCTTCAACCATTGCTATCATTTAATGCCATTAAATATAGGTGACTTTTAAAAGGCAGCTAATTTGGTATAAGCTGAAATGCCTCAATATGCATGTGTGCCTCAATAAGGGAAGCTTTGTTTAGCATAAAAAATGAACCTTAATAAACCCCTTTCTTCCTGTATTGCTCCTGGCTCCAGAATTTTCTAATGAGTAGCAACGGGAGCTCAGCAACCACTATGTGGTTTCTTAACCTGACAGTAATTGTGTTTAATAAGTAGACCAGAGTATTCAGCAGAAGCTCCATTGAGGTATTCAGTATTACCTAACTAATTCATACTAAGGACTGGGAAATAAATGGGATGCATTAAAATTGTTCATGAGGCCCTGGTTCAGGAGAAAGAACCATGGAGATAAACGTAGAACTTTATTAATGAGCAGAAACAGCATCGGTGATGTTTTATTTTGTTGTGTCTTTGCTATGTACCTTCCTGATCCACATAAATACATAGATCATCAACATCTCACTCTTTTCCGTATAATATGTAGCTCGATAGTTATCCACTACCTTTACTGAGTTCCCTCTATGGGCAGAGTGTCTTCAAAGTATTCAGAACTGAAGAGTACATTAAAAAAGAAATAAAAAGCAATGCTTTTCAGTAACACTCATTAAATTAGGGTGGAAAAATGTATTCATGCAGAAAATAGCAAAAGAAAAAGTAATATCGTGTAAAAGATTGTGGGATTACTTAGTACCTACTTTGGTTTCTGATTGATGCTTTTATTGGAGGGTGAAGAAAAAGTCTAAATATGTTGTTTGATACTCATCATAGTCATACTGGGTAGATATTATTATCTTCTCTTTTTGTAAATGAGGACACTAAACCCTACAGAGGTTGACTAATTTACCCACTCACACAACTAAGAGGCCATGGCACAGGATGTGGACTCATCTGCTCTGTATCCAGACCCTGACCCCTCCCCAACATGCCAAACCCTTTCAGTGGACTCCTGGCACCCAGCTTGTCTGCCTCCTAATGTGAAATTTTAGGTCGCCTGTCTTTACTCTCTTCAAATAAAAATCCCACAGAAGATTTTTGGGAGTCAGAGTTGAGATTGATTTCTGTGATTCATTTGTCACTGTGAAAAGAGATTAGAGCTGAAAGAAAAGTGACTCATCTGATGGCTCATGTTCACTGCTGCATGACTGGCAGCTTCTAGAACAGAAAAGCAGACTTTTCCTTTCCTCTGGGGGTAAGCAGCACAAAGACATTTCATTCAGTAAAGCCGATGACAATTTTTCTTTAAATTGGGTACCCTAATTCTCCTGGGATCACTGTAGTGTAATATTCCTCCGTCCATAAAATTTCAAGATAATCCTTTCCAAAAGGAAGTTCATTCTCTTTTTGCAACTGTTCATAGTGTTTGCTTCTCTTCTAATAATTTTCACAAAAATTATCTTATGTATTTAGGCCTTGAGAAAAGAGAAATTGCTCTCAGAAAGTTCTGAAAGCGGAACAATTAAATATTCCTTCATGTGATTTGTCCCATTCCCTCTCAGCCTACTGCTTAAATCCATTTGTTTGCAATTGTCCTCTGATTGTGTGCTTTGAAATTCTTTAGAATTTATTACTTTGCCAACTATAAAGAAAGGATGCATCTTTACTAGAAAGTGTTTTGCCTTATTTGCACTTAGATTACTGATTTTGATTCCTGGTTTTTAGTAATTGGAGTCCAAAACACTTTGGGGTAATAATTTACGATTACCCTAGAACGTTCATCTCTAAGTCATTGATAAAGCTATTTCTTAATCAAGCTCTAGTCAACAATGCAGAAGCTTTGTGAGTTATGAATAAATCTATACCAGAAGACAATATCACAGAGGCATTGAAATATGCCTCTGGAGTCAGAAAAACCTGGCCAGGAATTTCAGTGAGAGCTTGAATAAGTTACTTAAATTCCCTCGGCTTTGATTTCTTCTGATTTGTTTCTTCAAAGGCTTCTCATAAGAATTAAATGAAATTACGTGTTTGTGTATGTACTATACATTTACATATACATGTATTATTTAGCAGACTATCTGGCACTTGGTAAGTCCTCAAATGGTAATTCGAATTACTCCGTCTTGATTTTTTATCATGTTTTTTTTAAGGTTATTTATTTCTTTTGAGAGAGAGAGAAAGAGACAGCATGCAAGTGAGCGTGCATGTGAGTAGGGGAGAGGAAGAGAGAGAGGGAGAGAGAGAATTCTGTGTTGTCAGCATGAAGCCTGGTATGGGGCTCATTCCCACAAACCATGAGGTCATGACCTGAGCCAAAATCAAGAGTCAGATGCTTAACCCACTGAGCCATCCGGGCACCCCTCTTTCATGGTTTTTAAGTCTTTATTCACAAGCCAGACATTTTTTCCCTACTCCTTTTATCAAAGATGGATCAAGTTTCTTAATTTCAGAGAGAATGAGCAATAGTCTATTGCCACGATAGTGCTGTATAACAAGCAAGCAAAGTCCTATTGACGCACAACAATAAACACATACTTTTGCTCACAAGGCCATAGTTGGTGTTTTTGCCGATCTGGCTGGACTGTGCCAATTTCCGCTGTGCCTGTGGTCAGCGGCAAATCAGCCGGTGGCTGGCTTGTCTAGGATTTTCTCAGTTGGGTTATCTGCTCTCTGACCCATGTGATCTCTCACACTCCAACAGACCAGTTTGGACTTGTTCTTGTTCAAGAAACAGCATGAGGAAGTATGTAAGATGATTAAGGTCTGGGCTTAGAACTAGCATATGGTCACTTCAGCTTTATTCTCCTGGCCCAAGTGTGTACCATCTGAAGGAAGGAGCTGCAAAATTATAGAGCAAAGGATACAAATACAGGAAAAGGTGGAGAATCAGGGTTATTTTTATTTTATGTATTTTTTTTTTTAGAGTTTATTTATTAATTTTGAGAGAGAGAGAGTGAGGGAGCAAGTGAGAGTGAGGCAGGGGAAGAGAGAGAGGGAGAGAGACTCCCAAGCAGGCTCCACATTGTCAGTGCAGAGCCCCATGTGGGTCTTGAACTCCCAAACCGTGAGATCATGACCTGAGCTGAAATCACGAGTTGGACACTTAACTGACCCAGCCACCCAGGCGCCCTAAATGAGGGTTATTTTTGACCTACCGTGAAGACAAGGTGGCTAAGAAAAAGAGAGACTTCAAAAAGTTGCTAATCTGTTTTTGGCAATTTTTGTATCTGTTGCTTTCAACATCTCATAATTTTTACCTTTGTAGCTGATACCAGGCAAAATACTATTTTATACAAATAATAACAGCTAACTATTTCTGATAAAATACTAAGTGCAAGGCCTATTAGTATTTTACATTCCCTTTTGTATTTAAATTTCACAACTACCCTTCAAGGTAGACATTATTATTATCATCATCTCTATTTTGGAGGATAGTAGACCTTAGAGAAATTAGTAATTTATTCATGATCAGGATGCTAATAAACAGCAAAGCCAGAATCGGAATTCAGGTTGGTTGGAGTACAGAGTTTGCATTGCAGTTCTGCCTTTCTCCGCTTTTCCGTCAATCCTGTTTATTGATTCTTGAATGTGTTAGCCAAAACAAAGAAACAAACACTGACCAGTTAGGTGATTTTCACTTTGTATTAAATAAAAATAAGTTAATTCATACCAGAAGCTATGGTTTTGAGACCTAACTCTTTTATATATAATTATTACAAGAGGTAAGCTAGAGAATACCTCAGAGGTCCTTTTTCCACCTGCAGTGTAGCCGAACTGTAACACGCTCAGAACCTATATTCTAATTGGTAGCCATGTTCCCATAGCAGAACGAACCAATTAACTGAGTTTTCATCCAGCTTCTTGCTATAAAATGTCAGGACTAAAACAGGACTCATTTAAAGGCACACAATAATAAATGGGGTCCATTTGAAACAAGACACCCTAGGCTGTATTCTTAATTAGAAGATTGAAATGATCTCTATCCCAGAAACTGTAACATGTTCTTAGTATTTGCCTCATTTTATTAGATGTTCTGATATCTAATATCATCTGAGTCACTGAGACATGTTTTGGAAAGTTTTCTACTACATGAAATAACCTTCACACAGAGTAAAAATAATTGGCTTAGATGCATATGAACTGTATACATTGACAGGATGACTGTTAAACTGGGTCCCTCGCAAACCTAACAATCATCCTTGGTTTCTCTTTTCCTTTTGTTTCTGTGATTCCCCACCTCTACCTCGGCCCCCCTGTGCCAATTTTCCAGTACACGTGTGTAAATCTATATGAAGTCTTTCCCATTTTCCCTCTTTGCTTCATGGTTTCTGCTACTGCCCTGGTCCTGACTCATCATCTTTCTTTTGGAATGTAGAGCAAACTTCTAACAGATTATCTTATCTTTAGTGTCTCTGTTATCGATACCAATTCCAGTTAACATTTCAAGACACATATCCCCAAATTCTTTATTTTAACATGTCCTTAAGTGCTCTTATTAGTGATTACCCTCATCTTTCTAGAATTGTCTCTCAGGTCCTTGGATGTCTTGGAGAGATCTGTGTGTCTGATGGAAAAATCTCCATCTCCATTTTTAGGTGATGGTGGGACAGGGCTGGGGATGTAGAACTAGGAACGGGAGGAATGGCCTCACATGTCATTCTGGTCATCTGTCCAGGGTATTGACTGCTACTCACAATTCTGTTCAAGGGTACAGGCTATTGATGAAGGGATCAGATGGCTACTGTAAGTCAGGTAAGCTGGAGACTAGATGCAGGGAAATAAGTTAACCTTTGGAAGGTGAGTACCAGAAAATGTAGTTCTATGCCTGAATCATGCAGTGGTCTGGGATGGGTCAGGTAGAGAAGCACTAGGCAGATAGTGCTAAAGCTGGGCTTCCCCAAAACTCCATGAAGAATTAGGAATCTCTCTTTGAAGATCACAGGAAAGATGTACAAAATGATGCTGGATGGAACTGTGCTGTTATGTGACTAGTTCCCTACTCATCACTGGCTTCTTGGGTGGCTCATTCATAGATTCTTCCTATCTGATTTTAGTAGAGGAGAATTGTATGTGGACTTTGTTTCCCATTCTTATTGGATAGAGCCCCATTAGGCTTAACTTCACAGAAAATGGCAGAAAGCAGTGGAAAAAACCTGATAGTGAAGAAGTTATTTAAATGATCAGTGTATGTGAAAAATGCTCAACTTAGTAATAAGCAAAGAACTGAATTTGAAATAAGATAAAATTTTTATTGATAAAAACAACAAATATAAAAATTCCGGGGCTCGATGGCTCAGTCAGTTAAGCATCTGACTTCGGCTCAGGTCACGATCTCACAGCTCACAAGTTCTAGCCCCGCGTCGGCTCTGTGCTGACAGCTCGGAGCCTGGAGCCTGCTTCGGATTCTGTGTCTCCCCCTCTTTCTACCCCTCCCCTGTTCATGCTCTGTGCATCTCTCTCTCTCAAAAGTGAATAAACATTAAAAAAGTTTTTTTTTAATGCAGTCAATATTGCTAAGAATGGGTGCAGGTATATATTTCCTGTGATTATTTAAGAGAATTCCTAAATATCCTTTGAAGTTTTGGGGAGTTCAGTACCACTCCTTACACTGCTGATGATTTTATTACAAAATATTAGAATTTGGTTTGGTGATATATATTTGAAGCTTAAAAATATCTACATTGTTTCACTTAACATTCTACTCCTAATAATTTATTCTGCCAAAATAATCGACGATGTTTCCAAATGTGTACAAATAAGGACATTTATCACAGCATTTGGAACAAAATTTTATAAACTTGGGGAAATAGCTTAAATATACAGCAATATGGAATTGGTTAAGCAAATGCCGTATGGTACATCATTAAAACTAGGCTATAGGGGCACCCGGGTGGCTCAGTCAGTTAAACGTCTGACTTTGGCTCAGGTCATAATCTCACGGTTCATGGGTTCGAGGCCCGCATCAGGCTCTGTGCTGACAGCTAGGAGCCTGGAGCCTGCTTCTGATTCTGTGTCTCCCTCTCTCTCTGCCCCTCCCCTGCTTGTGCTCTGTCTCTCTCTGTCTCTCAAAAATAAATAAGTATAGAAAAGATTTGAAAAATACTTACGCTATAGAATATTTAATAACATGGGGGACATAACCATAATGTTTTATTATGAATATAACAGCACATTAAACAACAGCGTTTCTGTAAAAATTCAAATGTATATGCATATACATATATACCTGAAGCATCCTATTAAGCTATAAACAAAAATGCTCTTAGTGATTATCATTGAGGGTGAGATTACTAAGGTTATTTATTTTTTGGGTGTTTTTATACTTTAAGACATTCTTTAATGTTTATTTTACCATCAGAATAAAACCTATACATTTTATTTTTTAAAAGTATTGGCTAATATATTTTACATTTGCTCTTATTAACAGATAGGAAAATTGTTTTCTTCTTGTTTGTGCTTCTCTAGGAATGATTTCTATGAGGTCTATATTATTTTAAAACATATCTATGTTGCTACATTATTTGAGTGAAGTGTCACTATTAACACAGTACGTTTCAGCAGCATTAACACATAACATTTATTTAAATAGTAATTTGTTTAATAGGAATTAAATCAACAAAGATTTGATAGGTGGGAATTCTTCACAAAACAACAAAGATATTGAGGAAAGAGAAGCTACAAAGGGAGTCATAATCACTCTGCTGAGGGCTTCTTAAGCTAACCTCCCAAGTTTCCCATCAATATCTGAAAAATCAATTTTCTTCTCTCAGATTTCTTCCTGGTCTTAAAGCTAAGACTAGCTTTAAACTGGATGAATTTGGAGGTTTGGGGGGATTACCTTATCAGGATAAGTTTGTCCAGTGGGTGATACATGAAAGTTTGCAAAAATATGTTGGTAAACTTACAATTATAAGACTAGACAGAAATGTTTGATGTTTATTCATTTAATGAAGGAGAGGTCATTTAACAACTCTGTTTATGCTAGTAAATATTCACACAAGGTAAAGTTTCCAGAATAATGGCAGCCATTTGCAGCACATTCTACCCATATGGCATCTTCCATGCCTCCAGAGAAATGGTCTAAACCAAGGAAAACTAGTGAGGAACTTGATCAAGTTATGATTAGAGTTTCATGGGTAGGTGTATTGGGCTTTGAAACACAATCCAATCTTACCTTGCAGGGAGTGCGCACTTGCAGGACTGCTTTTGGAGGGTTTATAGGAGGAAACTGGAGCTCAGAACATGAGACTTGGAGGCAGCAAGAGAGAGCGCTGTTGCTGACAATGCTGTTCAGCATTACTGACTTCTAAAGAGACAGTGAAAGTTTCAAAGTAACCATCAGATATGCAAAGCCACAGAAGCCACAGCTATTGATGATACCTTGATATGAAAATATTTTCAAATACATTTGAGATCCAAGCCTGTATTTCTTTGAAATTCTGCCTAATTTAAAAATAAGGAGGTCGAATTAATAGAAGTAACTCCTAAACAGGTTAAACCAAGGTATAACTGAACATTATTATCAAATTGAAGTGAAAATCCTAATTTGGTACTTAAGATGGCTTTATTTCTGGTAGTATCTTGTCATCCTTGGTTAACTTACCACAATAAAGCAGTCCTACATATAATCATGCTAAACACATCAAATGCTGGACAAGTTCATTTATTTGTTATTTTAACATACTAAAACAGGGGGTGCCTGGATGGCTCAGTCAGTTAAACGTCCGACTTTAGCTCAGGTCACCATCTCGTGGTCTGTGAGTTCGAGACCTGCGTTGGGCTCTGTGCTGACAGTTTGGAGCCTGGAGCCTGCTTCAGGTTCTGTGTCTCCCTCTCTCCCTTCTCCTCCCCCACTTGTGCTATCTCTCTCTCTCCACTCTCTCTCTCTCTCTTTCTCAAAAAAAAAACATTAAAAAATACTAAAACACAAATAAAAAAATAAAATCTATTTTATTCTAAATATATTGAGGATTATAGTTAAGTTTTCTGGAATTTTTTAAAAAACTTATCTTTGAAACACAGTAAATAGGGAAATAATTATGGGCATTTAAATGGCTTTTTATGGTTAAAAAAGGTTAACAGACACACTTTTCAATGTTACATTAGAAATGAACATACTTTTCTAGATATCTGACTCACTGAAGGCATTATGCCATGGTTTTCAAATAAGTCTCTACTTGTACAGTATTAGACTGCTAATAAAAAAATATTACAGTGTTTGTTCTTATGCATCCCACAAAGTGAGATCCAGCAATCCTTCCAAACCTCCGAAGACCAAGCTATTCTTTTGTTTGTTGAAGAAGGAAATCATGAACTTCCAGGTTCTTCCTTATCTGGGTGAGGGGCTACTTAATGCAGTCAAAAATTGCAGAGGACTCTAATCAAATGATACCAGTTGCTAAGGATTTTATGTGGGGGTCAGAAGTCCTATCACATTCATTTTCTTTTTTAAGGTATTACATTAGTCTTTAATACTTAATGTCCTGCTAACAACAAAAATTCTTGAGACAAGTATGCATCCAGTAGAGCTGGATTTAACTTCTATAGCAGGCAGCCCTTTCCATTATTTCAGAGCTCTCTCTACCGAATCCGATGGTCAGCTTTGCCCTTCGCTGTCATGGTGCTCTCCTGAACTCTCAGCTCTTGCCATGTTTCAATATGCTTTGATGGGCATTGCCATACTCTGTCGCCTATCATTCAATTAAAATTTAATGAGCCACCTACACCTATAGGACCTAATAAGTTGTCTATAAAAACAGGAAAAGCTTCTAGATAATATTTCATATATTAGCTGGGCACAAATGAACAAGTCCTTATTTCCTTTGCATAATACATCATTATAGTTTCGGATATTTCAATCCAAATGGTAGACCAACAGAAAAGATATTTTCATATAATCAGCTATTTTTTTTTAACATTTTTTATTTTTATTTTTGAGACAGAGAGAGACAGAGCATGAATGGGGGAGGGGCAGAGAGAGAGGGAGACACAGAATCGGAAGCAGGCTCCAGGCTCTGAGCCGTCAGCCCAGAGCCCGACGCGGGGCTCGAACTCATAGACCGTGAGATTGTGACCTGAGCCGAAGTCAGACGCTTAACCGACTGAGCCACCCAGGCGCCCCTATAATCAGCTATTTGACACATACATATATGTATAACATACACACCTATAGATATTAACATAGATACATAGATTTAGTGCCTTACTGGATGTCAGGCATGGTGTTACTATCAGGAACGTGTTGGTGAACAAAAACACACTATTGCCTATAGGAAATTCATGCTCTGGGGTTGGGAGGCATTAATTAGATAATACAATAATGAACATATACAAGTGGAATAAGTGCAATAAAGACAAGTTTAGGGGCGCTATGAGAGGATATAATTGGAGATTTGACCTAATTAGGAGTTGTGCCAACTGAACTCGGAGAAAAATAATGTATAAATATTACCCAGGCAAAGGAAGGCGTGAGGTGAAGATGCTCCATGCCAAGGAATCAGATACGGTGGAGTTTCCCTGAAGAATCTTTGTCTTAATGAGTCACCTCCACTTCTTGCTCTCTCAGAGTTAAAGGCAGGGACCAAGGTAGTATTGTCTTTCCTTTATAGCCCCCAGTTTTTCCACAAGCGGCAACAACTCTCAGCATAGTTCCTGGGTCTGGGCCCTAAAACTGAGGGACACAATGGAAAAAACAAAACAAAACAAGCAAAATCAACCAAATTATTTGTAAAGTAACTAAGGGAATTAAAAATGCAATTTGCTAGCTTCTTTAGGTAAAGATCTTTAGCAGTTTAAATCCCTGTAATCTGATGCTGATTCTTATTTTTAAAATGTTTATTTATTTTGAGAAAGAGAGAATGAGAGAGAGCGAGTGTGCACACGTGCGTGTGCGAGAGTGCGGGAGAAGCAGAGAGAGGGAGAGAATCCCAAGCAGGCTCTGCACTGTCAGCTCCAAGTTGATGCAGGGCTGGATCCCATGAACCGTGAGATCATGACCTGAGCTGAAATCAAGAGTCAAACGCTTAACTGACTAAGCCACCCGGGTGTCCCTGATGCTAATTATTTCTAATGATTTAACATTTAAATGAAGCCTTATCAAAGATTTTTAAACCTACAAAACAAAAATCCATTTAACCTACGTGGAATTTACATATTTATCAATAATATCGTGATTAGCATAAATGCATTTGGATACTTAATATTGCTTTGGCATTTTCCACATATCAATTGTTTTTGAATGAACAACCAACTTACAGAGAGAGCATGAAGAGGTTATAGGTCTTTGGTCACAGAAATTCATTAATTCTCTGGCAACATATATTGCTTTATCTGTCAAATACCTTTTCTCTTTGGAAACAATACTACATTCCAAACAAATACTAGAGGTTATCCTCTCATGTCATACGTGCAATACAGTACGTTCCTTATCACAACTGCAGGTAAGAGTCTCCCAGAGTCCAAGTCAGGAAGCAGTGCACCTCAGAGTCTTAAAGAACAGGTAGATGCTGAAAAAAGAGGAATCAGTAGTGATTCTTCAGGCAAGATAAGGGAAAGAAATAAGAAAAAATAAAATGACATGTCTGCTGTGGAAGTCACTCTAGTGGATAGAGAATGTATTTATATTCAATCGCTCTGTCCATGATATATATATTCATATCAGTCTGTCCACTAAAGTGATAAGCATATATATACATGCACAATTATATATATGTTGTATATATAATTACAGTGATAAATAACATCAAATATTGTCAATACCACCTATGTTATTACTTGAAGATGAACTCACTACCAAGGTCTGAAGATAAAAGTGATAAACACAATTTTTTGCAACCCAGTATATATTTCTCCAATACTATGAAACTATTCCTTTTGGAAGAAATCTCACATTAGACTTCTAGTGTGTGGTTTAGTTCTATGGTCCTAATTAGACAGTCACATAAAAGTCCTGGCCAACCAATCTTGAAGAACACCATGTGTATAAATCACAGCACAGGCCAGGTGGGGATTCTCATTAAACATTAAAAATGTGTTAGAATTATAGTGTATACTTTTTTTTGGCATATATGCTATAATGGATCATAAATTTATATGTCTTTAGGGCTTGGCAAATAATATAAATGCAGAAGTAGTATAGGACAATGGTGGTCAAAATGTAATCCTGGGGCCAGTAGCATGAGCATCAACCAGGGAACTCATAAGTATTGTAAATTCTTGGGCCTCAGTGAAGACCTAGCAGACCAAAAGCTTGGGATGAGGCCAGCAAGATGTGTTTTAACAAGCTCTACCGGTAATTCTAATTCATGCTCATGTTGGAGAACAATCACTGTACGAAAATGGTGAGTTATGGACTATCATGTATTTGAATGTGAAAATCCTAAAGCATTCAAATCCAATGTCAACAAACTGAGCTGACCAAAACAAAACACAAACACTATATAGGAGCAAAGAATTTAACCCATGGTAGAACGGTTTATATCTACATATTTAAAGGGATTTTGACACCTTTAATTTCTAGAATGCTCAATTTTTAATTGGCCATAATTGAACTATCTAGAAAATACTCTCCTCTGGTTATTTTTTTTTCCTGTCCCTGATTATATGCCCTCTAAACCACACTGTCTCTACTATTCAAATTATTTGTAGTCAACGAGACCTCTTCATAAAGTGAAAATGGTACACCATGTGGGCACATTTTATAAAATGGAGTGACCTGTCTCAATTGCCTTATTGATATGAAAATCTGTAAGGCCCCTGAAAAGGCTTCCTGAACATCTAATCCAACCTGTTTCTTTACTTTTTCCAATCTGTTTATTTTATAGCTGAGTAAAGTGCTGAAGATCAAAGAGTGAATAGATGTAGGTTGTAGTAGTGATTATGAGGAAGAGTCAAATGCATGATAACCACACACTTAAAAAGCTGTATTCTTTTTGAAATACATATTCATATTTATAAATTATGGATGTATAACATGTAGAAAACAAAAATATTCAATAAGAATACATCTATAAATTTATAATCAAGGCCAGTGTGAAATGGTTCCATATTCGCTTCATGAAGGAGTGGCATGAGAATTCTTAAGCATTCCTATTATAATTAATATACTTAAATATGTACAGCATGCAGCATAACAACATAACTGAATTTTATTAACTCTGTCGGATTCTTTTATCCATGGATCATAGGTTAGAGTGCCATATATACTTGTAGCTCCCTTCACTAAATACAAAATTTATAAGAGAATGGTTCTTGTTTGCCAAGCTTCTATTGTATCCTATTTTCCAGATTCTTGGCACACTGTCAGTACTCAATAAATATTTGTTGAATAGATGAAAGTGAAGACAAGTTATTTAATTTTCCTGCCTACTCCTATCCTTTTTTTCTGAAATTATTCTCCCATAGCCCTAACTGTGTGTACTGTGGGGCCTGTAATTATCACCCTTTCACCGTGGTTGATGGGATGTATAACTGGTAGGATCGGGATGAATTGGGCCATTTACTTCTATGTCCTGGAAATATGGAATTGGGACATGGAGACTTCATGAAACTGTGCTCAGCATTTGAACTGGGTGGTACTAGGTTGGCTATTTTCTGTGAATTTTTCCATGGGCAAGTAATGATTGTCCACCTACTATCCCTGAGGTGACAAGATCACTTTAATAAATAAAGCATGCCCTTATGCTTACATTTATTGGGATGTGTAGATTATTAAAATAGTTACAACATAAATAATGCTAAGAAATTAGTGTTGTGAAGAAACATAAAGCAGGGCAAGATGATAGATAGCAAAATGGGTGTGTGTTATTTTAAATAGTCAGGGACTGACTCTGAGCTGGCAGCATTTGATCATAGACTTTTATGAAGTGAGGAGCAAATCATGTGGATAGCTTGGAGAATAATGACCCAAGCTAGGAAAATAGCAAGCACAAAGGCTCAAAATGCAAGACGACCAGTTTGCTGGGCTATAGTGAGGGAGATAGGAGATGAAACTGGAGATAGAGTCAGGAGCCAAACCCTTTGAGAGGATAAGATCAATGGAATTTTTTCTAATGGCACCCTTAAACCTTCTTAAGTTTTAAGAAGAGGAGTGATTTATGTGGTCAAAAGACTACATCTTGGGTGACAAACAATGGAAACAGAGAAACCATTTAAGGTGTTCACACTGGTCAAGCAATAAGGTGACAGTAGTGGATGTTCTAATGAGTAGATTCGAGATATATTTTAAAAGTAAGCTGAGAGGATTTGCTAAAGAGCAGATTTACTGGGTGACTCCTCTAGGTGAATGTGGTGACCTTCATGGAAATAGGAACACTTGAGGGAGAAGCAAGTTAGTTTGGGGTTATAGTGGCAACAGAATCAAGAGTTTGATTGTGAACCTGTTAAATTTGGGATGCCTATTAGACATGGAAGTGAATACACTGAGTGGACTTCAGGTTATATGTCTAGAGTTCAGCACAGTGATTGACAAGGGCAGTTTTACTAGATTAGTAGGGACAAGAAGATGTGCAAGGTGAGGTCAAGAGTGAATAAGAAGCAAGGAAGTATAAAGACAGCAGATGTAGACAATTGCTACAATGAGTTTTTACCAAAAAAGAATGAAGAATTAGGGTACAAGTATAAGGGACTATCGATAAAAGTATTTTATTAAGATGGATATTTAAAAATGTTATAACTTGAGGGTATATATGACCACGGAATGAACTAGCAGAGAGTGGAAATATGACACAAAAGAGAGGGTAATTATAGAACTGACATCTTTGAGTAGATGAGAGGGGAAAGTGATCTAGTCCATCAATGAAAGGGCTGGCCATGGACAGGGAACAATTTCTCTATTACAACAAGAATGAAAGCAAAGTATATGAAGATGGACATAGGTCATTTGGTAGGTATGATGATAGGGAGAACATGTAAGTGCTTTTCTGATTACTTTTCGGTAATTATGAGGTAAGGTTCTCAGTTGAGAGTGATATATGGGAAGGGGTGTTGGAGAGACTGAGAGAGAAGATGTGTAAAATTGTCTTTTCAAAGTATGTAAGAGTGAATTAATTAGGGAAATATTTTATGCCTGAGAGAAGGGTAAAGGAAGAATGAATCTGAAATCTGGAAAGAAGACCAAATGGTACAATGGTCCTCTTGCCCTTGGGTATGTCTCTTTTCTCTAAGTCTGTCCCTCTTCCCAGCCATTTGTTTTGTTTTGAGTGTCTGAGGCAAGTTTGAAAATATTATAGTTATTTTTAACCATCTTTGATTCTTGATGAAAACTCTGCATAAACATAACAAGGTATTATTAAGATATACTAACCAACCTCTTTTTGATCCTGGTAGGTTCTCCAAAGGCTTTTCCTGTTCAGTCAGCAACAATCATTGCCTCATAAAATCAGATGACAGAAGAGTTAAGTTTTTAGCTTTGGAATTACTAAATAAAGCCCTGAAGGACACAGGAAATGAAGTTTATGCCATTAGAAAATAATCTTGAAGAACATGAGATCAGTCAGAGTTAGTCTGTTTTTGCTGGCTTAGGAAGACGGAGACAGTTGGGTGTAATCGTCCTTCCTTGTACAAGTCATGGAATTTATAAAAATTTATAATATCTGTAGAGGCAATAACTGTGGTCATTCTATACCAAGCTGTAGCCCCAAACAATGAGAAGATCCAACCTTATCACACCTGGAACCCATTTACACATGTGTGCTATGGTACATCCACTGGGAAAGCTGGTAGAGGGAAGAAGAGGGCACAGATATTGGTACCTGTGCATCAGGGGGTTCTAAAAATTTGAGTTACAGTTCTTTCACACTTAACGTTCCTGGTCTGAATATCGGGTTTCTTTTTTGTTTTAAAGGGAGAAAGAACATTTTATGAATTTGTGGAAAGGTGAGAGAATCTGGCTGCCTCTATTTTAAGGTCAGACAACACAGTTTTTCCTTCCTTTCAGGATGTTGGGTATTGATATATATGATCCCATGAAAGGGGAGAATTGCAAGTTGTAGATGATATATGAAAGCAGCTAACCCACAAGCTTGGGATAATATCTGCTTTAGAAATTTGTTGAATTAATTGAATGACTAAAACTTTAATGAGTAGAAATTTGTTGAATTAGTTGAATGACTAAAACTTTAATGAGTAATCAGAATTTAAAAATTCTGATTGGGAGTGTCCTGAATCTTTGGTTTTGTCCCGTTAACATGGGTTTGAGCCTCTTCTTGTTGAGTGTGGCTTTTTATTTCTGGGTAATTTAAAAGTGTGATTAAATGAAATTATAGAACTGCTAAGGATCCAAAAGCGAGTTCATTACTTTTAAAGTAGAAATTTGTTTTTTTAACCCTGAAATGTTTTTATGAAGTAATTTGGGCAAAAATTATGAACATTGAAAAAGTTAAGTGTACATTGAAGTTGCTAATGCTAGAAATAAACTTCCTTTAAGGTCCATGATCAGTAAAAGAAGGTATGGGATTCCCTGAATGACTCATTATAGGAGGCTGAAATAAATCATTCCACTTGAGTGTATAGGATGTAAGTAAGAAAGAAGCATAATGAGGTCAATATATTAGTGGTCCCAAATTGGGGATGATAACTCTTCTAAGAATTTTAATCTATATTTAGTACACAAATTCCTCAGACGAAGTAGAAAAAAAAGAGGCCCCAAAAAACTAACAAGAGGCCAAAAAAAATCTATGTTTATAATTTTGTATTGATTTTTCATGCTGTATAAAAGATCTGACTGATTCTGTATGTGAAAAAAATTAAAAAACGGAACTGTAGACCGTGTGAAGAACATAATTATGATTCCCAGAAGTGTGGGACACACAGCGAGGGTTCAGATATACATTCTCATATGTAGGCAGATGATTACAGAGAGAAGTGTGAGTGTTTGCATTTGTGGGTACAGGCAGAGACTGAAATAGGATTTGCTTTTAGGGAAATATTCAAGATTTGTACACCTTGCTCTTGAAAATATATTCAATTACTTGAGAAATCTGAAGAACTTTTTGTCATATTTTCCCATTAATAATCAAAATAAGATGAAATTTATAAATATTTTCAGACAGTCCATCCACATAAACTGCAATAACTATCTGTTTTGCTAAACTGTGATATTCTGTTGTTGCCTGACTTGTGTTATGTTTGTTTAATGTGAAGATGCAGACAGCCTTCTGTTCTTTTGTTTATGGGGTCTCTTAATTCTGTGGCTCCCCTGGCAGTAATTTTTTCTTTTTTCTTTTTTTTTTTTGCTAAAAGGTAACAGAGTTACAAGTACAAAACATTTATTTAATTTGTTTAAATTTATGAAACCATGCCCATTCTTTAGGCCTTTAGGGGCATGAACTAAATAAGAACATATGGCATCATCTATTATTTTCTCAACTCTGGTTATGTAGTGAGGCATTGTTTAAATGTCAGTGAGGAACTCTCGGATTGCTCTCCTTGGAACAGTGATTTCTTGGATAATGTTCAGTTGCATTTAATAAAGGGACATTTTATTTTCTTTAAGTAATCCACCAAGGCCATTGTTTTCAATCTTTTAAGAATAATAGGAAACATTCGGAATTCATTTCTACTCGTCCAAGTCCAACAAACCCATTTAGCCTTTGTTGTAGGGTGTATTTTTAGAAATATCTTAGTGGTATAACTGTAAGTTTCCAACAGTCATGACTTTTTTTTTTTTTTTTTTTTTTTTTTTTTTTTAGCACTGGTAGTCTTCATTTCTAAGTGGAAAGAAGTTTAAAAATGTGGTAAATCAGTGGTGTGTGGGTGGCTCAGTCGGTTAAGCATCTGACTTCAGCTCAGGTCATGATCTCAGGATTCCTGAGTTCAAGCCCTGCATCTGGTTGTTGTCAGCACAGAGGCCAGTTCAGATTCTTCGTCCCACTCTCACTCAGTCCCTCCTGCACTCATTCTCTCTCTCTCTCTCGAAATAAATAAATAAACTTAAAAAAACGTGGCAAGTCAGGGAATATTCTTTTCAAGAGTTATTTTATTTTGAGTAAGTTTGTATTTCCATGATTAAGGTTGACGGAATGGTTACAATTGTTTTAGACAGCATAAAATGACTATACTGAACAGGAAAGAATGGATAAGTTATCCCAGGCCAAAGTTTCTAAAAGCCAACAGTTTTTGTTTGATTGATTGGTTGTTTTTACCAGAAGCCAAACCCAGAAAACATGGATTTAAGGTCTACCTAAATGGTCAACATAAGAGGCAAAAGGATGTTCTATTTTGATCCTATCAGGAAGTAGTCGAGAACGATTCTGAAACATTCACTACCTTTTCTCATTTCTTTCTACTGCTTTCCTCCCAATTTTCTACTGGTGTATGTATATATGCACACGCACTTGCACAAACTTCCAGGTTATTCCTTGATGGTAGGGTAGGTGAATAACTGCTTTTTATTCCAATTTACATCTTGGCTTTTATCAACATTTTTATTTGAAAGGTTTTGCTGAACCCCTGCAATGCTCATATATTAGGGATTTGCACCTATTTTGGCTGGAAAAATTTAATGCCATCAAAAATCTCCAATGTATTAGAATTACATTATTCTTCCTTTGCTATCTTGGATACGACCAAATGGCCTGTTAAAAGTTTCTGAAGAGATCCTATATTTGGAGAAAACTCCATGTTATATACTATTAACATAAAGTTTGTCCAGAAATATGATATAGTTTGGATAAATAGAGCATCAACCACTTGAATATTGCCCTACAGACATTTTGTTTTCACTTAAAAACCAGTGCTATTAACATTCAAAAAACAAAATTTGGTTGAAGTTGGGAGAACAAAATATTAAAGAAAATATGAGGATATTTCTTTCAAAGAAACTGGAACAGACTTTCGCTATTTCTAGTAGTTCGTCTGTGTTTTTTAAATTTCTCACTAATGATTTATTTGGATAATAGAATTAATGAAAGATCGTGACCCTACCTTTCATGTAATAATGAATTTATGTAGGCTCAAAAGATTTTATACCTAAAGAGATATTTGCCTAATATTTTACAACCACAGGCTAGATCCATGTGCTGATGCCTTACTAAGCACTCCTTCTAGGAGATCTTCTTGGGTTCCAGATCCTTGCTGATCATTTCAACTTGGCCATTACATGGACAATTAACACACAATAGATCAACAGTAGGTCGAATCAACTTCTTGAATCTGCTTTTACTCTTGTATTCCCCATCTAACAAAATAAACACTTAACTTCTTCCTCTTCCTCACCACCATGCTAAATCCATGACAGATCCTTTTGGTTTTGCCTTTCTAATATCTCTCAGATATAATCAGTGTCCCTAGTTTCTCCACTTGAGTCTAAATCCTTTTTTTCTCACTCCTACATTGTGGCAACACATTGCAGCTCCTTTTCCTGCCAATAATTTGCCGTCTCCCAAACTGTGGAAGTAATTTTATGAAGTGTCAGTCTGAGCATGATAAAACCTGCTTAAAACCCTTTGATGGCTCCCTATTGCCTTCATTATGAAACCCAAACACCTTAGCATAGGTCATCAGGTCATTAGTGATTAAACTTTGACTTCTCCACTGTCATTAGTTAGTCTCAAGACTCAACAGAAGCCCTAAGTGGGGTGGTTTAAAGACTGACTATAATGATGTTTCACCTGTATTATACAGGGGATGGCCTTATACTGAGCGTCTAAGGTATCCAGTGTCCTACTATCTATTAAGGATGAATGGTATGATATATGAACATTTGAGGATGATATGGTTTGCCTTGTGGAGTATTCTTGAGTATGAAGCAGTCATTTGTTTTAGAGGATATTTATTTGCACTTTAATTTTAAAAAGGGCACACTAAATTTTGGAACTTTTAAATTTTGCCATAATTTCCAACTTACAGAAAAGTTGCAAGAATAGGAATTTCCATATACCCGTTATGAAGTTTCCAGTTGTTCACATTTTTCTCCATTTTCTTTATTATTTATCATTTTTTCTCTCTCTCTCACACACACATACATATACCATTTTTTCTTAAATTTTTTTTTAATGTTTATTCATTTTTGAGAGAGAGAGACAGGCAGCATGAATGGGTGAGGGGCAGAGAGAGAGAGAGAGGGAGGCACAGAACTCGAAGGAGGCTCCAAGTTCCGAGCTGTCAGTACAGAACTCAATGCGGGGCTTGAAGTCACGAACCGCAAGATCATGACCTGAGCCGAAGTTGGGTGCTCAACAGACTGAGCCACCCAGATGTCCCATTTTGGAGCATAATTTGGAATATAGTCCTTCCACACTCCTAAGTATTTCAGTGCGTATTTCCTAAAGCAAGGACATTTTATTTCAGAACACATTGAAACAAAACTATTATCTAATTCACAGCCTATATTAAAATACCTCCCGATTATATCAATAAAATCATATAGTGCATACACTAATTTGTCCAGTTTACTTTGCATAGCACAATGTTTGTGAGATCCACCTATCTTGTGCAAGATTTTCCCCTTTTTGTTGAGCAGTATTTCACTAATATACCACAATTTGTTTATCCATTTTTATGGTAGTGAATATTAGAGTAATTCCACTTTGGGAAATTCTGAGAAAACCTACTGTGGTTTTTCGGTGAGCCAGTGTTATGTTTTTATTTATCTTGGGAAATACCTTAGAACAGAATCACTTGGTCATACTGTAGATTTATGTTTAACTTTGTAAAACTCTTTCAATCTTTCCCAAAGTACTTACACCATTTCACACTCATTTCAAGAGCTGATAGGAGCTCCAGTGTCTCTATATCTTGCCAATATTTGTTGTTATCCATTTTAATTCTAGGTATATTAGATATTGTCTTTAATAACTCATTGTGGCTTTACTTAGTATTTCCCTAAAGACTAATGGTTGAATGCCTCTTTATGTACTTATTGGTCATCATATTCCTTCTTCATTAAGAATCCAAGTCTTTTTCCCTTTTTTTTTTTTTACCGAGCCATTTTTTTCTATTGCTGAATTGTAAAAGTTACTTAAATATCATGAATATAAGCCTTTGTCAGTTATCTGTTTTGCAAGTATATTCACTAGTGGAAATTCTCCCAGTAAAATAATTTCATGGTGTGGCTTGCCTACCCATTTTTTTCATGCTCTCTTTTGATGAGCATAAAATTTTCACTTTAATGAAGTATAATTTAGCATTTAAAAACTTTTTTGGCTTTACTGTCTGTGTCCAGTCTAAAAACTCAGTGTTTAACCCTAACTAAGGAAGATATTCTCTTATGTTTTCTTTAGGAAGTTTTTGAGCTTTAACTTTTATATTTATTTATTTTTTATTTTTTAAATTATCTTTTTTACAATTATTTTTTAATTAAAAATTTTTAATGTGTATTTATTTTATTTTTTAATTTTTATTTAATTTATATACAAGTTAGCATATAGTGGAACAACGATTTCAGGAGTAGATTCCTTAATGCCTCTTACCCATTTAGCCCATTCCCCTTCCCACAACCCCTCCAGCAACCCCTGTTCTCCATATTTAAGAGTCTCTTATGTTTTTGTCCCCCTCCTGTTTCTATATTATTTTTGCTTCCCTTCCCTTATGTTCATCTGTTTTGTATCTTAAAGTCCTCATATGAGTGAAGTCATATGATATTTGTCTTTCTCTGACTAATTTCGCTTAGCATAATACCCTCTAGTTCCATCCACATAGTTGCAGATGGCAAGGTTTCATTCTTTCTGATTGCCAAGTAATACTCCATTGCATATATATACCACATCTTTACCCATTTATCCATCGGTGGATATTTGGACTCTTTCCATACTTTGGATATTGTTGATAGTGCTGTTATAAACATTGGGGAGCATGTGCCCCTTTAAAACAGCACTCCTGTATCCTTTGGATAAATAGCTAGTAGTGCAATTGCTGGGTCGTAGGGTAGTTCTATTTTTAATTTTTTGAGGAAATGCCATAGTGTTTTCCAGAGTGGCTGCACCAGCTTGCATTCCCACCAGCGGTACAGAAGAGATCCTCTTTCTCCACATCCTCGCCAACATCTGTTGTTGCCTGAGTTGTTCATGTTAGCCATTCTGACTGGTGTGAGGTGGTATCTCATTGTGGTTTTGATTTGTATTTCCCTGATGATGAGTGATGTTGAGCATTTTTTCATGTATCAGTTGGCCATCTGGATGTCTTCTTTGGAGAAGTGTCTATTCATGTCTTTTGCCCATTTCTTCACTGGATTATTGGTTTTTGGGGTGTTGAGTTTGATAAGTTCTTTATAGATTTTGGATACTAACCCTTTATCTGATATGTCATTTGCAAATATCTTCTCCCATTCTGCCGGTTGCCTTTTAGTTTTGCTGACTGCTTCCTTCACTGTGCAGAAGATTTTTATTTTGATGAGGTCCCAGTAGTTCATTTTTGCTTTTGTTTCTCTTGCCTCTGGAGATATGTTGAGTAAGAAGTTGCTGCGGCTAAGATCAAAGAGGTTTTTGCCTGCTTTCTCCTCGAGGATTTTGATGGCTTCCTGCCTTACATTGAGGTCTTTCATCCATTTTGAGTTTATTTTTGTGTATGGTGTAAGAAAGTGGTCCAGGTTCATTCTTCTGCATGTCACTGTCCAGTTTTCCCAGCACCACTTGCTGAAGAGACTGTCTTTATTCCACTGGATATTCTTTCCTGCTTTGTCAAAGATTAGTTGGCCGTACATTTGTGGGCCCATTTCTGGGTTCTCTATTCTGTTCCATTGATCTGAGTGTCTGTTCTTGTGCCAGTACCATACTGTCTTGATGATTATAACTTCATAATACAGCTAACTTCTATATTTAGGTTTGTGCTACACCTCAAATTAATTTTTCCTATGTGATGTAAATAGTGGCTGAAGTTCACTTTTTTCCCATATGAATATTCAATTATCCCAGAAACATTTGCTGAAAAGACTTTCCTTTCCCAATTTAATTACTTCGGCACTTTTGTTGAAAATCAACTGAATGAGGTTTCTGCTTCTGCCCAGCATATATAAAACTGGAAAGCTTGCCTTGTCCATTCTAACAACTCTACATGACTGGGTAAACTATAAAATCAACTTCTTGAGACTATCAAAGAGCCAAAGCAGCAGGACAACTGCGTAACATGGAACACAAGGCAAAACAGCCCCTCTAGGGAGTAACAGCACATGCAAAGTGGCTTATCTGTAGCAGAGCATGGGAGGAAGGGGGTGATACCAGACAGGCAGAGAAGAATCAGCTAAAAATGTAGTGTGTTGTTGAAGGCCAGGTATGGGCTGGCCTGTGTGATTATAGTGGCCCCTGCCTGCAGCTATTCTCTGTTAAGCCTCATAAAGTTTCACCCTGGGCACGCACAGCTTAGTATATGATTAAATACTGAAGGAACATACAAAATGTCAGCAGCTTTTCTTCTCCAGTACTCTGTCCTGCAGACTGCAGCCTACTCAGCCTCCTGGACCTCTGTTCCTTGCCTAGACAGCTCGGCAGGACCCTTGTGCTCTGTTTGGGTTCCACCATTCTGTGTGCAGTCTGGAAAGTGTCCCCAGGAAGAAAGCCGGGGAGATCATTCAGCTTACCTATGTACTTCCCTATCTGTGGTCCTGTTCCCTGCCTGCTGTCCTTTGAAAAGAATTGCACCATATAATTTACAAAGTTTTATAGTTGTTTTTGGCCAGGGGGCTACTCTGACAGCAGTTGCACTTTCGTGTCCAGAGTATGTTATTTTTAAGATCTGTGCTTTTAGTCAAAAGGCCACAGATACACAAGCACACAAACACACAATACAAACACAGAGGAAAGGTAAACAAGGGGGTGAATTGATAGAGTGATTTCAGCCTTAATAAACCATATGAAATATGGATTTTTAATTTGGTTTTTTAATTATCTTTTTTATTTTTTATTTTAGAGAAAGGAAAAGAAAGAGTAAGCTGAGGGAGGGGCAGAAGGATTGAGAGAGAGAGAGAGAGAGAGAGAGAGAGAGAGAGAGAATCTTAAGTAGTCTCCACTCTCAGTGTGGAGCCTGACACAGGACTCGATCCCATGACCTTGGGATTGTGACTTGAGCCGAAATCAAGAGTTGGACACTCAAATGACTGAGCTATCCAGGCACCCCTGGATTTTGAATTTGTAAGATTTGTCTTAAAAATTAGTTCTTTTTATACATTTAACTTTGTTCTGTTTCTTTACATTATTTCTAGTCTTGTGGTCTTATTCTTTTTTCTTCTCTTCTCCACTTCTCTTCTCTTCACATTCCAATAATAGAGATGGCTGGTCCAGGGCACCCCCTACAGTAGATTAGCCCCGGTCTATATAAACAATATGAGTAAAAAAAAAAAGTGTTGCAAAATTCAAAGGCCCCTGTGAAGTATAGTGATTTACTGATGACAATTTAGATTTACAAGTAGAGAACTACTTATGCATTTGTTTATTGTCCAGTCAGTGCATAAAACATTTCTTCATAGTGTCCAGGCACCATCTCTTCCTGTTCAACTCCAGGAACCATCTTATTTTTTAAGTTTTATTTTCGGCGTCATATCTCCTACTATACCATGATTAAAAACAAGTTAGCAATGCTATCATTCTATCTCACCATGCTCTGGCTCTTTGGAAACTGTTTGCATTGAAATAATACAGGTATTTTTGCCTCTGTAGTTAGTTCCTCAGTACCATTTATATAATCCTGATTATATCAGTATTCATGACGCACCATCATTTCTCGTGCTGCCTCTGAACACTGGCTTCCAATGATTCAGAGGTAGTTGCTGTGTTTCATCAATGACAATGACGAGTGTCAGTCTTATCCAGATTATGCAAGTTAAACCATAATAATTCATTTCCTGCTAAATTTGTCATTCAAAATTTTATAGCTAAAAGCAGAATTACACATCTTTCAACCGTGTATTATTTTGGCTCTAATCATTGCATTCACTGCATTTTTAGAAGGTGATCTTTCAGTGTTAACTACACCTCTTCCTTCCACCTACTGTCTCCTAGATAGGAGCAGTGACCCATGACAGGATAGGCAAGAGGCTCACGGACAGAGCAAGAGTAGTATCCTTAGTTCAAAGAATATTGATCCCTGTCTGGCATAGCTTAAGACTGATCCAGGAGATTATAACATTACCACATTGATCAGAAAAGGGAGGACCATTCGGAAGGACTGGTGTTGTAGCAAGAGTGTCTAAAGCTTTCATGGGAAATAGTGCCAAAGCCTGCTCAGGGAGTGGGGTGATGTACAGCCACACCCAGGCAGACTCTAAGCCAAGGATGAGCAATGACCCAATGAGACTGAAGAAAAGACTCAGAGACACAGAAGAGGATGTTGGTTATTGGGCAAACTTATATATAACCAGTCTGGGAAAGGTAGGCTGGACAAAGCATCTGCTGCTGGGATCTACATGCAGCAAGCTTTAGCCTAGCAACTCTCTATAGCTTTGCCCCTCCTTGCATGGCCAGTGTTCCAAGATCAAAGTCCACCACCTGGACATTCTGTGTTACTAAGGAGATGCCACAGGTTGGCCACCCTTGAAGCCCGTGACCAGAAATATTGAACGACATACTGTTCTTCCTATCTTGATTTCAGGAAATAACACAGAGAGAATGAGATCTATACATTCTCAAGATAATGAATAACAGGGGTATTAAGAGTGTGTTTGTACCAACCAGCCATCTGGCAATTACCATACAGATGATCTCTTTGGGTATCAGCAGCAAGGGCACATATAGTAAAAGTCACCTGTCACCTAACCTGGCACCATTGTGTGCTAAAGACTAGAGGTGGCACTATGTTTGGAACAAGGGCAGGAGCTAATGCATGGGCCCATACATGTGACTCGACCCCAAGAGTCAGTGGTGGTCCATTGAACTCACCCTCTGTCCAATATGAGGGAAAGTCACCCAAGTCAATGTGTCTACACCATTATGGTAGCTCAGTTTTGTGAGATCCTGCAAAAGAAATACCTTGTGGAGGAACTGGAACAATCATTTTGCTAGACTATCTTCCCAGTCTTGGGGCTCAACCATGAAGACCTGGGAAAACTGTGTGGGTTGAGTGAGTCCCAAAGCTCCTTGGTGCATCTGGTTGAGCCCATGTACCAGATGGAAGGTCAGAGAATGCTCCAAGTAGAGAAATGGGCACCAGGGCTCATCTGGTCCCCAGTCTGGTCTATGGAACTGTGCACAGATGACATTATAGGCCCTGAGCTATCCCAGGGACAGGAAAACTTAAAGCATTTTGAGAAGAGCTCTTAGAGGCATGCCTCCTCTAAGATGTAGGACCTAAGGCAGAGGCCCTACTTGTCTAGGTCTAAAGGCAGTACTAGGTCAGCCCTTGAGTTAAAATGCCCAGGATATCAAACTTTCAAAGTGCTTGAAGAGAATAATTTTTGTTAAATGGACATAAACCGAGCTGAATTAATGAAGTGTAAATGCTAATTTTTGAGCATTCAATGTCACATATTTAAGTATTCACAATAATTTAAGAATTAATAAAGCTGTATATATGCACATACAAATTGTCCCTTTTACCTGAAGCTTTGTAAATCTGTGACATTATCTCCCGAAGGGGAAGAAAGAAGGAACACCAAGGGATATTATGCATGAAGGGATGTTTTCCCTCCATAATATTACCTGCAAAAGTTGTATGGCATAATGCAGAACATTCACGTATTTGTCCTAAGTAAATGCCCTCAAGATTGAAGAAATCGGAAAAAAGTTCTAGTACTCTTGAATTTGTGCAACAAATATGTGCAACAAATATTATCCATGAGCTCTGTATTTTCAGAAATGTCAAGGAGCTGCAGTCATCTGGAATCATTCATAGCTCCTTATGATGTCCCTTTGTCTATACATATTGGCATGATTATTTTTTTAATGTTAATGAAACAACTTTACAAAGCTCTTGATCATTTATTTTTCTATTTTTTTAAGTGAGTCGACTTTATTTTTTATTTTTGAAAGAGAGAGAGCATATGCATGCACAAGCGTGGAGGGGCAGAGGACGAGGGGCAGAGAGACTCTTAAGCAGGCCTCACACCTAGCGTGAGCTCCGTCCCAGGGTGGTGAGATCATGACCTGAGCAGAAATCATGTCAGACACTTAACCAACTGAGGCACCACCCAGGTGCCCCTTTCTCTTTTTATTTAGTACAAAACTCTTGATTTTTAATAATTTCTTTAATATTAGAAATTGTATACTGCAAAGTAAAAATTTTTTTCATGATTTTACAATATGACTAAAAGATAAAATTTTTCTCTTCTAATTTAAAGTTTTTCAATTTAGAAAAATTGAGGAGTGTGAAATCTTTATTTAACTTTGAAATACAGGGTTTCTTGGGTTTGTAGTTAACATTCAAATAATCTAAATTCACACAAATCCTGCATCTATAAAATATTGCTAAAAGAACTGGCAAGAGTGAAAAGCTCAGCAAATTCAATTAAATGCTGTTAACAGACCCAAACTGACACAAGACAAACAAAAATATATCTAGGTACCAATAGATATTTTAAATGTTAGCCCTTCTGAGCCCTGCTTTTAGGAGGATAAATTGAGTGAAATTAGGGGTGTATTTGGCCATAGATTAGGATGAACTGAAATTTTCAGGGTGACTACCTCCTTAGTCTAAATGAATTTGATGCTTGTCAGAATTTAAGAAAATCTGACTCACTCTAGTGGTGACTTGAAACCTTAAAAAATATGAAAATTCTACCCAGTGCCCCTGAGATATGTACTATAAATATAATATAAATGCCCCTGAGAAAATGTAAGCAGATAACTGGCATTGATTATGAATTAGAAAATGAGAGAAACTTTTCAAGAAAGAGAACCAACCACCCCTTTAAATAATTACTGAGCTCAAGAAAGGAGCAACCTTCTTGGACCTGCACATGTTGGTTATCTACCCATAGAGCTGATTTATCAGGAAATTTGTTTCTAAATGTATTTTTATTGATAAAACTTAAGTTCCCTAATAATTACATGGTAACCCAGAAGATGGAAAATACACCCAAATGGACTAATTTATCCTGTTGCAATAACATTCCAGTGTTAGTATGTGATTGTTTATTTTAGTGAGCTCAACCCTTTTGAAATTAATCTCCAACTTTTCACTTAAAGGATATGACAATAAATAAAAATGGGAAAGTCTAAGGAAAATAAAAACAAAGACTGATTTACCATTAAAAAAGTAGCCAAAATAGCAGTCTGTGATCTAGTATTAGTAATTACAGTAAATTGAATATCTCAATAGAGCAGCGTGAGCTCTGAACACGGCAGAAGAATCAAAGACTTTAAAACACCCAGGCTTGCGGAAGAGAAAAATAAATGGGAATTATTTTCCTTCTTCCTTTTCTTTTTCTCAAAAATTTCTGCTATGAGAGGTAATAGGAATAATAAAACTGAGATGAAACAGACACTCTCTTCTAGATTGGTTTTGACCAACAGATAAGTGGAATGATATTAAAACACTCCACAAACCGGGAACCATTCCTCTCTTATCGTACACCTCTTAAGTCCTCTCATCCCTTTTTATCATTTTTTTTTCTTTTTCTCCTACATGAAGCTTCCATGAGAATTTGGTGATCTTGTAGCCTGAATTTCTTAACCTCGGTTCTATGGACATTTAGGGCCAGAGAAGGCTTTGTTGTGAGGCTGTCCTGCGCATCGTAGATTAACAGCATCCCTAGTTTCCACTCACTAGGTAGCAGTGGCATATCTGTTCACCATTGTGACAACCAAAGATGTCCCCAGACATTGCCGAATGTTCCCTAGTGGGCAAAATGACTCCCAGTTGAGAACAGATGTTATCAAGTAAAATGATACAGGATTTAAAATTTCTTTGTCAAAAGGTAGAAGCCGCAGAGTTTTTCTGCTTTATCAGAAAAACAAACATCTTACCAGGTAGAAAGAGACAAAGAATGTTACGACTGCATACATTTCACTGTTTATGTCTATATAGCACAGAAGTAAGACATTTAATACTATAACATCAACAAATGCATATTGTTTAATCCAACAAAATGATCCTGCATACTATAATTGTTTGTTTCTTATTAAATTGGAATTTGTTGCTAGCATGTAAAATTGAAATAATTTCACTCGAATACCTCGATTACAACTTCTGAAAAATCAGAAGTTCTATCAAAACTATCTTTTAATTCCCCAAAGAACAATTCACTGTATCTTTAGATAGGACATGTGCCCTCTAATTTATCATAACTTTTAACTTACAATACATTACCTACGTTGTCCCTACCATCGTTTGAGTTTGAACTCAAATAAATAAGTCATCTATTGTTTCATCAAAAGCCCACTCACTGTAAGGGATAGATTCTAAGCTCCAAAAGGTATGAAGAAAGGGAGAAGCATTAGTGGAGAGAGAAGGGCTCTTGGTGAGAGGAGAAGAAACAGGATGATTTCCTATTTTCTTCAGTGTAATGCACTTGGATATTAGGTATTATTATAGCTCCCTAGCATATTAGCTTATTAGGAAATCCTTTGAGCTTTTCAATACCTCTTTATTTTTAAACTTGTAGTAGAATAACCAAGACAGCATACAATAATTATTATCTGGGCTGCAATCATAATACTGAAAAGATCAGAAAGAATCAAGCTGTAAGCAAGAGTCTTCGTCTTTGTCAGATAGAAACTATGGGTCAATTCTTTCACATCATTCAAGGAAACTTTATTTGTCTCTGAAAATCTATACTGAAAGATTTATAGTATGAATGCATAGTCTCTAACTAGTAAAGAATATGGTATAAATCACCACCAGCAGTAGGTCATCTGCTTTTACTTATTTTGTATGCCAAAGGTGGAAAACTGTGCTGAAATAATATACTCTCTCTAGGATTCTTTTGAAACTAAACACAGGTGTTGGTATTGGGGTGAGTATAGAGTGGATAGAGAAGTGTAAATTTCAAGTTCTTAGTACTACTCTGGAAAACTGCCTTCTGAATCATAATAAACAGTGATCTTTTATTGACTCAAATTGAGACAGTGTGGTTCCAAATAAGCATGAAATGGTATTTAAAGAAATTTTAGAAATCTAATCTTTTTGTGGATCAGAGAATTCTGAGAAAATAATTTTTTCTCTAGGAAAGGTGACTATGGTGCAACTTTTAAAGTAAGTATAAGTTCTTATCTATACACTACATATTAATCATCCTTGGATGTATTTTACTTCTGATTTAGCACATGCCTGTCCTGCTTCAGAAAGGCAAATAAGGTGCTATTTGAAACAATTTCAAAACCACTTTGTTATTTTCATCTAGTTATAAAATTTAAGCAAATAAAATATATTTCATAATGTTTCAGAATGTTAATACTTTCAAATCATTTGAAGGCAAAGGTAGCCGTCCATAGTTGGAAAATCAGTAGCTTAATGAGCAAATATTTAAAATAAGAATACTGTTTACGAATACTTAGCTTTTTGCTTTAGTTTTTTTTTTAATCAAACAGACATTGAGACTAACCCATGAAACTTTTAGTGAGGAAGTATTACAGTCCCTTTGAGGGGGGGTTAAGAAAAACATTTTACTTTAAGAATTGATGTTTTGGGGGGCACCTGGGTGGCTCAGTCGGTCAAGCATCTGACTCTCGGTTTTGGCTCAGATCATGATCTCACAGTTCATGAGTTCAAGCCCTGCATCAGGTTCTGTGCTGACAGCACAAGAGCCTGCTTGGGATTCTCTCTCTCTCTCTCTCTCTCTCTCTCTCTCTGCCCCTTCCCTGCTCACACTCTCTATGTCTCTCTCTCAAATAAAATAAACTTAAAAAAAATTTTTTTTAATTGATGTTTTTAAAAGATTTAAAGCATGCAGATTTTATACTGAACCAAGAAAAATAATATTGCTTAGATGACATCTTTAATATTTATAATTTATAGTAGACTGAAAACTTTTAAATTAATTTTTGATTAGCATTTTTAGTTATCACTGATTTCCCACATGGAAAGAAGGCACAGTATTCTAATCTGGTGTTTTATCTTTCTTTTTTTTTAATACATTAACATTGCTTAGCAGTGGGTTCTGCTATGAGAAACAGAAACCTTAGCTAATAGTAACTTAAATAAATGAGGTCTTGTTTCCATGCAAATAACTTGAAAGTAGGCAGCAACTGGCCTAAGTTCATTTTTGTTGGTAATTTCTTTGGATAGTGACGGATCACTTCTATATTTAAGGCAAAAGAAAGAAGAAAATGTGCCAGCCACATTTTCCTCTTTTTGTTAAGAGTATAAAAGCCTCTCTAGTCTTCGTTTTGTGTCCCATAAACCAGCGCTATGTCACATGGCATTTCCATCTGTAAAGGACATTGGGAAATTGAATACTTCTATTTCTAAACCTTTACAGTTATGGTCAACCAAGGAGGTTAGGAGACAGTATTGGCCACAATCTATGCTTAACTAATAATTTAATTTGATCATAGAATGGCATATCATGTCAATGGAATGGAAGTATCAATATTTTAAAGAAGCAGATTTTCCCCAAAAGACTCCAAATTTCTGGCAGGTTTTTTTCCTGAAAAATCAAAGGCAGTGAATAACCAAGGCAATCTTAGATAAGAACAAAGCTGGAGGATTTATAAACCAGATACAAACTTTATTATTTAACAATGGTAGTTAAGACAAAGGCATTAGCAGAATGATAGACACATAGAACAATGAAGCAGAATCATTTTCAGAAAGCAACCACACCTGTATTATCTCCTGATTCATGACAAAGGTGACATGACAGTTCAGAGGGAGAAGGATGATCATTTCAACACGTGGTGCTGAGTTAGTTAAAAATCTGGGTGGAAATGGAGATAAACTGTGGTTTCTACTTTATAACACACGCGCTAAATCTCAAGATGGATTGTAAATTCAACATGAAATCTAAAACAATAAAACTTTAGGAAATTTTTGAATATCTGTCTCTATCTCTTGCTGTTCTTTAAAATTCAAGTCCCTAGTCATTTTGTTAGGAGGGACTGGGATTTGGTTTCTTGGAAGTTGTGTAATTAATTGCTCATGTTATGAGAGTTGGGTAGATCTGAGAGAAAAGCCTAAGCAGGTCTCTAAAGTCAATGTATAGATTGCATGCCTGCCACCTCCATGCTTTTACTTTCATTCTGTATCCAGGATGCTGTAGAGGAGATTTTGGAGTATTTGTGTGGTCTCAGTTGGTAGCAGATGTCTGAAAATGGTCAGGTTTGTTTAGACCCTAAGGTTTTCTAATTGACTGCTTAATTCAAAAATTATGTTGAAAGAAACCTTTCTTATTTATTTTTGTCCATTGCTTTTCATGGCCAAGATAAAAATGTATAGGTGTTTCAGGTTGATGTTTTCCTAGAGATTTTCTTTAGCAAATGCCATTCATTTGTTCATGTGATAAGTACTTTTGGTTTAAGTGTACAAATAACCAAGTCTTCTTTGAAGAAAGATTCTGAGACAGACAAGTGACTACAGTACAGGATGAAAAATGATGAGTGCTATTATCAGGGTGATAGAGCTTCAATGCTGTGGGAGTTTAGGCATGGGGGAATTCCTTCCAGCTGAGGGATCAGGGTGATTCTGTGGAGAAACTCACAGGGATTAATTAAGGGGTAAAGACATGTACCTCGGGATAGGTAGCTAAGGTTTGGAACCACAGAGATGTAGTATGAGGCATTCCTGATGGTGGAAAGACCATGATACAGAGTGATAGTGGCATGAAATAGACATATTCTAATCACCAGAATTCATTTAAGTAATTCAGTAAACTCATTAGAATTACTATATAGGAAGCCCATGGATTATAGTCACAAAATTACAAAAGCAAATGGGAAAGTGACTTTTTAAGAAAGGGAAAGGTTGTAAACTATCTACAACCAATGAGAATCTGGAATTGCTGTGATTGAACTGCTGAAGAAAAATAAAGGTTCACATCATTCACAATTGTTAAAACATGACAAACTGCTTGGAGATCATTCTTTCATATCTGGCCTGTTAAATGTAATCTGCAATGCAAAAACTCAGCACTTAAATATCACAATAAAAGTCACACATAATCTTACACAGCACATGTATCGAAACTAGCGTGACCGCGTGCTCCACTTTCTTTAATAAGAATCATCCAGAGAAGTTCAAAGCAAAAGTAGGTTGCGTAGGATGAATAGGTATTTCATATTGCCTGACACTCTATCTTGCAATAACTTAATTTTATTTTATACGAAGTAGGTCATTTTGTACTGATACAAACTTTCTGTTGTGCACTGTTTTCCCTTGATATCCATGTCATATTGGCTGCTTGTTGTAATATTTTTTCTCTTGTTCTCATCAGTCTGTCTTCCATCTCAGTTTGTAGAACCAAGAAGTTTTACCTCTGTTACATATTACAGATTGGTACCAGCAATGATAGCCTATCTATAACTGTTGATTTTTAATACTCAAAGACATCAAAAGAAATTCTTCTTTCTGTATTTCCTTCAGAGAATATTAAAACAACATATTTATTTATAGCTTGTATCAATTTCATTTTATGTAAAAATTTATGAAGTAGGTCACAGAAAAGAGAAGCAACTTGATAAGTATGAAAATAATGACTTTAGCAAAGGATAAATTGTATAGAATCGACTGAGCCTCAACTATTTCATTGTCAACTTTTTTAGCTTAGTTTTTTGTTTTTGGGTTTTTTGTTTGTTTGTTTAGTTTTTCCCATCATCATTAGATAAATATGGCCAGGATAGAAAGATTTTAGTACTGACAGCTGGTACCCAGGCCAGTATGTGGGAAAATAGAATTCATGAGAGCTTATCTTGAAAGGAGAGTCTTGCATAGAATAAGATGCCATTTGGAGTTTAAGATTTGCACACTCTCTTTTTATTTCTTCTCTTCTTTTGGAGAAGCCATAACAGGTCAGAAGTACAGGTGTAATTAGGAAATTAGTTGGATGAGGGAAGTAAGTAGATAGAGTTTGTATAAATAGGAGTAAGTCACATCAGAGCACCTGAAATCGTTGTTTTCTTGTATAGCTTTTTGTGTTTGCCTAGTGTTCAATAACTGTCTGTTTTTTCTTTGTATAATTTTCAGTGTACATATTACTTAACCACCTCTAAACTTTTCCCCAGGACTCTAATTTCTTCTAAATGTGTTTTAACTTTCAGGTTATGTCCTTGGAGCCTCCCTTTCTCATCATCCTGGGATTTGGGTTTTCCTCTCTCCCTTGTGGCATCTTTAGTTTTCTGGATCTCTTCTTATTTCACTTCTTCATTTTACTGAAATGTATTCCTTAAGAGGTTCCTGAGAAAAAGCACAGGGGATGTAAATCTTCTGAAAACATGAGAACTACATGTTTAAAAATGTATATATCCTACCCTACACTATTTTGAGAACATGGTTCAGCATAGGATGCTAAATTGAAAGTTATTTTCTTCTAGTGATTGAAAGTGTCCTCCATTGTCTTGCTTCCAGTGTGGCTGTTGAAGAATTTAATATCGTTTTTTTCTTGAACTTTCATAACAACTTGCTTTGCCATGGATCATTTTTCCATCTCTCTTCCTGGACACTTGGTAAGTTTTCTAATCAGAAATCTCATATCCTTCAGATATTCTTCTAGAATCTTCCTGGAACTATTTTCTTGATAATATACCCTTGTTATTTTTTCTGTTCTCTGTTTCTAAAACTGTACTTATTCAGATGTTGCATGTTCTGAACTGAGCCACTTGCCATTCAGTTTTCCATCTTTCTTTATCCCCTAGTTTTTCAAAGATTTCCTCAACTATATCTCCTAAATATAATTTTTCTTCAATCATGACTTTTACACTTAGGGATACTATACTTCTAAAAAGGTCTTTTTGTCTTAATTTGTTTTAGATATTTTCTTTTGACCATTCCTATAATAAATATAGAACAGATCATTAAATTGTGGTGTATCCATATAGGTGAGCACTCTATAATAATAAAATGAGTGAACAGTAGCCAACATAGCTATCATGTGAAGACTTTGAGATTTAATACCCTGGACCTATCCCATAAATTTTTTGTATAACAGACAGGTTCACAGAAAAATGCATATAGTATAATTTCATGTGTATAAATTTTAAGAAGGACCAAAAGCTAAACAATAGGTTGGTTTTATTATTCACAAGTGGTATAATTAAAAAATGGATAGGAATCATAGGTACATGAGTGACAGTAGCTGCTGCTGTGGGAATATACCACGAATGGGTTCAAAAGGAGTTTTAAATTTCTGTTCACCAGGAGGTTAGTACTTGGGAATTCATCATATTCTTATTTAGATGAACAGAAATAGTCTAAGCATTATTTTGTTTGTATGATTTTCTTCAAAATTAAAAAAAAAAACAACTGGCCACAATGTTGAATGTTTCATGTGTGAGAGGTAGATATAAAGGAATGAGTCCAGGCTGTGATAAAGAAACATAAGAAAAGATGAGAAGGAAACTTCCAGAAGAAATGAGCCACAAAATAGGAGAGGCTTTGTCTGTAGTGGTCTGCACAATTAAATAGAAAGCAAGAACATTGACTCCATCACCTGATATGAGGAGAGAGGGAATAAATACCCATTTGAAAATGCTGCAGGAAGAGCTGTGTCATAGGGGTACATTTTGAAAGCTTAATCAGTCATATGATTGGGCAAAACATAGGAGGGTAATATGTTGGGAGACAATGGATAGGAAGTACAGCGTTTTGTTCTAGAATGAGGTAAACAGGGCTAGTCCTTAAAATCTGTTCCAGGACAGTATTCAATTGGCTCTAAAAAGTTTAGTTCATGACTGACGATGTGGCTTGTATTTAGGTGCTAGGGAAGGCAAACATTTCTTTCTCTTGTGGTTGGCCTGATGGAAGTGAATGGTAGCAAAAGTGACCTCTAATAAGATGGTTCTTTCTGTGGGGAAGAATGAGTTTTAGCTTAATTTCAAAGTGGATGAGTTTGGCCCCTTGACCTTATTAGGTATTTATTCTTTATTCTTCATAGTCCCAATGGCCTGGTGACACTAGTGGGTTCCTATTTCTGACACTGGGAATCTCTCAGATTCAGAGGGAATCTCTCAGATAACAGAGGGAGGGATTGTTAATAAAAGTATTTCCCTTACCTCTCTACTTGGCTAAATCCTGTTCACCCTTCAGATTCTAGTTTTTACACGACTACATCAGGAAAACCTACCTTAGTCTCTCATATCTGATTTAGATCCTCCTCATAACTTCCCCGTCAGTGCCCTATTCTCTTTCTGTCAGAACACAAATCTCTCTAAACCATAATTTCTGGCTCAGCTAAAATTTCAATATTTCGTCAATTTCCTCTAGATAACTTACAATATCTTTGGCCAGTAGCCATGAACTTCAGCAGTTTCAGGAAACACTATTATCAAACATTTTATTAATGCTCATCTCTGCACAATGCTGTATTGGGACAACTTTACCACATATCACTTGAAAAGTTTTCTTTTTATGATTGGCAGCTAAAACTGACAAGGGTCAACCAGTCGACACTGGCTTGTTGAAAGAACAACTTCATCTTGAGCTGCCAAGAATAGGTGACAGGAGTGTGTTTCCACACTGTTAATATGTTAAGAGAGGGCAAGTAGGATTTTCTTCCCAGCTAAGGCAATATAAGCTAAGTCAGGCTCCTGTCAGGCTAAGCTAAACAGGAGTAGGCTGGGTCAGTATTTGGTGATGTCTCTGAGGAACACCTTCTGTAGAATATTATTTTAAGAAATAATTCAGCAACAGGACCATCTTTGAGTCGGTTCTGAACCAGCCTTCTGGCCAGAGGTTCAGAGAGTGCTACATCCATGGAAATGCTGTCTTAAGGATGATTTGTTATACTTGTGATTATTATTCATCCTGGGAGACTTGACTTTCCCAAGCAGGATGAGTCAGCTGCTACAGTCTTAGAAGCAGGAGGTACTCAAACTGAAACCTGTCAAGAGAACACAGTTTACAATTTAGTCAGTAAGGGCACAATTTATACTTCATTTTTTCCTCCACTCTCCAAATGCCTGGGATGTTCTAGAGAAAAGAGGACAGGCAGAAGAGGCTACTTGCTTGATGCCAGAATGGTAGGGATATTATATAAAAATCATAAACGAATGCTAACAGGGAAAAAAATCCACTAAACTGCATATTTGATATCCCAAGGGAAAAATAAAGTAGAAGTAAACTTTGTTCTGAAAAGAGTGAATGGGACAGTTTTTAAAAGAGCCAAATATTTAATAATACACTGTTAATGATCTTATAGAAACTATATGAACTACTGTGTTAAGTAGTGATTTATATTCGTGTGCGTGTCGGGGGCGGATTATTATATGTAACTATCTAAAACTTCCATCCTTCTCACTCAGGAAGGCTTTTGTATTTCCTTCCTTGACTCCTTCAGTTTTGTTGTTGACTTAGGTAATGGATGAAAAAGATACAACATGATTACATCTAGAGCAATACCGATAAGCCAATGACAGACTTTTAAGGAGGGTGAAGACATGTTGGCACAGATTCTAAGCCAAAAAAGATTCCATTGGTGGATATTAAGAAAAGAATGTCTCTGCAAGGTGGGTAGAGTGGGCAGGTGTAGAGTGACAGTAGAGTGACAGTACATGCATGGACACAGAAGAGTAAGAGTATGTGCATGGCCAGAAAGTTAGGGAGAAAGCAACAGAGAGATTTGAGTTTTGGGAGCTGCTTCTCTAATGAGTAGATAGTTGGAGAGATTGATGATTAATGGCTTCACTGTAGACTGAGGTTAATGATGACTTTTTAATACATTTTGGATGCCAGACTTGTGGGTAAGCTTGTTTGTCTGTTGTTCTTAAACCAATAGGAAATTTTTATTTTACATATTACATGATCCATATTATCGTTTCTCACAACCAATTGTTAGGAATTTGAGGCCACAGAATTAAATAAAATTGTATTAAACCTCAGGTACTATTTTAGGGTTCTTCATATAATTGAGAACAAATTTCAAAGAATCTGAAAACACAGATAATCAGGCTTATACTCTGATTATTGTATTGTATACCAAAAATGTAAAAGAGTATAAAGTGATTATGGAAAGGTCATTAATAGACCAGTTCAATAGCAAATGAAGATTTATTAATTTTTCTTTGGTATTTTAAAGAAGTTTCAATAGTCTCTAAATAAGGAAAAAAGTGTTTCTTATTTGGTTTAAAATAACAGTTTAGAAGAAAAGAACTTTCCAATTATTAATTGATAAATCAATCTGCTAACCTTTAAACAAATTTTTTTGAGTGAAAACTCTCTATGTGGTATTGCCACAGGTTTTGCTTTTTTTTTTTTTTAAATTTAATGCTTATTTATTTTTGAGAGAGAGAGAGACAGAACACAAGCAGGGGAAGGGCAGAGAGAGAGAGGGAGACAGAGAATCCAAGGCAGGCTTCAGGTTCCAAGCTGTCAGCACAGAGGCTGATGCAGGGCTCGAACTCATGAACTGTGAGATCATGACCTGAGTCGAAGTTGGATGCTTAACCAACTGAGCCTCCAGGATCCCTGCAACAGGTTTTCTACTACTTAAAAATTTACTATTAATAAGAAACTTTTGAGAAGGAAATGACTGGCATTTTGTCCTAGAAGAAACTTGGAAAATTAATATTATAATGAAATTGGAATAACCACTAAATTAGTAAAAAAATGTTAAATACATGGTCATTCAGAACAAAACTTTCTGTTTCTTTTTGAAAGACAGTTCTGTGGATTTCAGTATAGAATGTTTGGGCCTGTATTGTTCTTCAATTTTAATAAAATTTATTTTGGCAAGCAAATAAATAATGACATAAAACATAAATTGTTTTTTTGGTGAGACAGTGGAGAACATTGCTAATAAATATTTTATGGCAAGTTACACATGGGAATGTGGCATTTTTTAAAGGGAAAACATAATTCTGAGGAAAGCAATTCAGTATATTGAGGTCCTTATTTCCATGTCTGAGCTCTAAAATTCTGTGGATGAAGTGCTAATTGATCATCATAAAATGTTGGTAAACAAAGATAAGAAAACACATATTGACCTTTGCTATCATTTATGTAGGTTTGATTGTTTTGCCAAATCCCACAATTTGTTCTAATTTTAAAGATCATGTAAGTGAGGTTTGAGCAAGCTACCCCTGGATGATGTGTGTGCAGAGATGTGTGTGTAGAGTTTTAGATATAGCAAGAAAGAGCAGTTTTCCCACAAGCCATCTTTAATAGGTCAGAGTAAATTCATTCATTAGAGTATAACTCTGAAATTCACAAATAATTAGCTTTATCTAAAAGCAAATTTCCTTTTACGGAAAGAACACAAGACACACAGCTTGTCCTTTTGACATTTGTACTTACCTTCTCTTATTTCTGTGTATATAAACAGTAATGAAAGCTAGTACAAAATTCTGCTTAAATTCTTGATTCTTTTCTGAGCCACAGTCAAGCCCCTACTCTGTTATGGACTCTTAATTACTTACTGGCTCCAAGCTTCAAGCAATAAGCTGAAGCTTGGTGGTATGGTGGTATCCTTATTTAATTACAAATTGCTTAATTTTTAGATCAAGGACAGGAGTTAGAGATATCATAATGAAAATAAAATCATGAACTATATTTCCATGGAAGACAGGTAATTTTTAAGAATCACATTGACCTAGGGCCACTTGGGTGGCTCAGTTGGTTAAGCATCCAACTCTTGATTTCAGCTCAGGTCATGATCTCAGGGTTCATGATATCCAGCCCCACTTCAATCATCACAGAGCCTGCCTGGGATTTTCTCTCTCCCACTCTCTCTGCCCCTTCCCTGCTTTCTCTCTCTCTCTCTCTCTCTCTCTCTCTCTCTCTCTCTCTCACACACACACACACACACACACACAATAAATAAATAAACATGAAACAAAATTTTAAAAATTAAAATAAAATAAGAAAGAATCACATTGACCCACGCTAAAATCAATTCCAATAGAAGACTGATGGACTCCATAAACTCAGATTTCTGAAAATAATATTTCTAAATTTCTGTATTCAGTTCCAATATTCCTTTCTGTCTCAATCTTAGATAATATCCTAACTTTAAACCAAACTCTAGTCCTATGATTTTATGAAATAAACAAAGTAGCAAGGAGATCTGTTGATCATCAGTTCAAACTGGGCTCTTTTGGAGCATGACTTGGGAACTTTCGGTGAAGTGGGAGCTCCTAAGAGAGGGTACTAGATACATTATGCAGAGAATTCAGCCTCCCCTTTCCTTCCTAGAATATTCTTCCACCTTGTCAAAAGTCTGCCTCACTCCCCCACTCCCACTGCTTTCAGTGGATGGGTTTGGCCTCCTATCATCTTTGGATTTAGGCTGCATGGTTTTTGATCCCCAAATGAGAAAAAATGCCTCTTGTTACTGTGACTACTTCTTGCCTCTTTCTGTAAGAAATAATCGTTAAAGAAAGAGTGCTTTGTTCTTCCCACTATCTTTCATACCACTTTCTTCTTTCTACACGCATTTGATATTTGAGGAATCCATTCTCCCCTTAATTCTTACATGCTGCCAGAGGCAATAGAAGATTATTGCAAGAGTTAATCACTGGCCTTGCTTTTGTAATATAGTTCTCAGATAAAGTTTACTTACCAGAAAAAAATGAACTAAACTCATTTCCTACTGAGAAAAAGATTTTCCCTTATTTCTTATAGCTGACACGAATACCAATAACCTCTACCCTACAATGAGCTATAATGTCATACACATGATTCATAACTCTGCCACCTAATAAACAATTCAGGAGGTATATGCATACATCCAATATATAGTCTAAAAATGTGAAGGAATGGTTACCATTGAAAATAGAAATTATATGCTAGAATTATGCCAACTACATCATAAGTTCTACACTGCATCTAAGGGAAGCTTGTTCAGGAAAAACTGCTGAACGTGGTTGTGGGTGCATAGTTAGGAAAAAGTCAAGAGTTAAAGCAAAAAGGGAGAAGGTGGCAGGGTTGTAGAGTAAGTCTAGAAGGAATCTGCTGAGACTACTGGGGTGGGGCAAGACCTACTGTAGGCCTTCAAATATGTTAAGATGCTCTCTTTCTAGAAATCCTTGGATCAGTCCTTAAGTAGCAGCTCTTGCAAAGAGATGCCTTTACTACAAAAGTTTTTCTAGGGTCAATCTTATTTATTAAAAACATTTTCGTCTAAATATATTAGTGTAAATACATTCATGTAAATACATGTGAAGAGGTAAGTTTACCTTGACCTCAAATATTTCTAACTAAATGGACGATATATCTTGAACAGATTAATATTTAAATAATTAAACATTTTTAGACGATAACAAAAGAATATTTTTTCTTTTCGAAAGTCCTTAAGGTAATGTTAACAGTGTAGTATAAGAAATAACCATGGATAAAGCCCGATGTATGGAGAACCTGGAAGCCAGTGTTTGCTTATATGATCTTCTCTGCAATGGAACAACATGAAAAAGCTAGAGATATTGTTAAAAGAAGGGGTTTAAAAACAAAAAAACAAACAAAAACATATGCAAATACTTAGGCATCAAAGAAATAGAAGGCCTTGCCATCGAGGGGACGTGTGGCCCCACAAGGATCCAATATTACTTACTGGATCCTGCAGCTGTGAGCAAGTGAGCCAGAATAAGGAAGAAAATAAGGAAGAAAGCCTGGGTAGCAGAACTAGAAATAGGAGGTAACAGAGTACCCTTAGGTAGGACCAAGGAAAATTAAAGGGAAAGGGTCAGATGGAATAACAAGGCCAGAAGATGAGTATTAGTAGCAACAGTCTGTACTGAGCAAACTAAGAATTCTGCATGAATACTTGTCACTGAAGCTCTGTATTCTTCCTCATTCATCACTAACTCTGTCAGTATAGCCATGGTATCCTGTCTTGGTGATGAATAGCAGTTGTATCGATTCTCAGATTCCTTTTCTGGAAGGACCACATCAATGTATTTGGACATGTCCAGATCTAATATTATGATGCCAAATCAATCAAATAACAAATATTTTAGTCAAATTGACCTTTTAACATTGACTGCATAAGTTATAGGTTTGCTTATATGATCCTCTTTGCAATGGCACAACATGAAAAAGCTAGAGATATTGTTAAAACAAAGGGTTTAGAAACAAACAAACAGCAACAACAACAAAAACCATATGCAAATACTTAGGCATCAAGTATTTTGTAGCTCTTCAAGTCTATAACACATGTTGGAATTTCCTGGAGCTTGTCCTGGATAATCACCAGAGTAAGCAAGTGACATGAAATTACAAAAAGATCTTTTAAATATACATACAAATACACCCTAGCCATCATCCCTTCTTTTCACACTAAGTGACAGCACTGACTATTTTTTTTAATTATTTTTTATTAAAAAAATTTTTTTCCACGATTTTCTCTATTTTCCCAGTCATAATTGACAGGGGTACAAAATTCTAGGGGCATTATGATTGTGTTTTGTCAAGGACATCTTTGTAGGGAACCAGGCTTCTGTTCTTGGGAAACTTTGAGCACAAAATTGCTAGAGCCCAGAGCATCAAAGATGCGAGAATCAAAGAGAGAATCAAAGATTACCTAGTCTAGTTCTTATATTATTGGTGCCCATCCTTCCTGCAACATGCACACTTTCTTCATCTTTGCAATTATTGCTACAACCTGTGGACCCTTGTGGCCCTGTGAAGCGTACATCCATTTCCTAGTAAGCAATAGACATTCTAATCACTCCTGAGTTTATTTCGTTAAACTTAATATAAATTTCAGCTATATCCCCAAAGATCACAAGTGATTACGACATACTCTGAATGGTTTTATTTTCTCCTCTCCCTATGGATATACATGCAGTTTTCTTATTTCAGTACTTTAATGTTTGTTTGTTTGTTTATTTTTGGTTTATTTATTTTGAGAGAGAGAGAGAGAGAGAGAGAGCGCAGGGAAGGGGCAGAGAGAATCCCAGGCAGGCTTTCTGCTGACAGTGTAGCCCATTGTAAGGCTTGAACTCATGAACTGTGAGATCATGACCTGAGCCGATATCAAGAGTCAGATGCTTAACTGACTGAGCCACCCAGGTGACTGTCTGATTCCAGCATTTAAAAATTATGTCATGAAACTATTAAGCCAGTCTAGGAATGTGGGGCAACAGAATGCTATAGGCTATGAGTAGTACTGAGCTTATTATTAATTTTTTAATGATTAAAATATTATAATAATGTATTAAAATAAGTATATTTGCTTAAATGAAGAATATAAAAAACAGTTGTGAAAAATCTGCATTTGCTGTTATTGAAAGTAAAAAATAGGGCTGTGAAATAAAAACAAACTTGTAGGATAAAAATATTCAGAGTAAATGAAGTGTAATAAAGAGTGACCTAAAATGAGTATTAATCAGTGTTAAAGTGGAAAACCATCTGAATGAGATGACTCAAGAATCAATAAATTGCTTCAGATATTTGTAGAGTTGGACAAAATTACATATCCGTATCTGCCTGGTCAATTGTCATTATTTAATGTCCATTCACTTAATTTTACTATTAGAAACTCAACTGGAAATTTAAAAGCTAATAATGGAGACGAGATGAGAGAGAAGAAGAGGGGTGGAGTGCAGAGGGGAGAGAAAGGGAGGAAGGAAGAAAGGAAGGAGGGGCGAGAAAGATTGTGGGTCAAGAATGCCAAATAGCTTGGTTCATACTCAGCCAAATCTGTTTTAACATCAAGTAGAAAAATAATAAAACAATAAATAAAACAAAAGTCTAATGAGTGGTTGAATTTTTTACTTCTCAAGGTTTTGTTCTTGGGTTTTGCAAGCACGCCCAGAGGAAACTGAAAGAAAGCAGAACCAGGTATTCCTAAAATAAAATCTATGGGAAGACATTAGACTATGAACCCATAGGGAATTGGTCTATTATTTTATCTTCATATATTTCTTCTTTCATGCTCTTCCTTCTGTTATGTAGATCTGTGTGTCTGACCTATATTATTTTTCTTCTCTCTAAAGACCTTTTACCCTTTCTTGCAAGGCAGGTCTACTAGCAACAAATTCTCTCAATTTTAGTTTGTCCTAGAAAGTCTATTTCTCCTCCACTTTTGAAGAATAATTTCATAGGATTCAGAATTGTAGGTTGCTGGTTTTTTCTCTCAATACTTTAAATATTTCACTTCCCTTTCTCCTTGCTTGGATTGTTTCTGAGGAGAAGTTGGATGTAATCTTTATCTTTGTTCCTCTATAGATGAGGTGTTTTTTCCCTTCTGGCTTTTTTCCAAGGCTTTTTTTCTTTATCTTTGATTTTCTGTGGTTTGAAAACAGAACACCAAGGTGGAGATTTTGGGGGCATTTATACTGATTTGTGTTCTCTGAGCTTCCTAGATCTGTGGTTTGGTGTTTGACACTAATTTGGGAGGAAATTCTCAGTCATTATTGCTTTAAATGTTTCTTTCTCCTCCTTCTGATATTGCCATTATGTGTGTGTTATACTTTTTGTAGTCATCCCACAGTCGTTGAATTTTTTGTTCTTTTTTTTTGTTATTTTTTTTCTTCAGTCTTTGGTTTCTGTTTGCTTTTCAGTTTTTGGAGGTTTTACTAAGCTATTCTTAGGCTCAGAGATTCTTTTCTCAACTGTGTCTACGTATTAGTCACTAAAGTCACTAAAAGTCACTTCCGTTATGTTTTTGATCTCTAGTTTTTCTTTTCTTTTTTCTTAGAATTTTCATCTTTCTACTTACATGGCCCATTTGTTCTTATATGCTGCCCACTTTGTCCATCAGAGTCCTTAGAGTATTTATCAGAGTTGTTTTAAATCCCCAGCTGCTAAGTCCAATATCCCTGTCACGTCTCATTCTGATGCTTGCTCTATTTCTTCAAATTGGGGGGGGGGGGTTGTTTGTTTTTTGTTTTTCCCATTCGAAATGCCTTGTAATGTTTTCTTGATAGCCAGAAATGATGTACTGGCTAAAAGGAACTGCTGTGAATAGGCCTTTAATGATGGGGTGATAGGTGTGGAATATAGCAAGTGTTCTATAGTCCTATGATTAGGTCTCCGTTCTTAGTGAGTTTATGGCTCTGATCTGTGAGCTTCACAGGTGTTCTCAGTATTTTTTTCCTCCCCCTTTGGGTGGGAGATGATGACTATAGTGGGCAGGAGTTGGCTATTTCCCTTCTCCCACATGGGAGGCTAGAGGGGCGTGCAGTTGGGTGTTTCTCTTTCCCCAGATCAGTTAGGCTCTGGTAATAACCAGCTGGTTAGGCTTGGATAACTAGTGTCTCCTGAGGCCAGTCCTTATTAAGAACACAGTGCTTGGTGTGTTTAAAAATGGTTCCTTTCGGGGTGCCTGGGTGGCTTTGTTTGTTGAGTCTCCAACTTTGGCTGGGGTCATGATCTCGTGGTTTGTGGGTTCCAGCCCTACATTGGACTCTGTGCTGACAGCTCAGAGCCTGTAGCCTGCTTTGGATTCTGTGTCTCCCTTTCTCTTTCTGCCCCTCCCCTGCTCGTGGTCTCTCTCTCCAAAGTAAATAAACATTAAAAAAATTGCTCTGCTCTTTTTTTTATAAAGTTTATTTTTGAGAGAGAGAGAGAGACAGACAGAGTGCAAACAGGGGGAGGGTTGGAGAGTGAGAGGGAGACACAGAATCCGAAGTAGGCTTCAGGCTCTGAGCTGTCAGCACAGGGCCCGAAGCAGGGCTCAAACTCACAAACTGCGAGATCATGACTTGAGCCAAAGTCAGATGCTTAACTGACTGAACCATCCAGGTGCCCCAGCTCTGCTCATCTTTAAAAAAAAAAAAAAACGTTTCCTTTCTCCCTCTCCTTGCTAGAAACCTGAGATTTTCTGATATTTACTGTGAGAACCTAGTCAAGCTCTTGGAGGTAAGTCTCAGAAAATTGTGTGTTTCTGTATGACTGGGACCCCTGTAGTTTTCAAGTCTTAGGCTTGTCTACACTGAGCAACTCCTCAATTTACACAGTTCAGCCTTTCCTTCCCAGCACTGGTTCCTGGGTCTCCACCCCCAAGGCTTTGCTCTAGTAAACGATGAACTGCCTGTTTCACCTGCTGGACTCTCGAATCTTGAGGGCAGTAGTTTGCCCTTTATCTTTACCTCTCATGGATCCTGGGCATATGGAACCAAAACTGGACATTGGTGTTATTTTTTTTACTTTTTCTTTGCTCATTTTAGTGTTGATTTAACATTTTATTGAGCTGCTATGTCATAATGCTTTCTGCTATATAAATGTAAGCATGAAGATATGTTCTCAGTCATTTGCAATAAGCCCCTACCTCGGTTTAAACATACCTAATCACTAATGAGAAGTACATCATTTTTTCATCTTAGTAGGCTGTGAACTCATGGAGAATAGTACCTACTTATTTATGATTATATCTTCAATGTCTTTAAACATTATCAAATGAAGGTGAAGTCTCTCCCAGCACCTTTAATCTTAGGTTAGAACTCTTCTGGTATGAAAGTTACACCACACAATAGCTGAGTATCAGTGGACTTTTCACAAATGAATTTGCCCGACCCAACTTGTGCCAACCAGATGATGCATTAAGTATTTATTCAGCATCTACTTGGGTCAACTTCCAGAAACTGGAAATAAATGCATGAACAAAATTAGCCATGGCCCTGACCTCATGGCACTTGAATTCTACTAGGACAGCATAGGAATAAATAAAGATATAATAATACAAGAATAAACATAAAGCAGGATAGGAACTTAGATTGAGATGGGAGTGATATTTTGGTTGGATGGCCAGACAAGGTTGAATGATCATTTTTAGAATACTTGCTTTTTTTAAAAAATGGATTCATATTGCCATTTAATGTCTTGCCTTTTCTGCCTTTTTAGATGATCAGTCTCATGATTTTGGCCCTTTTCTATCGCTTTCTTTTGACTCTCCTCTGGCTATTCAGACTTAAGCTATAGGACAAACCACAATCACATCTAGTTTGACCTGTCCTTAGGACACCGTATCTCTAAATGGAGGGAGTTGGGGCTCGAATGATGGGGTAAATAGTGGCAATTTATCTATGAATCTACCTAGTACTTACCATTTTTCTGAGAGTTTCCTTTCCCCTGTAGGGATATGCTCTCCTTTCAATTTAAGTATGACTTCTCTTAAGAATGACTTTATTACACCTGACTTCCCCAGGGCAGTCACAGGACAATTACACAGGTTGAGCTAATCACAGAAATCCATCTTTCTGGTTACAGTAGTTGGTATGGGAGTGGGCATCGAGCTCAAATTGGGTCAGAATTGTTCCACAGGATTTTAAAACTAGAAGCAGTTGGTAAGAATTTTTTTTCTCTAATTACAAAACCATAGGGATATTATATCGTTTAAGATTTAGTCAGAAAACCAGAATGCATTTTATGTATTCCTGGTGTTAAGGGTTTTAATAGAGATTTAGGAGCTTACCCCTGTGGGAAGAGCTGAGGATTTAAAAGTCTGAAAACCACCACTGACTTTCTGAGCTGTGGCTCTGCACTTCACCCAAAAGCTACTGTCATTTTGGAGATTTTGGGAATTTCCCACTGAAAGCTACAGTGGGTTGAAGTGGAATAGCAAACCAGGAGACAATGAGTCTTACTCTGTTTGTGTGTGCTTCTTCCACCTTCCAAATTTTGTGTGAGTGTCTCTCTATTGGCAAACTACAATTCCAAGTATACAGCACAGGAGACTCTTGAAAATGTATTTTCTTTGGTTTTCTTCTGTCATTGCAGTGTCCTTATAAGAAGGTAGTTGTAATGTGTAATGGAACAGAATCCAGCTACCTGTGATTCTTTGTTTCATCTTTTTATTACTTTTTTAAAGTTTTTATTTCAATCACCCAATGCTCACCACAAGTGCACCCCTTAATCCCCATCACTTTATTTTACCCAGCTCCCACCCAACTCCCCTCGGGTAACCATCACTTTTCTACAGTTAAGATTCTGTTTCTTGGTTTGTCTCTTTTTTTCCCCCTTGCTCATTTGTTTTGTTTCTTAAATTACCCATATGAATAAAATCCTAAGGTTTTTGTCTTTATTTGATGGACTTATTTTACTCAGTATTACCCTCTCCAGCTCCACCATGTAATTACAAATGAAAAGATGTCATTCTTTTTTTTTATGGCTGGATAATAGTGCAGTGTGTGTGTGTGTGTGTGTGTGTGGGTAGTACATCTTCTTTATCCATTCATCAATCAATGGACATTGGGCTGCTTCCATACCTTGGCTATTCTAAATAATGCTGCAAGAAACGCAGGGGTGCATGTATCCCTTTGAATTTTTTGTATTCTTTGAACAAATACCCAGTAGTGCAATTGCTAGATCGTAGGGTACTCCTACTTATAACTTTCTGAGGAATCTCCATACCATTTTCTAAAGTGGCTGTATCAGTTTGCATTATCACCAATAGTACAAGAGTGTTCCCCTTTTTCCACATCCTTGCCAACACTTGCTGTTTCTTGTTTATTTTTTTAATTATTTTAACTTTTATGACAGTTCTATGATGATACCTCATTATAGTTTTTGTTTTGCATTTCTCTGATAAACGACTATGAGCATCTTTTCATGTGTTTGTTGGCCATCTGTTTATCTCCTTTGGAAAAATGTCTGTTCAAGTCCTCTGCCCATTTTTAAATTTAAATTGGATTTTTTTGGTGTTGTATAAATTTTTTATATATTGGGATACTAACTCTCTATTGGATATGTCATTTGCAAATATCTTCTCCCATTCCTTAAGTTGTCCTTTAGTTTTTTTTGGTTGCTTCCTTCACTGTGAAGAAGCTTTTTATTTTGATGTAGTCCCAATAGTTTATTGTTGATTTTGTTTCCCTTACCTCTGGAGTCTAATCTAGAAATAAGGGCTCTTTTCTAGGATTTTGATGGTTTGCTGTCTGACATTTAGGTCTTTAATTCACTTTAAATTTATTTTTGTGTTTGGTATGAGAAAGTGGTCCAGTTTCATTCTTTTGCATGTTGCTGTCCAGGTTTCCCAACACCATTTGTTAAAGAGTCTGTCTTTTTCCCATTGCATATTCTTGCCTCCCTTGTCAAAGATTAATTGACCGCACAATTGTGGATTCATTTCTGGATTTTCTATTCTGCACCATTGATCTGTGAGTCTGTTTGTGCCAGTATCATAATGTTTTCATTACTACTGCTTTGTAATATAACTTGAAGTCCAGAATTGTGATGCCTCCAATTTTGCTTTTCTTCTATGGGATTGCTTTGGCTATTTGGGTCTTTTAGCGTTCCATACAAATTTTAGGATTATTTATTCTAGTTCTGTGAAAAATGCTGTGGGTGTTTTGATAGGGATGGCATTAAATGTGTAGATTGCTTTGGGTGGTATAGACATTTTAACAATATTTGTTCTTTCGATCCACGAGCATGAATGTCTTTCTGTTTCTTTGCATCATCTTCAATAATTTTCATCAGTGTTTTGTTGTTTTCAAAGTACAGATCTTTCACCTCTTTGGTTAGATTTATTCTTAGGTATTTTATTCTTTTTGGTGCAATTGTAAATGGGATTAATTCCTTAATTTCTCTTTCTGCTGTTTTATTATTAGTGTTGACAAATGCAACAGACTTCTGTACATTGATGTTTATGTCCTGTGACCTTACCGAATTCATTTACAGTTCTCATAGTTTTTTGATGGAGTCTTTAGGCTTTTCTATATATGGTATCATGTCATTTGCAAATAGTGAAAGTTTTGTTTCTTCCTTACCAATATGGATGCCTTTTATTTTTGTTGCATGATTGCTGTGTCTAGGACTTCCAGTACTGCATTGAATAAAAGTGGTGAGAGTGAATATCCTTTTTCCTGACCTTAGGGGGGAAAAGCTCTCAGTTTTTCCCCATTGAGAATAATCTTAACTGTGAGTTTTTTATTTATGACCTTTATTATGTTGTGGTATCTTCCTTCTGATATCATGAATGGGGGCTATACTTTGTCAAATTCTTTTTCTGCATCTATTGAAATGATCATATGGTTCTTATCATTTCTCTTACTGACGTGATGTGTCACATTGATTGATTTGTGATTATTGAAACACCGTTGCAATCCAGGAATAAATCCCACTTGATTGTGGTGTATGAGTTTTTAAATATATTGTGGGATTTAGTTTGCTAGCATTTTGTTGAGGATTTGTACATCTATGCTCAGCAGAGATATTGACCAGTAGTTCTCTTTCTATGTAGTGTCTTTATCTGGTTTTGGCATCAGGGTAATGATGACTTCGTAGAATGAATTTGGAAGTTTTCCTTCCTTTTCTATATTTTTGGAATAGTTTGAGAACAGGTATTAACTCTTCTTTAAATGTTTGGAGAGATCCTGGGAAGATGGCGGCGTGGGAGGACGCTGGGCTCACTGTGCGTCCTGCTGATCACTTAGATTCCACCTACGCCTGTCTAAATAACCCAGAAAACCGCCAGAAGACTAGCAGAACGGAGTCTCCGGAGCCAAGCGCAGATGAGAGGCCCACGGAAGAGGGTAGGAAGGGCGGCGAGGCAGTGCATGCTACACGGACTGGCGGGAGGGAGCCGGGGCGGAGGGGTGGCCTGCCGGCCAAGCAGAGCCCCCGAGTCTGGCTTGCAAAAGCGAAGGGGCTGGACGGAGTGTGTTCCGACAGCAAGCGAGACTTGACATCTGGAAGGTTATAAGCTAACAGCTCTGCTCAGAGAACGGGAGGGCTGGAGGACAACGGGAGGGAGAGTTGTTGAGCCCCGGATGACAGAGCTCAGCTTGGCGGGGAACAAAGTTGCTCACCAGCGCCATCTCCCTCACCCATCCCCCAGCCAAAATCCCAAAGAAAACCAGTCCCTGCCAGGGAACTTGCTTGCACTGCGCAAACACCCAAGGCTGTGCTTCTGCGGATCTGTCCCTCTGGCGGGTCTGACTCCCTCTCCATGCTGCAGGGCCCCTCCCGAAGTGGATCTCTGAAGGAAAAGCGAGCTGAGCCTGCCCCTCCTGCCCCTGTGCACCTTGCCTACCCACCCCAGCTAATACGCAAGATCCCCAGCACCACAAGTCTGGCAGTGTGCAGGTAGCCCAGATGGGCCACGCCACCCCACAGTGAATCCCACCCCTAGGAGAGGGGAAGAGAAGGCACACACCAGTCTGACTGTGGCCCCAGCGGTGGGCTGGGGGCAGACATCGGGTCGGACTGCGGCCCCGCCCACCAACGTGAGTTATTCAAGACAGCACAGGGGAAGTGCCCCGCAGTCCAGCACCACTCCAGGGACTATCCAAAATGACAAAAGGAAGAATTCCCCTCAGAAGAATCTCCAGGAAATAACAACAGCTAACGAACTGATCAAAAATGATTTAAACAATATAACAGAAAATGAATTTAGAACAATAGTCATAAAATTAATCGCTAGGCTTGAAAAGAGTATACAGGACAGCAGAGAATCTATTGCTGCAGAGATCAAGGGACTAAGGAACAGCCAGGAGGAGCTAAAAAAATGCTATTAATGAGAAGCAAAATAAAATGGAGACAACCACAGCTCGGATTGAAGAGGCAGAGGAGAGAATAGGTGAACTAGAAGATAAAATTATGGAAAAAGAAGAAGCTGAGAAAAAGAGAGATAAAAAAAATCCAGGAGTATGAGGGGAAAATTAGAGAACTAAGTGATGCACTAAAGAGAAATAATCTACGCATAATTGGTATTCCAGAGGAGGAAGAGAGAGGGAAAGGTGCTGAAGGTGTATTTGAAGAAATCATAGCTGAGAACTTCCCTGATCTGGGGAAGGAAAAAGGCATTGAAATCCAAGAGGCACAGAAAACTCCCTTCAGACATAACTTGAATTGATCTTGTGCATGACATATCATAGTGAAACTGGCAAAATACAAGGATAAAGAGAAAATTCTGAAAGCAACTAGAGATAAACGTGCTCTAACATACAAAAGGAGACATATAAGACTCATGACTCATCTCTCTACTAAAACTTGGCAGGCCAGAAAGGAATGGCAGGAGATCTTCAATGTGATGAACAGAAAAAAAAATATGCAGCCAAGAATCCTTTATCCAGCAAGTCTGTCATTTACAATAGAAGGAGAGATAAAGGGCTTCCCAAACAAACAAAAACTGAAATAATTCGTCACCACTAAACCATCCCTACAAGAGATCCTAAGGGGGATCAATTGAGACAAAGTACCAGAGACATCGCTACAGGCATGAAACCTACAGACATCACAATGACTCTAAACTCCTATCTTTCTATAATAACACTGAATGTAAATGGACTAAATGCACCAACCAAAAGACATAGGGTACCAGAATGGATAAAAAAACAAGACCCATCTATTTGCTGTCTACAAGAGACTCACTTTAGACCTGAGGACACCTTTAGATTGAGAGTGAGGGGATGGAGAACTATTTATCATGCCACTGGAAGTCAAAAGAAAGCTGGAGTAGCCATACTTATATCAGACAAACTAGACTTTAAATTAAAGGCTGTAACAAGAGATGAAGAAGGGCATTATATAATAATCACAGGGTCTATCCATCAGGAAGAGCTAACAATTATAAACGTCTCTGTGCCGAATACAGGAGCCCCCAAATATATAAAACAATTACTCATAAACATAAGCAACCTTATTGATAAGAATGTGGTAATTGCAGGGGACTTTAACACCCCACTTACAACAACGGATAGATCATCTAGACACACGGTCAATAAAGAAACAAGGGCCCTGAATGATACATTGGATCAGATGGACTTGACAGATATATTTAGAACTCTGCATCCCAAAGCAACAGAATATACTTTCTTCTCGAGTGCACATGGAACATTCTCCAAGATAGATCACATACTGGGTCACAAAACAGCCCTTCATAAGTATACAAGAATTGAGATCATACCATGCATACTTTCAGACCACAATGCTATGAAGCTTGAAATCAACCACAGGAAAAAGTCTGGAAAGCCTCCACAAGCATGGAGGTTAAAGAACACCCTACTAAAGAATGAGTGGGTTAACCAGGCAATTAGAGAAGAAATTTAAAAATATATGGAAACAAACGAAAATGAAGATATAACAATCCAAATGCTTTGGGATGCAGCGAAGGCAGTCCTGAGAGGAAAATACATTGCAATCCAGTCCTATCTCAAGAAACAGAAAAATCCCAAATACAAAACCTAACAGCACACCTAAAGGAAATAGAAGCAGAACAGCAAAGACACCCCAAACCCAGAAGAAGAAGAGAAATAAAGATCAGAGCAGAAATAATATAGAATCTAAAAAAACTGTAGAGCAGATCAACGAAACCAAGAGTTGGTTTTTTGAAAAAATAAACAAAATTGACAAACCTCTAGCCAGGCTTCTCAAAAAGAAAAGGGAGATGACCCAAATAGATAAAATCATGAATGAAAATGGAATTATTACAACCAATCCCTCAGAGATACAAACAATTATCAGGGAATACTATGAAAAATTATATGCCAACAAACTGGACAACCTGGAAGAAATGGACAAATTTCTAAACACCCACACACTTCCAAAACTCAATCAGGAGGAAATAGAAAGCTTGAACAGACCCATAACCAGCGAAGAAATTGAATCAGTGATCAAAAATCTCCCAACAAATAAGAGTCCAGGACCAGATGGCTTCCCAGGGGAGTTCTACCAGACGTTTAAAGCAGAGATAATACCTATCCTTCTCAAGCTATTCCAAGAAATAGAAAGGGAAGGAAAACTTCCAGACTCATTCTATGAAGCCAGTATTACTTTGATTCCTAAACCAGACAGAGACCCAGTAAAAAAAGAGAACTACAGGCCAATATCCCTGATGAATATGGATGCAAAAATTCTCAATAAGATACTAGCAAATCGAATTCAACAGCATATAAAAAGAATTATTCACCATGATCAAGTGGGATTCATTCCTGGGATGCAGGGCTAGTTCAACATTCGCAAATCGATCAACGTGATACATCACATTAATAAAAGAAAAGATAAGAACCACATGATCCTGTCAATTGATGCAGAAAAGGCCTTTGACAAAATTCAGCATTCTTTCTTAATAAAAACCCTTGAGAAAGCGGGATAGAAGGAACATACTTACACATCATAAAAGCCATTATGAAAAGCCCACAGCTAACATCATCCTCAATGGGGAAAAACTGAGAGCTTTTTCCCTAAGATCAGGAAGACGACAGGGATGTCCACTCTCATTGCTGTTGTTTAACATAGTGTTGGAAGTTCTCACATCAGCAATCACACAACAAAAGGAAATCAAAGGCATCAAAATTGGCAAAGATGAAGTCAAGCTTTCCCTTTTTGCAGATGACATGATATTATACATGGAAAATCTGATAGACTCCACCAGAAGTCTGCTAGAACTGATACATGAATTTAGCAAAGTTGCAGGATACAAAATCAATGTACAGAAATCAGTTGCATTCTTATACACTAATAATGAAGCAATGAAGTATAAAGAGTATACTCAGACAAATAAAGAAACTGATCCCCTTCACAATTGCACCAAGAAGCATAAAACACCTAGGAATAAATCTAACCAAAGATGTAAAAGATCTGTATGCTGAAAACTATAGAAAGCTTATGAAGGAAATTGAAGAAGATATAAAAAAATGGAAAGACATTCCCTGCTCATGGATTGGAAGAATAAATATTGTCAAAATGTCAATACTACCCAAAGCTATCTACACATTCAATGCAATCCCAATCAAAATTGCACCAGCATTCTTCTCGAAGCTAGAACAAGCAATCCTAAAATTCATATGGAACCACAAAAGGCCCCGAATAGCCAAAGTAATTTTGAAGAAGAAGACCAAAGTGGGAGGCTTCACAATCCCAGACATTAGCCTCCACTACAAAGCTGTAATCATCAAGGCAGCATGGTATTGGCACAAAAACAGACACATAGAAATAGAATGGAATAGAATAGAATATTCAATTCTATCCAATGGAATAGAATAGAAACCCCAGAACTAGAGCCACAAACGTATGGCCAACTAATCTTTGACAAAGCAGGAAAGAACTTCCAATGGAAAAAAGACAGTCTCTTTAACAAATGGTGCTGGGAGAACTGGACAGCAACATGCAGAAGGTTGAAACTAGACCACTTTCTCACACCATTCACAAAAATAAACTCAAAATGGATAAAGGACCTGAATGTGAGACAGGAAACCATCAGAACCCTAGAGGAGAAAGCAGGAAAAGACCTCTCTGACCTCAGCCATAGCAATTTCTTACTTGACACATCCCCAAAGGCAAGGGTATTAAAAGCAAAAATGAACTACTGGGACCTTATGAAGATAAAAAGTTTCTGCACAGCAAAGGAAACAACCAACAAAACTAAAAGGCAACCAACGGAATGGGAAAAGTATTTGCAAATGACATATGGGACAAAGGGCTAGTATCCAAAATCTATAAAGAGCTCATCAAACTCCACACCCGAAAAACAAATAACCCAGTGAAGAAATGGGCAGAAAACATGAATAGACACTTCTGTAAAGAAGACATCCGGATGGCCAATAGGCACATGAAAAGATGCTCAACGTTGCTCCTCATCAGGGAAATACAAATCAAAACCACACTCAGATATCACCTCATGCCAGTCAGAGTGGCCAAAATGAACAAATCAGGAGACTATAGATGCTGGCGAGGATGTGGAGAAACGGGAACCCTCTTGCACTGTTGGTGGGAATGCAGACTGGTGCAGCCACTCTGGAAACAGTGGGAGGTTCCTCAAAAAATTAAAAATAGACCTACCCTATGACGCAGCAATAGCACTGCTAGGAATTTATCCAAGGCTACAGGAGTACTGATGCATAGGGGCACTTGTACCCCAATGTTTATAGCAGCACTCTCAACAATAGCCAAATTATGGAAAGAGCCTAAATGTCCATCCACTGATGAATGGATAAAGAAATTGTGGTTTATATACACAATGGAGTACTACATGGCAATCAGAAAGAATGAAATATGGCCCTTTGTAGCAACATGGATGGAATTGGAGAGTGTTATGCTAAATGAAATAAGTGATACAGAGAAAGACAGATACCATATGTTTTCACTCTTATGTGGATCCTGAGAAACTTAACAGAAACCCATGGGGGAGGGGAAGGAAAAAAAAAGAGGGAGAGAACCAAAGCCTAAGAGACTTAAAAACTGAGAACAAACTGAGGGCTGATGGGGGGTGGGAGGGAGGAGAGGGTGGGTGATGGGTATTGAGGAGGACACCTTTTGGGATGAGCACTGGGTGTTGTATGGAAACCAATTTAACAATAAACTTCATATACTGAAAAAAATAAATGTTTGGTAGCATTTGCCTATGGTCCTGGACTTTTATTAGGGAGTTTTTTTTTTTTACTTACTTAATATCTTTGCTGGTTATCAATGTGTTCAAATTTTCTATATTTTCTTGCTTTAGTTTTAGTAGTTTCTATGTTTCTAGGAATTCATCCATTTCTTCTAGGTTGTCCAATTTGTTGACATATAGTTTTTCATAATATTCTCTTTTAATTGTTTGTATTTCTGTGCTGTTTATTCTTTCTTCCCTCTCTTTTGTGATTTTATTTATTTGGGTTCTTTCTCTTCTTGATAAGTCTGTCTAGAGATTTGTCAATTTTAATGTTTTTTTTCAAAGAACCAGCTTCTGGTTTCATCGATGTGTTCTTTTTGTTTGTTTGTTTAGTTTTTATGTCATTTATTTCCTTTTTTTAATTTCCTTTCTTCTGTAGTTTTAGCTTTTGTTTTTGTTCTTTTTCTAGCTCCTTAAGGTGTAAGTTTACATTATTTATTTGAGATTATTCTTGCTTCTTGAGGTAGACCTGTATTGCTACAAACTTCCCTCTTAGAACAGCTTTTGCTGAATCCCAAAGGTTTTGAACTATTGTGTTTTCATATGCTTTATTTCTTCTTTTATTTCCTGGTTGACCCATTCATTGTTTAGTAGCATGTTATTTAACCTAAATGTAGTTGTGGTCTTTCCAGAACTTTTGTTATGGTTGATTTTCTACTTTCATAGTGTTGTGGTCAGAAAAGATGCATGGTAAAACTCTTTGGAATTTGTTGATGCTTGTTCTGTGGCCTAAAATGTGATCTATTCCAGACAATGTTCCTTGTGCACTTGAAAAGAATGTGTATTCTGCTGTTTTAGCATAGAATGTTTTGAATATATCTGTTAAATCCATCTGGTCCAGTGTGTCATTCAAAAACATTGTTTCCAGGTTGATGTTCTGTTTAGATGATCTGTTCATTGATGTCAGTGGGGTGGTAAAGTCCCCGACTATTATCATATTCCTATTGATCAGTTCCTCTATGCAAATTATTAACAGTTTTATGTATTTGGGTGCTTTCATGTTGGGTGCATAAGTATTTACATTTGTTATATCTTCTTCTTTGTGCCCTTTATTATTATATAGTATCCTTCTTTGTCTCTTGTATAGTTTTTGTTTTAAAGTGTATTTTGTCCAATGTAAGTATTGCTACTCCAGCTTTCTTTGGACATCCATTTCCTGTTAGATGTTACTCTATTCCTTCACTGTCTGTCTGCAGGTGTGGTTAGGTCTAAAATGAATCTCTTGTAGGCAGCATATAGATGGGTCTTGTTTTTTAATCCATTCTAATCCCCTAGGTCTTTGATTGGAGCATTTAGACCATTTATATTCAAAGTAATTATTGGTAGATATGTATCTATTGGCATTTTATTACTTATGTTGTGGTTGTTTCTGAAGATTTTCTCTGATCCTTTCTTATCTTTCTCTCTCACAGTTGGCTGGTTTTCTTTAATGATGTATTTGGATTTCTTTCTCTTTCTTTTTTCTTTGGATATTTATTAGTGGTTTTTGATTTGTGGTTACCATTATATTTGTATATAACATCTGCATATAGCAGCGTATATTAAATTGATGGTCATTTAAGTTTAAACCCATTCTTTACTCCTTCCTTCCCATATTTTACATACATGGTGTCCTATTTTACATCCTTTTATTTTGTGATTTCCTTGACTGATTTTTAAGGAAAATATCCATTTTTTCCCCTGCTTTTGTGTTTCCTACCTTCATACTGTCATTTTTGGTCTCTCCTTTCCACTCTCTTTGAGAGTCCCCTTTAATATTTCTTTCAGGACTCTTTTAATGGTCATGAACTCCTTTAGTTTTTGTTTGGGAAACCTTTTATGTCTCCTTTTCTTCTGAATGATAGCCTTGCTGGATCTAGATTTCTTGGCTACAGGTCTTTCCAATTTACCACTTTGAATATATCTTGCTACTCCTTTCTGGCTTGGAAAATTCTGCTGAAAAATCCACTGATTATCTTATGGGGTTTACTTTGTATGTAACTGTATTATTTTATCTTGCTGCTTTTAATATGTTTTTTGTATCACTGTATTTTGCCATTTTAAGCAAAATATATCTTGGTGTGGATCTGCTTTTGTGGATTTTGTTGAGGGTTCTCTGTGCCTCTTAGATCTGGATATTTGTTTCCTTCCCCAGAACAGGTAAGTTTTTAGCTATTATTTCATCAGATAAATTATCTGTCCTATTTCTCCCTCCTCCTCCTCCTCCTCCTCCTCCTCCTCCTCCTCCTCCTCCTCCTCCTCCTCCTCCTTCTTGGACTCCTATAATACAAATGTTATTATTCAGGCACTGAGTCACCTAAGTCAATTCTCATATTGTATGATTCATTTTTTCTCTTTTGTTCAGCGTGATTACTTTCCATTATTTTACTCTGTCTCCTAGGTCATTAATTTGTTCCTGTGCTTCTTCCAGCCTGCTTTTCATTCCATCACTCAAGTTTCTCATTTCATTTATTGAGCCCTTTATCTCTATGCTATTCCTCATCTGTGTTACTGTTCTCGCTGATGTCTTCCACTCTTTTCTCATGTCCAGTGAGTATCCTTATAATCGTTACTTTAAATTCTCCATCAGGCTTATTACTTATATCTGTTCCACTTAGATCTCCAGCCATAGCCTTGTCCTATTCTTTCATTTGGGACAAATTTCTCTGTCTTCTCATTTGTCTCAATGTTTGTGTCTATTTCTCTGTTATAATAGTCAGACACATCTCCTGTCTTTGAGGGTAATGGCCTTAAGGAGAGTTCCTGTAGTACCCTGTCATATGGTGTACCCTGTTCCCTAGGCACTAGAGTTTCTGGGAGTATCTCCAATGTGTGCTGCATGTGCTCTACTGTTGTGTCCTGGCCACTTTATCCTTTAGGCCAGTCATCTGCAGAGGCTTTCTCTGCCTGTTATAGGCAATGTTTGGTCTCTGGCCTGGATGTGGCATGTATTAACTATGAGTGCTCTTGTCTGCTTGTGAAATAGGACCTGTCACCACCACCACTGGAACCAAGACCTCACCAAACTCCTGGGTCAGGAGGCATGGTGTGGGCAGGGGTTTGGGCTAGTCTTCTGGGGGGGGGGGGCAGGGGCCCAGAGTAGTGGAACTGAAGCAATCATGACTAGGAAGGGCACTTCCCCTGGAGCAGGGGTTGGGGAGCTTGGTGTAAGCAATGTAGGCGGCAAGTGTGGGCACCACCCTTCTTCCCACAGGTGCTTATGCTGAGAGGTGGGGGAGGGAAATGACATGGTTCCTTTGTTCTTGGAGTTATCTCTCTGGGAACAATGCCTCTCTGGGATAGGCTTCAAGATGAGCAACTAACCTCTCTACTTTGTGCCCCAGGTGCTCTTCAGATCAATATTTCCATGCTGTATGTTGATGGGCTCTGCCCTGTCTTTTCTTCAAGAGCAGCCCCAATGTCCTCTAAACTCTTCCAGAGCCAAGCATGCTGACCTTTAAAACCTCAGGCTTTAAGTACCATTGGCTGCAAGAACTTATGAAGTCTGGGCCCTCTGGCTTTCCAACCCAGTTGCTATGGAGATTTGTCTTCCTTGTGTACTCTCCTGTATACTAGTCTGTCTCTCACCCTTCTCCATGAAACTGGATCCCTCCCCATCATAGCGTCCATGATCAGTTTCTCTCCCAGACCATTTCCTACCTTCCCCAATGTGGCCTCCTCTCTGTCTTAAGTTGTGGAGTTTGTTCTTCCAGTATTCCAGTAGATTTCTGGGGTATTTAGAATGATTTGGAAATTATCTAGTTGTATTTGTGGGATAAGGTGAGCCCAGGGTCCTCCTACTCTGCTGCCATGTTTCCGTTGCTTCCAAAGCCACAATTGTGATTTTTTTTTAATGTTTATTTATTTTTGAGAGGGAGAGATAGATACAGAATATGAGTGGGTGAGGGGCAGGGAGAAAGGGAGACGCAGAATCTGAAGCAGGCTCCAGGCTCCCAACTTTTGTGCAGAGCCTGATGTGGGGTTCAGACTCACCAACTTGAGATCATGACCTGAGCCAAAGTCGGACGCTTAACCAACTGAGTCACCCAGGCACCCCCAAAACTGTGCTTCTTAAGTGTTTTCTGATGTTCACCCATTCACTTGAGAATGAAAACATAATAAGCTGAATGAAGTAATGGAAAAGGAAGGGGAAGGGAGTAACCAACTGTGCATATCGAATCAGGACAGATCTCCTGTTAATTTAGAGGGGGTACTTAAGTCTTTTGAGTCTCTTTTATTGTACAGATTGCTCCATTTCTCTTTTATTCTTAAAATCTATTTATTGAAGAAACTCAGTAGATTTTCGACCCAAGATGTTTCCCTCAGTCTGCTTGGGCTTATTTCATCACCATGGGATATTTTAATGTGCTCCTCTATATTCTATATTGGAAATTTTATCTAGGGGATGATTCTACTTATGTTAAATTTATTTGGCAAGAAAACTTCATAGGTCTACTTATTCTTCCAGGAGGCCTAAATTCTTTTGTTGTCTCCTTTTGTGATGTATTAGGCATAGATGCTCAATGTCTATGACATTTGCTTCATTAAGATATTTATTAGTGTAATACTTAAAGGGGAACTCCCTCTCATATAGGAATGGCAGAATAAATATGTGATAACTAAAAATTATTTTTAAAAAGTATCGATCTCCTCCTTTGGAAGAAGACAGGAAGCCAGTTTTTTAAAGTATGAATTTTTAAACAAATTTCTCAGGAGAAATTTTGTATACATTCATATACAAAATTCATGTTTAAGACCAGATCGGGAAACCTATAAATAAATAAATTTCATTACTCCCTCATTAAATATTATTTATTGGACCATTATTTTCACAGTCCAAATTTTAGTCCCTTAATCGCTCATAGTGAATCTGTGATGGAAAATCCTCTGAAAGATGTAACGAAAATGGTCTCCTAGAGAGAGAAATTTTTTTCTCAGTATAGATATTTGTTGTATTCAAAAATCTGAAGTGTTGAGTATGTTTCAACACATAGAACGTTTTTATATTCAGTAAAGATATACTTTTGTTTCTAAAGTTTATTTATTTTGAGAAAGAGGGAGAGGGGTAGGGGCAGAGAGAGGGGGAGAGAGAGAATCCCAAGCAAACTCCACACTGTCCATGCAGAGTCCAGCACAGGGCTTGATCCCAAGAACAGTGAGATCATGACCTGAGCTGAAATCAAGAGTCAGACACTCAACCAACTGATATATTTACTCCAAGATATATTTTATTAAATAGCCCAATAAAGTAGTTACTGGGAATGTAGGGAACTAGATTGGCAAATCATTCTCAAGAGTGTTAATTTCAGGGGCACCTGGGTGGCTCAGTCGGTTAAGCGGCCTACTTCAGCTCAGGTCATGATCTCGCGGTCTGTGAGTTCCAGCCCAGCGCCCGGCTCTGTGCTGACAGCTCAGAGCCTGGAGCCTGTTTCAGATTCTGTGTCTCCCTCTCTCTCTGACCCTCCCCCCGTTCATGCTCTGTCTCTGTCTCAAAAATAAATAAATGTTAAAAAAATATTTTTTAAAAAGTGTTAATTTCATTAAAGGAACAGCATTGTGCTTCACTACTAAAACCAGTGTGACCAATATAAAGAATTTTGATTATGATATGGAATTTAATTTGGAGGAAATGTCCAAATGGACAATGTGTATTGTAAACTATAGGATACACAGACCATGTTTGTTTTTGTTACTCTGTGACTTTCTATTCTCTCAGATTATTCTTAGATGAGGAATTTGGAGAAAGTCAATGATTATGATTAAAAGCAAGGATTCTACTTTCAGAACAGCATAAAGTACAACTTTGAAAGTTGGGTTTTTCTATTTTGTTTTTTCAGCCTAGGATTTTTTGGGGACTATTGCATGTTTATATCCTAAAATCATCCCCAAGTGTTCTTAAGAAATAACTCTGCCACATAGTGTTGCTTGTAGCTCTTTTGAATTGTTGTGTCAACACTGCAGGATTCAATAAAGAAAAATAAAAAAGGTAGATGAGAGGACATCTTGTTATCTGTTGCTATCCAAAACAGCAAAGCTTAACGAGGGTTTTAAAAAGGATGTTAGAAAGTTAGCACACAGGATGATTAGCTTGTATAGTTTACTACCTATTGCCTAAAAGTATATTGAAGTGTTTAGAAGAGAGTTGGGTTTTTTTAACTTCTTGTTAAGTATGTCACTAAATCAAAGATTTTAACTTGTAAGAAAATAATTTTACCTATCAATGAACCTTATTTATAAAGCTGAGACACAGCACATTTAAGAACTTGTAAATAGAGATTCTTTTCAGATGTGAGGAAGTTTAACACTAAGCAATGATTAAATGATCACATTACCAATGTGTTACAGATATTTAGGTCAACGCTATTTATTTTAAACATATGAATATTGGTAATTCTTGACTGCAAAATTACTTAAGAATAATTTGAATTCTAAACGTGTAATTTCGTTTTCTTTGTGGACAAAAATACAAAACAAAGATTGATTTATGTATAAAAGCTTAAAATAACACCTAGATAGGTGCTAATAATCACGCTTTGCTTTATACTTTATGTAAACCAGAGAAAGTGTTAGTTTTAACTTAGCACCTGAACATTTTCAGGCTGGTGGATTGTTCCCTAGCCTAGAACTTCATGGCCTGGTTGAGCTGGCATTTCAGTAAGCCTCTTGAGGGAATCATGCTTTCCAGAAGGGGAAGATTTATTTAAGTGCACTAGAATATGTGATGTATAAGTGCAACTTCAGAAGTCCATGTGTGGGTACCATGCATTTGAGTAGAACAGTTTTATGCCATAAAAATGTTCACCGCCTTGTGAATTCAGAACAAGACCTTCTTGAGTCAGGTGGAAATATCCTCTATCTGCATATCACAAACACAGTTTGAAGCTTCCTGGGATAACAATTCTATTTAAAACCGAATCAAATTTTTGGGTGGAGGAGTCTAATTTTTAAAACTTTATTTTTTAATATGTAATGAGTATACTTGTTTCTATGCTTAGACTTCAGTTTATTATATGGTTTGCTTAATAGAGTTCCAAATATTTTTTACAAGGTAAGCTACATCTTTTAAAGAGAAATAGATCATAAAATTAAAAAAAAATGGAAATGATCTTTTATTTACCATCAAGAATGGTTTGCTCTCAAATAACTTATTTTCCTATTATACTTAAGGTAACATAATTTACTGAAATTTGAGTTGAATATTACTTTTCAGGAGTTCAACTAATATATTAAGCAAAGTAGCCATCTAATATAATGCAAACATCAACTAAAATCATTTTTAAACTTTTTGAATTTATTTCTTTGTGTTAATATGATTATACATGGTAAGTTGACTTAGTAAAAAAATTAATTATCAGTAAATCAAACAGACTCCTTGTTAGACACAAATGTAATCCTTAGTATACTTTTAAACATCATCGTACAAAACTATAATTTATTAATGAATCTGGTTACCATAAATTATCCTGGAGTTTCCATATAAATTTCAAATCTTAAATCCATAGGTAAGACTGTTTCTTACTTACCATCATGTTCGTGACCATTAACAATAGGAATGTCTTAGTGTATTTTGTAACAATTTATATAGTTTGGTTAGTTTGCTCACTGTTTGATTAAAAGAACTTAGCCATAGAGATTATGAAAACCATAATGAAAGCCATAGAGATTAGGAAATACGTGATTGCTTCATAACATACACATGTGTGAAGATTTTCAGCAGAGATTATGCCTGAATTTAAAGTATTTCAGCAGAATAACAAATGAGTGAGTAGAATCGTAAGTTACGTTTTAAGAATAAAATAGTCACCTCATTGCCTTGTATCGCTTCCCTGTAGTGCTTATCATAGAAAAACTTGGATTTTGGTGAGTTCCATGTGCACTTTTCCCTGAAACAAAAATTCTGTGTTATTTAATAGATTTTACTAGATTGGCAAATCAAACAAAGATTAATCAAGAATTGTATCAACTCCAGTCACACATCCAGTCCTCAGTAAATGGTAGCCATGAGCAGTATCACTAAACAGTGTAATTTTCCTTAACAGAAGTTATCATGGGAAGGTCATTTCAGTAACAGAATGGAAGGATAAAAATTAAGAACTGGAAAAATGTATGTATACTACTCTAAGATACAGAGTACAGGAAAGAGCCGAAATTATTTTCCAGTATCTCAGCTTCACCTGACAAAACCATCTAACCTAGAGAGAAGAAGTAGGGGTAGAAGAGGGGGATGATTCATTGTAATATTCTGTTCACTCCTAGTAGTCAAAAGTGAAAATAGCAATTTTAGTCCCTTATAATTTTGAATCGTATACTAGCATACTTTATTTTCCTCTATGTAATAGATTTTCTCCATGCACTGGAACTTGAATAATACCATTGGGGAAAAAAATTTTAAAAATAAACTGAATAAGTTACATATTGTTCCTATATTTACACTAATATTTATTGTGGACTTTTTTTTTTTTTTTTTTGGTCCATGACTGTAATCACAGATGATTTCTTTCTTTTTGACAAAAGGCCAAGGACAATTCGATGCCACCATTTCTTTTGGATCAGTTACCATTAGTGACCTATAAATATAGTGAAATAAGTTACTATTACCCTGAGGCAGCAAAGATTTTTATGACTCAGACTCCTTTCTGCCCTTCGTCCTATCTCACCTGAGTGGAACGGAATGCCTCAGTACATTTTGTGACAACTTATATAGCTTGATGGGTTAGTTTGCTCACTGGGTAATACAGTTGCAATAATTCATACTTCATATTGTCCTACAAACGTCCTGGCCCTGGGCTCCACTACACATACTTTTTCACATGAACTTCCAAGGCCAAGATCTATATTCAGATATTCATAAGCAATCCTCACCCAACATTATTAAGCAAATACTCATTTGGGGTAAGGAAGTATCTAGGCATCTGTTTACCTTTTTGGAAAAAAGGTACTGTGATTAAAGTGGATTTGCGAGTTGTTACCTAGTCAGTGCCAGCTGTCACACCGCAAAGATTTTATTTTGGACCTGGATTGTTTCCATTCAAATAAATAAATCAACAAACACATTTTGGTGCCTCCGTCTTTAAGTAGCATGCCACAGTATTTTTACTAAGGTTGCTTAGCAACCACAAATAGTGAGATAGCAGGATTGAAGAGCCCAATAAAATAAGTAGTTGTATTTTACATACTTACAGTGAGAGGAATCATGCTGGTTTGGTCAGCCTTCAGACCTATGAAATTTACAGCATTCATTGTTAAAATTGTGGGCCAGTTTTACAATAGTATCTTCACTCATCCTGTCCAGTTGGATTATAGCTCTGAGGAATACCATCTGCTGATTTCCTATGTAGTCATTCATTATACTACTCAGTCTTTGTAAAGATTTTAAAAAGCAGATCACTGTTAAAATAGATAGTTGTAAGAAAGATTCAAATCGATTTCCCAACTATCCTTTTTCAACCACGTAACATTTTATGGTTATATGCAGGATTTGGTCGGTGTGTGTGTGTTTATCTCTTTTCGTTTCATGAATTCTGTCTCAGTGGGTTTAAGTGGAAAATACTTAATGAGATCTGTTTTAACAGACACAATTGAAGTTGGTATTTATATAGGCAAGAAATAAAATATCCTAGGAGCACCTGGGTGGCTCAGTCAGTTAAGCTTACAACTTCGGCTCAGGTCATGATCTCCTGGTTTGTGAGTTTGAGCCCCGTGTTGGGCTCTATGCTGACAGCTGAGAGCCTGGAGCCTGGTTTGAATTCTGTGTCTCCCTCTCTCTCTCTCTCTCTCTCTGCCCCTCCCCTGCTCATGCTCTGTCTCTGTCTTTCTCTCTCAAAAGTAAATAAATATTTTAAAAAATTAAAGAAAAATAAATAAACATTTTTTAAAAAAGAAAATAGCTTATTTGAAGTAGCAAGTGCTCAATAAATGTCAATTTGATAATTTTCTGCTCAAACGTAATTAAATATCTCATTTAAATTAAGGAATACACATTTGGGGCTTTACAAGAACAGAATCTAGATGCTATATATGAGTTTGCTTTCTGGATAGCTAATATCATCCATTAAATGCTATTGTATGCTATTACACACCGAGCTGGGCCCTACGAGAAAAAAATACCTTTGCCATCCAGGAGCTCGTAATATAGTAAGAGTTCTAAATTCCATATATAAAGAGACGCTGATGTGGAAGTACACCTAACAGTTTGAAAATGTAGAGGAAGAAGTATCCCTTTCTGGAGGAATCTGGGTGGACCTCCTAGAGGAGTTGTCATTTGTTCTGAATGTTGGACAGTGAATAAAACTTAGTTGTCAAGGGAAGAGGAGAGGGTATCTTTAAGTGTACCTGCATGGGGATAGACAATGTGGAGGTGAACTCAGAAGCAGGCACTTCCAGGGGTGTCTGTGTGGCTCAGTCAGTTAAGCATCTGTCTCTTGGTTTTTGGCTCAGGTCATGATCTCACAGTTCATGAGTTCTAGCCCATGTCAGGTTCTGTGCTGACAGCATGGAGCCTGCTTAGGATTCTCCGCCTCCGTCTTTCTCGGCCCCTGCCCCACTCGCTCTTTCTCAAAAATAAATGAACATTAAAGAAACAAACAAAAAACAAAAACAAAGGTAGGCACGTCCAGAGAACAACCAATGTGACCTGGCATGTCTGAAACTGAGATTGGGTCATGTACAATGGAAGACACATCACTAGAAAGGTAGATTCAGTTCACCTGGTCTTGTAGAGAAATTTATTCTGAAAAAGAAAGGTTAAATAGAATGAAATAATATCAAGAATGGGTCTCAGGGGCTTGACTTTTCTCCAAACTTTAATCCAGTGATGGGCTTTCCTAACATTCCTTATTTGCCCCTCACCAACTATACTTAATATGCTGAACACTTACACAAAGTGATTCATACTTTATAAAATTTCTGAAATTTAATTAGCAAAGAATGTCCATAATGAATGTCAGCCTTAGTGTTTCCACAGCTGTCATCCCCTCCGACAAGGGATATTCTGAAAATCTGCCTGTCTACGTCCACACCCCATATTTCTACCTTTACAAGTTTCCCACTGCTGCTACTTCAAGAAATATGTAGCTAACAGCATATTAGCAACTTAGCAAGATTTGAAAATCTTTTCTTATTAATTTCACACAAATTCCCTGAACTAATGACAGAAAATAACATTTGATTTTTGTTTGGCTATCCGGTCTCAGCAGGAAATAATGGTACAATCAAATTGGAGAAAGTTGCAGTGAATGTAATGAAGGGTTGTTACAAAAGTGTGGACAGGACATGGGAAGCACGGGGATAGCTTGGTCCCCTGGGGACAGTGGGAAAATCCCCATGCCTGAAGTGGTGAGCAGGGAGTGTGATTATTTTAAGTCCATGGAGAGAAATCCCATGAAAGGACCACATCACAGGAGCCATTGTGACCACTAGCCTAAGAGGACCTTACAGGGAGGGGGCTCAGGAAATAAACCCCCAACATACTGTGCTTCTTCCTTCTAATCTTCTGCTAACCAGAAGCCAGAATATAAAGGAATCTGGATTGTAGACCAAAGAGGGCAGACACTCAGGGCACAGAGTAATGTGGGAAAGGTGGAGAGTATATCCTCAGAGGCAAATGGAAGATATCCAGCAGAATTTGTTTGGAGTAGTTTAGCTTCCACTCACTTACATTGTTACCATAATACTCAAAGGGTCAGCTAAGGTGATTTAGGGGGACATAAGTAGTGATCTGCCACAATCCCCTACTAACTCTCAGAGAGCCGAAGTTGAAGTACTGAATGATTTTTAAAAACTAAAGGTGTGTGAAACAGGAAAGGAGTTAGGACAAAAGGCAGTGGTGTGGTGGATAACTAAGCAAACAGTTTTAGATCTGGGGCTTTATGCTATGTGACCTTAGTCTGCCATAGATCTCAAATTTTTGCATTTCTGTAGTTACCATGTTTTAATAAAAATAATCATGTATAATGCTAGTCACTAATGAAATAACATTCTTAACTCAAATAATGCTAGTAGGTTTTTCAGTGCTTTTTGCTAAGACATATATAGGGATAATATCTTTATTCATACGTAAATATTAAAAACTTATGCAGCCTCTTTCCAAGTTTAATTTTTCCTATATAGTAAGTAATCAAATCTTTTCTTTTATACCACAATAGGCAGGATCATTGTGTGCATTAATTTCTTAATGTTCGTCCTGTTATAGTTTTTGCAATGATTACAAATATTATATATAGCACATTTTGCATTGTGTATGTCATTATCTTTTTGCATTGAACTCCTTTGGTACTGGTTATTCCCTAACATGCCTTACAGTCCCACCCTTTTAAGACCAGTTGTGCAATCCTTCATTAAATTCCAAATTTCAGTATCTTTAGTGAGATTTCATTTAATTTGCCCTGAAAGTTTCCTGGGGTACATTCTCTAGAAGAAAAGATGGCCCTGGGGTGCCTGGGTGGCTCAGTCAGTTGGGCATTTGACCTTGGCTTAGGTCATGATCTCACGACTTGTGGGTTCGAGCCCCACATAGGGCTCTATGCTGACAGCCCAGAGCCTGGAGCCTGCTTCAGACTCCTTGTCTCCTTCTCTCTCTGCTCCTCCCCCACTCACGCTCTGTCTCTCTCTCTCTTCTTCAAAAATAAATAAACATTAAAAAAAATTAGAAGAAGAAGATGGTCCTTTCAACAATAACAAAATAGTGAATAAATCAGCCGGATTCATATTTTGGCAGAACAAATGTGTTTGTTTCCATTATCTTAAATTTGTTTATTAAATTAGTGCCATAGATACACAGCATGAAGAATTTGGAAGGCACACACCAGAAGATGCTACCCAGGAACAGCTCTCCTGGGGTGGAGGGCACACTTGCAAAAAATCCTGGTGCGGTTCATCCAGTCAGGCAGGTGATGGGAATGTTGGTTGACCATCCGGAGAAGAGATTCTGATCAACAGGAAGGGAAGTGGAGATTAAGAAGTTAGGCAGGCAGTCAAGACTGTGGATATTTATGCGTGCACACAAGGAACCCAGCCGGGGACAGGAATTACTGAGAAAGGCTCTCAGTGGGTGAAATGGGTGAAGACAACAAAAAGAAAGGAAGGTGCTAAGCTCAAAATGCTTTTAATGGGAAGGTGCCTAAGGAAAGGGATCAGATCTGTGGAAATATGGATGGAAAAGTACTCTCTGACATTCAGACTTTCATGTCACTGTCTGCCATTTTTGTCACACTCATTCTGATACCTCTGCTGTTAACCTCTAGGTCTTTTCTCTATTTCTCTTACTCATCCACATCTCCTGTTTATAGTCCTATCTCCAGTCACACAGCTTCCATAAAAACGTCTCCACTCTGTTTTGAACCTTTTTGATTGCTGACCTGTCAGGACATTTTTCTTAGTGAAGCACATTTTAATTCTTTATTATATATTACTTGTAAATTTTCCTGTGACAAAAAGCCTTTTTTTCTCAACTAAATTGCATGCTACTTGAAGTTGGGATCCCTGATGTTGGTATCTCACACATTATCCATGGTGCTTACAGGAGCATTAGACTCATACAGTAAAGATTCCATGAACATTTATAGGATTATGTAAATATAATATTTACTGTTTGTCATTAAAAAGCTAGTTATTAATGTATTCTAATATTGTTAGGCTAGAAATTGTGTTCTGTATTTCTTCTGGGTTTTTTTTTTGTTTATTTATTTTTGAGACAGAGAGAGAGCATGAACGGGGGAGGGCCAGAGAGAGAGGGAGACAGAATCTGAAACAGGCTCCAGGCTCTGAGCTGTCAGCACAGAGCCCGACGCGGGGCTCGAACTCACGGACCGTGAGATCATGACCTGAGCCGAAGTCGGACGCTTCACTGACTGAGCCACCCAGGTGCCCCTCTTCTGCTTTTTAAAAAAATATTTATTTAGAGGAAGAGTGAGCTGGGGAGGGCAGAGAGAGAGAGAGAGAGAGAGAGAGAATACCAAGCAGGTTCTTCACTGCCAGCATGGACACTGATGTGGGGTTCAAACTCATGAACTGTGAGATCATGATTGGAGCCAAAATCTAGAGGTGGATGCTTAACCAACTGAGCCACACAGGTGCCACTGTATTATTTCTTCTTATACTAGTTGTATTTCCCACTTCCTGATGCCATGTACCTCTGCCCCAGTCAAGCTGATCTCTGAATGTCAGGATTTTCTTTGGGGTTCTTTACAGTGACGTACAGGGATGGGGACATATACAGTACTCTACAAATATTTGCACTGATTATTATTTTTTAGAATGGGTTTGAGTGCCTTAAAACAACCACAGTTTAGAGAGCCATTTCACAGACATACACAATCCTACTTGAAAGTGAGATTTAATTCTGTTATTTATTTGACTTCCCGGGTTGACTTTTTCTCATGTTCCATTAACATTTTGAAGCGGGATCACTGGGCACTGAAACTGTATTCAGAGTGACTTAGTTCTACCATGCTGAAAAATGAAATACAAAAGATCCATGTAAGACAGAAGAGTAGTCTGAAAGCTATTGACATGGCAAAGCAAAGACCGGCAACTGTAAGCGACTGAGCAGTATAAAATACATGACAAGAATACCGTGAAATACTTCATTGCTTGTCTCCAAGCGCCATTACCATTTATTCCTAGGGAGTGACGGAAACAGGTGGATCACAGGCACCTTCAAATAAATATATCATGAAGCCAGAGAATCAAGAAAGAATCATACACAATAGGAGTGCAGGCCTCACACGAATTAAATTAGCCTCACTCCTCTACCGCGGAAGCCCTTTTTAGCATCAACAGTAATTTTGTAGATTTGGTGGCAAAGGTCAAAAATAGAATATTGGCATACTTCTAATGGGTTCTAAAAGAGGGAGTTTAGGAAGAAAGCAGGCGGCTCTATAGATGACTCTAAGTAATTCATCTTCCTTAGTTTGAATGCTTGAATCTGAGACGTAAATGAAAATGGCATCTGTCCCCTCATACATTTAATTTTTAAATTAAACTTATTTTGAAGTAATTATAAATTTACATGCAATAGTAAGAAATTAATACAAAGATCCCCTGCACTCTTTACCTGTTTTCCCAATGGTAAGATCTTGCAAAACTGTAGTACAACATCACAGTCACGATATTGATACTGATACAGTCGAGACAGAGAGCATTTTGATCACCACAGGAGTCTTTATGTTGCCCATTTATAGCCAGACCTGTTTCCCTTCTGTCCCTACCCACCCCCCCACCTTAAACCCTGACAACCACTAATCTGTTTTCTGTTTGTATGATTTTGTCACTTAAGCAATGTTATATAAACGGAATCATAGGGTGTATATGGATGTTTTTATTCAGCATAATTATCTAGGTTGTTGTATCTATAAATAGTTCTATTCTGAGGTATCAGTGTAACACAATTTATTTAGTCATTCACTCATTGAAGGACATCTGGGTTGTTTCCAGTAGGGGACTATTATGACTGAAGCACCATAAACACTCATGTACAGGTTTTATGTCTTTATTTTAAGCCTTCATTTCTCTGGGGTAAATCCTCAGGAGTATAATTGCTAGGTCATACAGTAGCTGCGTGTTAAGTTTCTTAAAGAAATGTCCATATGGTTTTCCAGGGTGGCCGTACCATTTTACATTTTCAGTAGCAATGTATTTGTGATGCATTTCCTCCATATCTTGCCAAAATTTGGTCTTGTCATTATTTTTTACTTTAGCCATTCTAATAGGTATACAGTGATATTTAATAAAAAACATTTTGAACATCTTTCATGTGGGTTTTTGACATCTATATATATATCCTCTTTGATAAAATGTCTCTTCACATAGTTTTGCCTACTTTCCAATTGGATTATTGTTTTTTTAACTGTTGAGTTTTAAGAATTCTTTATATATTTTTAGATGCTAGTTGTTATGCAAATATTTTCCTTCACTCTGTAGCTTGTGTTCATCCTCAACATGGCCTTTCACAGAGTAAAAACTATTTTGATGAAGTATAATTTATCAATATCTCCTTTTATGGATCATAGTTTGATTTCAGGTTTAAGAACTCTTTAGCTCTAATTCTTGAAGATTTTCAAATGTTTTTTTCTGTGAGTTTTGTCTGTTTACTTTTTCCATATGAGTGCCAATTCCCCGTTACTCTAGGACCGTTGTTTAAAAGGCTCCATTGAATTATATTTGAACTTTGTCCAAAATCAGTTGGGCCTGATTGTGTGAGTGGAGTTTGGGGTTCTGGGTCTATTCCACAGGCTGTGTGTCTCTCAGCCAATTTTTTTTCTTTTATTTTGATGGAAGTTTGTCAATCTTATTTGCATTTTCAAAGAACCAGTTCTTTGACCTATTGATTTTTTTTTCTATTATGTTTTCAATTTCATTAATTTCTATTCTTTATGATTTCCTTCCATTTGCTTTGGCCTTATTTTGCTCCTTTTCTAGAGTCTTGAGGTGGGAAATGAGATTACAGCGTCGAGACTTCCTGTTTTCTAGTATGTGCATATTAGTGCTGTAGATTTCTTCTAATAACTTGACACACACATTATGGTATGTTGTATTTTTTTTTTAAATTAAAGTTTATTTATTTATTTTGAGAGAGAGAGAGAGTGCATTAGGGAGGGGCAGAGGGATAAGGAGAGAGAGAGAGAGAGAATATCCCAAGCAGTCTCTGCACTGCCAGTGTGGAGCCTCATGAACTCATGAACTGTGAGAATATGCCCTGAGCCAAAACCAAAAGTCAGATGTTTAACCCACTGAGCCACCCAAGCGCCCCAATATGTTGTATTTTGATTTTCATTCAGTTTAATGTATTTTGTATTTCCTTTAAGACTTACTCTTTTACCTATGGATTTTTAGAAGTGTTTAATTTTCAAGCATTGAAAGATTTTCCTGCCATCTTTCCGTTTTCTACTTTGATTCCATTGTGGTCAAAGAGGGCACTGTGTATGATATCAATTTGTGTAAAATTGTTGAGGTTTGCTTTATGGTCCAAGATATGTTATATATTAGTATATGTTTTGTGAATACTTGAATAGAATGTTTATTCTGTATTTGGGTGGACTATTCTATAAATGTTGAATGGACTTTTGTATTTGGCAGGATTATTGGGTTCTTCTATATTCTATTGATTTTCTGTCTAGTTCTATCAATTGTTGAGAGAAGTGCGTTGAGCTCTTCAATTATAATTGTGGATTTGTTTGTTTTTTTCAGTTCTATCAGTTTTTGCTTCAGTTCTTTGCAGCTCTGGGGTTGGTGCATAAACAATTAGGATTGCTATATGTCTTTTTGGTGAATTGACCCATTTATCATTTTTATTGTTTTTCTACTCTGATATGAGATTCTGGATCTTAATTAAACCTTCTATATTTTTAATGGACTTTATGTTTTAGAGCAGTTTTTAGATTTACATAAAAATACAGTATACAGATACCCTCTTCCCCCTGCCCAATTTTCCCTATTATTAATATCTTGTATTAGCATGGTGCATTTGATACCACTTGGTGAGCCAAAGTTAATATATTTTATTATTAACGAAGTCCTTAGTTTACATTAGGATTCACTCCTTTTGTTGTATAGTCTATGTGTTTGGCAAATATACAATGACATTTATCTGCCATTAAAGTACCATGCAGAATATTTTCACTGCCCTAACAATTATCTGTGCTGAACTTCTTGATCTCTCCCCCACAACCTGAAACCCTGGTAATGACTGATCCTTTTATTGTGTCCATAGTTTTGCCTTTTCCAGGATGTCCTATGGTTGGAATCATATAGTAGGTAGCCTTATCAGAGTAGCTTCTTTCTCTTAGCAATATGCATGTAAGTTTTCTCCATGTCTTTTTATGATTTGATAGCTCATTTATTTTTGTCCCTAAATAATATTCCATTATCTGGACGTACTACAGTTTATTTATGCATCTATTAAAGGTCATTTTGGTTGCTTTCAAGCTTTGGCAATTATGAATAAACCTGCCATAGACATTTGTGTGCAGAGTGTTATGTGAACATAAGTTTTCAACTCATTTAGGTAAATACCAAGTAGTGCAATTGCTGGATTGTGTGGTAAGAACATGTTTAGTTTTGTACACTGCCTTCCACAATGGCTATACCATTTTGCATTTATATCAACAATGAAAGTGTTTCTGTTCCTCCGGTCTTCACTAGTTTTTTTTTATTTAGGCATTCTAGTTAGGTATATAGTAGTATCTTGTTTTAATTTGCTGTTCCCTAATGACCCATGATGTTGGGCATCTTTTTTTATAGTCTTATTTGCCATCTGGTTCTCTTCTTTGGTGAAATGTTCAGATCTTTTCCTCATTTTTTAAATTGTGTTTTTCTTCTTTGTTGTTGAGTTTGAACAGGTCTTGGTATATTTTGGAAGGTAGTTTTTATAGATATTGGTTTTGCAAAAGTTTTCTCACAATGTGTAGTTTGCTTTTTCATTCTTTTAACTGTGTCTTTTACAGAGCAGGGTTTTAATTTCAATGAAGTCCAATTTATCAATTATTTCTTTCATGGATTGTGCCTTTTCTTAAAAATGTTACCACCAGGGGTGCCTGGTGGCTTAGTCGGTTGAGCATCTGAATTCGGCTTGGATCATGATCTTGCGGTTCATGGGTTTGAGCCCCGTGTCAGACTCTGTGCTGACAGCTCAGAGCCTGGAGCCTGCTTCAGATTCTGTCTGTCTGTCTGTCTGTCTCTGCCCCTTCCCACCTCATGCTCTGTTTTTCTCTGTCTCTCAAAAATAAATAAACTTACATCTTTTTAAAAACAAACATTACCACCAAACCCAAGCTCTTTTAGGTTTTCTCCTGTTTTATTTCCTAGGAATTTACAATATTGCATTCCACATTTGGGTCTATAATCTATTTTGAGTTAATTTTTGTGAAGGGTATAAGGTCTGTGTCTAAACTCATTTTTTGTCATGTGGATGTCCAGTTGTTCCGCACCATTTGTTGAAAAGACTATCTTTGCTTCATCGAATTGCCTTTGTTCATTTTTCAAAGATCAAATGACTCTATCAGTGTGGACCTATTTCTGGGTTCTCTATTCCATTCAATTGATCATTGTCTATTCTTTCACCAACACTACACGGTCTCAATTACTATACCTTTCTGGTAATGTAGCATTAATCTGATTCTTGTCTTCAGTGTTGTGTTGGGAATTCTGAATGTTTTGCCTTCCACGTTTACTTTAGAATTAGTTTGTCAATATCTACAAAATTACCAAACCTTCTGTTTTACTTATTTTCTCTGATACCATCCTATCACCTTTTTACTACCTAGTGGATGTAGAAGTCCAGGCTTGTCACTAGGGCTTTATTGACACCTGCAGTTTGGTCTTTTTGTTACTGCTAGTTGTGGCTGAGAGCTTTGTTCTTCATTTGGTCTCCACCGGTACCGTTTTGGTATGTGACCTGGCTTCCAAGTTAGCTTCCTTTGACCTCATCCTGGCAGGAGTGCTAAGGTACCTTATTATAGCCTCATGAATCTGGAAGTATAAGCTCTCCATTCAGTCTTTGCTGGCATCGAAGAGGGTGGGGCCACACTTTTTTTTCTGTGTTATTTGGCTGGGATAGCAGTACAGTTATTGTCTGGACATTTTTGCCTTGGTAGGTTGACTTTTTCAATCGGGCTTTTCTTGGGGAATTTTTCCTCCTATGACTGCAGGAGTTTTCAGGTTTCTGGTTTATTGAGCTGTGAGTGTGGGCTTTATGAGGCGAAAAGAAATCAAGGGACCTTGCCACCATGTTGTTCCTTGAGTCCTAGGGTGCCTAGGTAGGCTCTTTCTTCTTTCTACCTTTCAGGGTCTTCTTATGTTTTATGTGTGATATCCAGGGTTTTTCTTCATGCTTAGTGGGAGGAATAAGGAAATCTATGTCTATTCCATGTTCTCTTATAAATGGAATTCTCTCCCCCTGTGTGTTCAAAATGCTACGTGATCATCAGTTGGTAGACAAAGATGAGCTACATTGTGGGGGGGTTGTATGTCATGGAGTTTCAAATAAATTGAAAATTAATAGAATAAAAAATTAATAGAATCCAATGTAGAATTTGGAAAGGAGAACTGATGTGACCAAGCGGTATTTTGTAACTTTTTTGAGCTGCCATATTTAGTCCGCAGGGGCCCTAATGGGAAACCAGAAGGTCAGTTAAAGAGCTTTCAGAGTAACCAGTTCATGTAGACTTAAATTAGGATAGTGGAGGTGATAAAAAGGGGGGGAAAGTGAGCTCAAGTAATATTTTATCATTAATGACATCAACAAACATGTATCATACATCTGTTATGACCAAGGTAATGATAGACATGATGGACATGAAAAGAAGAAGGCAGGGAGGTTTTTTTTTTTTTCCAAAGAATTTTAAACTAGTAGAGAAAATATGTATATAAGAATAATGGACACCTTGGTGATAGGTCAATATATTGAATTGTGAGGTAAAAGAAAAAAAGGAAAAGTGATGCCAAGGGGAAAAAAAGAAGAAGAATTATGGTGAAAGAGTAGTTATTGAGAGAGAAATCAAGTTTTGAATATGTTGAGTTTGATGTCATGTGAGATATCCAAGTGGAGATACTCTGAAAGCAGCTACTTGATAAAAGCCTGAAATTTAAGTTAGATGTGATTATCAGAATTAAAGTATAGTTTTAATAAAATATTTTTTCCCTAAAAGCCAATTCTGTATAAGCACTTGGTGTAAGAATTTTAAAATAGCCTAGATCTATACCATGATTCACTGGAACTTTAAACAGAGCCCTTCATGGGGTAGAAAGAACATGAATTTTGTAGCCAGAATCAACTTTTATTTAGACCTCAAGCATGACTCTAACCAACCTAAATTTATCTTAGAGCCTAAATTTTACCTGTCAAATGGGATTCCAATACTAAGTAATTAATGTTATACAGTTACCAATGTATTAAAATGCCTGACACATAGAAAGGACTTACAAATATTGATTCTCTCTCCATTTATTAACCTGAAATTTATACTGAGAGTAAATGCCATACTCAAAATTTGTGCTGTGCTTTTATGTTTTCTTTGATGCAGTTCCTGTTTTTTTGGCCCTTAATTGTAGTTTCAGACAGAGGCAAGAGTGGAAAATTTATTGGCTGTTCTTGGTCTATGAATGCTCATTATGTGAAAATCCCCAAGTATAATTTAACAGTATCAATATTAAATAAATACTTTATTTTAAAAGTTAATTGAAAGCAATCTACACAGTATGCAGATATTTTTGGTCCATTTTGTTCAAATATTATGTGATTGGCATATAATACAGTCGACTTTTTGTCAAGGCTCCTGTTGGTTGGTAAAAGTATTGTGTACAACAAACGGAGAGATGGACTGGAGCTTAAGGAGGACCTGGGATCAAGGAGGGCTTTTATGAGATGAAGGGTGTTTGCACTGCCTTTATTCTCTTGAGTTTGTCACCTTGCAATTCTCTTCAGTACAGTGAATCAGGTTTTTATTCTTTGGTTCTTTGTGTTCGCCAAATACTCTTGTTCTCTTATATTTCTGAACTTCCTTGGCAATGTAATTGGATTATGGCTAATGTGTATGCAAGTTATGAAAACAACATAAACTCCAGATCTTTAAAAATATACTATATCACCTCTTTCTCTCTTCCTCTTCTGTGGTAACCTTGCAAGCCATTTGTTTAAAATGACATTATATAAGATGAATGAGGACCGCCAAACTGGAAAAGGGCCCAATCAGTGATTGATCCCTGAACATTGTTTATTTAATGAATAAGCCTTTACTGGGCTAAGCCACTGATATTTGAGGGTTTGCTTGTTACTGCACCTTATCATAACTGTCCTTCACCAATACATAACCTCATGAACCCACTGCCATAGCTCTTGCCAAAATCACCACGGCTCTTCATTGCTCCTTTGTCTTCATCTTTCTTAATTTCTCAGGATTCGATACAGTTATCTACTCTCTCCCTGAACCATTTTTTTTCTCTTGATTTTCACGATGCCATACTTTCTAGTGTTTCCCCTCTCTCACTGGTATTCCTTCTCAGCTTCCATTGCCACCTTCTCCTTTTGTGATAGACCTGTTAACGTTGGCGCATCTCCAGGCTTGGTCCTCTGCTCTCTCTCCTTACATCATTATCCAGTCCCATGGCTTTAAATAGCAGCTATATGTCTATGACATTTACATTTATATGTTCTTTACCTCTGATTTATACCTTTTATGAGCTCTAGACTGGTATATTCAACTTCCTACTTGAGATCTCTATTTGGATATCTAATACGTATCTCAAAGTTAATATTGCAGAGTAAATCTCTGATGCCTATCTTCACAATTTGTTTCTTCTTAGTTTTTCCCACCTCAGGCAATGGCTGTACTATCCACTCATTTACCCAAAGACCAGAAACTTATGCGTCGTTAAGTTTTTTCCTTCCCCACATCGCTTTACAGTCTAGGTCTCCACAAATTCCCATGTGTCTGACCACATCTGCCACTATCACTCTGTTACAGTCACCATTTTTTCTTACCTGGGATGATATGCTTCCTTCAAACTACTCTCATTGTTCCTTGTACTGGTTTATTTTTTTTTATTAAAATTTTTTTATAACATTTATTTATTTTTGAGAAACAGAGAGAGACAGAGCATGAGCAGGGGAGGAACAGAGAGAGAGGGAGACACAGAATCCAAAGCAGGCTCCAGGATCTGAGCTGTCAGCACAGAGCCTGACACAGGGCTCGAACTCGCGAACTGTGAGATCATGGCCTGAACTAAAGTCAGACACTTAAGCGGCTGAGCCACCCAGGCGCCCCATCCTTTGACTGGTTTATAATCCATTTTTCATTCTGTAGCCAGACTATTCTTGTTTAAAGTATAAATCAAATCATGCCAGTCTCTTCTGATTCTACATTTATGTCCTGTATTTAAAATATCATTTTCTTATGATTTTCAGGTCTCTGACCATTTGCTTCCTACTTATCTTTCCCACTTCATCTCCGATATAATTCCTTTACCCTCTATACTCCAACCACACATGTGGTCTTTTTTCTCAAACACACTCGGCTAGTGTTTCCTGTGCCTGGATTTCTTTTTTTAAGTTTAATTTTTTATTTTGAGAGAGACAGAGACAGCATGAGCAGGGGAGGAACAGAGAGAGAGAGGGAGAGAGATAATCCCAAGCAGGCTCTGTGCTGCCCACACAGAGCCGGAAACAGGGCTCAAACCCACAAAACTGTGAGATCATGACCTTAGCCGAAACCAAGAGTCAGATGCTTAAAGGAGCGAGCCAGGAGCCCCTGTGCCTGAATTTCTTTCATTTATCATCTCCCTGTGTGAGGCTTCTTGTGACTACTCATGTTTCGTGTTTCAGGCCCAAATTTCACCTTCTCAGAAACTACTCCCAGACTCATTCTTATTATGTTTTATAGTCTTCACAAGGCTTATAGCTATGTGAAATTATCTTGTTCACTTAGCTATCAATAAATTTACTTTACCTATTTTGCCCTCCTACCCTCCAAAAATATATAAGGTACATTGAGGGCAAGAAGTTTGCCTGCTTTTTTCACTCACGTACCTGAGTCCCTGGAATAGTGCTGGACACATACCTGGTACTCAATAAATTGACGAATTGATGAATAAGTGAAGGAAAGTTTGAATGAATGAATAAATGAATGAAATGTTGAATGAATAAATGAGTGAATGAATAAATGTCATTATCCTTTGCAGAATGAGTTATCATTTTAACCTACATGGTTCTGTGGGCTATATTTGGAGGCTTTGAGTCCTTGAAACTACTTTAAAATAATTGTTTTTCACTTATACATGCAATATTGTTGTTCCAGGAACACTGCATCAGGTTCTTAATAGCCTGCAAAAATATGGGGGGAAAAGGGGAGCCTGGGTGGCCTGTCGGTGAAGTGTCATGATCTCGCGGTTTGTGAGTACGAGACTGGCATTGGGCTCTGGGCTGACAGCTCAGAGCCTGGAGCCTGCTTCAGATCCTGTGTCTTCCCCTATTTCTGTCCTTCCCATGCTCATGCTCTGTCTCTGTCTCTCAATAATAAATAAACGTTAATTTTTTTTAAATATGGAGAAAAAGAAGTACTTTCCTTCTTTGTGTCTTCTTTAATTTTCGGGCTGTGGTATCACCAGTTTTCTGACATTAGAAATCTCAGGGAATCTTATCTCTTAGCTCCTTACCAGCAGGGACCATTTGTCAATACAACGCAAAGGGAGATGCTCTGTAACAGGCATAAGAGCCTTGTTTTCCTCAGGAGACTAATTTCTGAATTGTGCATGAAAGAATGTTAAATCACTCCGAACAAAGGAATACTGTTTACCTACAAATCTGTGGGCCCACAATTAAAGCTTCTTTTTAAGGGTTCTCCCCCTATGTGATTTTTATCCAATATTTACTAAAAAAACAACAGTGCTTGGAAAATGAAAACAAGAAATCTGAATGGTTTTTCCCTTTTTCATAAGAAAATAGATCCTTATCATTTTGCCATTTCTTTGCAGAACCTTTTTTACTTTGAGAATGAAATACTCGGTAAGAGATGAAAAAGCTTAATAGAAATTGGGAAAAGGAAGTAAAACATTTTCTGGGATGAGTGATTTTATTGCTTCTATACACGATCATTTTTAGAATAATTTATACATTCCACTCCTCTGGACAGAGTGCAGTGCTTTGACTCATACATATATATTTTTAAATCTCTCTCTCTAACAAATGGCTTTGTTTGTTTGATGACCTTTGCTGAGAGCCTTTGATAATAAGGCTGAGAATTAAGACATCGCCAGACAGTGGTGCACAGATGGGCTTCAGCTGATACTCTAGAAAAATAATATCTTCATCCTCCAGCTATTTCCCCATAAATCTAGCCACCGTACTGTTTCACAAAAAGGAAAAAAAAAACATGCTTTTTAATGCTATTGCTACTTTTTGCCATGATTAAAAGTTGTCTTACTCTTTCTGTCCTCTGAGTAACTGTATAAATAAAAAGCACAAAGTGGAAGTAACTGAAATCTCATAAAAAGGGCAATACTTTGTCCAGATCAAACATGCTGACATTTTTGAGGGTCACTTTACGTTTCTGGAAAGCTTCTTTCCGTTGTTCTGCTACAGGTCCAAAAATGAATTAGTGGCTGCATTGAGTCTCCTCAGGAAATTAAGTTTCTGTGTTTGTGCTATCTCTGGGGTCTGAGCAATAGGTTTCATTTTAGTTGGAAGGAAACTCTACTACCAGAAATAAGGTTCTGCCTACCATTTTTTCCTGGAGCTATTTCAGGTGATCAAAAATAACTAATAAACTAGGGAAGAAAATAAAACTATCTCAATTGCTCAAGGCTCTAAAGAAATTAGGGGAAATCTTGGAAAATCAGTCAGTAGGATTGAAAACAAATGTTTGGAGGTGTCTGCAGAGCTCAGAGGTGTTGAGCATCTGACTCTTGCTTTTGGCTCAGGGCATGATCCCTGGGTCATGGGGTTGAACCATGTGTCAGGTTCTGCACTGAGTGTGGAGCCTGCTTAAGATTCTCTCTCTCTCTCTCTCTCTCTCTCTCTCTCTCTCTCTCTCTCTCTCTCTCCCCCTCTCTCCCCCCGCCCCCTCTCTCCCTCTCTCCCTCCTCCCCCGAAATAAATTTTAGGGGCACCTGGGTGACTTAGTGGGCTAAGCGTCTGACTTCAGCTCAGGTCATGATTTCACAACTCATGAATTTGAGCCCCGCTTGGGGAATCCCCAAATGGTGATCTCTATGATTGAGTGCAGAAGTTCTAGGAAAGACCCTTCTGCCCTTTTTCCAAATCCCCTCTACCTACCTACACCCTGAGTTCTGACACCTTTGTAACATGTGACAAGGCTTTTAATTCTGCTCTTAGATTTCAGGATTAAAATGTAAAACCATATTGACTTGGGTTCAAGTAAGGGTATAAAATAGTCTATGTTGATATCCAAGGAGATCAAAAGGGTAATGGATTTCACATATGTTTTGTGGCAATGGACATGTCAACATTCATTATCTCCCTGAAGATCTAAAATAACTGTGAATTAGCTAGTATTGCCTTATTTCCTCTGAGGATATTAAGACGAGAGGTTAAGTAACTTTTCTAAGATCACAGAGAGTCAGAATTGATGAAAAAAGAAATCAAAGTGGCTCCATCTGACTACAATGGCCCTAGCTCCCCAGCCTGTTGCCCTGTTGAGCATAGTTAGAAAATCAGGAATAGCTAGGGGAAGGGAAAGAGGAAAATCTGCTGAATTTAAGGGCTGCTTGGTATGCTTCGTAATGTTAAATAAAGGTGTATATTCACTGAAGCTCTATTTATATATGATAAGCAAATATGGAAGTATTTTGGAGTCTCAGAAACTGTGGGTTTGTGTTCCATTAATGAGTTACGGTTTATAAATTTTATGCATCTCTCAGGTTTTAGTGCAACTTGTTACACAAAAGTCGGTTCCAAACATATTTTGACTTTTTATTTCTAGAAGAGTATAGTTCATGGTGTTAAACATTGTAAGTCCTTGATTTTTTTTACACCAATTGCTATTCTTACATTTGCATATGTTATTTCAATATGTAATGTGTTTATATACATATATATGTATATATGTGTGTGTGCATATATACATACATACACATATTTCTGTTCTCTAAGAAATCAAAATAGAATGTTGTGGCATGTTTCTCTACTGGTATGTATATCTCTGATCTCATAGACAAGGTTTCTACCTTTTGGCTAAATGCTTCTATACTTCTCTGTTCCTCAATTTCTGGAAAGTATATCAAAAGACTTCACCAAGTCCTCACATGTGTCCTTAATGGTTTAACATCAGTCCTCTGCAAAAATGTTATTTCGATGAACGCAAGGCCGAGACTATCTTGTTCACTGTCATATCATCAGCCCCTGGCGAAATGACTAAGTATATAGTAAGAGCTTAAGAAGTATTTAATGAATTGAATTGAAATTGAAATTCCGTATTCCCTTTGTAAAAGGCAACTGTCCTTGAAATGAGCAACACGCTAAACCATGTTATACTAAAACTATATATTCTCAGGCAAAATCCTAGAAGGCAATGTTGGACAAGAAAGTTATGTACAAATGGTATAAAGAGGCTTCAAACAGTAAGTTGCTGAAATTCTAGTTTTGCTTAGAGCTAGCTCCTATTTGTAATATTATCCATTCTCTTAGAAAATATTTTTGTTAGGCATTCTGTTCCATGCTAAAGATTGAAAGACAAATAGAATAGACTAATTAAGGGAATTAATTCTTAAGAAGGTCAGAAGGACTTTATGAAAATGCATATTAGGCCAGAGGTCTTAAAATTTTTGCTGATGTACTCTCAATGAGTATTTTGAAAAAAGTGTGCGTTCCTTTACATGTTTTAAAATCAGTATAAAAAATTCATTATATGTTTAAAAAGAAGTAAAGAGTGTAATTTCTGGCTTCTTTTAAATATTGTAATTTTAAAAATTAAAAATGCTACATAAATCTTTTACACTTTAGATTTCAGTAGAATCTAAATACCATAGCACTTTAATATCCACAACCAGACATTTAATAATTTCATTATCCAGCTTTTCTTTAATCCTTAGAAATTTGATGTCCTATCTTTTAGTCTTTAACCTTATTTACATTTCATTTTCCCTAGAGAATTTTATCCTAAAGTAATATATTTCTAAACCCATATCTCCTTTACTAATTAAGTACTAAAGTATTTCATACTTCTCTGTAAGAAAACTCTGCTTATAAATTAAACATGTATTTTTATTTTCCACAACTCTAAGATTTTAAATGGTAAATGTTTTTCCTGGAGGCACCTGAGTGGCTCAGTTGGTTAAGCATCCGATTTTGGCTCAGGTTGATCTAACAGTTCGGGACGTGGAACCCCACATCTGGCTGTGCGCTGTGCAGAGCCTGCTTCAGATCCTCTGTTTCCCTCTCTCTCTCTCTCTCTCAAAAATAAATAAACATTAAAAAATATATATTTCTCCTGGAAGTAGTTAGATTTGGAATTACTATTAGTACACAATGTTTTATATCCTTTTGCTTTGATCAAAGCAACAAAAATATATAAAACATTTGACAAGTAATTATTAAGTGTATAGAGAAAAATTTTATTATAAATGATCCTATTAATAAAAAAGGGACTACATGTTTCACATAGTTCATATGTCCAAAAATGATTCTTCCTCATTCTTATAACAGTGTCCAAAATCAGTTTTATTTCTGTTTTCATTGATGATAACACTGAGAAGTATTGTCTACATATTAGGAATTTTATCATAGACATGTCACATATTTTCTTAAACTTCTAAATTTCACATATTTTCTTAAACTTCTAAATTTCCAGCTAAAGATTGTTGTTTTATCATTACTTTTGATGCTATATCAGCTGATGATTCAGTTAGGTCTTACATATTTGATGAGAGGAAAGACGAGCCATTTGACTTGCAAAGGAAACCCTATAAGTTGAATCATCCGCTTCCTCAATTTCTGGAAAGTATATCAAAAGACTTCACCAAAAATTATCAGCACTTTAATTTACATTTTATTCCTTAACTTAGGAATACCTTGTCTAACCTGACATACTCAGAAAAGGTTGGAAAATCCAAATATTATTAATTTCAGCATAATTTTGCTAATATAATATTTTTGTAAAAATATTTTATCTTACAATTTTTGAATATGCTATTTTCAAAAGCCAGTTCTCATTGCCAAATTAATCAGATTAGAATTATTTCTTATAGAAGTGTGACTTCATTTTTCACTCTATATAAATATAGTAATGTGTTTCCTTGATTCAATGGTCTTGCTTCTGAATTCTAAGATAAACATATGGATAAGGCCCAAACATTGTTTTGAGCAGGTTGTACTCTACATGATATAAGGCCCTGTTGCTTTTAATATTTTTTACCAATGCTCCTTTTGTTTTTCATAGACCAGATTCTCCCACAGGGAAAATGCATGTAAAAGATTATAAAGGGGAAATTTAAATAACAACCTAATGTTAGTGTTTTTCAAGCAGATTGATTTTTATTTTTTTGTATTTATTTAAAAATTTTTTAATGTTTTTATTAATTTATTTTTGAGACAGAGAGAGACAGAGCATGGGCAGGGGAGGGACAGAGAGAGAGAGGGAGACACAGAATCTAAAGCAGGCTGCAGGCTCTGAGCTGACAGCACAGAGCCTGACGTGGGGCTCAAACTCACAGACTGTGAGATCATGACCTGAGCTGAAGTCGGCCGCTCAACCGACTAAGCCACCCAGGCACCCCAGCAGATTGATTTTTACAAAAGGGAATATGAACTTAGAAATCTGAAGATTAGTGTCCTAAAATTTGTTTAACCTTTACTCCTTGGAGAGTTTTCATGTAATTGTGTTTGCATCATTCTAGGTTAAATGACTTGCATAAAGTTACACAACTTAAAAGTGAATGAGTTGAGATTAGAACCCAGGTCTAACCCAGAAATTCAGGAACTGAGCTATTTTGCTCTACATTATGTTTTATGATCTCACAGAAGGAAATGAATGTGTCTGCAGAGAAATCTGGGATGTAAGATTAGGAGATACTTTTCTCTCTCGCTACGCCCCTTTCCTATTTCTACTTTTTCTTTCTTCCTTCCCATCCCTACCATAAAGTGGAGGAAGGACCATTGTAAAAGAGGAGTTTAAAAAATAGACATGACATAAAGCCTAACTTCAAAGTCTTTTTCATACATATTAGTTTTAGGAAATAGCTTCTGAATTTGCATCAGTTCAAACTGTCTATATGCCTGAGTACAAGCCTTCTTGCATTTCTAGGACTGTGCATGACCTAGACGGAACATTATTGATCTAAGAGAAGAAGCAATGCTTGAGACCAAGTAAGATGTCAGCCATAGTCTTTTCTCTTTAGTCTATTAGGGCAAAGTTGGTTCCCAGAGTAGACTGTCCTCACTTTGGAGAGACCAATTCTGAGGGATGGTGGGTAAATTTTGATAGAAGGAGCAGAGATAGTAGTTGGGAGGGAGGGGACTCATGATTATTACACGATCAGACCTTAATAATTGGGAATATCAGAGGGGCACAGTCTGAAAAAGGAAGGATTAAATGGAATTCACAGTGGGACCTTGGAAACCAATACAAATGTACTGAACTAGAAAATGTCATCGTAACCAGCTACATAGTGTATGGGACATCATGTCCCAAATTTTCTAGCCCATGCAAAACTGAGTGAAGCCTCTTAGTTAGATTTTAATTGTAATGTAAATGTGTTCATGGGGGAAGAAAGTGAAAGAAAATACAGCTAAGAAAATGTGGAAATGAAAAACTTCACCTTTATTCATCAAAAAATTTTATTTTGATCAACTTCCTGCCCTTAAAATTGGCTATTTCACCCCCTCCCCACCCCACACTTTGGCATTATTTCCAGGGCTGATCAGTCAGCTACAGTTGTAAAGTGTCTACACTGTGTTATGTGCAAGCTGTTGTGCTTCCTGGTGTTTGGCCTCTAACTTCAAGCATTGAAGAAAGAAAGAATACCTTCATCTTCTTCAGTATGTGACTGGAACAAGTTAGCCATCCTGCTTTTCATTACATAAGTCCTTAATTTCCTAAACAAACAAACCCCTCAACGTCTCCAGAAGTAACAGAGATGGTATTCCTATGTCACTTACAAGTCCCATCACATCACCATCTCTCCCAAACCTCTTTCCAAAGCTCACTTTTTTCTGAATCCCATGCAAAGGAAAAAAGCCATAGGTAACAGAGGCATGTTGTTACTTTCATTTGTGTGCTTCGACATAGATATGGTTTTGATAAATATCTAAATGAAAAGGTAGGAGGAACGATGTCATGAAAAGCCTATGCTTATGCCCATTGAGTATGTGACTTGGCTTGGGACTCTTGTCCTGCAGATTTCTGAGCAGAGCAGCACAAGAATATCTTCTATTTCTGTTGCAACTTGGACAGCTGGAAAGGAAGCTAACAAAAGGATCCATCAGAACACGATTCTCAGTTTCACTTATTCAGAATTAAAAGTAAGTTGGGCAGTGGATTAGGAAAACAGCCTGTAATCAGATCAGTGACCCCCGTGAGACCCTGTCATTAAAACTTTAGTGTTGAGCCTGCAAGCCTCTGTTCCTCTGATTAGGCAATTTACTCTATTTCCGCTCTTCTGTCTGCCAAAACATTTAGTCGCAAAATGCTTTAGAATTCTCTAGACTCATAAAATGGTGTTCTGAGGAAAAGGAAAGGAGAATGGATTATCTTATTTAGCTACCTATCATGATGCAATCAGAAAACAGGAGAGGTTTATAGATAATATTATAAAGAGACAAAAGCAGCAGATTTCATTTAGATGGCCAGAAGGGCACAGGCTCCTGCTGAGTCCTGACAGCCCAACATGAGTGCCTTTGCTCCTCATGTGTGTGGATCACAGGGATTACTTCCATCAGTTAGCAACATGGTGGAGGGGACAAACTGGGGCTGCATTTTCACTCAGTTGATTGTTGCTGAAGATCACATGTATGACGACATGCAGTGACTCAGTTTCCATATCTGCGTGGTATGAATAACAGTTCTTTCCATTATCTTACAAGTTTATTTTGATGCAGTAATTGCTGGGGAAGTGCTTTAAAATGTTTTATATGAATAAAAGATAGTTATCTAACTTATAAATTCTGACTTTGATCTTTAATTCAGGTCTAATTCTATTGGGGGTTATTATTAAATATGGTCATTATGTATTTATTTTATTTCTTGTTTAAGGATGATTCTGATTTAAAAATTACAGGGCAACATCTAATGGAGTCATTGAGGTATTTCTATTTAGATCTTTTGTGAACATTCCAAGAGATTACAGCCTACTTCCCCTAGGGACGATTGGAGACACCAGAAAAGACTTTACTGTGCATCTCATCTCATTTCTAAACCAAGGTGGGAAGCCACAGATAAAAACACCAAACTATTATGGGCTATCGAATTTCTCAGATATGTTTCCTTCTCATCTGATTTAGATGTATAGCCAGGGTTCTGACCCCAGCTTGCTCGTAGTTTGATCCTTAAGTGTAATAGATTTCCCAATCATTTGTCTTAATAATGCAAGTAAAACCCACTAACATCCTACTTGTTAATCTGATTAGATGCCAAGCCTTAGCTCCTCAGAGATGTCCCACTGTCTGTGAAGACTGAATAGTAGTAAAAGAGATGAGGCCAGCTTGTAGAACACAGAGAACATCAATAAGGAGCAGGGGAGAAACACGGTTGAGAGATGACAAAGGAATCACTGTGTACAACACGTTTTCCTTTCCTCAGACTAAGGGCATTCTAAATTGTGTTGTATGAGCCTTAACCTTTCCCACAAAGGCGTCTGTAAAAATAAGTGTTTTTGCAACCCCGTTCGTGGTGATTCTGTAAATCAAGAAAATATCTTCAACAATGGAAATGTCACATCTGCTTATGAACCATGTTTAACGGAGTTTGTTTTTCTTGCTTTTTAAATCAAAGAATTGGCTGCTGTCTCCCTTCACTTCAGACCCTGAATGCAACATTACACGGTGAAATGTTAGGGATGTCAGTGGTAGCAACAGTGTTACTTTTTTTAAGTGCAATGGAATATTTAATGTTTTATGGCTGGCTCTGTGGGGTGAAGTTGTAGCATGAACTAAAATGCCAACATAATGTGTTTTAAACTGACTACTGCATTATCATGGACATTTTAAGAATGTAATTGTTTTAACCAAGTCATAAATTGGGTTGCCACCAATTACTTCAAAAAAGATCAATGGGGGCAGGGGGATGAGAAGACAAGTGTGTGTCCTTAACAGTTTACCTAATGTGCTCTTGAATTTTGAGTAAAAATGGCATATCCCTCCAGTGCCATATTTTCTGTATTTGAGGAGGAAAATGTACTTGTATACTTTCTCTTTTCATACAGCATATACGCTATGGAAGAAATGGTTAAGATGTGAATATAGACACCAAAGTGATGACTTCCTTGTTAGTCCTGCTTATCTTTCTCCAGTACTAATAAGCACCCCCCCCCAACATACACTCAGATGTTGTGAGAAGAAAATTATGAAGGAGAGGAAAAGAAAAGTATAAAATAGTCATGTTGAGGGGGCAGCATTACAATATATACAGATATATAGACAAAAGAAAAAAATGAGAGCATTTGGGGTAAGATATATCAGCAGTGGTATAGATTTGGGAACCACCCCCCCAACAACAGCCATTAAAAATAAAACAAAAAACAGGACTAGCTTGACAACTTTATTTATCTTTTTTTTAAAAGTTTTATTCATTCATTTTGAGAGAGCACACGTGTAAGCAGGGGAAGGGGCAGAGAGAGGAGAGAGAGAATCCCAATCAGGGTCTGTGATGTCAGCGCAGAGCCTGATGTGGGGTTCCATCTCACGAACAGTAAGACAATGACCTGAGCCAAAATCAAAAGTCGGACGCTTAACTGATTGAGCCACCCAGGTGCCCCCAGCCTAACAATTTTAAAAGCACATATTAAGTATCCACAAAAAACATAATAGCAAGAATCCAAACTATAACTCTGTAGGCCAACTCACCAGGAGCAGTAAGTCACATTTGGTATTAGCAGCTGTGTACAAGGAAGAAGAGGAAATAAAAGTAACTTCTGATGACCTTTATAGCAGGAGAAACTATGCATCTAACAAAATGAAATGCAGCTCAGAGTCCCAGTTAGCTGGGAAGTTCAGCGGGTCACATTCAGAAAAGTAGCCTAAACTAAGGGGGCAGGGTTCTCAGGCTTCATTTCAGAAATGAACATGGAAGGACTACAGAAAGGTTCGTTGTTATGGGTCAGACTAGGTAAGTAAGCTCCCAAACTAACCAGCTGATGCTTTTTCCCAGTACTAAGCTCTACAATACAGAAATGCTGCTGAACTAGAATATGACCTGAGAAAGATAGGAGCAAAGGAAAGAAAATGTCCAGAAAAGATGGGGTAAGAGAGCAAAGGAGGCAGATCTCAAAAATACTCAAGACCGTATTTTTGAATTTTTTACTATACTAATAAGAGTACAAAATCATAAATATTGGAAAGCTGTTCTTGTCTACCTTCTTCTATTATTAGTTAGGAAAACCTATCTTGGTAAAATATAAGCAACGTAAAAGGATTATAATAAAATTCCACCCCAAATTTAGAAAGGTAACAATGAGGGGCGCCTAGGTGGCTCATTAAGTTAAGCATCCGACTTCGGCTCAGGTCGTGATCTCACGGTTTGTGAGTTTGAGCCCCACGTCGGGCTCTATGCTGACAGCTCAGAGCCTGGAGCCTGCTTCAGATTCTGTGTCTTCCTCTCTCTCTTCCCCTCCCCACTCGTGCTCTGTCTCTCTCTCTCTCTCTCTCTCTCTCTCTCTCTCTCTGAAAAATAAATAAACATTAAAAAATTAAAAAAATATGGTTATTAGAAAGGTAACAATGATCAGAATAAGACTCATACAAATATGCAGTGAGTTAAAATAATTTAAGGAGACAATGACGGCTATTAAAAGAATAAATCAACCAGATTCAGATAAACACAGAAAAGAGAAAAAGAGATATTTGAAGACAGGGAAGATTTCTAAAGTAAATTGACATAACTCATGAAAGAATTAAAAATATAAAGTCATTTAGAAAATAAGTTCAAAGTAGAACTCAAAAAGGAGCAAATACCTTGGATAATGCTCTGAAATAAATACAAAATGCAATATATAAGAATTTTAAAATAGGTGAAAAAATATTAATGAGTAAGTGTTATATATGGAAATTTGGTAAGAACATAAAACATGCATTAAATGACTCCTATAAGAACCCTAACATTGGACAGAACTAAAAATTCAATGAAACATTGAAGTCTTTATATTGAAAAAATGTACAATGTACTTAGGGAAAGCAATAACAACATAATTTGAGATATAATCTCAAAAAAATACATTGGCAGTCAGGCAAAATGCCCAAATCATTTGTAACAGAAAGATAAGCATTTATCAGACATTTTGACATCATGTTGTGATGGAATAAAATGGCAAACCATTTTTAAGATCATCAAAGGAAGGAAAATGGAAGCTAAGAATTGTATATCTGGCCAAACTAGCCTTCATATATAAAAACAACAAGCTGATAAAAGAATTTAGGAAATAAATGTCGATTCCATAAGACCTACCTTTAAAATCTAGACAATGAACTTCAGACTACCAAAGTGACTGGAAAGCATGTACATAAATTGTGATGGTGAGAGCCGAGTATATATTAACCTGTAAAACTAAGATATGGCTATAAGGGAGTCAGTATAGAATATAAAGGTACATGCGGTAAAAATATAGTCAACTATTAAAAATGAGAATAGAAACAGTATATAGAAAGTAGAATAGGTTCACTTATTACTTTATAGAAATTAACAAAGTAAAAGGATATTGCTACAAATTAAATGCTTGAAAGAGAGAAGGGTTCCTAAATTTCAAATCGCTTAGACTAGTGAACCAATAAGAATACTAAAATAGAAGGGACTAAGGATATTATATAAAGTCACATAACATTTGGAAGAAAATAGAAAACCTTTCTAGAATAATAAAAAATATCCTCCTTCCCCCTAAAAAGACAGCAAATAAAACAAATCACAAAGAAATACAACAAGACAGGATAGGTCAAGTTGTCAGCAAACATAAAAGAGTCAAATAGGTATATTTATTTATTTTTGAGAGAGAGAAAGAGAGAGAGAGAGAACACATGAGTGAGGGAGACTCAGAGAGAGAGAGAGGCACAGAATCCAAAGCAGGTTCCAGGCTCCGAGCTGTCAGTACAGAGCCCAATGCAGGGCTTGAACCCACGAACTGTGAGATCATGACCTAAGCCAAAGTCAGATGCCCAGCCCACTGAGCCACCCACGTGCCCCAAAAAACTGGTATTCTGATACCAGATGAAGTATGTTTCAAACAGGGGCACTACCAAACACAAAAAGGCACATAATGATTACATAATGATAAAGGATTCAACTTATCAAAGAGACACAGCAATCCAAAATGCTTGTACACTAACAACAGTTTGAAAATATGTGGTGGAGGAATACCAAATATCCCTCAGTGGACAAATACATATTTATCATAACTGCCATAGGCCATGTCAATACTTCTCTCCTAGTAACTGATAAGACAAGCAGAGTTTTAAAAGCCTGGAGAAGACTTCAACTGCTCTTGACCAAATTGACCTAGTGCGCCAATAGTGGAGATAAAAATAGATTATTGAAGTAGTCAATCCAAAAGACAAGAAATGAGAAAGAAATAAAGGACCGATGTGACAAATAAAACCTGTAACAATCTGGTTGAGTCAAAACTAACTATATCGATAATATATTAAAATCTAAACACAGATTTATATGTTCAAGATTCGAAGACTGGATATAAAGCAAACTTCAACTTTACAATGTCTTTAAGAAAAACACTGTGAGGACATAGAATGGCTTAAATAAAATTGTGAGAAATATATACAATGCAAACACTAACCAAAAGAAAGCTGGAGTGGCTGTATTAATTTGAGATAAAACATATTTCAAAACCAAGAATATTATAGAAGATACAGTGGGACATTACAAGTTGATAAAAATGCCAGATTAAGATACTGATGTTTTTTAGATCTTCAATATTCTTCTGGATATATATGTATGCATATACACATGTTATATTCACACTTATATAGAAAAAATATGAATAATTTCCAATTCAATACGCAAAAATGTCCAAGAGTAGACACTGCACAAAACTAGATACAAAAATGGCCACTATTCATGTGAAAAGGTGCTCACTCATCAGAGAAATACAAATTACAATCATGAGTTAGCATTTCTCACTCTCTAGAACTGCTAAAATGTAAAGATTGATAGCTTGTGCAGGTGAGAAATCTCACACGTTGCTGTTGGTAGTATAAAAGGCAAAACCATTCTGGAAAAAAAGGTTGTTCACTTCTGTAAGTTACAAATTCTCTTCGTTTGACCTAGCAATTCCTAGTTACTTGCCTAAGAGAAATGAAGACCTATGTTTGTAAAAAAGACATGTGCTTCATTTTTCATAACAGAATTTTTCATCATAGTAAAACCAGAATCATCAATTGCATTGTCAAACTGGAGCCATCAAAGTGTCCATCAACAAGTGATAGAATGTATAAATTGCTTTACATCCGTACGATGAAATAAACCTCTGCACTGAAAACAAAGTGAACTACTGATGTACTCAACAAATTGGATGGGTATCCTAGATATTCTTGTGAGTGGAAACAACCAGACATAAAAGATTATAATTTCATGTAATTTTTAAATCTTAAAAAATGTTTGTCTATTTTTGAGAGACACAGAGCTTGAGTGGGGGAGGGACAGAGAGAGAAGAAGACGCAGAATCTGAAGCAGACTCCAGGCTCCGAGCTGTCCGCTCAAAGTAAGACACAGGACTTGAACTCACTAACCGCGAGATCGTGACCTGAGCCGAAGTTGGAAGCTTAACTGACTGAGTCACCCAGGCGCCCCTACTTTATAATTTCATTTAAGTGCTCACTTCGGCAGCACATATACTATAATTTCATTTAAATGAAATTCTTAAGCTAGCAAAATAAAACTATAGTGTGTTATGTCACCAGAACTCAAGTGTCAACATGAGAGAGGCTTTTTATTAGGCAAAAATGGGCGCTGAGGATAATAACTGCTGTTACTTGGAAACACACCAACTATGTTTATATACAAGAGTTTATAATATCAAAGATTATTTTGCTTATGATTTGGAGATTGCTAAGGAATAAACTTGTGAATTTTTGTGAAAAGAGAATCAAGCATTTATTCTGCCTTTCGATACCATTTGCACCAAACAGTTGATAAGAGGAAGCTCCTTTTCATAGAAATATTCTCAAAAAAAAAGAAAAAGTTATAGAATTAGAAAAACAATTACCATTTTGCAACCCTTGCAGAAATAACAGATCTTGACGTTGAGCATCGATGACTGCTAGTATTGCATACAAGCAAACAGAAGACAGCCAGACATCATGTGCCTCATAGGGGACATGGACGCTGACGCATATGAAGTGTACTTGATAAAAATTATAAACCTAGATCTGTGTGACTTCTGTATCTTAACTATACATTAAAAAATATAGATAACAGAGGAATAGTTAGCTGGTACTGCAGGAATGCTATCACCGAAGTTCAGCTTCTGGAAAAAAAATTTTATTTCATCCACATATAATTTGTAAGGATTCAGGGGAGGTAGGAAGAATCTATAAACTAAAATAGACTTTAGAGGCATTCTGATTAATTGCAATGTATGGACTTTATTTGGATTCTGATTTGGACAAATATTTGTTAAAATTCTGTGAGACTCTCAGGACCATCAGGAAATATAAACAGTGTGTGTTTGTTCATATTAAAGAATCTTATCAAATGTGTAATTATTCTAACGGTATTATGCTTATATCTTTGAAAGAGTTCTTATGTTTTACAGGAAAATACTGAAATAGTTATAGATGTAATATTTGGGATATGCTCCAGAGTTATCTGGTCAGTATGGTGTTGGATCTAGATGAAACCAGGTTGGCCCTCAGCTGCTCATTATGGAAGCCTTGTTAACGGATAATTTGGGGGTATTTTTATATAACTTTATACAACTTCTGGATGTGGTTGAAACCTCCCACAGAAAGATATTTAAAAAAGAAAAACACAGTGTCACTCTATCCCCAAAATCAGGTATGAATTTTAGTCAGTGAATCACTGAGCAGCATGAAAGCAAAATGGTGGCCGATAATAGGTTACACTATTATATATTGCTATCTAAGTGAACTGTACAACAGATACTTGATTTTATTCACTGCATTTCCTGGACTTTTAGCACTGACACAATTTACATCCTGTAGTTCTCATCTCCAGTTTATCATCCAGGGAGACCTGATCTTAATTTTTAAAATTGCCTTTGCACTTGCTGCTATTTCAGTGATCACAAAGGGCATCACATATGCCAAACTTAATTACTTCCTCACAGTAATCAATCTAGTAAATTTTGAACATCCTTTTCTTCTTGAAAGAATATCTTCTCCATTTTGAAAGAAGCTGTTCAATCTAACTTAATAGCTTCTCTTCTTTGTTGAACCTTGAAATATAAGCATTATCTGAGAGTTTACACAGGAGAGCCACAGACTAAGCACTGCAAGACAATGGAAGCTAACGGAAGAAGTAGTTATAAAAAAAGGGCAGTTGTAAAAATTCAAGATGACAAACCATCTATGTGGTTTTTACTTTTGGACCAGGAGGAAGGAGGTTTTGAGGAGTGCAACGGGTTCTCAACACTGAGGTCCAAAATTTTTCAGACATTGAATGAATGTGGAATGAAAAGATACAAATACAAAATAATTGGGGCACCTGGGTGGCTCAGTCAGTTAAGCATCCATGTCTTAATTTAGGCTCAGGTCATGTCCTTACAATTTGTGAGATTGAGCCCCACATCGTCAAGCCCTGCATCATCAGGCTCTGTGCTGTTAGCTTGTGATTCTCTCTCTCTCCCTCTGCCCCTCTCCCACGCTCATGCCTGTGCACACTCTTTCTCTGTCTCTCAAAATAAACTTTAAAAATACAAAGTAATTAATAGTACCATAGGTTGAAGAGTTATATAAATAGAAATACCCACTGGACTTTTTGTTGAGATGGGCCTCAAGTGGTTGAATAAATATCTGTTGAAATGAGTTGAACTACCAAGATCACTATGAGTAGGATGGTGGGAATGGAGAGCTGATCACATTGGATTGAGGAATGATCACGGGTGAAGAAGAGACATTCAGCCAGTAGAGCGTGCAACTCTTGATCTCAGTACATTGTATGTGGAGCCTGCTTTCAATTATATATGACTAAAGCTGGAAAAAATGTTTAATGGAGCATCTAAGAAAGCACACTTTGTTCCTCCTCCTGCTTGGGCTGTAGGTGTGATGGTTGGAGCTCTAAAACCATCTTATAACTGTGAGGTAAACTTAAGGATAGAAGCCAGCCACAAAGAATGGAGGATTATTTTATGTAAGAGAAAAATAAGCACCATCAGGTTTAAGTCACTATGTTGAGGGGTCTCTTTCACTATCAGTTGAGTGTAATTCCTGGTTAATACACACACCACATTCTAAAGATTTTCTAAATCATTTTTTCCCCCTTAGAATGATTTCTTTCAGTTATTTAAACCTTTATGAGTAATTTACTGGCAATCAGCACTTCTAAGACTCTTCCCAGAAAGTCTTTGAATTTCTTATTTTGTCTAATATAGAGTGACATAAAACTATTCATAAGTCTGTAACATAGGAAAAAGTAAGTAAAAGTATATGATGAGATTTTTTTAAATTATCATGGTATGGATAGTTATGTTATTTGCTACCCAGGAATACAAGAAACATTGTGTAACCCGTAAAGACTAAGGGAAAAACTAATACAACATTATTTAAGGCAATGGCATAAAAGTGTGCAATTTCACTAAACATATATTGAGTCTTGGAGACTGAATGGAGGCAGCATGAATTTGGTTCATGGTTATAAATCTTGTATTATTTCCTCTTAACTGAGGAGACCAGAATTGGAGGCAGATGTTCCTAAATATCTCTCCTCACTAAGCATTCAGAAAGATTTTTGCATGTGTAGATGTTGTTGTTTTGTTGTACTTTGAAGTTAGTTTTTTTCTGTACTGAAGAGTAATAAAACTGCATTCTGAAAATACATAATTCAGATTTTTTTCATTAACTCAGACTAGCCAGCTCATGGATTAGATGGCATTTAAGATGTTTTATAAAATAAACTATTAGGTTTTACCCAAAATATGAAAGAGAAAATGAAATGTAGAAGGATAGAGAGAAAGCAAGAAAGCCCTAGGCACTAGAGACAATAAATATACATTTAGAAAAGAGTCTGTTTTATCAGTGGTAATGCCTGTTCAAAATTAGATTTGCCTCTTTGGGTTCAAACCACTTTTATAGGGTCATTGAGAAGTCAATGAAATCTGCTAATGATTTTCATGTCTTTAACAAGGATGACATGGCTCTATTTCTATTAGTGGTCATGCTTTTGGATTTGTATATTAAACGTATGTTAATATCCCACTTGATGTAGGTCACTTAGGCTTCATTCTTTTAATTTGCGAGACAGTTCTCAAATAATCCTTTTAAACCTGGCTCAGCCAACGATTTTCTGAGAATTTTTTTGCTCTCTGGTAGGCAGCGTTGATGATGTTAGCATTCCCACGGAAGTGTCTTTTATTTTCCTGAAATTGAAAGGTTAAGATCTTTGGAAGGAAATCAGATGTATAAAGTAAGAGTTGAGTTGACAGCCAGAAAGTTGCAGTGGGGGAGAGGGGTTCAAATCTGCCTGAAAATTTGACAGGGAAGGGTCCTCCTAGAGAGTAAATATAGATAGACTTATTTTTTTCTTGCGCCTTGTTTTTTGTTTCCACTTTCCTAAGCGGGAAGTTCTGTGTTTTTTAGTTGCAAAGAATTGGCCTACAAAACTGAAGACTTATAGGTTAAAGTACATGATTGTAGTGTTTAGCTTTATTCTTTTTTAAATTAAAAAAAAGTTTTTTAAACTGATTTTACTTATTTTGAGAGAAAGCACAGGAGGAGCAGAGAGAGAGGGAGAGAATCCCAAGCAGGCTCCACACTGTCAGCACGGAGCCCCCTGTGGGGCTCAAACTCACAAACCATGAGATCATAACCTGGGCCAAAATCAGGAGTCAGATGCTTAACCGACTGAGCTGCCCAGGAATCCCCGTTTAGCTTTATGCTTAATGGTTTGCATTTTGCAACATAGATTATATGATCCAAATTTGCTTACTCAAGTTTTCTCAAGTATTGTGTCATGACTTGAACATTTACCACAGGGAAAGGCAGGTAGCTTCAGCTGCCTTTCCCTAGCTTTCATGTAGCAATTTTTCAACAGCTGTTATCAGCAATGCAGCTTCTCAGATGCACATCTGAGTTTACAATTTAGGGACAAATCGGAAAGAGTTCTGAGGTATTTATCCTTAAGATGATGTGGTTAGTTATGCTTCCCTAGAGTCAAATTAAGCCTGAAAATAATCACTAAGCATAAAATACTCCCTTGAATCTGATATATTCCATCAAATAAACCCAAGTTGTTTTCGTCCATCTCTGTATCAAGTAGGGGGAAAGCTGTGAGGAAGTCTAGATTTGGAGCTTTGGGTCCTGGATTCAAGTTCCTACTCTGCAAGTTGCCACTTCTATAACCATTGGAAAGCCATTCAAATCTCATGTTGTTCAAATTTCTTCATCCATGCAAAAGGCTAATAATTACAATTACAATTCTTGGGTGTTTGTTGTGTGCCAGGCATTATGCACATTACCTGGATTATTCAGTTAATTCTCTTAACTCCCCTTTGAAGTAGACGCTGTAATAATTTCCATTGCAAATCAGGAAGGCTGTGACTAACAAGAGTTAAGGTAACTTCCCCTGAATCACAAAGATTGCAAGGGCTGGAGCTGGAATATGTCCCTGGGAGTTTATCCAATTTGTTTCCAGAAACAATGCTTGCTTTTAACTTACATATCATGATGTAATTTGTTAAGATTTAAAGGCTACAGAAATGTAAAGTGGTAGCATTTTTATTATAAAAACTTGAACTGTGTAACTGAATTGGTTAGTAATGGAGATTGCTTGATATTAGCAGGAAGACCATGAACTGGGAGGCCTTTTGGGTATTCAATCTGTTTATATTCCTCATTTAGGAGGCCTGAGGCACAAAGATTGGATTAGTGCCCTATAGCTGACTCCACCCTGCAGTCTCTTATTCTTGAGAGTATCTTGTGGAATGTACAAAATTTGATCAAAACGTATGAAGTACGACTTTTTCTCAGCATCATTCCTCTCTGAAAGGGAAAGATAGAATGATCAGATAAAGAGCATACTTCCTATATTCTTACTGTCCAAAAGACAGTTTGTAAATTGCTACTAAGAATATTAAGTTTTGTGTAACATTAACTTGAAAATTTAAAAATTGCTTTCTGAGTTACATCTTAAGCTTTGACTGCACATGCATTACAGTGATCTAATATCTATGTGCTAATTTTGTCATTAATTAGTATGCCCTTGGCATCTGGCACCATATGCTGCAATGTTCCAAAAAAGTTACCATAGCATAGCTTTATTACTGCAAATCATAACATTGGTGATGCATGATTTAGTAAGCACAGTGATATTTGACAGAGGCTTCAAATAATTATTATGGCATATTTAATATGCACTCATCAAAGCCTTCTGAATAGTCTCAGATATGGTAACCAATATAGATGTACAAAAAGGACATTAGAACCACAACAAATATTATCAATAATTTCAGTGAGTAAGTATTTTCTATGTGATTTTTGAAGTTTATATCTGTATTTTCATAGAGCCTTATTAAAATGATGCCCTCAGAAATATAAGATCACTCCCAATCACAGAAATAAATGAAATATACGTTTCTAAAACCATTTAATTCCAATTTGGTACATATACTTCAATTACTTAGCATGTATTTAAACACATTTCATAAAAACATGTTGGGATATTAATTTCTTTTCCTCAAATACTCATTAGGCTTTTTGTTACACATATGTGTTTCCGTATGCCTTTGAGAGATAGCCACCCCTATATTCTTGTTTTTCAGGTATGGATGTCTTCGGTTGAGATTAACTGGATATGGTTTCTAATTACAAAGTTAAAACGTTGTGAAGAGGCAGGAGTGAATGACGGCATTACATCACTAACCACCAGCCACCATCTTTTGGACTGGTAAGTCATTTTGGTGTCTTGTTTCAGTGACTCGAACCTATTCCCTAACAGAGGTCACAAACCTACTGAGTTTCTATATGTTGTAATTTATCCATCTTTTTAAGTTTTCTATTAGAATATGAACGTTGGCTTTTTTTGTGTTTCTGTAATCTAAGCAGAAGTAGAGCACACTATTCAATAACTTTTAAACATAAAATCTTTCAAACAGATATATGTATTTAGTGTGTGTGTGTGTAAATGGTCTTAGGAAATATAATTGACCTTGATAACTTTATCATAGAAATGAATGAAATCCATTGAATCAATGAAGTCATGTTATACACCTCAGAATGACAAATTTGGGAACTGAATCTGGATCTGCTCTAATGGTACTCTTTGGACTGTGTCAAAGTTTTATGGTTCACAAAGGAGGGATGGGGAGCAGATAAAGATTATGGGAGTAATTTTTTTTTTTTTTTTTTTAGTGGCCAAGGGAACCAAAGTGTCTGAGATGATATCTCTTCGCTTACTGTCTGTCATTGGAACTCACTCTTTGAATATAAAGAATGGGAATAAGTTATCTCTGGCTCTTTATCAATAAATTCGGGTAGTCACCTGCCTTTCCTGCTACACACTAGTTTGTGGGAATCATAAAGTTTCAGTGTAATATCAACAAAAATTCTATTCTAATTCTATCAACAAAAATTTCTATCAACAAAAATTCTGTTTCTATAAATTTACACATTGACTAAATGTACATGAAAATTATAAAATAATATCTATATATCATATATAGATGCTACACACACACACAACACAACACAACACACACACAACAGTGACCCTTGATTTATGATAGAGACGTAACTGCAAAAGAGTGAGGATGGTTTATCTCAGGGAATAGTGCTACGCAAGTGTATATGAAAAAAGGCAAGGAGGAAATCCTCAATCCACTACTTGGAAACAATTAAATGAAGTTCTAATTGTGAATTACATGTCTAAGTATGAATGGTAAACAATAAAGCTTCTTGAAGATAATAGATGATTTTAAATGAAAGTTTATAAAATAGTATATGAACATCATTAAAAATAAGCTATTAGCAATATTTCATTAAAATTAAAAAATTCTGTTTATCAAAAGACACTTTTAAGAGAGTGAAAAGTCAAGCCATTGAGTAGGGGAATATATTTGCATACATAAGAGTTGAAAACTTTATGTCCAATATACATAAAGATCTAAAAATAAATAAAAGTGAGACAGATGGTCCAAAACAGAAAATGTATGAGAGGATTGGGCTACCTCTTCACAAAATAAGATCTATAAATAGCCAAAAAATGAAGATGCTCAACCTTATTATTCAGCAGGGAAATGTCACCTAAATATAATATCTACACATTAACCATAATGCTAAATTTAAAAATACTGATAATATCAAGACCTCACAATGGCATAGAACAATCCCATTTCTGATGGGACTATATATTATTTAATAATTTTGAAATACTGCTTTGTAGTGTTTACCCCATAACCTAAGAATTCCATTCCTAAGTATATTCCCAACGGAAATATGTGCATATGTACACCACAAAGCATGTATAAGAATACTGAGGGTTCAGAATGAAAACCTTCCAAATGCCCATCAATAGTAGAATTGATGAAGTATGATATATTCATAACTTAGGATATTATATAACAATAAATATGAAATAATCAATGGTAAAGCAATAGTATAGATGAATTAAACAAATATTTTTGGGTGAAAGAAACAGCCAAAAATATGTATTGTATGCTTCCATTTATTTGAAGTTCGAAAACAGGAGCACTTAATCAAGACTATTAGAATTCAGGGTGCTGGTTATCTTTTGGGAGGAAGTAAGGGTAGCAATTGTAGAGTGGCATGAGGGAAGCTTCTGGTGTAGCATTAATGGTATTTTTCTTTACTTTTGTGGTAATTGCACTTGTATGTTTATTTTGTGATACTCCTTGAATTCTGCACATATGATTTGGACACAATTCTGTGTATATTCTACTGTTTATTATAAACAATTATTTTTAATTTGCTTAAAGTTTTATTTGAATTCCAGTTAGTTGACATACAGTGTAATATTAGTTTCAAGTGTGCAATATAGTGATTCAACACTTCATATAACACTCTGTGCTCATCACAGCAAGTGCATTCCTTAATCCCCATCACCTATATCACCCCTCTCCCATCCACCTCTCTTATAGAGTTTGTTCTCTATAGTTAGGAGTCTATTTCTTGTTTTTTCCCCCCGTTTGCTTATTTGTTTTGTTTCTTAAATTCCGTATATGAGTGAAATCAGACGACATTTGTCCTTGTTTGACTGACTTATTTCACTTAGCATTATACTCAGTAGCTCCATCCATGTCATTGCACATGGCAAGATTTCATTCTTTTTTATGTCTGAGTAATATTCCTCTCTCTCTCTGTGTGTGTGTGTGTGTGTGTGTGTGTGTGTGTGTGTGTGTGTACACATCACATCTTCTTTATCCATTCATCAGTCAATGGACACTTGGGTTGTTTACATAATTTGGTGATTGTAGGTATTGCCACCACAAACATCAGGATGAATGTATTCTTTGAATTACTATTTTTGTATTCTTTGGGTAAATACCTGGTAGTGCAACTGCTGGATAGTAGGGTAGTTCTATTTTTAACTTTTTGAGAAACCTCTATACTGTTCTCCAGAGTGGATGCATGAGTTTGCTTCCCCACCAACAGTGCAAGAGGGTTCCCGTTTCTCCACATCCTCACCAATAGTTGTTTCTTGTGTTGATTTTAGCTATGCTGACAGTCATGAGGTGATACCTCATTGTGGTTTTTATTTAAATTTCCCTGATGAGTGATATTGAGCATCTTCCCATGTATCTGTTGGCCATTTGTATGTCTTCTTTGGAAAAATGTCTATTCATGTCTTTTGCCCATTTCTAATTGGGTTATTCATAAGGCTTATCAAGAGAAGAGGACTTGGGTACTATTTTCACAGACTACTCATAAACTCTTTGGCTTACGACCTTTTCTTGTTTTATATAATTTTCAACTAAGTCAAACTTTGATTTCTGTCTACTTTTTTCATAACCATGCCTTATATGAAATTAACCCTGTTGCTAGTATTTACTACTATCAGCCAATTCATGGAATCTCTGATATTTGTGACATAGAGAAGAAAGTAGATTTTCAAGGATTCCTAGGAGGATTTTTGTTTAGCTGTATTTACGTGGCTTAGAGAAGAATATCATTTCTCTACTAAATCATCTACATGAGGTAATTGAGGTTCTAAATGCAATTAACCAGATTGCTAGATTTTTCAGTCCCAGAAATCCAATATACTTGGAGATTTGAGAGTGAGTTGAGAGCCTTATTTCTAAAAGCTTTATTAATTCTGAGACTCATTCTTATGGGCTTGGCTGACTAGTTGGTATTGGGAAAGTGGCTGAAGGAAATGGCTTTTATTTACTTCTGATCCATCTATCCCTGAAATAGAATTAAGATATTTATATCTCCAGGCATCTGGAAATGATTTCTCTGAAGTAGCACCCAGGCAAAAATAAAATAAATTCTCTTTCTTTAACTTTTCCCTCTCAAGTAAACAATCCAAATGCTTACAGTTTATTGAAGGAGACTAAAGACAATATTTAAGTCATCAATTAATATATGGATAAATTTTGAATACCTGCAGCAACTATTTCTAGGCAAAATAAGATATATTGGTATATATTCCTAATGATCTGTTTAGAGATTTCTAATTTTACTTGGAAGAGTTTCAGGATAAGTGATACTTTTTCACTTTTTTCAGAATTCCACATTTGCTTCTAAGGCTGAGTGCAATTTTATATTTGCTGGATTTGTGGCAAGTACAGAAGTAATTATTAACTTAATATAGTTTGTGTAGTCCCCATTTTTGCTGCTTTATATTTCACCCTTCAATTCATTCCAGCTGCTAATTCATACTTTATATATTTCTTCACTCTGTGTTCTTTACCACAAAAGTGATATTTTTGAACAAAGAAATATAATGGCACACAATCTAGCTAGTGTACAATAATCTATGTTTCAGTGCTATATTAGAAATACATTCTTGTAGAAGTAGGGGCAGTGTCCTATTCTTAATTACAAAATGAAAACTCTCAATATGTATACTTGTAAATATCTATTCAAGGACATGGGTTGAGCAAATTTTTGAATACTGCATTTGGAAGTTTTATTAAATAACAAGTTAGTATTGGTATGTGATACACATAGAAATAAAATATACGTAAATTATTATGGAAAAATATTTGATGAGGTCTTAGGAATATAAATGCAATTAATGAAGTTATATCACATTCCTGAAATAATTTTTTATTCAGTCATCTGACATATTGTCAACTATAAAGTATATGTAAAACAATGACCAAAGAAGATAAGATGTATGTTATAGGCCAATTCAACCAGGCTCTTTCCACTGCAATGATGATAATATTATAGTCTTAGTCCAGTGTTTGAATTTTTTAGCAAAAGTCTGGATAGGTTCTGTATCTTCAACTTATTACTCCTATTACTTGAAGGGATTTTAATCATTGCATAGATAAAAACATAACTTAAGGAAAAAAAGCAAAATCATGACTCTCAGGTAAATATAAAATAAACATGTCAAAGACTTTATTTAACTCATTAATTAGTGAAGGGAACTGGTAAGATGTTATGACTCGTTCAAAGAGCACTTAAGAAGTTAAGGTATTATTAGGCAATTTATCAAAGAAAATTTAGGGTAAAATTGCTGAGTTGGGTAAAATACTCTCTAATATCTAATAGGTCATAAATCTTTGGAGTTACATATTCTTGCAGAGAGAAATTATTTTCATTGTTATTGGATAGAAAATCTACAAATCAACAAGTAACTTCACTAAATTTTGGATTTTTAATTAACAATAAACAATGCAATGACCTGAGCACATTCTTGTAGACAATCCTTGCATGGTTTTGCCCCCTCAAGATTGAAAGGATGTGTGTTTTAACTTATTTGCCTTCTATCCAAGTTTTGGACAATTTTTCTGACACAATATAGATATGCAACTTATGTTCATATAAAATGCAATTTGAAATTGACAAATAGTTTTCCCTACTTAAAACCATATTGCCAGAAGGGGCAAAATTATCCCCTAATTCAAGTGCCAGGCTACAGGTTATTAAATACCAAGAAGGAAGAAATGTGCTCACAAGAGGTGCAAAGAACTGTGGGTGTTTATACTTCAAGTAATGCGATGAAATTGACTGTAACTAATAGAGTGTGAAATAGTCTCCCAAGGAACATAATGAAGTCCTAAAGAAAATAGCTTAAAACAGGAGTGGACAGAGGTCTCGAAAATACAAGCAAGAAGGAAAATCACTGCTGCACTGGAAAGTGATTTTTAAATCATTACAAAGTGTTGTGCCTCTAATTTTGTTATTTTTATCCATGACTGGTCATGTGTCATTTTAGCATTGATTTACCTAATTTATATATACCCCAGAAAACAAAATAGAATCAGAGATTCCATTGCTTTTAAATACCAGTAAGGTACAGCAAATATTTGCTCCATAGATAGGTAGTGCTGTCTGGAAGTACGCATTATGGGGAAAGTTGCTAAGCTAGTTTCCTTAACAGATCCCAACACTGATTTTGCACATCATTGATAGTCTAGTCCAGTTTCTTGTTAAAATACTGGATGGCATAATAGTTTTGTGGTCTGGACAATTACTCCTGAGGGTCTTCACAAGAGCCTAAACTATCTCAGTAACCAACAAAGTTAGGTATAGGCTTATAAGCTTAATATTAGTGAAAATAGATGAACAGTGAATCATAGTTATAATAAATAGACATTCCCAAGGATTTAAGAGAGGGAGGAAAAGCATAAGATATATTTTTTTAACTTTTATTTTAGATAGAGTGAACTGGAGAGAGGCACAGAGGGAAAGATCTTAAGCAGGCTCTATCCTCAGTGCTGGGACAGGGGCTCTGAGGCCACCACCCTGGTCATGACCTGAGCCTATATCAAGAGCTGGTTGCTCAACCAACTGAGCCACCCAGGCACCAAGAGATTCTTAACTATAGAGAATAAACTGAGTGCTGCTGGAGGGGAGGTGGGCTAAATGGGTGATGGGTATTAAGGGCACTTGTGATACGCACTAGGTATATTATATGTAAGTGATGAATTCTACTCCTAAAAGTAACATTACACCATATGTTAACTAACTTGAATTTTAAATAACTCCTGGAAGAAAAAATGGCAAATTTCATATTTAGAGGTAAATTTCTTTATGTTAATTATGTTTATTATTAGCACTTCACCAATATTTTTCTAAAAGGATGATTTCTATCATACAACATTATTTTTTCAAAAATAAATGTAATCATCACACCATTTCTTCATGCTAAAATTTAAGGACTCTTTTTCATTTTTACTAGCTTATCTCCCAACGTGGGTTTGATGGATATTAGCTATAATTTTTCTTACTTAGAATGATTAAAACATCAAAAGTTGAATGCAAACATCAGTAGTATCAATATTTTTATAGTCAGTGAATTTTCTGAGATTGTCTACATTTAATTCTATTTGACCACTGATGTTGCAATTTTGTAGTAATTTCAAGAAAGCTGGTTTTTATTGCTTTGGTTTCCATGTTTGATTTAGGCTGCTATTAACAGAAAAGTGTAGTCATTCCAATTTAAATGGTATTTAACCTCACTCATTTTTTTAGGTTTGTTTATTTAATTTGAGAGAGACAGAGACAGAGTGAGCAGGGGAGGGGCAGAGAGAGGGAAGGGAGAGAGTATCCCAAGCAGGCTCAGCACTGTCAGCACAGAGCCTGACGCAAGGCTCGAACCCACGAACTGTGAGATCATGACCTGAGCCAAACAAAATTAAGAGTTGAACGCTTAACTGACTGAGCCACCCACATGCCCCAACCCCACTCATTTTTATTTAAGGGAATTTTTTTTTATGCTACAAAGAAACCATTTGGGGAGGCACCTCTGTAACACATATTCCACTAATATTAGCAGTGAGGGCATATGGAAGTATTGTTTAGATTTTTTTTACTGTATAAGAAGAAGGATCCACTCTAAGAATATTTTGTTCCTAAAAATAATTATCATTTTAAAATAAAAACTAAAACAGTTACCTTGTTGTAATTTTAAAAGTTTGTGTTCAACAGAGATAAGCAGATGCTATTTACATTTTATGTGTCTATACAAACATTGACATTCCATGTGTTTAATTTTATTTGTTAAAGTATGAAATTCAACATTTTATGATTATGAAAAACAGGTGTGCTATTAACATTTTCTAGTTTTTTCTATTTTCAACATACTTATAACTTACTATAATGACAAAACTATAGCTAAGCAACCTCGAAAATGTGTAATTATCACTAAGTGAAATATGACTAATTTCAGATGACTCACCAAAGAGATAAATACATTGAGCCTGTCATGATGTCATATGTCTGTTAAAAATGTTCTAAACTCGGCTGCATATACATTTTAACCAATTTCCAGGAAATTTTTATAATGAATGTTTGTGCATGTGTGTGCATGTGTCTGTGTGCAGATACTGGTTCTTCCAGGGAGCTGTTTGTGAAACATTTATGATTACAGGCATAGACCTTACTCTCGGCCATGAGAGGAAAAGCAGATTCTCCGCGATCCTTCTCTCCACAGCTCTTACTTGAGCGAGATGTGTTCATCTCTGGAATTTTTTCCCCAAGACCACCGTTGTTCTCTGGTGACTTCAATACTTCCCTCACTCATCTTTCTTCTTCTTACTTTCGTTTCCATTATCCACACAGCGGCAAGAGTGATAATTATAAAACACAAAGCATGCCATGAAATTTTTCTAATTAAATCTTTTAAGGGCTTCTCACTGCACCAAGAACGGGCTCATAAATATTTACCACGGCCTCCTAAACTCCCAAACCATGAGCTCTTCACACTCAGCTTTCTCTAACCTTCTCCCTCTTGTTCACTGTGCTCCAGACACACTGGCCACCTGCTGTTTATGGAATAATGGAATAAATAACGTCCTTTCCCACCGCAGTTTCTTTTTGGGCTGCCTCTGCCCCAAATGCTATTTCTGGCTTTCCAAAGTGGCTTCTCCTTATCCTTCAGACATCTCAAATATCATTTGTTCAAAGGGGCTTTCCTGATCACCCTAACCCAGGTTGAGCTCTACCACTTACGCTCTATCACTTTATTTCATCTTCTTTATTTCTTTCATAGAACTTTCTCCAGCCTGTAATTACTTTACTTATATCTGTTTACTCGCTTATTGTCTGTATCCCACAGTTGGACGTAAGTTTTGTGAGTGCAGACATGCTGTGTCTCTTTTTTATTGCTAGAATCTCATTCCACTGAGGGTGGATGCTGTTTGTTGTAAGAAAAAAAGGGCTAGGAAAGAAGAGAGGAAGAAAAGAAGGAAGAGAAGAAGGAAGGTAGGTTCAGGCAGAAGAGAATAACTGCTGTTACTATTAGCTGTACTCTTTTAATTTTCAAATCAAGTTCAGTAAATCAGATAATTTCTTTCATTGGGTCAGGCTGAGTACTGTAAAAGTCTTTTTTTTTTATTTAGTGGTACATTTGGAGTCACAATATTCTTCCATTCTAAATGTTAATTTCCTGAACATTAATACATAGTTTGGCTTTATTTAGAGGCAAAGAAGTATCTATAGAGGGGGAAAATATCTCAGAACAGAGATTGAATCTGCTTTATTTTTTAATGTGAATCCACAAATTTAAATAATCACAAATAGAACTTTAAGAAACACCTTTGACAGACATAGATAATTAGTGACTATTAAATTTTAGAGGGTTAATAGAAGTAGAGGTTGACACTCCCAGAGATAGTTAGGGGTATGGCTTGGGGATGAAGTGGGTGGACCAGGCCTCCTTGGCAGTGGTAGCTAGATGAGTAATGAACCCCAGCAACTAAGTAATCATCATTCCCTATAAAAAATATTGAATCAGATAAATTAGTTTTCATTTTCTACTCTCCTAAGATAGCATAGTTATTTTTTTAAATATGTAATATTGACAACCTTTTGGGCAAAGGGAAATATATGTTAGCTTTTTCTCCACTAGTGCTTTTCCAACCAAGACCTTTCACTTTACATATGCCCAGAGTTGAACGCAGATGTTTACACCATCATCCACTTGTTTGCTGTCTGTTTCCTATGGATGGGCAGAAAAGTCCCTTCAGTTTGGTTAGAGCTATTCCAGGAAGGAGGAATTGGTATCCTGGTCATATCCTCTCTCCATACAGAGGAACTTGCATGTGTGAAGGGGATCATAGCTGGGGTAATCGTTCCTTAGGCATCTAAGGATATTTTTTTTTTAAACTTCTTTGAAAGCCTAAATTTATTTACTTTATGCTCATGGATAGAAAATCAAACACACCTAGTATTTCAGATCTTCCTCGACTCATGATGGAGCTTATGTCCCTGTGAACCCATCATAAGTTGAAAATTTCCTTAGGTGAGAATACACTTAATACACCTCACTTACCAAACATCAGAGCTTAGCCAGCCTACTTCAAATGAGCACAGAATGCTTACGTGAGCCTACAGTTGGGCACAATCACCTAACACAGAGTCTATTTTATAGAAGTGTTGAATATCTCATATGATTTACTGAATATTATATTGCAAGTGAAAAACAGAATGGTTGTCTGGGTAAGGGATGGTTGTAAGTGTACCGTTTACGCTCATGATACTGTGGTTGACTAGAGGCTGGGGCTTATTGCCACTGTGCAGCATCATGGGAGAGTACTGTACCACATATTGTGTATGGCTAGCCCAGGAAAAGATAAAAATTCAAAGTATGGTTTCTACTGAATTTGTATTGCATTCACACAATTGTAAAGTTGAAAATTTCTAAGTCAAACCATCATAAGTTGGGGATGGTCTGTACTTGGATGACAAGTAATTTCTGAGTAATATTTTATCTAAATATCATGTGAATGCTGTATTTGGGGGATCTAGTTTAGTTAATCAAAATTGTAAAGTTATCATGTCTTCCTGAGCCACTAGAGAGATCTCTGTGTTACGCTTGTTAAAGTGATTCAGTAAACACCAAAAGTACTTTTCGTTTTTATTATATTAAGTCTTAAAATGCTCAATACATCTTTCTCCAACACAGTTAACTTCTTAGGAAAATATTCAACATGTGTAAACTATAGAAAGCAGAAAAGAGTGGTGGGTCTCTGCTTTTTTAGAATTTTTCTGCTTATTAAACTTTTGTCTAGAATGAAGCTGTTTAGTGCTATTTGAAGAACTTTAGCAGTAATACATACCCTCTAAACTTCTAAAGCAAAGACATCCATGAGAAGAATAGTAGAAGCAATCTGATTTCATGTTTGGAGTGCTTTTAATATACCTAAGTTCTAGAGTCATCTTCTAATGGCAAGAAGTAGTATATTATCTGCCATGATTTGGCCAGCTAGTTGCCTAAGAGTTTATCATTAAGAAGGTGGGATGGTGTCACAATGTGTTAATAAGTAACATGTTTTGAGGCACCTGGGTGGCTCAGTCAGTTGTGTCTGACTCTTGATTTCAGCTCAGGTCATGATCTCACAGTTTGTGGGATCGAGCCCTGCATAGGGCTCTGTGCTGACAGCATGGAGCCTGCTTGGGATTCTCTCTCTCCCTCTTTCTCTCTGCCCCTCCCTGGCTCATGCTCACTCTCTCAAATTTAATAAATAAGCTTAAAAATCAGTAGTATATTTCAGCTTGTTGATATCCAAGGAGTTCATTGATACTATTTTTCAATGTGTTATTTAGTCATAATTAGGTGAAGTTATCAGAGCACTGATTCAGGAGTCAAAAGATCCAACTCTGGCACAAACTATACAGTTTTAAACAAACCACCTTTCTGTGTCTCAGTTTTTTGATGTGAAAAATTAAAAACTTGGAGTTAACAGTCACTTAAGACATTCCCTTTCAGCTTTAAAAAAGAAATATTTCATTCATCTCTAGCTACTCTCGTGAAATAGCCTTTACCTCATGAGCTATATACTGAAGCATTTAGGGTAAGGTATTATGATGTTAACAACTAACTTGGCAATGATTCAAGAGAAGTGTGTGTGTGTGTGTGTGTGTGTGTGTGTGTCCATCATCCATCCATCCATCCATCCATCCAGAGACAAACAGAAACAAGCAAAAGCAAGTGAGGCAAAATATTAACAATTGGTGAACGTAAGTGGAGGGTACGCAAATGCATAATATCCTTGGAACTTTTTTAAAAGTTTGAAACTTTTAGAGAGAAAGAGTATGAGAAAAAATAACCCTGTTACAAACACAAGAAGCAGTAGCAAAACAGCATAAAAAAATGAAAATGCTTTGTTTGGGGATTAGTGCCAAATACTTCTCCATGCATGCTCTGCTAAACCTTGGAAGGATGTGCATCTCTCTGCCTATGAGATCATGTCTATATGGTGAGTCTTACTCCCCTATGGCTATTTATATATGTGGTAGGGAAGAAAGAGGGCTAAGCATGAGAAAAAGGCCTGCTGGTGGCATGCCTGCCTTGTGCAGACAATATTTTGGCCAAAGAGTAGAGGGTACCAGCGTATGTGCTCTTGACTTTTAAATAAAGCATGGCTTCCTTTGTAAACACAGCCCAACTAATGTTGTACAATCATATTAACATCATCACTTCTTGAGAAGGTGTGAGAAAGAAGACAGGAATAAGAGAGCAGAGATCACCTTCTCATTGCATAGACTCAGGATGGGTGAAAAATCTTTTATGTTAGCGCAAAAGCAAGTGTATGTGAATATAACTGGAACATTGCTTAACTTAAATACTTTGTGGGGGGAGCACTTGGGTGGCTTAGTTGGTTAAGCATCTGACTTTGCCTCAGGTCATGATCTTATGGTTCATGGTTTCCAGCCCCGCAGCAGGCTCTGCACTGATGGCTCAAAGCCTGGAGCCTGCTTCAGATTCTGTCTCCCTCTCTCTCTGCCCCTCCCCTGCTTGCTCAAAAATAAATAAACACGGGTGCCTGGGTGGCTCTATCGGTTAAGCGTCTGACTTGGGCTCAGGTCATGATCTCATAGTTCCTGAGTTCAAGCACCACATCAGGCTCTGTGCTGTCAGCTCAGAGCCTGGAGTCTGCTTCAGATTCTGTGTCTCCCTCTCTCTCTGCTCCTTCCCCACTCACGCTCTGTCTCTCTCTGTGTCTCAAAAATGAATAAATGTTTAAAAAATAAAGAAATAAACATTAAAAAAAACTTTGGGAATTTTCCGCTTTCTACCCTAGCCTATTAGTTTATACTTTTAGTATAAAGTCAACTTTAAGTTTATATTTTTTGACTCAAGCTACTTCATAAGTGAAATTCCCATACTAGGTGACCCTTTGTCTTTTATCCTCATCTCTAGCTTCTTAATATATCAGATTAAAAATTGTTTCTAGAATACATTTCTCTGAAGTTCTGAAGATTTGTTTTTCTGCCTTTGTAAAATTTTGGGGAAAGACTATTTTTCCCTCTGCCTTAATTCTGTTTGAAAAAAAGTCATTAGAAACAACTTTAACTGCACATTTTTTAATGAAGTCTCTTTGCAAGTGTGTTGTTACTGAGATGGATAGACCAGTTACAGATTATAAATGGTTGATTGCAAAAGTTCTATATTTCTAAAACTAAATAATGTAAGGTCAAATATACAATTTTAACTACCTCAAACAAATTTTCAGAGGCAGTTTCTTGTATCTTACTGTAATGAAATCATTAGTATTTTGACTTCTCAAAGGAACCTTCCAGAAGTATTTAGGTTTCCCTAAATATGGAAAGATATCCAACACAGTGTGCAGGAAACTGTGATATGCTCTGGGTATGGTTAGCAGAGAGGTACTTAACATGTTGATGTTTCTGCAGTGAATTTTTCTTTATTTAAATATTGTGCCCTTAAGTTAATATTTCAAGAACTGAAAGAGAGGAAATAAATTATAACCAATACTAGGTCAGATATTGGTTCAAAAATCTGAATTTTCTGTATATAATGTGTTAAGAGGAATATTGTCAGCCAAAGTCTAAAAAGGGCACCAGAATAAAAATGATGGCTTTTTTTTTTTTAAGAGCTGGAACATAATTCCAACAGTGGGAGATTCTACATTTGGGAAAGAAGAATAATCAGGGACATAACCATCTAAAAGTATATGTTAGGGGCACCTGGGTGGCTCAGTCGGTTAAGCATCTGACTTCGGCTCAGGTCATGATCTTGCAGTCCATGAGTTTGAGCCCCACATTGGGCTCTGTGCTGACAGCTCAGAGCCTGGAGCCTGCTTCAGACTCCGTGTCTCCCTCTCTCTCTTTGCCCCTCCCGTGCTCACACTCTTTCTGTCTCTGCGAAATGAATAAACCTTTAAAAATTTTTAAAAATATTAAAAGTATATGTTAAAAACAATCTATGTTGAGGGGCACAATTATAGAATCAATGGACTAAGTTGTTATGAGTGTAGCTTGATAATGACCAACAAAGATGCAAAATTTCATGCATATGGGTAGCCCACTAAAGCTGTTGGTAGGATCTTTCGACATGCAGGGATAGAGAGGGACTGGCATTGGCTTCCTTAGTCTTAAACAGTACCAATCTGAGATGTTCTCTGAGATCTCTGAACCATGGGAAATCATAATGACCAAGGTAAATAATATTCCAGGTGGGTGATATTTTTTAACACATGATCTTGTTGTATATCCAACCAGTAACATTTGGAAGCAAGTTTTATTAGCTCAGTCTTTCATATAAGGACATTCAGACTCAGAGATGTTAAGATACTTATCCAAATTTATACATTAAGAAGGTATCAGGCCTAAAGTTCAGACCTACAGCTTCTAAGTCCAATTTCTGTGCTCTTCCTACTATATCAGGAGGGAGAATTACTACCCTACAGGTGTTTCATAGCACATGTGTTTTAGTTTTCAATTAGCTAGAACACTAAATTATCTAGAATGCTTCATTCCTTAATAATTCTGTTTGGTAATGATATTTCTTTTTCTTTGTAACTAGTCAACTTTTGTTTGAAGGACATCAGTTTAAGATATTATATTTGAAAATACTGAATACTTAACAGTGTTACATAAATGTTCTCCCAAGGCCAGCCATCTGAGGCACTGTCTACTAGGTGTGGAGGGGGAAAAAACTCAAAAGTTGGTGACAAGGGGTACCTCAATGGCTCAGTTGGTTAAGTGTCAACTCTTGATTTTGGCACAGGTCATGATCTCACAGTTTGTAAGATTCAGCCCCACATCAGGCTCTAAGCTGACAGTGTGGAGCCTGCTTGGGATTCTCTCTTACCCTCTCTCTGCCTCTCCCCTCCACTCTTTCTCTCTCTGCCTCTCCAAATAAATAAATAAACATTAAAAAAAATTTAAGTTGGTGACGAAAGAATTCAGTTGTACTTAGGAAACCATTCTATAACTTCTCTTTACCACTTTACTTCCCATTCCTATTCTGAAGAACTTTAATTCTGTTTTAGTTTTAATTTAAACCAATGTGTAAGAACTTCTTATACATTACTCCATATTCTCTTGGATGCATCTCTTACTATAGCCACTGCTGTGGCTCACAGTTCTTTGAAGATGTACCGTAACCTCACACAGGTGAAATCTGACAGTGTTTCGCCTTGGGCAAGAGCTTCCTCTAGTTTCCTGCTACAAGGCTTTTTGAGAACCCAGCTTAGAACTCTTGGAGGGATTTTAGGGACACTTATGGATGGACATCTGGGGGTGGGGTGTCAATGTCTGTGGGCTACACCTGATCAGTAGGGACAGAAGTTAATGGAAAAATAATCTCTCCTATTCTCCTCTGGGCTACAGGTTCTGACAGTTCATAAACCTACTCAGAGTGTCCTGCAAGATCAAATACCGGCATCCCAGCCTGGTCAGTAATGAAATAATGCCTCTTTTGATTCGTTGTTCTTGTTTTCATATTAAATTCTCCTCACCTCCAACTTGTTGGGATCAGCTTAGTTGCTGTGCAAGTCTTTGTGACTCTGCCTTTGAGGAAACTCAGGCTAATGAGACAAACATATAGAAAAGTAGCTCAGTTTTCTCCAAATCTAGTGCACTATTTCAATTGTGCTGAATAGGAACCTAAAGAATTGGGAGACTGGGGCTAGTAATGAACCTTTAATGAGCCCTGGCACTCATTAGACATGGAATCCCAAGAAGAACTGGCTAAAGTTTTTGCCCAATAGGATCACAAGTTGGCAAGTTTCCTGGCCCAGTGTTAAGCATCTAGAGGGCAATAGAATGTGGATCAGAGCTCTGTATTCCCTCCTGTCCCCCAGGCACCTGCTCCCTCCTTTGCCCCAAGCCTTCAAAGATTGAATTGTCTGACTCTGAATTTAATGGAAAATTCTGCCCTTGGAACTGCATCTCAGAGCCAAAAGCAAAGCTAGTAATGAGCCCCAGGTGGTATGTCTATTTGCTATTCCGCTTCGCAAGTTAACTATAGCCAAAGAATTTTATCTTGTGCTTTCATGACGTAGTGTTTTAAAACATAGATTTACTCTACAAATAAACTCTGTATTTTTCTTCTAATTTTTCCTATGGTGTATTTAGATATAAAACTACTTACTTTTCCTATAAAGAATCCTAATGCAGTTCCAAACTTCTACTCTAATTACCAAAGTAATGTTCAAATTTCATTAAAAGCAGCAATTACAGTACATGCACTAAGGGATTATGCTCAATTCATTTTTCAGGTTTGCTTTAATTTTTACCTTTGCAAAGTATAATTCCCTTTATCAGAAATGATAATGATTGTTTCCAGTGTTCAGGTTGTTAGTAAAATATCAAATAGCAAATATTGAAAACAGTACTTTTTAAAAAGTTTTTTATTTAATCTAGATATTTACTGGTAATGAAGATAAAATCTGGGTCATTAAGAAAAAGATTTTCTATAGTTAGTGATAAATAGCGAAGTGCATTATCAAACTAGTGTCATTTTAATGGACCAAATGACATATCTTTAAGAATATTTTAATATTCAAGCCTTTCCTACCCTTCAGGTGGACCTATGTGAGGTAGGTAAGATTTACTTCTGAGTAAAATTGCTGATGAATCTATTTTTCATTTTTTCTGAGGGTTAAAACATCTAGAAGGTAGACTCTTTGATATACATTCCATATCTAGTTGAAAACTGGGCTTTATATGCTGACCTTCGAAACAGAGAATAGAAATTTGCTAACTAATTCATTGGTAGCTTAATTGCATTTTCAATGTCACAAGCCTTAAAAATATAAGTATTGCTTTGATGATATATGCATACTTAAATTGCATGTGGATTTGTTTATTATCAGTAAGGACAAACAATAAATTGAAATATTTTAATATCTAGGATTATATTGTAATTTTTTTTGCACACTGCATTTTTGCAGCCTGTCCTTAGGCTAAGTCAACACTTTATTATCTTATCACTTGTCGATTTATCATTTTACTTACCCTAAATATTTTTGAGTTTCAAAATAGACATAGTCTTTGAATTTTCTTCATGGATTTTCTCGTAGTGCTTCTTCCATGTTTACGTCCGCTATCCTTTGATCATTTTCTGTTCAGATCCACATATATTAAATAGATTTTAAGCTTAAGGGATGCATAATGTTAAACCATACAATACTTAAATTCTTATGGAAATTGCTCTCAAGTTCTTTCAATTTTACTGAACACAACACAACTAGCCCTTGATTCCATACTTATTACCCTGATATAATTTCAGTGATAGTTAGATAGAGTGCTTATGAAACTAATATCACATATTCAATTTCTGAGTGGTCTCCTCACACAGAGAAAGGCACTAATCCACAGCTACCAGCTGCACCTGCAGGTGTGAAAAACACATTGCTTATAAAGGATATTGCTAAATCGAAAAGATTGTGTTCTGTAATCTAACTTATAGAGAAATAAAGAAAGTAGCATGGTCAGAGGCAGTATGCGCATCAACTGTTTCATTTTTCCCTTTAAATTTTCCAGTCCTTGAAGGTAGAACACTGTCAGTAGTAATAGTCAATGGGCTATGACCAGAAGTTATGCAAGTCATAGACAATCCTATAGTACAACTCAGATGGTGGAAACTCAGCCTGAGTGGACTTCAGGAGGACAGTTTTACTACAGAGTGGCTTGGAGACCCACCAAATTTTGTGTGAGAGGGAATTAACTTTTGATATAAATGTATAAACTTTTTATAGTTTTGTTATAAATTCCCCACTAAGTTTGGGAGTTGTTAGCTCAGAATAATCAAGCCTGTCCTAACAGATGCTGATATCGGAACCAAAGTTGGTTCAGAACCAACCATGCTGATATCGGAACCAAAGAGAGAGCTTTCTTAACAAAAACTTAAAATAGGGGGCAGCATGAAACTGATATCAAAGCCCAAGAGATGGTGATCTTTGCAATAGTAAAATATTTGGCAAAATGCACACCTGCAGGGTTTGAGGAAGCAGATGATACACCTAAATGCAAAGTAAACTGAAACACCTCCACCAATAATAACAACAAAAATGTGTGGCTTTAAGGAAAGAGAGGTTAAAATTTTTAGAATTTTGAGTAGTTGTACAGGGTTGTGTTTGGCAAGATATTACAAGGAGGTAATAGTTCAGGTTGACTGATCTCTAAGCAAAAATGAATGTGAATAAGTATAGTGCTCAAAATCTGGGTCTCTTGGGATTAAAGAGTCCACTGTTTCTGTGATAAAAATAAGATGAATAAGCCATTGAGGAATAAATTCCAGTAAAATCTTTAAACTGGTTTAATTATCTCAGAGGAAAAAAAAATCAGATTAAGGGTATGGAGCCAGTAAATACTTTCAACTAAATAAAATGACTTAGGGCAAAAATATGATTGGGGTCCACAAAAGCACACAGCCTCAAAATGTCCTTATTTAAACTCACAGAAATGTATGGGGACAAGAAAACAAAAATTGTAGTGAATCTAAAACTTATATTGGAAAGACCAAGATTAGTTGTGGGGAGGTATCACATCTTAGAGCAAAAACACTGAGGCTAAAACTAAAAATCACTCTTAGTTTCCTTTTTTTCTTTTTTAAGTTTATTTCTTTTCAGAGAGAGAGTGTGTGCACAAGCAGAGGAGGGGCAGAGAGAGAGAGATGGAGAGAGAGAATCCCAAGCAAGCTCTATGCTGACAGCACAGAGACCAACACCGGGCTCAGTCTCATGAACCGTGAGATTGTGACCTGAACCGAATCCAGAGTCAGATGCTTACCTGACTGAGCCACCCACGTGCTCCTCACTCTTAGTTTCTTAACATTTTAAATTAAGGTGATGATTTGATTTACCCCCTCAGCCACTAAAATGACATAGTCTCCAACAGAGACTCCACATGTTCTCCACAGAGAACAATGGATCATAGTTGCTCTTTCTATTGATCATGATCAAAGACTAATTCTGGGCTATTTTCTACTCTCATGACTTGGGGTGCCTTACAGTGCCATCTCAGTGGGGTTGTAGAATGCATATGAGACATGCGCATATGTATGTGTGGAAAATGTAAAGGAACAAATAGAATAGTTGGTGAACATTACTGCCTCGCACAGTATTACATTCCCAATTTATCAACAAATCAAATAGACCACATCACTGTTTGTCCCCCATTCTTCATTCTTCTAATGAATAGTGATTTCCACACTTATTCTGTACAAGCTTTGTTATTATATTGGAATATGGCAGGGCGTTAACTTGTACTTTTAGTTCAAAGATCTCCAAACTAAGCAAAGCCATACCTTGACCTGATATATTCACTAATGAATATGACTCAGAGATAAACCTTTGAATTGGATATACTGATAGGATAGAACTTTAGGTTATCTCCCTTGAGGAGGGATCCCATGTGATAGGGGTATTTGGCGAACAGAAGGGCAGACTAAGGCAGAGATAAAATGGCCACTGAATAAACCATTTCTTTCTCTCATTACCCATCCCACTCGCAGTGAGGCAGGGCCATAGGAATAATGTTAATCAAATGAGCTGAGAGCAGAAGTGACATGTGTCACTGAAAAACTGATCTCATAGGCAGGTCTAATCCTTTATTTTCTCTTTCACTGATCAAAGAGCTATATATTCAGATTCTCCGTCAGTCCACATTACTAAGAGGCCACATGGAAGGTTGACTGCTGCCCAGATGCAAGGAGGACATTAGGAGACTAGAAATAAGAGGCAACTATTTGTTACTGCAAATTACCAGGCCTTTCTTGATTGAAACATGGATGATTGATTAATCACCCTAAACTAATATAAGAATGGCTAGAAGAACTGCGTTTTTGTTGCATTATAGTTTTATCTTCCCCTTGAGATTTTTAGAAACAAATACAAGACCTTTAGAAATACATTTTAAAGGCATGGAGTGTCTTTTAGAGATACATTCATCATCACTGCATTTAGTTCAGTCTAAATAACCTAATTCACATAAGCATTTTAAGTGTCCACAGTGTGAAAAAGAATTATTTTTCAAAGAACAAAAATTCCCCTTGATAGTAAAAACTGTAGGCATTTGTATAGCATTTAGAACATCACAGGCATTTTGAAAGCCTGTGATATAGGCTACATATAACTATTTGGTATTCAAAATTCTATGAGTAGCTACTAGGTAAGTATCTTCATTTTACAGGTGAGAAATTGAATATACAGAGAGTCTAGGTAACTTGCCCAAGCTCACACAACTAGGCTTGGAACAGGCAGCTGTAGTCCATACTCTGTTTTAACCACTATGTACTACTGCCTCAAACCAATATTGAGTCTCAGCTAATTGGAATGGAGGCATAAAACTTTTAAACTATTGATACACAGGTTAGTGCCTCTTTGAAACTAATTATTTAAAAATATAATTAAAAAATCATCTAAAAGTGATGATTGTTTTACATTACAAAACATATTTTTAAAGAGAAAGATCCTCTTGCATCATTTAAAATGTGATTTCATTTATAGAAAATTCATACTTGAGATCAGGAAGAGAGGTCTTCCTGCATACCTGTGTGGAACATAGACATCACATTTACCACAGGGGATCAATGAGCTATGATCAATGGAGGTGATGATGAAAAGTAATATCATTGGATATCTCATCTCTTTTTTTATTTTGCCAAGAATAGAAGTACAGTTTGGTATATTTATGTACAAAGATGATAATTTGTAATGATTGGATATCTTTCATTTTCATCTATAGATTATTCACCTGTGTTTTGTGGTCAACATTTGTGTTTAAAAATTGTGTTTTGAGGACATTAGTTAATTCATCATATTAATCCATGTGGCTATTTATATTTATGTAATGCCCTGAGTTCTTTCTTTATATTTTTGGCACATGCACCTATGAAAAATTAGAGAAATTATAGCTTGACAAAATATTCTAGGAATGATTTAAGATATAGAATTCTTAAAGATAATAGTTTACTGAGTAAACTTTGTTTTTCAAGCGCAAATGGAAGTGAACAAAGTGTTGATCATTGTCATCATAAAGTACTGTCAAAGCAAAAGTTGCGCCGAAGTCCAACAGGCAAGGAAGACTTTATTCAAGGCTATTGTAATCGATTAGGGAAGCCAGGGCTCAGTCGAAGCTCAACTGGAGTTTTTAGGAGCTGATGTGGGGTGAGGAATCTGAGGCCATCTGTGTTTGCTAACCGGCTTCTGAATTAGAGAATCGTTTGTATTTCCAAGAAAGGGGTCTGTGCAGATCACTGATTTAATGAGTGTTATCTTTTCACAGATTTTTGTGGAGAGGAAATATTCCTGGGGAAGAGAGGAATGAGAAAGTATCATAGAGGAGGGGTGAATGGGGAGAAAGAGATGACGCAGATATCGTTATATTTTTTTTCTCCATGCGATAATGCAAAGTCTAAACCAGCGTATAATCTTCAATATTCCTGTTGTATACCTACACAGAAAAAGAAAGGATGGTTGCATTGTACTCTAGCATACTACGCTATAAGAATGATTTTCTTTAGGGAAGATCAAGAATGTAGATTTGAATATAGATTGTTGGCACTTGTGTCAACTTTTTATGATACGGATGTTTAAACTCTCCTCTTTCTACTCGTTGAATAGAAATGACTGATATGCCTGAGCCTTCAAAATACTTCAACTATTGTGTGCATTACAATGCAAATTTTATATAAAAATCCTACCTTCTTTCTAGGAACCCTTTCTATTTTGCTAAAATGATCCCAATGGATTCTCTGTTGGGGCACTGGTTTTTATGGATTAGATTTAACAGAATATCTGTGCCAAAAAACCTTCATAGCTTCTTTGCCTGCCTTAGGAATCTTCCCTACCATATATAGAGAAAGACTGGGTATTTTCTTCCTAAGACCGGACCAACACAGGGATGTCCATTTTCACCACTTCTATTCAACATTGTACTGAAGGTTCTAGCCAGAACAATTAAGGAAAAAATAAGAAAAATAAACAAGCATCCAGATTGAAAAGGAAAAAGAAACTATCTCCAGTCACTGACAACATACTCTTGAATTTGGAAATCCTAAGGAATCTACACCCCACCAACACTGTCAGAAATAATAAGTGAGTTAAACAAATTTGCAAGATATAAGATCAATACAAAAAATAAATTATATTTCTATACAGTGACTATGAGCAATCAGAATATGAAATTAAGAAAACAATTCTATTTACAAAAAAGTCAATAAGAATGATATCAAAACCAGATAGTCTCCCCTAAACAAGAGAATTATAAGCCAATATTCCTGATGGGCATGGATACAAAAATTCTCAATAAAATACTAGCAAACAGAATCCAGCAATATATTAAAAATGATTCACTACGATCAAGTGCAATCTCTTCCTGGGTTGCAAGGTGGTTTAAATGTTTGAAATCAATCAATATGATACATCACATTAATTAAAGGACAAGAACCATATGATCCTTTCAATAGATGCAGAAAAAGCATTTGACAAAGTACAATATCCATTCATGATTAAAATTGTAAACAAAGTAGGTTTGGAGGGAACATACCTCAACATAATAAATGTCATAGATGAAAATCCCACAACTAATTTCATCTTCAATTGAGGAAAAACTGAGAGCTTGTCCTCTGTGGTTAGAAATAAGACAAGGATGTTCACTTTTACCACTGTCATTTAACCTAGTACTGGAAGTCCTAGCCACAGCAATCAGACAACAAAAAGAAAAGGCATCCAAATTGGTAAAGAAGGAGTTAAACTTTCACTATTTGCAGATGATATGATCCTCTATATAGAAAGTCCAAAAGACTCTGCCAAAAAGTTGTTAGAACTGATATATGAATATAATAAAGTTGCAGGATAAAATATCAACATACAGATATCTGTTGCATTTCTATACACCAATAATGAAGCAGCAGAACAAGAAATTAAGGAATCAATCTCATTTAAAATTACACCAAAAAAAACCCAATAAGATGCCCATGAATAAACCTAGCCAAAGGGGTAAAAGACCTGTACTCTGAAAACTATAAAACACCAATGAAAGAGATTGAAGAGGACACAAAAGAAATGGAGAGACATTCCATGTTCATGGATTTGAAGAACAAATATTGTTGAAACCTCTATACTACCCAAAGCAATCTATACATTTAATGCAATCCCTATCAAAATACCAACTGCATTTTTCACAGAGCTAGAATAAGCAATCCTAAAATTTTTATGGAACCACAAAAGGCTTTGAATAGCCAGAGCAACCTTGAAAAAGAAAAGCAAAGCTGGAGGCATCACAATTCTACACTTTTCAGTTGTATTACAAAGCTGTAGTGATAAAAACAGTCTGTACTGGCATAAAAATATAGATCAATGGAACAGAATAGAAAACCCATAAATGGACCCACAACTGTATTGCCAACTAATCTTTGACCAGGCAGGAAAGAATATCCACTGGAAAAAGAAGACAGTTGCTTCAACAAGTGGTATTGGGAAAACTGTACCACTTTTATAAACCATGCACAAAAATAAATTCAAAATGGATTAAAGACCTAAATGTGAGACCTAAAACATAAAATCCTAAAGAAAAACCCATGCAGTAACCTCTTTGACATCAGACCTAGCAACTTCTTTCCAGATATGTCTCCTGAGAAACAAAAGCAAAAATAAACTATTGGAACTTTATCAAAATAAAAAGCTTCTGTACCATGAAGGAAATAATCAACAAAACTAAAAGACTAAAAGAATGAGAGAAGATATCTGCAAATGACATATCTGGTAAAGGGTTAGTTGCCAAAAAATATAAAGAACTTACAAACTTCAACATCCCAAAAATGAATAATCTAATTTAAAAAGGGGCAGAAGACATGAATAAACATTTTTTCCAAAGAAGACATCCAGATGGCCAACAGACACATTAAAAGATGTTCAACATCGGTGATAATCAGGGAAATGCAAATTGAAACTACAGAGATATCACCTCACACCTGTCAAAATGGCTCAACTCAACAACACAAAAAACATGTGTTGGCAAGGATGTGGAGAGAGGAGAACCCTCTTACACTATTGGTGGGAATGTGAACTGTGTGCAACCACACTGGAAAACAGTATGGATGTTACTCAGAAAGTTAAAAATAGAACTACCCTGAGGTGCCTGGGTAGCTCAGTGAGTTAAGCATCTGACTTCTGATTTTAGCTCAGGTCATGATCTCAAGGTTCATGAGATCAAGCGTGAAACCTTCTTGGGATTCTCCCTCCATCTCTCTTTCTGCCCCTCCTCACTCACTCACTCTCAAAATAAATAAATAAACTTAAAAAAAATAGAACTACCCAATGATCCAGCAATTGCACTATTAGGTACTTATCTAAATGATACGAAAACACAGATTTGAAGGGATACATGTACCCAAATGTTTACAGCAGCATTATCTATGATAGCCAAATTATAGAAACAGCCCACGTGTCCATTAACTGATGATTGGATTAAGAAGATGGTGTGTGTGTGTGTGTGTGTGTGTGTGTGTCCACACACACACACACACACACACACACACATACATATACACAAAATGGAACATTATTCATCCATAAAAAAGAATGAGATCTTGCCATTTGCAATGACAAGGAGCTAGAGAATATTATGTTAAGTAAATAAGTCAGAGAAAGACAAATACCATATGATTTCGCTCATATTTAAGAAATGAAACAAATGATGGGGCGCCTGGGTGGCTCAGTCGGTTAAGTGTCTGACTTCAGCTCAGGTCATGATCTCACGGTTTGAGTTCGAGCCCCGCATTGGGTTCTGTGCTGACAGCTCGGAGCCTGGAGCCTGCTTCAGATTCTGTCTCCTTCTCTCTCTGCCCCTCCCCTGCTTGCTCTCTCTCTCTTTCTCTCTCTCTCAAAAAAAGTGAATAAACATTTTAAAAAATTTAAAAAAAAAAGAAAACAAATGAGCAAAGGGAAAAAGAGAGAGAAGTAAACCAAGAAACAGACTCTTAACTATAGAGAACAAACTGATGGTTACCAGGGGGGAGGTGGATGAAATAGGGGATGGGGATTAAGGATTGCAGTTGTGATGAGCCCAGGGTGTTGTATGGAATTGTTTAATCTATGTTGTACACCTGATATTCATATTACACTTTATGTTAACTAACTGGAATTTTAATATAGACTTGAAAAATACTTAAAAATGGCTTTTACAAAAAGAATAAAATACTGAGGAATAAATTTAATAAAAGTAGTAGAAAATACACATTGAAAACTAGAAAATGTTGAAATTAAAGAGGTTCCAGATAAGTGGAAAGACACCCCATATTCATTGATAAGAAGACTTAGTATTATCAAAATGGCAATTCTAATTTGATCTGTAGGTTGAACATGTTCCCTATGAGAATTCTAGCCAACTTCTCTGCAGAAATTGACAAGTTAATCAAATTTGTATGAAAATGCAAATCATCAAGAAAAGGCAAAACAAACATACCATAAAATTCACCTGTTTTTATTTTGTCTCAGTAAAGATTTTTTTTTTTTAATATAAGGAGCTAGTTTGTGCTAACCATCGTTAGGCATTTTGAAGTTTAGTACTTTTGAGTGACTCAACCAACAAAGTTAATTAAACATATTTTTAAGACATATTAAGTGTGTGTTTTACTAGCAACATAGTGGTAAGAAAGAAAACTGAACCAATTGACAGTTAATGCTAAGATATTCAGTAGTATTAACAACAGTTTTTAGTCCTTGTGGTGGAGAACACTGAAGTTGTATATGTAAAATTTGCATTCTTTATTATTTCTTTCTAAAATGAATTGTGCATTTCATTGAATGTTCTTTTTTTTTGTAAACTGGCATCTCCAAACATATTATTTAATTTTTTTAATGCTTATTTATTTTTGAGAGAGAGAGAGACAGAGCATGAGTGGGGGCAGGGGGGCAGAGAGAGAAGGAGACACAGAATCCTAAGCAGGCTCCAGGCTCTGAGCTGTCAGCACAGAGCCGGACGCGGGCTCCAACTCACAAACTGATGTCATGACCTGACCCGAAGTCAGATGCTTAACCAACTGAGGTGCCCCAACCAAACATAATAATTTCACTGTCTGTTTTTTTCTTTATACCCGGAGGTGAAAAAAGCAGGGGGCTTCCACAGAAATCAGTTAGAAATGTAAAATTACATGAACATGGATAGAATATTTTAGCAAATGAAAATTAAAAAAAATATTTTGCCATTAATATGTCATTATTTCACTGTCTGGATGCTAACAGATCTTAATAATTAACTCATAAAAAATAAAGAAATAGAGTAGCTCAATCCATGTAACAAATACTTGTTTATATCAGTCTATGTGGAAAGTGCTGACCTAGTAAATGTAAGAGGAAGAAAAGTCTCCATTGTTACTTCCAAGGAAATACTATTTAATCTGAGGAGACAGAAGACACACACATAAATAAGATGAAAATTTGACTGTATTTGGCAAGTGCCAAGTATATAATGACACTCTGACAGTTAAGAAAAGAGATGGATTACTAAGAATAGAAGTAGTTTACAAAATCTTCAAAGAGGTGAGGGTTTGAGCAAAATCTTGAAAGACAATATTGTTCATTTCTGTATATCAAAACTGAGGCTCACAGGATTAAATGACTCACCTTAAACTCTAGTAAATGACAAATCTATATTTAGTACGAAGCTTGCAAACTCTGAGTCTGGCATAATCCTCTCTGATTTCCTACTGGCTGGAATTTTTGGCCAGTAGCTCATTAATGCATGTTCATGCACAATAAATAGCATTAAGCCAGAGGCTGTTGAAATGCTATATTTGATCTGAAAGGAGAGACACTACTGCTAGGAGCTTATGCTAAAGGAAGATGAACCCTTTAGAGTGGAAGACAGAATCCCAGCTAAAACCATGCTTCCCTACCAAACTCCAAGAAAAAACTCTTGGCATAGACTTGAAGCTCCTTGCCTAGAGGACGTTTCTTCTGGGAACTCTATCTCTACTTTCCACAGGTAACTATAATTCTAAAGTGACATCAGCATCTCCTAAACACACTATGCAGGAGCTATGGGTGATGGCTGTCTATGGGATTTTGGTGGGAACAAATCTCAGCCTTGTCAATCATTTGGAAATGTATACTGGAGACAGCTGCAGCGGTAGCAGAGGCTGTGAGAAGTCAATAACTATAAAATTTTACTGAGCGCCATAAAAGAAGACTGGACTAAAGAGACATTGCATGTTTCTTGATGGAAACGGGATCTTGTAAATATCCAATTCCCCCCTCCACACAAATTAATTTATGAGTTAAAGACAATTGCGAATACAATGTCTTTTGGCATTTTTTTTTAATTTGGGAAAAAATTCTTTAAAATTCCAAGGAATAAAAGAATAGTGAAAATAACTACCAGCATTTAGAGAAAGGAAAATGAGAGATCCTTGTCTACTGGATATTAAAATATATATCAGTGCCATAGCAATTAAATCAGTATCATACTGCTCCCCAAATGAGAATAGTCCATAGGATATTGTTTGAATGAAAACACAAATTACAAAGCAGTGTGTGTGTGTGTGTGTGTGTGTGTGTGTGTGTTTAGCATATAAGCAGATTTTAAAGATTGATAACCACTGTGTTATTTCTGATCACCTCTGGGTAGTCAACTTTCAAGTGTTTGTTTTTTTCTTCTTTATACTTTTCTGTAATTTGTGAAATATTATAATAAACATGTATTATAAAATATACCCTTATTTTCATTAAATTACAGACAAACAATTAAAGGAAAATACAAGCAAATATACATATAATTTTCCAGTAGGAAAAGTCTATGTTTGCATGACCTTATTATTCAAATAAGTTAAAACGTGATAGAACTACAGCATTAAAAATTATTTATTATAAACCAAGTTAAAAGGCAAATCACAAATTAGAAAATATTTTGAACATATGTAACAAAGCATTAATATTAATACCCAGAGAGTACTTTTGTATATTTTAAAATTAGGAATACCAAGAAAAACAGGCAGAAAACATGTACAAAGAAGAAGAAATAGAAGAAATAGAAATGACCAATAAGGATATGAAAGGTATATTTAACTTCACTAAATTTTAAAAATGCATACTATAGCAACAATGAAACACTATATTTCTAAGTATAGCATCCATTTTAATTAAAAAGAATGAAGACATCTAATAAATAAAATGGATACTTTACTGCTTATTGAGGGTGAATTTTTAAAAAATTCTGTATCATTGTTTGACAATAAATATCAAAACTTAAAAATGTGCTTATTCTTTAATCAAGCCATTTCACTTCTAACATTATATCCAAAATATATAGTGAGGAAAGATTTGTATATAAAAATGTACACCATAGTATTATTTAATATTCTTACAATTTAGGAATAAACTAATGCACAACTACATGGGGTTATATAATAATATTATACATGGGATGCCTGGGTGGCTCAGTTGGTTAAAGGTGACTATTGGTTTTGGCTCAGGTCATGATCTCATAGTTTGTGAGTTTGAGCCCTGAACTGGGCTCTGCACTGTCAGTGTGGAGTCTGCTTAGGATTCTCTTTCTGCCTCTCTCTCCCCCTCTCCCACTTTCTCTAACTCAAAATAAATAAATAAACTTTAAAAAAAATTTAAAAATTTAAAAAAACATTATACTCATCCACATAAAAAATGTTATGCAACAAATAAAAATGATGCTGTAAATCAGAGATACTTATTTTAGCTTCTCTAGGAGTCACTGGATGGGCTTCAAAGGATTTGTGAATTCCACGATAGTGTATTTCAAGTTTCTATGTAGAAGTATATGTGTAGTTTTGGAGGTATAGGGCCATAGGGTTGGTTGCCTTTTCAAAACATTTTTTCAAACAGTTCTGTGGCCCATAGTTCAAGGAGCACTGGATGCAGTGTTCATAATTTATTGTCAATTAACGGCAGCAGTTTGTCATTATGTCATAGTTTTGTGTATGACATGCTTATATATGTATTCTCCTTTATACATTAAATGTTGGTGGCTTATGATTTTTCATTTTGCTTATATATATTGCCTAATTTTTCCATAAAATACTATATTACTTTTTTCACAAATATTAGTATCATAAAAATACTGTTACAAACTTTCATAAAAAGCTTTGATGTGCAAGATGATTAAGTGAACTGTTTTACTGTGGAGATAGGTCCCTTCCCCTAAATATTTCCTTGCCTTTGCATTAACATATAAAGTTTAAAAATTTACATATGGCATTTCATACAGCCTTGACTAGAATTTGGTGATATTAGAAAGGCTTGTAAATGTCCTGTTCCAAATGATCTTTTGCCAGTTTCCATTTTTTTAATTTTTTAATTTTTTTAATATTTATTTGTTTTTGAGAGAGAGAGAAACAGAGTGTGAGCAGGGGAGAGATAGGGAGGGAGACAGGGAATCTGAAGCAGGCCCCGGGCTCTGAGCTGTCAGCACAGAGCCTGATGCGGGTATCGCACTCACAGTGAGATCAAGACATTAGCCAAAGTCAGATGCTTAACTGACTGAGCCACCCAGGCGCCCCTGCTAGTCTCCATTTGTAACTGAAATTACACTAGAATGATATTTTGATTAATGAGTTATTTCCAAAATCCCTTATTAAAATGCATATTATGAGGGAGGAAAGCAAGGGTTTCCACTATAACATTTGCATGAATCAGAGCCCATTTGCTCAGACTTTAAGGTGAACTTGAACACACCTCTATGAACAGGAAGGACCATCAACCTATTGAAAGTCCTTTAAGTCACATGATCAGAAGTTCCTAAAATTTTATTTATATTTTCTAAGGATTTTGATATTAATGCTTTTCTAAAAATCAAAACAATATATATCCTTGCTTTTAAATAATAAACTTCAAATTCCTCCATGAAAAAGAGCTGTATCATTTTATATGTTTGGTCCCTATGTTGATTTCCACATAATTTATATACTCTAAACTTCTATTAAGATTTATTGCCCTTATGCATCCAATTTTTCCAAATGCTTTTTTTACAAGGTTATGTTATCATCTGAAATGGACATTAATTTTACTATTTAAGCCCCTAGTGATCCACAAGAAGAAAAATCTATTGTTGTGAGGCTCTGGTTGCTAGGGGAAAGATTTTTACCTTTTCTATTTAGTTGGCAACACTGGAATTTATTTAAAGTTGAGTCGTGATTTTCTTTTCACTTTCCCTTTTTTTCACTTGTTATTCTTTTATTCACTTGTTATTCTTTTATTTTAAAATAGAAAATTATCAGGGTGCCTGGGTGGTTCAGTTGGCTGAGTGTCAGATTCTTGATTTCAGCTCAGGTCATGATCTCACAGTTTGTGAGATCGATCCCCATGGCAGGCTTCGAGCTCACAGTCCAGAGCCTGCTTGGGATTCTCTCTCCCCGCCACACCACCCCCCTACGCCTTCCCCTCCTCCATGTGTTCACTCTCTTTCTCACTCTCCCTCTCAAAAATAAACTAAAAACATAGGGAATTATCTGGTAGTGATATTTCTCCTCTTCATGCTCTAGAAGGAAGGCTGAATTTAGGAAAGGTCTACACTGAGTTCTGCAATAAAACAAAAATATTTTCATCAAGTATATACTTTATATTAAATTCTCAAATTTTAAAAATTTAGTTAATATTATTAGGAATAAACTTTTTAAGGTGTTTCCAGATTAATTTTGCTTTAAGAGAACTCTACATCCTACATCTGAAAAAAAATTAGCATGGTATATTAAAAATAACAAATAACAACAAACCAAAACCTATTATTCTCATATTAACTTCCCCTGGGCCTCAAGGTTCATAGCTATATGAGAGGGTGGATAAGTCAGGAGTTGTAATATTCTCCCTCCACTTTTTTTTTTTGGCACAGCTACCTTGGAGGATCTGATGAAAGTTATAGATCATTAAATACATAAGGGATTTCATGTACAAATAATCAAGACCAGCTTCATGGTGTGCAGCTTATGGAGTCCTATAGGACCCATGCGTTTGCTTTGCTTTTCTACTGTTACTGTCTTGAAATTCTTAATTTTTAAATACATGGCTCTACATTTTCATTGTGTCTTGGATCCCAGAAATTATGTAACTGATGCTTCTTGAATCTCTTGAATCTGGTTATGAAGCTTTGGTTTAGATGCTCTCTAAAAAAGAAAAAAAGAAACCCTCTTTAAGATGTGGCACTATTTCTAACATACTGTAAATCCTTATTGATGTCCATGATTGCTCTTGACCTATGGAAAGAAGAGAACTGAATGTTTTTTAACCCTGTATGTGACTGTATGAAGGCATTTGGTCCATGGCTCAAAGAAAGGGATTATGAAGAGGGCTGGCTTCAGTTTAGACACTTCTATTCGATAATGATAATCTTCTTTCAATTGCTTGTATTGGTTTTCAATTAGAATTTCCCACATAGAATGCTACACTTCATGATAATTTATGTAGATAGCTGTCACTAAAATTAAAATAAGACTTATTTTTTCATAGAGCAAATTTAGATGATTAGCTATCCCTAAAACGATGCCGTTTCATTAATGCTAAGAATCAAATCCTAAGAAAGCATATTCTTTTTTAAAAAAAGAATAGTCTTTTTTAAAGAATTAAAGAATTGTGCTTTTTATGATTAAATGAACAATTTCCTTTTCAAACATTTTTCTACTTATTTCCCACCATATGTGTCAACCTCAGAAAACTTGAGAAGGTACAGAAGTGTGATATGAAAGCAACTCTTTATTCAGAAATGTACTCCCTGATTGCAAATGGGATGTCAAAGCAAACTTTCTTTAAATTCTGCAAGAATGGGTGTTCAAAAGTGTGTAATTAATGTACCTATGGTTTGAAGGGGTTTTTTATTTTAATTTTTTAACTTCTAAACCCCAGCTGAGTTAGTAATAGAATACAGAATTGCATACAAGAAATTGAATGCCAGTAATCTATTTGGTTAATAAAAATCTTTTGGGCATAGCTGGGAAAAAAGAGCACATGGTTGGCAAGTTTAGGAGATCAGAGGGGTATGTTTCTGTTTGTCACTCTGTTGTGTTATGTGGGGCATTTAAATGAGCCTTAAGAAAAGATTTATATTCACAGTTTGATACCTAAACTGGAGTGGCTGTATTACTGGGGCTTGGCACTGTTGATATGGAAAGTGGTCTGACTATTGATATTTTAGGAATAAGAGAAATTTTGAGTTTTTTTTTTATCTTTCAGAAATCTGTTTCCTTGAAGTTTTTAATGTTTTGGAGTCATGTTTATGATGACAACATGGGAATTTTTAAATAGAAGAGTTATCTAAACTCCATGGTCCTAATTTTTTTCTTTTTTGTATTTTACTCTTTTAAAATTTAAACTTCTGTGATCTTTCATATTTCTACTTCCCCAGTGAACCCTCATTCTTGAATAAATGGCTTTCCAAACTTAAAAAGTTGTTTCTAAGGACAACTAGGTAAACTAATCAAGTTAGTTTGTTATTTAGTTAGCTTAAGCCTAATCCAAAACAGATATTTGACCTAATTGTCCAACTCATGAAGAAAACATCAGTGACAATAGCTATTTTAATGAAATGACAATTCAAGTAACCTTACTAAACAAAATGATCATCTTAGTAGCCTGCATTAAGACAGTCTTAAGCTCAATGCATTGGCCTGCTAAGAGGTCAGTTTAGCATCAAATTTTATTTTTTGATCTTCATAGTAGGACTGAGATAAACTTGAGAACACCCTTGAGTTATATCCGTATTTTCACATATGAATAGATACTGTATCAATAGACAACTTTTAATGATTGACTATTTAACTCCATTCTGATAAAAATTCAGTTTTTACTATTAAAGGGATTCTATGAACTCCCCTCCCCTGAGGCAGAATTAATAGACTTGCGATATTGTAATTCAGAAACACTAATGCTCACCACTTAGAGGGTTAGATTGTCTTATAATAGAAACCCATTATGGAAAATACTCCTAACTACCTTCAATTGTCTCTTTTTTGTTTAAGCAGAAGGATATAATTAAATGCAATATTTAAAAGTGTAAATATGCTGTGATTAGAGTACTCATTGTTCTCTATTTTCATCAGGTAAAAAGATAAATTATAGAAAATATTCTCACTTTTGAAGCATTGGCTTTCTCTAGTATATACATTTAGAGACACTGTGACTTTAATATTTAATCCAGTTCTCCAAAAATATAAAGAGCTGGAAAATGGAGCTATTAGGTACAGTTGTGCAGCCTGTATACTACACAACTCAAATGATCATCATTCATGTAGCCTATGCTATAAATATGTTTCCATTGTGCAATAAATAACCTGAAAAATATGCATAAATCTTGATTAGATATACCTTTTCTTATCTTAGGTAGGAATATTTTCACTTTAAATTTTTTCATTAATAATTTAGTGTTTATTACAGTATTACATTGAGGGACTTTCCTTATGGAATTGGCTTATAAATGAAATGAACTTTTTAGCTTCAAACACTAAACCTACTCAGAGAGAGTTAAAACAGTGTCTCTCTATACTTCTTCTGGTGTAGGCAGTAGATAGCAGAGCTCAACCTCAATTTCATATGACTTGATATCAAAGTTAGGGCATTAGGGCCCAAGCATATTACAGGGAAAAGGACTCAGGTCAAGTGGGATCCAATGGATAGATGCTGGACTGGGACTCAGATGTGGGCAGATTCAAGAACATATTCTATTGATGCAAGCAGTGAACACAGTAGAGGATTACAAGGTGATAACTAAAGGGGAAAAGCCTGAGGCACAGCTTTGAGGTAAATTGTTTACCACATAGTTTCAAAATAAAATTGATTTGGAAGCTTCAGGGTTCATCATATATCCTGTGCCACACACTCTACTGTACTTTTCATAAATTATCTCATTTAATTGGAATACTCACAAAAATGGTCTGATTGTCAGAAAACTTAAAGACTTGCCAAAGATAGTTAAAATACCAGATGAATCAGACCTTAAAGTATGTTATTTTCCCACTTTGACATACTGCTAAATAAGACGGAGACTTCAAGCTCATAAAAAGCCCCAGGCATAGTTCAAGGATGATTAGCAAATGTTCGTGATTGGTCTGTAATCACTTATGAACCCCTAGAGTTTGTATTAAAATGTTGGAACTAATCTTTCAAAATTAATTTCTTTTTTATTTGTAGATCCATACTGTCCGCTTGTAGAATAAAATTCTGGCAAGGTTTAGATCTTATCAGTGCACACTTATTCTTTTACCCAAAAAGTATTAATGATGTCTTTAATGATTGCTTTTCAGAGAAAACTTGGAGATTGTTAGCATACAGCACAGTTAGTCTATTAAAATCTGTGGTACAATCAAAACACTATAAATTCAGAGGACTGATGCGAATATCAGTGGCTCCATCCTCTCTCACCTTCGGGAAACTTCTAAAATTTGCTGATTTCACTCTGTTTGAAAGAAACAGTCTGATTTTGTAGGGTTAAATTTGATAAATTATTCTAACTTACTTAAGACTGAATTATATTATACAAGCTTGCTAATAATTCCAAATAGAGTAAAATGAAATAAGTAGAGATGTTAGAACCACAAACAAAAGATGCCAGGAGGACTAATCAGAAAAGCAATACATCTATCATTTTTTATGGTATATGGTTACTGTTAATACTGGTCTAATAATTTAGGAATATTTAGTTTACAGATATTAAAGTCATCAAGCCATTTTCTTCATATCTCAGAAGCAGAACAGCATTATCTTATTGCTACATTTTGAAATACTTCTTTTTAGAATTCAACAGAAGAATGAGAATCTTTCATTGTTTTCCAAGTGCTTTTCCTATAGTAATAGACCTTGTTCATTCCTTAGTTATACCATTTATTCAACAAATATGTATCATTTATAAGTCATTGTGCAGTAGGATGTGGAATTATCAAAACAACCTGGTAGACCCAGAAAAATCAAAATGATCTTGAAGAACAAAGTTGGAAAACTCACACTTTCCAACTTTAAAACTTACTGTAAAACAACAGTAGTCAAGAGAGTTTGCTACCACCATACGGACAGACATGTATCAATGGAATAGAAGTATGATTCCAGAAATAAACCCATATATCTTTGGGTTAAGTTATTTTTACTAAGGATGCCAAGAGCATTCATCAATAAATTATAAACGGTGCAGGGACAGTGGATAGTCACATGCAAAATGTAGTTGAATTCCTACCTCACACCATATAAAAAGATTAACTCAAAATAGAGCAAAACCTAAATTTAAGAATAGAATCTATAGAATTCTTAGAGGAAAGCATAGGAGTAAATCTTCGTGCTATTGGATAAGGCAATGGTTCCCAACATCTATTACCAAAAGCACAGATGACAAAACAAAAATAGGTAAGTTGGACTTTATCAAAATTAGAAATATTTGTGCTTCAAAGGATACTACCAAAAAAGTGGAAAACAATCCACAGATTGGAAAAAGATTTATAATTCATATATCTGACAAGGTAACTGTATCTAGAATATATAAAGAATGCTTATAACTCAGCAAGAGGACAAATAACTCACTTAAAAATTAGGCTAGGGATCTGGATAAATATTTCTCCAAAGAAGATACTGAAATAGCCAATAAACACATGAAAGGATGCTCATCATTTATCATTAGGGAAAAGCAAATGAAAACCACAGTAAGATATTACTTAACGATTAGGATGGCTATGATCAAAAAGATACACACTATCTAGAATTCACAAAGATATAGAGAAATTGGAACCCTCATTCTTTGCTGGTAGAAAAGTAAAATGGCACAGCTACTTTGGAAAACAGTTGAACAGTTTTTCAAAATGTTAAACATGGAGTTGCAATATGACCCAGAAATTCCTCTTCTATGTATATACAAGAGAAATGAAAACGTATGTTCAACAAAAATTTGTACACAAATGTTTTTAGCTTCTTCATAGTAGTAAAAGCAGAAACAATACTAGTATATATCCATTCACCATTGATAGGCATATACATATAAAATATAAGTGGGTGTATGTATGTATACACATATATATTAGACAGGCCTATGCATATAAAAACATATATGTGTATACACACACTTATAGCTATACTTTTAAAAGGTGAATTTTATGGTGTGTGGATTTTTTCTCAATAAATATGTTATATAATATATGCACACACACATATACATCTCAGTGAAGATATATGTGGGTGTGTGCATGTGTGTATGTACAGTTTTCCTGGCTGATGTCAGAGGGAAGAATAAAGAAGCTGAAGGAAGGAAGCACTCTTGAATTCATGTGTTGTACTCAATAAGATGACCCAATGACCCATAAGAAGATTATGTTCTTAACACCTACCAGAGGCCATACCGTTTACCAAGGTCATCATAAAAATAGTGGTGAGAGGGATACCAACATAACTAAGTTCAGTGGTGCCATTTTCCACAAGCCAGCTGGTAAGGATGACAAAAAAGATAGCTACAAACCTGGTCTTATTTACATCTGAGAATAATGGGGTCCTAATAACAGAGGCCAAGTGGTGGCTGCGTCTTGAATTCCATAGCACACACCAAAAGGAAGCGCAGCATGTGGTAGGCCACTTTGGTTCAGAAGACAACACATTCCATATCTAGGAATACTGTTCTGGCCCATCTATTGAGTGGCAGGGAGGGCTTCCAGCTTTGAGAGGTGACCAGAGCCAGAAAGTTTGCTGCATCAGATCCAGGTCACGGTGCAATCTGCCCTACCACTTGGGTCTTACCACCTGGCAGACATATGGTGTTGGAGCGTCAGTGGTTGGAAGAGATGAAATTAAGTATATGGCAAGCTGCAGTGGAATGACAACATAGGCCCTTTGGATTCTGTAGCAAAGCCACACCATCTGCAATAGATAATTACACACTCTTTCTGAAATAGCTTTTGGTGTGTTACTGGGTCCTGGTAGAGATGGAAAAATTGGTCATGGGACAGCAACTCATTATGCCTATTATGAGATGGGTTCTGTCAGATCTTTCAAGTTAAAATATTGTACAGGCCTTGCAACTGTCCACTGTAAGATGGAAATGGCATATCCAGAAACAAGCTTGCACAGGACCAAAGGGTATGAATAAGCCTCCCAGCAGATAATTCAGACCCTCATATCTCTCTCAAATCTCACACCAGTCCATTTCTCCATCTGCATCTATTCCTATACGTGGTTTTGCAAGACAAATTGAAAGAAGAGAAAAAAGCCTGAGCCTGGTTTATAGATAGATCAGTTTAGTGCATAGGTAAGTGCAAGCCAAAAATGGATGGCAGTTGTTAGATTACTAACACTTTCAGAATTGACCCTGAAGGACAATGGAAAGGGAAATATGCATTCCTGGCTATTGGCCAGTGGCCTAGCTGTCTATTCAGAGATCTGGAAAAGAAAGGGCTGTGGGGTTGGAGACAAGGAATTCTGGGGGTAGAGGCATACGATGTAAATGGACATAATAAGGTGGGGTTTTATATCACACATTAAGCCCATAAAAAACATTTACCATGGAAGAGGCACTGAACAACCAAATAGACAAAATGACCCAGTCCTCATCATCAGCCATTTCAGACATAACACAATGAGTATATGAATGGAGTGGCTAGTACAGCAAAGATGGAGACCATATACGAATCTGACAGCATTGTCTCCCATGTGTTACTAACAATCTACCTACTTCTGCCACTAAATATACAATTCATAGTAATACGGTCCAACACTAATGCTCCAGTATTATACTATTCCCTAGGCTGTCTAACTCAACCACTTGGGGGCAAGTTGACTACACAATCTTCCTTCCATCCTTAAAGGGCTAGCAGTTTATCCTTTCAAGGATAGATACCTATTCTAGGTATGGGTGTATTTTTCCTGCCACAGTAGCATTGATATCTAGGGGCTTATGGAATACCTGATATACAGGCATAGAATCCTATAAAATCATAGTATCCAAATACGGGACCCATTTTACAGCAAAGAAGGTGCAGAAATGAGCCTTAACTATCGCACCTGCCAATCAAATTGAACTTGTCAATTCAGAATTTGAATTTATCAAATACTCAAAGCAACTATTTCTGGTAAGATTTTTCCCTTCATTTTATAGGTGACTCCAGAGAGTTTCTGGGGTCATTTAACTGGTTGAATTGGATTTGAATCCAGCTATTTCACATCAACGTTCATGATTTTTATACAATACCATATATGAGGTTCTCTCACAGTTATTGCCAAACACACTCATGTTAGTAAACTCTAATAGAAAAATATACCCTTAAGCAGGTGAAGATAGCCTAGGGATTCAGGTTAAAAAATACATGAATGACAAAGTTGAAACTCAATTTGCTATTTGTCGTTTTTAGCAGGCACATTCATAGTCCTACATCTTCTGTTCTTTGAGATATTTTTGTTGGTCTCATTTCCAAGTAGTTTATAAAGTTCCCTCTGAAATAATTATTGAATAGTTTTCCACGTTGTGGTGGTGTTGGTGAAGAACATTTTATAGCACTGCCTTTTAATAGAATCAAATGAATGACACGTGTAAGCAGTGAGTAATCCTAGCACATAGCACTCAAATGATGTGCAGGCTGAGAAAAATATGTAGTTGAAACTAGTCTTAAAGAACTCCACAGCTAGGAATAAAACATTCAGAATATTTGAGGTTGCACAGAATTTTCTGTTCATGTTGGTTATTGGGTATTTAAGAACAGTTATTTAACAGATGCGAAAACAAAGTGTTGGTGAGTAGAAGCTACCGTAGAAGAAAACGTATTAAAATGAAAGTTGTAGACGTTGTGAAAAATTAAATGATTTAAAGTCTTGCATATTTGCTATAGATAGTGTTGTTATAATTACAACAATGAAGTTTGATGATCTGGAATTCTCTTCGAGTACAACTAGGATATTACATTAGATATATGGATGTTGCAACCTGCCAACAGGTTATCAGAAACATATTGTTTGGCATGACAAACTCAACTTGACAGGCCATAAGTAGGCTGAATATTCTCTCATTTTCCATAGTTCCCACTAAATGGGGCATGTTTCATTTGTTCATTAATATTCTGTAACTCATCCATGAATTCATTTGAGTTTCCTTAGTTCAGTAATCTCTGGCATTTCAATGTGTTGTCATTTTAGTTTCTCTGATTTCTCTACCATTCAGTAGACACAAATGTATTCCATGAAACTAATGCATGATGTAAGCAGAACATTCTCTAAATTTGTAGTCTTTTCAATTAACACATTTTTGAACTGGATAAGACAATTGCACTAAATATTTAATAACCTCCCAGTGTGGATATAAACACTTTGGTACACTCACTTAATGATGTACTTTTTTTTTCTTTTTTTTTTTAATTCCAGTATAGTTAATGTACATTGTTATATTAGTTTCATGGGTCCAATATAGTGATTCAACAATTCTATGCATTACTTAGTGCTCATCATGATAAGTATACTCTTATTTCGCTTCACCTATTTCACCCATCCCCCTACCACCTTTGCTCTGCTAACCACCAATTTGTTTGGCACAGTTAAGAGTCTGTTATTTGGTTTGCCTCTTTTCATTGTTGTTTGTTTCTTAAATTCCACATATGAGTAAAATCATATGGTATTTGTCTTTTTCTGACTGATTTTTTTCACTTAGCATTATACCCTGTAGATCCATCTATATTGTTGAATATGGTAAGATTTCATTCTTTTTTATGGCTGAATAATATTCCCTCTCTCTCTCTCTCTCTCTCACACACACACACACACACACACACACACATACACACACACACACACACTTCTTTATCCATTCATCAACTGATGGACATTGGGCTGCTTCCATATCTTGGCTATTGTAAATAATGCTACTATAAATGTAGGGCTGCATGTATCCCTTTTAATTAGTGTTTTTGTATTTTTTTGGTAAATACCTAGTACTTTTTGTATTTTTGGGGTATGATTGCTGGATCATAGGATAATTCTAATTTTAGCCTTTTGAGGAACCTCCATACCATTTTTCACAGTGGCTGCACCATTGTACATTCCCACCAACAGTACATGAGGGTTTCTTTTTCTCCACATCCTTGCCAACACTTGTTGTTTCCTGTATTTTTATTTTAGCCATTCTGACACGTGTAAGGTGAAATCTCATTGTGGCTTTGATTTGCATTTCCCTGATGATGAGTGATGTTAAGCATCTTTTTATGTGTCTGTTGGCTATCTGTATGTCTTCTTTGGAACAATGTCTGTTCATGTCTTCTGCTCATTTTTAATTGGATTATTTGTGGGTTTTTTGGTGTAGAGTTATATAAATTTTTATGTATTTTAATATTAAACCCTTATTGAATATATAATTTGCAAATATCTTCCATTCAGAAGGCCATCATTTATTTATTTTTATTGCTTCTTTGCTGTGCAAAAGCTTTTTATTTTGATGTAGTCCCAATAGTTTATTTTTGCTTTTAATTCCCTTGCCTCAGGAGACATATTTAGAAAAATGTTTTATTGTGCCAGTACCATATTGTTTGACTACAGCTTTGTAGTATATCTCAAAATCTGGGATTGTGGTACCTCCAGTTTCTCTCATTTTCAAAATTGTTTTGGCTATTTGGGGTCTTTTGTGTTTCCAGAAAATTTTGGGATTTTTTTTAGATCTGTGATAAATGTTGTTGGTATTTTGATAAGGGATTGCATTAAATCTGTAGATTTCTTTAGGCATTAAAGAATTTTAACGATAGACGTTTTAACGGTATTGGTTCTTCTAACCCTTGAGCATGGAATATCTTTCTATTCACTTATTTCAATCTCTTTTAGAGTACAGGTCTTTCATCCCCTTGGTTAAGTTAGTTCCTGGGTATTTTATTATTTTTGATGCAATTGTAAATGGGATTATTTTCTTAATTTCTCTTTCTGCTGCTTCATTATTGGTGTATTGAAATGCAACAGATATCTGTACACTGATTTTGTATCCTAAGACTTTACTGAATACATTTATCAGTTCTAGCAGTTTTGGTGGAGTCTTTGGGGTTTTCTATATATAGTATCATGTCATCTGCAATTAGTGAAATTTTTATTTCTTCCTTACCAGTTTGGATGTTCTTTATTTCTTTTTCTGGTCTTACTGCTGTGGCTAGAGAATCTAGTACTGTGTTGAATACAAGTGGCAAGAGTGGACATTTGTCATTTTCCTGACCTTAGAGGAAAAGCTCTCAGTTTTTCCCCACTAAGTATGATATTCAGTGCGTGTTTTTCATCTATGCTCTTTATTATGTTAAGGTATGTTCTCTCTAAAACTACATTATTGAGGGTTTTTATCATGAATGGATGTTGTACTTTGTCAAATGCCTTTTTTTAATTTAATTTTTTATTTAAAAATTTTTTAAATGTTTATTCATTTTTGAGAGACAGAGAGAGATAGAGCATGAGCAGGAAAGGGACAGAGAGAGGGAGACACAGAATCCAAAGCAGGCTCCAGGCTCTGAGCCGGATGCGGGGCTTGAACTCACGAACTACGAGATCAAGACCTGAGCTGAAGACAGACGCTCAACCGACTGAGCCACCCAGATACCCCCTTTGTCAAATGCTTTTTTATACCTGTAGGGAAATGATCATATTATTTTTATCCTTTCTCTTATTGATACAGTGTCTCACACTGATTAATTTGTGAATATTGAACCACTCTTGTAACCTAGGAATAAATCTCACTTGATTGTAGTGAATGATGTTTTTAATGTATTGTTGAATTCAGTTTGCTAGTAATTTGTGGATTTTTACATTTATGTTCATCAGAGATATTGGCCTGTAGTTCTCTTTTTTTGTGATGTCTTTATCTGACTTTAGTATCAGGGTAATACTGGCTTCATAGAATAAATTTAGAAGTTTTCCTTCTTTTTCTACTCTTTGGAATGTTTGGTGGAATTCACCTGTGAAGCCATCTGGTCCTAAACTTTTGTTTGTTGACAACTTTTTTTTTTTTTTTAAATAACTAGTTCAATGTCATTACTTGTAATTAGTATGTTCAAACTTTTATTTCTTCCTGATTCAGTTTTGGAAGGTTATATATTTCTGGAATTTTACCCATTTCTTCTAGATTGTCCAATTTGTTGACATATAATTTTTAATGGTATTCTGTTATTACCCTCTGCCCTTTGTATTTCTGAGGTGTTAACTGTTATTTCTCCTCTTTCATTTCTGACTTTGTTAATTCAAGGCTTTTTTTTAATGTGTCTGCCTAAAGGTTTATCAATTTTGTTGATCTTTTCAAAAAACCAATTCCTGGTATCATTGATCTGTTCTATTATTTTTTTTTTACTGTCTATTTCATTTATTTATGCTTTAATTATTTCCTTCTTTTTACTGGGTTTAGGTTCTGTTTGCTCTTCTTTCTCTAGATCCTATAGGTGTAAGTTTAGGTTGTTTAGTTGGGATTTTTCTCGCTTCTTGATGTAGACCTGTACTGCTATAAACTTTCCTCTTTGAACAGCTTTTGCTGCATCCCAAAGATTTTGAACCATTGTGTTTTCATTTTCATTTTTCTCCTTATATTTTTTTATTTCCTCTTTGATACATTTATTGTTTAGTAGCATGTTATTTAACCTCCATGTAATTGTGTTATTTTCATATTTTTTCTTGTGGCTATTTTTTAGTTTCATAGTGTTGTGGTCAAAGTAGAAGCATAATATGACTTCAGTCTTTTTGAATTTGTTGAGACTTGTTTTGTGGCCTTATTTGTGATCTGTTCTGGAGAATGTTTCATGTATTTTTTTTCTCTCTCTCTTTTTATGGGATCCCTATAATGTGAATGATATTATGTTGATGGTGTCATTGAGTTTCCTAAGTCTGTTCTTGTTTGTTTTTCTTTATCCTTCTCCTGTTCAACTAGATTCCTTTCCATTACTCTGTATTCCAGGTTGCTGATCTGTTCTTCTGTTTCCTCTATTCTTCTATTTATTTCCTCTAGTGTATTTTTAATTTCAGTTATGAGTTCTTCATCTATGATTGGTTCTTTTTTATATTTTCTGTCTCTTTGTTGGGGGTCTCATTCAATTCTCCACTCTTTTCTCAAGTCCAGTGAGTATCTTTATGACTATTACTTTACATTTTCTATCAGGCATATTGCTTATCTCCATTTCATTTAGCTGTCTTGCTGTGATTTTGTCCTGTTCTTTCATTTGGGACACATTCCACTCTCTCTTCATTTTGTCTAACTTTTTATGTCTCTTCTATGTGTTAATAAAGTCAGCTACATCTCCTGCTCTTGAAAGTAGTGGCCTTATGTAAGAGAGGCTCTGGAGTGCCCTGCAGTGCAATATCCCCTGTTCACCAGAAACTGGTTCTTCAGGAATATCTCTTATGTGTGTTGCATGTACCCTATTTTGTGACTGAGCTTCCTTTGCCTTCAGTTCAGTTGTCTACAATGGCTCTGTTTGCCTATTTGTGGCAAGGTTTGGTCCCTGTGTTATTAATGGTCCCAGTGTTCTTAATAGTCTAGGGCCACCTTGGGCTTTAGTTTAGTCAGACCAGGTGTTTGCTAGGGATGCAGTAGCATCAAACTGCAGAGCACACACCCCTGTGTTGTCTGCTGAGAGACTTTTGTAGGTGGGTGGGGCCTGTAGTCAGACCAGATGTCTGCCCCCAGACCACAGCTGGGGCCACAGTGGAGCAAGTAGGTATGGTTATCTTTCTCCATCCCCAGTGCAGGAATCACTTTGGAATGGCCTTGGCCACTGTCAGGGATGCTTTCATAATGCTGTGCTTCTGTTGCCCCTTTGGATGGACTCCTGCTGAGGGCAGGTGTGATGGGACAGGTCTACAGGAGAACACAGGAGCAGGCATGTGGTGTTAGCAAGGTTTGGGTTGGTCTGATGTGGGAGGGGACGTGTAGCTGTGTTAGAGAACTTCTGATGGTGGGTTGGAGGGGGCAGGTGTGTAGAGGAGCATGGGAGTGGGGCATACTGTTAGCAAGCTAGGTGGTGAATGTTTGCATTGGCTCATTCCCACAAGTGTCCCTGTATCTAGGCTGGGGAGTGGGGGGAGGGAAGTGGTGCCTGCCAGCTCTTTAGTTCTTGGACAACTCTGAACAAGTCTCCTAAAGATTCCTGCCCCTCCAGCACATGTTCTGAGATTAATACATAGATCTACCCATGCATCCCAAGCATTTTTCAAACTGCTGCTTCTATGTTGTATCTCAGCAGGGTTGTTTGTTGTTCTGATTCTTTAAGGTCAGCGACTCAGTTTCCTGATGTCTTCCTGCTCTCTGAGAGTAGAGCCTCCTGATTTTTAAAGTTGTTTTGTGTTCAGACACACTGGTTGTAAAAACTCATGAGGGTAAGCCCCTGTGATTTTCAAAGCCAAATGTTGTGGGGATTCATCTTCCCAGTGCAGATCCCTGTGCCTGGGGTGCCTGGTATGCCTGATGTAGGGTCTACTCCTCTCTCTTCTCTGGGCTTGGGGTGGCCCTCCGTCCTGTGGTCAGTCTTGTGAGTCACTTGGCTCCTGACTTCATCTCCACCCTTCCTACTGTTTATAATATGGCCTTTCTCTACAATCATTCATGGTGAGTCAGTTGTCAGTCTTTGGGAGGTTTTCTGGGTTATTTACACTAATGGGTATGTTATGTAGGTACACCCTTGGGATAAGGTGAGTTTATAATCTTCTTACTCCACCCATTTTCCTGGAAGTCTGATATGCTTTTGAATTGAGTGTTCATAGAAAATTCAAATAATGTTACACAGAAAAATAAGCAGAATACAAAATTGTAGATATAATAATTTTTTTCAGAAAAAAATAAAATTATTAGCAGGAAATACATTAAAATGTCAATAGTGGTTAATTTATTATTGCTGTATTTCTGCACTTGCCTGATATCTTTGGAGACCGTGTACAGTTAATAAAGATAATTTTGCATAAACAAATACAGAAGTATTCATTCCAGAAAAATATAGAACAGAGGTAGTATCAACAGAAAAATTCTTCAATATGTCAAAAATATAACAAACTTCTAGTTAATTAAACAGAGCAGAGAGAAACTATAACATATATATTATTTCTATGGCTACTCAACTTGCAAATAGTAAAGATTATTTATGCCTATTATGGGGAATAGATCAACCATTGAGCTATGAGGATTGCTCAGTCATATAGAGCATTGATTTAGAGGAAATTTACTTTTCAGTGGCACTATTACTTCTGATTCTGAACCCTGCCTCTTTGGGGCTAAACTGTAAGCAACAAATAGTTTTTCTATAATCTTGTGGGAGAGGAAAAGGAATTTTCCCTCTACCCTTCTAGGTTCTTGGCTGAGACAAACACTGTAAAAAAAGATTAACAGGAGAAAAACAAACCGAAGTTTAATAACATGAATACTTCTTATACACATGGGAGATACCTAGAAAAACTGAGTAACTCCCTGAAATGGCCCAGGCCACCACATTAGATACCCTTTACAGCCAAAGAGAAAAGATATTGTGTGGAGGGGCAGTTATAGTAGGTTGTCAGGAAAAGCGCTGTAAACAAGGGTATGTGGTCATGATGCAGATTTAAGTTGCTACCTTCTCTATTGATAAGACTTTCTGCAGATACAGAGTCTTATATCTAGATCTAGATATATAGAGTCTTCTTCCTGGTACAGAGAAGGAGACATACTTATTTGCCTTATTAATGTAAATGTTCCTTACAAAATGATAACTTCTACTTACTTTTTAGAGCTTCTCCTGTGTATTCTATTTCCTAAAAATAGTCAGCGGAAGATAATTCTTATGCCAAAGAGGCATGTTTTGAGGTGATGTATTCTGCTTCTCAACAACATCATCCTAAAATCATTGGCATGCAGAATATTATGCAATGTTTTAATACCCCTCTTTGTGAAAGGACATAATAAACTAGAGGAAAAGACAATGACTAATTAGGACAAAAAGATATTCGAATATTTTAACATCTCATAAATGATATAATTATCAATATTTCCATTGAATACATATAGGGTATGTTATAAAGCAAGTAGAATCCTTTTCCCCCCCAGAATTATTGAAACCTTTACACTTCTTCCTACTCTGAGATGCAAATAGAAGACAATTATTATTCTGATGACTACAATAAATTACATCATATACTCCTTAATGTATGAATTCAAATAAAATGCATAAATATCTTTTGATGACACAATGTGGGAAGACAAATGATATACTTAATCCAACAGAAATAAAGTGCACCCCAAAACTTCTAATGAATGCTTTTGCTTTCTCAGCCATTAGTGAAAATAATTAGTGAGCAGGGAAATATACCATCTTTCTCCTTGGGTTGTCTTTCAGATCCTCATAAAAGACTGAAGTCTCCCCAGGGTGATCAGATTCACAGTTTGAAGAACTCTGTCCCAGTTAGATAGAAAATCAGATAATTGCAAGAACAATTTGTAATCTCCAGGTGATTGAGAAAACAGAAGTAAACTGCAAGCTATATTATTATGTAAAGTGACAAAATATAATTACTGCATAGGAGGTCTTTGTTTCTTGAAACTGCATTCTTTAAAAAAGACAAGGGTGAAGTGAATCACTCTCAGTTTGCTTTCAAATCTCTGCTCCTATATTTGGGTTTACCCTCTGTGATCAGACTGAAGTTGAGAAATAATGTTCACTTTTATGATCTAAATCAGGAGACACACTGAAAACATACATCAACACTTTGAATCAGTCAATCTGTTGGAAATTTGTATTCTACACTAGCAGGAGGACTTTGTATGTTGCTAGTAATTTTAATGAAAATTAAACATGGTCATGTTGGAGAGGAACAATTTTCTATGCCCTTCAAGGTCCTGGCTGAACTAAGAATCAAATTGACATGAGACAGATTATCAGGAGAAAATAAAATTCAGCTTCATATGTAAAGGGAATCCAAACAGACATGAAATTCCAAAGGCAGGCAATCTGAGGCTTATCTAACATCCTGAGCTAAGGAGACGGTAGGGGTCTAAGGATTCAAAGGGGGAAGAAGACCATTAGCAGAAAGGTGAGAGAAAGCATCTGGAAAGTAAAGGTTGCCCTGTTATGTACATACATTTCTTAGGTAAGGAAGAATCTCTGTTGGTAGCTCTCCTTCTGGTATAGGCAGGCAGTTGAGGGAGAGATAGAGATTTTCCTGAATCTGCTGGGTTTTGATTGCTTTTAACTCAAAATAATTTCAATGCCAAAGTGGCCCATCTTGGGGTAGCCTACCCAATAGCCCCTATGGTTATCATGTAAACTGATCACATGAATTTTTGTAATACTTCTCGAGTATTCAATAACAAGTGGGTTAATTATAACATTGAGTATTCTGACTCCAAATTTCACTTTTAGTTTGGAAATAAGCTGTTTTAGAACTAGGTTGTTCTGGTTCAGCTTGTCTTGTTACTTATTTAACTATTCCTGCTTTGTAGCTTTGGCCTAGATATTTTTATATATAAAAGAAGTTTGTATTGTATATGGAATTGAGTAATGACTTCCAAGAGGAATCTGAAGGAGACAGCATTGGTGTTTTAGACTTGATATTTCCAAGTTTGTGTAATTACTATATTTGAATTTTGATTTGGAGCCCCACCACTGAAGTTTGTTTGCTGGGATCCAAAATGGCATATGTGACTTGAGGACTTTTGAAGTACATTGTTTAGGTTTGGTATGATAAGATTTTATTCTTATCTAATTTCTTATCTCCTCTTACCTACTCTAAGAGGCACAGTTCATTAGCAAATGCAATTCCACTATTTGAAATTTTTAGTAATTTAACTAGAATATAAAATGCGTTGTTTTAGAAGGTAACCTACAATACTTGTGGTAGAGTAATACTTTCAGTTGAATAAATGATTTCTATACCTATATTCAGTGTGACTACTTAGGTGCAAAGTTAACAAACAAGCATTCCAATAAAATATAGACCTTCATCTTTAAACTGAGCAAATGCACAAAGTATAATAATAGGTGGAGTGGGATAGCAAAAGAATACAGAATTGTAGAATTAAGTAATTCAAATAAAATGTAATGCTACCAGGTTGAAGTAAATAAGGAAAGATAATTTACATGTTTTTTTTACTTTTAACTTTTATTTTTCATATTTATACATGTGCATAATTTGAAGAATTAAAAGGCCCCGTAAGTCCTAAAACCACAAAGCTGCATTCACCCTGTGCCTCTCCTCACCCCAGATTCCTGCTCTGCAGAGCCTGACATCTTTAACTGTATCTTTTTGTATTTACTTCTTTACACATAAATGAAATAGTTATGCTGCTATTTCTTGATTTTTCAAATGTAGACAACATGCAATTTTAGTTGGAAGATGAGGATTTCTTTTTCTTGTATCTGCATCTCCCCCCACTCTCCTTCCTTGTCTCCCAGTATAGTTATATTACAACTATTTGTCAAACCAATGTTTCCTGCTTACATTATTGTGACTTTGTAGATATTGTTCACATAAACCCTATAATATACTTTGATTACCTTTTCTTTCTTGTATAATTCTTTGCTTTTCTTAGTGTTAATGACATCTTTTCCAACTGCCTACTTGTCTTTTAGAAGCTTTAGAGGCTTTTCTCAAATTTTTGGTGATTTGCTACTTGTTTATAATTAAGAGTAGGGCACTCAAATGGTAACTGGAAACCTTGTACAGAACCCACTGCTTGCTAAGTTTCACCATAAGTTGATGAGATTTATCACCGTATGTTTAGTTGGAAATGTATATTGGCTAAAGCGTGGCTAGCTTCTGTAACAAATAGACTTTAAAATGTGTTAAGCCTCAAATGCAATTTTTTAAATTCACCTTTCTGGTTAATGGGTGATTTTTCTCTATATAGAGATTCAGAAACACAGACTCTCTTTATCTTGTGATACTATTCATCCCACAGTCTTGAAGTACCCAGATGGCAAAAGGGGAAAGAGAATTTTAGAGAGAGCACATTACTTTTTAAATCCTTGGCCTGGAAGAGATACTCATCATATCCACTCAAATTAGAGTAGCCAGAACTAGATCAATGCAAAGCAGGCTATGTAGGGGCCAAGGGAAAGTTGCCCCAAGATGGGTCACTTTGTCATAAAGATGGTTTTGAGCTGAAAGCAATCAAGACCCTGTAGTCTGAAGAGAAGCTTTTGCCCCTCCCTCAACTACATAGAAGAATCTAAATTGGGGGTCTTTTCCAGAATAAGGGTTATTGTCAGAGATAAATTTTATCTGAGTGACCCATCTGTATGGTATGGCAAACATCTGATTACCAAATATCTTCTCTTTTTCTTATTGCCCTATGGATTTCATTCCTTCCCTCTGAAGTCCCAGACCCCTATCCCCTTCTTCTTTGTTCAGGATGACATACACACCTCATTTTGCCTGTCTTTGAAATTTCATGTCTGTGTAGATTCTCCATACATGTATTATTATTAAGTTTGATTTTCTCCTGTTAATCTGTGTCATGTTAATTTGATTCTTAATTCAGCCAAAGGATCTTTAAAGGGGACAGGATGTTCTTGCTCCCTGGAAGCTTGGAAATCTAGTCTCAGGCTTGGCAACTGCTTCCGGATGACAAATCTAGGCTATAGGAAAAGGAGTATTTTTTTGTTTGTTTTAATTTTTCTTAAAGCTTATTTATTTTTGAGAGAGAGAGCACGAATGGGGGAGGGCCAGAGAGAGAGGGAGACACAGAATCTGAAACAGACTCCAGTCTCTGGGCTGTCAGCACAGAGCCCTATGTGGGGCTTGAACCCACAGACTGTGAGACGGTGACTTGAGCCAAAGTTGGACGCTTAACCGACTGAGCCACCCAGGTGCCCCTAGAGGAGCAGAAGTATTACTTTTTTTATATTCAAAAATTTTTAATGTTTATTTATTTTTGAGAGAGGGAAAGAGTGTGAGCAGGGGAGGGCCAGAGAGAGAGGGAGACACAGAATCCAAAGCAGGTTTCAGGCTCTGAGCTGTCAGCAGAGAGTCCGACACGGGGCTTGAACTCACAAACTGTGAGATCATGACCTGAGCCGAAGTCAGGCACTTAACTGACTGAGCCACCCAGGTGCCCCAGAAGTGTTAATTTTGATGGCTACAGTTATCTCTGCCACAGAAACCTCCCTGAAAAATCAGTGTCAGAAATGTTTGCTCTAGGGCTTGCCTCGTGAATATAAACTAGGATTGCCACATTCTTTTAATTAATACCATAAATTATTGCTTCTTAAACTTTAAATGTGTATAAATACATGGTAAAATATAGATTCTGATTCCACAGGTACAGTGTAGGATCTCAGTTCCTGAATTTCTATCAGAATCCCAGATGATATCAATCCTGTGAGCCCATGGATCATACTTGGAGTAGCAAGGACAGAAAGTTGCAATACTCGGCCTCTGTCTATTCTGTTCATTTCTTAGTCCAGAGCCTTTTTTGATTCAGTTTCTCCAGAGAATGAACATCCATTCTGATGCTAGTGTGTATAAGAATAATTTCCCGGTAGAAAGAGATGAGGAAGGGTCCCTAGTCATCTACTTGTTTTCTGTGCAGTTGTTCCTAGTGAATTTAACATCGCTAAAAATTCAAAAGAGGTAGGTTGGTTTTGAAGAGTAATAGTGACTCAGGTATCAAATCTTCAAGGAATGAAAAAAAGTTACTCAAGTCATTTATACTGTGGGTCCTTAGAGAGGAAGAGAAGAGACTCTATTGGAAGTGGCAATCAGAACAAGCATATCTACCACATGTCTGGTTCCAGTGGTTAGAGAAGGTAAGGAGACAAACACCATTTGAACTAGCTGTGTGGGAAGGCTGGTTAGAACAAGAAAGTGATGGCAATACTTAGAGAAGAAAGTGAGGATATAGTAATTTCTACAGACCAAAGCAAAAATAAAAGTTTTAGGAATTGTGAAAGGGGAAAAGGTAGATAGAAAAGGGGTCTATAGAGCATTCTGAGAATTGAAATCTGGGGAATGAGGAATAGCCTGGAGACCTGAGCTTCTGGTGATTGATATAAAAAGAGATGAATATTACAATTAGCTTAGTCCTGACGATTCCAAACAGATAGTAGTGGAGTTCCGGAAAAGGGGGGAAAGGGTTAGAGGTTGGGTCGCATCAGGGCAAGTTCAAGTCCTCCTGACTGCCCCACATTGATGAAGGTCTACAGAGGGAAGGTCTAACTTTGTGTGTGTCAAGGAAGTTTACCAAGGGAAAATAAAATAACATATGTGGCAGGGAAGGAGAATTTAAGTAGGTATACAATACAGAAACAGCTCATTTTGTACTTTTACTGTACAAAGTATACATCTTTTGGTTTCTGCTTGAGATATTTTCTGTACTCAGGCTGATATCACAACCTGGTTTTTTATTCCTATTTTTCTAAATGTGGCTAATTGTTTTACATAATACTGGTGAATGTTTTTGAAAATAGCGTGACATTTATAAGAGATCTGTAATCCTGTATACAATATAAGCCGCGAGTCTTCCACAACTTAAATCATAGCTGATCCATCAGTGTATACTGTGAGTTGGTTATTAAAAAATAAATAAATCATAAATTCTGTGAGCACAGTTAATAACAAACATAAAGGCTGTGGCAGGAGCCAGACCAGCCTCTCTTCTGATTAACTGAAGGAGATTGATTTAAAATTTATACTATCAAGCAAAAGGCAATTTCTGTATTATCCCCGGGCAGTTACACATTGGTGAGAAACACAGCCGTGTACCAAGTCTCTCCATTATACACACTTACTTTCAAATTGTTAGTTCATTTCATCATCAATCATCCACTCTTTCATTCAGGAAACATGAGCTAGCAGCGCAGTTCATTTATGGAACACTATTTTCATACTTAGCAATGTGTGAAACTGAATTCTTCACGTTGTTAAATTCAGCCTTATTTAGCACATGGGAATTGTAGACACTTGTAGGGACAGACACCAAAGTGCTGAACAGGCAGGCAGAGGATGAATACAGAAATTACTCTTTAGAATCTTCTCTAAACACAAAGCTCTGAAATGATGATTTTTAACTGTTAACTGTCTTTTCATTTTCTCCTAATGTAAATCTAGCTAAGATCAGAGTCCCTCAGCATTTAAGATATTGAAGTTGAGATATTGCCAAAGAAGTAATCTCTCCTTTCCTTTTTATCATTTGTAACTACTTCTAAATTCAGTTTTCTAACAGGGGCTTCCAAAGCACACAGATAAATAAAATGAGAGTTTATGTAAATTCTGGAACCCTTAATATCTTGGGTAAAGGTAGACTATTTTAATTATGTAAATAGTTTCCATCATTTAGGGGCTCAACTGCTTCTAGACAGCTTTTTAATAAAATGGCCCTAGCTTTTAAAACATTCCAAATAATTTGTGTACTTGTAAATTTAATCACTAGTTTGACAGAATTTGAAAATAAATATATTCAAGTCGAACTCGGATGTGTGAGGGGATGTTTCCAAAGAACCAACTGAGAGGATTTTTTTTTTCTTATTAACAATTGCTTATGTTGAAGTTCTTTCCTGTGTTGCAATTTCTTTTCTTTGCACTGCTGATCTAATTGTCTGCTGACATATCCATTATCTTTTATAGTCATTTCAAATAGCAAAAGAATTAGTTGCATATGATTTTTACCACTTCTCTTGGACTTGCAACCAGTTCTCCCTGATTGCTTCATTTTAATAGCCTACATAATGCAATTCAAAAACTCTAACACCACTTTGGGTGTAAGATGGCTGTGACCAATGGAAAAGGCAAGCTAAAAGACCTTGAAAATGATGTTGTATATACAAAACAATAACAACAGCAAAACTTAATTTCCTTGGGAGAAAAAAAAAGGAAAAAACAACAAAACCACCATGTCCAGAATATAGGAAGGCATTCTAAAAAGGAAAAAAAAAAAAAAAAACCGAGAGATTTTTTTGGTTTCGTTCGGTTTTTATTGAGACTTATGCAGTTATTACAAAACGTCCAGTGTTCCTCTGTCAGTTATATAGGTGAGATTTTCAAATATTTTCAAGGGCCGGAAAATATTTTTATCAGTATGTCTTTCTATTTAAATAGAATTTTGGATCTGTAGTCATACCTTCTGTGATTCTAGTTGTAGAGTCTAGAGACGCTTCTCAGGTTACTAATCACATTTACCTAATCCTGCATCCTTTTTTTAAAAAATAGAGCAACCTCAATGGAATAGGTCTTCCTGAAGCTGAAACAAATGTTTTTACTCTTTTTTTTTTTAATTTTTAAAATGTTTACTTATTTTTGAGAAAGAGAGAGACAGCGCAAGTGGGAGAGGGGCAGAGAGAGAGGGAGACACAGAATCAGAAGCAGGCTCCGCGCTCTGAGCTGTCAGCACAGAGCCCAGGCAGGGTTCCAACTCTGGAACCGCGAGGTCATGACCTGAGCTGAAGTCTGAGGCTTAGCCAGCTGAGCCACCCACGTGCCCCACAATATGATCTATTCTTTAAACAAGACTAGAACATTTTCAGCCTGGATGACCAGAGGAAATGTAAGAAGAGTGTATTTTGGGGAGGAAAAGAAAGAGAATGAAAAAAAATCTGAAGAAATAATGTAGGAGAAAAGGTAAATGATTTTTTCAGTATCATGATGAGTGGATGACAAAAAGTATCATGATGGGACACGGACGAAAGGCACTGATAGCACCTCATGCATTTCTCTAGGAGAGCAGTTCATCCACTCACATTTATTGTGAAACTAGTATTTGGCTACCTCTTTGTATCAATGGCAAGAGCTTCATTTCTAGGCTTTTCAGCTATTGCTTGGTGAAACAAAAAAGCATGCAAACAAAATTCCTGAGGTAGGCAAGAACAGAGCTTGATAATGCTGAAAATACAAGGATAGCAGTGACTGGAGATCTAATTTAGGATGAGTTAATAAGAACACAACTAGGAGTTATTCAAATCAAAATCTAAAATGTAACCAGCAAAGAGGAGAGAAGATGGACTCTGAGAAGACCCATGAAATGAAAAAGAACACTTTAAGCTGTGTGACTTCTTAGAACAGAGCAGGATTAGCATGGGAAGTCTGTGGTCAAAGTTGAAATTCATCACTCATGTTCCACCAGCTAGGAATTCTTACAAGAAATTAAAGAACTTGAAAGAAATAAAAAAGATTTAATGATAAGAAAGTGAAGGATTCATTGGACATTCTGATAACATCTAATGGCTTAATTAAGTAATTGGAAAAAGGGAACCTTCACTTCCCTGACAATCAATGAATTACCTGATATACTTAGGAAAAAAGTGGCAAATCTCTTCTAAGTCCACCTAAGAAACTCTTTTCAATTCCAACATCATTTTTAAGTCCCAATAAGAATTTTTAATATGGTGGAATAGTATAATTTACCAGAAAACAAAACTTAGAGGCAACCTAAATCAGTTTATTAATCCAGTATTAATTAAATATCTGCTATATAACCAACTCTTTCCTTGGAATTATAAGATAACTAGATTACTTTTGTAAGTTCCAAGAAAGTAGTAGAAGATCTATAATTTACTCTAAAAGTGAGTGGAATATTTTGAAAGCTTTCCTCTGAAACAATCTTTTGGTTAAATATTAAATCTCAAGACTCAAAATGTAATTCTTTTTTTAAATAATTTTTAAAAATTTATTTGCTTATTTTGAGATAGAGAACACAAGCTGGGAAAGGGTCTGAGAGAGAGGGAGAGAGAATCCAAAGCAGGCTCTGAACTGTCAGCACAGAGCCTGATGCAGTGATCAAACTCACAAACTATGTGATTATGACTTGAGCTGAAATTAAAAGTCAGATGCTTAACCAACTGAGCCACCCAGGTGCCCCTCAAATGTAATTCTTGAAAATCATTAAAAAGTCGTATATAAAAATCGTCATATTGAATCATTTCAGATAAATGTTATCATAGTTAAAGCCCTTACTATACTCATTAATTTTGTTGTGTGACACAAGTTCCAAAGAACTAAGAAATGATATTAGTAATAAATAGAAGCCCCATATATATCTTGAAAAAAGGTATTACATACAGTGGGTAATGTGATGATGCTCTCATTTAATGCCAGTGTTTAGAGACAGTTTTAGAGACCATACATTTAGGCGGTTGTCCTAATTAGAAAAGTTTGAAAATAGCTCTGTCCAACACTCAATATTTCCCCTGTACAGTTGTAAGTAATCTACAATTTACCAGGTCGAAGAATATGGTGTTTAAATGTGCAGTCTGTGCTGCAGTAATTTTACCTGTAATCCCAGTTTGCTCTTTTTTGTTTTCTCATTTGTTTCATTTATAGTATATGAATCACAAGAGAACTTTCCCCACAGTCTTATTGTGATCACTAAATGAATAAAGTCTGTAGTTGAATGGTGAACCAAAAAAGCTCCGAGTAAACATTTAAATATTATTATGTGAAGTAGGAAAGCCATGCTATAAAGGTAAAGGGAATTTTGCAAAATTCCATATTGGCACTTGTAAATTCTTTGTAACGTGAAATATAAGAGTTTTGAGTCTTCTCTGATTATCTGTCTTAGAATCCTGAGACTTCTGGTATACACTTCTTTGAATTTAGTCTTAAGACACCCCTGTGATCTCAGGTTCTTCTTCCATTGCCATCAAAGCAATGAAGAATTAAGTTACCATTTCCTACTCCACTTTCTTGTTCATCCTGTAATACTCAAGACAGTAGCACTGTCACTTGGGGGTGATTTAAACTTCAGTCCATTCAATCCCATGAGAATAAACATTTTTAGAACCTCTAACTATCTCCTGTTAACAAATGTTCTTGAGAAAACACAGTGTCACATTTGAATAATTTGCATATATCAGGAAGGTGCCAAGTTAAAAAAAAATTAAGCTGTTATTTTAAGCAAATAACAGCTGATGTGGGTCTTCGTCATATCCTCTATCCAAATACTTACCTGAATTGTTAAATTTTGTCAGTGATTCTGTTCATACGTGTGTTCAAATGCTATAGCAACTTCCATATATCCACTCACAAGGCATAATTCTTGTAAGACTATTTAGAAAGACTAAAATTAATTCATAATAACTGATTAGTCAACCTGGATCCTTATCTCTCCATTAAAAGTTGATAGGAATCTTTTATGTGATATTTGTAATGTTGTTTCTTTTTTTTTTTGAAAGGCACAGTGAAGAAAAACAGAGTCCTTGCTAAACACAACAAGCTTATAAAAAAAGAACTTTTGTTTAACGAGCATGCTGTCACGTGTTGACTTGTAGTTTTGATAAATAAGAATCACCTATAATGAGAAGTTTCTATGTTGTCTGAAACCTGTTTGATGTTAGATTGCAGCTATATAAATCCCCTCTAAAATGCCCATAATACATTGTAAAACAGTGTCACTGAAACATCTTAACGTTTGCTAACATCAGGCAAACTTAGATTGGGGGCATTGTTTTAGCACAGAAAGTAACCCCAAAAATCAAATTTTAATTTACACATAATTAATTTGTACCTTAATGATAAGTAATATAGCATGGCATCAGCTGTTTCAGCAGTGTACTGGCTTAGTCTCATGACTATCATTAGACATTTAATAATGCTATGCATTTTATATGTCTATGCATATAAAATCGAATCCCCATTTTTAATTTTTACTTGGTTTTACAAACTGGCTGTTCAGATACTTCTGTTCTCTTAGTTTACTTCTATCTGAGTCAACTCATCTAAAAGATCCAGTTGACCAGCTGGGCAAAGAAGAAAAACCTGAGGTTTATCCCTTTCGGTCATTTTGAAGACTTAACACAGTGGTTGTCAACATGTACTGTGCAGATCAGTCAACTGGGAATGCTTGTTAAGAATGTTAAAAATGCTTCCCATGTTCTTCAAGTGGGGCTTAGGAGTCTGCATATTAACACGCACCTATCAGGATGTTTTGATGCAGGCAGCTCCTGTGTGAACATGATGACACCAGGAATGATTTGAGCTGGAGAGGGGAGTATAGGTGCTTTGCACGGTGTACTGTCAACTAAGAGCAGAAAGCAGCTGTAGAGGCCAGAGACCGAGAGGAGACCTAAACTGTCTGAACTGGAGAGGACAACAGCTGGTAGACTCTGATCCAGACGGAAGCCAAGAGGAGGACCAGTGACCAGCAGAAGATAAAGTAGGAACCCGTTTCAAAAGGGAGAAGAAGGAGAGGAGGAGTAGTAAAGAGGAGAAGTAAAAAGGGCTGCTGAAGGAAACCTTAGCTGGGAAGGCAGGGCTTAAGAATGATAGGACAGTATTCACCAGCATTCCAGCATTTTATTTTTTCAGTCCTTAGAGTGGCTGGCAATTTTGGACATTGAATGTCCATCGCCTCCCCAGAAAAGCAATGTTTTGTGTAAAATTTCATAGTTGATTTGTCTCTAAATTCTAACTGAATCAGGCTATTTCTCACAAGTAAATTATTCTATGTCTTTAACTTCATTTTTTCCTCCTCCTTTGTCTTTTACTTTTCCTCCCTCTGGCTGATCTCTTTGAGTATCCTTTCCAAAGGAGCTCCTGTTGGAACAGTCTTCAGCCACCTCCTTTATTGGTCAAATTTAGAGAAGGAGTCTTAGGCCCGGTCTTTCACACTGCTTCCCTCACGCTAGAGGTGCTTTGTGCACCACTTGGCATCAAAGAGAGTACCGGTGAAGGACTGAGCCCCTCCCTGAACTGCTGTAATGTCTGAGCCATCCCTGCTCTCAGGGTATCATGAGCTTCTTGCTGGCTCTCAGTAGAGCTTCAAGTGAGCTCTTGTTCTATGTTTCACAAAGTGCATGTTGGCTCAGTTCTAGTTACTGGCAAGTACAACCTCACCTGTGACATGGTGTGCTTAATAACCATTCCTGAACAAGTCACAATGACATTTCCTCTAGAAACATATTGCTTTCGCATCAGTAATGTATTCTTTAGACTAACCTTGTACAACAATTGCTGAAAGAACAGTTGCCAAATGATTTCTTGTCCTCTGAGTTCTTCTGAGGGGACCCTTTCAAATAACAGTATACAGGGAAATCGTGTTTTACAACTCATCCTAGGGGGGCGCCCGGGTGGCTCAGTCAATTAAGCGTCCGGCTTTTGATTTCTGCTCAGGTCATGATCTCACAGTTTGTGAGATCGAGCCGCACAGAGAGGACTCTGCACTGATAGTGTGGAGCCTGCTTGGGATTTTCTCTCTCACCCTCTCCCTCCCCAACTCACACTAGCTCTCTCACTCTCTCTTTCAAAATAAATTTAAAGAAAAGAAAAGAAAATAATAAAATAAAACTCGTCCTAATGTGGAATTCAGAGTAAGTTAGACCCGTCTAGATCCTCACACACACAAAATTTTACTGAAATGTCAAAATAATCTCATTATATGCTTCTCCTATATGAAGTCCCCCAGGACAGATTACACAGGGCATTGCATTCCAGAGGGTCCATTACTCTGCTGCAGCTCATTTGTTAATTGCACCAACTATGTGAGAGCACCAAATTATTTGTATCTGTGATTTATGTGAATTGATAGGAATCCAAAATACAAGCAAAGTGAGACTCAACGTCACAATGAGGTCAACATCAAAAAGTAAAAGCGATTGTTCTCAGTTTGAGGAAAGTTATTTTTAAATCTTTGCTGAATAGCGAAATCCTTGGGTCATATTATGAAGCGTTAGCAGTGAAAATCTGTAACTGAACTATATAAATTACAAACTGATTTAGATGCACTAGGTCTAGCTCTAATGTCCAGCACACATGATGTGCTGAAGGTATGTAATGACCCATGCTCAGGTGCCATAGAGGGGGAATTTCACAAAACTGGCATTTGCTTTTATTAGCTCTCACAGGGTCAAAAAGCACTCATCTGATGTGAAGAAAGGACTCCGTGAATTATCAAACAAATAGATGCTCTTTTTTTTTTCTGGTGTGCTAAATCTCTTTGGATTTATAATGGCTCATCGGAGAACATAGCAGCCTCTAAAATTTTGCTGCAAGGTGAGAAAATACCAGGCAGAGACAAGTTATTAAAAAGAAAGAATACATCACTTTGAACTTTAAACACTTGTTCTTAACACCTGATGCCTCTTATAGCAACAAATAACATGGCAGATGTATGTGATTTATAATTTTTGTTCAGAAAAACAAAGTGATAAAATTGAGTTGATGGATAGAGTAGCCGTGAGACAGAGTCATTCTGTGTCTATGTAAGCTGTATATAATAAAAACTCTAAAATAGTGTCCTCTATTTCTAAAACTCAGTTGCTGATGCTATTTATATTATTCAGTCATCTGGCAAGAAAATCTCTCAATACTCTGAAAACCTAAATCATTACAGTTGATATTCAGGAAATTGAGAAATATGATTGCTGACTCAAAGAAATGTTTCAATTATATTTTTTTGGAATGTGAACGAAGGGGTGCTGTGGTAGATAGAAAAATGACCCTCCAAAGATATCCATGTCCTAATCCCTGGAACCTGCTAATAAGTTACCTTACACGGCAAAAGGGACTTTGCAGATATGATAGTTAAGGATCTTGAGTTGGGGAGATTATCCTTATTTATCTGAGTGGTCCTAGTGTGATCATAAGGGTCATTGTAAAGAAATGCAGGAGAGGCAGAGTCAGACAAGATGTGACAACTGAAACTGAGGTTGGAGTGATTTTAATTGCTGGCTTTTTTGAAGATAGAGGGGGTTATAAGACAAAGAATGGAGGCAGCCTCCAGAAGCTTGAAAAGGCTGGGAAACTATTACTCCCCTACAGCCTCCAGAAGGAATTCAGCCTGGCTGATGCCTTAATCTTAGTCATTTCTATAAAAGCCATTTCAGACTTCTACTATAAAATAATTGTTTTTGCACATTTTATTTTTATTGTTGTTGTTTGTTTGTTTTCATGACAAGTGTACTCTTTGATCCCTATCACCTATTTAACCCATTTTCCCACTCACCTCCCCTCTGGTAACCATCATCTTGTTCTCTATACTTAAGAGTCTGTTTCTTGGTTTGTCTCTCTCTCTCTCTCTCTCTCTCTCTCTCTCCCCTTTGCTCTTTTGTTTTGTTTCTTAAATTGTACATGAGTGAAATGATATGGTATTTGTCTTTCTCTGACTAACTCATTTCATTTAACATTATACACTCTAGCTCCATCTATGTTGTTGCAATTGGCAAGATTCCATTCTTTTATGTGGCTGTATACACTCACATGCACACGCACACACACACACACATCCTACTTCTTTATCCATTCACCAATTGATGGACACTTGGTGTGCTTCCATAATCTGGCTATTGTAAATAATGCTGCCTTCAACATGTGCATGTGTCCCTTTGAATTAGTGTTTTGTGTTTTTTGAGTAAACACCCAGTATGTAATTCATGGATCATAGGGTACTTCTACTTTTAACTATTTAAGGAAACTCCATACTGCTTTCCACAGTGGCTGCACCAATTTTCATTCACACTAACAGTGCACAAGGGTTCCTTTTTCTCCACATTCTTACCGACACTTGTTTCTTGTAGTGGTGATTTTAGTGATTCTGACAGGTGTGAGGTGATATCTCATTGTAGTTTTTATTTGCATTTCCCTCCCTCATGATGACATGTTGATCATTTTTTCATGTGCCTGTTGGCCATTCGTATGTCTTCTTTGGAGAAATATTTATTCATGTCTTCTCCCATTTTTTAATTGGATTATTTATTTTTTGGGTATTGAGTTGTAAAACTTTTTTTTCCAATATATGAAGTTTATTGTCAAATTGGTTTCCATACAACACCCAGTGCTCATCCCAAAATGTGCCCTCCTCAATACCCATCACCCACCCTATCCTCCCTCCCACCCCCAACAGCCCTCAGTTTGTTCTCAGTTTTTAAGAGTCTCTTATGCTTTGGCTCTCTCCCACTCTAACCTCTTTTTTTTTTCCTTCCCCTCCCCCATGGGTTTCTGTTAAGTTTCTCAGGATCCACCTAAGAGTGAACACATATGGTATCTGTCTTTCTCTGTATGGCTTATTTCACTTAGCATCACACTCCCCAGTTGCATCCACGTTGCTACAAAGGGCCATATTTCATTCTTTCTCATTGCCACGTAGTACTCCATTGTGTATATAAACCACAATTTCTTTATCCATTCATCAGTTGATGAACATTTAGGCTCTTTCCCTAATTTGGCTATTGTTGAGAGTGCTCCTATAAACATTGGGGCACAAGTGTCCCAATGCATCAGTACTCCTGTATCCCTTGGGTACATTCCTAGCAGTGCTATTGCTGGGTTATAGGGTAGGTCTAGTTTTATTTTTTTGAGGAACCTCCACACTGTTTTCCAGAGTGGCTGCACCAATTTGCATTCCCACCAACAGTGCAAGAGGGTTCCCGTTTCTCCACATCCTCTCCAGCATCTATAGTCTCCTGATTTGTTCATTTTGGCCACTCTGACTGGCATGAGGTGATATCTGAGTGTGGTTTTGATTTGTATTTCCCTGATGAGGAGCGATGTTGAGCATCTGTTCATGTGCCTGTTGGCCATCCGGATGTCTTCTTTACAGAAGTGATTATTCATGTTTTCTGCCCATTTCTTCACTGGGTTATTTGTTTTTCGGGTGTGGAGTTTGATGAGCTCTTTATAGATTTTGGATACTAGCCCTTTGTCCCATATGTCATTTGCAAATATCTTTTCCCATTCCGTTGGCTGCCTTTTAGTTTTATTGGTTGTTTCCTTTGCTGTGCAGAAGCTTGTTATCTTCATAAGGTCCCAGTAGTTCATTTTTGCTTTTAATACCCTTGCTTTGGGGATGTGTCAAGTAAGAGATTGCTATGGCTGAGGTCAGAGAGGTCTTTTCCTGCTTTCTCCTCTAGGGTTTTGATGGTTTCCTATCTCACATTCAGGTCCTTTATCCACTTTGAGCTTATTTTTGTGATGGTGTGAGAAAGTGGTCTAGTTTCAACCTTCTGCATGTTGGTGTCCAGTTCTCCCAGCACCATTTGTTAAAGAGACTGTCTTTTTTCCATTGGATGTTCTTTCCTGCTTTGTCAAAGATGAGTTGGCCATACGTTTGTGGGTCTCGTTCTGGGGTTTCTATTCTATTCCATTGGTCTATGTGTCTGTTTTTGTGCCAATACCATGCTGTCTTGATGATTACAGCTTTGTAGTAGAGGCTAAAGTCTGGGATTGTGATGCCTCCTGCTTTGGTCTTCTTCTTCAAAATTACCTTGGCTATTTGGGGCCTTTAGTGGTTCCATATGAATTTTAAGATTACTGTTCTAGTTTCGAGAAGAATGCTGGTGCAATTTTGATTGGGATTGCATTGAATGTGTAGATAGCTTTGGGTAGTATTGACATTTTGACAATATTTATTCTTCCAATCCATGAGCACGGAATGTCTTTCCATTTCTTTATATCTTCTTCAATTACCTTCATAAGCTTTCTATAGTTTTCAGCATACAGATCTTTTACATCTTTGGTTAGATTTATTCCTAGGTATTTTATGCTTCTTGGTTGTGAATTGTGAAGGGGATCAGTTTCTTTATTTGTCTTTCTGTTGCTTCATTATTAGTGTATAAGAATGCAACTGATTTCTGTACATTGATTTTGTATCCTGCAACTTTGCTGAATTCATGTATCAGTTCTAGCAGACTTTTGGTGGAGTCTATCGTATTTTCCATGTATAATATCATGTCATCTGCAAAAGCGAAAGCTTGACTTCATCTTTGCCAATTTTGATGCCTTTGATTTCCTTTTGTTGTCTGATTGTTGATGTTAGAACTTCCAACACTATGTTAAACAACAGCGATGAGAGTGGGCATCCCTGTCGTGTTTCTGATCTCAGGGAAAAAGCTCTCAGTTTTCCCCCATTGAGGATGATGTTAGCCGTGGGCTTTTCATAAATGGCTTTTATGATGTTTAAGTATGTTCCTTCTATCCCGACTTTCTCGATAGGCCTGGATTGCAATGTATTTTCCTCTCAAGACTGCCTTCGCTGCATCCCAAAGCGTTTGGATTGTTGTATTTTCATTTTCGTTTGTTTCCATATATTTTTTAGTTTCTTCCCTAATTGCCTGGTTGACCCATTCATTCTTTAGTAGGGTGTTCTTTAACCTCCATGCTTTTGGAGGTTTTCCAGACTTTTTCCTGTGGTTGATTTCAAACTTCATAGCATTGTGGTCTGAAAGTATGCATGGTATGATCTCAATTCTTGTATACTTATGAAGGGCTGTTTTGTGACCCAGTATGTGATCTATCTTGGAGAATGTTCCATGTGCACTCGAGAAGAAAGTATATTCTGTTGCTTTGGGATGCAGAGTTCTAAATATATCTGTCAAGTCCATCTGATCCAATGTATCATTCAGGGCCCTTGTTTCTTTATTGATCCTGTGTCTAGATGATCTATCCATTGTTGTAAGTGAAGTATTAATGTCCCCTGCAATTACCACATTCTTATCAATAAGGTTGCTTATGTTTGTGAGTAATTGTTTTACATATTTGGGGGCTCCTGTATTCGGCGCAGAGACATTTATAATTGTTAGCTCTTCCTGATGGATAGACCCTGTAATTATTATATAATGCCCTTCTTCATCTCTTGTTACAGCCTTTAATTTAAAGTCTAGTTTGTCTGATATAAGTATGGCTACTCCAGCTTTCTTTTGACTTCCAGTGGCATGATAAATAGTTCTCCATCCCCTCACTCTCAATCTGAAGGTGTCCTCAGGTCTAAAATGAGTCTCTTGTACAGCGAATAGATGGGTCTTGTTTTTTTATCCATTCTGGTACCCTATGTCTTTTGGTTGGCGCATTTAGTCCATTTACATTCAGTGTTATTACAGAAAGATATGAGTTTAAAGTCATTGTGATGTCTGTAGGTTTCATGCTTGTAGGGATATTACTGGTACTTTGTCTCACAGGATCCCCCTTAGGATCTCTTGTAGGGCTGGTTTAGTGGTGACGAATTCCTTCAGTTTTTGTTTGTTTGGGAAGACCTTTATCTCTCCTTCTTTTCTAAATGACAGACTTGCTGGATAAAGAATTCTCGGCCGCATATTTTTTTCTCTTCATCACATTGAAGATCTCCTGCCATTCCTTTCTGGCCTGCCAAGTTTCAGTAGAGAGATCGGTCACAAGTCTTATAGGTCTCCCTTTATATGTTAGAGCACGTTTATCTCTAGCTGCTTTCAAAATTTTCTCTTTATCCTTGTATTTTGCCAGTTTCACTATGATATGTCACGCAGAAGATCGATTCAAGTTATTTCTGAAGGGAGTTCTCTGTGCCTCTTGGATTTCAGTTCCTTTTTCCTTCCCCAGATCAGGGAAGTTCTCAGCTATGATTTCTTCAAGTACACCTTCAGCACCTTTCCCTCTCTCTTCCTCCTCTGGAATACAAATTATGCGTAGATTATTTCTCTTTAGTGCATCACTTAGTTCTCTAATTTTCCCCTCATACTCCTGGATTTTTTTATCTCTCTTTTTCTCAGCTTCTTCTTTTTCCATAAGTTTATCTTCTAGCTCACCTATTCTCTCCTCTGCCTCTTCAGTCCGAGCCGTAGTTGTCTCCATTTTATTTTGCAGCTCGTTGATAGCATTTTTAGCTCCTCCTGGCTGTTCCTTAGTCCCTTGATCTCTGTAGCAAGAGATTTTCTGCTGTCCTTTATACTGTTTTCAAGCCCAGCGATTAATTTTATGACTATTAATTTAAATTCACTTTCTGTTATATTGTTTAAATCATTTTTGATCAGTTCGTTAGCTGTTGTTATTTCCTGGACCTTTTTCTGAGGGGAATTCTTCCGGTTCGTCATTTTGGATAGTCCCTGGTGTGGTGAGGACCTGCAGGGCACTTCCCCTGTACTGTGGTGTATAACTGGAGTTGGTGGGCGGGGCCGCAGTCAGACCTGATGTCTGCCCCCAGCCCACCGCTGGGGCCACAGTCAGACTGGTGTGTGCCTTCTCTTCCCCTCTCCTAGGGGCGGGATTCACTGTGGGGTGGCGTGGCCCGTCTGGGCTACTTGCACACTGCCAGGCTTGTGGTGCTGGGGATCTGGCGTATTAGCTGGGGTGGATCGGCAAGGTGCACAGGGGCGGGAGGGGAAGGCTCAGCTTGCTTTTCCTTTGGAGATCCGCTTCCGGAGGGGCCCTGCGGCACCTGGAGGGAGTCAGACCCGCCAGAGGGACATATCCGCAGAAGCACAGTCTTGGGTGTTTGTGCAGTGCAAGCAAGTTCCCTGGCAGGAACTTGTTCCCTTTGGGATTTTGGCTGGGGGATGGGCGAGGGAGATGGCGCTGGCGAGCGCCTTTGTTCCCCGCCAAACTGAGCTCTGTTGTCCCGGGGCTCAGCAACTCTCCCTCCCTTTGTCCTCCATCCTTCCCACTTTCTGAGCAGAGCTGTGAACTTATGACCTCCCAGATGCTAAGTCCTGCTTGCTGTCGGAACACACTCCGTCTGGCCCCTCCGCTTTTGCAAGCCAGACTCGGGGACTCTGCTTGGCCGGCAGGCTGCCCCTCTGCCCCGGCTCCCTCCTGCCAGTTCGTGGAGCGCGTACCGCCTCTCCGCCCTTCTTACCCTCTTCCGTGGGCCTCTCATCTGCGCTTGGCTCCGGAGACTCCGTTCTGCTAGTCTTCTGGTGGTTTTCTGGGTTATTTAGGCAGGTGTAGGTGGAATCTAAATGATCAGTAGGACTCGTGGTGAGCCCAGCATCCTCCTATGCCGCCATCTTCCCAGGATCCCTCTAAAACTTTATATATTTTGTATACCAACCTTTTATTGCTTATGTAATTTTTAAATATCCTCTCCCATTCTGTAGGTTGCCTTTTAGTTTTGTTAATTGTTTCCTTCACTGTACAGAAGCTTTTTATTTTGATGTAGTCCCAATAGATTATTTTTGCTTTTATTTCCCTTGCCTCAGTAGACATATCTAGAGAAATGTGGCAATGGCTGACACCAGAGAAATTACTGCCTATGTTCTCTTCTAGGATTTTTATGGTTTCAGTCTCACGTTCAGGTGTTTAATCCATTTTGAATTTATTTTTGTTTATAGTGTAAGAAAGTGGGCTGCTTTCATTCTTTTGAATGCAATTGTTCAGGTTTCCAAGCACCATTTGTTGAAGAGACCATCTTTTTCCTATTGGATATTCTTTCCCCTTTTGTCAAAGATGAACTGACCACACAATTGTGAGTTTGGTTCTGAGTTTTCTGTTCTGTTCTATTGACTGTATGTGTGTTTTTTTTGTGCCAGTACCATACTGTTTTGATCACTACAGCTTTGTAATATAATTTGTAGTCGGGGATTGTGACACCTCCCATTTTGTTTTTCTTTTTCAATATTGCTTGATTCCATACAAAATTTGTTTTGGTTCCATACAAATTAGGATTATTTTTTCTAGCTCTGTGAAAAATGCTGATGATGTTTTGATCATCATTAAATCTGTAGATTGCTTTGTTGAATGCTAAATATAGACATTTAAACAATATTTGTTCTTCCTACCCATGAGCATGGAATGTCTGTCCATTTCTTTGTGTCATCTTCAACTTCTTTCATCTGTGTTTTATGGTTTTCAGAGCACATGTCTTTTACCTCTATGTTAAGTTTATTCCTAGGATTTTATTATTTTGGTGCAATTATAAATGGGATTTATTTTTTAATTTTGTCTTTTGCTGCTTCATTATTAGTGTATAGATGTAACGGATTTTTGCACATTAATTTTGTATCCTGAGTTGTACTGAATTCATTCATAATTTCTAGTAGCTTTTTGGAAGAGGTTTTAGGGTTTCTATATATATTATCAGGTCATTTGCAAATAGTAAAAGTTTTACTTCTCTCTTGCTGATTTGGATGCCTTTTATTTTTGTTCTCTTATTGTTGGGCCTAGGATTTCCAGTAGTATGTTGAATACAAGTGGTGTGAGTGGACATCCTTGTCTTGTTCCTGACCTAAGGGGAAAAGCTCCCAGTTTTTCCCCATTGAGTATAATGTTTGCTATAGGTTTTTCATGTAATGCTTTTATTATATTGAGGTAGGTCCCCTCTAAACCTACTTTGTTGAGGTTTTTATCATGAATAGATATTGTACTTTATCAAATGCTTTTTATGCATCTATGGAAATGATCATATGATTTTTATTCTTTCTCTTATTGATGTGATATATCATGTTGATTGATTTGTGAATATTGAAATATCTTGCATCCTGGGAATGAACTCCAATTGATCATGGTGAATAGTTTTTTTTAAATGTATTGTGGGATTCGGTTTGCTAGTATTTTGTTGAGTATTTTTGTATCTGTGTTCATCAGAAATATTGTCCTGTTGGCCTCTGGGGTGTATGTGTGTGTGTGTGTGTGTGTGTGCACGTGTGTGCACGTGCATGTGTGTGTGTGATATTTTTATCTGGCTTTATTATCAGGGTAATGCTGACCTCCTAGAATAAATTTGGAAGTCTTCCTATCTTTTTGTGGAATAATTTGAGAGGAGTAGGTATTAACTCTTCTTGAAATGTTTGGTAGGATTCATCTGTGAAGCCATCTGGTCCTAGACCATTGTTAGTTGGGAGTTTTTAAATTATTGATTCAATTTCACAGCTAGTAATCAGTCTGTTAAAATTTTCTATTTCTTCCTGTTTGAGTTTTGGGAGATTACAACTTTCTAGGAATTTATCCATTTCTTCTAGGCTGTCCAGTTTGTTGGCATATAGTTTTCATAATCTCTTTCAAATGTTTGTATTTATGTGGTTTCAGTTGTTATTTCTCTTCTTTCATTTGTGGTTTTATTTATTTTAGTCCTCTCTCCCTTTTTTTTTTTTTGGTAAGTATTATTAGAGGCTTATCAATTTTGTTGATCTTTTCAAATAACAAGCTTCTGGTTTCATTGATCTATTTTTGTTTATTTTTTTCTATTTTGTTTACCTATGCTCTAGTCTTTACTATTTTCTTCCTTCCACTGATTTGGGGTTTTATTTGTTCTTTTTCTAGTTCGTTTAGGTGTAAGGTTAGGTTGTTTATTTGATATTTTTTGCTTCTTGAAGTGGACCTGTATTGCTATATATTTCCCTCTTTGAACAGCTTTTGCTGCATCCCAAAGATTTTTGGACTTTTCAGTTTTCATTTTTATTTGTCTCCATGTAACTTTTCATTTCCTCTTTGATTTCTTGGTTGACCCGTTCATTGTTTAGTATTATTTTACTTAACCTCCATGTTTTTGTGTTCTTTCCAGGTTTTTTTTTTTTTTTTTTGTGGTTGATTTTTAGTTTCATAGCATTGTGGTCAGAAAAGATGTATGACTTTGATTCTTTTGAATTTGTTGAGACTTGTTTAGTGGCCTAGTGAGTGGTCTACTCTGGACAGTGTTTCATGTGCACTTGTAAAGAATGTTAATTCTGTTCTTTCTGTGTGGAATGTTCTGAATATATCTGTTAAATCCATCTGGTCCAGTGTGTCATTTAAAGCCACTGTTTCCTTAGAGATTTTCTGTTTGAATCATCTGCTCACTGATGTAAGTGGTGTAAGTGGGCTGCCTCACTTTCTATCTCCAGATGTCTTTAGGTCTTTAGGTCTGAAATGAGTCTCATGTAGGCAGCATATAGATGGGTTTTGTTCTTTTTACGCACTCTGTCACCCTATGTCTTTTCATTGGAACAATTTAGTCCATTTACATTCAAAGTAATTATTGATAGACATGTATATATTGCCATTTTGTTATTTGTTTTGTAGTTGTTTTTGTACTTTTTCTCTGATCCTTTCTTGTCTTTCTTTCATGGTTTATTGGCTTTCTTAAATGATATACTTGGATTCCTTTCTTTTTATTCTTTGTATATCTATTACTGGTTTTTCACTTGTGGTTACCGTTAGGTTTGTGCATAACATCTGCTGCATATAGCAGTCTATATCAAGTTGGTGGTTACTTAGTTTGAACACATTGTTTACTCCTCTCTCCCTCTCACTTTAGGTATATGGTGTCATATTTTACATCCTTTTATTTTGTGAATCCTTTGATTTTTATTGATATACATATTTTTACTGCTTTTGTCCTTCCCACTCTTTATATTCTTACTTTTGGTCTTTCCTTTCAACTCACAGAGTCTCCTATAATATTTCTTGTAAGACTGGTTTAGTGATCATGAACTCTTTTAGTTTTTGTTTGTCTGAGAAACTTGCATCTTTCCAGTTCTGAATGATAGCCTTGCTGGATATTCTTAGATGCAGGTTCTTTTTCTTTCAGAACTTTGAATGTATCATGCCAATCCTTTTTGGCCTGCAAAGTTACTGCTAGAAATTAGCTGATGGCCTTATGGGGTTTCCCTTGTATGTAATCATTTTCTTTTCTCTTGCTGCTTTTAAAATTCTCACTTTATCACTTTTTTTTTTTTTGGCCATTTTAATTACTATATTTTTTGGTGTGGACTTCCTTGGGATGATTTTGTTGGGAGATCTCTGTACCTCCCAGATCTGGATATATGTTTCCTTCCCCAGAGTAGGAAAGTTTACAGCTATTGTTTCTTCAAAAAGTTTTCTGCCCCTTTTTGTCTCTTCCTGTTCTGGGATCCTTATAATATGAATCTTATTATGCTTGGTGGAGTCGCTGAATTCTCTATTTTCATTTTACATAATTCTTTTTTCTCTCATTTGTTCAGCTTTATTACTTTCCATTACTCTGTTTTCCAAGTCATTATTCATTCCTCTGCTTCCTCTAACCTGCCATTTATTCCATCAAGTGTATTTTTAATTTTATTTATTGTGTTGCTCATCTCTGATTGTTTTTTTTATCTCTCTGTTAAGAATTCCACTGATGTCCTCCACTCTTTTTTCAAGTCTTGTGATATCTTTATGATCATTACTTTAAATTCTTTGTTGGACATATTACTTATATCTGTTTTGCTTAGGTTTCTTGCTGTGGTTTTGTCCTGTTCTTTCATTTGCAACATATTCCTCTGTCTCATCATTTTGTCTAACATTCTGTGTCTGTTTCATGTATTAGGAAAGTCACCTTCATCTCCTATTCTTGAAGGTAATGGCTTTATGAAGGAGAGATTCTGTAGTGTCCTGAAATGCCATGTTGCCCTTTTCCCAGGACCTGGCACTTCAGAGAGTGTCTCCTATGCATGTTGCATGTGCCCTGCTGTTGTGTCCTGGCTACTTTTTCCTTCTATCCAGTTGTCTGCAGAGGCTATTTGTTGTGGGAAGTATTTGGTTCCTGACCAGTGAGGTGTATTTTAACAAAGTTTGCACGGGTCTGCTTACGAAACGAGACCTGCTGCTGCTAGAACTAAGGTCCCACGAAACACAGGAGTCAGGAGATAAGGTGTTGGTGAGGTTTGTGATGGTCTTTTCGGGGATGGAGCCCACAGCACCAGGCCTGAGGCAAGTGTGCCTGGGAAAGGCAGATCCATCAAAGGGCATTAGGGGCTTGGTATAAGCAAGTTAGGTAATGAGTGTTGGGACTTTGCTGGTTCCCATAGGTGGCTGTGTGTTTATGCTGGAGGTTGGGGTAGAGAAATGGTGCCTGTCAGATCCTTTATTCATTGAAGGCTCTTCCTGTGATCCCTGCCTCTTCAGCCAAGCTCTGAGATGAGTAAATAACTCTCTCTCCTGTCTGCACCTGACATTTTTAAACTGCTGCTTCCAAGCTGTATCTCCATGGCTGTTTGTTGTGATGTCTTTTTATTAAGGGTGGGAACTCTGCTTCTTAATACCATCTGGGCTCTCCCATAGCTAAGCCTGCTGATTTTTAAAATTTTAGGCTTTAAGTCCTGCTGGTTATAAGAACTCATGAAATTTTGCCACTTTCATTTTCAAAGCCAAATATTATGGTGATTTGTCTTCCATGTGTGGGGTCCCCAGTGTGATAGTCCGTCTTTCACCCTTCTCTGTGCTACTGGTTCCCTTCCTACAATGGAAGGTCACAATCTATTTCACTCCCAGTCCATGTCATTGCCCTTCCTACCTTCTCAACGTGGCCTCTTCTCTACCTTTAGTTATGGAGTTTATTCTACCAGTCTTTGGGTCATTTTCTGATTTACACTGATTTGAGTGTTATCTAGGTGTATCTGTGGGACGAGGGGAACTTAGGGTCCTCCTTCTCCACCAATTTTCCAACCTATTTTTGCACCATTTTAAGCCACTGAGTTGGTGGTAATTTGTTAAAACAGCATTAAGAAACTAATGCAGTCTGTTGCCTTATGGCCACCGTTGGCTATTGTACAAAGAATGTCTGTCTCTTACCTTTGTTATCATTGTCCTGAAGTGCATTGAAATATGTGGGGAAATATACATTATGTGCATTTGAATTTTCTAGTTTTGGCATATCAGATCTAAGCTTAGGCAATGTTTCTGTATTTCATAATATGATGCTCAGTGAATGCTCAACACTACCAGAAGATGCCTTTGTTCCTACCTCTTGGATATTTTTACTTAAACAAGACAAATTTTTGTGGTAAACTATTGGCCTTATAGATCTATGACAACATTCCCCATATTTGACAATACGAAAACAAAATCTATTTCAGATAGATGTTTTCTGAAAAATAAACAAGTGTCTTTATTTAAAAAAATAACTCAAAAGTAATTTTTAAGAACACAAGGTATAACTATAAATGTGTATTTTCTATGGCTTAGCTAAACAGTAGATTGCAACTGAGAAATAGAATATTTTTTACTAAATGATTTTAAAAACTTTACAACACATGGCAATAAAGCAGATTCTTTTAAAAGTAATCAGATGAGTGTTCCTAAAGTATGCTAAGAGAAACTGTTCTAGGAAGCTTACTCTAAAATAAAAGGGGGGGTTGTTTGGAATCAGTGCATACTATGGCTTTGCCCTCTTCAACTTCTATATTATGTCACTGCTAAGACCTGCCATAAACAATCATAGTCAAATTTAGGCTTTTCCCCTATTTAAATATGGTACCCATCAGGGGCACCTGGGTGGCTCAGTCAGGTCATTATCTCATGGTCTGGTCCATGAGTTTGAGCCCCACCTCAGGCTCTGTGCCCACAGCTCAGAGCCTGGAACCTGTTTCAGATTCTGTATCTCCCTCTCTCTGCCCCTCCCCTGTTCACTCTCTCTCTCTCAAAAATAAGTAAACGTTAAAAATTTTTAAAAAATATATGGGAACCATTCCTTAACTGCAAAGGAAATGTTGAGGCAAATGAATATCAAATTTATTCTATAAAACCAGTGGTATTATAATGTATTAATCAACTTTGACTTTGGGAAGACACTTAAAATTAATGTGATGGAGCCTAATAAGTTCTATTAGTTCTAGCCTTGTCCCCATCTGACAGGTATAAAAACTGAGGCTAGATATGTTACATAACCTGTCCTTAATTACCTTAAAGTGGTGGAAATAGAATCAATAGAAATAAACTAGTGTAAGCTTTGTGTGTTACGGTATCTTGCTTTTCGGATATTTTGAAATCTTTGTCATCCTAAAATTGTCAAATTATATAAGACATATTCATTTTATCTTAGAGCAAATGTTTCAGGGAGATCAGAGAAATGGCATATTGTGCTTCTGAAGGTTTACTTGTGCCCCCCATTACCCCAAAATAGCACTTTCTGTATAAGTTAGAGATGTGATGAATTTGTGACATTGAACAAAAAATGAATAGCATATTGAACAGTAATAATTTATAGACTCTAAAAGAATTGACAATCTGATAACATCCTATGTGTACTGCAGAACTGAAGTATCTGTCTTGTTACAATTGAGTGACTTCTAAATTATCCCTTTAAGATAAAAATAAATTCTTATATTGGAATCTTTTGATTCTGTTAAATTTAATATTTAATTGCTCAAAAAGAATTGACAATAAGACTCCAATACTATATGTCCCAGAAAAACAGTAACTTTTTAATATAATTAATTTACATCTTTTTCTTTGATTTAAGGGTATTAGAGTGATGCCCTGCTTGCAAAAGGCAACTATGGACTAAAGCCTTGAATCTGTCTTCATTCAGGTCCTTCATATTAAGTTCAGGAATGGTTGGAATAGTTAACACTGTTTAACACCAGGTGACTTTATTTTTATACATATGATGCTTACAAAAATGCCATGTCTATACAGCTCAAGAAAATTTGTCATGTATAAGGCAAAACTTGTTAATCATAAATGACCATTTGTGTAACATATTATCATGGTTATAGTATGTAAATAAAGAAGATACTTTCCACAATGAGTTTTATGATACTTGTGGTACCACAGGCACAATTGCTGAAAGTGACCCTGAATGCTCACTTTGTGTTGCCTGCATATTAGCTATGACCATGGATTCCTTCAACCAAGTTTATTTTCCCATAGAACTGGTACTCCACCCACCGCCCCCCCCCCAACAAAGAATAGGCCTTCAAATTTAAGATCTCCATGTATTGAAACATGAGTGTTTCCAGAACAATTTTAAAAATAGATGGCCCCCAAATTTAGGAATGTGTTTATTCTCTCAATAAAGCTGATTTCCCAGGCTTGTCATATAAAAAAGAATGGAGGGCTCAATGCTTCAAGAGAATCAATGCTTCTGCACACCTCTCCGTGGGATGATGGGAGTATCAAGGGCTCCTAAAAAAAATCACTTGTTGACCATGACCCTTTGTAGATTTTCTCAATGTATTCCTTAACCCATGTCATATAAAATTCATTTTGAATCCTGTTGTGTATCAGATAAAGACCAAGAAAGGATATGATTTGCATAGCAAGCCTCTCTATGATGTTTCAAAACTTAAATTACAGTTTCTATGTTGAGATATAATTATGCACTGACTTTTATATAAAAAGAAATCAAGGAGAAAAAATGATAGTTCATCATTTTTGGCATGAGGGGAAAAAAAGAAAGTGAAGACCAATACTTAAAAATAACACTGTCATTTTATTCATTGAAAAGTAACATTAAATATTATGACTATAGATTCGCAAAATTTTATAATATGCTTCATTTTATTGAATAAAAGTATCCAATATTTTCCCAGTATACAATTTATAATCATAGTTATGAAGCTGTATAAAATCCTCTTCATGCTTCAGATAAATTATTCTAAACATTTTAGATTAAATCTATCATTCTGAATACACATTTTACAAAATTCAGATTTGTAAAGCATAGTACTCCAAATACCACCACACTATACATAAATGACCAGTGTAATGTGGTGTTTAACATGGTGACTGCACATTCAGTTTGCCTGGGACATTTCTGGTTTATGTCTATTGTCCTGTCATCCATTTAGTATGTACCAGATTTTTAAATTTCTTAACCAAATATTTATAAAGAGTTGTATTTACAAATAGCATGGGTATGATAAAACTCAAATATTTTATTTCCAGTTTCTGTCACAGTCTCCTAATCTATCTCAAATTTTTGGTTAAGAACACTCAAAACTGCAGAAGGTGCATTTATATATCTTTCAGTAAAGCATGACTTTTCATAGTAATCACATGTCTCTTCTATATTCATTGACCTGCTGATTCTAGTTTTCTTTTATATTATGAAGAATTAAGTGATACATGTTAATGTATTGACTCTATTAGTACAAGAACTTCAAATATAGTTAAGTTTTTCCAAAGTTTTTTTCATTTTTAATGTCATCAAATGTTTCTATTATTCATTGAGAAGAAATACAGCCTTGGAACTTTATTTTGTTAAAAGTGAAACAAATAATATGTTATTGGAAATTTAGTTAAAATTTAACATGAATGACACAAATATTTTAACCAATTTTGGTAAAGCAAAGCTTTATGATAAAACAATATTCACACTAAATTAAGAAACCTACAGAGCAGAAATTTACTTGGAATTGGTTTGGGATTACACACATAAATTGTAATTATATCCAAACAAGATTGGTATTTCTGCCAATGGAAATAGAAGCTTGAAGTTGTCAAAGTTTATAATTTTGCCCATACGTATCTAAAGTAAAAATTTTATGGCAAAACCAATGTTGAATTGCACAGAAACAAAAACTCAGAATAATAGCACACATAGGTAGCCTTTGCTTTTCATTTTCTGTTACATTTCAGAAATGTTTGACTTGTAAAAATTTTCTAAGTCCATCTAAATGCACAAAAGTATTTTTTGTAAATATTTATGCTAATTTTTACTGCTTTGTATTAAAAATAAATGACATCTTTAATCTAAAAAATGAACTGATAGGAAATATCAGATTTCCTATCTGATAGGAAAGGATCTGATATAAAGGCTAGCTATCTGATAGATATCTGATAGCCTTCCTATCTGATATAAAGGCTAGCTAGCTGAGATGGATCGAAATAAAGTTTGCAAACAGGAAGACACTAAAATTTACCCCTATAAAAGCAAGAACAGAGTTAAACAAATGAAAGTGCAAGTTATTTACAATATTTAATATAGAAAATCTACATTTGTGCTTTGGAATATCTCAAACTGTGGAAACAATCTTGATAGTTCTACTTTTAATTGGATGAATTGATAGTCTGTGCCCTCTTATTTTACCTTCAATGTCTATCTTTAATCTTTTAAAATTTATATTTATTGAAAAATTTAAAGTAACCTTAGGTAAGAACAGCTAATTTCATGAGTTTTGTCTTGTGAAAATATTTATTAAAGAAGAAACTCTGGTTGGAAACAAGAAGACCATAACTGAAAATATCCTGGGTTTAGTTAAACCTTATTTTGAGCTTATAAGAGACGTAAGCATCTAGAGTGAATATTTTCATAATATACATTAATCTTCAGTAGAATCTAACAATTTCAAATTTGTTGACTATAAAAGGAAATTTTGAGGAAAATTGTATTAAACTTTATAAAAATTAAAAACAAGACCATATTTGGAAAAAAAAAACATTTCACAGAAGTCTATTGACATAGTTTTAGAAACAGATACATCTAAGAAACATACTAAAGTATGTGAATATATACAAAGAGTAATTTATTAATTTAAAAATTTTTTAAAGCTTATTTTGAGAACAAGCATGAATGGAAGGAGGGTTAGAAAGAGAAGGAGAGAGAGAGAATCTCAAGCAGGCTCCATGCTGTCAGCACAGATCCAGATGTAGGGCTGGATGTGAACTGTGAGATCGTGACCTGAGCTGAAATCAAGAGTCAGATGCTTAACCAACTGAGCCACCCAGGCACCCCTATTATTTAAGGGTAAATAAAAAATAAGAATATAAATGAAACTATAACTTAAAACATATATGTATACATATTTTAGAAATATTAACTTTAAAATAATTTTTTGATATAACTTAAAAATGTCTACCAATATAAAACAAGTAGTCAATGAAAATATTTTATGAAATTATATTTAAAAATTTTTACTAACTCCATTTACTGTCAAAAATTTTCCAGTTAGGAAGAATAAATTAGGTAATCATCCAATGTTGTATATTCTTCCGATTCTTTGCAATTATCCCCACCCCAAATTTGGTCACTGGCAGACCATACCACTGTTCCCTGTATTCTACTCCCCACTGATTTCATTATAATTGATACATATTCTTTCACCAAGTATGTGGAAGTGATCAACTTTCCCACTATTTGAAATGTCTTTATATCATACATACTCTTGAATCATAGTTGAATTGGGCACAAAATTCTTAGGTGACATATTTTTTCTTAGCACTTTTAAGATACAATTCCATTGTCTTTGAGCCTCTATCCTTGCTACTGAAAACTGTTGGTCCTTTTTAACTAGCTCATCTTTTCTTTATAGTTGCCTTTTCTTCAGATTTTGTGGGGAGCAAGTCAACTTTTAACAAGGTGTCTATTTTTGTTCTCAAGTTAGTTAACATACAGTTCAGTCTTGGCTTCAGGAGAATCCTGTGATTCATCACTTACATATAACACATAGTGCTCATCCCAACAAGTGCCCTCCTTGGATTCAGTTGCCTTGGGAATAAGTGGTTGATTTCAATTTGATGAATCATGTCTTTACTATATTCTAGATGATCTCAGCCATTTTCAAGTATTGCTTCAGTGACATTCCCTCTATTTTCTTCTATTGGAAGTCCTCTTAATGAATGTAGCCCACTCTACTGCCTGGTCAGTCTGTACTATCCTCAGACTGCTTCCTTCTTATACACTTTTACTGAAAAGGCTAAAGTTGCCAAATACTCAGTTGGCAAGTTTCTCTTGAATAAGGGTTTGCCAAGTGGCAGTTTTAACCGAAGAGATGGTAAATGGAATTATGTTGTTAGCAATTCTGAGGAAGTTCTTTCATGATGAAAAGGGAGATCCAACTACTGTTTCTCCTTTCCTCTTCCTTCTTCTTGCCACAAACCGAAATGCAATGAGAGGAGATTCAGCGGTCTTCATATGGACCTAAGTAAAAGGCTGACATAGAATCAGAGATGGCGTGTGTGACATACCTGAGGCACAAATCTATGGCTAATTAGTGGTCTCCTTCAAATTTCTAATTATATAATAAACTCAGTTTCTTTAGAGTCTGCAGAAAGGATTTAGGTGGTGATACTTGTCTTGAGAGAAACATACCCAGGGCAAGGGTGAGGGAAACAAAACAAGGAGAGCTACCAAACAAGGTAACGCAATGCATTACCACCTGAGAACTTGTTCACCAAGGGAAATGCAGCAGGTTCTCAGTAAATGTATTCACTGGGCACATATTTTTCTATGATGAAAGGAGCAACTTTACATCAAAGTAGTTCACTGGGGAGATAATAGAAGGTCTCCTGCTTCCCATGAGATTAGAGAAGCAGAGACATGGGGATAACTTGATGGGATCTCTTGTATTTCCATGTCATGATGCCCAGTCCCTTGATGGCCATTCATTAAACTATATCCCATACTCTGTGGCATTGTATTTCATCCACCTCTAAAAGAGGAGAGGTGGTCCTGAAAGGTGGTTGTGGACAAGAGAGAAGACAGGAGATAATTGAGAGCATCTAACACAGTACTCTCATACTTAAAATTCCAATACTTAACCTGAGATTCCTCATGCATCTTCCTTTATTTTCTATCATAGAACTAGATAATATCATCATATGCTTATATTATTCATGTATCTATTATCTTTCACCTTCTAATAGATCTAATAGTTTCTAAGCTCATGATGACAAGGGTTTTTGTCTTTTTTTTTGTTGTTAAGCTGCTATATTCAAGCACCAAGAACAATAATCTCTTGGTATACAATATACGAATTAATTGCAGCCATGATGCCTTGCCTTACTCCTTGGATATTAATATGAAGGTGAACCAGGTTCATCTTTTGGTGTTTTGGACACCTTAAAGTCATTCCTATTAGACATTACATGCCAGGTGATAAGATTTGACCAAGTATTCTAATGGTTAAGAATATTAAATTTTTTTTAACTTTTTTTTTTTTTTTTTTTTTTTGAGAGCGAGAGCATGAGCTGGGGTAGGGGCAGAGAGAGAGGGAGGGAGACACAGACTCTGAAACAAGCTCCAGGCTCCCAGCTGTCAGCACAAGGCCGGACGCGGGGCTCGAACTCGTGAACTGTGAGATCATGACCTGAGCTGAAGTTGGACGCTTAACCGACTGAGCCACCTAGGAGCCCCAAGAATATTAATTTTAAAGTCAGATTGCCTGGATTTAAATTCTAGCTCTTGTATAATCTTGTGAAAACATTTAAACCATTTTAACTTTCCTCTTCTGCCAAATCTATAATATCTATTTCTTACGGTCATTTTAAGAAATATGTGCAAAATCCTATGTAAAGAATTTCAGGGGTGCCTGGGTGACTCGGTTGAGTGTCTGACTTCACCTCAGGTCATGATCTCACCATTTGTCAGTTCAAGCCCCACATAAGGCTCACTGCTGTCAGCACAGAGCCCACTTCAGATGCCTTTCACATACACACCACTCCACCACCACTGCTCACTCTCTCTCAAAAATAAACATTTAAAAAAAATTTTGTGGTGTAATCCTCTGATGGTGTTCTTCTACTCAGGGTCTAGCCACAAAAGTGGAAAATACTCCAAATATTTAAAATGGAGTTTAATGTACATTTCTTATTACACAGGTGATAGAAAAGCTGAGAAAATGAGTAGGAAGCTGTGATGAGACAGGTTGTAGCTACTACGTAGACATTAGGCACAAAGGGGTATGGTAATGTGCAATCTGAAGGGCCAGAGTCATGTGACTGGAAGCTAGCACCTTGAAGGGAATGCAACCACTGCTTGATCAGGATAGGATGATGCACAAGGCCAAGATAGACAACAAATAGTTTGCTTCCTCCTTTCTTTCCCCTTTCCATCCTCCCATGTGCAGAGCCCAATTGTAAGCCAACTGACAAGGGATTTTTGAAAACACAGTTTATGGGATCAGATCACCAATTTCACAGAGCAAAAAGGAGAAGGGCAAGAAAGGGATAGGAGGGCAAATAGGACAATGTTCTGTTCCATCTTATCTATCATTATTAGAATCATCTTTGCCAATATGTCAGCCTTTCCCAGCTCAATTGTTCAATGAAATTCAAAGGACTTTTATTTAGGATTACCTATAAATTGCTTTCTAGACTATTGCATTTGAGGGCAGAAATAATACTTGTAATTCACATTACAAAATGCCTTGTTCATGAAAGATACTCAAGTATTCAAGTAATAAATGAGATTGATTTTATAAATCCATATTAGAACTTTACAATCAAGCCTTGACTAGTTCACTGCTAATTTCATTTTATGGTTCCCTCTTACAATAAATCACAATTTTTATGCAAAGCAAATGAGTGCCCCATTTTCATTATCAGCTCTCTATACTACAGAAATCATATGATCAAGGGTAGTTGTCATTATAAAGAGTTTCTAACATTTTTTTCTTTATGTTGTATAATAGTTTTTATCAGTGAATGATTCATTGTATCTAAACATTGCTCTCTGTGTGTTTCTCAAAGACAATTAGTTTTGGCATTAGTGAGTCATATTTTCTTAATTTTATTAGAAATATCTGTGAATCTAAATTCTGTCCATTTAACAAACAGTAAGTTTTAAGAGTACTTCCTCTTAAAAGTTGTTTAATTCATGAAATTTCATATCACTTTTGTAAAAAGAATACCTTAATTTTATAAAGATACTTTGGAATCTTTTTTCTTGAAAATTTCCTCAAACTAATGTATATTCAAATGAAATGCCATTTGTATATAGGATATCCTATTATAAATCCTGTACCTTGCCAGCTATACATAGAAGTCAGATCTAGAAAAAGATACTTTTATTATCTTAATTTACTCTATTTCTAAAATTACTCTGCTTTTCAGAGTGAACAGTCCTAGGTACTTTAAAAGGTACCTTAAGTTTATCAACATAGTGCACACTCCCTCTGGCATTTAGACAGACTTTACCTTTCTCATTGCACAAATACAGTGTTTAGAACTCTGAAGCTTTTCTGTGATGTACAAGATACAGAATTTAAAGAATAAAGAAGTAGGAAGAAATAAATGGCCCCAATTTCTCATAGTAAGTTGAATAGGATATTTCATTAGAATAGCTACAACTCCTATTCATGCATTTATTATAAATGAATCTCTCTCTAGTTTGTGTGTTTCTACTGAGATATTTATAGAACCTGATATGTTTTGAACATTTCCTGAAAATTGTCCCATATTTCAAAAAGTATTGGTAATTAGTGGTTTACAGTGCAATATATTTCATCATCCTTTCACTACTTCAATTACCATAGTTACATTCATAGGGTAAAGAATACAAAAATTGCCTAGTCCCAAGGCTAAGGCTGTGGGGATTGGGACTGTAGCTAGTAAAGCCATGGAGAAAAGAATCCAAGTTGAAAGCAAGGCAGGGTCATGGATATGAACTGGATTTACAATTTATCTCTGCTACCCCCCCCCCACACACACACAAAAAGATAGGAGATAAAGTCTAGAGAAGCAAAGGAATATATGCAGTTTAAAATCAAGAACATGCTTAGGAGCCAGAAAATCAATGACAATTATTGAAAGAGACTATAAGTGACTGTGTTGTAGGTCGATGTGATCGTGAGATTTTGTTTTTTTAGTCTCTTTAAGCATGATTAAAATTCTCTCTGAAGCATTGTAGATACATATAAGTCTACAGAATGATAGTTGATATCTACCTGAAATAATGAAAGCGTTGTTAAATTGCATGTATTTGGAATATGATGTTTTATGCAGATTCTGCCAATAAGAGGATCTGGATCTAGTTTATCCTGGTACTAGTGGACATTTAATCTAAATCCTGCTTTAAAAAGTGACTTTAAACTTTTTGAATGTATACTCTCAAGTGATGTAGAAATAGTGCAATAGAAATATAATGTGAGACACAAATGTGAACATACGTAATTTTAATTTTTCTGCTTGAATCTTGCTTTCTTATTGTTTATTTTGTCATACAGATATATTGCAAATATTTCTCCCTATTCTGTGAATTGATAGTTCCTTTTCTTGAGGGTATTCTTTTAATAGAAAAAGATTTTAATTTGATACAGACCCATTTATAATTTTTAAAGGTTTACTATTTTTGGGGTCTCCCAAAATTTTACAAAATTTTGTGTTTTCTTCGTAAGTTTTATGGGTTTCTTTTCAAATAACTATGTTTTATTATTTTTTTGTGTAGTGTAGATATGGCCAATATTATTTTCCCAAATGGATATTAACTACTTACGGGTGGGTTTGTTGTTGAATCTTTCCATTGATCTATAGATCTACATTTTGCAAATATTAGCTTTATAGTAAGCCTTTAAATTAGGTGTTATTTTCCCACTACATACCACAATTTTTTTATTCATTCATTGATGGACATATGGGTTATTTCCACCTCTAAGCTATTGTGAATGATACTGCTATGGATTTTGGGTACAAGTTTCTGTAGGAACATGTGCTTTCATTTCTCCCAGACATATACCTAGGAGTAGAATTGCTGGATCATACAGTAACTGTTCAACATTTTTTAGAAACTCTTTTCCACAATGGCTACATGATTAATGTACTAGGGGTCTAACTTGTCCATATCCTCACCAAACACTTGTTAATTTGTTTTATGTTCCCATCCTAATGGAGGGGAAGAGCTATCTCTTCGTGGTTTTGATTCACATTTTATTAGTGACCACCGATGGCAAACATCTTTCATGTGCTTGTTGGTTATCTTAACTGGAGAAATGTCTATTCAAGTCCTTTCCCATTTTTTAGATTTGGCTGTTGGTCTTTTTGTTGAGTTGTAAATGTTCTTTGCATATTCCGAATACCAAACCTTGATCTATGATTTGAAAATATTTTCTTTCATTTTATATGTTGCCTTTTTGCTTCCTTAATAATGTTCTTTAAGGCACATTTTTTACAAAGCCCACATTATGCATATGGGTTTTTTGTTGCTTTTGCTTTTGGAATTAAATCTAACAATCCATTGTCAAATAGGAGATCATGAATTACCTCTATGTTTTCTTCGAAGACTTTTAGCTCATACATTTAAGTCATTGATCCATTTTGAGTTGATCCAATTTCATTCCAATTTCATTCTTTTGCATGCAGTTGTCTAAATCTCTTTGTTCCCCACCAAGTGGTCTTGACTTCTTTGTCAAAAAGTAATTGGCCATGGGTTTCTGGGTTCTTTCTGGATTCTCAATTCTATTCCCTTGCTTTATATATGTATCCATATGCCTGATATCAATCCATATTCTCATGGACCCATATTTTCATTGTCGTTGGATAAATACCTAGGAGTGTAATTGCCAGGTTAAATAATACATATACTTTTAAAGAAATGTGTCTTTTCCTCACCATGGTCAGTATCCTGCAGCTGGGTTTATTGACTCTCTGTACAAAATTGGGATTTCTGGGGATCCTGGGTGGCTCATTGGTTAAGCGTCTGACTTCAGGTCAGATAATGATCTCATGGTTCATGAATTTGAGCCCCATGACAGGCTCTGTGCTGACAGCTCAGAGCCTGGAGCCTGCTTCAGATTCTGTGTCTCCCTCTGTCTCTCTGCTCCTCCCCTGCTCATTCTCTGTCTCTCAAAAATAAACAAACATTAAAAAAATTGAGATTTCTGTTGGTGAGAAAGAAATGAAAAGTGGTTAGTCAATAAAATGTATCTGTCCCAGTGTATTTCACCAGATGCTGATACAATCTAAGTGATGAACTTTGAGCCATTCTGGAGAATCATTTTGCACCTGTTAAAGAATAAGAATTTCCTGTCCCCTTAGAGTTCCTCCCAGCTGTGCTAAGAATCAAATTGACATGAGACAGGAGAAAATAAAATTTTGTACAATCCATACATACTTGGAAATTCCAAAGAAGTCAGGCAAAATGAGGTATAAATAAATGTCATCCTAAACTAAGGAGAAGGAGGTAGGGGTTTGAGACTTCAAAGTGAAGGAATGCAATTCACAAGGCAATAATAAAGAAGAAAAGCAGATATTTGGTAGTTAGATTCTTGCCCTGCCATACAGATGCTCTGGTAATAACTCTTATCCTGAAAAAGACCCTGAATGTAGACTCTTTGTGTAGTTAAGGGAGGGGCAAAAGTTTCTCTTGAGCTTGCAGGAACTCAATTGCTTTTAGCTCAAAATAAGCTTTATGCCAAAGTGACCCATCTTGGGGGTGATCTGTCCCCCACCCCTGTACTTTCCTTCTCTGAAATTTCCCCGAAGTTTTTAGACATTAAAAGTTGAGCTGGTAGGTGGTTACATCTCATTGAAGAGTCCTTTAGTCCTGAAAACCTGATTTTAGGAGGTGGTGATGCAGGTGTAATCTCAAAGTTAGACCTGTGGTTCAATTAAACAGACATTAAATAAGGCATTTCTACAGAAAGAAAAGAGAAAACAATGGTTAGTGAGTGAATCAAATTAGAAGCCAGTTTTTTTAGTTCTGAGAGTACCAGCCAGTTAAGAAGATTTCTAGATGTCAGGCTGGAATATTCTTCAGATAGACTGAGGACAGGTTGTGGCACTCTGACAGATCTTCCTAGTTGTAGTTCAAATATTGATCTTCCTGAATGGACCAGATTAACAGGCATTAAAATTATCTATACATGAGTTATTGTGGTTATTTCTCAGAAGTTTCCATCAAGTTGTTTATATTCAATTTTCAGGGGCTTCAGGAAAAGGGCAGTTTTAGTTCTCAAATGATTCTAAGTCAGAAAGGTGGAACAACAAAAAAAAAAATATTAGTTTGGAGAGTTGTAGCCAGGCATTGGTGGACATTAGAAGAAATCAGGATCTAGTCGAGTTTATAATGAAAAGAATTAAAATCTAATATTTACAAAGGTGTGTTAGTGAAACTTTTTTTGTCTATAATCACTCTCATTTTTAACAAAGATAGTCAAGTTAACATCAATTTGATTTAAAACAAATGTAGTTTAAAAATGACAACAACAACATAGCCCAATTATTTACAAGAGCATAGCAAGAATAGCAGCTGACCATAGAGGCTCTTTGCTGGAACTTCTTATAAGGAATCTCTACATTGAACTTTTAACAACTTCTTGATGCCAGAAGCCAAATACTTGACATCAGACTTTACCTGCAAAACTTATAGATCTGACTGAATCTCTGTCTTTTCAAGATTTCCAAAAAATCTGCCAGGAAATGATGTTCTTTATTAACTTAGCCAGGCTGCTATGTAGCAAGGTACCAGGCTGATATTTCTTTAGAGGCTTCATAAAGTCAACCTTAGTTCCTTAAAGCTGGTCATATCTGAGTCTATGCCTGTTTCTCTCATATATGACATTCTAGGAAAAGCCTTGGGAATATAATCAATGTTTCTAATTATGTCTTGTCATAAGGAGAACAGGCTTACTTGTAAAGAATGCTTCTCATGTAATTTAGCATACCAAGTAAGCCTAATTTTTCATAAAAATATTTTTTGAAGCTTTTTAAATTTCTAGAAGCCCTCTAGAAAACTTCAGTTAGATTATGGATGAAACACTTCACTTTAGAATTTGTTTTTGGAAAGTATGTAAAAAATAGATCAACATTTGATCTATTTGAACATTTGATTAAATGATCTATTTGAACATTTGATTAAATATTGTTTCATAATGATTTGTGATCCTATTTAATTATCCATTTAACTAAAATGACAATAAAAGATATTAAAGGCAAATATAGAAGGTAACATAGTTGTGAGCAAAATTTTGCTTTTTTTTCAAATTTTAAGTTTTAAATTTTTTATTGAATTAACAGTGTTGTTAATTTCAGATGTACAATGTAGTGATTCAACAATTATATATATTTGTCAGTGTTCATCAAGATAAGTGTACACCTCTCCTCTGGCAACCACCAGTTTGTCTTTTTCTTTGTTGTTCATTTGTTTTGTTTCATAAATTACACATATGAGTGAATCATACAATATTTGTCTTTCTCTTATTTAACTTAGCATTATACCCTCTAGGTTCATCCATCCATCCATGTTGTTGCAAATTACAAATTCTCATTCTTTTTCATAGGTAATATTTCATTATATATAATTTACATTTTTTGTATCCATTCATTTATGGATGGACATTTTACTAATCTGGGGAAAGAAACAGACATCCAGATCCAAGAAGCACAGAAGGTCCACCAAAAAATTAATCCAACGAGGTCATGCCAAAACAGATATTAAAATGGCAAAAAGTAGTGATAAAGAGAATTTAAAAAGCAGCAAGAAAAAAAAACAGTTACATACAAGGGAAATTCCATAAGGAGATCAGCTAATTTCTCAATAGAAATTTTGCAGACTAGATTGAGTGGCATGATATATTAAAACTAATGAAAGGATAAAACCTGCAACCAAGAACTCTACGCAGCAAGATAATCTGTATCTCTTTGTGTTCTAAATTATATTTACCAACAAAACTTAAAGTTAGTCACCACTAAAACAGCTTTACAAGAACAGGAAATGTACTTCTTTGAATGGAAAGAAAAGGCCATTACAGCAAGAGAAATTAAGAAAGCATTTTCATTTAAAATTGAAAGCAAACAAACAACCAAAAAACAAAGACCTAGGAATAAACTTAGCCAAGGAGGTAAAGACCTATACTCTGAAAAGTGTAAAACATTGATGAAAGAAATTGAAGATGACACAAAGAAAAAGATATTCCATGCTCATGGACTGGAAGAACCAATATTTTAAAATGTCCATACTACCTAAAGCAATTTACAGATTTAATGCAATCCCTACCAAAATACCAACACTTTTTCATAGAACTAGAACAAATTAAGCTTAAAATTTGTGGAAGCATAAAGACCCCAAACAGCCAAAGAAATCTTGAGTAAGAACAAAGCTGGAGGTATTACAAACCCAGATTTCAAGATAGATACAAAACTGTGGTAATCAAAACAGTATGATATTAGCACAAAAACAGACTCATAGATCAATGGGAAAAACACAGAACCCAGAAATAAACCCACTGTTACATGGTCAATTTAAGTATATTCTTATCTCCTTTGTCAATGGGGAAAAGATAGTCTCTTCAACAAATGGTGCTGAGAAAAATGGACAGCTACATGCAAGAGAATGAAACTGGACCACTGTCTTACACCATACAAAAATAAACACAAGATGGATTAAGGACCTGAAATCATAAAACTCTTAGAAGAAAACAAGGCAGTAATTTCTTTGACATTGGCCACAGAAATATTTTTATAAATATGTCTCCTCAGGCAAGGGAAATGAAAATAAAATTAAACCATTGGGCTTATGCCAAAATTAAAAGCTTTTATTTTTCTTTAAACTAACATCTTTTTGTTGATTTCAAGTTTTTTCAAATTCTAGTTAGTTACCATATAGTGTAATATTTGTTTCAGGAGAATTTAGTGGTTCATCATTTACATATAACACCCAGTTCTGACCACAAGTGCCCTCCTTAATACTCATTTAGCCCATCCCCCACCTATCTCCTCTCTAGCAACCCTCAGTTTGTTCTCGATAATTAAGAGCCTCTCATGGTTTGCCTCTCTCTTGTTTTCCTTTCCCTATGTTCATCCGTTTTGTTTCTTAAATTCCACATATAAGGGAAATAAAATGGTATTTGTCTTTCTCTGACTTATTTCAGTTATCATTATACACTCTAGATCCATCCATGCCATTGCAAGTAGCAAGATTTCATTCTTTTTGATGGCTGGATAATATTCCATGATAGATAGATTAGATAGATAGATAGATAGATAGATAGATAGATAGATATAGATGTCCCACATCTTTATCCATTCATCAGTTGATAGACATTTGGATTGTTTCCATAATTTGGCTATAAATGCTGCTATAAACATGGGGGTGCATGTGCCCCTTTGAATCAGTATTTTTATATCGCTGGTTTGACTCAACTCAAGCTCAGTGAGGCCCTGGACTGGTCCACTAACAACACAGGGATCAAACCCTGCTCTGAACAGGCAAAGAATCATTGCAGATGAGTGGACTAAAGGCAGAAGCAGCTCAGCCACAACAGTAGGGCACATGGAACACACATAGGAGATACCCACAATGCCAGGTTCTGGTGAATAGGGGACATTGCATTGCAGCGCACTATAGAACCTCCTCTTCTTAAGGCTACTACTTTCAAGAGCAGGAGGTATAGTTGACTTTCCAAACATATAGAAACAGACACAGAAACAGACTTGACAAAATGAAGACACACAGGAATATGTCCCAAATGTAATAAGAGGACAAAATCACAGCAAGAGAGCTAAATGAATGATCAGTAATACGCCTGAGAAAATTTAAAGTAATGGTCTTAAAGATACTCATCAGATTTAAGAGTGAAGGAAATCGGTGAGACTATTAACAAAGAAATAGAAAAAAAGAACCACTCAGAGATGAAGACCATAATAAGTGAAATTAAAAATACATTAGATGGAATAAATAGTAGGCCAGAGGAAGCAGAATAGATCAGTTATCTGGAAGACTAAGGAATGGAGAGCAATCAAGCTGAACAGGAGAGAAAATAAAAAAATGAAAATAGACTAGAAAATTCACTGACACCATTAAGCATAATAACATTTGTATTATAGGAAACCAGAAGCAGAATATAGAGAAAAAGGGTCAGAAAATTTATTTGAATAAATAGCTGAAAACTTCCCAAATCTGGGAAAGGAAACAGAACTTCAGATCCAGGAGGACTAACAAGCCCCAACAAAATCAACCCAAGGAGGTCCACTCCAAGCCACATAGTAATTAAAATGGGAAAAGGTAGTGATAAAGAGAGAATTTTAAAAGCAGCAAGAGAAAAGACAGTTATATACAAGGGAAACCCCATAAGGCCATCAGCTGATTTCTCAGCAGAAACATAGCAGGCCGGGAGAGAGTGCCATGATATATTCCAAGTATAGAAAGAAAAAAACCTGCAGCTAGAAGACTCTACTCAGCAAGGCTGTCATTCATATAGAAGGAGAGATAGTTTCTAAGACAAACAAAAGTTCAAGAAATTCATCACCCCTAAACCAGCCTTAAAAGAAATGTTAATGATGATTCTTTGAGCAGGAAGACAATAAATGAGAGTATGAAAAATAGCACAAAATCAGTAAAACTAAGCATAACTATAAAAATCAGTCAAGGGATTCACAAGGGATAAAAATATGACACCATATACCTAAAATGTAGGGGAGGGGTAGTAAAGAATGGGTTCACTTAAGTGACTATCAACTTAATATAGACTGCTACATATAGAAGATGCAATATATAAACCTACTGGTAACCACAAATCAAAAACCAGTAATAGATATGCAAAGAATGAAGAGAAAGGAATATATCACCAAAGAAAGCCAGCAAAATACAAGAAAGAGAGCAAGAGAAGACAGGAACAGAAAAGAGCTACAAAAACAACCATAAAACAAGTAACAAATGGGCAATGAAGTGCAAACTTGTCAAATAATTACTTTGATGTAAGTAAACTAAATGCTCCAATCAAAAGACAAAGGGTGACAGAGTGGATTAAAAAACAAGACCCATTTTTGCTGCTTACAAGTGACTCATTTTAGACCAATAGACATACAGGTTGAAGGTGAAGGGATGGAAAAGCATTATTCATGCAAATGGAAATGAAAAGAAAGCTGAGGTAGCAATACTTATATCACACACATAAATTTTTGAGAGAGACAGAGACAGCATGAAAGGGGGGGAGAGAGGGAGAGAGGGAGAGAGGGAGAGAGGGAGAGAGGGAGAGGGAGAGAGGGAGAGAGGGAGAGAGGGAGAGAGAGAGAATCCTCAGCAGGCTCCACACTCAGCTCAGAGCCTGATGTAGGGCTCAGTCCCATGACTGTGAGATTATGACCTGAACTGAAATCAAGTCAGATGCTCAACTAACTGAGCCACCCAAGTGCCCCTTGCACAAATAGACTTTAAAACAAAGACTATAACAAGAGAAAAAAAAGGACACTATATACTAATAAAAGGGACAATCAAACAAAATGTAACTATTGTAAATATTTATACACCCAACATGCTGGCACCTAAATACATAAAGCAGCTAATAACAACATAAGGAAGTAATTGATAGTAATGCAGTAACAGTAAGGGATCTTAACATTCCACTTACATTAATGGGTGGATCATTCAAGCAGAAAATCAACAAGGAAACAGTGGCTCTGAATGACACATTTGGCCAGATAGATCTAACAGGTATATTTAGAACATTCCATCCTAAAACAGAATGCAGATTCAAGTGCACATGGAACATTGTCAAGAATAGATCACATATTAGGCCACAAAACAAATCTCAACAAATTCAAAAAGATCAAAATCATACCATATATCTTTTCTGACCATAGGTAGAAAACTCTCAAGACTCCACCAAAAACTATTAGAATTGATAAATTCAGTAAGGTTACAGTATACAAAATCAATAGACAGAAATCTGTTGCATTTCTGTACACCAATAATGAAGCAGCATAAAGAGAAAATATGAAAACAATCCCATTTACAATTGCACCAAAAAGAATAAAATACCTAGGAATAAACTTAACCAAGGCAGTGAAAGCCCTGTGCTCTGAAAACTATAAAATATTGATGAAATAATTTGATGATGACACAAAGAAATGGAGAGACATTCCATGCTCAGAGATTGGTAGAATAAGTATTGTTAAAATGTCTTTATTACCCAAAGAAATCTAAAGATTTATTGCAATCCCTATCAAAATACCAACATCATTTATTATAGAACTGGGACAATAATCTTAAATTTGTATAGAACCACAGAAGATCCTGAATAGCCAAAGCAATCTTGAAAAACAAAACTGTAGGTATCATAATTCCAGACATCAAGTTATATTTATAAATATGTAGTAATCAAAATGTTATGGTACTGGCATAAAAATAGACACATGGATCAATACAACAAAATAGAAAAACGGAAATTAACCCACTATTGTACAGCCAGTTAGTATTTGGACAGTCTCTTCAACAAATGGTGTTAGGAATCCTGGACAGCTGCATGCAGAAGAATGAAACTTGATCAGTTTCTTAGATTGCACACACAAATAAATTCAAAATGGATTAAACACCTAAATGTGAGATCTGAAACCATAGAACTCCTAGAAAAGAGCACAGGCAATAATTTCTCTAACATATCCATAGCAACTTTTTTTCTAGACAAGTCCCCTGAGACAAGAGAAACAAGATCAAAAATAAACTATTGGGACTACACCAAAATAAAAAGCTTCTGCACATCAAAGGAAATAATCAACAAAACTAAAAAGCAACCTACAGAATGGGAGAAGATATTTGCAAATGACATATTTGATCAAAGATTAATATCCCAAATATATATACTAATACTGCTCAATCCATTTAAAAAATGGGCAGGAGACATGAACAGACATTTCTCCAAAGAAAATATACAGATGGCCAACAGACACATGAAAAGATGCTCAATATAACTTATCATCAGGGGAATGCAAATCAAAACTATAATGAAATATCACCTCACACTTGTCAGAATGTCTAAAATCAACAACACAAAATCAACAGGTGTTGGTGAGGATGTGGAGAAAGGGGAACCCTCTTGCACTGTTGGTGGGAATGCAAACAGGTGCAGCCACTCTGGAAACCAGTATGGAGGTTCCTCAAAAAGTTAAAAATAGAACTGCCCTATGATCCAGCAATTGCACTACTAGGTATTTACCCAAAGAATACAAAAATACTAAATCAAAAGGATATATGCACCCCAATGAAAATAGGAGCATTATCTACAAGAACCAAATTATGGAAACAGCCCAAGTGTCCATTGGCTAATGAATGGATAAAGAAGATGTAGTGTATTTGTATACAGTGGAATAGTAGTCATAGAAATGAATGAAACCTTGCCATTTGCAATAACGTGTATGGAGCTAGAGAGCCTTATGCTAAATGAAATGTCAGTCAGAGAAAGACAAATGCCATCTGATTTCACTCCTATATGGAATTTAAACAAAACAAAAGAATAAAGGGAAAAAAGAGAGAGAGAGACAAACCTAGAAACAGAGTCTTAACTTTAGAGAATAAAGTGATACTTACCAGAGGGCAAGTAGGGGAGGGGATGGGTGAAATAGGTGATGGGGATTAAAGAGTACACTTATCATGATGGGCACTGAATAATAGCACTGTTGAATCGCTATATTGTACACACGAAATTAATATAATACTGTATGTTAAGTATACTGGAATTAAAATTAAAACCTTAATAAAAACGTCTCATTAGAGATATATAACAAACTGAAATGTCATATTGCAGTTTAGGTTAGTAACATTTAGAATAATGTTTATTGATGATTCTGAGTGTGTGTTTTCAAAATTAGCCCAGTGTCGATGTATTTTCCTTTGTTTCACTTCCACTTCTGAAATGAATGTTTTCTGAGGTTCTAAACACATGTGTTCGTTCAGGTTACTATACTGTTCTGTATTACAAGCAGGTAGTTTGCAATCCAGTAGGTCAGAAAATCCATTGCATGATTACACCACTATGGTAGGGAACTATCCTTTGGCTCACGATTCAGTAGTAATAAGCTCTCCTATATACTACCAAGTATTAATGGAGCCCTTCTTAGTTTCTAGAGCTGACCCTAGGGAAAAAGTGATGTGAGTGAAGTCTGTTTTCATTCTACATTTATTTTATTCCTTGAGTTATATTTTCTCTCTTCCCCTCCTGAAAACCTTTCTAGAGAACTACTCTGAGGAGCCTATCAACACTAATCACTTTAATTATTATTCTGCCAAAGGGAATTTACATTTAACAGAGGTTAAAGCAATAAAGCACCAGTGATAGAATTTTAGCATTTGCAAATTAGTTGGAGAAGGGTTCTTTGGAAAAAGGAGTGCACAAAAGTGAAAGAGGATGCTTTTGGAATCCTGTCTTGAAGGAAATTCCCCCATTCTGACTAAGCCAGTTCACAATGATCCCTAAACAGGACCACTTAATTCAAATCTTAAAACAAAACAAAACAAAAACAAACAGAAAACAAAAATTGATATATGCAGAATTAAATGGAGTGCACAGATAGAAGCTATTTTCATTTATCTATACAAGGTTTTGCATCACCAAAATTAGATCATAATATCTAGGTAAGCATTTGCATCTGATACAAGGTGGTTAGCTCTCAGGGTGACTGGGAGCTGGCTGTACATTAGATTTATGAAGACCAGAATACAAAATAGAGTTCAAATCATAGTATACTGCTTTAATAGAATTCAGTTATACATCCTCTTTACCAAGGAAAGCCTAATAAATATCACTAATAATTTTATCTTAAAAAACCATTTGGAGATATCAATATTAAAGCTTTTGACATTAGAAGGCTACATGAAAAACTCGTTATTAGAAACCAGTCCTTTGTTTTATATTTACTGGACTATCAATTTGTTAAAACATGAGTTTCATAATACTAGAATTTGAGAATTTATAAATAATCTGGGATATATGTCACCCGGGGCGGGGGGGCGGGGAAATAACTTCTCTGTGTACCAAATGTAGAAAAAAAAATTTAACTGAAAATGTATTGTTCTGATATTTCATTATTTCCCTTAAAAAATGATAATCTGGGATTCCGGGGATTTATTTCAAAACACATGTGGATGGATCATGAGTAGAACACAGGCCCCAGTTATACAATATTTTGACAACATCCTGTTTATGATAGTCCAAATCGCAAGCAGCTTCAACACAAGTAAAATATACTGACATATATCAATGTAAATAAAATGTGTATAACAATATACATATTGTTATGTATAAAGCAGTAAACCAAAGAATAATAGTTACTGAATAAAGCATTTTTGCTGTTTTCTGTTCAGTATCCAAGATTGTCCAATATTTTGCTGATAGCAAAAAAAAATTCCATCAGGGATTTTTCAAGGTAAACTAATCTATATTAGATATGCATCATTCTTTTATTGACCTCTTTTCCCTATGAAAAGTGGTGACCTCTTATGCGTATTTATCTGTTTGAAGAATTATTATTTATATGTGCTAAAAGCAAAAGTTAAATGGTATCATACTGAATTCTTGGTGATGAATCTTAATTAAGACAATGGTCTTTACTGATGCCCAATAAAAAAGTAAATGTATAAGGGATCAATATCACTCAGACCTAGGTTTAGCAGTTTCTGGCAGGGATTTCAGGACTGACAAAAAGTCTATGAATACTAAAGAAAATGACCCAAAGAAGAAGGGCCCTGCCAACTGTTTAAGTCCTTATAGGGCTATTGTCTACAACATTGACATTAGCCTCATGTTCAGTTTGTATATGCAGTCTTTTTGTGCCAAGATGGGGAGTGTGGCTGAGAAGATATGTACCTGTAAAATGTCCACTTAGAGATAACAATTTTACAATGACTACAAAAATGAAAAGCAATGAGTAATAGAACAACATTGACTTAGGGAGAAAAATAGGATCACCCTTGTTCCTTTCACTTAATTGGATAGCTTATCAGATTATCTTGGCAAATAAAGAATCGAGTCAATCTGCCAGGAAAGAAGCAGCATGCTGATAGCAGAATTATTCCAACCAGGATCCAAATACACTCTAAATGGAAAGGTTTCTCAGCTCAGCTGAACCTGCATACTTAACTGCCTACAGGAAGGAAACATACAGAGTAGAAACTGTCAAGTTGCCCTGACTAGTTACAATTTATATGTAGCTTGGTTATATTTAGCTAATATTATTATTCCTTGCACAAAGGATTCTTACTCATCTGAGAACAGTCTCCAAACTGGTATTTAGAAGTAACCATTTTGAATTAATTACCTGATATTTCTTAAGCACCATGGTGTAAAACCATCCGAAGGCTTTGACTTCACTTATTCTCGGATTCACTCGGAGTCAAACTTGGAAAAGTCTCTATTTCTCAGTGCCTCAGTTTCCTCAACTGTCGTATGTGAATAACTTATATTCCATTTCCTGAAGAAAAAACGTGATCATAAATTTAAAAATGCTTTTTAAACCATGGGATGATGTACAAATGTGAGGTTTTGTCATTGTTGTCATCATCATCCTGCAGGCATAAGTACTTCATTGATGCCACTCAGGGGCTGCAAAGAAGTCTCCTGTTCCCTTATATTGCTGATAAACTTTCTTGCCAGGACTGTCACCTGTCATGCATAGAGATGGGAGAAATTCCACGTGTGTGGTAGGGGAGAACCTTTGTGGTCAGAGTTAGTCAAGCACGAATGCAGGCAGTCCTACACTTCACATCATCCTATGGAGTGTGAGATCCGTTCTGTTACTTGAGGAAACACCCTCCCACCTGTCAGACTCCTCATATAGGGTAACTCTGAAGAAGGGATCTGCTCAGGGGGAAATAAGCAGTTTGACATAGACAGTCTCTATGAGAGGGTGCTGCTTGCTCACGGAGTGTCTGAGGAAGCCAGGCACCTTGTACCTTTGAGGGGAGGACAGCTGGGAAACAAAGTCTGTGGTTGTTACAGGGCAGGTGGAGGGAGCCACTAATTCTGTGGAAGACTAGCTTGGTTCCTCCATTAGCTGAGATAACGACAAGTGCCCTGAGATCCGGCTAGCTCACTGTTCAAGCATTACAGAGTGAATACCCAGAGTCTTTTACAAACAGCACTGATTCTGGTATGGTACTGACTCGCTACCCCCTTCTTCTTTGAGAAAGACCATTTTATTCCTTCTTAATTCCCAAAAATTGGACTGGCAGGAAAATTTCTCTGATTTCTGCATCATGCCTACCCATTTATAAGAGGTGTTTTGGCCTGTGCAGTGAATGCATGGGATCTGGAGCCAGTCTGTCAGGCCTCAAATCCCAGTTCAGCCTAGGAGTTCTAGAATCATCAGCATGTTAGTATCTGAGCCTCAGTTTAGTCGCGTGGAAAGCACAAATAACAAAAATACCTGTCCCGGGGGCACCGGGTGGCTCAGTCGGTTAAGCGTCTTGAGTCTTGATTTTGGCTCAGGTCACGATCTCATGGTTTGTGGGTTTCAGCCCTGCATTGGGCTCTTCACTGACAGCATGGAGCCTGCTTGGTATTCTCCCTTTCTGCTGCTTCTGCCATACTCTGTCTGCCCCTGCTGTCTCAAAATAAATGAATAAACTTAAGAAAAATACCTGTCCCATAGATTCCTATAGATAGTAAAGAACTGAGACAAGCATGTCCTAGATATAAAATACTCAATAAAAGTTGATATTTCTTGGACCTTTAAGTTTGATTGCTAAGCATTAAAGGTCTTAGAAGCAACACTTGCTGACTGAGGTAAGGAAAGGAAATTTATTGATCACATATATTGATCCCCTACACTGCTCCAGGCATTTAATCCTCAAATAATCTAAGGTTTAGAAATAGCCAAAGTAAAACCAATGAATCACTGAAATACTAATTAGTAAAAATGTATTATGGACATACAGAAAAAGGCAGTTTGCAAACTGGGGACACTCAAACCAAAACATGGAATGAGGCTCAGGGGTATATTGTTATAAAGCACCTTATATAGTGAGAAAGCATGGTTTATTCCTCACAGTGATTGGTTGTAATATTAGAATTCTCTTGAATAATGGGAAATTGGTCGGTTGTTATCTCACATGAACCTTGGGAAAGTTTAAGTTTTGCTTGTGATTTTCAGAGGCATAAGCAAGAACTGACCCAGGTCAAGTTAGTCTTGCAAAATAAGCTAAATTAAGCTTTGTTTGTATGATTCAACTGGTTTTGTGTGTTCAGGCAATTTTCAAGGCTAGTCTTCATTTGTTTTTTATTTTAACAAATCATAAGTTTTCTTTGTTTACAGATGAGAAAACTGAAACCCTGACTAACTGTCTGAGGTCACGCAGAAGGTAGCCAATAGAGGAGGAGATCTCAGGACCATCTGACTCCATGACCTTGCTGCTTTCTCTGTATTATTCTATATCCAAATCTTTGTTCCTCCATTAGTTTTCTCTCTCACCTACTTCCCAATAAGAATGATTATAAAGCACACTTATACACGGTTCCCATGTACATGCCCAGAGGCACTCTCAGAGAGAGATAATTACCCAGAAAAAGATGTGCATATCTTCCTTCTAATCTTCCATATAGCAACAAAGGAAAAGTTCTTGAAAAACACTCTTATTTCTTCCAGTGTTTAAACTCCATAGCAGATGCTCACAAAAAGATACCAACAGGCATCTCTCTACTCATTAACATGCATATACACATAAGTATAGTAGAAATGAGGTTGTGGGCAGACTGGCATATAAAACAGAAGGTCATCATATTATGTGCAGTAAAGTTGCAAGGAAAATTATAGAACTCAAACTACATGGACACAAAAATTAGTTTTGAATCTAAAAATTAGTTTGAATCAGTTTGCTGCTTTAATTTTGAAAGAAAAAGAAAGCCAACCAATAACCATAGGATGTAGGAATAAAAATTGGTTACGGGGAGAGACTGTGGAGTTCTATGGAAAGTCGGGTAGAATAGAAGACATTGCTTACTAGTCTAAGAAGGTGCTAGAACAACAAAACTCCAGAAAACAAAATGAAGCAAACAAATGGAAAGGCTCATGTCTATGGCAAGATAGGTCCGGAGTTGGGATCTAGGTCTAAGTAGGGTAATATTTTAAGAAGAATGGAAATGGGGGCAAGGACACAATACTTCTGTTTAAGGAATGGTGTGTGAACCATGCTAGAGGCTCCATCCCAGCAGGACTCAGGGGCGGCTAGCCACAGGCCCAGTTAAGCAAGTGCTGCTGTAGGAATTCAGCATCTACAGTGACCAAAATGGAAATTAGCTGTCTTCATAACCAGCAGCATCCTTGGATGGCTGACATGACAGTCCATTGAGTACTACCTCCCAAGTCATACAGGATCCAGAAGATGATAGCCTGTAAGAAAATATAGGGACTTTCTCTGCCCTATATCATTAACCACTGAACCAAAGCAAAGGAGTCACTGTATAGGGCTGGCATTCCTGGGGCCCAGATATCAAATAAGGAATTAAAAAACAAAATTTTAGTGTTTATTTTTGAGAGAGAGAGAGTGGGGGAGGGGCAGAGAGAGAGAGGGAGGCAGAGAATCCAAAGCAGGCTCCCTGATGTCAGTGCAATGGGGCTCGAACTCATCAACCGTGAGATCGTGACCTGAGCCAAAGTCAGCCGCTCAACCAACTGAGCCACCCAGGCACCCCAGGAATTTTTTTTTTAATTTGCGTGTCCACTGACTTTATATCCAGGCTCTTGTAGCCTGAGAGACTAATTTTTACAAGCATGTGCATGCACACAGAATTGTTATAAACACACTCTATTTTGTTTACTTTACACTGCACCTGAGCCAAGGGTCAGAGAGGTCTTGCACTAAAACCTAGAAATTGGCCCATGGAGAGCTGATAATCCAGGCCTTCATCTGAGTTCATGGGCTATGGTTTCCTTTATAGTCCTGTGCATTTAATTTTCTTTGGCTAAAATCAGTATTCTGAGAAGGGATCCATAGGCTTCACCCAATTATCAAGGGGTAATGGCACTAAATAGGCAAATACTGCAGATGCAGTTCCAAACTTAGAACTCTAGACAGGGTAGGTAGGACAGGGTCCCTGACCACAGTGGACACATGCCATAGTAACATTATGCCTCCTTTAAAAGGCTGGTTGGTCCCACTATAAAAATATTCTCTGTTCTTTTAAAAAATGTATATGCTATGTTTACTTTTATACCTTTTAAATGTCTTTTATGATATGAATATTCTATTTATTTCAAATAAAAACCTTTTAAAATTGCCACTTTTTATGCAATCCTATCCACTTATTAGATTTGTAAGAGCTCTCCAGAGATCACTGAAAGCACGCCATGATATTAATTTAAGCATCTACTCTTTTGCCACACATGTCAAAATAAGTTATATCAGGGAAAAATAATGTACATTTCTTACCTGATTATAATTTCCAGTGTCATATATCATCTTCAGTAAATACTAATTGCTACTAACTGGCATTTGATTGAAGCAGTAAAGAGGTGGATCCATTCTGTTTCGCTAATTGATTCAAGTTGGATTTTGGCCAAGTCTTATAACCTAAATGTCCAATAATAAGGGAATGATTAATTGAATCTCAGCACATCCATATGACAGAATAATGTGAAGCCATTAAAATCGTATTTCAGAAGAATACTTAGAAAAATTGGGATATGCTTATAATAAATTTGCTATCAGTACCTTGGAGAATAAAATCTAGATTCATCATCCTGGACTCTAAGGTCTTACATAATTGGGGCCCTGCATTAACTATCCTTCCCAGCTTAAACACCTGTCTTCCTCAGTCATCACACTTCTATTTCTGTAATATTTCAAAGACTTTTCCACTGTCAAGACTTTGCATTAGCAGCTTCCACTGCCTTCCATATCTTCACCTGGACAATTCCTTGTCATTGAAAAGGGCCTTTCCTGACCCTGTCAATGTTTAGTATATCAGTTAGTACTTCTCACTAGCTGATGGCCTTACTTATTTTTAGTTTCTTTTTCTACACCTTCTTCTAGAATGCAAGCTCCTTGAAAACAGCGACTTTCTCTGTCTTGTTCATGGTTTTATTCTCAGTGCTTTGAAAAGTGCACTTAGTAAATGTCCAACATATATGTGCTGAATGAATAAGCCAATAATCTTTTATTTCAAAAGTAAAAATACTTATTTTAGGAATCTTTAAATAATGTAAAAAAAGAAAAAAGAGAACATAAATGACCAGTAACGACTTCCTCCAGATACAATTATCATATACATGCTGGCATATATTAAGGCACAGCTACATAACTACATGACAGTTGAGGTCATTGAATTTTATTCCTCTTTCGTTCTCCTCTTTTCCTTATTATGTACATTTTCCTCTCTTCTCCTTCTGTGAAACGAATTTCCCTGATAGACTTCCATATAACAGGTTAGTGATGATTTTAATTTCCTAGGAATCACTCTACAGAGCTAATCAGTGTATCTGTTTGCCCCCAAATAATGCTCTTCCAAAGAAGAATTTTTGCACTCCTATTTTTCTGCACTTCTAAACTATGGAATAGAGCACAATGATGGGATAGTGAGGGAGCTGCGGGACATACAGGAGACCCAACCACTTTCTCCTTTGTGGTGGGTTGGGGAAGACCTCAGGAGGAAGTGACTTCTCAGCTGAGACTTGAAACATGTCCAAATCAGCCACACTAAATTTGAGGCAGGAGACCTAGGAAATGGGAGAGGCATGGACTCCCAAACAGAACTACTATATGCACAAAGGCCCTCAGGTCAGAAAACATTGAACTTTAGGAGGAAAAATGTTTCTCCATGTTACTAGGGCATAATGTGTTAGGGGGCTTTTGATGTTGGGGAAGTAGGCAGAATCCAGATGAGGAGGGCTCCTTCTTAAGCAGTTTATCTTGAGGGCAATAAGAAGCCTTTAAGTGCTTTCAGCACAGACATACTATCATACGTTTTATACTTTACAAAAGTCATCCACACTGCTCATGGAGAAATATGGAAAGAGAAAAAAATATTACAACCTGTGTGCCTGTACAAACATATAATGAATACTTTGTCATACCTAGAGAGAGAAGACAAGAATGCCTATGCGTGTTGTAGACTTACTTCAACCATCCAGGCAACAAGCAACAGAAAAAGGAAATAAGGGTAAGGTGTCCTTAGTGGCTGCTCCAAGGGTCCTTGGAGACCCTTATCATGTTCAAAGTTATCTTTACTTGTTATTATACCATCACTAAACAAGGGTCACCATGATTTAGCTGGTATAGTTATCATAAGGGGGCCATAAATCTGGTCTTTCCTCTGGTATAACAGGACCATCTGTCGATTCCTTTTCTAGATGGTCATTGCATAGTCAGGAAGCATCAGCAGGATCTCTATCTGCAACCCTACCCTACTTTGCTCCAGAAATACAAGAACTAGTGATTTCTCCTGGTGACTATTCCACACGCTGACCAGAGATAGTCTTCCTGCACATAAGACCAGTTGCAGATTGGCTGGCCTTCCCTTCCATCCGCTATTCTCCCCACCGTAAGTTTCAGAATTTACTTGGTATCTCTGGCATGTGAATGGTGCCCTTCTCTCGTTTGTGTTACTTATTTGCCTCTCTCTCTACCCCATTTTCCCAAATATTCCTTTAATCTTTTTGAAGATGGTGTTGGTAGAAGCAGGGTTTTAAAGGGATAGGTGAATAAATTAATGTGAATACAGAAGTCCATGTCATGTCTTAGAAGATTACATAGCTTTTCACAGTATGGAGAGAGATGGCCTATTATTTGGGGAACATTTTTAAGCCTTTGTAATCTACCAAATATTAAATATTTTTGGGCTCCTATTATGTGTGTATATATATGTGTGTGTGTATATATATACACATTTATAATGAATGAGGGATATATATATATATATATATATATATATATTCATAATTGATGGGACTAAAGATAAGAAAAGCCATTCCTCAAAGAAACAAAGACATAAAAAAGCCAATCCCCTTGGTGTGGTGCCCATTCCCTCACAGATACTCAAAGACTTCACTCTTGTCACCATTCTTACTTGTATTAGTTTCTTATTGCTGCTATAGCAAATTACTAAGAAATGCATGACTTCAAACAACACAAATTTTTTTATTTTACAGTTCTAGAGGTCAGATATGTCAAAGACATCTAAGGACTAGAATCAAGGTGTCTTTAGCTGAGCTGCATTCCTTCTAGAGACTTCAGGGGAGAATCCATGCGTTGCCCTTTCTAGCTTCCAGGGATGGCCCATATTTCTTGGCTTGTGGTCACATTGCTCTAGCTTCTGCTTCAATAATCACATCTCCGTCTGTGACTCTAACTCTCCTGTCTCTCTCTTATAAGGACTCTTATGACTACACTGAGCTCATCTGGAAACTCCAGGATAATCTCATCTCAAGACACTTAATCACATGTCCAAGTCCCTTTTAACATGAAAGATGACATATATACAGGTTCTAGGGAGTGAGGCATAGTCATCTTTGGGAAGGAGCATTATTCTGCCTAGCACACTCCTGCATATTCAGTTCACAACGATTCTACTTGGTCTTTGATTTTTCTCATTTACCTTTATGCTTTTGTATTCTCACTTGAAAAAGTAATAAAAGTTGTACATACTATCTAGGGTTGCCATGAAGAATAAATGCTTAGAGAGTCTGGCATATATCACACATTTAAGAAGCTACTCTTGGGCTGCCTGGGTGGCTCAGTTGGTTGGGAGACCGACTTTGGCTCAGGTCATGATCTCGCAGTTTGTGAGTTCGAGCCCCATGTCGGGCTCTGTGCTGACAGCTCAGAGCCCAGAGCCTGCTTCAGATTCTGTGTCTCCCCGTCTCTCTGCCCCTCCCCTGCTCACACTCTGTGTCTGTCTCTCAATAATAAATAAATGTTTAAAAAATTAAAAAAAAGAAACTACTCTTACTATGGGGAATAATTGAATTTTACAACCACTTTCATGAGGTTAACAATTCTACCATCCACATGTACTTACGGTAAGTAGTAGGACTTATGAGGCCATATATGAGAATTTAATAAGATATAATACTTTAGTAATTGATCCTTGGAATGTATACACTCACTTTATGAACAATATCATCTTTGAATTACCCTTGAAGAATCATTAATATTTTAGGAACTATAGCAGAAAATTATGAACAGATTATTTGCCATGTTGGCTTCCTTTCCCATCTGTGACAAGGGAAAAACACGTACATTTGAGTATTTTGAGTCTTCTTCCTTCCTGTATGTCCAGGAAGATTGCATGTTTTTTGTTTTTTTGTTTGTTTACTTTTTCCCATTGAGCTTCTCCATCCCCACCCATATCTAGTGAATATCGCCTTTGCATAGGTATTTCTTTAGGCTTTTGTGATGCAGTTTTAAGGTAACAAATAGAGGTGCACCAAAACAGAGCACCATGAATTTAGGACAAGAGGAGAGACTGATCAACACATTGAGTATCATAAGAAAGGGCGTTGTGTACTCAAAAGAAAACAGGAAGTAGAGCAGCTTAAATAAAAAGAAGTGTGGGTTCAGAGTTATCATGGGGGAGGGAGATTTTGAAACAATCAGTCATAATTCTAGGGAAGGATACTGATAATGACAGAAATAGAAAACATTTTAAAGATTTGCAGAACAATGAGAATATTTTTTACCCTTTGACATTATTTGAGAGATGCCAGGAAATAGTGGTTTCTTTTCATTACTTTCAGTCACTAGGTTCTGGGTTTTTTTCAATCCAACTCCAGGCTTTGAATGGTCATGTGAGCCTTAGTTTTTGTTTGAATTCTATCTCACCCACTGGATATGTTACATTCCCTTCAAATTGCTTAAACACACTTCCGTGTCAATCATACTTACTCAACGATTTACAGTTCATCTGTCTTCTGCCCCCAACAATCTTTGTCACTTCCAGTTCCTCTTCTAAGAAGGAACTGTCCCTTCTTCAGTTCAAGTTCACCTTTTCCACCCGCTCTAACACTATCATTCTTATCTTCAATTTATAAATATGTCCTCAAAATATAGTCACACATACGTTATCAATGCTACATTCCTTATGAGCAAGTGCTCTCATTTTCTCCCTTTTACAAAAACTTTTTTAGAGACTCTACAAAAACTACTAGTTTTTTTTTCCTATTTTGCTATTAAACTCACTTTGATCTGATTTTTAATTTTAATAAGAGAGAAAAGGCACTTGTAATAAATCCAGTGACTGCTTTCTATTTAACTTCACTACTCCATAGCTTAATAATATTGATCATGTTTTTCTCTCTGTACTATAATACCTTATTCCATTTTCCCTCTTCAGCTCATTGTAATTATTCTCCTCTGGATTTTCTCCTGCTCTATCCCTAACTGTGGGTAAATCCCATGGTTCTGTCTTTGACCCTTAACCCACTAGACAGGCTTTTGTGTTTGATACTATCCACTTCTACAGATTTTATTAATACCAGTGGACATTCCCAACTAAGCAAAACTTAAAAGGCCATGTAAAATTCGTCTATAAAGCCTCTCATGTTCCCTGTGTCTTTCAATGAAAGCAGTGGCATTATTATTAATGGAAGTGTCTAAAGTTGAAAACTCACACATTCTTGCTATGCTTTACTGCAACCCCATATCATCTGGCTACAAAGCACTCACTGAATATGCCTGTTTTAATTATGAAATTCCTCCCCTTCCTCCATTGCTCTATCAGTTCAGATTTCCTTTCCAAATTCTCTCAATTATTTTAAGTCACTGAACTGAGCCTTCTTGCAATAATTCTTACTCTCTGGTTTATCCTTTTCACAGACCTGCGCATGGCACTCCCTACATGAACACTTGTTTTAAATCTTGGCCAGAAAAGGATGATATATAAGGTCTTTACAATATGACCACAAACTCCTCTCATTCACTCACCAAGCCACATCTCATCTTTAACTCTGTGAACTAACTTTCAAAATGGTACACAGAGGGGTACCTGGATAGCTCATTCAGTTAAGCATTTGACTTCGGCTCAGGGCATGATCTCACGGTTCACGAGTTCGAGCCCTATATCCGGCTGTGTGTTGACAGCTCAGAGCCTGGAGTCCGCTTTGGATTCTGTGTCTCCCTCTCTCTCAGCCCCTTCCCTCCTCACACTCTGTCTCTCTCTCAAAAATAAATAAACATTCAAAAAAATTTAAATGGTATGCAGAGCTGAGGAGCACCACTGTCAGAACATCAGGAAGAAACTCTCTAAAGGCACACAACAACACAGTTTCAGGCAGTGTTCCATAGCTATAAATGCTGGAAAGAAGCTCTAATAGACAAAGCTCTTGAGCACAGACAGAGTAAGAGGCTAGTTGAATCTGTGGCACTCCAGAGGCAGGGTCATAAACATTTGACAAGCACTAAAAATGGCTCAAAAAGGGCTAACCACTGGCAACACTACAGAAAAAAAAAAGTTATTTGGCATCTTTATAGCTTCCATTTCCATTTCTGAAAACTTCTTCTCTATCACTTCCCTCTTCTCTTCTCTCTCCCCCAACAGATATGCATAATGTCTTTCAACCCAGGGGCTTATGACCTGCTCAGGGACCCTTTTTATGAATGGCGTAACTACCAAGATATTTTCTGATCCTGAATTTTTTCCCCAAACTCATCTACCCTACTTTTCATTCACACAGAACAAGAGAACAATTTCTATGGCAAATTACCCAACAGGGAGCTCTTTTTTTATTTTGTCTGTGGCAGATGGTATTTTCCAAAGATGGCTACATAGCATTTCTCATCTCATATGTTTTCTAGAACCTTGCCACTTTCCTATCAAGAGGTGGAGGTTAATTCTCCTCCCTTAATTCTGAGCAGTCTTGTGACTCATGCGTTTCCAGGAGAGTGTGGCAGAAATTACGCTCTATTAATTTAAAGTCTGGCCTTAAAAGGGTGCGGCATCCATCTTGTTGGCTGAAATCCTCATCTTTGGGGCCATAGGCTTCAATGTGAATAGTCTAGTTGTCTAGAAGAAGCCCAAAGTAGCCATATAGAGAAACTACAGGGTAGCGCCCTGAAGTTACATGAAGAGAGAGAGACAAATACTTCCAGTGAATTTGTTCATTTGCTGTTCCAGTTCCAACCTTTGTCTTGACTATAATCACATGATATTTTCTGAGCCAAAAGTGTCCAACTGACCCAGAATTCCTGAGCCACAACACAGGTAAGAAGTCAAAAAAATTGCTTTAAACAACAGATTTTGTCCATTTCTCCAACTGTCTACTCCATATTCAGAGTAAATTCTTTTTCTGTCCAATTTAATTGAAGTTTTTTTCCATTCTCTGACTTGGTTTAAGAACAAGCACTGTTGAGACATGACTTAATTATGCCCATACAATATGGGGCAGTATTTTCTGGGAAGTTCTGGAAAAGGAATTAAACGTGTACTAAAAAATTCATTTTCTTCCACTAGATATCTTCTTCAGAAATGGTGCTAATCTGTAAAAAGCATATTGGGAGTGACAGAATAAAAAGAAAGAACCTGAGTCTTTCACATTGTTGATCGAATGAATTAGTCAAACCTGGAAATGCTTTGATATCTCTTGTATATAAGGGAATATATTCTGATTTAGTTAAGAAATTTGACTTTTCTGTTATTTGCTGCTTAAATCATCATAACTTTTTAAATACCTCAATATAAATGCATGTGGTAGTCAAGGATTATTACTATATCCCTTGCATTATGATTTAGGAATAAGAATGCTCAGAATAAGCCAGGAAAGAAAAACATTAAGAAGTTGGCAAAATAATCCAAAGCCAAAGCAGAGAATTGGTTATAAAAATTTACCAGGCTGCACACTGACTGCACATATAATAAGCTAGTATCAGGATATCTGAAGGAAGGCAGTGTCTTTTCATTAAGAAAACTACCAGGAATCATCCAAGTGACATGGCTTTTCTGAGGGTCTGGGGTACTAGGGAGACTATTAGGATAAATTATAAAGCACACACAAAGGTAACATTCTCATCTTATGGAGCAACCTAAAACAGGGCCAAAGTGACAGATTTATGGTGAGTGAACTGAAGAAAACTAACTTGACACTTACCGCATGATGGGACTGTGTTCAGGCCATAAAAAGTGTATTATGCTAAGTGAAATCAGTCAGAGATAGACAAATACGATTTCATTGCTGTGTGGAATTTAAGAAACAAGACAGATGAAGATAGGAAAAGGGAAGAAAACATAAGATAAAAACAGAGAAGCAAACCATGAGAGACTCTTAAATACAGAGAAAAAACTGAGGGCTACTGGAGGGGTGTTGAGTGGAGGGATGGGCTAAATGGCTGATGGGCATTAAAGAGAGCACTTGTTGGGATGAGCACTGGGTGTCATATGTAAGTGATGAATCACGAATTCTACTCCTGAAACCAATACTACACTATATGTTAACTAACTTGAATCTAAATAAAAATAAATTAATTAGATAAATGAAATGAAAGAGCAATAAAGTAGCTTACCAGTACTGACCACATGAGTAGGCAATAACTAAGATATTGCTTATTTTGTATTAGGCATTACTGTAAGGACTTTACATTTACCAACTCCTTCAATTCCAGGAAAAGCCTTTGAAGCGTGTATATTAGTTCCTCCCTCACTTTCAGATAAGGAACAGGCCTAGAGAGGTTGAACAGCTTGCTCATGGTCATACAGTCAGTACAATTCTGAGATTTGAATCCCATGCACCCCGGCCCCAGAGCTTCTGTTTTTACCTCTGTGCTGTATTTTGAGGATGATTTACATAGTGAAGTTTGCAATAATTCATACTGCTTCCTTTAGGTTGGCTCAGGAGCTGGGATGAAATTAACCCTTCAGGCGGTAAATATCACTGATCAAACTATGAGATAAAAACTCCCCTGCAGTGGAAATGAAGACATGATGATATCCCAGGGGATTTTTCTCGCTTTACACAAATCCATTTTAAATATAAAATGCCTCATAAAAAGCGAATGACCATGTTGTAACAAGAATTTAGACACTGACATGTCTGAAGTATGATAATCTATGGCAGAAATATATTTATGTAAGAAATATTTGGGGGGGATGGGGCGCCTGGGTGGCTTGGTCGGTTAAGCGCCCGACTTCGGCTCAGGTCATGATCTCACGGTCCGTGAGTTCGAGCCCCGAGTCGGGCTCTGTGCTGACAGCTCAGAGCCTGGAGCCTGTTTCAGATTCTGTGTCTCCCTCTCTCTCTGCCCCTCCCCTGTTCATGCTCTGTCTCTCTCTGTCTCCAAAATAAATAAATGTTAAAAAAAAAAAATTAAAAAAAGAAATATTTGGGGGCAAAGTGTCATTTCTTTAGCTCCTGGAAACCTCACAGTGATAGCTTGCTCTGACTAAAGCTAGCTCTGGCTAGCCTCTACCAAGGTACTTTCACTTAGGGTAGAATTTTAAGCTACTTTCAGACAGATAGATAAATTGCCTACATCAGCATCTTTTTTTTTTTTTTTTAACCACTGGAGACTTTTTTTTTTTTTTTAATGTTTATTTATTTTTGAGAGAGACAGAGAGTGAGCAGGAGAGGGGCAGAGAGAGAGGTGGACAGAGGATCCGAAGAGGGCTCTGCACTGACAGCAGACAGCCAGAGGCGGGGCTCAAACCCACGAACCACATCATGACCCGAGCCGAAGTCAGATGCTCAACCTACTAACCCACCCAGGAGCTCCTACAGCAGCATCTTCAAATACCTCCATGTGTGTAGGAGGGATTAAAAATGATGATGACTCATGTAAATAAATTGCTTGTCTTAGAAACTGATCCTGGAAAGACTCCTAACAAGGTACAACTACTCAAAGAACAGAAAATGAGCACTGACAGAAAAGAGATATACATGGGTGGAAAGTATGAGAAGCCATAAAGATACTTGTGAAAAAGGGAATCAAGCAGCAGCAAAAGCCAAGAAAAAATAACCTTGGCAACAGAAAGTTTAAACATTTAGAGCTAGGAAAAAAAAAGGAGAAAATTCATACTAGCTGAAAACAACAGATGCCTTAGAGGATAGTATTTTTCACTCATGCACTCACAAACATGCTCAGAATAGGATATCTATCCAATAATTTCAACAAAAGACAACAGAATCTTATGTTAAGGCTGAAGGATAAAATGCAAAAGTTCATTCTGAGTCACCAATTTTGGAAAAATTGTTATGAAATCAAATTTCTACCTTTTCTTTTCATTCTTTTAAAAAGAGAACTCTAGAGCTAGAACTTGACCTTCAGCTGCATTGTGTCACTTTACATTCAAAATTACATAATTACAGTAACCTTACTAAATTTTATGGACCACCAATTACATTATAAGAAATTTGCTCTTGGAGTGCCTTGGTGGCTCAGTCAGTTAAGTGTCTGACTTTGGCTCAGGTGATGATCTCCTGGTTTGTGAGTTCGAGTCCTGCATCAGGCTCTGTGCTGACAGCTCAGAGCCTGGAGCCTGCTTTGGATTCTGTGTCTCCCTCTCTCTCTGCCCCTACCCTGCTTGAACTCTCTTTCTCTCAAAAATAAATAAAAAACTCAAAAAAAATTTTTAAAAATTGCTCTTAAATGACCCCTGGCCTTGGCTTAGGCCAGGATCCTCCTTGCTTTGGACAGCACAACACCCCACTGGGTATTTCTCTGGAATCTGATTGTCATTGCAAGGAAATATTCTCATTTTTATGGCCAGAGAGAATCAGAGGGAAATTCCAGCCAGAAAAATGTATTGCAGCAACCCAATACAAGAGGTAAAGGGGGAGAGGGAGGAATACTTTTATTCTGACATTGTCTCTGGTGAAAAAACTTCATGCATTTGTAGTATATGTTTGGGTGTTCAGAATCATCTAGAAAAAGCCAGGAAAGCCTGAAATGATGGTAGAAGTAGGCCGGCTGGTCTATTGAAGTGCACATTCTTAGCCCTTGAAAAATATATATCTAGAGATTATAAATCATTTGCTTATCATAGCAGAAATTTGTTAAATAATATATCAGGAGATTAAAAAAAAGAAAAAAAAAATCACTTGCAGAAAATTAGAATATTCCCCAAGATGCTAGCCAGCTGAGTGAAGCTTCCACTTGACATCGAATTCAGAGCTGTAAAAAGCAACACTTGAATTAAACATTCTCTCTAGCTCAGAGGCATGAATCACCAGGGATGTACCCCGTTACTAATTACTGTGACCTCTGAATTCTGTTTAAGATTACAAGACCAAGCTTTGCCACTTGGCCACCACACCTGACTCTGTTTAAGATTAAAGGGAAGGAATGCGGAGGAGGCTTCATCACTACAACCAGGAGTGAAAGGACATGTGCATAAAACCAAGCTGTGGACAACTAGTTCGCCATCTCGTCACAATACCAATGAGCCAACTTTTATATTCGATGCAGAAATACTGTCTTATTTATCTGATGTTTTACAGACACAGAGTTTCCACGTAGACAGTTGTCCAGGGCCCTGAATCACTTACTTTAATTATGCTAACACCAGTGAATGCGGTCAAGAAATTACAAGTACCTGATCTAATAACATGATCCAAGTCTTTGCCATTTCATGGCCAATCTTAAGAGTTTCACTTTGAGCAGTTACTCTAAAAGTTTTCTCTTTTTTTCTGTCATGTAGCAGAAGTGTGCTATTGGATACATCACTGATTTTAATTTTTTTCTTTAGGAAAAGCCAAAATAATACTTCATCCTGTCTTTACATATTAGTGATGTGTAGCAAATGAGACAAAATTTATAAACTAAAAATGCCACACAAATGGTAGTTATGCTTTTTGTTCTGTTTGACTCTGTTGTCAGGAAAACCAGATATATGTGTTGTGAATACATTTTTTGATAAAAAAAAAAAAAAACCAAGGTCCTTGTTGAGTAAGGTACAAGTTTATATTACAAGGGTGAGTCAAATGATCCCTCATAGGCATGTGGCAATTAAGCTGATTTTTTTTTTGTTATATCCCTCTCGCTGAATTAGCCCTTTTATATAATGTCATGTATCCATCATTACAATATCATACAGAAAAGTTTCACTGCCCGAAACATTCTTTGTGTTGCATCTATTCATCCCTCCCTCCCTACTAACCCCTGGAAACCACTAATCTTTTTACTATCTTCATAGTTTTGCCATTCCCAGAATGTCATATAGTTGGAATCATACAGTATGTACTCTTTTCAAATTTGCTTCTTTCACTTAGTAATACTCATTGAAAGTTGCTTCGCGCACGTGCGTGCGTGTGTGTGTGTGTTGACCTGATGGTTCATTTCTTTTTATCACTGAGTAATATTCCACTGTGTGGCTGTACCAATCTGTTTATACAATCACCTATTAAAAAATATCTTAGTTGCTTTCCATTTTTGGCAATGGTGATTAAAACTGCTGCAAACACTTATGTGCAGGTTATTGCATATAGGTAAGTTTTCAGCTTACTTGGGTAAATGTTTCGGAGATGCTAGATCATATGGTAAGATTATGGCTAGCTTAATAGGAAACTACCAAACTGTCTGGCAAAGCAGCTGTACCATTATGGACTCACACCATCAGTGAAGAAGAGTTCTTGTTACTCCACATCCTCACTAACATCTGGTGGCGTAAGTGTTTTGGATTTTAGCTCTCTTAATAGGTATGTAGTTATATGTGTTCTCATTTACAATTTCTTAATGATGTATAATGTTGAGCATCTTTTAATATGTTTGTCATCTTTAGATCTTTGTTGAGGTGTCTGACAGATCTTTTGTCCATTTTTAATTGGGGTATGTTTTCTTAATGTTGAATATTAGAAGTTCTTTATATATTTTGGATACAAGTTCTTTATCAGATGACTGTTTTACAAATACTTTCTACTAGTCTGTGGCTTATTTTTTCATTATTTTCATAGCATCATTTGCAAAGCATTAGTTTTGAATTTTAACACATTCAATTTACCAATTCTTTGTCTTTCATAGATATTTATTTTGGTGCTTAGTCTTTTGTTAATAATGCAAAATAATACCATTAATAATAATTAAATGATTGATTTCCTACTATGAACCAGGCATTTATGTAGTCAGACCTTTCCAGTCATCAATCCCCCTTATCTACACAGATATATGTCAACAAAGGAAGGATTTGGACACTATGAATAAATATTGTGAATGGAGCTTGGAATAAATGAATAGCACCATTTTAGAAATAATCTAAGATATTATAGAACAAACTTTCTGAGAGTTTTTACCTTCCATTTAAAAATATGCCATTTCCTGTTTCAGCTTCAACATGACAAAAGCTTGGATGTCATCATTCCTGTCCTTAAACAAGAAAAAGCTTCATGAACTGAAGAACAATAACTTTTCTGGGACCAATCAGAAAACTGAGGTTGTAGGGCAAACTAACATCCCCAAATCTATAGAGACATAGCTATATAGAGAGTCGCAGTTGAAATCTGCTTATCTGGAGCAGGAGCTGCTGAAGCCATAAAATGTTCCTAGTGCCTTCTACAACACATCTGGCTTTCAATAAAATGTTTCAAGGCATTCCACAAAAATAGGGAAAATCAACAAAAGCAAAAGCTGGTTCTCTGCGTTGATAAATACAATTAATAAACCTGTAGCCAGACTAACCAAGAAAAAAATAGAGAAGATGCAAACTTCCGGTATCAGAAACAAAAGAGGATCCATCACTACAGATCTCCTAGACATTAAAAGGACAATGAAGGAATACTGCCAACAATCCTATGCCTACAAATCTGCTAGTTTAGTGACAGGGACTAACTCCTTGAAAGATACAATCTACCGAAGCGGACACAGGGAGAAGCAGATAACCTAAATAGTTCTATTAGTATTAAAGATATTGGATCAATAATAAATACCCTTCCCAAAAGGAGAACACCAGGCCCAGATAGTTTCACTGTTGAAGTCTATCAGTACTTAAGAGATAATACCACATTTCATAATCTCTTCCAGAAAATTATATCAGAGGAAGCACTTCCTAACATTCAGTAGGCGATTATTACAATAACACCCAACCAGATAAAGACAAAAGACATTATAAGAAACAAAAATTACTGAGCAACGTCTGTCATGAATGTAGATGCAAAAATCCCTAACAAAATATGGACAGATCAATTCTCTTTATTAATGGAATTATACCAGGTATGCAAGGCTGGTTCATCATTCAAAGATGTAACCCATCACATTAATAGGCTAAAGAAGAAAAATCATATGATCACATCAATTGATACAGAAAAAGCATTTAATATTCAACACCTATTCACGTTAAAATGTCAACAAACTAGGAAAAGAGGGAAAACTCCTTAACGTAATAATGAATATACACAAAGCCCTACCTACAGGTGAGAGCAAACTTCATGGTGAGAGAGTAAGCAAAACTTATCCCCTAAGACTCAGAAATAGGCAAGGATGTCCTCTCTCACCATTTCCATCCTACATCAGCCTGAATGTTCTAGTTAGTGCAATAAGAAAAGCTATGAAAGGCATAGAGATTGGAAAAGGAGAAATAAAACCATCTTTATTTATGAATGACATGATTAGGTATCTATATAATTCCAAAGAAAACCCCAAAAAATCTCTGAAGTAATAAGTCAGCACATCAAGATCACAAGACGCAAGGTTAACATTCAAAATTTAAGTACTTTTCTATCTACCAGCACTGAGATTTTGAAGGTAAAAAAAATACCATTTAAAATGGCAAAAAAATGAAATAAAGATATAAATCTAAAAATATGTGGATAAGATCTATATAGCAAAAACTAGGAAAAAACTGGTGAAAGAAATCATAGAATATCTAAATAAGTGGAGACATCGTCTGTAATTAAGGATTGGAATATTCAATATTGTTATCAGTTCTTCCCAACTTGCTGTATAGATTCAATCTCAATCAAATCTCAATCAAAATATCAGCAAGGTATTTTTAAGATGTCAACAAACTGATTCTAAAGTTTATATGGATAGGCAGTTGAATTAGAATAGGAAAATACCAAAGAAGAAAATTACAGTATTCATACTACCTAATTTCAAGATTGTATAAAGCTATCACAATTATACAGCATAGTTTTGTTAAAAGATTAAACACATAAATCAATGGAACAGGATTGAGGCCAAAAATACACATGTAGTCAGCTGATCTTTGACAAAAAAGCAAAAGCAATTCAATGGGAAAAATCTGTACCTTCAACAAATCGAACATATCTATGCAAAAACTGAACCTAGACAGAGAACTAATATTTTACAAAAATTAGCTCAAAATGGATCATTAACCTAAATATGAATTCAAAACCACAAAACTTGTAGAAGAAAACATTAAAGAAAATTTAGGTTACCTTCTTTTGGTGATAGTTCTTAGAATACCAAAAGCTGATCTATGAAAGAAAGAAGATTACAAGTTGAACTTTATTTAAAACTTAAAACATCTGCTTTGGAAATAACAGTGTTAAGAAAATGAAAAAGATTAACCACAGATGGGAGAAAGTATTTATAAAACATATATCTGATAAAATTTTGTATTTAAAATTATACAATAACTCTTATAATTTAACAAGAAAAAAAACCAATTTTTAAAAATAGACAAAATAAACTATCCAGACATAAAATCAACAAGGAAACAGTGGCTTTCAATGACACATTAGACCAGATGGACCTAACAGATATATTTAGAACATTCAATCCAAACTTATAAAACTGAACACCCAAAAAACAAATAATCCAATTAAATATGGGCAAAGACATGAACAGACATTTCTCCAAAGAGGACATACAGATGGCCAGATACATGAAAAGATGTTCAACATCACTCATCATCAGGGAAATGCAAATCAAAACCACAATGAGATATCACCCCACACCTGTCAAAGTGTTGGGGAAGATGTGGAGAAAAAAGAACCCTCTTGCCGTGTTTGTGAGAAAGCTAACTGGAGTAGCCACTGTGGAAAACAGTATAGAGGTTCCTCAAAAGTTAAAACTTTTCCTCAAAAGTTGAAAATAAAACTACCTTATGATCTAGTAATCACAATACTGGGAAATTACCCAAAGAATGAAAGAACAAAAATTCAAAAAGATACATGCATCCCTACGTTCATAAAATTATTCATAATAGTCAAACTATAGTAGCAGCCCAGTGTCCACCAACTGATGAGTGAATAAAGAAGTTGTGGCATATATTCGGCTATAAAAAAGAATGAAATCTTGCCATTTTCAATGACACGAATAGAGCTAGAGAGTGTAATGCTAAGAGAAATAAGCTAGTCAGAGAAATAAGTTAGTCAGAGAAATAAGTTAGTCAGAGAAAGACAAATGTATGTTTTTTCACTCATATGTAGAACTGAAGAACCAAAACAAACAAGCAAAGGGAAAAAATAAGAGGAAGAGAGACACAAACCAAGAAACAGACTCTTAACTGTAGAGAACAAACTGATGGCTACCAGAGGGGAAGGGGGGAGGGGAATGGGTGAAATAGATGAGGGGGATTAAGGAGTGCACTTGTGATGAGCACAGAGTGATGTATGAAGTGTTGAATACCTATATTGTACACTTGAAACTGATATAACACTGTATGGTAACAAACAGGAATTAAAATTAAAACTCCAAAAAAGTTAATGTGAAAAAAATAAAGGCCATATAAGAAAACCCCAAAGCTAACATCCTACTCAGTAGTAAAAAACCGAGAGCTTTTCTCCTAAGGTCAGGAACAAGACAAGGATGTCTACTCAAACCACTTTTATTCAACATAGTACTGAAAGTCCTAGTCACGGCAATCAGACCAAAAAAAAGGCATCCAAATTGGTAAGAAAGAAATAAAACTGACTATTTGCAGACAACATGATACTATATAGAGAAAATCCTAAAGACTCTACCAAAAAAACTACCAGAACTGATAAATGAATTCAATAAGGTCTCAGGATACAAAATCAATATACAGAAGTCTGTTGCATATCTATACACTAATACTGAAGTAGAAGAAAGAAAACTTAAGAAACATTTCCACTTATAATTACACCAAAAATAAAATACCTATGAATAAACTTAACCACAGGGGTGAACGACCTGCACTCTGAAAACTATAAAACACTGATGAAAGAAATTGAAGATGACACAAACAAATGAAAAGATATTCCATGCTCATGGATTGGAAGACCAATGTTAACATGTCCACTCTACCCAAAACAATCTTCAGATTTAATGCCATCCCTACCAAAATACCAACAACATTTTTCATAGAACTAGAACAAATAATCCTAAAATCTGTGCAAGTACAAAATACCCTAAATACCATAAATAAGAATGAGATCTGGCCATTTGCAACAACACAGATACACCCACAGGATCCAATGCAAAATGAAAAAAGTCATGGGAAAATAAATGCCATCTGATTTCACTCACTTGTGGAATTTAAACAAACAAAAAAACAGACTTTTAACTATAGAGAGTAAACAGTGAAACAGGTAAAGGGGATTAAGAGTATACTTACCTTGATGAGCTCTGAGTTATGTACAGAATGGTTGAATCATCATATTGTACCTGACACTGATATAACACTGTATATTAATTGTATTTCAATAAAAATGAAGAAATAATGTTCCAAACAATATAACAATAAAAACACTGCCAAAAATAGTGCATATTTGGAAATAAAAATCATAGTGACATAGGCACTAGCCTATGTATTTGCAGCACCTATAAGTCAATTATCCTGAGTGTTAACTAAATTGTGTTGGAAAGTTTATTATACCCTATGTTGAATAACATAAGACTTTAAGCTACTTTCCAGGGGATTTTCAAATTCCTCTTAGTGATCTCTGACACTTTCCTAATAACGGTTTTAATACAGAAATATCTGTAGCAGTGACTACAGCAGTGATTTAGATTAGGGAAAGCTGAATAAGAGATTTCTGATAAACTATAGTCATACCTTTGAAATATTGTGGGTTCAGTTCCATACCACCACAGTAAAGCATATAACACAATAAAGTGAGTCAAATGAATTTTTGGATTTGTCTGTGCATATAAAAGTTATGTTTACAGGGGCACCTGGGTGGCTCAGGCGGTTGAGTGACCCAACTCTTGATTTCATTTCAGGTCATGATCTCACAGTTCATGGGACAGAACCTTGCCGAGGGTGCTGTGCTGACGGCACAAAACCTGTTTGGGATTCTGTCTCCCTCTCTCTCTGCCCTTCCCCCACTCACTCTTGCTCTCTCTCAAAATAAACTTTTTAAAAAAGTTATGTTGACATCATACTGTAGTCTATGGACTATGCGATACATCAGGTCTAAAAAATACAAATGTACATACCTACATTTAAAAATACAAGGCGTGTCTGAATGGCTCAGTCCATTAAGCGGCCAACTTGTGATTCTGGTTCAGGTCATGATCTCACAGTTCCTGGGTTCCTGGGTTCTGCATTGGACCCTGCACTCACAGTGTGGAGTCTGCTTCAGAGCCTCTGTCTCCCTTTCTCTGCCTGCCCCGCCCCCGGACAACTCCTGCTCACATGTGCTCTCTCAAACATACATTAATGTTAAGAATTTTTTTAATAATGAAAAATATAAAAATAAAGATAAAAAATACATTATTATAGGGGTGCCTGGGTGGCTCAGTCAAGCGTCCAATTGTTCATTTTGGCTCAGATCATGATCTCAGGGTTCGTGGGTACAAGCCCCACATTGGGCTCCATGCTGACAGTGCAGGGCCCGCTTGGGCTTCTCTCTCCTGCTCTTTGTTCCTCCCCCACTCCATCTCTTTGTCTCTCTCTCAAAATAAATAAACTTTAAAAAAATACTTTATTGCTAAAAAAATGGTAACCATCATCTGAGCTTTCAGCGTGTCACCATCTATTTGCGGGGGGAGGGTTTTGCCTCAGTGTTGACAGCCGCTGATTGATTAGGGTGGTGATTACTGAAGGTTGGGGTGGCAATGGAAATTTCTTAAAATAAAACAACAATGAAGTTTGCTACATCTACGGACTCTTCCTTTTCGAACAATTCCTCTGTAGCACGTGATGCTGTTTTATAGCGTTCTACCCACAATGGCAACTTTTTCAAGATTAGAGTTAGTCCTCTCAAATCCTGCCACTGCTTTATCAATTAAATTCATGTAATCTAAATTCTTTGTTGTCAAACAGTCTTCACTGCACCTTCACCAGGAGTAGATTTTATCTCAAGAAGCCACTTTTTTTTTTTTTTGCTCATCCACAAGAGGCAATTCCTCATTCAAGTTTTATCATGAGCTTGCTGAAATACAGTCATACCTCCAGTCTCCAAAAAAACAAATGAGCAAAAGATCTAAAGAGACACCTTACCAAAGAAGATCTGCAGATAGCAAATTGGCTGATGAAAAGATGCCCGACATCACTTGCCATTAATAAGCTGCGAATTAAATGAAATGAGATACTATTGTACACCTATTAGAATAGCTCATTTTTTTTAACCGACAGTATGAATTGCCGGGTGAGGATGTGAAGCAACAAGAACTCTCATCTGTCAATGCTGAAAATGAAAAATAGTACAGCCATTTGGAAGACAGCTTGGTAGTTTGTTACAAGTTAAACATAGACTTTCCTTACAACCAAACAGCCACACTGCTGTTTATTTAGGCAATACCCGTAATAAAAATGCTTTATAGGACAGTGTTCGAATGGATTCTCCTATTTCCAAATTAATACTAATTCCACGTCATTTTCAAGGTAGACTTTTTATCACCAGCTTTTGTATCGGCAAGGGAGGTGCTAGTCCCGGCAACAGCCTTGAGTCTGATTTTAACATTGCCCAAATGGTGGTGATAGTCCTCTGTCTCAGCAAATGGAATGTTCATCTGTTTTTGAAGCAATCTACAGAATATTTATCTCTCAACTCACTCTATAAGAAAGACCTCCCAGGAGGCAGCATGAACTATTTCCATACTACCACAGTGAGATTTAATGACATTTTTAATGAATAACAATTTTTTTGTTTACACATAATAAAGTATTACCATTTACAGGGTTTCTGGTTTAGATTTACAAAAGTGCACTAAATCAGTGATGAGAAACGTAATTTACAATTGTTCTATTACTATTTCTGAAACTATTTATGGTAGGAAAGGTTAGTGACTGCTGCTGGCACAGTGGTAACAGACAGCTAATGATTCTCTTGTCTTTTAGTGGAGTTAGGCTCTGGTTCACGTGCAAAAAAATACCTCAAGGCTGTGCTTTCAATGCTTAGCTCATTTATCTCTCATCAGTTAGGTAAATGAGATGCGGGAGTGGTTCCTAGTTTCTAAATAACTTTTTATACACTACTGAAAGCCTGAAAGGGTCCTAAAATGCTTTCTCTTGTTAATGAAATTTCAGTCATATAATCTGTTCCTTAGTCTAGAAGACTCATTTTTAAAGCCTCTAGGCAGGCTGCTGAATTTACACTGAGTATGCCAATGTTCGTAAGCTTCTTTTTTATATATATTTACTTGTTTATATACGGATAATTTTTAAATATACGTACCATCGTTACATAAAATGTTAACATTAGGGATATATAATGAAGGGTTTACTGAGACTCTTTTTACTGTCTTTGCAACTCTTAGGTAAATCTGAAATTATTTGAAAATAAAACGTTTTTAATTTTTTTTTTTTAAGGTTTATTTACTTTTGGGACAGAGAGAGACAGAGCATGAACAGGGGAGGGGCAGAGAGAGAGGGAGACACAGAATGGGAAGCAGGCTCCAGGCTCCGAGCCATCAGCCCAGAGCCCGACGTGGGGCTCGAACTCGCGGACCGCGAGATCGTCACCTGAGCTGAAGTCGGACGCTTAACCGACTGAGCCACCCAGGCGCCCCAAGAAAACGTTTTTAAAAATATCACACATTAACACACTTTTGCTCCAAAAACATTACAACACATACTTGTTTAGCATGAATTTTGAAATGTATACTTGAAAAGAAATTGCCATAAAATGTCTCAAATGTAGTGAGAGCCCAAAGTTCCAACTGGCGCTATTTCTTTCTCACAAATGACTATCGATACTATGGTAGTTGAAGGCAGAAAATAAATATCATTGAGGTGAAAATCTCTATACTCTATAATCTACATTGTGATCTCCATTGTTTTTTTAAAAAACTGGTTGCAGAGTTAATTCTCAGAAAGGCAGAAGACAAATTCTTGTGTTTTCTCTTTTTGCTTGTCCTCAACCTTTCAGTGTTTCTTGTGCCACTGAAAAAAACTCTCCACAAAGTAGAATTGTTTTCCTGTCCTTCACTTAGATAAGTTCTTAGGAACAAAGGAAATACCTATGAAATATATCATAATAATAATAATTATATATATGTGTGTGTGTATATATAAAACGGTGACTGACTATAAATGATTGAGCTGTACTTTCAGAAAAACAAAACTGTTCCAAATAAAGGACCCACCCCTGTTAGGAGGGGATTAATAATTTGGATTGCTACTGATGCCAAATGTTTTGTTTTCTGGAGGATATAATTGCACTTTATTTTCTTATTAAAAATATTTAAACTAAGAATCCCATTAATTAAGTGAAAACAACAGTAAGTTTTGTTTTTTTTTTATAGACTAATTTAATATATTTGAATGGTTATAGGTCTAAGACTGTACTGGGCTTTTAACCAAAGATGAATTCCAATTTGGTCTTTGTTATGGTTCCTTTGAGAATGTGTTATGCCATTGATTCACTTTAAAGTAAAATTCATAATTCCTAGTCAAATATTTTATGACCCTTCCATTTTTGAATTAATTATAAATTTATAATTTATAATTATTTCTCCTCCTTTCCCCTTTCTTTTATTTCATCTATGATCTTCCTCCAGCACAGCAATAGAGTTTTTCCGTTTATCTCCTGACTCTGTAAATCTAGGTGGACAATCTTACTGACTTCCATATTAGATTCTGGTGCTCTAGAAATTCTTGTCTAGGTTATTGAGTTCCCATACCGGTCATCCTGTTACCTGCATGGGATTCTGAGGTTATCATGTTTACAATTTATTCTTTTTTGTCTCACCATTTCAATTATAGCAGGTACTGGCTAAATTAGCCTGACTTTTGTTACCTCCTTGCCTGAACACCATTCTCAAGAATAATTGCACTTCTAGGCAGGGCTGAGCCCAGGAAGCCAGAGTTACTGTTAAGGTGGATGGACTGGTATCCATAGACCTTGAAGTAAAGGAAACTAATGGCAGACAGGCAACTGTGGGCTCTTGGACCGAAGAGGACTTTCAGAAGTGACAAAATGAAATCAAAGTTGGAGGCACAAGATAAAAATCAAAAGCTTAGACACGGGGACAAAGGATTTACAATGACCTTCAGTGACATTGATCAGAAAGGATCAGGAGTGCAAATGAAGCTGATTCACTGAGATTATCTGACAAAAGAAGCCTCTTGAAGGACACTTGTACCCTTCCATGGACCCTGGGAGAAGAGGGAAGATTGGCTTTGAAAATAATTATATTGAACACTGACCCTTCTAAAATACACATCAAGCCCTAATTATGGGCTTAATTCACACTCGCTTGGAAGTTCGAATTTTCCAAGAGCGGCAACAAATAAAAGCAACGAATGGAAGTAAAATCCGAGGACCAACAGTATCAAAAATATACAGGAGTATGTAGTACTTTTTATAGTTTTCCCTAGTAAAGTGTTAAAGAAAACAGAGTTACATTTCCAGAAGCATCCAGATTCTTTGAAGATACATCCTAATTAGAAAAAGAATGGTCAAACATGATAAATATAGAAGATAATTAGGCATCTAAAAATATGAAGTGCTTATATATTTAGTAAAATTTGCTATTATGCTCAGGCATATTAAGCCCTATTAAATGGTATCTTAAAGTTATTCACACATTTCAATAAGTGTGAAGAATTAAATGATTTTTAAAAAAAAAACACAGATAACAAAGATATTGAAATAGCACTGTTACTATAACAAAAGTGTTATAACAATAGTGTTATTGTCACTGTTATATAGTTTTGAAATTCAGAATAGGAAAATATCAATGTGAAATAGCAAAGTTTACTTCAATATTTTAAAGTCACACAAGCTTCATTATGTAGCTATTAAAAGGCAATTTTTGTTCATATTGCTTTGACCATATCACCATAGGCCTTCCAAGGGGGTTATCCTGCCAAGAAACAAATTAAGCATTTATTAGAGGGTCACTAAGGCACCATTACAGGAGTAATAGCTCACTACAGGTTCTTGTCATTAGTTCATTTATTACCCTCTCTGTCCCTACAAGCTTTACAGAATCATGGATTTTTAATAAGTCTTGTGCTCTGTGGTGATCTCTGGATTGTTACTGTTCATAGAATGTTTCCTTTTTGATTCTGACAGCTTGTTGTGTACAAAATAATAAGTTGCCCTTACAAGAAATTCTACAAAATGGTTTGAAAGATGCTATAAAACTGACAATTTGATGCAGAGTATAAATTAATGAATACTGACTCTTCATCATTTCTGTGATTCAGCTACCTCCCTTCTCTTATCATTTTCTAATTTCTAATGTTAGGTATATTATGTAGTTTAATAGTTAAACTCCAGTGAAATCTGAAAACAATGCCATTGATAGGCTTATGCTGTAAAGCTTCTTCAGGTACTTCCAACACAGACACTGTCTAAAATGGAACTCTCTGTCTCTATCCCTTGATATCAAGGTCATGTCACAGTGGTTCAGACAAGACCTTGGGGACACTACAGTCCTAGCCCTAAAACAGAAGTTACAAAAACCCATATTCCAAATGCCTCCTTATGTTTCCTTTTCACTTTCCTGAAAAGAAATGTCACTGACTTTGCTTTCACAAACAAGGCTGTGATTATGCAACCAATTTTTAGAGGAGAATGATGTCCTTATAATCAAGAATCTTTTCATATAGATATAATCAAATGAGGTAAAACTATAGTTTACATTTTCATTTTCTAAAGCATTAATAATATTGGGTGATAAGCAATGTCATTCTATATAAATATTATAATGCATAAAAATGATGTTTTAGTGACTTCCTTTAAATTGCTTGGTATATGGGACTAGCTATAACATAAAAGGAATTTGTGTGGATAGAATAATGAGTTTATTACTAAAATTTTCTTTCAGTGCAAGAAAACTCTTGCTGTGCACTGTATTTTAGAACATCACACATTGGAATGCCTGCAATATTGGTTGTATGTGCTTATCAATTATACCTAAAATTTCTCTTTGAAAGTCTCTTTTTCAACTAGAAAAGTTAACAGCTATATCACAACTTTGATTCAAATAATGTACATGGTCGTCATCATTGCTGTTCAATCAGTTATGACTGGTTCTCCTTCCCTGCCCCCTTACAGTCGAGAATGGCCATGGGGACTGCTCTGGACAATAAAATGTGACCTGTGACTTGTGTCATTTCTGAACTAAAGCCTTTCTGGGCTGGGCCAGCATGTGTCTACTGTACTTGATCTTCTGTCTGCCAGCAACCAGCCATACTTCAAGAAATGGCTTCTTTGCCAGCCTTGATCTGAGTTTGACTAAGAGCAGAGTCTGCAACTGCCCAAAGAGGACATATGTGAGAAGAAGTGAAAAATTAGCCTTTGTTGGTTTAAGTCCTTACGTAGTTTGAAGAAGTTTTCTCTGCATCCTATCCTGGTATCCTGACTGATACAAAAATGAATGCTGCCAAAAGGGGAAACCACTTAGGGGACCATGGTCCCAACAACCATGCTTGCTGGATGTTGGAAAACATGGAATCTATTTACGTAGTGGTTGTAAAATTATTTTCTAAAAAGTTGTAAAATTGTTGCTCAGAGAACTAGAACCCAGGTCAACTTCGTTTTTAAAAATATTTTAATGTGGGGCGCCTGGGTGGCTCAGTCGGTTAAGTGCCCGACTTCAGCCCAGGTCATGATCTCACGGCCTGTGAGTTCGAGCCCCGAGTTGGGCTGTGCGGACACCTCGGAGCCTGGAGCCCAGCCTGGAGCCTGTTTAGGGTTCTGTGTCTCCCTCTGTCTCCGCCCCTTCCCTGCTCATGCTCTGTCTCTCTCTGTCTCTGTCTCTCTCTCAAAAATAAATAAGCATTAAAATTAAAAAAATATATATTTTAATGTTTGCTTATTCTTGAGAGAGAGAGAGAGAGACAGAGCACATGTGGGGGACGGGCAGAGAGGGAGAGAGGGGACACAGAATCGGAAGCAGGCTCCAGGCTCTGAGAGCCTGAGGCGGGGCTTGAACTTACCAGCGGTGAGATCATGACCTGAACCGACCTAGGCGCTTAACCGACTGAGCCACCCAGGTGCCCCAGAACCCAGGTCAATTCCTAATGAGCTTGCAGCCCTCCTGAAGAGATTGGAACACACTGTTAGGAGCATGTGTTGGTTGCTGCTGATTGTGTTTGGCCATGTACAGTACAGGAGAAAGATGAGATGAGAAGATAATTAGCCAGGTTGCGGTAGTAACATAAGGGCATAGAGAGAATTCACAAAAGCAGGGTCTTGTAGGGTTGGAACAGGTACTGCTTCTCAGCTACAAAGTAAATAAAGTAAAATAAAAGTGACAAAAATATTTAAAACACATTAAAGCAACATTGAGAATGTTATTGAATAGTGACTGTTATTTCAATTTGAAAATGGACTATTTCAAAATAAAAAATAGTGAAAACAATATGAGTATTAAAGGCTATTTGAAACTCAGCCCTATTACACAGACCAAATTACTGTTATAAGCAAATATTGGCAGCTTAAAATTTTTGGTTTTTTGGCAGTTTAAAACTTTTAATCCTATCTCTACTGGGGTCTACTGGATCCATTCAATTGAACAAAATGGCTCAGGCAAAGGAGACCAAAGCTATAGTTTCCCACTGTATTAATTTCCTTTTGCTACTATAACAAATTACCACAAACTTAGTGGTTTAAAACAACAACACAAATTTTGGGACTAAACCTTACTAGCAGGTAACTAAACCCTTACCAGCAGAACTATGTTCCTTCTGGAGGCTCCATGTGAGAATCTATATGTTGCTTTCTGCAGCTTCCCAAATTCCGTGGCTTACAGTTCCCTTCTTCAAACCAACAATAATTACTTGAGACTTTTAGTTCACGTGGCTCCGACCTCTACTTCTGTCCTCCCATCCCCTTCTCTGACTGTGCCTCTCCTACCTCCCTCTTTCAGATTTATAAGGAGATCTGTGGTTACATTGGGTCCCTCTGGATAACGCAGGATGATATTTCAACCACAAGACCTTTAAAGAAATGACATCTGCAAAGTCCCTTTTGCTATCTAAGCTAACATAATCACAGATTCTGGGAACTGGAATGTGGACCTCTTTGGGGGAGTTATCATTCTGCCTATGGCAGTTTGCTCTCTGGCCTCCAGAGATTGATGTTCATTTCACATGCGGAATGCATTCACCTATTGCAACATCTTCAAAAGTCTCAGCCTATTACAGAATCAACTCAAAGCCCAAAAAGTCTCATCTAAATCTAATCAGCTCAAAATCCCAAATCTCATCATCTAAATCACGTAACTCAGGTGTGGGTGAGACACTGGGTTTAATTTATCCACAAGAAAAATTCCTCCCCATCTTTAGATTTGTGAAACTAGAAAACAAGTTATGTGCTCCCAGAATGCAATGGTACGGCAGGCCTAGGACACCAGTTAGAGACATTCACTTTCAAAAAGGGAGATAATGGAAGTTGGGGGATAGGGGCGGAGTGGGGACGAATCACCAGCCCCAGAAATTCCAAACTTCCACCAAGCAACCTTGACTGGGTTTCAAGGCCTGGGAATAATCCTGTGGTTAGTGGCTGTGCCCTCACAGCCATCCTCCTTCATGAAGGGCAGCACAGTGGCTGAGTAATTTCACCAGTCTGACTCCTATCCTTCTGGGAGCCCGATACACTTTTTTCCCCCATTACATTTGCTTTTCTTCTCTTTCAGTCACAGCTAGCAGTGTTTCTGATGGTTTAAAATTCTTAAGAACTTTGTGGGTATCTTGTGCATGTTGTGGACATTAACTCTTTGGATAACAAATTTCTCCACAGTACTTTCCTAATCCTATCTCTATTCCTGGCTCCTGGTTGAGATGACTGGGGGCATCCATGAGTCACCCACCTAATCACACGAAAGAACCCTCTATGTGACTGAATACTCCAACCTTTTGATTCTTTCAAGATGCTAACAGAAGGTTGTCTAGCCACACACTTGGCGTACTCTACAGAGATGTCCTGACAATGAATCTCCTAAGTTTAACACCTTTTTTGATCTGAATAAATGGAGAATTTTACAGATTATTAGGCCCTGGTTTCTTTTCCTCAGATAATCTCTTTCCTTCCAAATTTTACTATAATCAGCAAGAAGGACGGAGCCGTACCTTCAACACTTTGCTTCCAGATCTCCTTAACTAGTGTATCATTTGCAAGTTTTGCTTTCCATATAACTACAGAACACAATTTGGCTAAGCGTTCTGCCACTATGTAACACTAAATAACAAGGATCTCCCTCCAGTTTTCAACGATATCTTCCTCATTGCCACGTGAGCTTTTCCCAGCAGCGCCTTTTAACATTATTTCTACCAACTGTCTTTTGGTGGCAATTTAAGTGTTGTCTAAAAGTGATACATATTTTCTTTGCCATGTTTTCACTTCCTTCTGAGTCCTCACAAGCAGAATCAGTAAATAGACACTTCTGCTACCTGTCTGTTCAGGGTACTCGAAGCCTCTCCTATTAGGTTCCTCAAAATTCTTCCAGCCTCTGCCCATTGTCCAATTCCAAAGCCACGTTTACACTTTAGGTATTTGTTACAGCAGCACCTCTCTTCTGGTACCAAAACTGTCATTCATTTTCTATTACTACTGTTACAAATTACAAGTTACAAATAGCTTAAAACAACACATACCTTATCTTCCAACAAAGCTATCTTACAGTACTACCAGTCAGATATCTAGAATGGGTTTTACTGGGTGAAAAGCAAAGCGTCTGCAGGACTGTATCCCTTTCTCAAGGTTCAAGGGTAGAATCTATGTTTTGCCTTTCTTTACATTTAGAGTCTGCCCATATTTTGTCTGTCCACTTCCATCTCCCAAACCAGCAATGGCCAGCTGAGTCTTTTCAGCTTACTCTTCTTTCCTATTATCACATCTCCTTCTCTGACTCAGCTTCTCCTGCCATCCTCTTTCAACTATATGGACCCTTGTGATTACATTGAACCTGCCTAGATAATGCAGGATAATCCATCTCAAGGCTCTTAATCACATCTGCAAAATCCCTTTTTGTCCTGTAAAGTAATATGTACAAATTCTGGGAATTAGGACATGAACATTTTTAGAAGGGTTATTATTCCACCTACCATACTCACCAAAATTTAATAGGCCCAGTTGACCCAAGGTTAAATGATGGGATAAAGAGGTCAAACGGATATAAAGTGATAAAATATAACAAGTCTAAGAAGTAGGTGTAGAAAAGAACTCTAATTGGGGTTGTTGGCCTATGGTATGCCTTGATTCTCATTCTTAAATTCACTGTTCATATCCAGCAAATCAAAAAGGAAAAACTACCCAGAGGGCAAAGCCAGGCCATAATACACAGGGAGTCTTTCAGTGGAGGACAATCAGGGCCTAATTATGATACATCTCATAACCCAGTGGAGGAAACCTTGCAACATATATGAGGGGGGTTTTAGATTTTTTGTGAATAACTGTTGCTTCTTCCATTATTCTATCAAGTGGAATATTTATTACGAGTTTCCTTTTGATGCTTCATCATGGTATATTGGGTGTATTGGGAACAGATAATTTTTATTGTAATTTATAAATTTCTGGAACTATAGGAACGAATTGCAAATTCCAAATTGAATTCAGAATTCAATTCCAAATTGAATGCAGAAACAGCCAGTCATCATGCCCAGATCTCAGGCTTTTCACTAGATGCAGAGAGTAGGCGGGACTTTTGGTTTGTCCTTGTCTTCTGTAATGTGGAAAGAGGGATCAATTGTACATTTGGTGACCCAGGGGTCACCAAAGGGCAGATTGTTATAGTTTTAATATTGTCCTACAAACACTTCAGCTTCATTCCTTGGCACACTGATAGGATTGCATTTCCTCTCTACTTTGAAGTTGAGAATGGCCATATGGCTTGATTTGACCAAAAAAATGTGAGCGCCAACGTCAGAGTCATTTCAAGTTGCAAGGTTTAAGAGTCTAGGTTATAATTCATCCTTTACTCTCCTTCTTCTGAAATGGAAGTGGTTTTCTAGTTAATGGCTGTTCTGTCAGTCTAGGTCCAGGAGTGAGGGTGGCTTGGAACAGAGCTCCAACTTGCTTCTAGTGGACATGAGGTACAAGAATGAGCAGGAGGGGCGCCTGGGTGGCGCAGTCAGTTAAGCGTTCAACTTCAGCTCAGGTCATGATCTCATGGCTCATGAGGTGAGTTCGAACCCCACCTCGGGATCTGTGCTGACAGCTCAGAGCCTGGATCCTGCTTCACATTCTGTGTCTCCCTCTCTCTCTGCCCCTCCCTTGCTCAGTCTCACTCTGTCTCTCAAAAATGAACAAACATTAAAAAAAAAAAAAGAATGAGCAGGAAGTAAACCTTTGTGGTTTCATCTATTAAGACTCTTAGGAGTTTTTTGTTTGTTTGTTTCGTAACTGCATTATAACTTAGCCCGTTTTATTAGCACATATCAGTGAAAGGTATCATTTTTCACGTGGGAAAACAAAAAAAAAACCTGGCTTTTCTTTATTAATCATCTTACAAGGCTACTTTATTAAGAGCTAACTCAAGTTGATTTGAAATCTGATAATGAACTGAAAAAATTAGAATTTTTTCTATACATGCTTTACAAAATATGTTCCATAGATTACAAATCTATTCTCCCAACCTGTGTTTATATAGCTGCCTTTTTCATATCCTGTTTTCTTACTGAGTCTGAGGCATCACTGTCTGTAGTAACACTTGTAAAATTTACCTAAAGAGATTTGTAATAAATATTGACCTCATGGAATAATACATAATCAATATGTAATAATCTGGATGTATCCTATTTTATCAATAAATTATTTTTAATATACTTTTTATGTTAGAAAACAAATGGATTTTGTTTTCCCAATGAAATTGGCTTTTTTGTTGTTCTTTCAAATATACTTATAATGCTCACGCTTCACAATCATTGACATTTCCCCACGCCTCTGATTTTGCTGATAGCTGGAAATAAATCGCCACTCTATTATTTTCTCAATAACTTATTTGTTAAAAGTCACTAATTGACAACATTACTGTGTTAACCCATGGATTCAACCTGTACGTTAGAAACATGTGATTCAACTCTCCAGTTTTCCTCCCCCCCCAACCCCTGGCAACCACCACTTTATTCTCTGCTTCTTTGGGTTCTATCTTAAATATCTCATGTCATTGAAATTATGAAATATATGAGGAACTTCTATTCAACAGGAATAAAGTTTCAACGATGCAAGATAATTAAGTTCTCTCCAGAGAAAAATGTGTGTATAGTTAACAATGTTGTATACTTGAAAATTTGGTAAGGGGGCAAATTTCATACTAAGAGATCTTATTACAATAAAATATGTGATTCAACATGTTTGATTTTTTATTTGTAGAGCTAATATACTTTTGAGGTTAAGATAGTAATAATATTTTTAAGAAAACCCTTAGTTTTGGGGCATCTGGGTGGCTCAGTCAGTTGAGCACCCAGCTTCAGCTCAGGTCATGATCTCATGGTTCACGGGTTCGAGCCCCATGTCTGGCTCTGTGCCAACAGCCACGAGCCTGGAGCCTACTTCAGATTCTGTCTCCATCTCTCTCTGCCCCTCCCCTGCTCGCTCGCTCTCTCTCTCTCTCTCAAATATAAATAAACATTAAAAAAAATTTAAAAAGGAAACCCTTAGGTTTGAATAGAGGTGACAAGATTTGTTATAGGAATTATCCTTACTCTACATTTTCTAATACATATTCTCAAATATTAAGCACATAACTTAGTATATTTAACATCAATCACTACTATTAGAGTATTACAAATGTTTATTATAAAGTATTTTATTTCCAGAGTTTCTGACTATAGTCTCAAAATAGCTAGTAATTCATATGATTCCATAATCTGTCTTGATAGTATTTTTTAAAAGCATTATAACCTAATATTCCAGTCATTGTCTGTAGAACATAATACTGAACTTAAAAACTTTAAGAACAGTAATTTTTGAAAAGCAACAAATAGCATGTATTAATATTAGGAACATATGTGCCAAGTTCTTTTTACATAGAAATAATAAAGAGGGGGAACCTGGATGGCTCAGTTGGTTAAGCATCCAACTTCAGCTCAGGTCATGATCTCACAGTGCATGGGTTCGAGCCCCGCATCAGGCTCTATGTTGACAGCTCAGAGCATGATCTCACAGTGCATGGGTTCGAGCCCCGCATCAGGCTCTATGTTGACACCTCAGAGCCTGAAGCCCGTTTAGGATTCTGTGTCTCTCTTTCTCTGCCTCCACCCCCCCCGCCCCCCGCACCTTGCACTCTGCCTCTGTCACTCAAAAATGAATAAATGTTAAAACAATTTTTTAAAGAAAAAAAAAAGAAATAACAAAGAGGAAAGAAAATCTGAATTGGTAGACAGTCTGAATTTAGAATAAAAAGTTAATTTCTTTAATCTAGTAACTCCAATTTGCCCAAATCAGTATTGATAGATTGGAAATAAACTTTAAGATGCAGATAGGGGATGTAAGAATAGTTTATAATTAGCATTTCAAATGATGGAATATAGATGGATCCTTCAAGTGTGCTTAAAAACAGTTTCCCTAAATCCACTGGATTCTTTTTTCTAAGGTTATTCTTTATTTGATCCAAATCATACAGTGATGATCGTTTTAAATGAATAAACTGCTTCAAGAGAATTAAACTCATTACAGCCCGTAAACTATTATTTTGGTTTTTAAATATTTTTTAAAATAAAAATTGTATATATTGAAGGTATACAACACAATAATTTGATATAAATATACACAGTGAAATGAAAACTACAGCCAGGCTAATTAACACATCTCACAGTTACCACTGAGTGTGTGTGTGTGATGAGAGCACCCAAAATTTACTCTTGCAGCAAATATCCAGTATTTAATACAGTGTTAGCTTTAGTCATCATGCTGTAGATATCTAGACTTATTCATCCTACATAACTGCCACTATGTACCCTTGACCAACGTTTTCCCATTTCCCCTACCTCTCTGTCCTTGGTAACCACCACTATACTCTGCTTCTGTGTGTTTTAGCAATCCCATTTCCGGGTGTATGGTCACCAAAAAGAAGATCAGTACCTAAAAGAGATATTTGCATTTCCATGTTGATTGCAACATTATTCATAATAACAGCAAGAATTAGAAATGTAAGTGTCCCTCAGTGGAATGAGTGGATAAAGAAAGTGCAAGATGCACGCACAAACACACACGCAAGATTGAATATTATTCAGCCTTAAAAAAAAATATCCTGCCATTTGCAACAAAATGGGTGAACCTGGAAGACATGCTGAGTGACATAAGCCAGACACAGAAAGAAAACAAAACAACCCTGCATGATCCCACTTGTATGTGGAATCTAAATCCATTGAATTAACATCATCTTTTCATAAAGGTAATTTAAGCCACATCATCTGAATTACTAAGTATTTTAAATCAGCACTGCCTGAACGGTTGTTTTCATCTGAAGGAATGCAATCAGAGAAACTTATCCATAACCAGGAGATTGTAAAATTGCAGGTTTCTACATTGATGATTAAAATATATTTTTATTAAAATTTTTATTATTTAAAATAATAAATTTTTAAACAATATTTAAATTGTGATCCAACCGTAAAGCTTACGTGGAACAGTTTGTTTGAGGTCATTCAAGACAATGAATATATGACATAAGGATGCCTCTAAATAATTGATTGTAAGAATATCGAGATTGAAGTTTTTCATGGAAACTGGTATATTCAAGTACAAAAGATCTGAACATTTTTTTAAGTAACCAGCATGCTAATTTATGTATTCAAACTCTCACTTGGCATTATTAGAACAAATTTTTATGTAGGAAAGTAGATCTTTCACAATGCAAGATCTGTATTTGCAATTTTGATCTTGCTATAGGAACCTAGGAGTTCCTCAGTAGAGTAGGACTTTATAAGGCAATGAGGTGAGAATTTAAAAAAACCCACAGTGGGTTTTTCATTGTTGTTTCAGCCTGATACTGAGCTTAAGTGAACACCCTATAAGCCCATCTCAGTACACTCTTCTCATCCACTTATCCTTACACAAGCAGTGACTCTATTAAAATAAGAACTTTGCAGGGGTAGCTGGGTGGCTCAGTCATTTGGGTGTCCAACTCTTGGTTTTGGCTCAGGTCATGATCTCACAGCTTGTGAGGCAGCCCCGTGTCTGCTTGGGATTCTCTCTCTCCCTTTCTCTGCCCCTCCCCTGCTTGCATTCTCTAAGTAAATAAATAAAAACTTAATTTTTTTTTTAAATAAGAACTTTGCAGATTCTAGGTTAATATTTCTAGAGAAATAAAATTTCATATACTGTATTTTAGTAACAGGGTTTAGTAGTTTTAAAAGTGACTTCAGTCCTTCATTTGTATAATTCAAGATTTAAATGGCGTACTTAATTTTTCAAGAAATTTTTGCTGCATTTTGTAAGGAAATTATGAACTACACATAAAATTGAATATATTTCATCTTTCTGTATGGCAACTTCCATATAGGAAATGAATATAGAACTCTTTTTTCCCCATTATGATCATAGATTACATTATGAAAGGGTCCATTTCTTAGAAAAATCATGTCACATAAAAACTGCTCTTACCCTACATGAGTTATGTTCAAAAGTTCTTTATATTTATGGAAAATTCCAATTGTGTGTTCCAGGAAAAAGAGGCATATTTATGGTACTGGTAAACACGGGTGTCAGAACAGCTTTCTAAAACTTTTTCCTCAGATCATTAGTGTTTCCAGGATTATTAATATGTGTATCAGAGAAAAATAGAATTTCATGAGTAAATGCATTGATTAATGCTGAGGCTGAATGAATTAAACATTCTCTTACTGTGGGATTCTTCAATGCCTTTAGTGTTACCGTGTATTAAAGTGCATTATAAGATACCGTGTTTCTGAAATGTATGTCACTATGAATCCTCTAGTGCTTTTTAAAAGTTCTCAGGACAGGGGTGCCTGGGTGGTTCAGTTGGTTAAAGCGTCAAACTCTTGATTTCAGCCCAGGTCATGATCTCACAATTCATGAGATTGAGCCCTGTGCTGGGCTCTGTGCAAACAGTGTGGAGTCTGCTTGGGATTCTGGCCCTCTGCCCCTCCCCCACTACTGTGTGCATACCCGTGTGTGCCCTCGCTCTCAAAATGAATAAATAAACTTTAAAAAGAATAATAAATAAATCTCCCAGGGCATATAATTTCCTTTAAGGTAACAAACGGTGCTTATTAGGCCAAGCACTGTTTGGACTACTTCATACATATTAAGTTTTAAAAAATTCTGTGTGTAATATAGACAAAAAAAAAAGTAAGATTTTGCTTAGTTGTTTCCAAATAAGCATGTCTGTTTTAATATACAACTAATAGTTTCGATAGATTGTCAGTCAGTGGACTTGTCTCAAATTTATCCTGTGGCTCTTTGAAACCCCTGGCATGTGACCATATCCCTTTGCAAAGCCCAGTTTGCAGAATGCACAAAACATCGTCTTGCTTGGTTTCTACTGTAACTTTATAAAGCAGGAAGGCGAGGCCCAGAAAGGTTCACCACCTCCAGGCTTAGGAACCTATAAAGGGAAGGGCTGAAATTTGAGTTTAGGATCTGGTGGGCAGTGATAACAGATGCATCCGATGTCTGTGGATGGTATGCCATAACATTCCCTTGGAAGTCAGCTTCTGCTTTCTACCTCTTTCAAGTGCTCCTTATTTTCATTTTTTCTCCTCTGCTTTCTATCTGTGTTGTGTTTAACCTCTACTCTTATTCTAAGAGTTACCTTTCTTCTCTTTTTCTCTACGGCTCCTTATTACTCCTCGGCCTTTTACTGAAAATGAGTGTTAAAACATTCACTCCGTTGTCTAGTCACTAGTAAAGAGTATTTGTTGATAATTTCTCTCTCTCTTACTGGATTTTATTAAAAGCTACAAAGATTTCTGTTACCTTGAGTTGATATTTAAAAACATTCATTGTGTCACATATTATATATAAACTTCCTTTACTTGGTAATTTTATTTGCAAAATCAGGAGCCAATTTAAATATTCCTAACATCTCTCTCAGGCAAATTAAGTATTTCTTATTCATCTAAAAAATCATATCTGAGATAAATATAGTGTGACTTCATAGCCTATTTTTCTGTTGCATAAATGGCAATGCAATTTTGAACTAAATCACATATAAAACTATATTTTAATATTTTCTTCATTTGAGAAGAGACTATAATAATTAAAACTAAATCACGGGTAATTGAACCATGATGACTAGCTAATGACCTTATCTTATGCCGCTAATCATTTTGTATATAAAATACAAACTCCAAGTCATTAACTTATGCATGGAAGCTTTAACATTCATTTTAAGTTTTATTTTCATGGAGTCACAGTAAAACAGGTATCAGGACTTACACCACATTCGTATATTTGGATTTCAGGCTTCCTCCCAAAGTGAGTTACTATTACAATGCAAAACAAGTCACTGACATGGAGCTAGAAGTCTCTGATAAATCAAACAAAGTGACGTGCCTTAAAAAAATAGCATAGTCTTCTAATCTCTATGCCGTAGTAATACCGTGCAGCCTATAATCATTCGCAATATTACATGTTTACTGTTGGACAAATGGGAATGAACATATTTAATTTGGGACTTAATGTGAACTTAATACCAAAACACCATGCCTTCTATTTGGACTTTTCCTGGTTTGGGAGGATATAGGATTTTTTTAATGTTTACATTTCCTATGATCTTTATTTTCAATGGCAGAGATATGTTTTCCCATATGTGTCTTCCTGGAAGATGATCACTATATTAGTCAATGTAAGTAAGGATTAATACCAGTTTTCATTGAGGGCATATGTGATGTCAAGACTGTATGAGTGACTTTAATACCTTATCTCAGTAATTCCTTTCAGATGTGAGCTGCGTATAAATACTACCATTCTGCGGAAGACACGGAGGCTCTGTGACAGGGACACTGTGCTCAGGGACAGTACTGACTCATTAAATGCTCACAAAGATCAGTAAGTGGAAGAGTTAGGATTCAGATTTTCATTTTCTAGTACATGACACCAAAACAATTCCTTTTATATGCCAATAACTAGATGGAATTAAATAACTTCCATAGCAAGGCGTATTTGAGAAGAGTTTACAAAGTATGCTTTTTTCAAGACTAAATCATTTAAGGTTATTTGAAGGAGTGACAAAGAGGAAAAATAAGTTGGAGGTGTAATTGATTAAGGAATATTTGAGGAACTACAACTTGTCAAAGATTCGGGGAGACAGGAGTACAAAGTGCATAGCATATAATTTCAAGTAAAAGAAGGGAAAGATAAGAAAAAATCTCTTCTTTAGGGAAGACTGGAGTGAGCCTTGCTTGTGTACTCTGATAAGAAATTGGATGCAAACTTAGGAAAGTGAGGAAACAGGAAAAGTTTCTTGCTCCCCAAAAAGGTGTAACTGTTTGCAGTGGTTGTGTTAGATTGTTTAGAGACAGACAAGAGGCAGGGAAATAGTTCTTTTAAGCAGCGGCATAAGGAATTGCAGGATTCAAGGCACATCCATCATCAGCAGAGAAGTGACAGAATTCCCTAAGGGACTTTCAGTCTGGATTACTAAATAAAACATGTATCTAATTTAAATTAGAAATATTTATGTGCCCTCTGTTGTGACAGTATTTTGACATCAAGTCTTAGGTGAAGAAGATATTTGAGGGGATGGTTTAGAAAATTTGAGGGAGATAATGGAAGAAGTCTAATAAGGGTTCCCGCAAGTCATGAACATATAGAACAAATTAATAGCATCTAGTAGCATCATAGAAAGTACCACAGGTAAGTTATAAACTACATCTAAAAACAGAAGGAGTTTTCCCCCTGATGGCACCATGTCAAATTTTGGTTCAGACACAAGTGAAGTTGGAACCGAGTTGGAAGGTAGCTGAGAAAATAATGACAATAATAACAAAGTGTGAAACTTTGCAAACTCAAAAGTAAATAAGACTTGACTTGATGATGCCACCAGTTACCCCTTTGTGACAAACAATAAAAGAAAAATCAATATGTGAATGCTTGGCTTTACAGTAGTTTGAACTATCTGATTTAGTGTCTTGAAAATAACCCACAGAGGTCAGCACTGTCAAAACATTAGAGAAAAAAATTTAGAAGCCTTATATACTCATGCTTTCTATTTACAAATTTCTTTCTCCTGAACGGAGATGGAGAATGAGGGGGGAAGGAGAAGAATTGTCAAAAGGGGTAAGGACAGCAACTATCATAAAAGTCAAAATCCACTTCCTTAAGTTTATTTATTCATCAAAAAAACCACATATAATTATGCCTTCTCACCTGGAAAATCACCCATCTTTGGCCCATAGGTCTATTTACATCTATTGCTATGTTTCTATTATTATTTCTATTTTTAAATATTATTTCAACTAAACTAGTATTTTTGGCTCCTTTTCGCATAATCTTTATAAAAGTCTTAGATTGAATAAAAGCAGCTAATCAAAATGTTGATGAAGCAAAGAGATTAAACTAGCACCTGGATGTTAAAAGCAAATGGGATAATAAATAAAGATATAGGTACTTTAAAGTCAAACATATTAAAATTTGTGAAGTTATTTGAATCGAATGGAACTTCCTTGTGAATAAAACATTAGAGCTACCACCCTAAGAATTATAAATATATCAAAAATTGCATTTTCTGTATTTTTCTTACTTGTATTTTTTTTTTTTTTTTAACAGAAAAGTGACTTAGTTTGGGTCTTTTTCTAAGCTACTACCTTTGTGGAGTTCCTTCAAGGCAAACTTTTCACAGTATTAATATCAAACTCATGTTTTTATTTAAATAGCATGGTATAGCATGAAGTTATAGAGTGATTAGGCCATGGTCCAAGTTCTCTGGAAAATGATTTACTCCATTCCCCAATCACTGTGGAAAGAAACAAAGGACTCTGTGAACCAAATATTAGGAACTGATATGGATGTAGCTGAAGTGTGCCTTAGGCAACATGTTATGAATGATCGTAAGGTTTTTGTTCATTTATTTCTTTTCATTTTTTTGCAAATATAGTTTTTAAACATAAGAAAACTTGACTGTAATAGGAACTGAAGTAATTGAAGCTATCATGGATACTCAATCCCCTCTCATGACTTACTTTGAAATATATTCAGAAAAATACATAGTTCTCTCGGGGAAAAGATCAGGTACAATATCAGTATGAGAGCATAAGATAAAAGAAATTTTTACATCTTTGTTATCTCGAACTGATGGTAACTATACCACAAAGTCAATTGTTACATACGTTTATTTTCTTAAGATTCAACATCACTAATGAAAAAGTCACCATTTGCTAAATGTACGTACTACTTATGGTTATTTGATTACTGTTAAAGAAAATGCAATTCTTGACATTTCTGCGATGTTTATAGTGCAATTTAACAGGTTGCTATTGTACATATGTACATGCACACAAAACTTCCCTAGCTCAGTCCACTTGAGGCCTTGGAAATAGCAACACTGCAAAAGAGTAAGAACACCTAATGTGACATCTCCTATTACCATCTCTACCTAAAGGAACCAGGTGCCTCCATCCTGGCTTGGCATAGGAAAAGTACAAAATGAGCCTGGAACTCTACTCGTTCCAGAAAGCAAAGAAGCAAACCAGTGAGAGGGACTTTGTCCAAAATATGCCAGGAGAAGACCTCCCCATTTGGTTGGGATACAGTAATGGGAACTGGATTTACTCTCCCACTTGATAAAACTAATAAATGAACAATAAAGTATACGAAGCAATGGTTTTTAAGACATCAGATAACATAGGGCAGTAATCCCTGAAACACGAGGAACAAGCAAGGTGGATACATTGATTGTCCCTACTGAGAGCTTGGGCAGAGTTTCAAGGTCACAGTGAAGAGAAGGGGAACTCAAGTCAAAGCCCTGTGGAATGCTGCAGGTGAAGGAGATAGAGCTTTCAGGCTTGGGGCGGGGGGTGGGGGGGTGTCCAAATGTCTGTAGTTCCTAGGACAGAGTGTTAGAAGCAAGAGAGCTGTGCAAAGACAAATCTGGAGAACTGCAGAAGGTCCTGCCAGTTATTTCATCTGAGTGCTGAGTGAGAAGACTACCTGGGCTGGGAAATAAAAAAGAGAGAGAGAGAAAAAAAAAAAGGAGCTTCAGTGAGCTGTGGGGCAACTTGAAGCAGCCTAATACATAAGAAATTGCAATCTCTGAAGGAGGAGAAGCAGCAGAGAAATATTTGAAGTGATAATGGCTGAAATTTTTCCTAATTTAATGAAAACAATTAACTTACAAATCCTAGCAACGTATCAAAATCTAAGCCCAATAAGCATAAAGGAAATATACCAAGACGCATAATTGCTCAAAAACAGTGATAAAGATAAAATCTTAAGAGCAGCCAGAGAAAAAGACACATTATTAGGGAGGGACAGAGATAATAGCAGGCTTTTCAATGGAAATAACGTAAGTAAGAAATGATAATTGAGCAATATATTTAAAGTAGATTAATTAAAACCTGTCAACCTATAATTCCATACCAAGTAGAAAAATCTCTCAAAAACTGAAAGCAAAAGACTTGTTTAAAACTGCAAAAACTGAAAGAACTAATCCCTATAGATGCACATTCTAGAAATGACGAAGGAAGCTGTTCAGTCAGAAGGAAGATGATACCAGATGGAAATCTGCATATGCACAAAGGAATCAAGATGCTGCCAGTGGCAATCAATGGGATTTTTTTCATATTACTTAACTATCTTTAAAAGACAACTGTCATTTCTGGGGGTCCCAGGAAACACCCCCAGTCTTGATGATCTGTTATAAGTACTTACAGGACTCCCAAATCTGCTATACTTATGGCTACAGTTATTTAGAGCAAAACAATACAGTTTAAAATCTACCAAGGAGAAAAGGTGCATTGAAGAAGTCCAGGAGAAACCAGGCACAAGCTTCCAGGTGTCCTTCCCAGAAAACTTCCATGGTGTGCTTCATTCTCCTGACAATATGTGGGAACATATGTGAAATGTCCTCAATCAGGGAATCTCATCTGAACCTTGGTGTCCAGGATTTTAATTAGTGGTCCGTTTTGCTAGTCAGAAACAGTTTGCTGTTTCAGACCTCTGTACAAATATGATCTTCAGGTAGGTTTATCAATAGGAGCTAGCAATCATTCCGTATGTGAAACACGCCTCTTTCAAAATCCAAACCCAACCAAGTGCTTTGCCTCTCATCTAGTTCCAAGAGTTGGTAACGATAGCAGCTTTAGTTGCCTGTGCAAAGTTAGAGGAGGCTCCTGCTCAGGTTCTTCCAAATAATCTCACAGTGTGGGCAGATACCCGGTATCTGCTGGGCTCTGTTAGTCACATGGGTCACCATTGCATTCAAGTCAGTCCTAGGTTATTCACTCTCTGATATTATCATTCGTTAGCAAAGGTAGTGTATTTTCACATTCAGAAGCTGCTAAATCCAAACCCTTCTACTCATAGGATGACAGTAAGCTTGTGAATTCAAAAAAAAAAAAAAAAAAAACCCTGTGAATACAGTAAATGCAAAGTGGGATCATTCACACATGAAGGCAAACTGTGGTTGATTCCTTTCTAAGCTTCAGATGGAGGAAAAAAAGTATTTGCAAATTCAATCACGAATAGCATTCTCCTTTAGACTGATGTATATTTTGCAATGTTGAAACCATGTCAAGGACTGATGATGCTGTAAGTGGTACTGTTTTATCCAGTCTTGGTAATCTACCGTGGTCTCCATGAACCATTTTTGTCATGGGCCACTCATAGACTATTGTACGTATGTTGATATTAGCACTCCAACTTCTTTCATTTTTAATTTTTTTAATGTTTATTTATATTTGAGAGAGAAAGAGAGAGAGAGCACACACACAAGAGGGGGAGGGGCAGAGAGAGGGAGACACAGAATCTGAAGCAGGCTCCAGGCTCTAAGCTGTCAGCACAGAGCCTGATGCGGGGCTCAAACTCAGGAGCTGTGAGATCATGACCTGAGCGAAAGTTAGACGCCCAACTGACTGAGTCACCCAGGTGCCCCTAGCACTCTATCTTCTAATGTGTCACTTACATTAGTATTTTAGTTCCTAGAGCTGTTATAAAAACAGTACCATAAACTGTGGTGCTTTATACATTTTTTTTGGTCTTACTGTTCTGCAGGCTTGAGGTCCAAAATTAGGGTGTTGCATCTGTGGTTTGCTCAAGCCTTTAGATCCAGCTTCCAACTTGCAGAACATACAGAGGACAGAGGAACATACTGAGCTGTATCATGAGTGTGCAATCAGCAACATATAGTCTGTGGGGATTAATGGCTTGGATTAACTTACATATAAAAAACCAAGGATGGATGGAGAAAGAGTTGTACATTCATTTTTTTAACACGTGTCTTATAATTAAAAAAATTAAAAACATCACCGGTGAATACACAGGTCTTGGCATGTTCTTCAATTTTTCTGTTTAAAATGTTGATAGTAAATGAAAAAGTAAAATAGGCTATGAAAATTATATAGTATATAAAAGACTCAGGGCTCTCCATCACTACTGTTGGAATAATCTTGAATACTCTGGAGAATTAGTGTCAGTTAAATTCTTTATTCACCTAAAATCTAAAATAGCATAAAAGAAATGCGCTTAAGTCAGTTATGCTGATATATACACTTCTGAGGTAGAGAATTCTACAAATAACATTGTTAAGAATCCCCTGTTTCTAAGACAACTTAAGCCTGATGAAAGTTAGCTATTTAATATTAATGAATTATTTTCTTGTCAGGTACAATAGAACAGGCAAATTTTGATTCTTAAACCATTCCATCTATCTGTTATTCTATTTTTATGCCTTAGTTGCCTGCTCTGGGTACCCTATACCCTCTGCCTTTCCTACAGCAGCAAAGGCACATGACTGGGGTTTAAAACTGATGTGAATCCCTATTCCAACCTCAAGGTAAGAAACTTAACCTCAAAAACAGGTGAGACAGTTATGTGTTATGTTCTTTCATTAGCTCATCAAGAAATTGAGTAGGTGTGAAAAGAATAATGCTTTGGAAAGAAAAAGATATATAATCTCTTGAAGTGAGAAATTAAAAAAAAATCTTGCCAACTGATTTTAATATCATTGCAGTAACTGATGTTTTTTCTTTAGAATCAGGTCACTCTCTACGCCCAAGAGCTCTCGTTAGAGAAATGGACCCCTGCATCCACCCTGGCTTAACTTTGCATCTGGCTGTCCTCCATCAATGCTCAGATAAAATAAACTCTCTTTAGTAATGTCAGCATTAAGTTGGCTGCAATTGATATAATTGGTTTTATACTGTTTTTCATTTTTGACCAATACTTCTGAAGAGTTGTATTCTTACCTTACACAGCTTGTGCCTTATTCTTGAGAATAAGAAATTTCAGGGTGAACTTCACAAAATTTGATATCCTAAAGTTATCTGTCTGTTCCTTTTGACAATGATGAACAATGGAAAAAAAGAAAAACTTCAGGTTCATAAATGACATTGAACCTAAGATTTGGAGAGCTACAGAGACATGTTTTGATTTAAAAATTGAGCAGAACATGTCAGATGAGAGAAAATGAGAATATACACATGCCAAAATGTCATTTTCATAACATACCTGTTTGAAAGATATTTCATTTTAAGCAGGAGATTAAGTAAGCCTCTAAAGAAATAACTAAGGCTACTTTAAAACACTCAAGATCTTTCTTTGTGTGAATTTACATTGTAGATTCCAAAGATCATTATCACTCCTGTGCCATAATAACTACGTGTTTATGATATAGACTGAAAATAGATCAATAAAAGGAAACATCAAAAATATCACACATTAATCATACAGTTACAAGTCTATGTTAGAAATATATGACCATTTCATAAATCATATCTATTATGCAATGGTCATATAGACTGTATTCAAGTTCATACAAAGCTTTGGAGCTTCCTAAAACAAAATAGAAGAGGTCTGATAGAGCAAGTATAAACTCTCCTAACTTAAGCTAAACTTGACAGAACAATGACACTTAGGGCTTTGTGTCATTTTTAATTAGTCACATACATTTGGTAGAATGTGCTTTTTGGCACATGGTTGTCAGATTTAGCTAAGATTATAAGCAACTTAAAGGTTAATTATCAATTTTCCTTAAGATGTATTGGCAAGTTTTATATCATTTTTAATCAGCTAATTCCCTTAATTCTGTTTCAGATCAGTTTATTTCTATGTATATTACCACTAATTTATTGCTAACTACCCTGATGCTTCATCTTTATTAATAAAAAAACGTTATGTAACTGCCCTTTCCATCTGAAGTCTTGCCTTTTCTGATCCCTACTTTGCCCTTAGGCCAAAACAATCCATGTAGTGTACACATTTTATCTGACCAACTCTTGCTTACAACTCTAAATCAACAGTTGCCCTTGGAAGAACATACACTCTTAAAATTGCTGGAAGACTTTCACGACTTGGTTCCTTCTCACTCTGCCAACACCATCTCTTACTGCTAACTTTGCCCTTTGTATGACCCAGACACACTGAACCGATTGCAAACTATCTTTTCTCAAGGGCCTTTGCATAAATGTAGTCATCTGGCCCCCACATAACAATCCACACCCAATGGTACCTACTCTCCTTCACTAACTCAAAAAGTATTTACTGATCTCTTCTAGGCTCAAAAGTCATCTGACTTCAGAGTTTTATCAACCTTCTTCCACCTCCCCAAGGCTCATTTGGCCAAAAGACTTACTTTAAGAGCTATGCCTGAGTGTGCAACGGTGGGCTTCAGAAACTGATTAGGTCATGATATTCAGGAATGAGAACTAGGATTGTCTGAAGGAAGTTGAAGCTTTAATGGAATTTAAGCAACAATCCAGCAGAAAGGAATGTCAGGTCAAATTGGAATCTTGGCAGCAGTCAATGGTGGAAATGCAGGCAGGTTCCTATCCATATGTAGCAAAATCCTGTACCCTTGGGCAAGGTAGATGGTAGAATCTTAGCCTCGGTTTAGGACTGTCCAGCTGAGGTCTGGAAGTCTGGGGTAAGGGATGAGTTTAGATCTAATGAGTAGACTCTTGGCCAAAGAAGAATAAAAAGAAAAGCACCATCTCTCAGTAGTCTACTAAGTGTTTATACACCTTTCAAATGTATCATTTCCTTCCATCTTTACAAAATCACAACATGAGAAGCTAAGAAAACTATCCAAGGCCATTCAGACAGCAAACTAGCAAAACCAGTTTTGATAACAAAGGCTGATTACGAAGACTGATTTTCACCACACAAGATTATCTCTCAACAGAAGCCTCATCAGAAGAAGAAAGAATGGACAGAAACTAGAAGCAATAAGGAACTGTTTTGGGGGTCTCACCCTATTGGTTGTAGTGCTATCAGCTAGAAATGCCTGGGGGCACTCCCGGCACTGGTGAGCTTCCCACAGATACCTTTCCTTTCCAAATCAATGTTAAGACTGCACACACCCTTGTGGTTCTTATTATGATTGCAAAATGCCTTTCAGCAACAACCATCAGGAAACAAACAAACAAACAAAATAAAGACCTGGAAATTACAAAGCATACCTGGGGCCACACAGGGAGTTCATGGATGGAGAGACAGAGAGTACATGTGACAGTGAGGACCTGCGTGCCTGGGGGTTCCACATTTCTCCAGGGTGGGGGCCTAGGGTTTCAAGGGCTTACTCTTTATTGGTGAATTTAAAAAATAAAGAGTAGGAATTTAAAGCATAGGAAGAAAAAAGACAAGTGGCCCAAATGGTAAGTTATCAAAATCAACCAAGATTTCTAAAACAGAAGGGCCTCAGTACAGGAAGTTGGTCTGGTTCTTTAGTTAAGTGGCTGGGCAATGTGTTTATTCAAGATCGGCATCTTTGAAATGGATGCCCAGGCAATCAAAGCTTAAGTCAGGCACTTTTATCACAAAAAAAGAAAAAAAACAAAAACAAAAACCTGTCTAAGGGCCTTACACTACAGAAATCTGTAACTTGTTCCTGAAGTCACTAATGGGAGAAGCAGCAAATCCATTTATAGAAGAACCCAATATCAGTAATTGTGTCCATCAGATCACTACTGTGGTTTTTAATCCTATTTTCCACCAGAAAGTATTATTTTTTCTTCGATATCCCTTTTGTATATGCTTCTTCTTACAAGATAAGTTATGCTATTGGGGTAGGAGTAAGCCTAAAGTAGTTAACATAGGTGTTACTAGTCACAATGAAAAAGTAAAATCAGAAAGGAAAAAAAAAATGAGTCTACACCAGTTATCTTATTTAGAGTCTATGCACGTATGTGTCTGTCATATGTAGGTCTCTGCAATGTGTGCTCAACAGGGTCTTAAATGTCCTCTGCATTTATTTCACGTTCCTGTTTTCTATAGAAAAAACTGGCCATATCAATTAAAAACATTTTTAAGACATATGTTGCTATTCGTAGGTTGTCTTCCTCAGACTATATCACCATTTAGTCATTTCTCTCTCCTAACATAGCCCCAGAGGTTTGTGATCATCTTCTATAGCATGATGACCAGAGGCTTCATGGACCAGAACCTCTCCTGGAGTTGAGTGTTAGACAAACTTATGACTGCTCCAAGAAATCAAGTCTTAATTCCCGACACATGTAAATATTACCTTATATGTAAAAAGGATCTTTGCAGTTGTGATTAAATTGAGATTATCCTGTATATCTGGATCACAAATATCATGAGAGAGACAGAAAGAGATGTAACATCCACACGAAAGAGAAGGTGATGTACAGGTGGAGCAGAAAGATTTGAAGATGCTGCCTCTGAAGACCGGAATGATGTGGCTACAAACCAATGAATGCCAGCCGGCCCCAGAAGCTGGGTGAGACTGAGTCTCATCAATCAATGAACAGATTGTCCCGAGAGTCTGGATAAGGTGCAGCCTTTGTGCCAAGGGACACCTGGATGTCATCCCACTGATAACAGTTTTGGACTTTTATGCTTCAGAATTGTGAAAAACTGTATTTTTGTTGTTTTAAGCTACTAAGTTCGTGGCAATTTGTTTCAGCAGCCACAGAAAACTAATCCATTTATGTTTTTAGTTCACTCTTTGCATGATTTAATATGTTACTTAATCATCTATCTGATTTAGCAAAAACAACACTGGCTTTGTGGGATTGTTCAACAGCCATTTTCTCTATAGGAAAAGCCTGTTTCCCCTGCCCATTTCCTTCAAACTCTCCTTTTGCCACATGTTTGGGTTAAGGCAGTATTCTCATCTCAACAGTTTTTCTTTAACAATGGATGGATTTGGGGTGCCTTGGTGGCTCAGTTTGTTAAGTATCTAACTTCATTCAGCTCAGGTCATGATCTCATGGTTCATGAGTTTGAGCTCCGCATGGGGCACTGCACTGACAGTGCAGAGCCTGCTTGGGATTCTCTCTCTCTCTCTCTCTCTCAAATAAATAAAGTTAAAAAAATGAATGGATAGACTCTCCATTCTTTCTTGTATGTAATATAGCATGTTGACACATTAAGTACATTATCCTAAGTCATTTAAACAATACCATGGTTTCAAAGCTAATTTTCAAAAAATCCTCAAGTTGTAAAGAATTTGCTTTCCTTAATTTTTTAAAATCCTATGTAATTTAATTTATACAAAATCTTCTCAATACATTAAGTGCTTAGAAACGAAACAAATATGTGAACATTGAAAAATAATCTTGTGCGGTTTGGTTTATTTTTGTTGTTGCCTTGTGGGGTGGGAAAGTCCATCCTCTGAGAGCTTAAACTATGAATTTCCAATCACACCTCACTTTTTAAATAAAAATCTCAGCTATGTATTCCCACAATGTTATATAAAGTCATAAATTTTATTTCTCTTTGCATTTGAACACATGGTAAAAGAGTCCATATTTAATAGTGTAATGCTAGGAATTGGCTGACACCTATATGCATGAGAATTTCCATTTCCCTCCCTTCTCACTGTATTTTTAAATATAAAGCAAAATGGACAAAGTACAACAAAACAAGCAAACATGTTGTCCATGCCCTACTGTAGATAAAAAAGGAGATGCTTCTATAACTCAGTCATAGTCAGGTGATGTCACTGTGTAATAGCAAAGAAGAGTCATTAGTGCAAATGTAGGAAATCGCTATTCAAGGATATCATTTATTAAGAAATAAAGTGTGGATTGAATGAAAACTAAGGATTTTCTCTACACTTATGTCCCAAGCCCCTATGTGTGCTTTTCAATTCTCCCAGCAGCACAAAATTTTCATCACTAAACATATGCCCTGTTATCCTATTTTCCCTCTGTGAGACTGAGATACTGTAAGATTCAAAGGTCAATTTCAATATTTTTGAGAAGATCTTAAGGTTTTTAAAAGTTATATTCAAAATTAAAATAAGACATATACAGCCTTCATTTTGTTTATTCCTGGTAATTACCCAGATTTTTGAGATATTCTTAAAGGTGTTTCTAATCTCCCTTTGACATTTTTTTATTTGGAAAAAAATTCAAATAATCTTTCTAATCCTTCCCAATTTTAAGTAGAGCCTCCTATTTAAGTGAAGAGGAAGAAAAATATATATATATTATCTAGATAATCACCTCAAACGTCCATTTCATTTGTCTTGGCAAAACCAATTAATATTAATTTACAGCACATAATTCTTAAAATGGTACTATTCTATGGCTTTCGATGGAGGCTTAAGCAGCAGTTATATTTATTACTCTGCTAAATTCCCCAGGTAGTCTAAAGGAAGAATTCGGTGCTATGTTTGATTTGCAGCCAAGCCATTCAGCAAAATTCTCTTCCAACATTCTCTACGAACATGTAAGCAAAGTAAAGTAAATGTCTTTTAAGGTTATTATCAACAAAAGTGTCCTCATCCGATGCATTAGCAACAATAATAAAAACAAAGTACACTCTGACCAAAGGCACAGAGCCATGGGCCTTTTCTAGAAGCTCTTTTCATAAATCAATTCATGATGTCTTTACTATGGAGTATCCAATTAACTGTAAATAAAACTTCAGACATGCTTAAAAATTGTTTCTTTCCCCAAGAAATGATGGTTGGACACAGTTTCCCGCTGGCAATTATTACTGGCTTTTAGTATTTACTACAAAAGGCCTGACCATGGTTAAAAGGTTTAATTTTTATGTTTCAGTGGTCACAAAGTCAAAAACATGGATTTATCTACAATGGCAAAGATAGTTATAAATTGTATTACTGGTGACAGCAATTTTTCCTTGGATACCTTAGGCTGAATGCAACTTTATTGCTACTTCTAGGAGGGACTTACAGGCAATTTCCATTTTACAGTCACTGTGAGTTAAATTCACAATCCCAAGAAGCAGTCACTGCAGATTGGTGCATAATTTAAAGAAAGAAGTGTAACCTATGGATTGTATTATCCCCCTGCACTTGCCTCTGTGTTCAGGCTGCTTAATCTTCTGCCAGCACTAGCCAATCAATATGTCGGGCCTGTCGGGGTCAGATTGACAAGGTGCCTGCTGTGCCAATGTTTATATTGCGTTCACTATTATCTTCACATAATGTTTTTACATTTCCCTGGTGGGGGCACTGTCAGAATCAAAATGCAGCTGAAGTAAACAGTTTGTATGGAATCATTTTGTAAACGAGAAATCAGTAGAGACCCTCAAACAGAGTATACAAATGGCATGATATCCACTCTTTTCCCAGAAAATATCAAGGTTTGAAAAGTTTATAAGAATGGTTTTTAGACACCAGATTAATAAATGAGCATATCTTGGCCATATCGTAAAGAACAAAGTGGCATTTGTGTAAAAAGGTTTATAAACTTATGTTTATAAATTTGTTAGACTGTTAATGTACAGAACAAAACTATTATGCTTTCCTTTCAGGCTGGATATGTGACAGTATCAGAGAGTAAATAACTGAAAGGCTCTGGGTTGCACAGACACTTAAATTTGTTATGATAGTATTACTGTTACTAGGAAAAATCTCATCCATCCTCTTAAAGCAGATATTGGAAGGCATAGGATCATCTCAGCGTAAGAAGAACATGTAATATATGCTTATATTACGTAAAATTGTGCCAGAATATTTAAGTTACTTATTCAAGACTAGACTGCTACTAAGAGTTTAACCAGTAATGTCATGGATGCTGGTAAATATCAGAACTGGGACCAGAACCCAGAAACAGGTGTCTGATGATTAATGTTCCATAAATGATTGTGGACTGAGTGAATAAAGGTCATTCAAAATACATAATTGAAGTCACACAAAAAAAATCCACTTATAGGGAAGCCTACTTAATTTGTGTCCTTGGTTTTAACCATTGCTTATGTCAGGTAGGAAGGATTTAAAAACACAGACCTCTATTTGAAGAATGACCTAAGGTAGTTAACTTGGCAGTTAACCTAAACTTGTTTCCCATCTTTATCGTTGTATTCAAACCAAATATAAAGATACCAGGCAAATAATTTACTCAACCAGACATTAGTTTACTTCATTTTCCCTGACATTTGGTACAAATGACATTTATAAATGTATTATATGTGATCTGCTTCTGTAATTTAATTCAATATTTGTGTCATGTATGGTGTTAAAAACAGATAACAAACAGATGTGCAAACATATGAATGGTGGGAAAATATTGAGAAAAAACATGTTTATAAAATTCAAAATTAAAAGCTTTAATTGAAAGTTCAACAGATGCCCCAATCTGTTCACACAGCTTTGTTCTTTTTACTTCCCTCAGATTTTCAAAATATTACTTTTAATCTCTATGAGATCTTTATTTTTTGACAGATGCAAATTTTCTGTGTAGGTATAATTTTACAGAGTGCATTTGAATACATAGTGCACTTGGAAAATATGCACCCTATGCTTTTGTGCATATTAACTTACTCCTTTACCCCACAGTGGAGAATGCTTGCTAAAAATTTCAGCTTTGCCGATGCAAGAGCCAGATTGCTTGGGTGCAAACCCCAGTTCCATCGCCACATCTTGTGACCTTAGGCAAATCTTTAAACTCCCCTTTTCCACAGCCTCTTCATCTAAAAAAAAAAAAATGGATCTAATGCTTGTAGCTTGCACTTAGGTCATTCAATTGTACAGACAATTAAGTGAACTATCATAGGCCATTTGTTTGAAACAGTGCCTGACATTTAGTAAATGCTCCATATTGGTAATTATTATAATTATGAATCCAGTGTTTACCTTTCATAACCTTTACCAATTTTAAAATGTGGGTTTTATTTCCTTTAATCAATTTCCTAACACCAAACTGAGCTACATATCTGTTCTTTTTTTTTTTTTTTTTTTTTTTTTGCATATCTGTTCTTTTGAGCATTAGAATTTAATTTTCCACTTACCCATTTAATATTTATGTAATGTCTAATGTGTACTAACTCTTCTGCTGGATAGTTGTATAGAAATTAATAACTTTTCTGTTTCAAAGGGCTCACAATCTGTATGAAATAGGGAAATAAAATGGTCAATTCTAGTAGAGTTCAGTGAGACTAAATTGAGGAAAAATGAGGAAATATCAAGGTAGATAAGTTCAAACAGTTTAACAGATAACTATGGGAATTTTTTAAATGCATATTTTTTCAAAATCAAAGGACATTTTATTACCCAAGTGCCTGTTGCCTACAGATCAAGTTAGAGTATCATACATTTGGCATTTAGTATTTATTCTTATGAACATACTATATTTCCTATTATCAAAAACACATCTATCAAAAACATCTTTATCTTCCAAATTTGCTTAACAGAAGCTTAAATAAAAGTGTCCTCAACACCCATCTTCCTTACTTGCCTACCCATACTGATCACACACACATGCACACATACATCCCACAAACACATGTCCCTTACCCACAAACACATGTCCCTTATGCATACACACTGCTCAGAACTTTCCATGCCCCTACTTCAATAAATGCAGACAATAAGGATTTGATCTAATCTGCCTAACCCAAAATGGAAAATATATTTAAAAATCCATGTGATAAATCTATTTTAAAATGCCATAGAAATACCAAAACAGAACAAAGAGAAAAGAATAAATAGAAGGATGCTGATCAACTTATGAATGTTAGAAGTCACACTTATATGGACAATAACTTAATAACTAGAATGTCCAACAAATACTCATTGTGTAAAAACCTACAATTACTAACTCTTCCCTTAAGATCAGGATCGAGTACAAGGATGTCTTCTCTCATCATTCTATAGAACATTTAACCTGATGGCCTCCCCAGTGAAATAAAGCAGTAAAACAGAAGAACATACAATTGGGAAGGAACTAGTAAAACTACCTATTCACAAATGATACAATTGTTTAAAATTTTAAGGAACACAGGGGCACCTGGGTGGCTCAGTCAGTCAAGAGTCCAATTCTTGGTTTCGGCTCAGGTCTTGATCTCATGGTTTGGGAGTTCAAGCCCTGAATGGGGCTCTGCACTGATGGTGCAGGGCCTGTTCTGGATTCTCTCTCTCCCTCTTTCTCTGTCCCATCCCAGCTCTGTCTCCTCAAAATAAATAAATAAACTTTAAAAACATTTTAAGAAATCTTAAGGAACATAGAAAGAAACTTTGAGAATAAATAAGTGATCTTGGCAAAGTACACAATTTAAGTACAAAGATCAATCACATTCTTCCTATATTAGCATTACATGATTAGAAAAATGAGGAAAAATTAAAATATTGAAATAAAATAGGAGTAATCTTAATAAGAGATATGTAAAACATCCACATTAAAAACTAAAATCAATGAAATAGAAAATGTATTCCTGAGAAAAACTAAAGTTCTAAATAAATGAATACAAATTTATCATTAAAATATTCAGAATTAAAATGTCCATTCTTCCCAATGTGATCTACAGATTCGGGTAACTCAAGTCATAATCCCAGCATGGTTTTCAATATAAATGGATAAAGTGACTCTAAAATTTATATAGATATGCAAAGGACCTAAAATATTCTTTTTCTTTTCAAATTTGTATTTAAATTTGCATTAAATACAGTGCAGTATTGGTTGCATAAGTAGAATTCAGTGATTTATCACTTACATACCACAACCACTGCTCATCATAACAAGTGCACTCCTTAATGCCCTTCATCCATCTAGCCCATCCCACAACCACCTCCCTCCACCAAACCACAGATTGTTCTCTATTGTTATTTTCAAAAACATCTTTATGCTTGTGATTTTATAAGCATCTAAGATTACTTTCTTTAGACAAATTGTAAGTGGTATTTATAGGTATAAGGCTATGTAAGATTCTCATGATTTTCACATCTATGTCAAATACTTTGAAAGAATTATTTTTATAACGCAGGTTTTAATAATATTTTTATTCTTTTCCTACAGGTTTATCAATACTGAAATTTGATACTTAAAAACTATTTTTCAATAGAAAAGAGCAATGAAACTAAAAGCCACTTTTCTGAAAAGACAAAATTGATAAACTTTTAGATAGACTCATCAAGAAAAAGAGAGAAGAGTCAAAATTAGAAATGAAAGAGGAGAAGTAACAGCTGATACCACAGAAATAGGAAGGATTAGGAGAGACTACTCTGAAAACTATGTACCAGTAAATTAGACACCTAGGAGAAACAAATTCCTAGAAACACACAATCTCCCAAAACAGAATCTAGAAGAAATAGAAAAACTGAACAGACCAATTACTAGTAGCAAGATTGTATCGGTAATGAAAACTCCCAACAAACTGAAGCCCACAACTAAATGGACTCACAGGTTAGTTCAACCAAACATTTAAAGAAGAGTTAATACCTACTCCCCTAAAACTATTCCAAAAAAAGGGGGAAGAAGAAAAGTTTCTGAATACATCCTATGAGGCATTACTGTCATACTAAACCAGGTGAAGACACTACAAAAAAATAAAGCTACAGGCCAATATTCCTGATGAACATATTTTCAAGAATCCTCAACAAAATATTAGCAAACCACATTCCACAATACATTCGAAGGATCATTTACCACCATCAAGTGAAATTTATTCCAGAAATGCAAGGGTGGTCCAGTAGGCACAAATCAATGTGATACAGCACATTAACAAAATGAAGTATAAAATCATACAATCTCAATAGATACAGAAGCAGCATCTGATGAAAATCAACAGCCATTCATGATAAAAAAAAAAACAAAAACAAAAACAAACAAACAAAACCTCTCAACAAAGTAGGTTGAGAGGGGAGATACCTCAATATAATAAAGCCCATATATGAAGAACCTACAGCTAATATCATACTCAATGGTAAAAAACTGGAAGTTTTTCCTTATAGATTAGGAAGACGACAAGGATGTCCACTCTCACCACTTTTATTCAACACAGTACTGGAAGTCCTAGCCATAGTTATCACACAAGAAATAAAAGACATCCAAATTGCTAAGGAAGTAAAACTGTCACTATTTGCATGACTAGATGACACGATACAATACATAGAAAACCCTAAAGACTCCACCAAAACACTTTTAGAATAAATGAATTCAGTAAAGTTGCAGGATACAAAATTAACATACAAAAATTAGTTCCATTTCTATACAATAATAACAAAGTAGCAGCAAGAGAAAAAAAACACAATTTCATTTATAATTGCATCAGAAAGAATAAAATACATAGGAAAAAACTTAACCAAGATGGTGAGAGACCTGTGTTCCAGAAACTATAAAATACTGATTGGAAAACAAAAACAAAAACAAAAAAAAAAAAAACAGCTACTGATGAAAGAGACTGAAGATGGCACAAGCAAATGGAAAGCAATTCCATGCTCGTTAACTGGAATTAATATTGTTAAAATGTCCATACTACCCAAAGCAAGCTACAGATACACTCCCTATCGAAGTACCAACGGCATTTTTCAGAGAACAAATAATCTAAAATTTGTATGGAACCACAGAAGACCCAAATAGCAAAAGTAATCTTGAGAAAGAAGAACAAAGCTAGATATCACAATTGTAGATTTCAGATGAACAGGAGAAAAAAATTATAAGTACCAAAGTTCCATAAAATGATGAAACAAAGGCAGTCAGGCAACTGTGACATACACTCTTTTGCACTAAAAAGAAGAGAGTAGGAGTCTGGGGCTTCAAAGGGTGGGAAAACAATTCATAGGAAGATGAAAAGAGCACAGGGCACCTGGGTGGCTCAGTTGGTTAAGTGTCCGACTTCCGCTCAGGTCATGATCTCGTGGTTTCTTGAGTTCAAGCCCCACATCAGGCTCTGGCTGACAGCTCAGAGCCTAGAGCCTACTTCGGATTTGTGTCCCCCTCTCTCTCTGCCCCTCCCCTGCTTGCACTCGGTCGTGTTCTCTCTCTCAAATTTAAATAAACATTTAAAAAAAGACGAAAAGAGCAAATGTTTAGTCAACAAATGTTTGCTATGCCACACAGGTATTTCTGATATAAAAAGTTATCTCTGGTAAAAGCTCCTTTTCTGGTACAGCACCCCTCCCCCCATCTAAATTCTTTTAGGCACTTAAGGAGATGAAAAAGCTTTCCCCAAGTATGCCTGGTCTTAATTGCCTTCAGCCTCAAAACAACCCACATGCCAAAGTGACACTTTTGGGTAATGTATTCCCTTCCTCTCATCACATGCTTTCTAAAGTATTCTGTTTTACCTATATCTCTCTTTTATAACATTAAGTTGGTTTTTGTGTATGGCCTAATCTGAAAACTAGCATTTTGTTCAATCAGTGAATTCAGCCCATTTATATATATTAAATTGAAAATATCATTGATATTTTCATTCCATTATATTGATTTGTTTTTATATTTTTAAGATTTTGAGAGAGAGAGAGAGAGGGAGAGAGAGATTGTGAGTGTGTGCGTGCACAAGAGGGGGAAGGAAGAGAGAGAGAGAATCCCAAGCAGGTTCCGCACTGTCAGTGCAGAGCCCCACATTGGGCTTTGTGCTGACAGCTCATACTTCTTCGGATTCTGTTTCCCTCTCTCTCTGCCATTCCCCTGCTCACACTCTCCGTCAAAAATAAGTAAACATTAAAAAAATTTTTTAAAATACTTTTTTCCAATATGCCTCTGAGGGTTCTGTTTCCTTATTTTTAAAGCAAACTCATAAGGGTTTGCTCAGATGGTTCTACATGGAAAATTCAATTATTTTTCACTGTCCTAAGAAGAATACTACAGAATCAAGGTCAGTGAAATCACTTTGTTAAACCTGAACTCTGAACTTCCTGCCAATGTCAGGAAACATAAAGCATGATGCGAGCCTGAAAAGAGCATTCTAGATCAGGGTCTCTGCAATCTTACTACCACCTCCCTTACAGATGATGGAAATGGACATTACCTGTCCTAGTCTTCCTGCTCAATGCAAACTACATTTGTGGAGTCCTTAGCAGCACTAGGACCCTTTACGACACTGGTGACTCCTGCAGTCTGTCAACAACTGTGCCCACAAACAAGTATCACTTCAGTCAATGAAAATTTGTAACAAGGAATATCTGTGGTTGTGGAGATAAATACAGCAGCTAACGAACATCAAAAATCTAAAAGGATGGTGGAAAGCTATAAGCAGCTTAGTACGTATTTATTCAGCAAAGGGACAGACATATTTATTCAGCAGACAAAGGGACCGAGCTTAGACTTGGCAGGCTTTTTCTGTAGAAACCTCATGGGCTCTTCCCTTCCACTATCCCCTAAATAAAAGAGGAGAGCAGGGCTTCTGAGAATGGTGGTCAATCTTTAAAATTGGAAACCTCCTTTTTTTTAGATATAAACCATCTCCCTTCTTTACATCATGATGAACTTGTAGTTAATCAGAACAGACATATATAGAGAAAATTATATATAGTGAAATTATTTTTCACTGGTATTGATAATGTGGATTAATTCTTTGAAGAATTGCTATTGTAATGAATGACATGGAATAATCCACCTGCCAATAAAAATTCACAGCACAAACAAGAATACAGGAATATCTGTGATGATATCTTTTAGTGAAAAACATCACCAATGTGTCAATTGATAGGCTCACTGATTTTCCACATCAACAATCAGATCTTCCCTCATTTATTTAAAAGTTCTGTCAGATTTAGTAGTCTCTTCCATAAGGAGTCTATTACCCTGCTGTCTCACCAAGAGAGCCCAGAATGGAGAAAATAAAGTTCATGTTTTTGTATTTCTACATCTTCCACAACTGCTTAACAGAAGCTTAAATAAAGGTATCCTCGACATCCATCTCCCTTATTTGCTTGCCCATACTGATAACACACACATACATGCACACATCCCACAAACACATGTCCCTGATGCATACACACTGCTCAGAACTTTCCATGCTCCTACTTCAGTAAATATACAGCTAATGAGGACTTGATCTAATCTGCCTACTCCAAATTGGAAAATATATTTAAAAATCCATGTGATTAAATCTATTTTAAAATGCCACAGAAATGTCAAAACAGAAAAAAGAGAAAAGAATAAATAGAAGGATGCTGATCAACTTATGAATGTTAGGAGTCACATTTATGTAGACAATAACTTAATAACTAGAATGATGGCTTACCCAGTGAAACCAAGCAATAAAATAGAAGAATATATAGTTGGGAAGGAACAAGCCAAACTACCAGATCACAAATAACACAATTGTTTAAAATCTTAAGGAACATAGAAAAAAACTTTTAGAATTAATAAGTGAGTGGCAAGGTACACAATTTAAGGACAAAGATCAATCTCATTCTTCCTATATTAGCATCAATATACTCTCACTCCTAGGTAAGATTAGAAAAATGAGAAAAAATTATTAAATATTACAATAACATTAATCTTCATAAAAGATATGCAAAACATCCACATTAAAAAACTAAAATCAATGAAATAGAAAATGTATTCCTGAGAAAAATTAAAGTTCTAAATAAATTAATAAATATATATATTTATCACTAAAACATTCAGCATTAAAATGTCCATCCTTCCCAATGTGATCTACAGATTCAGGGTAACCCAAGTCATAATCCCATCAAGTTTTTCAATATAAATGGACAAAGCGACTCTAACATTTACATAGTCATGAAAAGGACCTAAAATATTTTTTTTCTTTTCAAATTTTTATGTAAATTCCAGTTAACATACAGTTCAGTTCAATATTGTTTTCAGGAGTAGAATTTAGTCATTCATCACTTACATACAACACCCACTGCTCATCATAACAAATGCCCTCCTTAATACCCATCACTCATCTAGCCCATCCCCCATCCACTTCCTTCCATCAACCCTCAGTGTGTTATCTATCTTTAAGAGTCTTTTGTGTTTGTTTTCCTCTCTCTCTTTCCCCCTCCCATATATTCATCTGTTTTGTTTCTTAAATTTCACATGAGTGAAATCATATGGTATCTGTCTTTCTATGATTTATTTCACTTAGCATAATACACTCTAGTTCCATTCATGTCATTGCAAATGGCAAGATTTCATTCCTTTTTCTGGCCGAGTAATATTCCACTGTGTGTATGTATATATATACCACATCTTTTCTTTTTAAAAATTTTAAAAATATTTTTGAATTTTAAATTAAATTTGAATTTTAAAATATTTTTGAGAGAGAGAGAGAGACAGAGTGCAAGTGAGGGAAGTGCAGAGAGACAGGGAGTCACAGATTCCGAGGCAGGCTCTAGGTTGTGAGCTGTCAGCACAGAGCCCAACACAGGGCTCGAACTCATGAACCATGAGAACATGACCGAAGATGAAGTCAGATGCTTAACTGACTGAGCCACCCAGCACCACTACAATACGTCTTCCTTATCCATTCATCAGGCTATGGACATTTGGCCTCTTCCCACAGTTTGGCTATTGCTGATAATGCTGCTATAAACATTAGGGTGCATGTACCCCTTCAAATCTGTATTTTTGTAGCCTTAATACCTTGTAGTGCAATTGCTGGATAATAGGGTAGTTCTATTTTTAATTTTTTGAGGAACCTCCATCCTGTTTTTCAGAGTGGCTGCACTAGTTTGCATTCCCATCAACAATGCAAGAGTGTTCCTTTTTCTGCACATCCTTGCCAACACCTGTTGTTTATTGTGTTGTTAATTTCAGCCATCCTGACAAGTGTGAGGTGGTATCTCATCATGGTTTTTATTTGTATTTCCCTGATGATGAGTGATGTTGAGCATCCTTTCATTTGTCTATTAGCCATCTGGATGTCTCCTTTGGAAAATGTCTATTATGTCCCCTGCTCATTTCTTAACTGTATTTTTTTTTTTTTTGAGACAGAGAAAGAGAGAGAGTGCAAGCAGGGGATAGGGACAGAAGGAGAGAGAGAGAGAGAGAGAGAGAGAGAGAGAGAGAGAGAGAGAGAGAGAGAGAATCTGAAACAGGACTGCTGAGTGCTCCACACTCAGCACCAAAGCCTGATGCAGGGCTAGATTCCACAACCCTGGGGTCGTGAGTTAAGCTAAATTTAGGAGTCTAACGCTCAACTGATTGAGCCACCCAGCTGCACCTGGATTATTTGTTTTTTGGGTGTTGAGTTTGATAAGTTCTTTATAGATTTTGGATACTCTTTATCTGGTATGTCATTTGCAAATATCTTCTCCAATTCCATAGGCTTCCTTTTAGTTTTGTTGATTGTTTCCTTTGCTGTGCAGAAGCTTTGTATCTTGATGAAGTCCCAAAAGTTCATTTTCAATTTTGTTTCCCTAGAGGAGAACACAGGCAGCAACTTCTTTGACCTTGGCTGAAGCAACTTCTTACTAAACATATTGCTGGAAGCAAGGGAAATAAAATATTCTTTAAAGAGAATAGGGGTGCCAGTGTGGCTCAGTCAGTTGAGCATCTGAGTGGTTTTGGGTCAGGTCATGATCCTAGGATAATGGAATCAAGCCCCATGTTGGGCTTGATTCTCTCATTCCGTCTGCCCCTCTCTCCCGCTCACACACAGTCTTTCTCTCTAAAAAATAATCAATAATAATAAAAAGAAAAGAAAAAGAAGAACAGACTTTGTTCCATGTGGCCTTCTGCTCATGCAGCAAACTGGGAATCTAACCAACTTGAGCAAGAGGTGAACCCTGGGAGGAGAAGTGGCCTGAGTGATTTCTGGTGGAGGCTGGAGGATGGTTCCTAGGTGAGATGTTTAGTTTACAGCCACAGGGAACTGAGCTTTTTGAGCTCTTTGCTCCTCGTAAAATTGGAGTAAAGCACCCCCTACAACGTTCTCATGAGTTAGGAGTTACCACTACTCAATACACTTAACTTGGCATGTAAGTACTCAATAAATCTTAAGTGCCATGTCCTCCATGCTCCCATCACCCCATTTAGTTAGAAGATCCTAATAAATACAATTTTTAAAGAATAAAAAAGGAAGAACAAAGCTGGATATCAAATATACAGTAATATTATAACAATCTAAATAACGTAATATGCAGTAAACTAAACAAATAGCGCAGGAATAGACTCACACATATATGGTCAGTTCACTTTTTTTGAAAAGTGTCACAGCAACTCAATGTGAAAATACAAATTTCTTAACAAGTGGTGCTAGAAAACTTGGATATCCATTTAGAAAATAAAGCATGAGAAATAAGCCACATGCCCACCTGATGTCACACATAAGAGTTAGTATGATGTGGCCATTTACCTAAATGTAAAAGCTAGATATATAAAGCTTCTAGAAGACAGGAAAATAAAGTCATAAATTAGAAGTAAATATTGGAAATAACCATAAAGACACAATTGATAGGTTAAGTTATATAAATATCAAATACTTCCTGTTATCAAAATATACTATTACAAAAATAAGGAGACAAGGCAGGAACTGCGGGGGGTAATGTAAAATATATATCTGGTGAAGAACTCTTACATATGCAATGAAATTTTCTCAGTTCAGTAATTAAATGACAAAATATCCAATAAGGAAACGATCAAAAGAGGTGAATGTGCACTTCCCAAAGATAAATCACATAAACATGAATCAAATTAGGAACATGTGAATTAAAACAATAACGAGATACCACTACACAAACACTAGAAGGGCGAGAAAGACGACAATGGACATCAAAAGTTGGTAAGTATGTGACACAAATGTAACTCTTCTGTATTGCTGAGGAGCGCTTTCAAGAAAAGCAACCTTACAACATTACTTAGCACTCTCCCAAATAGACATCCAAGAGAAATAGACAGATGTCCACAAAAAAGACTGATACATGAATGTTCATAAAAACTTTACCCATAATATTATAATATTCTTAAACTTAACATTACACAAATGTCCACCCACAGCAGAATGGATAGCTAATTGTGCTATATTTATACAATGGAATATTAATCATAAAAATTAGCAAACCCACTGATCCATAAAACAAAATGGGTGATTCTAAAAGGCTTTATGATGTGTGAAATAGTTGGGGACAAAGAGAACATAAGGTATGCTTTCATTCAGATGAATTTCTAGAATGGATAAAAATAATCTGAAGCAAATTTTTAATAATGGTCATCTCTAAGAGATGTTTGTGAGGGACAGGAAACAGAATCTTGAGAGGTGATGAAAATCTCTATATCTGGATAGGAGTTATTATGATCCATTTGTGAAAAATATGAAATTAAACACTGGAGATATGTATTTTAAGGTACTTAAATTTTATTCCAAAGAAAATATGCAAGCAAATACTGAACTCTAATTAGTAGGCATGCTTTCAGTTTTGTTATGAATTCTGAAATGCTTTCTGTATATTTGAGCAAATATATAAATATGTTACGGATAATGGAAGCTAGATTTATTACTACTCACAAAGAGAATTACACAGAGAGAAAACCGGAAGACTAGATTATACCATGTGCTCCATGACCCATGGATTAGAATAGGTAGTGTTTCTAATAGGATCATGAGAAAAAAGAAAAAGTGACTATATATGAGTATGCAATTTTTTTAATTCCTGGTTCTGTCTGAATTTACCCCAAAAGAGTGAACCAGCAGAAATAATGACCACATCGAGGACCAAGATCGTAGTTGCTAAATATTATTATTTAAGGAATAGGCTCCTTGAATATATGGCTGATTCCAGGACTGGGCCCAAGAACACAAGTTAGGCCTGGAAGATCTTGTGTTATCAGAAAATAAGAAAGTATTCCAAGAATGATGGGTACATAAAAACAGACATAAGGATTAGCTTAGTGGGAATTCCACAGGCCTAAACTAGGATATTTTGAACATTAAAATAAATAATGAGAGGAATTAATTATAACTCACTGCATAAAACAAAAATCTGTGAGCTCACGTTGTCATGAAAAAATGAGTGAATAAATAAATGGAGGAAAGGGAAAACCCTTTCAGCCAGATGTTAATTAAAATATATAGCTGGAATGACGACGTTATAACGTTGATTAAAGGAGGCTAGAAACTCTTGGGTGAAAATTTAATGAAGACAGAATATTTAACATAGTCTCAACATTTCTCTAAAAACTATTATTAATTACAAATGGGGAAAATGACTCAATTATAAAGAAAACTGGTAGATCCATCATAACCAAAGTTAATATAACTATCCAGTCAAACCTACATCATATGCCTCCTGATACAAGGCACTGAGAATGACATTAGTTATGTGCTTTCCATGCCAAAAGTGCATAGTTTGAATCTATACTGTATGAGAGAGAAGAGGGCCCGTAAAAAAGCAAGTGGGACAGCATGTTAGCAACTGGCTGTTTTAGATAAAGATTACAGATCCTCCTCTGTTTACAATGGGGTTACAACCCAATTAACCCATCATAAGCTGAAGATATAAAAAGTAAAAACAAACAAACACAAAAAACCCATTAACTATACCTAACCTACTGCACATCAAAGCTTAGTCTAGCCTACCTTAACAGTGCTCAGAAGGGGTGTCTGGGTGGCTCAGTCGGTTAAATGTCTGATTTAGGTGATGATCTTGCAATTTGTGGGTTCAAGCTCTGCGTGGGGCTCTGTGCTGACAGCTCAGGGCCTGGAGCCTGCTTTGGCTTCTGTGTCTCCCTCTTTCTGCCCTGCCCCCACTCGTACACTCTCTCTTGCTGTCTCTCAAAAATAGACAAGCATTAAAAAAAAAAAAGAGTGCTCAGAACACTGACATTAGCCTACAGTTGAGCCAAAGCATCTAACAAAGTGTATTTTATAATAAAGTATTGAATATTTCATGTAATTTATAATATTGTACTGAAAGTGAAAACCAGAATGGTTGTATGGGTACAGAACAGTTGCAGGGTCGGTTGTTCATCCTGTGATTGCGTGGATGTCTGTGAACAGTGGCTGCTCCCTTATCACTATGGTCCCTCACATCACCAGCCCAGGAAAAGATCCAAATTCAGAATTTAAAGTACACTTCCTACTGAATTCCAACTGAATTTTCCTACTGAAGATCCAAATTCAGAATTTAAAGTACACTTCCTAAGTTTTTATGGAACTTAGGTTCTGTAAGGGTAAGACCAAAAAAAAAAAAAAAAGGCAATGAACTATACAATTTCAGATGAGGATAATTTCAATGAGAGGGAGGAAAAGGAGACATAAAAGAATAATTGATATTCTTGAAAGAATAATACTCTCTAACTGGGTTGATATCTCTTGTTTTAGGGATAATTTGGTCTTTATATCTTAATGCAAATATGCATAGTTTCTATCTGATAAATAAAACTTAATTGAATTAAATGACAAAAGGTAATGTGCCTTAATATTCTAGGAAATCATTAACAGCACGTTGAATGAAGCAGGAAATCTTGTCAGGGTACCATTCTTAAAAAAATTTTTAAAGTCTGCATCCACAATGGATGCTGTACCATAGGCAAGTACTCTTTCCTACCTAATTTACTTCCTTATATATTATCCTAGAAAATGTACGATTTTACAGAAATCATACATTCCACAATGAAAATTTATGCAGAAACTTTGGGAAAAAAATTATTTGTTCCAGGCCAACTCCAAGTGGTATAGGACCCTACTTAAATCAGATCTCATTGTTTCCTCTAAATGAAGAGTTCAAATGACTGTGTAAGAGTCTAGTAGTGGAAGATAGATTACCGTCGGTTTAACTTGCCATCTGCTGGTTAGAATATAATAAAGGGAAATGGAAGCAGAGACATATAAATATGTGTATAAATAGGTGGTTAGGTATAGTCATGGAATATTGAAATAAAATACATAAATATAAATGAAATCAGGGTCTTTTTATGTGCACATATATTAGATCAGTTTTATCTTCCAAATTCCTACAGACTAAAAATATCAATATCTACATTGGACTGCAGAACAATTTTCAAGCAGAAACTCTGAAATTAAATCCTCTCTCATACATAAGTGACATTACTACCATCCCCCTAATGAAATACTGTTGCAAATAATATCTTCCCGCCCACTTTATTTTCCTCCTAGGAAAAAAACTCAACACTATGAAAGTTGCAGGGGGTAAGAGATGGTGTTCTTAATAGGTACTGAACTTCTTTTTTAATAAGTTAAATGATACGGAGTTTAAGTTGAGGCCCAAGTATATTAAGTGATGAATAAATTATCAAGTAAAAGGTGGAAATGTGATATATTACATTTATGAAAACCAGTGGCTAGGATGTTTTTCTACCTTGTCAACATCATGCATCTGGAAACTATGCCAATTTAACATTTTTTTTTTTGATTCTAAATTATATTATCCTTCCCTTTATTACATTTTGGATATTGGAGGAGGGCAGATCTACTGGTCTATGTACCTACCTACTTGTCTACCTACCTACCTACCTACACGCACGCGCACACACACACACATACACACACACACAAACACACAACACATTCTGTTGTATAAAAAAGAAGGAGACATTAAAAAGGGAAAAGTCATTTATGTTTTAGTTTTGGGTCATTTACATCTCCATGCATGAAGATAAGTTGAACAATGCTGTCTGGAGAGAATAGTGTCCTACAATAAAGCAATCAGATTAAAAAAAAAAAAGGTATAAGTAAATTACAACTAAATCATAGCTATTCTAATATGCACTTTTTGTAATTCTTTAAGTGTATGCTGGTAAAATTATTTCAAAGGTTCACAGACTTTTGTATAAACTATTTGGGGTTTAGAAATTTTATTCCAGAGGCGTCTGGGTGGCTCAGTTGGTTAAGCATCCCACTTTGGCTCATTTCATGATCCAGAGGTTCACCAATTTGAGCCCTGCAACCGGCTCTGTGTGGACAGCTCAGAGCCTGGAGCCTGCTTCAGATTCTGTGACTCTTTTTCTCTGCCCCTCTCCCATTCACACTCTGTCTCTGTCTCTCTCTCTCTGTCTCTCAAAAGTAAACGTTAAATTTTTTTAAATTTATTCCATATAGAACAGAAAATGCAGATTCAGAATATAATTTGGGAATAAATCATTGTTCTATAAAAACAATAAACTTTATTGCATTGTTGACTTAAAACACTTCATTTTTACCTAAAAAAAAAAAATCCTTCTGTACTAAAGGACAGCAGAAGGAAGGTTAAATCTTTAAATCCAGTTAGAATACAAAAGAATACATTTCAATATGTTATCAACATTTCTCAGCTTCTCCTTGAGGCTGTTTTTTAATAGCCCATTGTTTAAATTTTCAAATTTTTTTTGAGTAAAAAAAATCTTTAATTGCAAATGGATTTACATGGTTTGAAATATAATCTAAGTTTAATTTGGACTTGGAAATTTTAAAAAAAAGTCCTTCTGTTTCTTATGTATTAAATGTGTTGTCATTATAGTAAGTGTGATTTTTGATTGATGTACGTATTGCCAATTCGAGAAAATTTTTTGTTAGGTTGGGGGAAAGAAAGGAGGTGGTAGCCTCTTCTGGCAAAGAGAACTTCAGAGTTCTCTTGGACAAAATAGTTTGCCCAGGTGACCGTGTCTTAACAAGTAAAGTGGATTAGATTCACCATGCCCGTTAGTTCCATCTTTGCTTTCCTTCAGAGTTGTGACAGACAGTATATGGCCTGTGGGGGACTGTTCGTATCCTCCCGTTGGTGATATCTGTCAGTGTATCTTGTTCCTGTTCCCTGGCTTGACAGGAATTCTGCATCAGGGTTGAAAATGGTTGGAAACCTAGCCCATTTATGCCTGTCAGCCTCATTGACAGGCAGACACTGCAGCTGCCCCTTCAGTGTCATCTAGCTCAGTTTCTAGGCACACAAGAGGGGGGTTTTCTTTTCCAATGAACAAAGGGAAGCCCATGACACAAAACTGTGACACCTTAACTATTGCCTTTCCATTCTGGTTTGTTGCTTGAACAGATGGTCTCTCCAACCACTCCCAGCTTGGATCAGCACTTAACTAGTAGGTAAATATAAATTAATCCTTTTGATTCAAGAATACTGAGCATTTTACTATACACAGTGTATATACATACTCAATGGTTAAAGGAGTCCTCCCAAACTTACCCCATTATTAGACCCCTGTCTTAGCTTGGGCTGCTGTAACGGGGTGGCTTAAACAAGAGACACTTACTTCTCAAAGTTCGGGAAGCTGGGAAGGCCAAGATCAAGGTACGTGCTGATTCAGTTCCTAGTGAGAGCCCTTTACCTGGTTTGCAGGTAATAGCTCTACTCCTTTTCTTTGTGAAGATACTAATCCCATCCTCATGACCTCATCTAAACCTAATTACCTTCCAAAGCCCCACCTCATATCATCATTTTGGGAATTAGTATTCAACATACAGATTTGGGAGAGACAATAAATATTCAGTCCATAACATCCACACCTTCTTTTAACTGGTTAAAATAGGTGATCTTAAACTTATTTTAAACTATTCATATTTTGAAATTGACATTAGTATTTAAAGTACCTATCTTGTGAAAGGATATTAATTATTGGGTCATGGCAATTCAGTTCTGTTTTTGTAAAATGAGCTATTTGCTTACTATTTGTATTCAGTAGCATAACCAGCATTCTCTAAAATACTCAGTTATGAATGTGGCAGAGTTGATTATTCTCCAGTTTTTATCACCTTTGCAATGTGTATCTTACAATATAGCTTTTGTTATAATAAATTTGCATGTTGTTTACATGTCCATTTCCATTATACTTGGAGCTACTTGAAGACAAACAACTTATTAATCTTTGACCACCTGATTTACAACAATTTGTGGAACATAGTAGGTACCCAGTTAATGTTTACAGAGTGTTGAGTGAATATAAAAATTATCAAATATGTAATGTGTGAAAAAGTAAAGCATGGAATTTATCATAGCTTTATCATAATTATGTAAACTATAATCATGGTTCTACAAAATTTATGTTAACATTTGGAGGAAGCTTGAAAGAACAGCCAGAAAATGTGAACAGCGTGAGTTGTTGGAGATGATAAGAATGACTTTTCTTGTGTTTTTGACTTCCATTCATAGCATTAATATATTATTTTGGCAACAAGCCATATATAAGAGAAATGCTAGATATGAGTGTTACGTGAGCTATAAGGAGCTCCATGTCTGTATTATTTAACCGTTTCTATTCCCTCAAGATCAGCTGGGTATAATTTTTCCCATGATTGCCCTAGCCAATGAAATTGTAACTACCTAACAGAGATATGAATACTCTATTTATAATAAATATTTATAGTGACAGGCAATGGGTTTTAAAATATCATGATTTCCTGAGTATGTACGTAATTGTTAAATTTAGAAGTTCTATAATGTTTATCTATAAAGATACATGTATTGTGTAGTTGGCAATGTGGTAGCTTAACGATAATTATCTTTAGATCTATCCATTGCATGATTTTACCTTAATGTAACATATGAAAATAAATATTTATTTTAAAAACTATATGCATTTTTAGATTTAACATAATCCTAACATATAATATTGCATTGCTGTGCAATAAACAAGGAATAAGAATTCAGTAAATCAAACAACTACAAAAATACTACCATGATTGAGAGGTTTTACTTGGCCTACTGAGCATGACAACTATTCTATTTTGAGAGATACACTAGGGTAGGAGGAATATAGAACACAGGAAGAAATCAGTGGATACAAAGTTATAATTCAGCAATGACATGCTACCCATGGGTCCTAAAATTAAATCACATTGTGTGGCAACTTTCCTTCAAGAATGCTATTTTTTAACTCAATTAGTATTACATGTAAGGAGAATGAAACTACTAATTTGCATGTAGAGAAGCACGATTAATGACATACACTAATATTTTACAAAATATTAAGATCTAGTATAACAACATATGTCATTCTAACCCTTCAGCTCTTCTGGTGATAAGTACAGTGCTACATTTATTTTTGAGGTAAGAAATATGTTATTTGGAGGACATTCTATTAACATAACTCTAAAAGTAGAAGAAAGTATTAAATAAACCTTTTCATCCAAATATTCATATTTATGGTTATCTTTCTTCCTCACATATCTTCTAATGATTTTTTATTTACTATTACAGGATATATATTTTTAGTGTTAAAAATTTAATAATGTACGTTTAATATGTTACATAATTATATAATATTAATATATAACATTCATTATGTAACATATAAGAAATGTATAGTACTCAAAATTATAGCTAGTTGATGCCCATTTATGAACCTTTGGTTCTTTAATGAAGTTAATTTATTAAATAATTATGGCAAAAGAGAAACATTGTCTTCTTTACTCTTTTCCAGCTCCACTGATAATTTCAAAATCCTATTGACCTTCTCTAAAGTCACAATTACTTCAGTAATCAGAAGAACAATTACAGTTTAAGGATGATGTTGATCAATTGCCTGATAAATGAATGGGAGATTACAATAGGGGAGTACATGCATGTTGATAAATTCTCCCAGCCTCCATGCCTAGCTCCCACCTCACAGAGATCATGAAGGCATCCACACTGGCACCACAGGATGTGCTTGGAGTGATTTCGTGGCTCTGCCCCAATAGCGGCTATCATTGTGCACAGGGATTACCATGCCACTGAGAATAATAACAAAAACTTAAAGCAATTGGCATGTTCAGCCCATGCAGTAGTGAATGAACATTTGTGATTACTCACTGGAATTCAGAAACAAAATATAATGGAAAATTTAACTTCTATGTGTAAAAAAATATATTTACACGAGACAAAACAGTATGTGACGCATAGAAATACACTAAAATAAAATGTTACCCTAATTACCTTTTTCTTCTATGATCTTAGCATTGTTTGAATTTCATGTTGATTTCTTGAAATACATATTTATCTGCTAATCAATGACTAAGTAGATAGTCAATATTAGTTCGTTCAATTTTATTTTGAGTACCAAGTATTGATCCAGCTATTGTAAGGTCCATAAGGGGAATGAAAAAATATCAAGAAACAGACAATCCTTGCCCTTATGGACCTTACAATAAACCAGAAGTAAATAGAAATTAGATGAATCCTATATATCAGGGTTTGATTTGCTCTATGAAGACAGTGAAATAGGAAAAGGACATAAAGAGTGACCATAGTATACAATTTTATGAAAAATAATCAGGAAAGATCGCTTTGATAAGGTGATATAAACAGAAGCCTGAAAACATGACATTAACCAAGTAAGTCTCTAGGGGAAGAAAAATAGCAATAAATCCAGTGTGACTTGAGCAGTACAAGTGGGAATTGGTATAGGAGGTATGGTCAAGGACTAAGTGACTTCTGATTTTGTAGGTCAGGATAAAACATTGAATTTTACTCTAAATGAGAAATCATGAGATTTACATTGGTGTAGAGAAATTACAAGAAGGGATAAAATTGTAGCATGGAGACAAGTTAGTGGTCTGATCCAGTAGTTCAAGAAAGATACGAAAATAGCTTAAACCAGATTGATAATAATGTTTGACATGCCTATTAGGCCACTGGAGAGGCTGAATAGGCAATTAGCTTTGTTGCTGAAAATTCTAGAGTTTGTAACAGAGGCCCATGCCAGAGATGTAAATTTGGAAAATTTTAGAAAAGAGACAGTGTGTTAATTTGAGTTGGCACAAAAGAACATTTGCAGTAATTTGGTTATAAGGGACTTCTGAAAGTAGAGGTAGCAGTAAGAAAGCAGGCAGAGTGAGACAGAGGAGGGAAAAAATTGAAAATAAATGTTCATTAGTTAGTGATTTGCAAGTACTGGGAATCTGATTCCACAAGAACCTCTAGAGATGTACACATATTTTCTAGAAATTTCTACCAGAATGGTAAAAGGTTGGGGAATTAATCTCTTAGTTCCTATTCTCCATCACTGTTTGAGAGTTGTTTGTAGGAGTTTTAAGTCACCCTAGATATCCCCGCTACTCTTTCTGTGGGTCAGATATACTCCTGAAGATCTGGGGGAGAAAATAGCACTTAAGTGAGATGGCACACTGTCACCGTAAGGATTCTGAGCTTTCGTGGAACTATCCACAATAGGCATATCTGAAATCAGAGGTGGCCTGAAGAAACGGGACACAAGACACAGGAGACATCCACTATGAATATTAGATAAATCTAGGTCATACGAGGGGATCAGAAAATAAGGACTGAACAGAATTAGAGAAGAAGCATGTGGATATCCCCAATATTTGGAGTTTGGGAATGTATGGAAGAACCAGTAAAAAGGTCTAAAAAGGAACTATCAGTTAACTGATGAGAGAGAACCAAGAATGGATGGTATCTTGAAAGCCAAGTAAAAGAAACAAATTAAGAAAGGGTTAGTTTTTCGGGAACCCTCTTGCACTGTTGGTGGGAATGCAAATTGGTGCAGCCACTCTGGAAAACAGTGTGGAGGTTCCTCAGAAAATTAAAAATAGACCTACCCTATGACCCAGCAATAGCACTGCTAGGAATTTACCCAAGGGATACAGGAGTACTGATGCATAGGGGCACTTGTACCCCAATGTTTATAGCAGCACTCTCAACAATAGCCAAATTGTGGAAAGAGCCTAAATGTCCATCAACTGATGAACGGATAAAGAAATTGTGGTTTATATACACAATGGAGTACTACATGGCAACGAGAAAGAACGAAATATGGCCCTTTGTAGCAAAGTGGATGGAACTGGAGAGTGTGATGCTAAGTGAAATAAGCCATACAGAGAAAGACAGATACCATATGTTTTCACTCTTATGTGGATCCTGAGAAACTTAACAGAAACCCATGGGGGAGGGGAAGGGAAAAAAAAGTGGTTAGAGTGGGAGAGAGCCAAAGCATAAGAGACTCTTAAAAACTGAGAACAAACTGAGGGTTGATGGGGGGGGGGGGGTGGTTGGAGGGAGGGGAGGGTGGGGGATGGGTATTGAGGAGGGCACCTTTTGGGATGAGCGCTGGGTGTTGTATGGAAACCAATTTGACAATAAATTTCATATACTGAAAAAAAAAGAAAGGGTTAGTTTTTAAAAGTCAAATGCAGCTGGTAGGTAAACTAAGGGTTGAGCATTCATTACTGGATTTGTGATTAATGGTACTGAAAATGTGGCCCAAGGTCCTGATTTGGAATAAGTTTAACTGAGAATAGAAAAATAGAATGTGAACAAGAAAGGAAACAAAAAATTCTTTCAAGGGGTTTTAGTAAAAAGGTGAGGAGTTGGTGGTACCTTGAAGAAGATGTGGCTTCAACAACATTTTGTTAATATCTTTCTACGTCACTTGTAATGTAGCTAATGCACTGAAACTCACTGTACAGATGAGAACTGAAACTTGTGACTAGAAGAACCCAACCCTGGTTGAGATGTGTTGCTTGTACATGGCTTGTCTGGCAAAATAGAATATACTTCAGAATAGATATTCAGGATGGTATTCCCTCCATTCATCATTAAGCGTTTTTTTTCTTTCTCCTTCTCCTTCCTTTTCCTTATCTCAAATATATATATTCTTTTCTTTCACCACTTACCCTAACACCACTCACCAGTCTCAAATGAAAAGGGCAACTGTGTAAGTAAAAGATGTTGTATAGCATGCTTTTCCTTTATATTTTAAGGTAGGCATATGTGTAAACGACCTGAAATTTGGGGGCCCCAATCACAATGTATTTAAGCAAAAACCAAACCAATCCAAACACAGCACAATTTTCAGTCAATAGCCTGTGGTAAAAAATGTGAAGTGAGATCAGTGCAAAAAATTCTCTCAGCAGACTATGTAAGAACACTTATGAGGTGAAGTGCCTTTACTATTCCAAACCTGTGGTCAAATGATACAACGGGTTAAGGAAAGCATTTAAACAACATGGTCTTTGCTAAAACATTTAAACATTTTAAATTTATCAAGTGGGACAGTTATATCTCTATGAATATTACATATTTCTGTCAATGATGCCAAGAATTTGCTTGGTAATATTTCAACTTAAAAGTCAAGGGCTCAAATCAGTAAAATGCTATTAATGAACTAAGACCATGTCACGTGTTTACATAATAATTACATTGTTTAATAATATTTAAAGTCCACCAGAAGGAATTATCACATGGTGGTTATTAATGCAGACACTGGGGGTTCTAGTCTTGATTAGAAATAATTTTCTTCCTCAGGAAAATAAATACTATTATCACATGAAATATAAAAAAAAATATTAAGCATTGATAAAATAAAATAAAGTAGTCTTACCTGTTTTTATCTTTGTAACTCAGACTACATTTAAAAGATGTCAACACAAATGCATGTTATTTGTTGACTCAGCCTTTATGCTGTTTGCAAAATAGGAAATTAACATATTACTTGAAGATTAAAGCTTAAATATCAAACCGCTAAAGTATACAAAAATGTTTCACTGATCTTGTACAAGTTAAAGACACAATTCCCTGTTCACTAGAGTTTATGTTAAGCAATGGCCACATCTAATTTCAAATTTGTACTAAATTAAACATTTACTAATTATGTAAATGGTGCTATGAAAGTAGAATTTGGATGAAATTTAAAACTAGAATTATTCATAAATTATTCATAAATATGAGAAGAAACATTAAGAGATTTAACAAAATTTTACTTTCCACCTCACCTTTGTAAACTACATCTTTCCTTTTTAAATTAATTTCAGTTTACTTTGTTATTTGGGCCTAAATTAAAACTGAAAGAAAAGTATATCCAATAATGTGTATGTTTGCAATTAGCCCTGGAGTTTACTTTCAATGTAATCTCCAGTCTCAGAAGATGTTGGAATGCCACTCTTTCTTCCTTAAGTTCTTAAGGTAGTTAACCTATAATTAAACCCATAATTAACCTAGATTCTATCTATAGTTGTCTAGAGCTATGTTGTTGAATCACCAGTCCCTTGTGGTTATGAGTACCTGAAATACGGAGAGTCAGAATTGAAATGTGCTGTAACTATAAAATACACATTGGATTTCTAACATCTTGCAAGAAAAATATATATATTAAGTATCTAGCTAAAAATTGGATCCTTATTACATGTC